>NC_064920.1:12586866-13848294 GCF_023897955.1 Schistocerca gregaria
ATAAAAAAAAATGTTTCTAATAAAGTAAAAAGTGTGAGTTTCCATTTACTAGAAAATATATTTTATACGTTACGTGTGTGAACAGCGATTGAACACGTAAGCGCGTGTAAACAGCAAGAAAAACACAATAGTACTCTGTTTCGGTATGGTGAAATCTTGTAGATATTACTTGATTTTCATTTGAGAGGAGTGTCGAGTCGTTTTTCAAACAAGTTGAAATATTCTTTTGGACTTGTTTGAACCAGCGGTCTAGACACCTTCTTCAAACATTCATCACTGTACCGCTCTAACACCTCAGCTACCGAGTAATGTGCGCGTGGTTCGGTAAAACGACAATTTTCACTCATAGTTTAATTTCATTAAATGACACTACTATGGTTTTTAACAGGGGGAAGGCACATTTCGCAGGTAAATTAATGTTAACTTCAGAGTGAGAGATATTTTTGAGTTAGTGAACTTGTACGAGGATGAGGTTCCATTTTTCCGGTACAATGCAACCACTGTTTGCGAATCTTCTCAACCTCTGTAACACTCAAACAATTTTTCAAAAGTTTTTATAGATGTGTTTGTACAGTGTCGTACTACGCACCAGTTGTAACCCATTTTCAGTAACGTAAATTCCAAAACAAGGCACCAGTGTAAATTAGCTTTGTTGTAGTAGGGGCAACGAGCTAGCCAGTGAAGTCAGAAGCATCACATCACTCGAATGGAGCGTTTTAGCCGGATTTAAAATTACTTTAATTTCATTTACGTTTTTATAAAAGATTATTGAAATTCAAGAGGAAAACAAGCGTGGTAGGAGCATAAAATGACATAATTAATCATTTAAGACAATTTACAGAAAACGGTCAAATACCCTATTACTACGGTCTTGGCTTCCTTTGACGCTCACCGGATCTGCACATGTGCACGGGTGACCATAGAGGGACAAAACACGGGGTTCAACTTAGTGCTTTTAGCCTTAACAAGTGATTGCCTGAGGTGAAAGAAGCGAAAGATGGCAGAGAGAACTCGCAGCACGTGCCTAGAACTTATTCCTGATTGTTAAACCAAACCGTACTGCAACTACCAGTAGGGAACAATCTGACACGAAGATACTAAAATGCCTCTTACCGGTATTGGCGAATTGGTGGCCAGAACATAATTCCTGTTTCAGCATGGAGAAGGAAAAACAGCAACAGCCCTTACCCTTGTTCAGATTTCGTCAAACGAGGATACAAAGTACAAGACATATTGGTTGAAAAGTAAATGAACTTCCGTATGTATAATGAAAGGAAAAATTTTATATCTCGTTAATGGTATGCCACTGCGTTCGTGGATAGTTAGCTGTGTCCCACGAGTACTGCCACGCTAGGACTTCTTCTTCTTCTTATTATTATTATTTTTTTATTTTTTTTTTAGTGTTGCTTTAGGTCTGACCGTTTTAGATTTTAAAGTTTTTCTAAGAGGCAAATCTTTCAAATTCAGGAACTGAAGTATGGCTTTCGGTGCAAGTTTTTCTGAGTCGCTCAGTTTATTACTTCATAGAAGCGACTTGGGAAATGGATCGTAAGCGAAGATACACAAACCGATAATGTTCAGTGACTGCTAGCGTTACAAGAGGAGCTATGTTTACGGGAACTTGTAAAAAATTTTCCGGCGATGTAACAGGAAGATTTATGTGAAGACGCGGAGCAATTGATTGAGCATGAGTTGGTATACTATTTTGAAATACTTTTATTAAGATATACTAAGTAGAGGCTCTGTTAAGAAAACTGTAAGAAAATGCATTTTGTAAATATGGCTGGACTCGAACAGACTGATGCATCAGAATCAATACCCGAGCTGATATAAAAACACGTAAACTAGTAACCATTGATATAGCAGACCCAAAGGATCTCTCAACATTTCAGACATAAGCTTTCTCAGTAACAAAGAAAAAAACGCACATGCAGCAGAAACTTAATCATTAACAAGAAACTAGGCAATGGGCTACGAAATTAATCACTTCGCATATCAGCATTAAACTCATAAGCGTTACAAATAGATTTAAAGAAGCCTTTGAAACATAGAAATTCCCAGAGTGAAAAGCTAATAATTCTAGTCGGTGCATTAGAAAGACTCTGTAAAGAGAATCGTGGCGTCGAGCACTCAGCAAGTTAGTCTTCGCCAAATAACTGTACATTACGGCCGACACTTTGAAATGCACGACCTTCAAAATCCATGACAGGTAAGTAAAACGGGTGGCTCGAATACTCCACAAATTAGACCTAACAGAATGAGTATACACGAAAACAGTAGTCTAAGGCTTGAAAGACACGTCATATCGTCCGTTATTCTCTGCGCGGTGAGAAGAGTCAGATATTGCCACCAGTCGTGTCTCAGGAAAGTTGACAGCTGTCGACACGTCTTAACTTTTCCAATATGACGTGCGCCACCGGAAGAGGGCTGATGCACGCCTCCGTAGCTGTTCCCGGCGGACGGACTGGGGCGTGTGATCCTGGAGACGGCCAGTCTGTGCACTGTCGGCGCGAGTTCGCCAACTGTGGCCGCCTAACGTCTTCTGTAATTTGCCTTGCCCAATTGTTACACGTAAGGGCACTCTAACTTCTTTTTTTCGTACTTAAGTTGTCGCATTCGTGTATTCTAATGTCATTTCGGATGTGCGTGTGCAATTACGAGGCCGAAAAAGGAAACAAAATCCGCGTCGCCACGTGACGAGAGGCTGGGGCGTTGGTGTGGTTCTTGTATTTGGCCGACAGCGGGACCCCTTGTGAGGCTGCGTTCACAGTGGCATCGACAACGGTCCTCAGACATCGTCCGATAATAATGGCCGACAGCGTGGTGGTCGTAGCGCGTCCCATCTCCCAAGTTTTTGCCAGGGCCAAGGAGGTTGCTTTCGTATAGGTTAGCTCAGAATCTATTCTATCTACTCTACATATGAAGGTAGGTTAACCTCTTCTCGTGGGGTGGATACCACGACGCCTCTTTGTTTGGAGACGAGTGCTGCATAGCGGCTTCTGCTTTTAGAGAGACGCCGAATGCATGCGAATGAGCTTTCCTGTCTCGCAAAAAAACGTGGCGAGTACTGACACTCTGTCCTTAGTTATCGGAAACGGTCTGTTACATACTCGATATAATTCGTGGTGACCTTCAAAGGTAAGTTACGAACACTCTGTTTCGCTATATTTCAGCGCTCGAGTGAAACATAAGCACGAAGTGTAGCATAAGACACTTTGAAAGCCTACACCACATTTGCAAACCAGTGGATATTAACAAACGCCCTACTGGCATAATACGCCAGTAAGCAGTCACAATAATTTGTAGACTACTAATGACAACCTGCCATAAAAAAATCCATTACAGTAGCTATGAGCATATAGGATACGCCACCCTTTTGACTCCAACAAATTAATTTTTGAGGTTACAATCTATACCTAAAATTGTCAGTAAAGATTTTGCATATTTGAGGTTTCGAATAAACCTGCGGTTGCCGTCCACCATATTCTGATTACGATATTTTCATCTTCAGGATGTCGCAAACTCACTCTTCCTGTGACTTGACTTATTTGGCGTGCGAGAACATCCGTCGATTTGACCGCAGAAACCAAACTGATTTGAATTTGACCTATTGTCGTCCGCAGTCCATACGTTCGGAGGATAAGATGGGCTATAGTCTTCGGCGGTAGAATCCACCGCGACTGCCGGCAGGCTCCGATGCTGCAACGACGGCGGAGGTTTGGCCCGCGGCCGTCGCTGTCGCCCGCCCGCCTGCCGCTTCTATCGATTGCCGCCGCCGGCTCGTGACGCAGCCCTGCCTCTAATGACGCGCCCCGGCACGTGGTGCAGCTGCCGTCTCCACTGTGCCCTTCTTCTGGTCGTTCGTCTTTTACTTCTCTATAACGGTCTTCTTCTGTGTGTGTGTTGTGTAATTTGCTGTGCATCGCCCAGTGGATAATGGTGCCCTGCCGCAACTCGCATGCAGCCAGTCCCACTGTTGTTATTTGATGAACGGTTCGTAGTATCCGAAAGAGAATTTCGCCACAGGACAGTTTGCAGAGAGGTGCGGAACCCTGCTACCCTTCATTCGCGTCGACGGAGATATTGATTTTTTTTTTAATGGAATAGTTAGTATACCTTTTTAATGAACGAACGTTCTCAAAAAGACGTTTGTATTGGTATGAAATTATTAGTGTTGGCGTTCGCACACGAGAAATGAGACGAAATTGAGAGGTGAAGCGGCCGGAGTAAACACGGACGGCGTAAGCGAACTGCACGTTTCTTCTCGCTTGTAGTCTGTACGGGGGCCTCTGGAAGCAGTTATGGAGGTCATCCACACTGTCACGAGGTCCGCTGCTGTATGGCGGTCGCAACCAACAAGGCTGGGTTTGCTTCTCACGCATTCAGTAGAGCTTCTACGTGCCAGTTTCAGCGTACGCGAAATTCAGTTACATCCGAGTTACTGGCTTCAGTTTAAGATAGGTGTTAGGCATTACACGAAAGATGGTCTAGTCTCTGACAAGTTTGCTTGTCCTACTGTGGTAGCCGTAAAGCTATATGTGTGAGGTGTACCTATCAGAGTCGAGGACATAGTGCAGACAGGCTATTTTCTTTCAAAAGAAAGGAAAAGACGGTATGTCACTTCTTTCGCCTACTTCACAACTGAAACTTCCTTATGGTTACTTACAAGTCGTCATTAGTCTTCCAAAATATTAAAAATACATCGTACCCGCAGTTCTAGACCCCCCTTGCCCTACGAACTATCGTATGGGTCCCTTTATCGAAGTCCGTTGCCTGGCAGTGGTCACAGCTGAGTCGTAGCCCCCCCCCCCCCCCTCCCCCTCCCTCCTCGCCCATGAACCATGGACCTTGCTGTCGGTGAGGCGGCTTGCGTGCCTCAGCGATACAGATATCCATACCGTAGGTGCAACTTCACAAACGGAATTTTCATAAATAAACAATATACCCTTTCCATATATTCCAAAGAATGTCTAAATTGTTTAAAGAATATTCCATACACCAAAATCGAATACCCTCCAAATGATCGATTCTGCCAATTCCTAGGAAGAGGTGGCGATTGGATAACTTAGGTTAGTGGATGTACTCTTTTTTACCGCCATTTTCTTAGGTTAGTAGGGGTTGCATTGTCCTGATGGAATTTGAACTGCCTCCCCCCGGGGGGGGCGGGGGGCATTGCATGTGGGTGTGGTACTTTCCCATCAGAGAGGTTAATTAATTGATCAATTTAATTAAAGAGTCAATTAAATTAATAAGAGTGAGAGGGGGCCCTATTCCAATAACTCAGACCCTGAAAGTGTACCTGTGCAGTGATGCGGGATGGGATAAGGGAAGGGGATGGGGGGAGCAGAAGGTTAACTGCCTGTCACTCAAAGGAGGAAAACAATAGGTTTGCCTCAGAGTGCGTACCTGTCCTGTATGCAAGCAATCCACACTAACAAAATGTGCCAGCACCCTGTTCCTGAGGGGGGAGGGAGGGGGTGGTGGGGGACAATAGGTTAAATGTGGAGACATGGAAAACCACTTAACAGAACAATAGGTTAAGAACCTGTCAGTCAAAGGAGAACAGCGCATACCTGCCCCCTGATCTAGGCAACCCGCACTATCAAAATGTGTCAGAACAAAAGAAGCTCGACTGCTAGTGTGCTGTCCATGTGTAGATTGGGGAAGGCATGCGATCTGAGTTTGAGCGAAGGCAGATTGTGATGGCACAGAGAGTAGGCACGAGCATATCGAAAACTGTAAGATTTGTCGAGTGTTCGTAAGAGTACCGTGGTGTGTGTGTGTGTGTGTGTGTGTGTGTGTCTTGAGCACAACACACGGCGAAACCGAGGTGAAAACACGTCCACACGTCGTAGGGCTGGGGTGGCCACCCTCATTACAATTGTCGGATGTCATATGGTGGACACACTAGTAAAACGGGACAGGTGGCCACCTGTGGCAGAACGAATATCAGACTTTAACACTGGGCAGAGTGCAAGTGTGTGTGAACACACAGTGCACCGAAAACTTAAACGATGGGCCTCCGCAGCCGACGACCCACGTATGAGCCAATGTTAACACCACGGCTTCGGGAACTACGACTGACGTGGCATGGGTTAAAGGTTGGAAATTTGTGGTAAGTTCCTATAGGACCAAGCTGCCGAGGTCATCGGTCCCTGCGCTTACACACTACTTCATCTAACTTAAACTAACACACACACGCACACGCCCGAGAAAGGGCGTGAACCCCCGACTGAGGGGAGCCGCGTGAACCGTGGGAAGGCACCTCAGACCGCGCGGCTCTCCCGCCATTGACAGTGGACGTTAGCGCTGCGGCAGTGTGTTGTACGGTCCGACGATTCCCGACATCTTCTTCAACGTGTCAGTGGAAGGGCACGATTCCGTCGTACTGTAATGACACCTGTAATGCGTTACGGAGACAAGCTGGCGGCGGCTCCGTTGTGCTCTGGGGAACATTCACGTGGGCATCCAAGGGTCCGATGGAACCTGTGGCTTTCGTAACGAACGTGTTTTACGTCAGTGGCATTATTCAGCAAGGTAATGCATCATGTCATAAGCTCCTAACGACGTCGCATCCCTGTGCACAATTGTGTCGTCTGCTGACAGAGTGATATCGCCTTCTATGTAGACTACAGGAAAAACGAACGGAACCCTCGTTCCTGCGGATTCCTCCCACTGTTAGCATTGCCTCATCGTCGATGATTTGTACGCTATGTGCTGGAGTAAGGTAACAATGGCTACCTCTGTCATAACCCCCCCCCCCCCTCCCAATTTGCTGGTAACGTACGCCCACAGGCCTGTCGATACCAACATCGACCTACTCTGCTGCTAATAGTTGTCGGCGTCCGTCTGCCATTTGTGTAGAAGGTGAGCGTCTGTACTTGTTCAGAGTTCCTTAGGTCCAACAGAGAGGTCTAATGATGAGCAAATATCGCACCGGGTACCACTCAGTCTGGCGGTGCTAGCAGGCGACGAGTTCTGTGGGGAATGCCACAAATATGTAAGCTGTTGCGGAAAGGAAGGAGATGACAGGGGTCAACATCTCGTCAACGATGACTCCATTTGAGACGCACCACAGTGTAGAATTGGGGAAGGAATTCGGACGTATCCATTTTAAATGACTCATTCAGGCATTCGCCTTAAGCGATTCAAACCTGAATCTGGGAGGCCAGATCCCTGTTGTCGTGGTGCGTACTGGTTAGCTGCTCTACCTCGTAGAATTCCACAGAGTGGCCATTTCTGATCAGTCAGAGCACTAGGGGCTGCGTACGTCGAGGTGAGAACACAAAGTCGAGGGTCTGAAAATGAACATAAGTGACTGTCGTGTCGGCTTCTGTGGGAGTCAGCACCGACACGAACAGGGAAGGAGACAAATTTCGATGGCCGGTGGCAGCAATCCAAAATGATGTGTGCATAACACTTCTGAAGTTAATTGACCACTGTATTTCCGAAAGGAAAAGAAAAATAACTTCTAGTGCCTCGTAGGTGCAATTACATTTATCCACTATTACTATTCGCAGAACGCAGGCTAAGTATCGTGTCCCTTTCTTTCCTTACTGATGCTCTCGAAGTCTGCGATGGGCGGCTGTGACAGGGGGCGCTGAACTCTAGTCTTCCTGCAGACGTGGCGCTGCCCGCTCTTTCCTTTGGCGCGTCGATCAGCGCTTTCTTTATGCCGCTCCGCGACGATTCGCTGGTTGGTGTGTAGTCGATGCTGTAGGACTGCAGTTTCAAAATGCGGACGCTTGTCTCTTCTCGCGAGCGAAAAGGTCAGCAATCAGTAGAGGTATTTGTGTACAAGTGAAGTTATTAAGGTTTAGTAATCTAAAGACTACTTAGGCCCAAGCCGCTGATGAAACAAAACCGTGTTTGACCAGCAGATTCGCAAGACTCGTATGTGAGGTATTACTTGCATGAAAAAATGTTAACACGTGCAGTACCTATAGGACTAATTCCCAGAATAGGAGTTACTGTGTTGTACGCTCACGCTGCGGAATGGATCAGTATGCAGACTTGACAAGGGAAATGCGCGGACATAATATTAGGCGTATCCACACTGCAGTCGTCCAATATCAAAAATATCAGTGATTCCATCAGGTGATGCAAGAAGAGTATGAACCTTGTAACGCTGTGTCCGCCGTTGACATGTTAGCTGTGTATCTCGGCGCGGAAGGTTAATTCTGGTGAGGTAATATCAACCGTGTAACGTGACGTGCGGTTTGTCAGTT
This sequence comes from Schistocerca gregaria, assembly GCF_023897955.1. Taxonomy (NCBI): domain Eukaryota; kingdom Metazoa; phylum Arthropoda; class Insecta; order Orthoptera; family Acrididae; genus Schistocerca; species Schistocerca gregaria. The sequence goes on from NC_064920.1 coordinate 12,595,095, forward strand.
TGCAGGTTACGAAAAGTGCAAGACGTTTGGCGTAGAGAAAATGTCGAGAAGTTGGCAGTGTCTATCCTTGTTGGGGCAAAAGACGCGCATCAGGCTGCAGGCTTTGTGTCCCGATCAGGAATCGCGAAGTGATGAACCTCTGTAACGAACGTCTTCAGAGGACTCGAAGTTAAAATGTTTCATGTACTCTAGCCATTTTTCAAGTTAATACGTTTCAGCATGGGTGTGCTGCTAGTATCAAGTTGAAGAGAACGATAGTCCATTGAAAAGAGAATTACCTAGTCAGAATACCACATCTGCCTACAGTGTTTTTTTTTTTTTTTTTTTTTTTTTTTTTTTTTTTTTTTTTTTTTTTAAATACTATGATCTCGTTTAATCCCTTTGCGAGCCATGACTGTTGTAAAATACGTGGGCGTAATATTCTTTAAAAATGCGAAGAAACAACGTCATATTCGAGTCTTTGATTTTGTGCATCACATAATCTAGAATTAGTGTGCAGTTGGACTTGTAACGAACGGTTTGTAAAGAAGCTGTAGCCGCGTCTACGATAATCGTGGTCACACGCTGTTTGTGATAGTGTTGTGGTTGGAGCCGCGGAAGTTGTTTGAATTGTAGTTCAGAAATGGTAGAAACACTCTGCCGTCATACTCACCGTCGCAATCTCTCGTACTGTGTCGGTATATATTTCTGTCAAAGTTCCCCTAGTAATTTTCGTCGATTCGTACAGCACGAATGCAAAAGATCCGTTATTTAGTGCAGTTAAATCGTCATTACGCAGTGTGTATACTCGTCGTATCTTTGCGCGCATCTCCTTACCGATGTTGACGATACGTTGAATTCCGCCCCGGCTGTCGGTCTCGCCGGGTGAGTGCCCTGCCGGCAGCCTGTGGTGAGGTGTGAAAGCTCCAGCGACCTCGTCGGCTCGTTTGCCCTCCGGACGGCTCGCAGAACGCGTCGCGCGCTAATTCTTTCCCACGCAGGCCCCTCACACCTTTCCAAAGCGCTCTGCGCCTAAACGCCCTTGTCTCGGTTTTTCGCCGAATTATCTTTCGGCCAAAAAAATCGCGTGAGCAAAGCGGTAACACAGTGCCAAGTGAGCGAAATGCATTGAACTTATACCACAAATCTTGTTTCCTCTCAAACTCCATTCAGCACCTCCTCATTAGTTACGCGATCATCCCATCTAATCTTCAGCATTCTCGTCCACATTTCACTTCCATACAAGGCTACACTGCAAACAAATCTCTTCAGAAAAACTACTTAACATTTAAATCTATACTCGTTGTTAACAAAGTTCTCTTTGTCAGAAAGGCTTGTGTTCTCCCTGTTTCGCCCGTCAACGTTTATTTTGCTGTCCAAATAAAAGAACTCATCTGCTACTTCAAGTGTATCGTTTCGTAGTCTAATCCCCTCAGTATCACTTGATTTAATTCGACTACACTACATTATCCTTGTTCTACGTTTATTTATGTTCACCTTATAACCTCTATTGAAAACTGTATATACCCCTTTTTCAGCTCTTCTCCAAAGTCCTTTGCCGTGTCTCGCAGAACTACAATGTCATCGACGAGCCTAAAATTTTATTTCTTTTTCTTCCTTAATTTTAATTGCCTTTCTAAATTTCTCCGTGGCTTAGACTATTTATAACTGCAGTGTCGTTTAGGTTTAATTCTATCCCGGCTACCTTCCGAATTTCAACGTGTGTATTCCGGTCAACACAATCAAACTTTGCCTACGTCAACAAATTTTATGGGTACCTTGTAAGATAAGTCGTAAGCTCGGAATTGCCTCGTGTTTCCTCATTTCTCAAGAATCCCAACTGATCTTCCCCTACATCGGTTTCGAACAGTTTCTTTCCATTTGTCTGTTTAATAACTCTTGTTAGTATTCCGCAACTCTATTACATTCTTCTTAAAGTCTTGAAGGTATTTCGCCTATCTTGGTATGTCTTGCATACAAGATGGTTGACTCTCGCAAGTATCTCATTAATTCTGGTCGGACGCCATGTGTTCTAAGAGACATTTTTCCACTTGAGTATTTAAGAGCTGTGTCAAACTATTTTCGCAACATTATCTTTCTCCTCTCATCTTCATTTACTTTCTTTTGTGTTTTTATAATATTCTAGCTCTTTTCTTCCCTTGTGGAGCGCTTCTATACATTCCTTCTACATTTCAGCTGTCCCTTCTTCGTTCAGTACTGGCGTGCCACCTGACCTCTAGATATTCATCCTGCAGCTTCTCTTTGTTTTTACAACACGCTGCATTCTTCTACAGCTCTGTATATTGTCTAGTCATTTTCGATTTGCAGAGGTGAGTGTCATTTTGCCTGATAGATTGGCTGCATTTGTATGTTTTCTCCCACTACGTTTATAACTGAGTCAAAACGACGTCACTCCTCATATAAGACTGTCTGCTAATTATGACGACTCATACATTATTAGTAGCTAACTTGCAGGCAGATTAAAATTAATACATTGAAAACAAGTTTGTGAAGTCGAGACGAGGCTTGACAAATAGTTACTCATGGCTGCACGATCCGTTACAGCCGTGCCGATAACATGCCTGCCATCTCGACTGCTAGTGATACGAGGCCGTTGGGATCCAGCACGGCGTTCCGTATTACTCTCCTGAACCCACCGATTCCGTAGTTGTTACGTCATTCGATCTCGACCAACGGCGAGCAGCAATGTCGCCATACGATAAACCGCAATCGCGATAGGCTACAATCCGACCTTTATCAAAGTCGAAAAATTGATAGTACGCATTTTTCCTCGTTACACGAGGCATCACAACAACGTTTCAGGAGGCAACGCCGGTCAACTGCTATTTGTGTATGAGAAATCGGTTGGAAACTTTCCTCGTGTCAGCACGTTGTAGGTGACGCCACCGGCGTCAACCTTCTGTGAATGCTCTGAAAAGCTAATCATTTGCATATCACGGCATCTTCTTCCTGTCGGTTAAATTTCGCGTCTTTAGGACGTTATCTTCGTGATGTAGCAATTTTAATGGCCCGTGTTTTGCAGAGGGCACAGGCTGTACAGGATGAATCAGAATGCAACTTTGGAACGATATAGACATTTATTGAGATATCTTACAGAATCGGTAGAGGTGTCATTTTGTGGCGAACAACCGCAAGTTTGATTCACGCGGTGAATCAGTAGCCCATTGTGCCAACAGGAGCGCCAGCGTAGTGCACGGCTAGGGTAGTCACTTTGAGTGGTGCGGGGCGTGCTCGCTGTGTGTGTTGGTTTCATGAAATGATCTGTGCATCAACTGTCCCGAATACGATAAGGAACCTCGGAACAGGCCTGGAATTTGCCCTTGGCACAACAAATTTATTGAGGCAGGTTGTGCCCTTAGCAAATTCAAAGTGTACGGACCTTGCATCTTCGTGGAGAAATCAGTCAATGATAATGTGTATCTGGATATGGTTGAAAATGTTTAAATTGCACAGAGCGATGAAGGTGACAGAGATGGGATGGTTTACTACCAGCAAGACGGTGCACCATCTCGTCCCCTCCTGAAGTTCGAGATTCCTCCATAATCGCTTTCCAGTTCAGCGGATTGGCCGCGAAGGGCCAATCGCATGGCGAGCACGCTCGCCAGACAAACTTGACGCCGCTGGATTTCTTGCTTTGTGGTTTCATTAAAGCCCGTGTGTATGTTCCTCCCGTACCAAACAACTTAGCCGACCTCAAAAATCGAATCTACGCTGCCGTTGCACAAGATACGCTCGATTCTCTGCTACGAGTGTGGGAAGAAACCTATCACCGGTGTCACGTTTTGCCACACTACAAAGTGTAGTCTGATCGATCCAAAATGGCAGTGTATCATTGTCGGCCGGAGTGGCCGAGCGCTTATAGGCGCTACAGTCTGGAACCGCGAGACCGCTTCGGTCGCAGGTTCGAATCCTGCCTCGAGCTTGGATGTGTGTGATGTCCTTAAGTTAGTTAGATTTAAGTAGTTCTAAGTCTAGGGGACTGATGACCGCAGATGTTGAACTATATCATTCAACAGTTGTACAGTCTTTTTGTATCGCAGTGTATAATGTGTATATTGTGCTTTACGAAACTAAAGAGCGAGCCTACTTAGGAAGTATCAGTTGCTCATAGAATTAAGTGTTACTGCACTGCCTACGGCCGACACAGCACAGCGAGGCATCCGTTGAGCCGCTGTTGACGCAGCGCCCGCCCGCCGGCTGATAAGTGGGGGCCAAGGCCTCTGTCGGAATCGAAGCTCATGCCGCACTCCTGCGACACACACACACACACACACACACACACACACACACACACACACACACACACACACACACACACCACTCAGTCTTTTTCTTTGTGCGTCTGCGTTTGCGGAACCAAAATAACGGGATTAGAAAAACCAATTTATCTTTGCGTTCGCAGGAAAATAAATTCACTTCTCTAAGGACATTCGTCACAAACATTTCCAGACCGTTTGTAAAGATGCCCGTCCAATATGTGCCTCAGACAGCAGTTCAAAACGCAGTTGCGTGAAATTAAAACGAAAAATTGCGGTGTTGGAAAAAACGTTGGCGTGCTGGCCGCTGCCTTAGAGCGCGCCGGCCGCAGTGGTCTCGCGGTAAAGGCGCTCAGTCCGGAACCGCGTGACTGCTACGGTCGCAGGTTCGAATCCTGCTTCGGGCGTGGATCTGTGTGATGTCCTTAGGTTAGTTAGGTTTAAGTAGTTCTAAGTTCTAGGGGACTGATGACCTCAGAAGTTAAGTCCCACAGTGCCCAGAGCCATTTGAACCTTTTTTTGCGTTAGGGCGGCGTGGCCGGTGTGTGCGCAGGCGCCGTAGCGCGAGTGCTCCGAGTAGCAATTGCGGCGCGTGACCACTAGAAAAGATCTACTACCACCGCTGCTTTGGTTAGTATCGAAAAAGGGGCAAAGCATGTCCGTTAATTTCAGAGAAGCGTCACGAGTGGCGAGTTTCGAATAAAACCTATACATTTATCTCGTTGCCAGGTTTTAAATTTTCTTCTTTTGCTAAAACACAGCGGAGTTCACACGATGTCGTGCAGGAAGCAATTGTGAAGCAGTGCTTTACTAAGTGACGAACTGAGGAACAGGAAGGTCAGCAGCTTACGGTAGAAGCACATCCTCGGTACAAAATACACGTGTAACGACTTCACTTATGTTCCAAAATTCACAGCATTTCTAGTTTCAGCAATTATCGATGGCACTCAAACATTACATTGTTCAAAATTGTTAAGGCTTTCGTGGCCACTTGTTGACAAACTGCCTATTGGCTTCTGTCTCGGGTTTTCAAACTGACAAGGAAGATCAAAGAGTGTCTTACATCGGCGAAGGACAAGAGACCCACTTGCAATTTCGGGAATATACCGTATACCATGCACATGCGGAAAAGTTTATGTCGGAATGACTGGACGATCCGTTAACACCAGGATCAAAGAGCATAAGCGACATTGCAAGTTGGGGCAGGTGGAGAAATCGGCGGTGGCAGAGTGAGACCGATCACGTAATAAAATTCGCCGACACGCAAGTCCTGGCTGTAGAGAAGCACTATCACACGCGCTTGTTCAGAGAAGCTGTAGAAATACAAAAACACGCGAACAGTTTGAACAAGAAAGAGGAAAGCCTTAAAGTAAACGGATCCTGGCTTCCCGTACTGCAATTCCTTTCAGTCTACTGCCTCTTTTCCCACTATATACATATCTTGTCTAAATCGTTTTGCAGTTGGATGCGATCATCTGATGACTTTACAGAACGGTAAATGTAAGCATCATCTGCAAACAATCAAAGTGGGCCGTTCGGAACGTTTCCTAAATCGTACATGTAGAGCAAGAACAGCAGATGATCTAGAAATCTTCCTTTTTTAACGCCAGGTACTACACTGTTTTACTCGATGATTTTCTATCGGTTGGTATGAACTATGACCTTTCTGACAGGAAATTACGAATCCAGGGGCGCAATTGAGACTATACTCCATAGGCACGCAGTTTGATTAGACGGCGCTTGTGGAGGACGTCTGGAAATACAAAAATATGAAGCAAACACCCCCCGGTCGATAATACTCATTACTTCGTGAGAATAAAGAGCTGACTGTTTCAACAATATTTTCTGAATCTCTACTAACTATGTGTTGGTAAAGCTTTTCCTTAGAGGTAATGTATAATGTTTAAATACTGTAAATTTTCCAAAACCCTATTGCAAATGGACGTTGGCGCTATAGGTCTGTAATTCAGCAGATTGCTCCTATTTTCTTCCTTTGGTATTGGTGTGACGTGTGCAACATTTCAGTCTTTAGGTACGGATCTTTCGATGACCAAGCGGTTGTATACTATTTCTAAGTACGGAGCTATTGTACCAGCGTACACTCTATTGCCGGTGGTACCAGGTGTTCTTTACATATGACCACATTCTCTTTGGGTTTCTGTCAGATTCCTAGACAGAGTTTCGTTATGGAACTGTTAAAAATATTTCGCATTGAGGTCCGAGCTCAATTTCGAGCGTAAGTAAAACATCACCCGTACTGGAGATTTTGCGCTCTTGTAAATTTGGCAATTATTTTTCGTTTTTCTTGCAATAGTATTCTGACCTCTTTAGTGTCCAGTGGGTCATCAGGACCATCTCTTATTAATTAACCAGCCACCAAACTCAGTATTTCCCGCATATTCATTTTCTGTTAGAAACGAAAACAAAAAATTAACTGTGTGTAGTGTGATATCCAAGAAATTTCATTGCCGTACATTCGTGGAAGCATCGTTCAAACTATGGAGGAGTCGTACAAATAGATAATGCACAATATACAAGTGTATGAGTACGGTGTCCCGGTCAGTTTCTCTGCGCTGGACGCAGCTGCTTCGCGTGTCCACAGCGCCATTTCGAGAACGTCTCTTTGTCAACGCCCCTTCGCCACTCTGTAGACGGCCATTGTTGCGCTTCCAACCGTTTGCTCTTCACAGTTGAAAGCTGTCGTAAGCGCTGCCAGGTATCAGGGATTTCCCTAACTTGACTGTAGGAGTGTGTTACTAGTAAAGAATAAATGTGTTTAAACTTAATGCATTTTTTCACGCGTCTCAGTGTTAATAATGTCATATATCGCGAACTACGTATGGCACCATGTAGGCACATTTAGCGGCATATGTCAATACTGTCTGCGAAATATTTCCTGAAGTATGATATGTAAGTGGTTTGTAACTTCCCCCTCCCAGCGATTGTTGCCTGACAGTAAGGTATATGAGTACCAAGTTTGGATGAAATCGGCCCAACAATTTAGGAGTAGATGTCGAAAACACACAAATGTTATGTATGTGAATCACATCAGAATGGCAGTGGTCTTTATGAAACATCGTATTTTTGAAAAGTTTTCACACAGACACTGCTTTATGCCGTTCAACCTGCGCAGTTGCTAGGTACGATGTTGTTATGTTTGCTTACAGAGTGCTTGTGTGTTGCTTGAGGGCAGTGCGACTTCCTAGTCAGCTGTGTATGACCGTCCAGGCAACAGGTCGTGAGTTGACGATGGGATTTACCAATGCAGAAGAAGCCGAAATGCTGATGGTGTACTGTGTGTGTGGCAAGAACACCGATCATTCATGTATGATGTATGTGATATTCCGCCCTTATTTATGGCTCTAAGCACTATGGGACTCAACATCCGAGGCCATCAGTCCCCTAGACTTACAACTACTTAAACCTAACTAACCTAAGGACATCTAACACATCGATGCCAGAGGCAGGATTCGAACCTGCGACCGTAGCAGCAGCACGGTTCCAGACTGAATCACCTAAAACCGCTCGACCACAGCGGCCGGCACTTATTAGCAACCGCCTCTTCAGTTACATGAAAATGGCAGTGTAACACCTACACAATGAAACGGAAGGCAACAACTGACGACACAAGACAGGGAAATTAATGTTCTTGCTGCAGCTGCAGTTGATCTGCGCGTTAGCCCCAGGATAATGGCAGGACAAAAGGACATGAAATAGGCAACTGTCCTACTCATTCTCCATCTGTATAGATTCCATACCCATCACATTTCTCTCCATCAAGAGCTGAATCGAAACAATTTCGAGATCGTGTTAACTTCAGTACGTGGGTATTAAGACAGAATACTTCCGATGTATCATGGACATTGTTTAGTGGTGATTCCACATTCACGAATCATGGCCATGTAAACAGCCGAAATACACTTTGTGATCAAAAGTATCCGGACACTCCAAAAAACATAGGTTTTTTGCTGCCATCTACTGCCAGGTACTCCATATTAGCGACCCGTAGTCATTAGACATCGTGAGAGAGCAGAATGGGGCGCTCCGCGGAACTCACGGACTTCGAGCGTGGTGAGGTGATTCGGTGTGACTTATGTCATACGTCTTTACGCGAGATTTCCACACACCTAAACATCCCTGTGTCCACTGTTTCCGATGTGATAGTGAAGTGGAAACGTGAAGGGACACGTAGGGCATAAAAGAGTACAGGCCGACCTCGTCTATTGATTGACAGAGACCGCCGACAGTTCAAGAGGGTCTAATGCGTAATTGGCAGCATCTATCCAGACCATCACAGAGGAATTCCAAACTGCATCAGGATCCACTGCAAGTACTATGACAATTAGGCGGGAGGTGAGAAAACTTGGATTTCATCGTCGAGCGGCTGCTCATAAGCCACACATCACACCGGTAAATGACAAACGACGCCTCGCTTGGTGTAAGGAGCGTAAACATTGGACGATTGAACAGTGGAAAAACGTTGTGTGGAGTGACGAATCACGGTACACAATGCTGCTATCCGACGGCAGGGTGTGGGAATGGCGAAAACCCGGTGGACGTCATCTGCCAGCGTGTGTAGTGCCAACAGTAAAATTCGGACGCAGTGGTGTTATGGTTTGGTCGTGTTTTTCATGGAGGGGGGCTTACACCCCTTATTTTCCGTGGCACTATCACAGCAGAGGCCTACATTGATGTTTAAAGCACCTTATTGCTTCCCACTGTTGAAGATCAATTCGGGGATGGCAATTGCATCTTTCAGCACGATCGGGCATCTGTTCATAATGCACGGCCTATGGCGGAGACAGTAACATCCCTGTAATGGGACCTGAATCTTATAGAACACCTTTGGGATATTTTGGAGCGCCGACTTCGTACCAGGCCTCACCGACCAACATCGATACGTCTCCCCAGTGCGGCACTCCGTGAAGAATGGGCTGCCATTTCCCAAAAAACCTTCCAGCACCTGTGTGAAGGTATGCCTGCGAGAGTGGAAGCTGTAATCAAGGCTAAAGGTGGACCAACACCATTACCGATGAGTGTGCCATGAACTTCTAAGTTATTTTTAGCCAGCTGTCCGGATACGTTTGATCGCATGGTGGAATGTCATCGTTCATAGAGTGTAAACGTATGGGTGGGATAATGAACCATCAGCTCAAGGGCCAATTTTTCGTAGACGAAACACTGAACGCTCAGAAGTTTCGCAGCGTCGTAACAGACCACCTTCCACGGATGCAGATTAGGAGCAACCTGTGTTACCAACATGATAGCAGTCCAGCCCATGGTGCACGAACTACTACAGCATGTCTTAACGAATTCTTTCCAAACCGCTGGATTGGACGCAGAAAACCTGTACTTTGTCCGGTCCGTTCACCGGATTTGACGCCTGTGGACTTTTATCTGTGGGGTAAGCTGAAAGATGCTGTCTGCAAGGACATACCAATTGCACCCGATAATATGCAACGACGTATTACTGCAGCTTGTTCGGACATGCTGAAATGCTAGCACGTGTGAGCAGTCGCCCCATTCCAGACTGGAAGCGTGTATTGCCGCTGCCGGTGGTCATTTTGAACACAACCTGTGACGGGCAGCTGTCTGGACACATGAAGTAATCCACATAACTAGTGTACGCTCATGTGTTGTTCTTGAGGGTGTTCGAACACTATACAAGTGTCAGTGAGGGAACCTTTCAAAGTGCAATATCTCGTAAACGACTCTTAGTAGAATTCTGCAGTGTACACCGCCAAGATTCTGACATATCCTAAGCTTAGGTCTTTAGTGCCAGTAGGCATTGTTGCATTTAAAAAACAGTACGTTTCACAAGAAATACACTTTGTAAGTATTATTACAATCTGTTTAATGGCTAACATTACGAGCCTTTTACTACCAGGGCAAGTGTTAGGGGATCGGTACACACACACACACACACACACACACACACACACACACACACACACACACGCCGATTGGTATCTGTTTTGGCTTCCAGCGGCTAGTGGGCAGCGTCTGTTTACCAAGTTGGTGCGACTGCTACAAATATGTTTTGATCTCAACAGTCACGTCTTTAACATTTGTGATCTCCAAAAGAGATCACCACAGCCATTTTCAACTGAAAAAAAGTCATGAGGGAACAACAGGGAAAACCAACCCAGTAAATATACTGGACTTTTCTGGTTCGGATTTTGAGGGACTCTGAACGTCATGAGAAGGAGAATCATCAGATCTTCTCGAAACGTCTTTGCAAACACTACACTGGCTCGCTCAACACAAGTAGGCAAGAAACCAGCTTACGTCTGTTCTGGAAAAATTCGCATCAAAATCTTTGCCATACAAGAGACGCGTTTCAGAGACGAAAACTACAGTATATGCAAAGAACACCGACAACGTTTGGCACAGCATTTGCAATTCACAAATAGTCATAGTCAACATCAAGACTTCAATTCAGTATCAGAAAGAATCTCTACAACAACCTTCAAATCAGGAAACAAAAGATACACAATCATCAATGAACATGCACCGACAAACGATCACAACAGAAAGAAATCACGACAAGTCGAAAACCTTCGGGATGACATGGAAGAAATACGAAACAAAATGCCAGAAAGACATGTTAAAATTGTAGTATGAGACTTCAGTGCGCAACTAGGCAAGAAGGCGTTCAAGCAAATCACAGGCCCTTACCCAGCACACAAACGCACCAACAAGAATGGAGAACATCTCATACTTTACTGTCATAATTTTAGCTTAAAAATCATGTCAAAGCGATTTCAAAAGCCAAAACAAAAACTCACAAGATGGAAGACGCCCAGTAACGTATGGGTAGAATTTCAAATCACGTAGCCCTCACAAGCAAAAATAAAAGCGAAATTCTGAATGTGGACACACGCAAAGGATTCTTGAGTCCGACCATCACTTGCTACAAGTAAAAATTAGGCCAGTCCCAAGAAACAGAAAGACAACACAGAAAAATTATAAGACCGAACCCAGAATACTTCAAGATAAACAAAGACAAAAATTATTGAAGAGGCTAGTCAAAGGTCAGCAAAAAAATTGGACAGACCTCGCGAAGACAATTTAGGATGCTATGGCTTAGGGGTGGAACGCAACTTGTGATTACAGCATTTAACGTAGAATCCAGGCCAGCAAAGCGTTTATCAGAAACAGAACAAATGTCGGCCTGAGTGACCGTGCGGTTCTAGGCGCTACGGTCTGGAACAGAGCGACCGCTACGGTCGCAGGTTCGAATCCTGCCTCGGGCATCGATGTGTATGATGTCCTTAGGTTAGTTAGGTTTAATTACTTCTAAGTTCTAGGCGACTGATGAACTCAGAAGTTGCGTCGCATAGTGCTCAGAGCCATTTCCACAGAACAAATGAGATATGGTAAGATTTTCACGAAGAAACAATCTTGGAAAGATATTAGAATAGTGAAAAGGACATACGACAAAAGTAGACTAAATTAAATGTAGGAGGACTTCAAGAAAAGAACGAGAAGAAATTTCTACAGAATTTTTAGGGTAAAAATTTTAGAATAAACTCGTCACTTGCGAGAAGCCTAAAGAAAAATTACTCTCCACGGAAACAGTACCAAAGCCAGATTCAAAGCTGCCTTCAATAACAGACAGAATAAATTATAAATCAACTAAAAAAAACAACAGCTGCAGGAGAAGACGGTATTATTTCCTGTTCTGGAAACTCAAAAGACCAAACCACAGCAAAGAAAATCCATGAAATTCTTACAGAAATATGGAATGCAGAGAACATTCTACCGCCACAAAAATGAGACAAGACAGACAGAGGTATCTCATAGTTAACGGTCACTAAAAAATTCTCCAAAAGCCTTACTCAAGAGTAGAACCACAAGCTGATACAAAGATTAGTGAATACCTAGGAGTCTGAACGCTCCCAAAGGTGAGGCAGACGAACAGCAGGGGAGTACATTCGTGGACTTTAAGAAGGCCTAAGACTCCAGAGACAGACAATGGTTGACTGGAAAATTAGGATAGTTCTGCAAAAACACGTCTACAGATATCGTATGAGAAGACGCATTACGTAAAAAGAAAGAACAACAAAGAAGCCATGTTCATAAAATACGGAAAGGTTAACAGAGCGGAAAAATTGAAATATCTTATGAATAGGCCTATATAAAAATAGGATCAGACAAGGCATCCAACATGCAAAGAACAGAAAAACTTCAGAACGCGTGCAAACTGACATGGACGCCCTAAATTTAAAGAAATATTTCAAGAAAGGTAAACTCAGGCACTACAGTATAGTTGTACTATCAGAAGCACTCTACAAATCAGAAACGACCACAATCAGAGCATCAGGCATTACAGAGACACAACAAATAGAACATAAAATCGTCAGAAAATTTTTAGAGCAGTACACAGAGATGGTATATGGATGAAGAGGCCCAACAAAGAAGTATGTGAACATACAGACAGGCTCACAGACATGATCAGAAAACGCCGACTAACATTCTATGTTCACGCTCATAGAATGAACAACAGTAGATTCACAAAGAGGATTTTTTTGATGTAGTAAATAGTTCAATCAAAAAAACCAATTGCTTTCAAGAAATGGAAGATCCAAAACAAGCAGGCAGTATAGAAATGATAAATGAAAGAGAGAAATTCAGAAACAGATAACACTAAATTTGAAGTAAAATAAAGGAAGAAATCAGGCAAAATGTGGACAAAGCAAAGGAAACAGGAACACAGCCAAAGAACGAAGAGGTTTTGGGAAGAGAGGAATAAGGAACCAAGAAAAAATGAATAATCATGTAACATTCTGGTTAATCACTGTCCTGGAGCAAAAATGTGTAATAATAATACTCAGGTGACAAAAGTCAAGGTTATCTCCTAATATCTCATTTCGACGCTCCTTTTACCCAGTGTAGGGGAGCAGCTCGACGTATCGTGGACTGAGCAAATCATTTATGTCCGCTGCATAAATATTGATCCAGGCTACTCCTCCAGCCCTCCATAATTGCTAAAGTGTTGCCGGTGCTGGATTTTGTGCACCAACTGGCCTCTCGATTGTGTCCCATAAACGTTGGGCGAACTGGGTGGCCGTATCATTCGCTCGAATTGTTCTTCAAACAAGTCGCGAACAATTCTGGCCCGGTGACATGAGGAATTACATCCGTAACAATTCTATCGTTGTTTGGTCTCCAGGTAACCACATCCAGTGAATTATCTGTTCAGTTTTACCAGATGACCCAGTATATTCCATTTAAACACAGCCCACACTGTTCACAGTGCCGCCTTGGTCGACTCTTACCAACTGAAATGGGTACTCAGCTGGCCAGGCCACGTCGAGGGTTCAACCAGGAGCGGCGCTGCAGGCGATGTCGCGCTGTTAGCAAAGGCACTCGCATCGGTCGTCTGTTGCCATAACCCATTAAAGCCAAATTCCGCCCCAGCTCCTAACAGATACGGTTATCGTACGTGTCGCACATAGATCTCTGCGGTTATTTGACGCAGTATTGCTTGTCTTTCAGCACAGACAGCTCTATCCAAACGCCGCCGGTCTCCGTCGTTACGTGAAGGCCGTCGGCCACAGGTGAGAGAGAACCCCTGAAATTTGATATTCTCGCCACACTCTTGACACTGTGGATCTCGGAACATTGAATTCGCTAACGATTTCCGAAAGGGAATGTCCCATGGGTCTAGCTCCAACTAACATTCCGCGTTCAGGGTCTGTTAACTGCTGTGGAGACTTTTCTACATGAATCACCTGAGCGTAATAGACAGCTCCGTCGATGCTCTGACCTTGTGTGCACGACACTGGATGTGCGTGTGGCTATCCCATAACTTTTGTCACCTCAGTTATGCACACATCCATGTTTATAGTATGTATGTATCTGTAAAGTGTCTTCGATAGTATTACTGTGAATTGGTAATTTGGTCTACGCTTACATAATTAGTTTGGAAGGAATGGAGACTGCCTCTTAGGTCGGCGTCAGCGAAGTTTTGAGAGTATTTTTAAATAGATATGCGTTGCATTTATTTTTGATGGATTACAGCCATCTTGTGGCCACTACTCCTTGTGCCCGTCGTGTTGCCCCCTTTTTGCTCAGTATCATTTGTTGCTAAGAGATCAAGTATTTTTTCGCTGCAATTTTCTCTTTGAGTAGATTCCTAAACTGCTTGTTCCGATTTAATTCGGAGAAAACAATCAGTACGTTTTAGGATGTTCTGAGCCTACCACCGATTTTAAACACGTATCTTCGTCAGCCTATCGAGGGTAGACTGAAGTCACCACCAACTGTAGTCGAATAATTTCAAATTAGGCTCAAGTTTTCTTTGAACTATTCAGGAACTGAGTCATCTGATCCGGAACGAATTATTAATGCATCCTGGTTGTCAAGTAAAACCTCTACCCGTGCTAACTCCCAGGAACTATCCGCTTCTATTTCACTAAACGGTAAACTACTCGCAACAGTAATAAACACTCCAACACAGCTGTGTTCAATCTGTCCTTCCTGAACGCCGTTGGATCCTTTGTAAAAATTTCGGTATTCGCCAGGTTTCAGTATCTGTAACAAGCTGAACTTGAGTACTTTCGTTAGTGTTCGATTCTGTCCCAAATGCCGCAAGTCGAGGAATCTGCAGTTCCGTGCCGAAAGTCCGCAACCGGTGCTGTGGACGATGCTATAGATGGAGTGCTCTGCGTTCATCTCGCAAGCGAGATTGGCAGTCTTCGCGAATTCAGCCTGCCGCCCAAACCCAGAGAGAATCTCTCGCCATCCAAAGCGACACACATCCTTAGTACCGACAGGAGCCTCCACCTGCAGTTGACTGCACCCTGTGCTCCCCATTTCACTGCGCATCTTGAATGACTCCCTCCCCCCAACATGCTCACTGGATGTCTTCGTCTCCATAGCACCCATATCGTGAAGGCGCTCAAACAGCGCCCAGTACTGAAACTTCCATTGGTGATTGCGGGCCGAGAGGCTTGCTCTGAAACATAGCGAGGTTGCGGGGCTATAACACGGGGAGCAAAAGTTTATGTACAGTATGTACAGAAACGAAATTGCAGTTAGAAGCATCGAATGCCATGAGAGGGAAACAGTACCTAAGAATGGAGCAATAACCCGATGTTCATTACATTTTTAGATGGGACGCTAAAGAGTTCAAACAAATGAGAATGTAAGCTTTTGAAGGTTGGAGTTACAAGAGAACGCTGAAGATAACTTAATAACTTATAAAGATTGTGAATCTAATGGACGAGAAAAATATATGGCACAAGTTCACTGAAGGAAGGGATGCTGAGACATTGAGCTGTAGACAATTTGGTAACGAAGGGAAGTGTGTGGTGGGGGGAGGGGGGGGTTAAGATTTGTACAAGAAGACATATTTACAGTAAGCAGCTTCTAAAGAGTACACACGTGATGAGAGAGGCTGCACATGGTAGAACAGCGCGGAGAACTGAACGAGTCTCCGTACTGACAGCGACGACCCAAGTCCATAGCAGTTACATCGTCAGGAGTGGTTGACTGCGTAACTTTTGTCCGTGCACGACGCGGCTCTGTTATTGCTGGCGCACCGGTCTTGTCTATCGAGGAGGGTATAGTTATCAGAGTAACGGTTATGCGAGTTCTACTGAGCAGTTTCACCTGGGTAGACTCACCTCGAGAGCGGTACACCACTGAAGATAACCGCACTAGTGTACGACTCGCCAAGAGAAGTGGTCTTCTAAAAGTTACAAATGCTGACTAGATCTCTGTTTCTGTTAGTTTGAGCGTCGTGTCCGTGCTACGAGGCCGGGTGGAGCAGACAGTTGCGGCACAGGTAACGAGCACGGGAAGGTGACGCTTCCATCGCATTTCCCATTTGTGCCACTGGAGAAATTTCGGCGACAGACATTTGCCACGTTTTTGTGTCCTTCTGACGAGCCTGTTGCTGTGAGAGGGCGCAACGCTGTGAAGGGCTGCCGTGAGCTGAGCTGTCAGCTGCACGTGAGAGTCTGCGGCGCTTCACCCACCCCGCCACGGAGGCGCGGGGCGATTCAAGGTACAGGCTGTGACGGCTCTCGTAAGCGCTCCAGGGGCAAATGACAAAAAGAATTGAGGTTTCTCGAGACCTGGATGTAGCGTAGTACTCGTATCTTCTTACAGACTGCCAAAGCAGACAATCTCGTTTCGTAACCTCGGAGCGGCAATTGCATGAGCTGGATGCGCAGACTGTACGGACGCGAGAGGTACGCGCACACCGAACGCCGTGGTGTGCGGCAGCTCCACCGTCGCCACATCACGTGTCAGGCTGCTCTTAGCCTTCATATTAAGCTGGACTGGTGAGAGCCGCGAGCACTGTGCAGAAGTACCGGAGTAGATCCCGTGTGCGGCAATTTTCAGTTTGTTTTGCTCGCTCTCCTAAATGAGTTTAGGCGTCATCACATCGAGGGAGATACGCAGTTATAACACACTGGACTCCCATTTGGGAAGACGTTTCCGCAGTTTCTCCAAAAGAAGCACGGCAGCGAGAAAGTTCGTTTGAAAAGGACGTGGCGGGATTCCTTTTTGTGTCCTTTCCTAATCTCGGCTCGGGCCTAGTCGTGTTCAGTTAAGCCTCGAGATACACTTCGTAGGGCACGATAAGAACGCACGTGTCACCAGAACGTGCAAGTGTTGACGCAGAGCGAACCTCGCAGGACAAAGACAGCCCACGAGAACGCCTGTGCACGTCGAAATTGGCCGCAGCTATTTGACAGAGGTTCTGCTGTCTGTGCCTTAGTATGACGTATCCAAATACGGCCCCAAATTTCGATGGCAGAAACAAAGCTATTGGACTACGCGTGACAAGTGCGACGCGACTGGGCAGGCACCACCTGGCGACCTGGCGCGATCATCAGGTAAGACACACAGACCGAAGTGCCGGGCTCTGTAAACTGTTAAGAGTCCACCCGCGCGTCCGCTGTTAAATCGCACGGCATTAAGCTCCCTTATGCGCGGAAAGGTGTCACGAAATACGGACGCGTTATTGCAGCGTCTCCAACTATGCATAACTCCTCTCTCTTTCGTCGAGCGCATTCCTGTGTTACGATAACAGTGGTGCTCTGTATTAGTTGTAAATATGTTCGCTAATTTTCGTAATAGTGAATTAGGACTTGTAGTAATTGCTTTAGAGAGAAATAAGAAAAAAAAGGCGAGACAAGAAACGGAGAAAAATCTTGATCCACTGTGCCCGGAAAACAAGCCTAGTACATTGAGAATTTCGAACATTATTTCCTGCACTGTTCTTTCAGTCTAATTGTAAAGAAAGCAGCAGCTACTGGGAACTCGCAAAAGGTGAAAAACGTTACATTCTAAGTACCGCAGAGCTACCATTCATTCAGATAATTAAGTCGGGGATTTGAAACCAGCGACCGCTCTGTCCCGTGCCGTCAACTCGTTCGCTTATTTGTCACTCGGCCGTTGTATCCGTACTGCTGGCTGTCTTTCGCTGGACGGTTAAATCATCGAGTGCGCTCGCATTTAACTTGGCGTCTTTTGCTGAAACCAAAGCTTTCAGCGGAACTGAGCAAAAGCTATCTTAAAATATAGTGGTGCAAGTCCCATTTGCAAAACACAACTATTTCTTCATTTTCTTTAATGTCTGAAAGATAATTTCGACCAACTCCTGTTATACCCAGTACACTGGTGTTATTTTTTTCCTAAAACATGAAGTACAGTGAAGATACGGTCAACCCGATGGTTGGTTTAGACTAAACAGTGCTGGAATAGACATGGGTCTATTGGAAGTGTTAGGCTTTTGCCCTGGTACGGCCATTCGAGGGACTTGACCAGTAGTAAGACAAACAAAGTTTAACGAGAACTAGTCATTTTTCACTACTAGATGTGGAAGAAGCACTAAGAGTCCCGGCACGAAATGGGGGAGTGAACCTGAAACTGAGGAGTTTTAATCCGTCACTCGTCGACTCTGGCACAAATCTCAGTATCGTAAAGGGAGCCCGCGCGGTCCAACGCGCTGCTTCCCGAGCGGGAAGGCGTGCCCATCTCCGGCACGATTCCGCCGGGTGGATCAGTGTCGAGGTCCGGTGAGCCGGCCAGCCTGTGGATGGGTTTTAAGGCGGTTTTCCAGCTGCTTCGGCGAGTGCGGGCTGGTTCCCCTTATTCCGCCTCAGTTACACTGACGGCGATTGCTGCGCAAACGACGTTTCCACATACGTGTACACCATAATTACCCTACCACGCAAACATATGGGGTAAACTCGTGAGATACGAGACGTTCCCTTGACGTTCCACGGGGGGCCGATCTGCACAATAACCCTTGGTTCGGTGTGGGGCGGCGGTGGTAGGGTGGTTGGACTGCTGTGGCCTGTTGTGTACCATTGAGGGCTACGTTGGGACGAAGCCTCTCCGTCGTTTCTAGGTACCCCGTTTAATACAACACAGGGTGTACATAAAGTCCGGGAACGCTTTCAATTATTTATTGCACAAGAACTAAACATTGTACATATTTCATACACACTGCATTTTGAAGAGAAACTCTGAAAGTTTTTTTTACAAACATTCGATATGCGAACCATGAGTGACCCGGCAGACGTCAATACGGTAATCGGATTCCTGCCACACCCGTCCCGGCAGGGCATCGTCGACTGTGGCAGTCGCTTCCCGTATTCTCTCCCGGAGCTCTGTTACATCCCGTGGCAGAGACGGTACATACACCAGATCTTAAATGTGTCCCCACAAAAAGAGTCACACGGAGTGAAATCTGGTGATCGGGGAGGCCATTTCATGAAACAGCTGTCCCCTTCTGTAGCACGGCCGATCCATCGATGCGGCAGCTCGTGTTCAGGTACCTACGAACTTAGAGGTGAAAATGGGGTGGAGCCCCATCCTGCTGAAAGATGAACGGAGTGTCCGATTGCATTGAGGCATCAGCCATTGCTGCAACATGTCCAAGTAGGAATATCCACTGACAGTGTTCTTGGCGAAGAAGAATGGCCGGTACAGTTTTCGACGTGACATGGCACAAAAAACATTTACCTTGGAGGAATCGCACTCAAATTCAGTGCATTTCTGTGGATGCTTTGTACCCCAGATCGGACAGTTATGCCTGTTCACTTTCCCATTAGTGTGAAAAGTGGCTTCGTCGCTAAAAGTTAAGCGATCAAGAGTGCCCTCCCCATCCTCATTCAGTTGTTGCGAGTGCGGACAAAACTCAGACAAAGCGCTTGTCTCTGTCATCGTCATTGAGGTTCTGTCGCAGGACTTCCCACACTGTCATTGGAGCCATTTTGAGTTCACGGGATGCACGACGCACCGATTTCTTTGGGCCCCTTATGAATGGGTCTAGTACGCGCTCCATAATCACTTCACTCACGCTTTTCTTTCCCGGGCACAAACAACCCGTGGTAACGTGTTTGTTGTCAGTGGTAAATGGCTTTCCTTGTTAGTGGCCTCTTACGGTACTTGGTTCTAAACATCCGTTGAATAGCTGTAGCACACTTGTTTTTGTCGAACTCTTAACACGCAGAAAGCTCTCTCCGCTCGTGAACTCGCCATGTTTGCGACTAGCGCTGACTGTCGGTAAATTACCAAACTACGCTGTGGCGGTATACATAAAAAAACTTTCAGGGTTTCTCTTCAAAGTGACATGTATGAAATCTGTACAGTGTTTGGCTCTTATGCAATAAATAATTGAAAGTGTTGCCGGACTTTATGTACACCCTGTACAATGCAATACCGTCGTAAAGAGTTTTCAAGTTGTAAATGACACATCCTGACTTAACACTTAAAAGTCTTTTCATTCCTGTCACTTTGCATCGAGAAATTCATTGCTTCTGAGACAATGTTGCGATTGTGACTAATAGACGTGTTGAAACTACGCTGTGTTGCTTAGCATCTGAAATGATTTTTTGCATGTAGTTCGACGAAAATTTTCAAGTAACTTCGTTAGTAGATATTTCTAATCGTAAAGCAAATTATAAAAAATTACATGTTTCTACCGGCTGACGTGAGTGGAAAATGACTCGTTCGTATGTAATTAAATGGCTGCTACCTGTCGTGCGCTTTTAACTGGCGTGCACGTACGGAGCTGTGAATACTTTTACAATGATTACTTGTGCAAATGAGAATTTAATTATATCATGGGACTTTTGCTCGTTCGGCGAAATTGTTAGTCGCACCTTGCCGACTTTGTTTGCTCTCCGCCACGCCCTGAGTGAGCCGTAACTTGCTGTACAGTGGTCTCGGTCAATTAGTGATCACACGAAGTGACCTAAACTTAATCAGACGATGGTAGTGTACGGCTTAGTTTCGTTTCAAATAATGTGCACATGCACAAGATTTGGTGCGTAAGTCATCCGCAACTTAGAGGCACGATAATTAATTTAGAGAGATCCGCTGCAGTTGTGGTGATAGTTATTTAAAGCACGACCGGCTTCGGGATTGTTAAAATTCCATCTTGAGGTGCAGAGTGTTACTGTATTTGGTGACACACAACTTGCAGTCTGGCCAGTCAGTGCAAGAGCTCCAATCACTGGCGACAGCTGCCACGGTGCCTTCGGTGACTGCCACAGGCCCCGCGGGAGCCCAACTCGTGCCCCAGCGCCCTCACCGGCCTGCATCTGTGGCGCGATGCGGGCTTGGAGCAGTCATCCGCCTGCATGGCGGCGTGTTACTACATAATCGTCGACCAGGTGTAACCCGTGTCTGTGAGAGCTCACCGCTGCAGTCGTAATTGACGACGCCGTTGGGACAACACGGGAACAGCTAGAGGTCGTGTGTTGTGGAGCTCGGTGTTCAACAGTGGCCTTCGGGCGCTGAGCTGCGAAACACACGTGACTGCACCAGCACTGTGTTCTATCGTCGGATCCGCCACTGTCGGTTTCCTGTCCTGCTGTACACTGCTCAAAACCCTCCATTCTCCACGCTTTGTCACGAGAGGGTTGACGTCCAGTGCCGTGTGACCTACTCGTCGTTTCTTCAGCCTTCTACCATTTTCCGTAGTGCTCGAGCAGCCGACCGAATTCGGCCTTTCAGATTCTCGTGCCGAGGCTCAGAGCCACAACATTCTGACCTTTGTCAAAGTCGCTTGTAACAGTGGATTTCCGCATTCGCTGTAACGACTACCCACTCGCCTCTGTTCTGCTTGTATTTTTCCCCTCACCACGTCACGTGACCGCAACACTACGAGAAGGCATTCAGTCTCGCGGTGGGCAGTGGTCATAATGTTTTGGCACCGTCAGTGTATAGTCGTATGAAATGAGACGCGTTGTTCCCTGTACCGTACAGTTCTAATGTTCAAAGCATGCCCCTTCCTTTGCAAAGTAAAACAAAGGACAACTGCGTGACGAGCTCGGACCACCTGGCAGGCGGCTGGCAAGCGGTCGGTAAGACGTCGCGTCGTCTGCGGATCCCTTGCCGGCGCCCGGGGTGTGATTCGCAAGCGGCCGGCGTCGAGGGCCAGTCGCCGCCAATATCCTCTTCTTGCAGAAAAAAATGTTCCGACGCATCGTCAGTCTCTGGTAATAATTTCCTGTAAACACCACACTCGAGCAAAACTATATAATGTCCAATAAGCTGGAGGGATCTTAGATATTTTCGTAGTACGCGTGTACAGGATGGGAATTGGTAAGGACATAAACTTAATCGTTTGAAGCAGGGTTGCTCCGGTCAGCTGACAGGCGAAACTGTATGTCCTGCAAATCCCTGGAGAGTGCAAACCGCCCATAGTGCATTTTTCGCACCCCATTCACGGGATAACTGCTTCTGGTCCCCCTCCCACCCCTGTTGTAACAACGCGCACCGAGGAATGTTCTATTGCGTGCTGCTCCCATTATTTCTTTGTAAATTAGTGTTTTCCAGACGACTAAAATGACGACTGCATTCGGCCTGCCGGCAGTACGGCATTGGTGGCTCGTAGAGGAGGCGGCGCAGTCAGATAGCTGTGCACAGCTGTTTCTTGCACGAGCCGGGTTGTGGAAGTTAATTTTTTTTGTTATGCGCTGTCTACTGTTGTTGCATTTAATTCAATGCACTGAGAATGCTGCCATTGCAGAGTAACGGGCAGCTGTGAGGCCTTCTCAAGTTCAGACTAAAGTACGGATTTTATTGAAAACTCTTCCCAGTGTCCGTGGTGTCAGAACACGGGCTCATTAGTGCGTCAGAGAACATACTGAAACCTACCAAAAGTGGTGTAAAAACAAGCGCGCGACTCCATACTTCAGTTTTTAGTTTTGTTAAATCTTTTTAAAGCATCAGTTCGAATGAGGCGCTTCCTTTGTCACACGCCTGAACCTGGATTGGAGGTACAGAAGCAGGACAAGGCTCATTCGTCGATGGAACCATAAAGTGCGAGGCGGCAGCGTCGACCCGGAACTCGGCTAAAGTGGTCTACTGCGCACTGATATTACGCTTCCAGAAACCACGGCTAGGCAAAGCCCATATTGCAGAGCTCCTTCGCCATTCTAGAACACGCGCTGTTTTAAAAATAAAAAATATGCTGTTTCTGCAGTAGTGACGCAAAGTAATATCCGACCATTCTTATCACAGCCAATGTGTGGTAACTTTGGGCGATTGCAATACTTTTTGGAAGGATAAAGTCTGAGAAATATTGACTCAGGGACTCGAGGTGGCCCAGCAGTTAACGCTGCTCCGTGCGCGGATTCAGAATCCCGCCAGGCCATCACGCTACGGTTTCCCCCTGACTTCCTTCCCTAAAAGAAGCCCTGTGGCGCGCTGTTTCGTTTCGAAACGGCGAAGCCGATTACCTCGGCTACCCTCGCTTAGTCGGAACTTGTGCTGTACCCGTGATGACGTCGTCGCCGACGCGACGAAGAGCAAAGTCAGCGTCACGCTGGAACCGCCGCTACCGCGCACGTGCACCCGCTGGTGTTCACTGCTGTGTTCATAAAGTTTTATTCTTCCTAGTCTTTTTCCAATTCCTTTTTACAGTGCAACAGAGGTTGGTCCATAATCTAGGGTAAATCCGAGATGAAATTTTCTACTTAATATACACATTAATAAAAGTTGTGCATCACCGAGAGTTCCGGAACGTGTACAGATCAACATAAACATCGTTTCCACCTTTTTTGTTGCCCATGAAAACCACACATTGCGTGTTTTACTACCATACAACGACACCTTCGGAGGTGGTGGTCCAGATTGCTGTACACATCGGTACCTCTAGCACCCAGTAGCATGTACTCTTGCATTGATGCCTGCCTGTATTCGTCGTGGCATACTATCCACAAGTTCATCGTGGCACTGTTGGTCCAGATTGTCCCACTCCTCAACGCCGATTCGGCGCAGATCCTTCAGTGGTTGGTGGGTCACGTCGTCCATAAACAGCCCTTTTCAATCTATCCCAGGGAAGTTCAATAGGATTCTTGTCTAGAGAACATGCTGGCCACTCTAGTGAGCAGTGTCGTTATCCTGGAGGAAGTCGTTCACAAGATGTGCACGGCGGGGGCGCGAATTGTCGTCCATGGAGACGAATGCCTCGCCAATATGCTGCCGATATAGCTGCATTATCGGTCGGAGGGTGGCGTCCACGTATCGTACAGCCGTTACGGCGCCTTCCATGACCACCACCAGCGGCGTCCGTCCGCCCCACATAATTCCACCCTAAAACAGCAGGGAACCTCCACCTTGATGCACTCGCTGGACGGTGTGTCTAAGGCGTTTAGCCTAACTGGGTAACCTCCAAACACGTCTCCGACGATTGTCTGGTTGAAGGCATATGCGGCACTCAACGTGACGCAAATCCTGAGCGGTCCATTCGGCATGTTGTTGGGCCCATCTGCAACGCGCTGCATGGTTTTGTGGTTGCAAAGCTGAGCCTCTCGACGGACGTCGGGAGTGTAGTTGCGCATCATGCAGCCTATTGAGCACAGTTTGAGTCCTAACACGACGTCCTGTGGCTGCACGAAAAGATTTATTTAACATGGTGGCGTTGCTGTCAGGGTTTCTCTGAGCCATAATCTGTAACTAGCCGTCATCCACTGCAGAAGTAGACCTTGGGAGGCATGTCATCGACAGTTCCTGTCTCTCTGTGTCTCCTCCATGTCCGAACAACACCGCTTTGGTTCATTCCGACACGCCTGGGCACTTCCCTTGTTGAGAGTTCTTCTTGCAACAAAGGAACAATGCGGACGCGATTGAACCGCAGTATTGACCGTCTAGCCATGGTTGAACTACAGACAACAATAGCCGCGTACCTCCTGCCTGGTGGAATGACTGGAAGTGATCAGCTGTCGAACTCCCTCCATCTAATAGGCGCTGCCCACGGATGGTTGTTTACATCTTTGGGCAGGTTTGCTGACGTCTCTGAACAGTCAAAGGGTCTGTCTCTGTCATACAGTATACACAGTCAACATCTGTTTTCAGGAGTTCTGGGAACCGGGGTGATGAAAAACTTTTTTTGATGTGTTTTTTTGCAGACTTGGTTAATATCGCTAGTGCGTCGGTGATAGTTGCGTATGGAACACACACGAACAATAAAACTACCAGTCTGGACGTTTTGTGGGCATGAAAAGTAGTTCTTCTTCCTGAAAGTAAGACACAAAGAGCGACACTTAGTGCGTTCTGGAGACGTAACTACGTTCCGTGCTGTGTGTTCAAATCGCTCTGAGCACTGTGGGACTTAACTTCTGAGGTCATCAGTCCCCTAGAACTTAGAACTACTTAAACCTAACTAACCTAAGGACATCACGCACATCGCCCGAGGCAGGATTCGAACCTGCGACCGTAGCAGTCGCACGATTCCGGACTGAAGCGCCTAGAACCGGTCGGCCACCGCCGCCGGCGTGCCGGGTGTACTGTGTAGCCATATTAGTCCTGTAAACGACGTCTTTTATTAATATTCACGCGTGGGACGAAAAAATAAGATTTACTTGGGTGCCTGTACGCTTTGGCCACTGACGCGAACGCAGATGACCGTTCCTCTTGCGCCTTAGGGTGCTGTCACGAGAACGCTTGGTAGTGGAACGAAAGAAGAGGAGGAGTCGTCAGTTTTGTTGTATTTAGCCCTCCTGGTGGCTGCCAGTGCTCGGGGCTCCTTCCACGCCGGCGTGTGTCGTACTGAACAGTTGAACAGTGTGTGTGTGCCTCGGCGTACTCTTAACATTTCATTAGTGGCTTTTCCTAGACTGCACGAGGTGATGGCGACCTCGCAAGAACTGCGTGATCCTGGGAACTGCGGCCCTCTCTGGTCGTGTTGCACAACACTTACCGCACAGCCACGTGTCCGGTCGTCTGATTCGTGTTTTTGCAAATTATGGGTTACCGTCAGTAGAGTGGGATGGAACATTATCCGATTTTCAGAATTCAACAGCCGTCGTACTGACGATAAAAAATGTAAGCTGATGACTGACTGACTGAACACACTTCTCGCTACCGCACTCGGTTATTTGTTTAGTGTTGACATTTCCTCTTAAACCACCTCACCTGATACGTACGTCAACAGATTAATTCCATTCTTCGAATCTGTCTATGTAATCGTTCTCACAGTAAGCTGCGCGAATACTTTGGTTCTGGTTTTTGATAATCAGTGCTGTAAGCCACTATCGGAAGAGACAAAGTGTGGACCCAGCTCGGTTCCTGTTAAACGTGACTCGGCGGCATTCCGAGAACGCCGAGAGATAGCCGCCGCTGGTGTGTTTATCGCCAGTTCCGACATCTGCTGGCCAGTGTGTCTGCGCGTCGCAAGCGCCGTCGACGTCGTTCACGTTATGCCGCCCGGCTCTAAAACTAGAGGTTTAGTCGACGAAAAAGTACTAGACTAGTCATAATTTCTGATTCACACGGCAACCATCTCTTACGCAGTGGCAGTATATGTAGAGGTTCCCTTACATAATCCTCTCACCATCAGAAGTATTAAAGCACACGAGTACGCATCCGAGAGAGTGCTAAAAGTAGGCATCTACAAGTCTGTTGTATAGTGCAGCAGTGCGAAACGCGAAGGAAATACATATGTACGCCACAGTGTGACATCTCTCATTTGCCGCTGGTGGTACACATTTTTGTCAGCAGACCCAACACGCGACAGCAACTCCACCGACGTTTCCCAGAATTTCCCGTTCTCATTTGTGGCTGACCGTTAACCAGATGAGGTGTAGAAGTAAATGTCGGAAAAGAAAAGGTTGCACCCCGTGTTGATCGTGTCATCTCCCAAAACAGCTGCCTGCACTGGAACGACGCCCGTCCAAGGCGTGTGCTGCGCTTTCGTGTCACTTGCAGACCAGACATTACGCTGTATACTTGTTGGTTTGACAGATGTGAGTGCTCGACATCTTTGACGCACCAGCGTATAAAGCTGTCTCAGCTGGAACGTTCAGCGAAACTGACGTACCTCAGCAAGAATGTCCACGGAGATTCAAAGAACAACCCGTGTATCTCGTTGATTTAAAGGTTGAAAAAGGTGAACTCGCACGTTTATAGTACTACATACGGCACGAGAAAATTGTGGTCACAAATACACGGCAGTTCATGGAATCCGATACGATACGACGAGCCATGCGCATACAGCAACGGTGTGAAAATGGCAGTCCTCTGGTTCCCGAGTGGCCCGGCCTTACATTGCTTTTACTTATCGAAAGACTCCTCTAGTGAGTACCGTGAGTTTAACACTCAACCCGAAGAATGAAGAAAGCATTCCCCCTTTCGCGTGGCAGGACCGTAAACCTGGGGTATGGCCTACAAGCTTTCTGAATTTGTAGCCCGTCAAGGAATTTACCGGTCTCACTTTGTAACGGCACGTTGTATTATTAGGACTAGGTGTAGTAGTCTGAAAAAATGATGTAAAATTGTACCGCACGTCGAGTAAACGTGCTACTAGAGCGCACGGCTGGGAAGACTGAGATTTTTCTCCGTAGCCGCTTGACGTCATTCTCGCGGCGCAAAGTGCCTTATGCATAATTCACTGCGGCTGCGGCAGGGGACGGCTGAGCTGTCGTAGGTGAGCCGCGCTACGGAGTCCGCGGCTGCGCCGCCCGTCTCCACACTGCACGGTAGGTGGGCTGGTCAACTCCCTCTCCGAAACACGTAGAGAGACGTCGTGAAAAGTTGCAGCCAGCGGCTGTCTTATCGTGTTATCAATACGGGATTGTGATACGATACGCTGCAGCTGATATCAGTGCGCTTTCTAGCCGAAATAAGTCTTATCACGTCCGGGGTCGGGTTACAGGCTACAGCTCCTTGCAGACCGCCACTTTGCCTCCTTTCTCTCCCCCCTCCTCGGGAAACCCCCACACGTTAGGCAGTTCCACGATTTATATTCGTATAGGTAGAGACTTATAATGGTAAGACACAGATTTAGGACTAAGGTTTTAAATTGCAGGACATTCCCAGGGGCAGATGTGGACTCTGACCACAATATACTGTTTATGAACAGTAGATTAAAACTGAAGAAAGTGCAAAACGGTGGGAATTTAAGGAGATGTAACCTGGATAAACTGAAAGAACCAGAGGTTGTACGGAGTTTCAAAGAGAGCATAAGGAAGCAGTTGACAGGAATGGGGGAAAGAAATACAATAGAAGAAGAATGGGTAGCTTTGAGGGGTGAAGTAGTGAGGGGCAGCAAAGGAACAAGTAGGTAAAAAGACGAGGGCTGGTAGAAATCCTTGGGTAACAGAAGAAATATTGAATTTAATTGATGAAAGGAGAAAATATAAAAATGCAGTAAATGGAGCAGGCAAAAAGGAATACAGACGTCTCAAAAATGAGATCGACAGGAAGTGCAAAATGGCTAAGCAGGCATGCCTAGAGGACAAGTGTAAGGATGTAGAGGCTTATCTCACTAGGGGTAAGATAGCTACTGCCTACAGCAAAATTAAAGAGACCTTTGGAGACAAGAGAACCACTTTTAAGAACATAAAGAGCTCTGATGGAAACCCAGTTCTAATCAAAGAAGGGAAAGCAGAAAGGTGGAAGGAGTATATAGAGGGTCTATACCAGGGCGATGTACTTGAGCACAATATTATGGAAATGGAAGAGGACGTAGATGAAGATGAAATGAGAGATACGATACTGCGTGAAGAGTTTGACACAGCACTGAAAGACCTGAGTCGAAACAAGGCCACCAGAGTAGACAACATTCCATTGGAACTACTGACGGCCTTGGGAGAGCCAGTCCTGACAAAGCTCTAACATCTGGTGAGCAAGATGTATGAGACAGGCGAAATACCCTCAGACTTAAAGAAGAACATAATAGTTCCAATCCCAAAGAAAGCATGTGTTGACAGATGTGAAAATTACCGAAGAATCAGTATAATATGCCACAGCTGCAAAATACTAACACGAATTCTTTACGGACGAATGGATAAACTATTAGAAGCCGACCTCGGGGAAGATCAGTTTGGATTCCGTAGAAATACTGGAACACGTGAGGCAATACTGACCTTACGACTTATCTTAGAAGAAAGATTAAGGAAAGGCAAACCTACGTTTATAGCATTTGTAGACTTGGAAAAAGCTTTTGACAATGTTGACTGGAATACTCTCTTTCAAATTCTAAAGGTGGCAGGGGTAAAATACAGGGAGCGAAAGGTTATTCACAATTTGTACAGAAATCAGATGGCAGTCATAAGAGTCGAGGGGCATGAAAGGGAAGCAGCGATTGGGAAGGGAGTGAGCCAGGGTTGTAGCCTGTCCCCGATGTTATTCAATCTGTATATTGAGCAAGCAGTGAAGGAAACAAAAGAAAAATGCGGAGAAAGTATTAAAATCAATGGAGGAGAAATCAAGATGTGGAGGTAAGCCGATGACATCGTAATTCTGTCAGAGACGGCAAAGGACTTTGAAGAGCAGTTGAACGGAATGGACAGTGTCTTGAAAGGAGGATATAAGATGAACATCAACAAAAGCAAAACGAGGATAATGGAATGTAGTCAAATTAAATCGGGCGATGCTGAGGGAATTAGATTAGGAAATGAGACACTTAAAGTAGTAAAGGAGTAAGACAGGAGCAAAATAAATGATGATGGTCGAAGTAGAGAGGATATAAAATGTAGACTGGCAATGGCAAGGAAAGCGTTTCTGAAGAAGAGAAATTTGTTAACATCGAGTATAGATTTAAGTGTCAGGAAGGCGTTTCTGAAAGTTTTTGTATCGAGTGTAGGCATGTATGGAAGTGAAACATGGTCGATAAAAAGTTTGGACAAGAAGAGAATAGAAGCTTTCGAAATTTGGTGCTACAGAAGAATGCTGAAGATTAGATGGGTAGATCACATAACTAATGATAAAGTATTGAATAGAATTGGGGAGAGGAGTAGTATGTGGCACAACTTGACAAAAAGAAGGGACCGGTTAAAGGACATGCTCTGAGTTATCAAGGGATCACAAATTTAGCTTTGGAGGGCAGCGTGGAGAGTAAAAATCGTAGAGGGAGACCAAGAGACGAATACAGTAAGCAGATTCAGAAGGATGTAGGCTGCAGTAAGTACTGGGAGATGCTTCGATTGCACAGTATATGGTAGCATGGAGAGCTGCATCAAACCAGTCTCAGGACTGAAGACAACAACAACAACAACAACAACAACAACAACAGGTAAAGATTGGGGGTTGCTACGCTTTCAACTACCCACTTCAACTATACAAAAGGCAACATATTGATCATCGTAAGTCGGAGACGTTTTAGATTTTTGCAAGGGTAGCCAATATCAACAAACATGATTGTACAAAAACTTTTATTGATTTTGCATATACAATACATTTTCACACACATGAACTTTCTTTATTGTTGTTTAGTATAGTTTTAATAACATCTGACATAAACCCGCATCCGAGTCAGATTTTCCATTCTCTAGACAATAGTTTGAGACGTCCAAAGAAGGTATATTCTCGAATGCAACTACATACCTACGAGGCGCATCTAGATATTGTTTCCTTTAAAGCAGACGTATTTAGCCGGGAAAGTGGCACATGCGCAGTAGACGTGTGACGTGAGAGTCAAACACCGGCCGGCCTGGCGCGCCCGTTGCCGGTGTGCCCTAAATGGCGCCTTTCGTTCGTTCTCCCACCGGCTGCGAGAGGCGGTCAGTGATAAGGTTCCGTAATACACAGACGGCGCCCGTCCAAGTTCATTGTCGGGTCTGCAGGCAGAACAGACGATGCGCCTGCGGTGTAGGCTTTGAAGAGCGCAGTGGGCGAACGTCCCTCACCGACGATCACTCGGTCGACCTGGTGCGGCAGCGCATTCCAGACAACCGCCGATTCGCCATTACGGAACTCGGCAGCCTTTTTCCGCAGATGCCGCGGTCCCTGAGCACCTGCTGTTCGGGAAATTGTGTGCCAGGTGGATGCCGAGAAAGCAACACCAAACGCTTCGCAGCAGCAATGACATTTCTGCAGCGTTATCGTGGCGACTGGATCGTCACGTGCGATGAGACGTCAATTTCTCACTTGACCCTGGAAACCGAGCAGCAGTCGATGCGTTGGCGTCACAGTGGATCTCCTCCGGTCGAGACGAAATTCAGACTGTGTCGGTGCAGAAAGTGATGTGGACGGTGTTCTGCTCATCGACTTCGTGTCGAGAGGTGAAACGGCGAACACCGGCCGTTACTGTGAAACCGCGACGTGGGACGCTGAGCGCAGGTGCCGTGTTGCTCCGTGATCATCCAACGTATAGTCCTCACCTTGCTCCCAGCTCTCTTCATCTTTTCGTGCACCTCGAGAAATTCCTGCCCTCTTGCCAGCATTTTGACAACGACGAAGAGCTGAAGATGACTGTCACACGCTGGTCCCATTCGCAAGTGGCAGACTTCTACGACATTGGAAAACAGAATCTGATCCCTCGATATTACAAGTGTCTCAAATCTTTTGGTGACTGTGTCGAGAAATAGCTCAGTGCTGTACCCGTTATCAATAAAATCTTTCATGTAACTACGTTATCTTTTTTAATAGGAAAACTTTGTTTCTGGGTGCGCCTGTGAGATATCTGCCTTACTATCGCTGTTCCTTCTTCCAGTTTCGCTACACTAGAGTGTTTGAGGGTGTCTCTTTACGTCCTCCGTGACACTGCTGTAAAAGCCCTGCTAGACGAGTGTGTTCGGGGGTGTGTCTCTACTTTCTCCGTAACACTTGTAAAAGCGCTCCACGTCATCTGTCTGTACGCTCGGAGCTCTTCTGCTACGTATGCTTGTGGAATTTCTGTATGGAATTGCAAGTTTACAAGATTTGCGAACTAGTGTACTCTAAGTGTATATATTCCGTCCGCAAAGAACTGTTCTCATGTTAGGAGCACAGAGTCAAGTTCGCCGCATTTATACAGAATGTAACCATTTTTTAAACCATTCAAATGGGAATGGAGATGTATAAAAAATTGTCGTGTATCTTTTAGTGTAGTAAACGCTCTGGAGTTCATTGTTTTTGGTCAGCACTCCAGCATTTCACCAGTTTCTATTGCTGATTACTGTAAATGCAGATATTTTATATTCCCAAGTCGTAGCGAGATTTCGCCATACACTGTTTAAAGCAGTATGTAAAAAAAAAAAAGATTGCTTGCACATATGCAATAGCTACTTTTTGCCCAGCAGTAGTTCATATTATTCCTTTAGGACAGTTGTCTTCCCGGTATACTAAAGTATTCGTTTCTTGATTTCGGTGCTCTCCCATTTCCAGTTTTTTTTTTTTTTTTCAGACAACAGTACTTACGGGAATAGTTGTCTTAATAGGAAGTGGTTTAAGTCTGTTCGACAATTGGTCTTATTCCTTAAGACTTGTGGAATAACACTGTTAGTGGGAACCAGACCTAATTCGACAGTATATGTATTTGATGGAACTGTGGAGAGCAATGTGCTACACTTAGAAAAAAACTGTTTCATATATTGTTTGTCCTGCTTTCATATAACACTTCTATCGGCCTTTCTGGAGTCAGTATTAACAATCTTCACGTAGTTGACAGGTAGATAATTAAAACTGAATGCAGACACGATGCAACCTACAAGGTTATAAGATCAATAAGAAACTGCAACAATGAAAATAGGCGTTGCAAACGATTTTACAGATTCCACAGGAAAGTTTTTACCCATTTCTGTTGCTAACTTGCTCCACGACAAGTGATCACATCTGCCTCCGAATATGACATCACAGTGTAATTCAATAGAGACAAGCTTTTTTCGACAAGTTGGACGGAAAAGATCATCTTCGATCAGTCGTCTTGTGTGAACGACGTCTTTCCAACTCTGAAGCAGACACGAGTGTAGATGATTTGGTTTGTATTGTATTAAGAGTGTACGAAGAAGAGAAACACGGGCCAGCTCCGCATAGCGCGGCGTGCGGTCTCTCGTCGCGGCCACACGCACAGTTAAGGTTCTTCTTCCTGCGTTAAAAAGTTTCGATTTGTTAGCGACATTTATGAGGCAGCAGTAAATGCTCTGAAGTGGACCGAACGTAACCTGGCTGCTGACTACAGTTTTCATTGCAAACTTTTCCAAATATGCACGGTGTTTTACTGACAGCAATAGTTAAAAGGTAACTAGTTCATTACCAAACTGTGATATTACACTACACGATGGGAAAAAACTTTTTCAAGCCGAGTAATTTCCTCGAATGAGAGACTGCATTGCGGACAAAGCACACGAAACCCAAAACTGTGGTTTCTAACGTTTTGCGCTACGAACACAAGTTTTATTGAGAAAATAACTGCAGATACGGTTATAGCTTTGCTCAGTCCACATAAAACAAATTTATGACGGACTGGGGATGACTCGAAATTCCCTTCCATTGTACTGGACGTCCCGCCGTGGCCCCAGTGGAGTCGCTTCCTTTGTTCGGTGTGGGCTGCGCTGCTCCTGTGCGGCATCGCCTCGCCGCGGACCGCACCCCACGGCCGGGGGCCGAGGGCCGGCCTGCCGCGACGCTCGGGAGCTCGCGTGGCCGACGGCCGCCAGCGGAACCTTTCACAGTATTCTCATATAATAGCTCCGTGCTTGGTAATCATACACAACCAAACGCTCATCGACAGATCGTTACCTAAAGACTGGAAAGTTTCACTAGTCACACCAGTACCCAACGCTGAGTTACAGACCCACATCGCTAACGTCCATTTGCACTAGGGTTTTGGAACATACACTGTATGCGAACGTTATAAATTACCTCTAAGG
Source organism: Schistocerca gregaria (assembly GCF_023897955.1). Taxonomy (NCBI): domain Eukaryota; kingdom Metazoa; phylum Arthropoda; class Insecta; order Orthoptera; family Acrididae; genus Schistocerca; species Schistocerca gregaria. The sequence continues at coordinate 12,628,402 of NC_064920.1, forward strand.
AAACGCGCTACAAAATCATAGTTATTACGGATTCAGAAAACATCGTTCGTTTGAAACACAATGACCTATTTATTCTGATAAAATAATGAGTGTTATCGACGGGGGATGTTGATTCCATATTTCTGGATTTTCAGAAGTCCTCACGATCGAAGTCTAATCAAACTGCGTGCATATAGCGTATTCTCTGTTGTGCGACTGGCTTCGTGATTTGTTGTTAGAAACGTCACACAGTTCTTACTAACTGATGGGAAGTTAGCGAGTAAAACAGGAGTAGTATCTGGCGTTCCAAAAGAAAGTGTAATAAGTCCTCTGCTGTTCTTGACATACATGCACGATTTAGGAGAGAGTCCGAGCACCCCACGTCGATTGTTGACATTTACCGTTGTGTAAAGTCATCCGATAGTGACAGTGAACTGCGAAGTGATTTAGGCAGGATATCGGTATGGTCCGAAAAGCGGCAATTGAGTCTAAAAAAAGTAAGTGTGAAGTCAACCGCGTAAGTACTAATTAAAATGAAAAGGTACGTCGATGACACTTTCGTTGTGTGGAGCCATGGTGAAGAACAGCTCGGTGCCTTCCTAAGACTCTTAACAGCCTCCATGCCAACATAAAATTTACCATGGAAGTAGAAAAGGACAAAAAAACTGCCATTTTTAGATGTGCTGGTCACAAAGGACACATCGTGTATCGAAAACACACTGATCGATACCTGCACAAACTATCAAACCACCACGCGAGCCAGAAAAGAGGCACGAATAATACGCTCGTGACGCGAGCAGGACGAATATGTGAGCCGCAGCACCTCAGATGCGAAGTGCGACACCTGGAAAGTGTTCTGAGGAGCAGTGGGTACTCCACAAGTTATATTAGAAGTGTAACAGAGCCAAACACTCGGAGAAGTTTGGAATCAGAAAAAGAAATGTCGGGTACGGCCTTTCTGCCATACATTTCCAGAGTGACGAACAGAATCGGCCGTATATTGCGCAAACACGGCGCAAAGACGATTTTCAATCCGACAAGGAAGATCAAATAGTGTCTTAGATCGGCAAAGGAGAAGAGACCCACTTGCAGTGGCGGGAATACTCCTTATACCACGCACACGCGGAAAAGTTTATGACGATCAATCAACACCGAGATCAAAGAACATAAGCGACATTGCAAGTTGGGGCAGGTGGAGAAATCGGCGGTGGCGGAGTGAGACCGATCACGTAATAAAATTCGCCGACACGAAAGTTCTGGCTGTAGAGAAGCACTATCACACGCGCTTGTTCAGAGAAGCTGTAGAAATACAAAAACACGCGAACAGTTTGAACAAGAAAGAGGAAAGCCTTAAAGTAAACGGGTCCTGGCTTCCCGTACTGCAGCGAACGACCGTCGCAGGTAGCAAGAGGAGAACTGCACCAGAAATGCCCGCATAGAAGCCCTCGGATGTTGGCGCGCCAGGTGCATACAGTCTGCGGCCGCGAGCTCGGCTCCAGTTCACCACCGGCAATGGAGGGTGAAGCTTTGACAGTGCCAGCCACTCGTGCTGGCGAAACGTCAGTAAAATAATTAGATGAACGTCGGCCGAAGACCCGAGACAGGAGCCAATAGGCAGTTTGTCAACAAGTGACCACGAAAGCCTTAACAATTTTGTAAAATGAAAAGTGTGAAGTCAACCACATGAGTACTAAATGGATCCTTTAAATTTCGGTTACACGATAAATCACACAAGTCTAAAGGCTGCCAATTCAACCAAATACTCTGACGAAGAAAAAAGCGTAACACCAAGGAGTTGTGCGACATAAACAAAAGTCGGTAGTCGTGTTTCTACAGTTGACAGATATCTGTTCTCCTTTAGGCCATTCGTATAAGAGTGGCGCTAGTACTGCCACTGTGAGGATACTTTCAACTCACGTTGTACGGTCGTGAGGTTGGACGTGCTGATATGACGAATGCCTTTAAGGCGACAAAGAGCAGTTACCAACACCTCACTGAATTTGAACGAGATCATGCCTATTAGAAGCGATACTGCAGAAATGAAGCCACAGTACGTGGTTGCCGGCAGCGGTGGTCACGGGAGTACGGTCGCACGGAGGCTGGGAGCCGCACGGCTACGTGGCACTGCCGAGAGGGAAGGCCATCGTATTCGGCGTACGCCTCTGTCGCATCGTACTGTACCTGCAGCAACAGTTGGCACTGCGGTAACACACGGAACTACTACAAGTCGGTAGCTTCAAGGACAGCTCCGATCCAGACGCCATGTATCGTGCGCCCAGTGACCCCAAACCGCTGCTATTTGCGACTTCAGTGGTACGAAGCGAGACCTCATTGAACGTCTGAGGTCTGTTGTGCTTGGACGCCGGTTCTGTTTGGTGCCGGTGATGACCGTGTGTCGGCCTGCGACCAACGTGTCTGAGTGCTACGCACGCTGGATCTGTACCTGGAACTGACGTCTGAGGTGCTGGAGCATTCTCGTTCTTGTCCCATGCATCCTGACTGCAAAATTCTACTGTGATTCAACCGGTTGTGCTGCCATTCGTGAAGAACATTCCGAGGGGTGTTTCCCCATCAGGATAATGCTCGCCCACATACCGCTGTTTTAACCCAACGTGCTCTACAGTGCGTCAACATGTTGCTGTGGCCTGCTCGATTATCAGATCTGTCTCCCATCGAGCCCGTACGGGACTTGGTCGTACGACAACCAGCGTCACCCACAAACAACATTAACCGTCCCTATGTTGACCGAGCGAGTACATCAGGCACAACACACTGCATGCACGTCTGCATGCTTGCATTCAACATTGTGGTGGTTACACGGGTATGATACCCAAACTGTCGTGGCAGTTCGTTTTCCGTTGCGGCAGGATCTTCTCACGAAATTTCCATCACCAGCTTTCTCGTCAGTGTGTGAAAATATTTTGTTGGTACCTTACCCTGCTACTTAAGGGAGAAATGATCATCGTAATAAAAAGCGAAAAATCAGAGCTCGCCCAAAAAGTTTTGAGTGTTTGTTTCTCCTGCGCGCTCTTTCGGAGTGGAACGGTAGAGCATTAGCGTGAAGGTGTTTCGATGAACCCTCTGGCAGCAGTTAATTGTAGAGTAATCACGTAGCTGTAGATTAAACTAAAAATGTAAGCATTGTCATGCAAAGACTGGATTGGACATTGCCACTTGTTAAAAAGTTGCGTCTAGGCTAAGAATGAGAATTTTTGCAGTAAGAGACAACAAAATTATAGAAGTATTTCATCGCTGCAGTATCTTCTTCTCTGTTAAAGGTAAGCAAATGACTTAGATAGCGTTACATTAGAAGTAAACACACGTGTCCACCATGTTCGTAGTCTAGCCAATGGTGTAGCATGCCACAATTGATTGAAACAGATCAGAAAAAGATTTCCCGAATCATTAATACTCCTTTACAACACAGGACAGAAAAGAGAAGTTAGTTGGAGAACCCGTCGTTGCTGTGCGACGACTGGTGCAGGCCTGAAACCATATGCGGCGAAAGAAATCAATCAATCACTCACTCACCCGAACAGTGTGGGTGGCGGAACTAGAGCCGCGGTGTTGTGAAACAATCTGTGACATTAGAGGAGGCGACTGAGCTTCATTTACGACGGTAGACACACGCGAATAAATATGTGAGGTGATAACGGACGATTCGCGGACGCTATTCTTTTACGTTACGTTCTCAAACATTTCTTGATGTTCTTTAGACGACCCTACAGAAAACAGTCAGTCGCTGGCCACGAGGTGTCACCGTATCGTGGGAATAATCAATGTGAGTAGTGGCATCTCAGTGTAGTTACTGAATCGCAACGATATAGCCCTATCTCGTCGAAACTTTATCGTGCTCAGACGTCAGTGCCCCCGCAGCGAAGGAATGAGGAAATTTTATCAATTGCGACATACAGCTCGGCGTCGACACTGACTGGCCGCTCGTTTCTGTCTTAAAAAGCAGCCCAACGAGGACTGACAGGGGACCAGTGGCGCACGAATAAGGTGTTTGCGTCCGAACAAGATCGGAAATGAAAGTTACTCGTCATTTTGAGAAACGCGTCATCCCAGTCGATGCCGTTCAGTGATGTTGCGCCTACGTACTTGGTCTCTCTCTAGCCTCTTACAGCTCGTAAGGATGAAACTGTAAATCCTGTTTCACAGTCAGCAGCCAAGACCGGGGTCTTGTAGTAGTGGTCTGCATTGGCGACGGACAGCTCGCTGTAGGATTCGTTGCAGAGCTGCGCGATCTCGTCGGAGATTTTCCGGCTTTCGATATGACGCTTCAGGATATGCTGGTATCGTCCTTGTGTGTGGAACACGGAAATGACGGTCTCAGAGAGGGCGCGGCGGTTACTAGTCACTCGTGCTTTCCCAAGGCAGACGCTGGGACATTCAGTTGCCTTGTCGAACCCAAGCTTCTGCCCCTTCTTTGGGGGGGGGGGGGGGGCTTGCGGCAACAACTTTCCTACGAATTGATGACTAAGCTTCCTGGCAAAGCCTCCAGCTCGACACTCATCAGTTTCTGCCCCATCATCTCAATATGCGACTCGGACCTTGCGCCTGCGTACCAAACTGTTGCTGCCGTGCAGCGCGTGCTGTAATCACTTGGTGTCGGGCGTGCGCAGCCCCAAATCCACGCAGGCCTTAGTCTAATTTTAGATTTGTTGCAGTACAAGAGAGATTGCATTTCTGCATATGTTTTTAATGCGATATTTTTTTCTATTTTAAATGAGCACCACAACTATGTCTTCACGGACGGTTCTGAACAAGGGGACTCTGTTGGTTACTGCGTTGTTTTCGTGTATCGTGTCCTCGAGACTTTGCTGCCTTCGCCGCGGAAGTATAACCGATGTTGCGGGCAGTGAAGCGGATGAGACGTTCTTAGAGTGCTGAGTCCTCTGTACCGATTCTCCGAGTGTCTGGAACGGTTGTACCGGTACCAGCACCATCTCCCCCGACTCTAACGGCTGGGGAAGTAAGTTCCTTTCCGCCGGGTACCAGGGCACACGGGTCTTGCGAGGAACGAAAGGTCGGATGTAGCAACCGAGGAGTCGTGTCGTAATGGTCAGTTTTTTTATGAGCGCCACCTCCTCGCGTTGAGGTAGAGTGTCTTGCGTACATGACAGTGTGAGCGTCCGGAAGTGACAGGTAATACGCTCTCTCTCGTGAAGTCGACTACGCGGACGTGGCGCGCACCTCTTTCCAGACGCCACGGCTTCCTATACTGACGCGACAGCCCGCCACTGGCGGATAGATAACTGTTCGCCCCTTTTTACTAGACTGTGTTTTATTTTCGGGACACAGAGCAGCGGAAGCTGTGCCCTCTATCTTAAATAACATTGAAACAAATGTGGTTAGAGTTTTAAGGTTCTCTGATCTTTCCAACTTGTTTCCGCACATTTTAGGGAGATGCTCTTTGTGTTCACAGGATGACTGGCACCCCCACTGGCATGGCCTACACCTCAGTAGGAAAGAGAAGGGTAAACTAGCACGGTTGTTAGCGAAATCCATAGAGGGGGGGGGGGGGGGGCGGCATGGATGTACCTCTTTTTTAGACTAATATCAGTGTCCAATGAGAAGTTCAGGCAGGCAAGTGCTAAAGATGTCCAAAACTCACAAGATTCTCACATCAGTGAAGTAAATAATAGTGTTACCATATTTAACCAAAATATTGGTGGATGAAAGAAAAAAGTAGATTCTCATAAAAGTAAAGTAAAAAAGTGTTACCATTTTTCACCAAAATATTCCGGCATTGAAGAACAAATTAGATGAGCTCCTGGTTTGTTTGAATGACATTGTGTCTGATATGGAACAGGTAAACATAAGTGGTTGTAAAATGGCTGCACATGTGAGTAGAGGGGATAAGGTGAGAGGAGGAGTTGCCATACATGTCATCACATACAGTTATCACTCGGTAAAAAGCTTCGATACAAAAAAGTTTTATCTACAACAACATATAGAAGCATGTGCCTGTCAAGTTAAACCGAAGGAGAGCTCTTCTGTAATTGTAACAGTATATAGGTTCCTTTCATGACACATTCATTTATTCCTGGAAAACTTGGATGCCTTGTTGTGCTGTCTGTCAGATAGGGGAAAGCAAATTATTATTTGTGGGAACTTCAATGTTGATTCACTGAAAGAGTGTAATAGGAAGAATGACCTGGAAGTCTTGGTCGGTTCTTTTAATTTGACATGTGTCATTAATTTTGCTACTCGGGTAGTAAAGGACAGCAGCACATTGATAGATAGCTTTTATAGACCAAGGTAAGTTTAAAAACATACATATTTGTCCTGTTGAGAATGGCCTTTCTGGTCATGGTGCTCAGCTAGTTACAGTATATGTCATAGCTCCATTAAGTAATTCAAAACTACCGTCCAAAGTTGTGTGTTCAATTAATGACTCGATTCGAAATTTCAGGGAAAATCTTCAGCAGGTAGACTGGGATGAGGTGTACAAGGAACCGGATGCTAATTTAAAACATAACTTATTCATGATACACATGTAAGACAATTTAAAAACTGTTTCCCCAAGGAAGTAGTTAAATGTAATTATAAGAAACCATGTTCAAAACCTTGGCTTACTAATAGAATAAAAATATCTTGTAACCACAAAAGGAAACTGTAGCTAACAACAAGAAAGAGTAATGACCCAGAAACAGCCAAGTATTATAAAAACTACTGTGCTACATTAAGAAAGGTTATTAAAAGGTCCAGATACAAGTGCATCATGTCTGAGTTTAATACGTCTGATAACAAAATCAAAACAATTTGGAATATTATTATAAGAGAGATAGGGCAACCAAGAGTACAGGATAACGTCATTACCATCAAAGCGAATGGAAATTTGACAAACAAGAAGCCGGAAGTAGAAAACATTTTGAATAATAATTTTTGAAATGTTGTAGAGAAAATAGGATCTTAATGTTCATTAGAAGAAGCAAGGCAGTTAATGGAGGAGGCCTTACCCACACAATTTGATACAATTCAAACTCCACCCACCTCTCCTTTTGAAATTAGGAAGATAATAAAAGCTTGTTCCCAAGAGATAAGTGGGATTCTTAGCCACATACGTAATAGCTCTCTGAAGCAGGGTATTTTTCCCAGATAGACTGAAGTATGCCATTGTTAAACTACTGCATGAAAAAGGGGATACGTCTGATGTCAACAACTACCGCCCAATCTCTCTTCTGAGTGCCTTATCCAAAATTCTTGAAAAAGTAATGTACAGTAGCTTCACACGTTTGTAAAAATAAAGTTTTAACAAAATGTCATTTTGATTTCCAGACAGGTTTTTCAACGGAAAATGCATATATACCTTCACTAATGAGATATTAAATGCTCTGAGTAACCGGAAGTTACTTGTTGGGGTTTTTTGTGATTTCTCAAAGACTTTTTGATTGTGTAAATCATGGAACTCGAGTACCATGGTATGAATGGGACAGCGCTCAAATGGTTCAAATCATACCTAAATGGAAGAGTGCAGAAAGTTAAAATAAGCAGTTCACATAATATGCAAAAAACTGGTGATGTCTCAAACTGGGGAACAATCGAGGATGGAGTGCGGCAAGGTTCGGTCTTGGGTCCTCTGCTGTTCTTAATATATATCAGTGACCTGCCATTCTATATTCACGAAGATGCAAAGCTGGTACTTTTTGCCGATGATACAAATGTAGCTATCACACCTGACAGACAGGAATTAAATGGTGAAATTGTAAACGATGTTTTTCTGAAAAGTGGTTCCCTGCAAATGGGCTCTCATTAAAGTTTGACAAAACACAGTATGTACAGTTCCACACAGTAAATAGAATGACGCCATTAATAAATATAAACTTCGATCAGAAATCGGTAGTTAAGGTTGAATACTGAACGTTTCTAGGTGTATGCATTGATGAGGAGTTGAACTGAAAAAAACACACTGACGATCTGCTGTAACGTTTGAGTTCAGCTACTTATGCTGTTAGGGTCATTGCAAATTTTGGCGATATACATCTTAGTAAATTGGCTTACCACGCCTATTTTCATTCTCTGCTTTCGTATGGCATCATATTCTGGGGTAACTCATCATTGAGTAAAAGTGTGTTCATTGCACAAAAGCATGTAATCAGAATAATTGCTAGAGCTGATCCAAGATCATCCAGCAGACACTTATTTAAAGAGCTAGAGATCTTCACTGTATCCTCCCAATATATATATTCACTTTTGAAATTTGTTTTTAACAATCCTAACGAATTCAAAAGTAATAGCAGCGTACATGGCTACAACACTAGGAGAAATGATGATCTTCACTACTCAAGGTTAAGTATAACTTTGGCTCAGAATGGGGTAAATTATGCTGCCACGAAAGTCTTTGTAATTTACCTAATAGCATCAAAAGTCTGACACATAGCCACATAGCACTTAAAAGGAAATTAAAAGAATTTCTTAATGGCAACTCCTTCTACTCATTAGATGAATTTTTGAACATAGTAAGTGGGTAATCTCCCCACCTCATGTAATATTTTGTGTAATGTAACATCTTGTATAGACACCTTTTATTAACCTGGCACGTTCCACATCATTACGAAGTGTCGTGGCGTATTCGCGATCTATGGAACAAGTGCTAATCTAATCTAATAATTCTTCACATTCCCTGTGCCTTTCGTGTAGCCCTTGTGTGGTTATACTTCTGTTTGACTCCCTCTTGTTGGACATTTCGCTCTTGTCCCTTGTATTAAGGCCTTTGAGGTAGTGATTGTCTGGGTTAACACGAGTGAATGAGTGTCATTTCATACGTTTCCCCCTCACTATGTGACAACAATTATAGTCCTTTTACTCACATTCGTTTCTTTTAAGTGTGTGTAAGGGCGGTGGTAACCTCGGGGTCGAACGGCCGTAAGCTCGAAAAAACACACAAACGAAATAACATTGTCGAATTGCAGTTTCGACAGCACTTTAGGATGTGCCCAGTTGGACCAGCTGTAAGGGCTCTCGGCGTGGTGCGTGAGCTGCAGGAGGGAGGCGAGCGGCAGGTGTGTGGCGGCGAGCAGCTGGCAGCTGCAGCCGGCAGCTGGTGGCCGCAGCCGGCAGCTGCGCGGCGTGGGCAGGGCAGCTGTGCGGGCAGCCGATGAGCGTGCGACCGCTAGCAGGTCACATTCAGACCAGTCAACTGTAATTGACAGGCGGCAGTGTTTAACAAATAAAGCGCCACTTTCTTCGTATGCAGCAATAATTTCGATCGGAATATTCCTTTTCAGTAGAAACTTGGCAATGGAGACCAGTATCGACCGTTTGAGCACACTGCCTCGGTCGTAGCCGTTTAGTCACGGTCAGAAATAAATTGCGACAAGTCGAACATGGCCGGAGACGAAAAGACAGAGTAGCCGTTCCGGAACGGCTAACCGCGGAGCAAATTATTTTCTGTGTCATGAAAAAAGTAGTAACTGTATCGGACTAACCAGGAAATTACTCATTCGTTTATCGAAGATTAGAATGTTGTTCATCTGCATTGAATGGAGATAACTACACGCTGTCTCGTAAAAAAAATGTTCAGTGGCAGGAGGTTAGTAAACTGACTTGAGACGCTTTAAACAATTCTGTGCACAGGAACAGGGAAGCAGTGCGATGTCTTAGAGAAGTGTCGAAAATGATTCGGTATGCGGTGCGGTGATGTTCTGCGAGGGAGCAGATGCCGCGTCTCCTCACAATACAATGACCTGTTGATCAGTTTCGGATGCACTAATTAGCGCGAACGAGAGTGTTTGACATACTTTCTTCGAACTTTCACCTTCTACTTCAGACGCACTAAAATCTACATCGTCTTACGAATAACAAAAGTAAAGATCCTCCTACTTACACCGCGATGGCAAAATCGAAACAGCTGATTCCACGCAGATTGCACGCGCCGATATTTGTTCTAGGTACCCAGATACGTGTACCTAAGCTGTAAAAGTCGACGGTCGAAATGTGTGTTCGGAAATTGTGTTTCCCCGGTGCCGGGAGCCCGCCCGCACGCACGCAGGTAGGCAGGGCAGGGCAGGGCAGGGCAGGTGTGCGAGGAGGAACAAAGAGCGCCGGCCTTGCAGGCACCTGTGGAATGCCTGCCAGCTAGGCAACCGGCGGCGCGCGCAGCCCGGACGGATTTTTTGCCGCCGCCTCGGCCCGGGGCGCGGACAGCGCACTGCTCCGGCCGCTCTTTCTGCTTCTCACTTCGTCCGTGAGGTCGCTTCCCAGCAGTTCGGCCGTTCTCTCGAGAGTGGCGCTGGTGGTTGCCTCCATGATCTGATTGATTTTCCCCTCTACTGCCCATTCGATGATAATTTTATTGATGCTGTGGCCGTCGCAAGTGTCCCTTATGCGTTGAATTACCTTTAGGGCACAACGCTTCTCTTCCTCCACTCTTGAGGAGCACCTCTTCGTTTAATATCTCGTCTACCCATTAAATCTTGGGCATTCTGCGGTAGCACCGCAACTGGAAGGCCGTTAAATTGCATTTCTGCTTCTCCGAGTGTCCGTGTTTCACATCCGCACAGCAGTACGTGCCAAACAAATGTCTAATCACTGTGCAGGAGACGGGGTTCCCCCACTTTGCAGACATCGTGACTGCCCCCACCCCCCGCTCTTACGGACTGTAATCATAAGGGAGTGGAATGAACTGCGATATAGCAGCCACCTTGTGGGCTCTCCCGCGTATGTGTCTGTCGCCAGGGCCGCGCCACGAGTCAGAACAACTCAGTGTCCTAGTTACAGATCGCATTACTAGATATCACCGAGCGCAGATCGGATATCGGCATATTTTTATCTCGCGGCCCCCAAAGTACCAGGTGGCGGCATTCTGTTGATCGGCAAATTCCAGAATCACTTCCTGTCTCTCTCGCTCCCAAGAACCCACTCCGTGCTTGTCTGTGGGAGCCGACGTCCCCAAACAGGAGCATGGAGGTTTTCATCTCTCCTCAGAATACTGAATTCCTATTGGCTAATGCTGGAGACAAAGGGAAACGTGACGCAATTTCATATCAAAAATAGTGAAATAGTCTTTATATTCGAGGTCTTGCACACGCTTCCACTGAACATCTCTGGTGAAGAGAAGTCCTGATGATCACACGAGTCGCGCGCCGTCCGCCGGCTGCAAGGTGGCGTCTGGGAGACGGCAGCGTCTGGGAGAGAGACCCACAGCCGCCCCAGCCGTGCTCATCTGTACCGAACGCGTGCTTGCACGCAATACGGCTGTCGGAAATAATAAATTTATCAATCGGGAATTTAACGTCACGATTGGCTTTTTAAAAGTAGCATAGATATCCTAAATTGATTCTCTCTGTCAGATTCGGAAGGCGAGAGGAAGTTCTGCTGCGTGATGGAATAGACACACCAGCAAATACCACTGCAAGACAGAGTCCACTGAAGCACTAAACACGATACACTTAAACTACGATCCAGTCCGTAGCAGTAATCTGTCAGGACCAGATGTCGGAGGCAGCTGGAAACACTCGCACATCATTGCACGCTCCTGTCCGTACACGGCGCCCGCCGACCCCATGGCAGGCCGACGTAAAGAGGTCAGTGGTCAGTGGAAAGTACCTCCGCGGCTACAGTCGCAGTCGTGGACGTCGTGTATGCCAGAGTGCACCACCCCTCACCACGGAGGGCATCCGGGGACGATTGGAGTGGTAGGAATTCAGGTGTTATCTGTAAGTGCAGCGCGAATGTCACGTAACACGCGCACGTCCGCTTCTGTCGCGCCCACCCAGCACACTGGTCACTTCGTCAGCCCTCGCTGCCGCGGGCAAAATCGAGCAGGTGGCGCATTCTTCGTACGCGTCAAAGGATGAGCTAATGCGGCCGACTCCTCGTCACAGCCCTTGCAGGCAGCCACGGTGCGTTGCGAAACACGCAGCTCCAGCTTGAACGTATACAAAACAATCCCACCCCCACATAGACCCGCCAGTTTAAGAAATCTACTTTATCCAATCCGAGGCAGCGATATTGTTGACCATACACCTCAAATTTCGCAGGCGAAATGTAGATTCCTCCCGTTTATACGAGTTATTTTCGAAGAAATGGGCCAATACACTCGTTTTCACGACGCTGAAGTACCGTTACTTGTTGTAAAAATCCTGTATAGGACTGTGGCGTAGGCTGTATTCCTTCTAAGTATTCTTTCATCGAGTAGAAGAATATCGTTCGTTATCTGTCACGTCATGCGTCACAGGACTAGAATGTTAGCACTCAGTCATGAGCTGAAAACGAGTTTAAGATCTGCCACTGTCATAGGACGCCCCCTCACTTTACAACTTTTCCTTAAGGTAACCAAATGTCTCGCCACATACGAAGTTGTTCAGGTAACAGCACGGGGAAGTAGATATAAGCTTTATACTATGTATGACTTTATAAGTTCGGTAACACATCTGATTTTATTACGATGGTTTATATCCCTGTATAGGTGGACGATTGAAATAGCGTTAAAAGATATCGGCGCAATGAAAAAAAAAAAAAAAACACGAAGTGAAAAATCATATCCGTGTTGCCCTAGTCCCCAAGGCGACATGCCACTGATCTTAAATTGATAGACAATTAAATCGATCATGAGAGTCAGTTGGCATGGCGAGTAATTTTTCTTTTTCAGTTGTCGGATTACACTCACCAGATAGTTCAAATGGGAATCCTTGTAGGGAAGATGTTCTTTTCGAGGAACATTTGAAGCTGACCGTAGAAGGATTCTACCTCCTGCAACATACATTACACGTAAGGACCGCGCTATTAAAAACCTGATCACAATGACTATGTTACCGTCACCAAGCATAAAAAGCGGTCTTGGTTCTATGAGACACAAGAATCGCTTATAGTGTAACGCTTTATGGTAGAAATGTTAACGATTTGGAATTAAGTCTCTCCATTCAGCCAGATGCTTGCGACGGATCCTATGAAGACGTCTTTTAATGATTACAGGCACTGGCAAATAATATTCGTGTCACTCTCATATCTCGTAACGAGTCACCTTGTACGAACCTATCTGCTACAATTAGATAGTCTGTATGCATTTTGTAACTGTTTCTCAGTCTCTGCCCCGCCATCCCTGGAGCTTTGCGCATGTGGTTGTTCCAATAAAGTCGGAACTGAGCAGAAGTCGCAAAGCGCTATATCTACCACTTTCCGCAACCCGTGTAAAAACAGAGTTATCTGTTGTGTACGATGTGCAAGGTCAGCGTCAAACGAGCCTGCTCCTGCCACACGAGGCAGTACAAAAGACAGGACTAACAGTTCTAGTGGTGTTTCTTATCGGCAAAATTAGGAAGACTCCATATCGTACAGGCACTGCAGTCTGAAGCAGATCTGCATTCCTCAGTCTATCACTCAAAGACACTATCATCGTTATTCTGTACCAACCAACAGAAAAATTACTTACTATAGAAGCTCTGCTAACTTCATCTGACAGAGAACTCGATAAGAATTTCCCATATATCGAAAACAAATACTGTTTGCGTGCCGGCATCGAGCATATGTGGTTCAAATGGCTCTAAGCACTGTGGGACTTAACATCTGAGATCATGAGTCCCCTAGACTTAGAACTACTTAAACCTAGCTAACATAAGGACATCACACACATCCATGCCCGAGGCAGGATTCGAACCTGCGACCGTAGCAGCAGCGCGGTTCCGGACTGAAGCGCCCTAACCGCTCGGTCACAACGGCCGGCGCACAGGTGGTGATCCTATGAAGTCTACAGGTGCTGTTCTATTAGAGCACACAGACTAGTGTAAAGTTTCATCACTAAAGAAGGACCATATCCCACAGACTACCAGTCACAAGAGAGAGTCCCTGTATTGTTGTTTGATACATTGATTTTTTTTCTGCTGTAACACGCTACGTGCTACCATTTTGGATTTTTCGCCACGACTTAGAGGTCTGTGATATATTCTAAATTGACATTAACACATTTCAATCCATTGGTTCCCACAGAAAACTGGACATCGAACGGTGTAAACCGTTTTACTGGTGCTATTACAACACAAGCACACACACTGGATGAGTGAAATAAGACAGCCACTGCATAAGGAAACTGGAAGAGCTTTGCGGCGCTGCCGTCTGAAGCTGATAGGCGACCTCTGCATTTAAAGTCATAGCTGACGGTGACGGGCAGTTGGTGGCTCGGTGCTCCATTTCGATTGATTCGTCATACTGCAGTCATGTACGGGATCACTGTTTCTGTGCTGGCCATCTGCGGAATGTGTTGCCCCCCCACTCACTCTTTCTCCTTCTCAAACAAGGGATGTCAATCAAGAATTGTGTGGTAATCAACAGTATACCGGTGGACGGATGGGATGCGGAAGACGCCGTCGATGTACTGTAATAATAAGCAACACAGTTGATAGTGCCATCATTTTTTGCAGTTTTACCAAGTTTTTTTACCCGACCAGTGACGCGGCAGCACGCTTCCCAGTTTCTGTATCATTGCTAAGCCGCCCCTCCTCTACTTAGCTAGTACCATTGCAAATGAAGATAAATAACTGACAGTACGTCCGTTTATTGTTAAATCTCGACGTATAGCGGACAGTGATCTACATATTTCTAGCACTTGAGGCGTAGTGCGTAATTTACGATGTTTCTGTATGCGGAGGGGAGTCACAGGGCATTCTCGCATTCTTAGGATGAAGTTAGAGACCGGAAGATAACGCATTGTCTTTGACCGACCCTCCCTGCAGCACTGTCACCGATTTAATCTACAGCTGGCTAAAAGTAGACGGCTACATTCCGCGTTTCGTGAAGGAGAACCGGGGCGGTAACTGAAGGATTGCGATTCCCTCCACTGTGCTCACACGGGCGGCAGTTCAGCATCGAGAGGTTCTTCCACATTTTTATGAACATGCTCCCCCCGTGACGGTTGATAAGGGGAAATGAGCGTACTGAGGCGCAGGCCGGAGGGCAGCCGCTGCTCGAGCCGCCGGTGAGAACTCGAGGCGGTCCAGTCGGCGGCTGCTCGCTCCACGTAGTCAGCCGCGTGCGAGTAGCGCTGTGGCCGCACGCCGCAACTCACTTCTGCTCCTTCCAATGCCCGGCCTACCTGAGAAATCCTCAGCCCAGTCGCAAATTGTGTTTGGCCCCACTCGTAATCGTACTTTCCTTAAGAAATGGCGCAGTGTTTCTAAAGACGTGAAACACTGCACATACCTCGTAGGATCGATCCGCGGCGAAAAGCGGAGCGAAAGTAACGCAAGTCGGGTTAAACGTGGTCGGTGTTCTCGGAATCCGTGCCGGGTGACACGGAGGACCTCATTCTCTTCTCTTACGTTCCAGTGTCCTACAACAGGTGCACGTAACTGAGATAGGACGGCGGTCGTACGGCTCACTTCTGGTGCCTGTCGGTTTTTCCAATCACTAAGTCAAAGTAGTCTGTTGGAGGGATCTGCGGTGCACAGTTAACTCGGTTGGAAATTGTGAGTAGAATCTAACACGGTTAACAGGAAGCCCTGGAGGGTTCTTTAGTTTTAGGAGTTTTAGCTCTTCCTCGACACCACTGACACTAATCTCGGTCACCTCTGCAACGGTGCACGAAATGTTTGGCAAATGGTCTCAACTAGTCACAGTACTTCCACACGATGCTGTCCACAGACAAATCGTTTGAAATCGTCTTTCAGATGTCACAACTGCATCTCTGTGTAAAGCTTAAAATATGTAAATCGTTTTGCTCGCTTTACTGCCCTCGGTACTTTGGTAATCGTTGATGCTACAATTGCGAGATCCTCAGAGACGTCGGATCTACGTGTTTGTTGCCAGTAGATATAATGTATTTGCAGGACGAGTGGAATGCGCCCAGTGTCATAAAGTGCGAGGACAGCTTCCAGAGGAGAAGTGCGAGACTCGAGGAGAGCGCGGATTAGGGGCGCCGGCTGGGTGGAAGACCGCTGCAGCGAGAGCCGGCCACACTCGCTCCAGTAACTCCGTGGACTTGGCCCCCCCTTGCTTGTCTCGCGTAATACGTTCAATGCAACTAAGTGCTTTGCGATACGAGCACTGGCCGTTGCCCTTTCTGTCGTGTAATTTCTAGCTTATTATGTAGACTCATTGAAAAACTCTTTATTGGGTCTGTGGCAGAAGCAATGTAACCAGTATTGATTTGCTGAATGACGAACGCTGAGAAAATATTAGGGGCCCTTATATCACTTTTTGCAGGTGATGTAGTTATGTGTAATGAAGTACTCTGAAAGAAGCTGCACAGATATTCAGTCAGGTCTTGGTAAGGTTCTCAACTTGCTTTAAATGTTCGGAAAGGTAAAATTGTGCACTACACAAAACGAAAGAACGTAGTATCCTACGACTGTAACATCAGTTAATCACTGTTGGAATCGCCCAACTCGTACGAATACCTGGGTGTAACTCTGGTCACTCGGACGCCACAAGCCACCACTGGGGGTAACGCTTCGCAGGGATGCGAAATGGAATGATGACGCGGGTTGGGCAGATGGCCGACTCGGGTTTGGCGCCAGAATACTGCGGAAGGGCGGTAACTCCAAATCCCTCGGGCGACCAGTCCTAGGATATTGCTCAAGTGTGTGGGACCCGTACCCACTAGAACTAGCTGGGGATATTGAAGGGCAGCACGGATTGTCACAATTTGTTTGATCCGTGGGAGGGTGGTACAGTGACGCTAAAGAAACTGAACTGCAAGATTCTCTAAGGTAGATCTAAACTATCCCGAGAAATTTCCAAGAACCTGCTTTAAATGACGGGTCTAGGAATATACGACAGTCTTCTACGTATCGCTCACACTGGGATCCGAGGATAGATTAGAGCAATTGCGTCAGGCACAGAGGAATCCGTACGTGAGTGGAACGGGAAGAAGCCCTAA
This sequence comes from Schistocerca gregaria, assembly GCF_023897955.1. Lineage (NCBI taxonomy): Eukaryota > Metazoa > Arthropoda > Insecta > Orthoptera > Acrididae > Schistocerca > Schistocerca gregaria. Next base: position 12,645,200 of record NC_064920.1, read on the forward strand.
TAACTGGTACAACGGGAGTACCCCCTGCGATGCACCTCACATACGTGTAGATAGATAGTCGTACTGCTGTTCAGCGTGGAACCAGCACGACAGCAGTCGCGCGATGCTCGAACCTCCCGCGGTGGCAATGCTCGGCGTCGCCGACGTGTGTGCGGCGCGGTGGGCCTGTTGGAGGCATTTGGCTCGGCACGTGGCTCCCGCGAGTGACCAGTTTCATACACGAAATGTTGGCTGTCGTCGAGAACGTTTCCAGCTCGCGGGCACAGGAGGTTGTGCGACGTTGCCGGAGTCGGGTCTCAGCTTGTGAACGTCTCTGGCCACATACAGCATTACGTCACGAAGCTGATACAGCGTCGTGACAGCCTGGAATCGCCCGTACGAGTGCAGCAAGCTGCGATTGCGATTACCACTGCGACTGAGATATATGCGGGCGCTCCACGCTTAGCCTCGCGCACCGGCCGCCTGGGCCTTCTCTCCTTTGCGCTCCCATCTGTGGTGGTAAGTGCAAACAAACGTCTAGGTCGCAGTTGGAACGTACTCCCTTGCGACGTGGCTATAGCACAGATTCTAGAGAGAGAGAGAGAGAGAGAGAGGGGGGGGGGGGGGGATGCGGAGGCTTACGAAGCCCTGCACACAGTTCCAAAGTAGGTGCACGTCGTGAGGCGCAGCTGCCGGCTGGAGACCGTTGCAGGTGGGGTGACGCCGCCGCCCTGTGAGACGCGCCACTTGAGCCCGCTTTGTTGCACGAATAACTGGCGTCGGCAGCTCGCCTCTGCTCTACGCCTTCACTCGCCTAACAGGGGGCCGTAGCGACCTCCCCTCGCTGGCAGGGTGTATCAGGGACGACTAGGGCTTCAGTCCTGAGACTCGTTCGATGCAGCTCTCGATGCTACTCTATCCTGTGCAAGCTTCTTCATCTCCCAGTACCTACTGCAACCTACATCCTTCAGAATCTGCTTAGTATATTCATCTCTTGGTCTCCCTCTACGATTATTACCCTCCACGCTGCCCTCCAATACTAAATTGGTAATCCCTTGATGCCTCACAACATGCCCTACCAACCGGTCCCTTCTTCTTGTCAAGTTGTGCCACAAACTTCTCTTCTCCCCAATTCTGTTCAAAACCTCCCTATTAGATGGCTACACTCCATATAAATACTTTCAGAAACGGCTTCTTAACACTTAAATCTATACTCGATGTTAACAAATTTTCCTTCTTCACAAACGCTTTCCTTGCCGTTACCAATCTACATTTTATATCCTCTCTACTTCGACCATCGTCAGTTATTTTGCTCCCCAAATTGTAAACTCCTTTACTACATTAACTGTCTCATTTCCTAGTCTAATTCCCTCAGCATCACCCGACTTAATTCGACTACATTCCGTTATCCTCGTTTTGCTTTTGCATTTTAATTCCTGCTCATAATTTTTGTTTCCTTTACTGCTTGCAGGCTACAACCCTGTCTCACTTCCTTCCCAACCACTGCTTTGCTTTCATGTCCCTCGAGTCTTATAATTGCCATCTGGTTTCTGTACAAATTGTAAATAGCCTTTCGCTCCCTGTATTTTACCCCCTGCCACCTTCAGAATTCGAAAGAGAGTATTCCAGTCAACATTGTCAAAAGCTTTCTCAAAGTCTACAAATGCTAGAAACGTAGGTTCGCCTTTTCTTAATCTTTCTTCTAAGATACGTCTGCGACGGGTCAGGCTCTTATCGCGCAGTTTCCTTTCCCTGAAAGAAAATCCACCTACCTCGTTTCTTAGGTAGTTGCTGCACTCGCCTCTCCTGATAGCAGCTACTGGAAAAATTGCAGAAAAGCAGTGTTGAAGAAACTGCAATTTAATAGCCACTCACCGGAGGCCGCGATACATGTTTGCTGAAATACAATCTATGAGCAATCTTCCTAAATAAATTGAGTTATTGGAATGGTAGTAATTGTTTACTCAAACGAGAACGCGAAGTTGGTAATTCTATTTAAGCTCTTTATTGTCTTTAAGCCTGATCATCAGCCCGCTAATCTACGTTTGAAGAAAGTTCAGTTCACAATTCTATCCACACTCAAACCCCGCCAGAATTAGCTTTCAAAGTTACGGAATTTACTTAACTGCAACACAGACGATTTTCTAACATACACGTTTGCAGTCGATGTTCAATAATAGTTCGTTTTTTAACGTTAATGCTCGCCATAAGCACTTAGTAAAAGTTTACGAAGTACCGCCACGCTTTTAATTATTAAAGTTACTCGCGTCTTTCGCGGAACGAAAAGTCACAACTCGCTCAAACTCACACTACGCGTTACTGGACTCTTCCAGTCTCAAATCGCACAGTACCGAACCGATGAAGCCGTTTTATGACTTCATTTTACACATTATTCGCGAGGACACATCAAGCATGTCTCTTCTCGATCACAGTTCCTTCGCGACTCCTCATCCACTCGCGACTCACTCTCCTAGTCTGCTAACCGTCCTCGCATCTCATTGGCTCACACATCACACAGCCAATCAGAATTAACTCTTTGGGTGCGCCTCGCGCCAAAATCTAGCACGCACCAGTCATGACTTCTGAATCATTTACGTCATGATTTCTTGTTACACAAAATTTACTGTATAATTTAACAAACCGAAAGGAAAACTAGACTTTACTTTATTTCCAGAAATTATTTAAATACTCGCGAACGTTCTGGCTGCTTGTACAATACCATACACTCTTGGACATCCGACATTCACTAAGATGGGGAACCACTGGCGACTCTGTTCCCACGGTTACATCGTCTGAACACTTGCGAGTTCCAACCTAGATTTTATACACTTGCAAAGAATGGCGAATGTCCCTCTTTCATTCACTCAGGCACACTCATTCACTCTCACCTACTCATATAAAATAACTGTTCACAAAAATTCAAAACATTTATGGTTTTAACAAAGTTATAGGTGAATTTCTAAAAGTAAAATTCTCAAAATAAATACAAAAGCACGGAAGGTGATTTTGTTTCATAGTTGGATGGTCACTGAAGGTGATCTATACATAATGGTATTTATTTAGACTCGAAAATTGTAGAAATTTGCGTTTTCTGTAAGATTTTTCTAATTTCCAAAATATGCAGGTTTCAAAGCTCAAATTTGGATGACTTATTTTTATTCATAACAGAAACTAGTATATTAACTTTTAATTTCCTCAGGTTCCTCAGTTAGAAGTTATTAAAGATGAAAGTTCCACGTTATACACGCGGCTAGTTAGCGCACAGGTCTTACATTCTCACGGTACAGACATGCCATATGGTCGTGACGTCAGACGAACGGACACCGGTAATCTGCCCGCTACAGCACATATGCTAATCTGATGGCTACTTTACAGTCTGTCTACATTTCACAGTAAATATTTGATAGAAAACTGTGCGCTCGCACTAGTTGCGACGCCACACACCTCCTGAGGAAACTAAATTTTTTCATTCATGACAAACTTTTAGTTTTCTAAAAAAAATTTCTATTAAAGATTTACTCAAACAGCTATTTAACATTTATAGTTCCTGTACATCAATCATCCACTTATACCTAGGGCTGACGACCTACAAAACATCTTATATCTAAACATGCACTTTTATCATCATTCAAAAAAAAATTTTTCAGATTACAAAATTCTATTTACAAATTCCTGAAAGAGAAAACAAACCTAAATACTATCTTGATGTACGTCACACGCACACTAACACTACTATCGCTATGGTGAGCGTCACTTTTTTACCACTTACACTTAAGATTTTGATAGCACTCGTAGTTCGACCGGGTCCTGCTTGGGAGGTCCATTTCAAGTCTCGTGCTACCACCTCTGTTTACTTCGGCGCACCTGAAACATCAGCTGGCCTCAGTTCCCTTTCTAACTGCTACGTCTTAACCTACAGCAGCGATAAATGGCGCTATCTGCTTGACTCTAAAGTCTCATATTTTTGATAAAATTTACTTTACAGTATGTACAATTTTCAATTTTTTTTTTTTTTTTTTTTTTTTTTTTAAGTGAAAAGTGAATTGACTTTCCTAATGCAGTACCGAAGTGGCACATTTACTCTTTAATTACTTCTTCATCTCATAATCAAACAAGTTATGGTTACATAAGAAATACTAAGAAAAACAATTCCTACAAATAGTTCACAAATACATAATAAATCTCCGCCAGCACTGGTGACTCTCCAGTTCCTGTACAATACACAACAATATAAAATATACACAAAATTATCAATATTACAATTCTGTCTCCAGGCAATCTCCTGTAGTCCTGTATCATAAATTAAACACTGAAAAATACATATTTACTTATTCATTTATCAACACTACAATCCTGATACTAATCTCTACGACAAACTTGGGGAGCTTTGTGTGTCTCTGGTCAAAAATGGAATCGATGTCATGGGTACTTTCCTCATCTCACATATCTGGAGTTACTTCAATTTCTTGTCAACATCAGGTTTTCTCTAGTCACATTCGGGTTTAATTTACAACTCTCATACTCATACTTCACACACTCAGGTTAGTATTTGTTAAAGCGTTTCCTACTAATCTGCGAAACCTCGTTACCCATACTTTCTAACATACATCCACCTCCTGAGTTACCAACGTCGCCTCAGCTCTGTTTACATTCGTAGCCTCACTTCCTTTTGTTTACAAACATCTCCTCTGTTTACCAACAAACGCCACCTCTGGTTACCAACATTAAGCTTTTTATTTACTCACCTTCGTAGCCTCACTTTTTCCTAATATCGAGCTAGCCAAACACTATGCTCATTCTTTCTCCTTTTCTCACATATTTCTCTTCATTTGACAGTCAGTCCTGCTGCACTGTCCCTTTAACTTAACTTCCTTTACCCCTTTGACAGTCAACCTTGTTGCACTGTACCTTTACTTATTTTACCACTAAATCACCTCCTGAGGCTCTGACTTCATTGAACAGACAGTTTTGCTGTACTGCTCCATTTCCTTTCCTAAACATTAGCTTAATGCTACGTCTTAACATATCGTTCTGTTACTTAACAAACAGCTTCAATGTTCGTCACCATATTTTCTGAGGCTCTTACATTTCTTAGTTATTTTACCTTTCTAAGGGCATTACTCACACCTTAGGCCAAACATTTACTTTACTGAGACTTATTACTTACCTGAGGTATCTTAATCCTTTTTGATTTTCTCTTACACTCATTCCTTACGCTTAACCTATACTGCACTGAGGTTCTTTCCTACTCATTACTTAAACACTTTATCACTTAAAAACTACGATAGAGAAGAAGGAAAGACGATAGAATTTTAGTTCTGAATGAAAGAAGAGGTAGGTTGACAATACGGAAAAGAAAGTGGAAGAAATATTGTCAAACGACTCGAGACCTAGTGCTCGTCACGCACTTAGCTCTGCAAAGAGTGCAAAGCTCTCTGAGGTATCTACTCACTCCTGGCCACGTCTCTCTTTTGAACATATCTTTTCAAATCCACAATGTTCCTAAGCCCTAACACCTTATGTGATTTCACAAACTCCAGTCTATAAGCATTTGGGTGAGGCTTCTCTACGATTCTAAATGGGCCCACGTACTCATCGGTAAACTTCTTTGTTTCTGACGTAAGTTTCTTAGATCTTTCCCTAGTTTTCACTAGCACTAGATCCCCTACCTGAAAACTAGTGGGATCAGCTCTTGCGTCATGCCTTCTCTTTCTTTCCAGGGCCTTCTTTCTTATATTAATACGTGCCAGTCTCTCCTTCTCTTCGATGGCTATGTCTGTGAGATTTGGAAACTCGACCAGGTCGAATAAAATATTATTCGGCCTAATGTCACACATTAGCTCTACTGGTGCATATCCTGTGGCTTCATGCTTCAGATGATTTATTACTTCTTCGAAGTATTCAATATAATTGGCCCAAGCGGAGTGTTTTTTATGACAATATGTTCTACACAATCTGTTTAACTCCTTCATAATTCGCTCACACATGTTCCCTTGAGGAAAGTACGCGGAGATTTTTATGTGATCGATACCTCTCTGTTGTAAACATTCACTAAATTTCTTAGAGATAAACTGGGGCCCATTGTCTGACAATATTGCCTTTGGCACTCCTATCTTCCCAAAATAGTCCTTCTCCAACTTATTCACTAATACTTTAGAGTTGGCTTTCTTAATTGGGTAAAATTTTACGTACTTAGTAAACCCATCCACCATCACAAACACATATTCACATCCCCCTCTAGACACTGGTAGTGGACCAAATAAATCTACAGCTACTAAATCCAGCCGATTTTGTGGTTCTACTGAATACATCTGTCCTTGGATAGTTCTATTGTTGGCCCTAACTTTCTGGCAACGATCACAGGATTCTAATCGCTGTTGCACCCTTCTCCACATATTATCAAAAATTACCACTTCACTTAACTTAGCTATACATTTACGAGCGCCATAATGCCCATACTTACAATGTACGTAGTCTATAAGTGCATCTACATGTTGCTCCGGAAAACATATTTTCCAATTCTCCTCACTGTCTTTCCTGCGCCTAAATAAGACATCTTTATGCACTTTATAGTAGACCAGTAATTTTGGGTAGTCTGGATGACCTAATCTACTCTTTACTAATTTAATGTTGTCATCCTGGTTCTGTTCCCTCCGTAGGTTCTTACAAATGCGCTTAATTAAGCCATCGTCCTGGAGCTGCATGATGGCCAACATTACTTCATTATTATCGGTATTTCTTAAAGATTTCCCTTCTTGTCCTGTATCTTTCACACTTCTTGATAAGGCGTCCGCCACGATGTTCTCGGAACCCTTAATGTATATCATCTTATAATTAAATTGCTGTAAATACAGGGACCACCTTCTTAATCTAGCATGTTTTAGCTGACATGAGTCTAAATATGTAAGGGCACTATGGTCTGTGTAGATCCAAATTTCATGTCCTAAAAGGTACTTTTCAAATTTTTGCAGGCCGAAAATAACAGCTAATGCTTCAAGTTCAGATATACTATAATTTTTCTCGGATTGTTGCAATGACCTGCTCGCAAAGGCTATGGTCTTGTGGACTTCCTCTTCTCCTTCTTTTTCCAACTGAAATAGTTCAACTCCTAACCCGTAACCACAAGCATCAGATCCCAGACAAAATGGTTTCGAAAAATCGGGATGGTTCAAAATCTTACTATTAATAAGAGCTTCTTTCAATTCTTCAAACGCCTTCTGACACTCAGAAGTCCATTTATAAACTACATTTTTCTTTAAGAGTTCTCGCAGGCACGGTGCATTGAATAATTGTCCAGACACAAATTTTCTATAAAACCCAAACAAACCAAACATCCCCTTTAATGCTTTACGTGTTGTAGGTGCAGCATAATCCCTTATTGCTCTAATCTTTTCTGGATCCGGCATGATACCATCGCCACTCACTATGTGCCCCAAGAATTTAATTTCTTTCTTCACAAATTCAGTTTTGTCTAGCTTCAATTTCATACCCCCCAATTTTATGGCCCTCAATACTTCATCCAATAACATACAGTGTTCCTCCCACGTTGGTGTCGATATCAAAACGTCGTCTACATACACTGTAATTCTTCTTAGTAGATGGTCCCCTAATACCTGCGACATAGCTCTTACAAAGGCACATACACTTATATTTAAACCAAACGGCACCACCTTATACTGATAACATCTACCTTCGAATAAGAATGCCGTGTACTTTCTTGATTCCTTTGCTAACGGTAGGTTCCAATATCCACAGGTCACATCCATGGATGTAAAGAACTTAGCACCTTTAAACTTTTGTAGCAGTTCTTCAATATTCTCCGGACGGTCACTCTCAGGTAGTACTATTTTGTTTAATGCTCGAGCATCCAACACTAGTCTAATTGAGCCATCCTTCTTAGGAACTATGACTAGCGGGTTATTGTACACACTAACAGCCCTTTCAATAATTCCCCACTCTAACATATTTTGAATTAAGTCACGTACTGCCTCCTTATGTACTTCTGGGATTGCAAATGGTTTTTTGAAGAAATGAGCGTCTTTCTGCACTGTCAAAAAACACTCATAATCCTTTACTAGCCCTGGTTGATCTGAGAAAACCTCGGCATGTTTGACTAGTATTTGTCTTAAATCGTTTTTTCTTGCTTCATCAATATCAATTAATTCTAGTAATTTCTCCTCGATCCTATTTCTGACACTCACAAGCTCAGACGGATCCTCTACTTTTTTGCCACCGTACTCATTATAGCCCTCCAAGAATTTCTCTGTTTTACAAATACATATAGGAAAATCATTCTGCTCAGGATCCTCACATAGCTGCTTACCGATGAAAGGTATAGTAATTAGTTTACCCTTAATTTTTACCATAACATCATTGGTAGAAAAATTCACCCATCCTTCATATTTATTCAAAAAGTCAGCCCCCACCAATATGTCTACACTCAGTCCATTTATAACTAAGAAGTTCTGTCTTATTTCTACTTCCTTAAATGCTATGGGTAGAAACACTTCCTGTTTTACTGTCTTCTTAGTCTTACCGGTTGCTACTACAATGTTCAAGCCACTTACTGGCATCTTAACAATCTGTTTACTGTTAGGGAGTTCATTTACCAAGTTCTGGGATACTGCACAGACTTCCGATCCAGTATCTATCAAACATTTAACTGGTTCATTTAATACTCTTAGCTCTACTATCGGTTGCCCTAAGTACTCTTTATTTATTTTGGGTTCTGCTTCCTCCAATAAATCTTGCACAATTTCTCTCCTTTCGAAGCCTGTCTTTTGGGTGGCAATCACATTCACACTTACAGGGTTTATTTCATGCTTATTATCACCCTCAATTCTAGTGGCAGCTCCTATTAGCCTATCCACTATTGCTAAGTCAAAACATTTTTCCAATGTTTCCCCCTCTTTCTCATTAACCTCCTTTTCTACGACCCTATCCAAGGCGTCGTCATTAACCTCTACCTCCTCCTCTAATCTATCCTCTTCTTCGTAACTATCTACAACATCAATTATCTTATCAAGCACAGTCACAACCCTGCCATTATTACTGTTCTCACCCCTATCCGACAGCTCTTCATTAGTTTTACTGTGCATAATGTCTTTCTGATTATTACCCTTATAACTAGTACTTAGTTCTTCAATAAGTGGCTTCTTATGATTATTCTTACAGTTAATTGGTTCATTAACCTCCACTTGACTTAAAGCTACTATCTCTGTCTGTTTTACGTTATCCTCCCTAAATTTTGTAGCAACAACATTTATGTTAGGTGGTCGTTCAGGCTGCTTTCTTATGAATGGTTTTGCCAGCGGATTTAACTTTAAACGCTGTTGCCTACGATCGCCAGCACACTCGTAGACAATTAATGGTTTTCCGAGCGCGGTGCGTCATCACTATGCCTCCAGCTGACCGCCTCACCTCCTGACATCTGTCGGCCGCTGTCATACTGCTCGCGTTCATTGAACCTGTTAACATATGTTCTTCCTCTACCACGTGAACTGCCACGGTATCCGCCGCCTCTCTGAACACCCATCCTATTAATGTTTACATCCGCGCGATTGTCATTCTGCCTAGCAGGCGGGCGATGCTCCCTCCTCATGTTTTCTTCTTCTTTTTGGACGGATTCAACCCTTTCTAAATACTGTACGAACTTGTCAATGTTATCTCGGGGCGCAGATATGATCTTAGTTTTCCAGTTCCACGGTAGCTTATTTTCTACCCCTAATATGATCTGTTCTGTTTCTAACTTATTACTAAGGTAGGACAGAGTTGTCACCCACCTTTGAACAAATCGTTTGATGCCCTCTCTCTTGGGGTCATACTTCTCTCCCGACCAGAACCGATTAATAACATCCATCTGCTTTCTCTTTCCCCAGTATTCCTCAAAGAACGCTAATTTAAATTCTGACAATTTCGCGTATTTTTCAGAGGCTAAATTCCCCCATACTCTGGCCTCTCCCATCAAATTTGAAGTGATAAAGCCTATCTTTTGTTTATCGCTCCATACTTTCGGCAAAACGTCTTCAAAATCGTTCCAAAATTCTCTGGGGTGCATGTTCTTACTTGGGTCAAATTTTAAAAACTGTCTGTGGGTAACATACGCAACCTCGGTAGATTCAATTATTCCACTGGAAATTATACTACCACTATGGTTAGAAACACACTGTTCTACTTTGGTTAGTCTGCATTCATGCCCACAAAGTTGCTCATTCACACTTTCACTGAAATGGCTTATGTGAGTCTCTAAATTATTGACCTTATTTACAACTTGCTCTCCAAGTTTCTCACACCGAATTTTGGTATCATTTACTTTACATTCTAAGGCGGCATGATTAATTTCATTGGAATTCTCTACCACTTTTATGTGCTCACATACTTTATCTAATTCTGCATCAACATGGGATGTAAATTGCTGTTGATCCTCAGTAACCTGTTCGATTCGTGTCGTCAATTCACTTTGCACTTGAACAATATTTTCTGTACATTTTAGTTTAACCTGCTGTATTTCAACATTTACTTTACTACTGAGCACTGCTAAATCTTGCTTCCAACAGTCTCTGAGATCGGATATTTTGGAATCTAAATCAGCGCCCATTTTAGTCATCTCATTACTTAAATCAGATCCTAATTTAGACATTTTTGAATCCATTTTACTTGACATATTAGTTTCCATTTGTGACATATTAGTTTCCAATTTTGATATACTGGAATCCATCTTACTTGACATATTGGAATCCAACACGTTCATCTTAGTTAATAGATTCATCAGCATACTGGCGACATTATCCTTCGCCCCCTCATTTGCTGATACAATGTCCCTATTAACATTAACTACCGGCATGGGTAACTGTAACTCACTGGGCACTGACATATTTGGATCTGACTCTAAACTATAATTAACATAGGATGAATCAGTCAAACTACTACTGAAATTGGGTTGAGACACGTCTAAACTAAAATTCATGGGGTCATTTTCCCCTGTCTCCATCCCACTATCACAACTTAGTTCCGCCTTTTTGTCACTTGGTTGAAACTCAGCCATTTTTCTCAGTTTGACTCCACAAACACACAAAGTTTTCAAAAGCACTGTACTTAACTTTGTGCTTCGGCGTGCTGCGTTGCTGCTAGATGAAACTGCGGGTCCGTTCACCATACACTGCAATGCTGTACCAGTTTCCGGGCCCCCGCTCGAATCAGCGCTGCCAACTGCCACTGCTGTCGTCGCCTCTGCGTAGTCTCCGTAGCTCGTCGTCTGCCAGACGCCGTCGTAGACTGCTATTCCAATCGGCGCGTAGTCACCGAAAAATTCTTCCGTTCCGTACAACACATTACAGTTCACGGACACTTTCACTGTCCTTCCTATTCACGTGGCGATATCAATTTGTACGCTACACAGTTCCTACACATAGCGAGCACTTCTGTATTGTCCGGTAATTGTCACTACTGCTTTTTTTGAAATTCACTGGAATTTACTATTTTTTATTTCCCGGCCGATGCACCACTTGCGACGGGTCAGGCTCTTATCGCGCAGTTTCCTTTCCCTGAAAGAAAATCCACCTACCTCGTTTCTTAGGTAGTTGCTGCACTCGCCTCTCCTGATAGCAGCTACTGGAAAAATTGCAGAAAAGCAGTGTTGAAGAAACTGCAATTTAATAGCCACTCACCGGAGGCCGCGATACATGTTTGCTGAAATACAATCTATGAGCAATCTTCCTAAATAAATTGAGTTATTGGAATGGTAGTAATTGTTTACTCAAACGAGAACGCGAAGTTGGTAATTCTATTTAAGCTCTTTATTGTCTTTAAGCCTGATCATCAGCCCGCTAATCTACGTTTGAAGAAAGTTCAGTTCACAATTCTATCCACACTCAAACCCCGCCAGAATTAGCTTTCAAAGTTACGGAATTTACTTAACTGCAACACAGACGATTTTCTAACATACACGTTTGCAGTCGATGTTCAATAATAGTTCGTTTTTTAACGTTAATGCTCGCCATAAGCACTTAGTAAAAGTTTACGAAGTACCGCCACGCTTTTAATTATTAAAGTTACTCGCGTCTTTCGCGGAACGAAAAGTCACAACTCGCTCAAACTCACACTACGCGTTACTGGACTCTTCCAGTCTCAAATCGCACAGTACCGAACCGATGAAGCCGTTTTATGACTTCATTTTACACATTATTCGCGAGGACACATCAAGCATGTCTCTTCTCGATCACAGTTCCTTCGCGACTCCTCATCCACTCGCGACTCACTCTCCTAGTCTGCTAACCGTCCTCGCATCTCATTGGCTCACACATCACACAGCCAATCAGAATTAACTCTTTGGGTGCGCCTCGCGCCAAAATCTAGCACGCACCAGTCATGACTTCTGAATCATTTACGTCATGATTTCTTGTTACACAAAATTTACTGTATAATTTAACAAACCGAAAGGAAAACTAGACTTTACTTTATTTCCAGAAATTATTTAAATACTCGCGAACGTTCTGGCTGCTTGTACAATACCATACACTCTTGGACATCCGACATTCACTAAGATGGGGAACCACTGGCGACTCTGTTCCCACGGTTACATCGTCTGAACACTTGCGAGTTCCAACCTAGATTTTATACACTTGCAAAGAATGGCGAATGTCCCTCTTTCATTCACTCAGGCACACTCATTCACTCTCACCTACTCATATAAAATAACTGTTCACAAAAATTCAAAACATTTATGGTTTTAACAAAGTTATAGGTGAATTTCTAAAAGTAAAATTCTCAAAATAAATACAAAAGCACGGAAGGTGATTTTGTTTCATAGTTGGATGGTCACTGAAGGTGATCTATACATAATGGTATTTATTTAGACTCGAAAATTGTAGAAATTTGCGTTTTCTGTAAGATTTTTCTAATTTCCAAAATATGCAGGTTTCAAAGCTCAAATTTGGATGACTTATTTTTATTCATAACAGAAACTAGTATATTAACTTTTAATTTCCTCAGGTTCCTCAGTTAGAAGTTATTAAAGATGAAAGTTCCACGTTATACACGCGGCTAGTTAGCGCACAGGTCTTACATTCTCACGGTACAGACATGCCATATGGTCGTGACGTCAGACGAACGGACACCGGTAATCTGCCCGCTACAGCACATATGCTAATCTGATGGCTACTTTACAGTCTGTCTACATTTCACAGTAAATATTTGATAGAAAACTGTGCGCTCGCACTAGTTGCGACGCCACACGTCGTAGGGTCAGTATTGCCTCACATGTTCCAACTTTTCTACGGACTTTGAACATATGTAAACAAGACGCGACTCCAGATCGCTTTGGAGCTACATAGAGTTTGAAGGTTTTAGGCGCGGTTTGTATTCAGGGAGGCGGCAGCCGCGCGAGTAGTCGCTCAATTTCGTAAACACGAGGCCACTGTAACTGGACTGAGCGTGGTTGCAGGTGCCAGTTTTCTCGCGATCCTCTGCACCAGCTCTCTGTGGTCTGCTTCGATATGCGCCGCACCCCGAAATTTTGTAACGACCGAGAACCGTTTACGAATGTGAACATCGTTTTCCAGTGCGCATCGAAAAAACGATGCACACGGGCAACTTGACTGCTTATTGCACGTGTCGTATATCGTCTTAGATGTGTCTGCGATCAGTATCGTCTCCATTCGCGCAGTCCTTCGTATGTTATAGATTGTATTTTTCCAAATGTAGATACAATAATATACATAAATTGACTGCATCTATTTGAAAGTTCACGTGTGTCCTTTTCGTATTTCCAGTCTCCGTCTGGACTTTTTTTCTTAATGTTTTAGGATAAAGAAAGGAAAAATAATAAACGAATCTTCAGATTTTGATAATTTACGTAGTCGTAATAAATATGTTGTTATAATTACGTGGGAATAAAAAACGAAGTACCGGCAGTAAGTTTTGGTGCACAGACCTCGCGCTTATGAAACTCGCCTGCGTACTCGTAGAATACTGGCGATCGAACGAAGTGAATAAGCACGCGTGACGTTTTCAGACTCGATTCTCTCTCGAAAGCGGTTGAGAGCTGCGTCTTCCTGATTACATAAGTCGAAGTCGTATCTGCGCCATACACACCCTGTCAATACGAATCAAATCGGTGAGGGGAGGCTCGTGCGGTCTTGTCTTTTCTCAAAAGTGTGTGCACTGTAAACAACAGATTTAGCGCTTATCGGTGACGTGTGTGCAACAGCTTCCGCCTGCTGCTCGGAGGTTGCCTTTCGCAGTCGGTCACGAGGGACTAGATGAGCGATCGAGCTATCCAGTCACTCACAAAGTCACTGTCTCGCGGATCCGACGAGCATGGGCGATCGTGAGTTCGCATTACCGGCAAATCGCCACTTTGGTGTATGACCTCCCCCTGTACCTCTCGAGGGATCTACGAACAGTAACGTGCGGAAGAATGTGACCCTGCAGAAAGTCTGAGGAGCTGCCTTTGGTACAGTTGGAAGTGTGTCCGGCAAGCACTGTGCAGATGAGTTGACGCGAGAGCCTGTCTAGAGGAGAATTACACCTTAATGGCGTCTTGAGTTCTGTGGGACGTCCTACAGTATCAGCAAATACGCGACTGCTATAAATGAATTTCAATTCTCTTAACACTGAATTTATGCAAAAAAAAAAAGTAACGTAACCCGTCGTTAAGCTCACCTTCCTTTCCACTTTTGGGCAGGTGAGAGGTGCTGACGCAGCATGTGCAACACGCTATCTAACAGTTGTGTTCAGTTACTGTTCAAAGCAGCTGTATGTTGTACGGTTACAATATCTTCTGTTTTCCGTCCTCAATAGATAGGCGCACTAAAAGGGTGATAATTGACTGACTCGTGCAGACTGGAATTTCTTCAGCTTCGTGATTTTAGGTAGCGCAGTATGTACATTGTAAACCCGCCAGGTTACCCAAAGCGCTAACGCGCTGCTTCCTGGACTCGGGGTAGGCGCGCCGGCCCTGGATCGAATCCGCCCAGCGGATTAGCGACGAGTGTCAGTGGATGAATACCGGGTTGACCCCCACGTCCCGCCTCACTTACACGGCTCGCAGACATTTGAAATACGTTCGCCCTGTTCCGTAGTTTATACTAGCCGCAGGTAGCTGGGGTACACTTGTTCCGTCTTCTGAGATACGGGGTGGCGGCAGGAAGGGCATCCGGCCACCCTGTAAAATTAACCGTGCCACATCCTCACTTAACCCTGCGCATGATGTGGGACAAAGGCAGCAGCAAAAGAAGAAGAAGATAACATAGTTGTCACGTTAATGTGATTCTGCTCGTATTTTATACCAGACCCACTACGTACGTTGAAGGTAGTGCGTAACCGCGAGTGGCAGTTCCAGTATTGAGTATCGTATACGTGCCGTTTAGTACTGAAAACAGGAGGATGCACAGATGACAGTGACTTGACATCATAAGCTTTCCGTCCAGGGAAGAAGGTGCCTCGTCCGCTCCTCCTGCTCATTTTGCGTCATTCATATTGTGGCCGGTTGGTGTAGCGCGAAAGTCGAAGGTTGACAGGCATCACCAATGTATTTTTATAGCTATATTGCTTTAGGGAAAATTTTTTAAACGTCACCTACATTCCCGTGGACAAGCGATTGTATCAAATATCAACAAATAGTTAGTCGATTTGGGAGAGACGCCATTCAATGAATTTTAACTCTCCATCGATAATGTACTTAATCTAGAAACTGCTGTGGCACAAAGTGTCATCTGTGGTGGAATTCTGTTAGTCCGTGCTGCCGCCACCTGTACGTGCTTGCTGGCTCTAGAGGAGTCTTCCATACTAACCGTCTTCACTTTTTGGTGTGTATTTTGACTTGAATTTCCGCGTAGCCTTACATGCTATCGACAGTAATCCCGTTTGTTTATGCAGAAAGTAATCTGTTAGTCTTTTTGCAGGATTTTAAATAGCTTTCCAAGTATTATTAGCAACACGAAATATGGAGACAAGTGCAGGACCAAGTTACGCTCCCGATTTTGGAGATGTGGAAAATAATGGAAATAGGGAACAACATATTCCTCACGTCCGTTTCACTGTTGCGGACATGGCTAATGAATTGAGGGACCCAGTGAATGTGATAAGATAGTGCGTCGCGGTCTTTTCGTTGAGGGACGTGATTTGAGAAATCAAGGCTTTCTATGAATAGTATTTTATTAATATTTTTTATGATAATCTGTTCGGCTTGCTACTCAGATGGATGAGCTAGTTGTAAGGGATAGACGAAATTGGGTACATGCATTTTGCTGGGAATCATTCCGTTGAATTTAGGGACAAAAAAACAGGCCGTATCCGTGTATCGCTCTGCCGTCGCACTCTACGAATGTAAAACACAGGCGACAAATTGTGACGGAATTATCACTTTCTCTCTCCCCGGCGAAAAAAACTGGCGTTTTCTCTTCGCGGTAGACGCACTTGGACCACAAAGACAGATTCTTATCTGTAATACAGTTCGGATAGGAGTCAGTGTTATTTTTATGCGTTTTAAATTAAGATTTATTTTATGTCGTGAAATAGTCGTTAGCTACACGTGTGTTTTTCGGCCAAACACAATTATGAAAACACTAAGGAGTAGACCGTGGGCTGTGGTGTGTTGCGTGCTGTTACTCCCTGTACTACAATCCGTCACCCTGGATCGCATCTCTCAACCTTACCTAGTATTTAGTTTTCGGTCGTCGTTCTGACCTTAATTTCTTCCGCGGTCCTGTTGTGCAGTGCTGGTCCTGCCTCGTTGCGACGTGCCGGTTCTGGAAGAGAGCTCCGTGCTGTGCGAGCCAATAAATGACGCGAACAGTGTCAACTCTTCCGTACTTTACTCAGCTTCAGTCACAGTAATGGGTGAAAAGATGTATCTGAGTTCGTAGCTCGTGGCGGATTACAACATCGTGTGTGTTCCTATCTCACCAACATCTTTTGTCAGCCCAAGAGGAAAATAGTGCAACACGTTATTTCGAAGAAGCCCACCTTACACTGCAGCTGTTAAAATATATGCACGGGATCGTTGTGATATTTAAGTGAAGCCGTGTATAGTTGCAGGCTATAGCAGTTTGTCTGAAAAGTGAAGAATGAGAAGTTCTTATGCCGCCTATTCCGTAGAGCGTGTATGAGGCCAGTGATGAAGCGTTCGCCCTGCTAGCGTCATGTACAGAGTTCAGAAATCACTTGGTGATATAACTCGACACATACGAACCGAATCATCGCACGCCGTACTGCAGTGCTAGACCGAAGACGTGCCCTTGCGGCAGTAGTAGCACTGTTCTGGAAAAAGCGACGAGCGCTGCTCGCTCTTCAGTTTGCAGACTAACTGTAGCTGGCGCACAGGCGTGGATCACGATGGGGGGGGGGGGGGGGGGGGGTGCACGCCGACGCCGCCACCCTCAGGACGCTACACCAGCGTCGTGCACAGCCGGCCGCTTACGTCTACAAGCTTTCACTCGTTCGGCCAACAAAAAAGCGTGTCTTTCACTATCCCTAGACGAGGGTGTAACGTGTAAAATAGTCGCTGTTACAGTCGGACGACTTGTCCGAAGCCCGATATCGAGACCCATACAGTATTTACCGAGAGTAACCTTTACATATAGACAGATAAACGCGGCGGCGGACTGGACGTATAGACAGCTTTATAAGGCAAAAAGACACAAATTACCGCTTCTAATACGGTGTAGCGAACCTTTAGACATTCGTAACAGCTTTGTCGTGTCGAAGCTTATGAGTTTAATTACAGGTCATGCTTAATTTGGAAGTGGCTAGCGATCACGTAAGTAGAGCACAATAACTCAATAATATAGCGATGTGGTGACTATCGTGGCCGGGGAGGTAATGACAATGTATCCTCGTGCTGACAGAGCGAGTCGGCCCGGAGAACGGCACCACGGTTGTACCGTGGGATGAGCCGGCCACCGAGTGCGCGGCCTCGCAGAGGAACCGTCGAGCCACGGAGCGTCACGGTTTGGCTGATCGATCGCCACCGAAGCCGCGCCGTGTTCCACTCGTCCAGAAGCCCGAAACAGTGTGAAACGAGACCCGTTTTCCGGTTACAGCCATTTACACCTTTTTTCAGTACAGAAATATATCTGTAGATGGAAAATATTTATAAATCTGTCGCTCTTCAGTACAGTGTGTTCAGGAGGCGTCGAGCTCCGTTCACAATAAAAGTCTGTAAATGTTATTCAACTGGCAAAGAGAGACAGGTGTGGAGAGAGAGAGAGAGAGAGACTCACCTGAGTGTCGGCGGCCTGGCCTACCGGCCGGCGCTCGAACTGCCTGTGCGGCCGCCGGGGTAGCGACCGACGGCGCACGTCGCACGCGGTTCTCCTCGGCTCCCTCTGTCACGGAAGCGGCCACCACAGTTCGCCGACGTTCGCATTAATGCAGCGCCCGCGACCACACACAACGTTATTCGACTGACACTTGAGCGCACAGCGCAGGTGCCGTTCCCGGTCGAACAAAGCGTTGCGGCGCGTGCGGGCTCGGCTTGCATCGCCATTTCTGTGCGAGTACGCACGTCTCGCGGTGTTTGCGTATTTTTGTCCGTGTTCAACTTAGTCGAACCAGTAATTGTGTCAGTATGCTGTTCTGCTTCATGCTTTGCCAATCCGACATTTCCGAGCGCAAAACATTATCGGACAAAGCACATAACGGGCGGATTAGGCGCGAAATTGAGACGTGCTAATTAACGGCGCGGGTTTATAGAGTGAATGAATTATGAAGTAAGCCAGGTCGGAGCCGGGGCGCATACGTGAGACGGCAGCACCGTCGTAATCTGTCCAAATGATTCAGAGGGCGGTGCAGGACTGAAAGGGTTAAACATTTTCACGATTAATTTCGAGGAAACGAAAACAAAATTTGAATAATTTGTTACACGTGCGCGGGAGAGACGCGTCGTGTGTTGAATGAAAGAGCCACCACATAATTATCTTGGATCTCTAGTCGCTCCTCATTGGCAAAAACACACACACACACACACACACACACACACACACACACACACACACACACACTCGCAACAAAAAACCAGAGCTCGTTTCGACGAACGTGTTCCCCAAACATTGAACGAGCGTTTTCCAACACGCGGCGGCTTGGCCAAATCGGTACGGCGGTGTCGGACGTGAATCATATGCCACATATCCCGCTGACCTAAGAATGGGCTGAATTTCACAACGCCCATTGTGACCAGTGGGTTGCATCTTGTGTCGTCTCGCTACGAGTCTGGAAGGACGTAATGAAGCTAAGATAAAATGTAGCACGAGGTGGATACCGTAAGCCCAACTCGGTTGAAGAGCACGATTTGATTTACCCAACTATGTTACTGTTACGTGGAGAATTGTTCCATTATTAAGTTAACGGTCAGTATAAATATAACAGAATCGCGGGCCTCATTCGCGTACAGGCTGTTTCAAAGTGAATGTCGGCGTTTTAAGGGATGAATTCGACTTACAGTTATACTACACTGTGATAAATTGGTAATTTAACTTTTAAGTACGGTAGAAAAGCAAAAGCACTCCTCCTTGAGGCCACAAGTGGCCCATCTGGACCGACCGCCGTGCCGTCCTCACTGAGGCTGCGGGTAGGAGGGGCG
This sequence comes from Schistocerca gregaria, assembly GCF_023897955.1. Classification (NCBI taxonomy): domain Eukaryota; kingdom Metazoa; phylum Arthropoda; class Insecta; order Orthoptera; family Acrididae; genus Schistocerca; species Schistocerca gregaria. The sequence continues at coordinate 12,664,758 of NC_064920.1, forward strand.
TGTGGTCAGCTCACCGCTCTCCTGGTCGTTTGATCGGAGCCGCCACTGTTCGGTCGAGTAGCACCTCTGTCGGCATCATGAGGCTGAGTGCAGCCCGAAAAATGGCAGCAGCTCGTGGCGACCCCGATGGTCACCTACCCGAGTGCCGGCCACGCCCGACAGCGCTTGACTTCGGTTGATCCGGCCGGTGTATCCACTGCGGTAAGGCCGTTGCAAGAACGCTAGAGAGGAAAAAAAAAAAAAAAAAAACATGTATTTTAGGCAGCGCAGCGGATGCTACTTGCATTGCACCATCCAGACAGTGGTTCTGTCAGTAACAGAGCAGACAGACAGACAGAATCATTCTAACGACAGAGAACATTTCTACATCAGCAGAGCCGCTGTTCTGTCTCCAGCTACAGGTCTGCCTGCACAGGTCAGAACCGTTAGACTTGCACAAAAAATATGCAGATCGTGTAGGAGAACGTGGACAAACATATTTCGATCACACATAGATAAGCAGTAAATGCTGTGTGCACGTTAAGCACCCAGATACACAAGACACAAAATGGATATTTTACAACATAATAGAATAGATGCTGGCAGAAATCGGGTGCTTACAGCAACAGTATCATAGAAATTGGCTACTATTTTGTCTACCAACACATGTTGCCATTATTACAGTCAGAAATGCTCTATCGCTGCTACTGGAAATTTTAAATTGGACTTGGAGGGTGGAGCAGATAAAAATGGCCTGGAAACCAGAGGCTACAAAGAAACATAGCAGAGGAAAGCAAATACAGCACTAACCTGACTGTAGCAGACGTTGAATGTGACCACCATTCGCCTCCTGGCACTTTTGGACCTTGGTCAGCAAGTTACTGAAGACGGATCGAAGCTGGGCCACAGGTATTGCTGCAGTCTAATTCCGACAGTTGTTGAAGACTGTGAGGATTGTTGCGATACGTCTTACACTTGAGGGATCTCCACACAAAGTGATCGCACGCTGGCAGATCGGGTGGCCGGGGTGGCCAACGGCCGCTAACAGACTCACATCTGCTAGTATCTCTGTTAGGCGTGAAGATTGTGTAAATGTGCTCCAAGGTACAGCCAGCTCTATGGGCCGTACCTCTATACTGTTGAAAGTTACTGGAGGTCTTTTTCTCCTCTGTTAACGCTGCCACAGATGGATTCAAAATGTCGGCAATGCAACGCCCCGAAGACAGCGTATGAAGAAAGGAGATGGGACCAGTAAATGCGGCATGCGGCAGTGCACACCAAACCTCAACCATCAGATCATATAACGGTGTTACGTGGAAGTTGTGCGGATTCTCCGCTGCCCAGAACGTGTGATTCTATGATTTAAAGTAACTACTCAGGTGAATCCAGGCTCCGTCAGATGTAAAGAACAGATCCACGGTCAAGCCATTCATCGTTATTTAAGTAAACAGCCACTCACAAAACTGGAAGTGCTGATTAGCATGTGCTGAGTTTAATGCACGAACAACAGACATTCGGTAGGGATGCACGTGCAGATCACGGGTTTCTTCCGCATTATCGACGTGATATGCCTGTCTCGTGTGACGCGTCGGGTCGATTTGGCAGGACTCGGGAGCATTTTACGGTGAATTGTAGCCACATTTTCTGGTGTGCGGCCACGTTTCGGAATATTTTTTGGCTCCGTCAAAACAGATCCTGATTTTCGGACTAAGCGTTGCATGTTTCTCTGTGCCAACATTAAACTTCTCACCAGACAACTGACCACTCCGATTCCACGACTGTTGACGCGTAAGTCTTCACAGCGAACACCCACTGCGAGCTTCAAGGCGGCCTTCGCTGCGCTCCACTCACACTGGCGCAGCCCGCACTTCGCTGTCAACCGGTGTGTCTTCTTGTATACATTCACTTCCAATCGTATCAACTCGTCCAGCCGTTAAGAAAACACAGGTATGCAATCGGCATTTAGTGGGAACGCTACGTAGGCGATTGCATCCGTGTACGCCCAGAACAGCCGTCAAGTACAACCTTACCGCAGATATATCAGAGCCCTAGCAGTGTATGCCAGAGGCAAAAAATTTGTGATAAGTGCTGACATTACTTCGAGATTCACCCTCTGGAGATGATAAAAGATGCATAACCATCGACCTAATACGTGAAACACAATTACATGTAACGAACGCAGAGGGAGGTATACTAGCGTATGCAGGGTTTGATGGTACGAGCAGTAATATCGACTTAGCGCTAGGAAATAATGCAGCAGTGGCATATGTAACAAACTGCAACGTACATGACAATATGACCAGTAGTGACCACACTGTCATTACATAGACACTCACTCAAAACCTAACTAGTACAACACACATCACACTTTTATTGGTGCACAAAGCAGACTGGAACAAATTAACGGAGATGATCCAACGACATGACCTAGAAAAACATCAATGGAGGTAACGGTTACAGAGCACCCAAACTAACACAGGTAATACAACATGCTCAAAACACTTCAATACCGACTGCAAAGAAGGCAAAACGCTCACCAGCATCGTGGACCAACGAACTCAAGAGATTCAAAGAAGATGCCAGACGTACACGAAAATTGTATCAAAGGGCGACACTAGATAGAGACAAACCCATAAGACTTGAGCCTTATAGGCATGCACAAGACATACTCTATAAGGCAGTCCCTATGCAACAATTTGTAACAACACAAACAGAGCAAAATACATGGTGCTAATCGTATAAAATACTGACAGAGAAGATAAAAACCCCACTAGTTCTGGGAACGCTAAGGCAAGGTAACAATGGAATGCAGCAGTACAGCGGAGTTTCTGACGACGTCATCGGTGCAGGCAGTGTGTGTCATACCACGCTGAGAGAAGACCTACACACTCCATACGACACTGCAACTGTCACCCGTCCTTTCGCGCAAGATGAGGCTGCGCTAGCAATTCGATCTCAAAAACAAAGAATCACCTGGACCTGATGATATTAACTCGGAAGCATTCAGAAAACAAGCACAGCAGATGAGCCTGCTCCTAACAACGGTACACGTGGGTAAGGTACCTGCAGCGTGGGAAACCTCCAAAGCAGTCATTATTAAGAGATCATCAGACAATTATCCTTCAGATCCAAAGCCCTACAGACGAATGTGCCTAATAAACTCTCTAGCAAAGATTCAGGAAAAGCAATTGTGTAAGCGGTTGCAAACGCATGAGCCAACATCAATTCGGCTTCAGAACCGGGAAATCCATGGGTGATGCAACAAGCCGTGCACTACACATAGTTAATACTGCAACACAGAAACACGCCAAGACGGTAATGATTGACATTGGCGGGTATGGCCCGCAATGTTTCAAAAGTTAAGACATCGGTAGGTGCAGCAATCACGGTACAAGAGTTTCCTAGACTACTGGTAACAATAGGTGCCCTCAAGGGCCGATTTATGCCCAGACCTGGGACATAACAACGAACCCTTCCTACTACTTCTAGTTGCTGTCACAACAACAAAACACAGGACAGCTCAAAACAACAGTTAAAATAGAACACACAAATATCAAACAAGTACATCCTGTGGTACACATCGTTGAGAAACTGAATTTCACGATACACACAAGGCAACAACAGTCAAAGTAGAAAAAGTACAGTGTTGAACTTCGCAGCTAGCACGCTGGTCACCAACAAAGCACCACTCAGACGAGGGCAGAGAAGTGTTCTATTTACGCTATCTGGAGCCTTCACCTCAGTGGATGCACTGCGTGTGGTGCTGGGGGTATGCCCCATAGATACCAGATCAAATATAGAGCTGCAAGGAGACTAGATAAGGTACTCACTATAACCGACACAGACTTGCCGCTTTAAAAATTGGCGTTTGGGTACATGGCAGGGAGAGTGGGATGTAAGTGGCAAGGGACGTAAACTGCACGACTTCCTCTTTGACACAAAGGAGTGGCTGAGAATGAGACATGTCGCCCAGCCGCGGTTACGCTACTACTGTAATTTCGAAAGTTTGTCGCCTGAAAATGTACTGTTGTCCCAAGCATATTGCAACAAACGGTGTATTTCTATCGCTGCTCGTTTTGTTTTTATTGCCGTTTCAAATATACCGGTCATTTTTGAAACACCCTGTATGTACCATTTTCCAATACTCAATAAATTAAGCGTAAAATTGAAAATTTTGCAAAAAGGTCAAAATGCTGTATTTTTTACCTGTTTTTGCAAAACAAATTCTGTGAAACTCTCTAAACTGGGATCATTAGAAAGACCATGGTTTAAACCGCAAAACAAAGTGTATGTGATTATGCAAGCTGGCTAGCTCTGAGCACTATGGGACTTAACATCTGAGGTCATCAGTCCCCTAGAACGTAGAACTACTTAAACCTAACTAACCCAAGGACATCACGCACATCCATGCGCGAGGCAGGATTCGAACTTGCCGACCATAGCGGTCACGCGGTTCCAGACTGAAGGGCCTAGAACCGCTCGGCCACACCGTCCGGCCTATGCAAGCTGTCTAACAATGTTAGATTATTTGAATCTTAAGTTTGGCGCGAGAATCTCAGTACGGGAATAGGATAAGCTCCTGGTTTTTATATCTTGTAGAGTAAACGCGTGCCGAACATGAAACTTGATGCAATAACTTTGTAGCACAAGGATGTGGAATACAAAATTTCATTTATCTTCTTTTTTCCAATAATCTAAAAATTCGTCGAAATGATAGTGATTTTTGTGAAAAGGTGAAAATGGGTACTACGTTCGACACTTTTTTACAAATACCGTTCTACATTAAAGCTTTAAAACCACTCTCATTCAAAACATTCTTTTAAGCACCCACAGAAAACGGGCTAACAGTGCTGAATAAATTGAATCATAGTAGTAAGAAAAATTGCGCTGCGAATAAAGCTTTCATTTTGGCGTCTTGTATCTCGTTGATTAAAGGTGTGATAAACATGAACCTCAGTAAGATGAGGTTCTCCAACACAAGACATCGCTCGTGTGCTGCTTCCCACATTTCTACAAACTCACTTCAAACTTGATTTTCGTAAAAATTATGAATATACATCACATTCAGTTTGAAACTGGAAACAATCAGTTTGGCTTTAGAAGATTTGTTTTTCATAATTGATTTCAAACTAATCACCGTTGGAAAGAGCATGTTCTGAGGCATCCAGAAAATCATGTTCGATTTTCCAGTGTGCGCTAACAATACATGAAAATGACGGACAAATTTGAGGGCATGTATCACAGCAACAGGCCGTGTTCAGGTTTCGTTGCGTGTCGTTTTTATTTGTATATTAACAAGTAATATTTCACTACATTGCGTTGGTCCATGGTGACATTGTTACTACCTCTTCAAGAACATGACCCAGCAACCCCATCACCATAGGGGTCATGCAGTACGAGCAATGGGTGGGTTTTTTCATCCAGATTCGCAGACGTGTAATTTGTGCTCTTAATTTCAGTTTCAAATACTTTGCTGAAAATTTGTAGTTTCTTTTGGCAACAGGGCATGTGCAAACTATTAGTTATTGCTTTATTTCAGATCAGTTGTGATATGACGCGAAATCTGTGCAGATGTCTATTCGAAAACAAACTTTTTGTCGACCCAAACAAAAATAATCTAAATACATTATTTCAGTGACGTCTCAGCTGCAGTGACAAAATTCTAACAATTGTTATTATCTGTGTAGCCATAAAAACGATTTAATCATCTAAACGGAATAAGACGTTTTTGGCACAACCAAACAATTGCCTTGTCTCGCAAGCTTACAAAGGCCAACAACAAATCGGTTATTGTCGCCAAAACATGTATTAAAGTTTTGCAACCAAAATATGCAAGACATCAAATTATATAATACATAATGAACAAAAATAAGAAACGGTATGGGGGAACGTCATCAATTTACACCATTTGACTCGAGCGTAGTTCGTATCAGCAAAGTTTCCAAAGACACAATAAAAATTTTTGCCGAGGTATCTAGCAAGGCCATGCTAAGTGTGAAATTGCCGAAGTTTTTACTGACCGCTGCACTGCCTTTATGTAAGATAACGAGTGCACTGGCAACGCTACTGACACATTAAGCGAACAAAATGACGCTCCGCTCTTCCCGGACCAGAGATATCATGTGCTGTGAGGTTCCGTCTGCATGGCTCGAAGCACACGCGAAAAACAATACTAAACCTTCCCGTGCGAGATTTCTGTTCTTTATTTTCTGTTCTTTATTTTCTGAGTTCTGTTTTTTTTTTTTTATTATGATGATCATTTCTCCCTTTGAAGTTTGGCGTCACCAAAGTATTTTCGCACTCTGAGAGAAAGTTGGCGATTGAAATTTTGTGAGTAGATCGTGCCACAACGAAATACGCCTTTGTTTTAATGACTGCCACGACAACTCGCGTACCGATCCCTATTTGGCGATTATACAAAGCGAGTTGCCCGTCTTCAAGGCTTTCCTTTCTCCTCCGTCAGCCTATATGCAGAAGATCCCGTCCGGCGGAATAATACTCTAGAAGAGGATGGACGGGTGTAGTTAAACTGTACGAGGTGTGATCATAAAGTAACGGGATTGTTTTTATTTCGCGGGCTTTATTACATCCTATGTTCAATTTTTTTTTTATCCTGTTGCTACACATTTTCCTGGTGTATGTTTCCATGTTCAGCTGTTTTGAAACTCCAGTTTGTTGATTGTCAAAAAGGTTGTGTTTTCGGTTGCTCTGCAAATTTTTACTTGTGAATAAGATGAATCGAAGGATTTGCATTAAATTTTGCTCGAAAAATGGAATAAAATGCAGACCACATTGTTAATGTTGACTGTGGCTTTTGGAGATTCTGCTATGCTATGAGTAAGACTAGAGTGTAAGGGTGGTGCCGACTTTCCAGAGACGACGGGACGAGGCGCGCCAGCGTGGACCAAGTTGTGCGCCGTTCGCGTGAAGCAGCTCGAAGGAAAGGATCAGAACTGTGGCAAAACTACTGGCGGAAACTGCATCACGACAATGCTTCCGGTCACACTCCAACGCTTGTTAGTGATTTTATGGCAAAAACAAAACCGTTACGTTGCCTTATTCGCCGTATTCTCCGGAATTGTTTCTAATTCTCCAGGTGGAAGACAAAGACGAAAGGACGTCGTTTTGGCACCAGTGACTTGACGAAAGCAAAAACGCTGAAGGAGCTGACACCATAACGAACAGTGAGGTGCCGATGTGCTACTGAGAATGGAAAAAGCGCTGGCACAACTGTGCAATATCTGCAGTGGATTACTTCGAGGGGATCAATGTCAAAGTTGACGAATGAATAACGATTCTTTAAGGGAACTAAAAAATACATTCCCGCTATTTTTGTGCGTATTGGGAGCGCCGAGGTGACCGGTCACGGCGAGCGCCGACTGCCGGTCGCGGAAGTGCCGGCCGTGACGCTCCAGCAGTGCAGCGCCCTGGGACTTCGTATGTTCCTACATACGAAGAAGAATGGTACTTGTTGCTATGACTTTAAAACACGACATGCCTAGAGCACGTGGACGCCCGGTTGATCAAAGCACTGGAGCGCCGTGCCGAAGTAGTAGAGCAGTATCTGCTCTACGCCACTTTTGATGTCAAATGGATATGCTAAATAATTAAACTGATCGAGTTAACCACCCGTCCCCTTAAACTACTGTTCTCCTAAGCCCGCATCATAACGCATCCCTTTTCTCTGGGAAAAGGGACACTCGATCGGTCCAGAGCCATTTTCCCCTCCTGGAAGGGATCCCCCAGACCTCCGCGACTTACCGTTTCCCTCCCTCATCTGCAAATTTACGGGAAAAAGACTCGGTCTGTCACGACGCGATATTCAAATTGATGTCAATAATATATTGCCACACATTCTTTATTTAATCAGTCTGCGGGAGACGGGGCTCCTGTCCGATGCGATTAGGTCAAAACCTGTTGATTGAGAAAAACACTTGTCGTATCCGAGGTCGCGTATGCACAGACGCACGATTACACGAGCACCCTGCTCTGCGACCGCAACGCGTACGTGGCAGGAGGAAACCTGCCGATGGCGTCTCGAGACACGCAGTGCGCTGGGCTGCGCAGCGGGGACCGCCGGCCGGCCACCGTTAGGCGTGCAGACCCCGGTGTTGGCGCCTTCACCAGTCTTGTGAATGGTCTGGTGCAGCCCGCCACGAATTCCCCTCCTGTGCCAACCTCTTCATCTCAGAATAGCACTTCCAACCTACGTCTTGAATTATCTGCACGGATCTCTGTCTTCTGCTACTGTTCTTGCTCTCTGCAGTACCGACGAAGTTATCTCCGTGATGTCCCTGCTCCTTTGCACATATTCCTTTCCTGTCCGATTCTGTGCAGAACCTCCTCATTCTCTACTTTATCGGTCGGTGTGCATACTGAGCTCCCAGAGAGCTCCAACACCTGCGACAGGAGGCGCGAGCTCCTTTTCTTGTGGCCGTCACACCCTGACTGTTTCCCACGGCGTCCTTTGCTTGCGGTTGCAGTACCTGCACCTCAAACCAGCAGACCGAGATATCCGAGAATACTGTGCTACTACTCAGCTCACAATTTGCACGAGGAATTTTCGTATATTTAAATAGTTAGAATCTCTTTCTGTAATTGAACGTGCAAATGCAATTAATTTCTCATCACCCTCTCGAAATACTCGAAAAAATACTGAGCTACCAGGGGTAGTTAGAATCTCCCCAGCATTACCTGTCTGTTTTGAGTAACTAAAGCGGTAGCGTGTAGCAGATGACTAATTAAATAGATCACACATAATACAACACTCAGTTGACGCCACTAAATATACGGAAAGCCTTCGATCACAGAACGCTGCTGCACCACCAAGTCTAAAAAAATATATGGTGCACGAAATACATTCGCCTATCGGAGCTACCCGTAAGCGTCACATCTGGACAGTGCAGCGATCGCTTTCCTTAGATATTGGGTACCTGGGAAACTGCTTCTGTTCTCTCACAAGTAGCTACTTCCTTTGTGTGCGTGAACCGACGACTCCAAACACGCAGATGGACGTTTTCGTCCGTTCTCAGATTGCTGTGTTCGTACTGGGTACTGTAGGGAACAAAGGGAAAGCTTGCGAAAATCCGATGTAAACATTGGCGATCAGTAGTCCATTTGCACTACCGTATCAACTTCATTTTTCAACAATTTACTGGAATCGAATAGATGGTTTTAAATACTCACCAGCATCTTAAGATTATGCTTCTTCGTAATGAAACTTATTTGCAGCCACCACAACGCTTTCAGTACACGTATCTTGCCGGAGGGCCGCTGCCGGCACGTGGCTCCAGCCGGACCGCTCACGGGCCTCGGGCGCCTTTCAGTCAACTCGGCGTATTCAGTCTTCTCAAATTTCCACATAAAACTCTCAGAATAGACGCAACACACGCGATTGCGAAACGTGTGCAACACATACTGCACGCTGGTACCCGGCCTGTCCGGTTCGGGAGGCTCGGTGACAGCTCGTACCTTAAGCCGGAAATGTCCACTCGTTCCGGCCACCAGCTTCCAGGAAACCGACCACACACTTATCAGTGTAAGTGCAGTTGAATATTATCTTCGCAGCGTCAGTCTCGTGACATTCGACAGTGGGAGAAGTGTCGGGCCACTGACGACTGTGGCTCTGAAAATATCAATTTCCCATGTAAATCTCTATCGTTCTTATGACTGCACATAATTTTCGACGAAAAATCTTTCGTGCCACTTACGGTTATTACCTCCATTACGACCGGACATAATCGTACCCTCATCATTTTCTTATCACGTCTCGACACACTGACTGCAACAATTTTACACTCCAACAAATACACATTTCAGACGAGCAATGCAGTTACCTTTTATGTGTACAGCGTCTAAAAAAACTAAGGTATGTCCACACTCACATCGGCTAGGTGTCTTAATTCTCCTCAGGTCTAGGAAATTATTCCACATTTAAGTCTTCCAGCCAGTAAGTTTCGAGAATAGACTGCACGTATTTTCAATCAGGAAACAAGAGTTCTAAAGTACAGGCGTCTCGCACTGTTAATTAACAGCACTCCCAGAGACGAAAGGATTCGAATGACATCATCTATACAGGTTTGTGTACTGTAATAAGCATTGCAGTCGATAGTGCAAAGAACGTGTGAGGATTTGCTTGGCGGAGCTCATGAGACGACTTTCTGTGTAGCCATGTAGCTGTATTGCTTCCCTTGTTGGTACGCTATTGCAGATCCAGTAGGACCTTTGCATTCCTATATTGTGCAGCTGTTTATAATGAGTCTACACTGAAGAGCCAGAGGAACTGGTATAGGCAAGCATATTCAGATACAAAGACACTGCCGGCCTCAGTGGCCGAGCGGTTATAGGCGCTTCAGTTCGGAACCACGCGGCTGCTACGGCCGCAGGTTCGAATCCTGCCTCGGGCATGGATGTGTGTGATGTCCTTAGGTTAGTTAGGTTTTAGTTCTAGCTTCTAGCGGACTGATGACCTCAGATGTTGAGTCCCGTAGTGCTTAGAGCCATTTGAACCATTTTTAGAAAGATACATAAACAGACAGGATATGCGGCTGAGGTCGGCATTACCTATATAAAACAAAAACAAGAAGTGTCTGGTGCAGTTATTAGTTCAGCTATCAAGATGTATCACAATTCCGGTAAAACATCAAATCTCGGACATTACTGAGGCCAGAAAAAGATCCTGGAAGAAGGGGTCTAACGACGACTGAAGAGAATCGTTCGACGTGACAGAAGTGCAGCCCTTCCGCAAATTGCTGCAGATTTCAAGGGTGAGCCATCAACAAGTGCCAGCGTCCGATCCGTTCAACGAAACATCATTGATATGGGCTTTCGGAGCCGAAGGCCTACTCGTGTACCCTCGATAACCGCACGACACAAAGCTTTACGCCTCGCCTGGGCCCGTCAACACCGACATTGGACTGTTTATAACTGTACACATGTTGCCTGGTCGGACAAGTCTCATTTCTAATTATATCGAGCGGATGAACGTGTCTGGGTATGGACCCTGCATGTGAGCAGGCGACTGTCCAGTGTTGCAGGTTCTGTGGTACTGCGGGGCCCGTGTACTTCGAGTGATACGGTACCGTTGATACGCCTAGATACGACTCTGTCTGATCACCTGCATACAGTTATGTCCGCTGTGCATTCCGACGGGCTTGGCCAATTCCAGCGGGACAGTGTGATACCCCACACGTCCAGAGTGGCCCTGGGAACACTGCTGAATTTAAACACCTCCGCTTGCTACTAACTAAAATGGTTCAAATGGCTCTGAAAACTATGGGACTTAACATCTGAGGTCATCAGTCCCCTAGAACTGAGAACTACTTAAACCTAACTAACCTAAGGACATCACACACGTCCATGCCCGAGGCAGGATTCGAACCTGCGACCGTAGCAGTTGCGCAGTTCCGGACTCAAGCGCCTAGAAACAGCTACTAACTCCCCCAGACATGAACGTTATTGAGCATATCTGGGATGCCTTGAAAAGTGCTCGGCCCACTCGTATTCTTACGGATTTATGGACAGCCCTGCAGGATTCAAGGAGTCAGCACTTCTTCAGACATTATATGGATATGGCGTCTGTTCTTTCGGACATGTCCGAAAGAACAGACACCATTGATGACCTGCAGCCGTCTAGAAAGAAATTAAAATTAATTTAATACCTTCAGCGGCTAAAGGGCGTTTGTATACATCAAAGGGGACAGGTGAAAATGTGTGCCCCGACCGGGACTCGAAGCCGGGATCTCCTGCTTATATGGCGGACGCTCAGTCCACCTGAGCAAACCGTGGGCGACTGCAGGGGCTGTCTCGCGCACGCCTCCCGCGAGACCCACATCCTCACCCTGTATGTCCACACACTACATTCGTAGTGTCCCTACCCAGCGCACCCATCACTCGTGGAATACATTCTTACCAAGTCACGTAAGAGGTCGGGGAATATGTGTGCATCCGCACAGGAGGTCATGGCTGGTATTGCCAGAACTATATACTTATATTGTTATGGTGTCTGTTATTTCGGACATTTTACCTATTTTGTGTCATTTCTGCTCATGTGGACAGTTTGTTCCACACGTCCGACGTCTGCATGCTTTCTGCAGTTACTTTCCCACTGACAAAGTGGCGCTCGAGGTTTTTGTGCTATGCCAGTCGGCCTACTTCGCTGGCCGTAGTGGGGGCTTTCGACAGTTCCTTCTGGCTCGCCTTGTACGCCGTCTAATATGTTTTAGCTCAGGAGTCCGCAGCATCTTTTTTTAATGGTTTGATGGGAGCTTTGGAGAGTTGCGCGTCGTGTTTTATTTCTTGTAGAACTCGAGTCCCTAGATCTGTACTGCCGGTCATTCTGTTGACACAGGACACGTTGTTTCTTGTAGTTGCTCCAGTTTGATTTATTAACTTTAAGTTTTTGTGTAGTAACTTGATCTTGATCGATATTGTTTTTGTCGTGAATTGTGACTGCAATTATGTTGTGATGGCAGCTCGTTAATCCGGAGTAGTGTACATTCGAATACGTTGTTTAAAGCCGTTCTGTTTGTTAGAGCGCAGCTGCACGGCCTTTGTTGCGCTATGTCTCGGATTGCCCCGCGCGATTCGCCACTAACACGTACTAAGATCTTCTGAATCGTATCACCTGTGCACCCGCTAACCCGTGGGTACATGTGTCGCATCTGTGTCTGTTATCAACACGTTTTCGCTGCGGTCGTAGCTGTTTGCTTCTCTGATTTTTTTCGCTGCTTGTCTGTACATGGTAATGTATTTGTGATGATCCATTTGCTATTGCACTATCGAAACCGAATAGACGCCGAATGTTCGACATTTTGTTAATCGTTGTACCATTGTCTATAAAGCAACTCGTTTCGCTTTTGATGACGCAAGGACCTAACTGAAGTCTGGGAGGAAATGCGTGAGTTTCCCATTTTTCAGTAAAGCTCCTGGATGCACAACAGGCTGTTCCCATGCCTTCTACCCTTCTTTATAATTCAGCCATTGCAGAGGAACTTCTCATCGCAGTGATCTCGGGATTTTGAAAGTCATTATCGGAAGATTTTCGGATGTCGCTCTGGGGAATAGGAGTTCGGGCTCGAATTCAATTCATTCGTGGACTCGTACGGTGTGCCAATGAATGTCGTGTTGTTACAATGTTTTCCTATATTTCTCTGTTGGACTTAAATTGTAAGTCACACAGTTGTTTTGTATCTGTAGGCAGATTATCTGGCGTCAGATTATCTGGCGTCAGTTTTGGTCTTATCTGCGTCCTCGGATGTGGGGGAGGCGACTGATTTGTCCCTATTCTGGCTTGTATCGGAGGCAGATGTGTGTGTCCTTTCGAACTCATGTGTGTGTTTCCATGTGTTTATAAATGTGGGTACGACCAATTGTTTCTAAATGTTGGCTGTATTTGTTGATGTGCTCACATTGTTTCATACATTTTACGATTTTGCTTCATAGTTGTACATTTCATTATAATGTACTCGCATTGTGTTTGTGGATTGATTGTTAGTAGAGTCAGCTCCGTAGTTATAGTGTGTGTATGTTGGCGCTGTTATCGTAACCTGTTCCTGCGACGGAAACTTCGCCGGTTTAATGTATAGACAGTTTTTGTATGTTTGCTATATTTTTATTACTATTCGTGTGTTCCCCATGTTTCGTATGATAGTTTTTGTCTTTATTATTATTATGTGTGTGCAAAACACACTTTGGGATTCATATTAATTTTCTCCGCGGTGTAGTGTGTGGCCAGACTCCTGTTGGAGTATGTCTGATGGTTACTATTCATTTTCCAGTTCAGCTCTGGCGGCGAGCTGGATTTTCAGCAACGCACTTTGAAATATGTGTCCTGATTTCTGAGACTTGGTGCATTGGCAATGAGCTTCCGTAACTGTTGAGATCTCGATGTTTTCTGACAGGCGGAAGAAGTTGCTGATTTTCAAGAACGAATTGTTCGGAGGGCGAGGATATTTGACAGTCTCCATTTCGTTTGTCGATAACATTCCTAGATATTGTCGACATACCGCTGTACATCGCCAGTGGCTGAGTCATGTAGATGAAGGTTTTCTCTTTATTTTGGTTGCGCGTGATGTGAAGTCTGCTTTGGTTTTAGTTGAAAGGGTTGCTCTGTGAAAGATACTGACGCATTTAATTGTATTTTGTTCCCATAGTCTGGCCTAATAAATTATCGTTTACACATTTTCTTTGATAATGACATGGTATACCTACAATTGCCGCAAGTTTTTTTACGTTATAGTACGCTGTTAAGGCAAAAAAAAGACACAGTGCAAAGGAATTATCTGAATGGGACGGAAATCGTTAGACGTGATGCGGTGAGACGGTTTAAAATATATTTGTCTCGAACATTCGTCGTACTGTTTATATTAAATGTCCACCTACCTCAGCACGGCCTCTGCTCGGCGTCCCTTCAGTGTGCAATCGTAGGTACTTACTAGACGGCGAGAAAGCGTTGAAGAAAACGTCGCCTAGTACCTACCCAGCAGAGTCCGCGTAGCTCTAGTGGTGGAAACAGTTCCAGAACCTTCCTATTTCTCAAAATTTCTGGTGGTAATATGGTGTGTTTTTGAGTGAAATAAGCGTCCTAAAATTTCATGACCAGTATTGTTTATTGCTTAACAACACACGTTTATGGCTATCAAATCCACATTTAGTGAGGTACAATTTTATCATTCTCAGTTCCCAGTCAAACAACATATTTCACACGCAAAGCAGCCAGAAATCTACACAAGTCCGACCCGTTCATGTTTGCGATCTACAGTCTCTGATTTACTACTATTTGCGAGTTCTACATTCGGTCTCATTCTTACACAAAAGACGTGCTCGCCGAATACTCCATAAATGAATACAGTATGTGCAACGCGGAATTTTCACGAAGGCCGAAAATTCATAGGCTGGTAACTTTCCAACAAAGCAAGCCAGAAATTTCGAACGTGCATCAAAATGTTAGTAACTGCGACATCTTTTGTCACGACTCCTACTAAACGCGAGAACTCAGTATTTCTTCATTTTACACACAATGAGTACCTTGACATATATCATGACCTTTCGCGTCCGATAGCTGGCGACAGATTCTCTCGATGCCTCACCACTCTCTGCATATCTAAGTTTCTGCGCGCGGGAACAACAGCTTAATCCTAATTGGCTGATCGATCTGACTGACCAATCAGAATAATTCTCCTAGATCATTCTCGCGGCAAAACTTGCCTTAGCCAATCACTCTGTTTAAAGTTATTGGCGTCATTCCAAATACAGATCCTAATATATTGTTTAATAAAAGTGACCGAAATGACAAATAATCTGAAAATTAATTTAGAAACTGATTACTCTTCAAATTGATATTCTGGCTGCCTTCTTACAAAAACAATCACACCTTGACATCGTCATCAACAATATGGGTACTATCCAGCTTTCCCACGATACGATTGTGTAATGTTGTACAGGAAGTAATATCAGATTTTACGTACGTCCCACATACACTCTCATTCATTCCCATTTATTCTCACAACAACATAATAAACAAATATTAAATTTTCTTGAATTTCATGCTACGAAATGCAAAATAATTAAAGTTTTTGAAAATAAAAGTCCTAATTAAATGATTCTACACATTGAGAACTTTTGTTATGGTCTTAATTGATAACAAAAGACAAACGGTTATTGATGTTAACTGAATTTTATACCCTAAGTGTCGGCTTCTTGGTTTTTAGGTAATTTTCTCAATCTCCGAAACTATATCAGTTCGAAAGCTGTAATTTCTATGAGATCTTCTACTGAATAACAAAAAGTTGAATACCAAGTTTGAAAACAATTGGTTAATATTTACTATGATTTATTTAGATTCGTAGCGGGTACAAATATACGGTCGTACTAGGTGACACGGTAGCCCGTTCGCACGGCCACATAGCGTCAGCTGCGCGGTGATTCATAGCTGAGGCGTCTTCCTGCAGCTTCCTCACAGCTGCCGGCTCCACAACTACGTATCGTATAGGCTAGGCGCAAATTGAGACGCGTATAGCAGCGCAGCCCAGCGCGCATTTTTGTAACTTCACAGGGTGAAATGGAACCGCGCAAACTGCGACGCGACGCGACTGGGAAGCGACACGCGCCTGCGCCATGTTGCGCGGCGTTGGGGTCGGGGCACAGTTTCTCGCCCCGCGCGCCGCTAGAGTACTGTAGTAGTAGGGCGGGATGAGGCGGGGAGGGGGAGGGCAGTGTAAGTACTGCCCATCCGAAAAATACGGCCATACCGAATTTTATTATTACCGAGTAATGTTTCGTTTTTCGCCGTTTAAGCGCTCTGTTTATTCTTTTGTCAAGAATAATGCACAGCTCAATAACTGGTGAGCCATTAGTCACTGGGATTATATCTTCTGCCTCCACAATGTTTTCAAACCGTAAGAAGGGACAGACGATTCATCGTGAAGCTAGAGAATCAGGAAGTAAGGAATATTATAAAATCACGTGATATAGAAGCAAGGCAGGAAAGTATAACAGAGTTATCTACTTGTTGCTTGTTATGCTGGCGTATCTCTACGATCTGTTGCAAAAAGTCGAAAAGGCGTAATTTCCATAAATACGACCCCTTGGTGCACCTGGAAAAAATCGTACAAGGAATGAAGTACGTAAGTTTCACTATCGTAACTTGGGTACGGATGTAATGAGACATTTTACTGTGTACATGTGGACATCACATTCCCACAGCAAGGCGCAAGCTAGAAACAGCGAGCCAATTAAAACATTGTTATTTGTGACTGCTTTTCGTCTAAGGCACTCAGTCGGGAACCGCGTGACTGCTGTGGTCGCAGATTCGAATCCTGCCTCGGGCATGGATGTGTGTGATGTCCTTAGGTTAGTTAGGTTTAAGTAGTTCTAAGTTCTAGGGGACTGATGACCACTGATGTTAAGTCCCATAGTGTTCAGAGCCATTTGAACCATTTTTTTTAATTGGCTCGCCGTGTTAAGCATTTCAATTGTTGCATACACACTATCAGCATTAATAAACTTAATAAACTCATTATACAACAGGCTACCTACACAAATGTGCCAATGCACTGACCACTGTGTTGTGGGACAGATCAGTTGTTTATTTTTCTCAGTAACAACTATTTAATTCGCGAATCACACATTGTCAGTTTGGCAGGCCGTAGGTGAGAAATCAGCGCCTTGCATATCATTCCACCTGAAGGGAATGGTACTCATTATTTTAATATTGCTCAGATCAGGAGAAGGAATAAAATGGTTTGGTAAGTTTCCACTCCAGTCGTTC
Organism: Schistocerca gregaria; assembly: GCF_023897955.1. Classification (NCBI taxonomy): domain Eukaryota; kingdom Metazoa; phylum Arthropoda; class Insecta; order Orthoptera; family Acrididae; genus Schistocerca; species Schistocerca gregaria. The sequence continues at coordinate 12,682,006 of NC_064920.1, forward strand.
AATGTTGAAAATGCGATGGGTTACGGAGATTCCACCAAAATTACAACAGAATTGGCAATTTATTTTTGTGTGAATTCCTAACCATTTTCAATCGAAGAAGCATCACCATTTATGAGTAACGGACACATTTCTCTCGTTGACAGGTTTAATTCTCTTCGTTTGACAAAACACAGTGTAATTTGCACAAACTCATCTCACAGCAGCTATTTCGACAGACTTCATAAACAAAGTGCCTCATTAAACAAGTAACTGACAATCAAAAGAGCTCAATAGCTTACGAAAAACCTCATGCTGTCGGTTTGCAGTGACATAAGAAAAGAAATTTCATGTTCATTTTCATTCTAGGAAACTCTAGTTTCACTAGCTGTTGATAAGTCTTAAAAAATTACAGTGACTCGAGTGAAAAAAAATAAGGTAAGTATAACTACTGAATGAGAAAGTTCCGTGAGTTAAGGAATTGGCAAAATACTCTCCTCCTTGTGTACAATCTCTCGCCAAACTCTCGTTTCGATGCCTCTAGCGGTTTGGGAGATGTGAGAGATGATGTGGATATTTCATTTTCGCTGGCGTCAGATTGGGAGTGAACGCGCTACGTAGGATCCATTTTCTCGAGGTCGGAGGCAGTGACTAAATTTCATACGCAGCAATATATGGTATAATACGCACCAAACGCAAACTCACAGCGACCCCTATTTTTCATTGCAAACTTTGCGAATTTTGCGTAGAGTCTTACTAAAATTTGTATACCAAAGTATAACCATTAACGAGATTGCCGGCCGGAGTGGCCGAGCGGTTATAAGCGCTACAGTCTGGAACCGCGAGAACGCTTCGGTCGCAGGTTCAAATCCTGCCTCGGGCATGGTTGTGTGTGATGTCTTTAGGTTAGTTAGGTTTAAGTAGTTCAAAGTACTAGGAAACTAATGACCTCAGAAGTTAAGTCCCATAGTGCTCAAAGCCATTTGAACCATTAGCGAGATTATGGGTACTTCGCTACGAAGCTGAAATATAACGCCACAGTCAAGATAAAAATGAAATATTTTTACTGAATAGTTTCTGTGAAGTCGTTTGAGAAAGATTACAGTATGCGCGCGCTACGTTGCTGTCAGTCCCGAGCGTCGCCAACCGGCGCGTGCGAAGTACGTGTACGCGCCTCAATTTGCGCTTATCCTTACTGCAGTAAATGTTATACCGTAATAACTTGCGACGTCACAGTGATACACATCTACAGACAAACAGATGACTACAATTCCAGAAAAAATGGATGGTTCGTACAAGCAGTTACTCGTATTGGGATTGAGTGATTGAGGTGGTGGATGCTCTCGTGAGGAATATCGTGCCAGATTCTGTTCAAGTGGCACGTTGGAGATCGTCAACATCAGGAGCTATTGGGAGGGTCCTCCCCGTAATGCTCTACCTTACTGGCCAAAGTAGGGTTTGGCGAGGACGAAGGCGAGCAGCAGAATCTCTCAGTGTGTGCGGGCGGGCATTACCGTGCTGAAACGTAAGCACAGGATGGCTTTGCTCTGAATGGTACCAAACCAGACTTACCGCTGTGCTGCAAGGATACACCCAGGGGTCTCGTGTTTGTGAGGCCGTATGACGGGCGACAAGTTGGTATCCTGGAGCTGTCTTCGGCCTGGAGTCTCACTGAGTGGAACAGAATTGTCTTCAGTGATGAGTCCCGCTTCGGAAAGAGCCCGATGCCCAGAGACGCGCCGGACAGCTAACAGGCACACAGCAAGCCGGTAACCTTTACCTTGCGGCTGTCCATCTCGCTTGTTACCGAGATGCTGTAAAAGCTACGCTCTGTGCATCGTCTGACGACAATAACGGTGGTTCGTCCGCACAAAAATTGTGGTCATTGACAACGAGAAATCAGGCGACGTATGGATTCACCCCTTGAATATTGTAACAGAAAAAGAAACAGAGACGTTAGGTGAAGCAGTGTAATTAATTTCCTAAGACTATTGCACGTAATATTATCGCTCGTGAAGCAGTTACGATCATCTGTATGCTCTAGGTCCCAGATAGCTCTGCGTCCAAAAACGACTGAAATGAGCGCCTGCTTAAAATCGCCACTTACAGTTCTCGCAACTTTACAGTCCGAGTAGTGTGGTTTCGTATATAGGATGCTGGAAAAATCCAGTCGTCTGCAAAGATTTGCTGGACCCGTACTATGTAACTCAGGTGTGGGGGCTCCACACCATATAAGACTTACCAGCAGACATTGAAAGTACAATAAGCAGGGCGGCATCAGTGGTCGCACATTTACTTGATGTGTGGAAGAGAGTCGCGGAGATGTAGAAAAAGCAAAGGTGGAAGGTTTCTTCGACGTTTGAAGTACCCTCTAATTCAGATGTAGTAAGTGTGGAATATGGGAGTATAACTAAAGCTGCCTGCGTGCCTATCTGGCAGCGATGGGGAAGAAAAGATTAAATTAAGTACCGCTTGCACAGTGATATCCCTTAACCCTAGGACGCCTAAGAGGGGAGTTCGTTGAACCCACAATTTTTTTATGTCCTCTGCTTTTACCTAAGTAACTTTCATACTACATATTCCCTTTGAGTTATTGTTTGTTGGCTATTTTATGAAACGTTAGTATCAATATATTTTATAGAAAATTCCTGCTTTGAAAGGAAAAATAAACGAACTTATTATGGGTCCAACAACATCTCCCCCCCCCCCCCCCCCCCTTAGGCTTCCATGGTATAGAAAATTTCCCTTAGTAGGATTTCGTATTTCTCATCTCTACAACAATGCAAGTTAGTTTCTCGTTGCTTGGTATTCTTGATATTCACAACAATCGATTTACTTTCGGAGGAAGTGATTGTTGATGTCAGTCAGCTGTTATTTATCTCGTACAATTTACAGTGAGTTAGTGCAGTTCCCAACACGCAGGCCTCCAGTAACTTTGGTGTCCTACACAGCAAAACCGAAACCAAGTAAAAAGTTATTGGTGTTTGGCAACAGAGCACCAAGATAAAGGCACTGTTGGAGGAGAGAAGAATAAAACCGAGATAAATGCATATTATAATTCCACTAAAGGTGGAATTGATACCATTGATCAAATGGTGCGTATGTACACCTGCAAGAGGGGAACAAAGAGATGGCCTCTGTATTTCACTCTCTCATCGACATTTGTGCTATCAATGCAACCACCATATACATCCAGCAACATCCAAGATGGAATGAAAAGAAACACAACAAAGAGAAACTGTATCTTCTGCAAGCTGGGATGGAACTAGTGAAATTGCAGGTAGAAGAAAGAAGTGCCAATGCAAGAGGGTTATCTAACCAAATTGTTCAATCAGTGGAGACTATTCTACAAAAGAAAATCAAAGAAGTGACAACAGAAGCACGTCAGCCTCCTGCAGGGAAAGGTCGGTGCCATATTTGTGTAAGAAAAGCTAAAACAAAGAAGCAAAAGTACAACAATCTAAGTAAACCAAAACAGTATTGTGGACAGTGTCATAAACATGTGTGTATACACATTCAGTAAAAATTGTGAAGTGTGCCTCTTGCCCTGAAGTTGAGTTGGAAATCGGACTAAAATTCCGTCATTTTCTTCCAATGTGTGCGCTGGTATGGAAATATGGTGTACAAAACATGTTCTGTAGCGGTCTCTCCGCGATAATCACACAGCAGTGTGGAGTGCTGAAATGATGCTCAGCTGCACTACGAACAAGTTAGAGAAGGGGCGCAGTTCGTTTTCGACAGCGCATGCGCTGATGTGACATCGTCGCTTCTGCGTTTTGCTTGTTATGCAAGTGTGGAGTGACAGCTCTGAGGTCGAGTGGTTTTGTGCGTGGACTAGTAATTTGTCGGCCCGAGCTCGATTCCTGATGTTAAAAAAAGATTTTTTGTTTTAATTTATCCCCAGCATTGTTATATCCTCGTAAAGTCAAAACAGTATAGGCAAAGGTGGTAAAAAAAGCTAGTATATGAGGAAATTTAGCATGAAAACATTTTCTGCAGATGAATTGCAGTAGAGAGCAGAGGCCGTTTTCCAATGGAACTTTGAAGAAGAAATCTAAATTTAAAGGGTTTGCCAGCTATACTCTTTTATTTTATTTTTATTTACTTCAAACGTAAATCATACAACAAAGGGGTGTGGGACAAGGACCACCAATTTGGTTTATGTAACAATTAAAAATTGAAGTATTTTGATCAGCATTTTAACTGTCCACAACCAATCAGTTAGCTCATACGCTCAGGAAAATCTAGGAGATTTACCGGCAACAATGAAAGAAATTGAATAAATTATTTAAACCTTACGAAACTATTGGAGAAGGCTGTATTACAGCAGAACTTTTGAAATGGTCTCTGCGAAAAATAAAAAAATGAACTAAAGGTAACCAGGAAAACAGAAAATCTCTTAGGAGAGTAGAAGGTTGCTCGATATATCCATTACGTACGAAAGGCAGCAGGATGTTAATAACTGCAGATGAATTTATTTGTAACCAGTTGCATATAACATATTTTCTAAAGTAAACATAGTAGTGGAGAGTAATTTAGGTAAAGCCACCTGGCTTTAGGAGTGGCTGGCATTGTTCCGAACAATTATTTGATCTGTAGTCAGTGATTTGCCACTGGTTACTGAATTGAAAAGATCTTTGTAGATTTCCTAGAGGCCAGTGATTCCGTTGACAGAAACTACAGGTAAGATAAACCTGTAAGCGGGTTGATGCATCTGCCAAGTTTCCTACAACATTTCGTGTGAGTCGGCCGCAGTAAAAGGTAAAAAACATGCTTTCTAAAGACTTGACGTAAATTTAATAATTCAATTTAGTTACGATTACTGCCCTTTTAACTCAAGGGTACGGCCCAGCGCATTGTAGCGCATATCTAAAATTTTGAGTCGCCGCCTTCTGCGACCCACGTGGCAGTAGTGCGCAGATGTACGCTGTGCGAGAAGGCGCAGGTGGAATAGTAGACGTGACACTGCCGGAGTGACCTCGGAGCAGGCAGCCACGTCTCGGGTTTGAGGACGCGCGGCGTCGGTCGCGCCGGGGAATGAGAGTCATTGGCTGGCGAGGATCGTGGCGTAGCGAGTGGCGATCGAGGTGAGAGTGTAAAGGCACGCGCCAGCCGGGTGCGTGCGCTGCCGACTCACCTGTTACGTATTGCACTAACATGTGTCACGTGGCTTTGTCTCTTCGTTTGCTAACAGACTGCCACCATCTTAACCACGAGTATCACTGCACATGCCACGTAAACATTATGACCACCTACAAGCTATCGATATAAACCTGTCCTGGCGACGAATGACTGCTAGTCAGACACGCGCACGGAACATAGCATCAGTGAGCCTGCCGCCCGTGTGAAGAACGGGGAAGGCGCGCGGTCTGTGGGAATTTGACAGCGCGCAGATGTCGGACGTCGTAGGCTGGGCAGACGGTAAAACAGGACAGGCGGCGATGTGTGGCGGAACTAAATCAGACACACCGGTAGCGGGGGTCCTCCGCAGCCGACGACCCGTGCACGTGCTGATGGTCAACACCACGACGTGACCCTCGACACTGGACGGTGGTGCAGTGACAGGGCGTTATGCGCTCTGATCAAGCCCCATACACTTTTCATCGTGCCGTCCGTTGTGGCTGAGCGGTTCTAGGCGCATCAGTCTGGAACCGCGCGACCGCTACGACCGCAGGTTCGAATCCTGCCCCGGGCACGGATGTGTGTTACGTCCTTAGGTTAGTTAGGCGTAAGTAGTTCTAAATTCTAGGAGACTGATGACCTCAGATGTTAAGTCACATAGTGCTCAGAGCCATTTGGAACTCGTGTTCGAGAATGCTGGCGTGATACAGCAGTTTACCTATATGACTGACAACACTGCGTTGGAAAATGAGACACAGGTAAAGTTACTAAAAGAGCATATAAACGGCCGGGTCGTCTCACATCATTTTCATGTAAATTGCAGCCAATTTCGTTCTTACAGTTTTTACAAAAAAGGAACATTTGTACGCGTGAAAAAATTCTACTGTTTATAATTAAAAACGTATAACTTCGGTAAGCATTGAAACGTATGTGTGTATCCATATAACATTCCTTAACAACAGTGCCGAATTCATTTGGGTTGAAAACTTGGAATGTAGAAGGTGTTCCTTGAAAGTATGACAGGTGAGGTGTTAGCGCTTCCAGTTCACCCGCGCTTTCCCCCCGTAAACCACCTCGTCAGCCCAGGCCCAGAGCGCGCTGCAGGCACGGCATCCGCTGCCGTGCACGCATGACGTCATACCACACCGTACTGCCACCTTCGGACGCCCCTCTGCTTTTACACATATTCGTGTGGGTTTTCGGCTGCCCAATAATAGCAGTTATGCCATCCTCCAACATGGAGAACTGCTGCATCACTCCAAAGAACGTTCCGAAATAGTTCAGTCTAAGTCATCATTCCAACCCAATAAAATCTTCTACTTTTTACAAAAGATTGCCTGTGATAATATTATTTATTCCGTTCTAAACTATCAACGGCAGCTGCACAACATACAAAAGTGGACAATAAATATGACAACGAAATAAGAAAAAAAAGGAAGAACCGTTAAATCTATCGAAATATAGTAATTATCACAGGTGTATCACGTGTCATGCATGCTACGACATAAGTTACCACTGAAAACCGTACTTGCCAATAAAAATAAAACATTGTGACAAGATGATGGCACATACACAGAAGCATAACATGTGATGTACAGCAATACAAGTCAAAGATCAAAATATTTACAAAGTCCAAAGAAGCTGCCATTAAATACTTCTTTGGTAGTCACATCATAACATTCAAGTGTTAACAGCCGATATTAAATACAAAAATCGATAAAATACAATGTAAAGTAATAGAATAACAGGATTGATGAGTGTAAGGATATGCTGTATTTTACAAACGAATCAAAAACGTAAGCACGTAAAATACAAACAGAGAAATCCGCGAAATTAAAATCAGTCAAGCCATAACTCAGGTAAAATACACGTTAAAATAAATTAATACGAAGGAGTGAAGGAAAATACAAAGCGATGTAGAATATGTAAATGTAAGAGATCTAAAATTTTATGCTGATGCCATAACGTAACCTTTCTTTGTGGAGAAAGATGGTATAGCCTAAACTGTTACGCATTGTTTACAAGAATATGGTATCCATTGTGCACGGAATCACAGAATGTAATTGAAATTTCATTTATCATGTTGTTGTTGTTGTTGTCTTCTGAGACTGGTTTGATGCAGCTCTCCATTCTAAACTATCCTGTGCAAGCTTCTTCATCTCCAAGTACCTGCTGCAACCTACATCCTTCTGAATCTGCTATCTCTTGGTCTCCCTCTACGATTTTTACCCTCCACGCTGCCCTCCAATACTAAATTGGTGATCCCTCGATGCCTCAGAACATGTCCTACCAACCGATCCCTTCTTCTCGTCAAGTCGTGCCACAAACTCCTCTTCTCCCCAATCCTATTCAATACTTCCTCGTTAGTTATGTGATCTACCCACCTAATCTTCAGCATTCTTCTGCAGCACCACATTTCGAAAGCTTCTATTCTCTTCTTGTCCAAACTATTTATCGTCCATGTTTCACTTCCATACATGGCTACACTCCATACAAATACTTTCAGAAATGAGTTCCTGACACTTAAATCTATACTCGATGTTAACAAATTTCTCTTCTTCAGAAACGCTTTCCTTGCCATTGCCAGTCTACATTTTATATCCTCTCTTCTTCGACCATCATCATTTATTTTGCTCCTGTCTTACTCCTTTACTACTTTAAGTGTCTCATTTCCTAATCAGCATCACCCGACTTAATCCGTCTACATTCCATTATCCTCGTTTTGCTTTAGAATTTGAAAGAAAGAGAGTATTCCAGTCAGTCCAAAGCTTTCTCTAAGTCTACAAATGCTAGAAATGTAGGTTTGCCTTTTCTTAATCTTTCTTCTAAGATAAGTCGTAAGGTCAGTATTGCCTCACGTGTTCCAACATTTCTACGGAATCCAAACTGATCTTCCCCGAGGTCTGCATCTACCAGTTTTTCCATTCGTCTGTAAAGAATTCGCGTTAGTATTTTGCAGCTGTGACTTATTAAACTGATAGTTCGGTAATTTTCACATCAGTCTACACCTGCTTTCTTTGGGATTGGAATTATTATCATCTTCTTCTTTAAGTCTGAGGGTATTTCGCCTGTCTCGTACATCTTGCTCACCAGATGGTAGAGTTTTGTCAGGACTGGTTCTCCCAAGGCCGTCAGTAGTTCTAATGGAATGTTGTCTACTCCGGGGGCCTTGTTTCGACTCAGGTCTTTCAGTGCTCGGTCAAACTCTTCACGCAGTATCGTATCTCCCATTTCATCTTCATCTACGTCCTCTTCCATTTCCATAATATTGTGCTCAAGTACATCGCCCTGGTATAGACCCTCTATATACTCCTTCCACCTTTCTGCTTTCCCTTCTTTGATTAGAACTGGGTTTCCATCAGAGCTCTTCATGTTCATCCAAGTGGTTCTCTTATCTCCAAAGGTCTCTTTAATTTTCCTGTAGGCAGTATCTATCCTACCCCTAGTGAGATAAGCCTCTACATCCTTACATTTGTCCTCTAGCCATCCCTGCTTAGCCATTTTGCACTTCCTGTCGATCTCATTTTTGAGACGTCTGTATTCCTTTTTGGCTGCTTCATTTATTGCATTTTTCTATTTTTATATTTTCTCCTTTCATCAATTAAATTCAATATTTCTTCTGATTGTAAAATGTAAACTTTCACGGCCGGAACTTTCATGATGAATAAAATTCTTTTTTTTCCGGGCTATTATGCCGTGGTCTGATGGATTTCGCATTGTAACCCAACGTTTCGTCCCCATCTGCGGAGGACATCTTCAAGGGGGTTCGTGGCTTCTGTTAACTTCCGAAACACATTTCTTCTGTTACCCAAGGATTTCTAGTAGCCCTCGTCTTTTTACCTACTTGATCCTCTGCTGTCTTCACTACTTCATCCCTCAATGCTATCCATTCTTCTTCTATTGTATTTCTTTCCCCCATTCCTGTCAACTGCTCCCTTATGCTCTCTTTGAAACTCCGTACAACCTCTGGTTCTTTCAGTTTATCCAGGTCCCATCTCCTTAATTTCCCACCTTTTTGCAGATTCTTCAGTTTTAATCTACAGTTCATAACCAATAGATTGTGGTCAGTCCACATCTGCCCCTGGAAATGTCTTACAATTTAAAACCTGGTTACTAAATCTCTGTCTTACCATTATATAATCTATCTGATACCTTTTAGTATCTCCAGGGTTCTTCCATGTATACAACCTTCTTTCATGATTCTTAAACCAAGATTAAGTTGTGCTCTGTGCAAAATTCTACCAGACGCCTTCCTCTTTCATTTCTTAGTCCCAATCCATATTCACCTACTAAATTTCCTTCTCGCCCTTTTCCTACTACCGAATTCCAGTCAGCCATGACTATTAAATTTTCGTCACCCTTCACCATCTGAATAATTTCTTTTATTTCATCATACATTTCTTCAATTTCTTCATAATCTGCAGAGCTAGTTCGCATATAAACTTGTACTGCTGTAGTAGGTGTGGGCTTCCTATCTATCTTGGACCTAATAATGCGTTCACTATGCTGTTTGTAGTAGCTTACCCGCATTCCTGTTTTCCTATTCAACCTATCCATTTCCCTTTTTAAATTTTCTAACCCACCTGCCCGATTAAGGGATATGACATTCCACGCTCCGATCCGTAGAATGCCAGTTTTCTTTCTCCTGATAGAGACATCCTCTTGAGTAGTCCCCGCCCGGAGATCCGAATGGGGGACTATTTTACCTCCGGAATATTTTACCCAAGAGGACGCAATCCTCATTTAATCATACAGTAAAGCTGCATGCCCTCTGGAAAAATTACGGCCGTAGTTTCCCCTTGCTTTCAGCCGTTCGCAGTACCAGCACAGCAAGGCCGTTTTGGTTATTGTTACAAGGCCAGATCTGTCAATCATCCAGTCTGTTGCCCCTGCAACTACTGAAAAGGCTGTTGCCACTCTTGAGGAACCACACGTTTGTCTGGCCTCTCAACAGATACCCCTCCGTTTTGGTTGCACCTACGGTACGGCTATCTGTATCGCTGAGGCACGCAAGCCTCCCCACCAACGGCAAGGTCCAATGTTCATTGGGGGAGGTTATTTATCATACTGACAAAAAGTAATAGAGAGATAGGGTACGAACCCACACTTTAACACATTGGTTCAACAACATTACTACACTGCCATAAGACAAAATAAAAAACACCAGTTAGCTCACAGGCCTAAATCAATAAAGGAAGAACAATACTGAATTATGAAATCAAATACAGGGAAATAATCATATCACAGTAATTTTTTTTAATAGACAGAACCAAGGATACTGGGCAAAAAATAAGAGGGGGCTTTTAACCCTGACTGTAAACACATTGCAAAAGTAATATAACTGTGAAAATAATAAAATACTGCGTCGCTGTGTGTTTCGGACGATTTAACTTTTTTTTCTGACTTTTCTTATTTCGTTTGTCATTGTCACATTGTCCACTTTTGTATGTTGTCCAGCTGCCGTTGGTGACGGTTCAGAACCGATACCGGTAGGAGAATAAACAGCATTACCACAGACAACACAGTGTTACACATTTTGTAAAATTTGTGCATGCCGTTGACTATCGCCTATGTTCCTTTTTTCTGTCACAGTCATCAGGAAGCAGAAGCAATTGCTACACATAAAGTGGCCTCTATGGCGTAAAAGAGAGGTTGCAACTGAGTAACGAGTTAGACCACTTTCACGAAATCCTTTACACAGTGATTTCTCAGGGATCCTGATCTTGTTGCATCCTCCTGTTTTTAGTAATTTTTGATGGCGGTTTTTAACTTTCTTTTGCATCCGGTGTTGCACGGAAACGTTATGCCCTGTATCACCTCTGTACTGCTGGTTTGGCCCTCCACAGTCAACACAGCGGCATTTTCCTTCTGGAACAAAAGAAGAATTGATGTTAAACACAGTGCTTTTTCTAAAAAAAATAATTCTAAGAAAATTGGATTATAAGTAAAGAAATGACAGCCGTTTATAAATGAGTGACTAATCGGACACCCTGTATAATGGTCGCCAACCTCTGCCTTTAAAGGAAAGCAGTGGGACGTGAATGTAGCTGCTTTAACCAGCAGTGGTCGCGTGACGACGACGACGACGACGCGTTCGCTGTTTGTCACAGGAGATGTTACTCGTACAGTGTAAAGTAGGCGGCGGGCGGCGACTGCTGCTGTTCCTCTGTCCTCCACAAATCTCACCTGCCGCGTTTCTTACATTCTTGTCGATTTACGGAATGTTTTCTTCGGTGTTACTACAAACTGAACCCGCCGGATTCTTATTACAAATAGGAATGGTGAGACGTATTAATAAAATGCGTCGATAAAATAAAGTACGGTATTAAACACATTACTTACAGCTAGAATTGTCTATACCGAGAACCCATCACGTAAAAGTAAATATATGATGCAGCGAGAGTCGATGTGCCAATTGCCTCCGGAATTATGACCAGGTATTCACGTTGTGTTGCAGGAAACTCACTAAGAGTTCCACGGACTGCAGCTTCAGTGAACAGGGCGGCATTACTGCAGATAACACGAGAGACCACTTTGGAAGGTCTCGTACTGACCTGCTTCGGGCACGTCCTGAGAAGACACGATTAGCCGAGTGGGAGACCTTACGGCTGGTGAAAATCACAGACACATAGAGGAGAGGCGGGTAGAGGATGAGTTGGACTGATGGCATCACACAAGTAATGGAATCTCACATGAAAACTGTTCGGGCGGTAGTGCAGGGCGTAAGAAATCAGCGTACTTGGGTTGACGGGTCCGCGGGGAAAAGCCGTACGGCCTGCCTTCCCTGCGGCGCTTCGTGTTGCTGTGGTTCTCGTCAGCGACGCAGATCTCCGCTGCCGGTGACTAGCACCTAGACGCTGTCAAAATGGCATTAAATATTGTGGTCGTAGCTTTCGTACTTCCTGGACTAATTTTCCTAATACGTGCTGCGAAATTATGTTTTTCGCCCAAAATGAAGCACAAATATCTGCATTCTACGAAGAGAGACACCGTGTAAGTGGGTTTCTTCACTGCCTTAGGTGGTGTAATTCGTATCTAATGCACCTAATTTTGAATTCAAGTTTCGAAGTGCATATGTCACGTAGGCGATTAAGGGCTGTCACCTGACTGTAACGGCATCCAAACGTGTGAGAGACAATTACGTAAGTATGACGACGCGTTTGGCGCCCAATTGTGTGTCTTGTGCCGGCTTCATGACCAGGGTATCCGACATTGACACGTACGTGAAGAAAACTGCAAATGGTGCCTCTTAAGACGTCCGGATCGGCAAACCCAGCCACCGGTACAAAGAAATTGGAAAGATGTGCGCGCGACGAAGGCCTAGGCACTAGCGGAGATGTCCGAGCAGGCTGCAGTAATATGTCGTCGGGGTAAGTTGGTATGTACTTGTAGGCAGCATATTTCAGCTTAGCCCCCAGAAAAAAGTGTACAGGTGTCAAATCCGGGGAACAAGTCGGCGAGGTACAGATCCCATGTATCCAGTCCATCGATTTGGAAAGAATTCGTGGAGGCATGCCGCATAGTTCGTGGACTGCCATCATGTTGATGCCACAGGTTGCCCCGACTCTGCAGAGCATCCGTCGAAGGAGGATGCGATACTTCTGAGCGTTCATTATTTCGTCTATGAAAAATGGGCGTATAGTATGACGGTTCAGTGAACGTCGCACGTTTACACTCTATGGACGATGAAGTTCCATCTGACGAAGCCATCGATGATTGTCAGTAGACCAATAGTGCATACTTCGGCTGTTTGGCTGACCGTGATAAGTAAATCACCACCAAACAGTATACGTCATACATACACGTGGAGTATCCCAGGTACTAAAGTTAACATGATCCTCGTAATCGCTTCCACGCAGCCCTCGATGGAGAGAGATGTGATATGTATGTGGATTGTATGTCGATGGAGAATGCGTAGCACAGTTGCCTGACTCGTGTCACTTCATCGTGCTGTTACGCAGGAGGTAACGTGCGGATCAACTGCAGCAAGCACATTAATTTCCCTGTCTTCTGTCGTCAGCTGTTTACTTCTGTTACTGTGTGAAGGTGTTACACTTACACTGTCACATAATTAATGTACATTAACGATCTGTGTTCTTCCTACAATCTCGGTACGCCATTAGCGTGTCAGCTTTTTCGTCATTGGTCATTCTCGTCGTCCACTGACGACCTACTGCGTGGAGTGTCACAATGCACTCAAGAAAACATAAGCACACTATAAGCAAATATAACACCATGTCCCTCGCAGCTACGCAGGGTAAATGGCAGCAACAAGTGTCGGTGTGGGAACGTTTAAAAATATGATATCTGGTAAACGACTCGCACTGAAATCTTGCAACAAACAGTCTCACATTCTGATTCATCCTGCTTTTAGTTTGTTGTCAGTAGGCATAGTTCCATTTAAAAAGGGTATGTCTCCATAGAGAAAATACTTTCTAAATATTATTACAACCGGACGGAGTGGCCGAGCGGTTCTAGGCACTACCGTCGCAGGTCCGAATTCTGCCTCGGGCGTGGACGTGTGTGATGTCCTTCGGTTAGTTAGGTTTAAGTAGTTCTTAGGGGACTGATGACCTCAGAAGTCCCATAGTGCTCAGAGCCATTTGAACCAATATTATTACAGTCTGTTTATTGGCTAACTGTACGAGCGACTGACTACCAATCGTGTATTAGTAGCAATTTCCATTTGTGCAATATTTGCGGTGCAAAGTTTAGGAGATTCACGCTGCGTAATTTATTTGATAGTTTAGATCGTTTCATAGTATACCAGAAGAAGCGAATAACTTGTGGAAAAGAGTAACGCCAAAGAAGCGTTGCTAATCCGTGGCTGTGTACAATAATAGCTTTTTGACAGGTGGACATTAAGCGGGTTTTGTGGCAGAAAATGTAGACGTAGCGAGGAAGGTAAGCCGAGCCATGCTGTCCCAAGCAGCCAGTCCAACGCGAAGGGCGAGTGCGTGCGCGTGCGCGACGTTGATTCGAGCGCCGGCAGCTGTACCCGCGGCTCTGCGTGCGGCCGGCCGAACTGGTTCTCCAGGTGGAGGGATCGGTCGTCACGGGAGACGCAGAATGTACTGCAGAGGCGAAAGGACGGCAAGCCAACGCCGACAATAAGTGGCAGGCAGAGTCGCGAAACGCGGCGCCGTGTGAGGCGGGGGTAAGCCAGTACTCGGCGGTAGGACATCGGGAGTCTGATATATCGACGTACCGGCTAAAAAGATATCGGCTGCACATTGTAAATATACAGCGTGTTTATAAATGAATATCGGGGTTTTAACGCTTTATAATACTTATTGTATTAAACTTACAGTTATAAATGATATGTCAAATGAAAGAGTAACTCAAACAGTTTTACCAACAACCTTATAAATGTTCAGTGTGGGCACCATTTGTCACACGTCACACATCAAGTCTATAGCCGAGTTCTTCCCAAACGTTGATAAGTCTACCTTCAGTTATTGTAGCAACAGTCGATTCAATCTGGTTTCGTAAATCACGGAGGTCTGCTGGTAGCGGAGGCACGTACACGAGATCCTTGATGAAGCCCCAAAGGAAAAAAAATCGGATGGCGTTAGGTCGGGTGAAAGTGGAGGCCATGCAAAGTTTCGAATCTGTATATTTAAGTATTGGTTTATTATTAGATATTCTGTACAACAACAAGAAGTTAGCAGCCTGTTACTCCGCCAGAACGGCACGTTCGTCATTTTCTTACTGGTTAGACTAGGGAGAGGAAGAAAAAGCTTCGGTAACTTTCCAGCTGTTCACCATTGAAGATTCGAAGGGTTACTGGAATTCTGCCAAAATTGCAACAGAATTGGCAGTTTACTTTTGTACGAATTGTTTGCTTTCCCTCATTCGAAGAAAAATCGTTATTTGTCAGTATTACCTACATTTCTCCTTTTCACAAGTCTGATTGTGTTCCTTGTGTCGAAAGTAAGTATATCTTTCACGGACTCACCTTGTAGTAGCTATTGCGACAGAATCCGGAAACAGGGTGTCTCTTTAAAGAAGCAGTTCGCCACCGGAGAGAGCGATAGCTTACGGAAAACCTGTGTTTGGGTTTGCAGTAAGATAAGAGAAGAAATTTCATGTTAATTTTCGTACTAGGAAATTCACTTTTCTGTAACTGTTAATAACTTTCAAAAATTACAGTTGTGGTTGAAAAAAGCTATAGCTTCTTCTGTATCGTCGTAGATAAGAAAGTTTTGACGATTTGGCAAAATACTCTCCTCCTTGCGTGCTATCGTTCGCCGAAATGTCTTTTCGATATCTCGACCGGTTTAGAAGATACGAGGGATGTTACGAATCTGTCATTCTAGCGCACGTGCGGTCGTGGAGTGAACGGCTACGTGCGATTCATTTTCTCGAGATTGGAGTCAGGTAGAGACCGCCTCCCAAGTCTAAAGAAAAAATCGAAATACTAGATAAATTTCGAACACAGCAACGTACGGTGTAATATGTACCAAACTTTAAAATCGTAGCGACCCCAATTTCTCATTGAAACTTTTCGAATTTTGCACAGTCTCGTACGTAAATGTGAATACCGCGGACGCCGCCGGGACACGTCCGTAGCGTGGGGCAGGTTTGCGTGGCAGCCGCGGCCAGCGCTGCTCGGAGAGACTGACAGCCAGTGCGCAGACGTCCGCTGAGGTGCGGCCTTCCGCGGGCGATCCGTGTGGCCTCGGCAGCGCAGCGCCACGTCACTGCACAGTCTGCCAGAGTCCCACGGCTCGAGGCTGCAGGCTGTCCTCTCAGGTTTCAGTAGCAGCCTAGAAATTTGCCGAATACTCGTTTACAGTGTCTTCACAAAACTTCGTGGTTCCCGCCGGGTGACTTTTTTTACGGTCCGCAGTACCCAGCTCTCTACAACACTTCGTCTAATCGTTATGTTTCACCTTCTGGTAATCGGTCGCATTCACAAAGAAGTGTTCGCGGTTGTTTCTCAGAGGTCGACCAAAAATGGTTGTACGGAGGAAACGTCCGCGCTCTTCTCGGTCCGCACTTGCCACGGACGTGACGCGCCCCTTCCTCCTGCACTGCTGCAGTATAGCTCCTGCAAATGGATGACTCAGTTGGCAGAATATCGAGTAATAGAGCGAGCTGTCGGTGGAGCCGGCGCACCTGTGACACACCGGCTCCACGTGCTCTTGCGCTTTCGACGCTCTACAGCGACGGTTGTAGACTGTGCCTCGCGAACCGTACAGTTTGTTCACAAAAATGGACGCGCATTGAATTCGTACGTTAGCTCTAAAGATGACATCATTTCCTGTTATGACCGTACGCTAGTTATGTCGTTCTGTCTGTCATATACGGAAATAAAAGGATTAGTATCCGTGAACATGTAGTAAGATAAAAACGAAAGATACGTGTCCCCTCAGGAAAGACAGCAGGCTATAAAGTTGGAAAACTCAAACTTACTCCTGACAGAGAGCGAACTCGTATACTACTGAAATCATTTCTGTTAATTTCATACGAAACTTCCACAACCTTCTAGAAAATGCGAAGGTGAAAAAATGTGGACACAGCGGGTCGCGAATCCTCTCCCCGCGTAACCTCTGCGGTCCCGCGACGCCGCGGTGCCCCAGCCGCAAAGATACGCTGTGCTCAGACTCAGCTTTTATTACCGTTTCCTGTATTTTAATCACCGAAAGGGTCTTCACATTTGTTGTAATTAAATCTTGAAAAAGGACTTAAATGGGACGTTGCCTTAAAACGACTTACTCTCAAAGCACACGAGTTACAACGCGAAAATAACTCTATAAGAAAATTGTTTAACCACCAATAAGAAATTTCCCGTCATTTCCTACAGATCGTACCGATAACGAGTGTCGTGACATTCGACGTCCTGGTGCTTATGAACAGCATATATTCATAGGGTGTAACGTATAACATACAACCAATCCAATATAGGCTTTTGCCAAACACGGAGATTACGGTATGGCGTCTTGGTTTCTGCTCGTGACGTAGGCAGCGTTCTTGCTTCCTATTGGTTCTAATACACGTGGCACTTTGCCAAAATATCGGACAACTTATTCTGTGTTTCACGTGGCGAAACAACTACTCGACCAAAAAGAGCAGAAACTGACGTCGCAGAGCCGCACGTCAGCGTTAACCAACTCGTCCCGTGGACACGGCGTTAGCATCAGGTCATCGACGGGAAGTCGATTCTCCGTGTTGTTTACGCCTTTCAATTTCCACAGGGCTTATCGGGCCGTAAGAGACTGGCAGTGGAGGTGCCTTTCGGACGGATACTTTCGACGAGCGATTTCGGCGCGAGGCAGCGGTTGTGTTTCCGGGCGCGGTGCATCGCGCACCGAACCGGCATCGAGATTCGAGTGCCAGGGGTGACATCAGACGCGGCCACTACTCGATCGACGCCGGCGCAGAGGTGCAGTCGGCGAGGGAGAGGGGAAGTGGGGCGCGTGAGCGGTGAGAGCCAGCAGCCAGCTGACGCGCTCTGGGGGCCGGCCACTCGTCGCGGAACCCTTACAGCACTGCTTTCCTGTCTGTCTTCCTGATTACGAACAGGTCACCGATTTGTTACACTCAACTGAAGTGTCATCGAATGTTTGAAACAGAGCCCTGAATGCGCTTCGGTGCGGAATTTCCGTCTTTGAGTAAAAAAATGTAGCGATTGTTATTACCTTTCCAACAACATACTCGAGTCACTTGCGGTTCTCTGCTTTGTGTGATACAAATATATTACCCCAGGTTGACCATAGAGAATGAATTAATAGTAGTAATTTACGGTAACTCAGGATTCTTGTTAAACTCTTCTGAAAACGAAACCCATCAGTCTCATTTATGTGTGTATATGAGTTCAAAACACACCTATGTCTTTATAAATTTTCACCATAATTTTATTCTGGAGTATGTTCTGGTTGCCTCAAAGAACCGAAGCATGTACACTTTTTATTTGTTCTTTGAATCACAAACACTTGTTACGTAATTTAATTTAAAAGAAACTGTACGGCAGCAGTGTTACAAACAAAAGGATTTCCTTTGAAATCTTGAAAAATTCGAGATCGGCAGCTCTGATTAGATATAAAATCTGAGGCTTAACTTCCTTCAAATTGACCAGGGGTAATTAAGGGTTCGTCCACGTCATTTTTGGAGCAGCTGTTTTAAATTTGTGGAATGGGATGGTAATATTGTACTGTCATCACTTTTATACTAGCATTATTATTATTATTTTCCGTGCAGCAGGAAAATGAGTCGAAGATGGTGATCGGACGGTGACTACACCAGATCAACGGGGGCGTGGGTCACAGATCCGGAAAACGAGGACGCGTGCGCGGCAGACGACAGACGATACGGGACGAGTGCAGTCCGAAGGGAGGACCGCCTGTGTCAAGCGGACCGGGCTCTCTTTACGCGCGCCCCTCTGTGTATCAGCAGCCGAGCACGTCAGCCATCTGTAGCTCGTACCGCGTGTTGAGTGCTCGGGCGCAGACAGGCCGAGCTCACCTCTGTTATACAAATGGATTTTCTACTTTCGTGTCTTATTATTGTCTCATTTACTTTGTTTTCGATTTTGCACTAGGTGTCGCTATTTTTCATACTAGTGTTGCGCAAGACAGACGAAATATCTGAAAGCAAAAACGTATTTATGTTTCACAGAGAACAATCCCTCACTATACAAGAACAAGAACAAAGACACGTAAATGTGTTTTTATGAAAATTTCTTCAGCAGTGAAAAAGCCAATATTATTTGACGAGAAAAATGAGCTCCAAGTTATTTGGCACTTGGCATAAAAACAAGGAGGAGAGAATAAAGTGAAAAGGAGCTATTTACTGCGTTCTAGACATTGTTTTTGATGTCTTTTGCGAGTATAAATTTTCTCGGTCAAATAAATGTATGTTTTGAAATGCATGGACGACATTTTTCCAATTTTTTCAATTCTCTGGGATGTAAAGAATTTGTCACACGACGTTTGACACGAACATCTATTAAGAATTCTGTTGCGGTCAATAATAAACTCTGTTATCACCGCTTTTCCTACGTTTTGGTGCTGTATTCCGATTTTTTTCGTAAAGTATAGTCCCTCATAACCTCACTCGTACAAACGCGCAGCAGGCATCATCTCTACCGATACACGCAGATTTGGCGCTGACGTGTAAACGAAAACTACCGCTCGAGAGAGATGAAACTCTGCAGGGATTGGTTATAGGGGTAGTTGTGATAGATGTGTGGCAGTGAGTGGAACTTTGCTGTACGAAGCGTTGTGAAGGCAGCGTGGGACACTGACGACGACGACGACGACGACTCAGCAAATAACCTGGCGGCCCGTGCTAAGCTGGCGACTGTGTTTGGTTGCAGGGCGGTGACGGACCCCAGGGACGGGCGACGCGTCGCGCTCAAGAAGCTGCCCAACGTCTTCCAGTCGCTCGTCTCGTCCAAGCGCGTCTTCCGGGAGCTCAAGATGCTCTGCTTCTTCAAGCACGAGAACGTGAGTACCTGCTGCACAGCCCACAGTAGCTCTGCAGTTGTTTCAGAAACATCACTCACACTGATTAGTAACAGCGGCACGAATGCACAACTGAAAGTGGCGCCAAAATTGCCACCTGCCGGTGGCAAGAAACTGTTTAAATAACTACCCAGAAAAGTTTTCGAAAACGGTGGAACTTCAGCGGATGGAATGCCGCAACACACCAACTTTGTAGAAAAAGAAATTGTGGTTAGTTGAGATTGTCATCCCAAGTGATTGCGGAATCGACGAGAAACAACCGAATAAATTTGCCAGATTTGAAAACGGAACTACAGCGACCCTATCGTAGACGAGTGAAAGTGCTGCCGTTGGCTCTCGGCACGCTACAAGCAGCGCCAAAAGATTTTGTGGGGCACTTGACAACCAGACGCACTAGAAATAATAATAATAATAATAATAATAATAATAATAAGAGTATGAATAATGTTGACGGGGTAGGTTAACTGATCTGTTCTGGCTTAACAGTCCATTCCTGGAAGTGAATGGCGTTTGTTGAACCAGTCGTTTGTACATTCGTTAATTTTGACCATCGCGGAGTAAACGTATCATTGCCAGCGCACTTCTCGCGAAAACCTTAAGCGTATTGCGAATGCCCGTCATAACGTGTACGTAGCATAACAGTGATCGGTGTTTGAAATATGTGCCCAGTTGTAAAACGAAGCACCCGCTCGCGCAGTCTACAGTGCGCTTGTGTGACGTGGCACAAGGAACGCCTCTAACTTTCGAGTCTCTCCAGCACTGTGTTGGCAGTAGCTGTGACTCGAGCATTTGTGTCGGGATCGTACATTTCTCCTCACACGTCTTAATCAATTCCAATACCTGCTGCTTTGACCTCGATAAATATTGTTGATCGATTCAGTCTTTCCAGCTGATTATAACATCTCGCTTCTACAAATCATGATTCAGGGAGTACAGTAAGAGGATAATGTTGGTCTCTCGTTGGTTTGGGATGGAGCTGTGGTCAACCTAGCGAGCCTTATTATTGCTCTCGTTCTCAACACGTTCTGTTACCAAGTCATACGTCCACAAATATCCAAGTCAGTTGGGTAGATTACAGCAAGCAGGCATCACCCGTGCCCTTCAGGGACAATTGCTGCTAATAGGAGTCTCTTTGCTGGTCTTTACTGTTTGGTGTGAGTGGACGTGATGCTATAGACCTCATTCGTCAGATTATGATTTCTTTACTATCTGCACCAGTTAAAGAAAAGGCAGAGTCTGTTGTAACGAGCTAAGGATAATTTCTTCTTCTTGTTATTTCATATAGGCCAACTAAGCAACACGACATTCAACTATTGCGTTTCAAGTGGGCTTTGACGTTTGCCCAGTAGTTACGCATCCTCAGGCTGTGTTGATCCTTCCTCTCTTGTTTCCAGAGGGCACCAGTATTCTTTATTGGTAGTCTGTCCTGGAACTTGTTCTGTCTAAGTATTGTCTGAGTATTGTCTGGTCCTTAAAGTTTCCTTCTCTTATTCCCAGTTCCTGAAGATCTTTCTCGATTTCCATCAACCGTGACGGCTTGGTGACTTCTGCCAGTTGCAGAGAAGCTGGTTGGTCAATCTGGCACGATGCATCCTGTAAACGTGCCCATAAAATGCTAGACGTTTTTTTCCTAGCTACATCTGCAATTCTTTCACGGTACTCGTAGAGCTCTCGGTTGGGTCGCCTTTTATAACTGTCGCCTTCTTTGACTGACCCCAGCTCTCTTCCTCACTATCTTTCTCTCTTTATCTCTTCAGTAAGTCCCTTCCTATTGAGTATTACTCATTCTGAAAGAAATAAGGCGGGTAGTGCTTCAGTTTATTATAAGTATTCTTGGTCAGCTGGTATGAGAGCTCTAGCTTATTGAGTTGATAGATTAGGTTCCAGCCATTCTCCCAGGTACTTAAACCTGTTCGTTTTCGTGATCTCTTCATGGTGTAGATGCAGTATAGGAGATTCACCTATGTACGTGATGTACTGCGTTTTTTCAAGTGATACATGAAGCCCAACCTTTGCCGCTTGCTGTTGGAGAACGCTGAGTTGTTTCACTGAAGTTTCTATTGAATCTGATAGAAGTGCTAGGTCATCAGCAAATGTCAGGCAATCAACATTGAGCCCATTGCACTTATGTCCCAGGGAGATACCATTTGGAATGCCCTCTCGAGCTAACTCCTTCCGCCACTCTCGTATTACCTCTTCCAGGGCACAGTTGAAGAGGAGAAGATACAGACCATATCCCTATTTAACTCCCGATTTGATTTCATAATTTTCTGAGAGGGTTCCTCTGAGCTTAACACTGTGTTGCTTTAAATCTGTTGGATAAGGCTGTGAGTCTTCTCATCTAGCCCTATTTCTTGCAGGATCTTCATGAGAGTAGGTCTATCAGCTCATTGGATATGCCTTCTTGAAGTCAACGAAGATGACGACGTACTTCTTACCACCCATTTTTACTTGTCGTAGCACTAACTTCAGGTTCAGTATCTGTTCAGTATAAGAGCGACCTTTAGTAAATCCTGCCTGGTATTCCACGAGCTGTGGGTCCAGTTGAGGTTCGGCTCTGATTAGTAAAGCCTCGGATAAAATCTTGTATGTGACAGGTACCAATGAGATTCCTCGATAATTATTGTCGAATCTTGTGTATGGGATGAATCAAGGCAGAGGTCCAGTCACTAGGTAATGTTCCGTTTAAAACTTCTGTAGACATTCCTGGTGTTGTTTTTCTTGAAGTCGTCATTCAGTTGTGTCAATTGGTCTCCTGTGAACTGCCGTTTTACTTGTCTGATGGTTCTGGCAGTTAACTTTCGTTGTTCTATGAACTACTAGCCCTAGAAAATTACGGCAGGGATGAAACTGCTCGAGAGAACACTTAATGGATTATAAACATTAACTGTCGAGAAGAATACGTGGAAAACTACACCGAAAACCACGAAGCTAAACGGGAAGAGTTGTCTGGCAGTCAGCGGAGGTGTGATACATAACGTTTTGCTGACGCTCGTCTCCTAATCACCCAATCCATTCAACGGCTGGTCCAAATCGTTTGCCCTCTATGGCAGAATTACGATGTCATCGGTACTCCTCCTAGTTTTTATTTCTTTTCCTCGAAGTGCTCGCTCGGAGTAGAGATTGACATCGGGGAGAGGCTACAGGCCAGTCGCACTGCCTTCTCAGCTGCTGCTGCCGCCCTCTCCGTCTGCTTTCTGTACGGGGTAGATAAACTCCCGTTCCCTGTTTTTTATTCCTGCGACCTTCCGACTCACGCAAAGTATATACCAGTCAATATTGTCAAAAGCTTTCCGCTATGAATCTAGGTTTGTCAGTCTTCAATCTTTCTTCTAGCAAAAAGTCGTAGGGCCACTATGGCTCTGCGTGTCCCTACATATTTCGCTGGAACTCCCCCGAGATTGCCTTCTACCAGTCAGCGTTCTTATTTTGTCCACGGCCGTGTTTTTATTCTACGTAACAAGGGATTCGATTAATAACAAAAAGAGGATCGGCATTGGTCGTTGAAGTAGATGTCTTTATTTCTGTCGCAAATTTCAATCACAGCGTGGCCGTCGCCAATTCTAGTATTACAGCCGTGTAGATTCAATGTTACGAGACTGCTCGTATCAGTGAAGAGTAGCCGCCAGGCAGGCCGAAGCACAGGCGGGTGAGTCGCGTACGGAATCCGCCTTCGGTGTTGTAACGAGTACGCGTCACACAGGGCTCCGGTGCCGACACAGACGGCAGCGACGCTGTGACTGCAATCGCTCTGCAACAGAAATAAAGATCTCTACTTGAGCGACCAGTGCCGATCCCCCTCGCGTTATTCGTACCGGTGTGTTCGCGTTGTACGCAACTGCTGATGGTGGCCTCATTCAAAACAGTCGATTTGATTCCCGTACTTTTTTTCTTACTCCGATTTGTGCGAGTAGGTTAACTTTACAAGGAGCCAGATGTTCTTATTTCGCGTCTCGCTAATCGCTGTGCATATCTGCTACTATATCTGCTATTTCTTTTCTGTAGTAGAAACAAGGGGGAACGTACTCGCCGGGCTTGTGCTTCTACGTGCTGCACGAGAGACTGTCCGAGACGAGTCGGTGTGACGGCAGGCGCTGCACTCCCGTGGCGTCGGCTCTGTCCCAGCGGTGAGCCCGCACGAGATATGTCCCACACACTGGCGCGGGCGGTGTGACGGCCGGCGTTGGCCGTTCCGTTACCGCTGACCGCTCTTTACGAAATATTTACTCACCAAATTCAGCTCCCCACACTCTCGGTATTCCCCCTGTCGAAAGTGTTTTTATATGCTCCTCCTTCGTTCATAACATATGCGAGCCAGTTTCTTTTCCTTCTCTTCATCACATTCAGTAATTGCCTTTGTTCTCCCACTCTTCATTTTCCGCTGTATACGTCAAACTTGTTGTTTCCATCCTTCCCCCTTGTCCACATGTGAAAAGCGTACAGCCTCGATTTGTCGTTCTTATTCTGTGCCCGAGTTTCAGCACCATACTGGAGAGCACTCTAGGCAAAACATTTCCGCAAGTTTTTGACCATATTGCGGTAGAAAACTCAGTTGTTCTTATGGAATACGTCTTCCGTCATTGCTATCTCGGTTCTAGTTCTTGCCCTGCTCCTATAGTCGCTTTTTATCCTGGAACTTCCTGGCTTATTAAAACATCGTGCAGGGCAGAGACTCGAACTGTTGCCTTTGGGGGGGGGAGTCTAAACTCGATCCAGCAGCAGCAATATCATTTTATTTTTATCTTTTATATGTATATTGTTTTTTTTATTATTTTGATGGAAAAGAAAGGAAACTCCGACCTCCGAATGAAAGAAAATAGAGTCGTTGTACCAGTAATTGCAATAGAGTCTTCCCATTGCCTGCTCGTGCCAGTGAATCTTCTGGTATCCTTTGTCGGGTCACCATTGTTCGTTCTAAAGTCGGTCTCCGTCTCAACATGTGCACCGTCTCTCGCCAAGGATAATCCAGCAGCGCGGCAGATTCTGTAGTGCGTTCCAGAGGTCGTTCGAAAAAATATTGCGTCTATCTGCCGCTCCTGAGTATACCGCGTAAAACCCGATTGAGCTACTCGTGCACGACTCGCGCCCCGTGTTCACAGCTTCTAAATTTCTCCCAAGTTCTCCCCCGAATCTTGCAGGACTAGCACTCCTGGAAGAAACGGTATTGCGGAGCGATGGCCTAGACAATGCCTGGGGGATGTTTCCAGAATGAACTTTTCACTCTGCAGCGGTGTCCCCGCTGTCGTGAAACTTCCTTTCTTTTGCAAGGTTGCAAGGTAGGAGATGAGCTACTGGCGGATGTAGAGGACGGGCCGTGAGTCGTGCTTAGGTAGCTCAGTGGGTAGTGCACCTGCCGCCCGAAGGCAGCGTCCAGAGTTAGTCTCGAGATCGGCGGTCTTAATTTGCATCAGCGCACGTGCCTCTGCAGAGTGACAAATTCATTCTGGTTTCTCTCCGCTTCTCAAGTATCTAAAACTACGCGTATCTTGTAATATTTCTTCATTCAGCATTATCTCTAACATTGTTTCCTCCTACTGCAATTACTTTTGTTTTCTATGCATTGACTTTCATTCCATAAATCTTTCCTTCAGCTTCAGTGGTACCCACTGTATCCTGTAGTTCTTTTTCATCTGTTAGTACAAGGACCATGTTGTGTGCAAATCTCAAACACGATAATCTTCCTCCTCCAGATCTATCTTACCACATTGTTAGTTGGACGTGGTCAGTCATATTTTGAGTCATTACACCGACGGATCGCTCCATGACAAGTGGCCCCGCATGACCATCATGAATTTTGATGAAATTGTGTGTGAAAAATTTTACATGTTTCCAATGAACACTGGTAAAGTTTCGCTCTCGGTAATTCAATACTTCCGGAGATATGTTTGACCCCATAGCGGAGCTATCACAAGTGCAACTGTCAGTTTTCACCAACTTTGAAACATAAATCTTCGCTAAAATTTTCTCGATAGAAAGCGAAATAATAATAAAATATCCTCGACTGTTTTGCTTGTGGATAAATTGAAGCAGTCTGCCAAAAAGACACTCGTAAAAAACGTGAAGTTAGTTTTTTATATCTCCGGAATCAATTGTAGGATACACCTGAAACCTTGCACCTAATAACTTACCAATAGAAAGTCTTAGAATATAAAATTTCACTCTCCTACTGCTTTCCAGTAGTTTCTAAATAAGCCAAAATGGCCATTTTTGGTCCACTTTTACGAAAAAGGTGTTTTCTGCAAACTATTTCATTACAAAGACCATTTTCTAAAGCGCCACTATATTTAGGCGTTGCAGTTCGATCGTAGAAGGCGGAAAAAAAGACAGCGTGGTTTATCCCGCAGTTCCAGCGCATTGCTGAGGAAATCTTTTTCCATTATGTCGTTTAGGAGAGCGCAAAAAGTTGTAGAAGATGGCATAGTTTTGGTTGTTTCAAGAAAAAATTGCCAGAGATGTTATGTCTCAAAGTTGTCGAAAGCTCGTCGGTGCGCTGTCGATATCGGCGCTTTGGAGTGAAAGAAAGAACTATATCTTTCCAAGTATTAAATTGGCGAAGGTAAAACTTTACCAGTATTCACTGGGACCACGTGCGAATGTTCACACAGAATTTTAGTAAAATCCGTGATGGTCATGCCGGAGCTTTTTGCGATATTAGGCGACTTGGCTTGGGATGGCCCTTTCCTAAGTAGACTCAAAAGGGTAGGAGGCAGACAGCAGCCTCGTCTTCCTCTTTTTCTTAGTTCTATCCATTTGGTACCTCATTCTCTTATTATGGTGACACTTTTTGATTTACATATAAATGTCTGGGTTTCCAGTCCACTCCTTTTCATTCGCTGTAGCTGCATTATCAAATGTCTTTTCCAGTTCTCTGATACCTTTTCAGTAGCCGTCTCTCCCAAAATTCGAAAGAGTCCTATTCCATCTCTTGTGCCTATGTTCAGTCTAGAGACAAATTGCTCCTCAGCCAGAATCTCCTTAATTTCCTTTTCCAATCTTTCTTTCATGTTTCTTAACGTAACTTTGGCTGCATGTGAAGTAAGGTTAATTTTCCTGTGAACACTGCATTTGTTGTTTCCGTCGTCCAATCACCTCTATCGTATATTTTGTTCATAACCTCAGTACCTTTCACTTAGCCCTCGGTTCAAACATTTCGTATTTCTCAGAGTATCATATCTGTGCTGCTGCTTTCACATTCGTTCTTTAACTTCGTGCATTATGATTGTTGGCCGATTCATTTAGACCGTTTAATAACTCAAGTTGCTTAGTTGTTGGTTCCTGATCCGTGTCGTACAGCTCTCGAGGACGCTCTCACGACCTCTGTACACCGTATTCTCGCAGCATCACGCTGCAATCTCTGCTGTGCTGTACAACACATCCTGCCTTCGCTTCCTCTCTTTTTGTACAGTCAGCGGGGTTAACGTCGCTGCCGCCAGGCGGTGGGGTCCCGCGTTCGGAGATTCTCGTCGCCCAGGTTTCTGTTGGGCTAAAGGTTTCATCTCGTAGGCGCAAATTGCCGAGGTGACGTCAGCAAGAAGACACGCACCTGCCGGTGGAACAGCCCCGCGCCTGTTGGGCCACACCGTCGACTTCACTCCTTCTCCTTCAGTTCCATCGCACTCCTCTTTCAGTCCTTTCTCTAGATTGCTCTGTTCCTATACGCACTTCGTTACTCAGTCTTCCATACAGATTTTTGTTCCTTTTCATTGTTATTTTTTAAATTTTGTTTTCTCCTCTATCTTCGAAATCATTTCCTCTGCAACACGTACCTTCTTTGCTATTTTATCGTTTATATATCTTGTACTTCTGTCGTGCTTTTATGATTCCTTTATATAACATATTCCAATACTAGTTGACATTATGACGTAGTTATGTCTTGTAATGTTTAGTAATCTCATATGATAGCATTTCCATGATTGTTTCTTTCAAGGCTCTTATCTTTTCTAGGTTCCAGTTCTTCACACGGGCACCTTCTTCAGCTTTTTCATTTTTATTTCTATTGCTGCTATAAGGAAATTGTGATCGTTAACTATTATCTGCACCTGTTAATGTGCACACCTTTTTGATTCCATTTTTTACGTCTCTCCACCACTATAAAGGAAATGTGGTTTCTATGTTTATCGTCTGATGTCTTAGAGGTGTGTCTTTCCCTACCAGAGTAAATAAGCTGTTCCTCTTTGTCACACCTCCTTCCAAGACCGTGGCCGCCTTTCTCCCACAATCGCCCATTACTCTTTTGCAGTATTTTTGATTATCATCCTTTACTTTCTACGTGGTGTTGTACGTTTCTTCTGCAAGCTGGTCATCATGTTCTGAATTTGGGAAATGTACCCAGATAATCAATGTATCTTTTCGTTCTGCTTTCAGCCTTACATCAATAAACCTGCCAGTAGCATCGTCTACATTCGTCTAACAGCAGTTATTCACGTCCACCCCATTGTACCTGAGCGACTCTTTTTCATATTAGTCTTTTCCATCCCTCTTTTAAGGTTTTCTAGTATTCTTACTTGTGCCAGTGTTCTGACAGTCCAAGTATCCACCACTCTTCGTTTTCATATTTCGCCTCCTTTCACTTTTCACTGTGATTCCCCCCCTCCCCCCCCCCCCCCCTCTCTCTCTCTCTCTCTCTCTCTCTCTCTCTCTCTCTCTCTCTCTCTCTCTCTCTCTCTCTCATATCACAGGAGCGCCAAAGGATTTAAGTATTTTGCCTCCGGATACTGATTTAACGTGAGGGGGCACCATATTTTGCGTATAAAATGGAGACTGCGCTATTCATGAAAAATGTTATTGGACATTATTTCTTCGAGGGCGTTAAAACTGAACATGTGTAAGATGGATTAAAAGATTTTGCAGCGTGCTACGGGATTAAAAAAGCTTTTGAAATGCGTCGCGTGACGTTTGTACCGTCTGCAAGCGTCACGAATATACTGAAAAAACTGAACTGGCAGAAAACTGAAAATATATGCAAATCATCGACTACTTAAAAGTTTCAAGGACCAACTCTAAGTGAGGAACCAAAAAAATATTGAACGGATCTCTCCCGTGGTCAACACAGAGACAAGATTGGACGGATTTATTACAGCGCGCAAGCATTCATTCTTTCCGCGCTCAATCCGTATATGGAACGCGAACAAGCCCTGAAGGGAAGTACCTTGTACAGTGAAGGCGGCTGGTTAACACTGGTGCACCACCCGTTTAACAGTGTGTCGGTCCACCTTCGGAAAGAACTACACCCGATTCCGCGTGCCACGGATTCGACAAGGTCAGTTCCGGCCCGGTGGCTTGTTGGTGCAGAGCAGGCGTCCGACCGCGTCCCACATTGTGCGGCGTCGCCTTCGGATCAGGCGGATTGGGGGGCCACGGAGTTCAGTGTTGTGCCCCTCAAACCAGTGGGTTACGAGTGTGGCAGTTATCCTGCCGGAAGTAGCATTGGCTTAGGCGAAGGCGGAATCCTGGTGATCGGCAGTAATGTTCACACAGCCCACGAGTGCTGTGGCGTCTTCGATTACTGCCGCGGGTCCCGTGGAAGCCGAGTCTTAACACTGACATGTGGCGGCGCGTGCAACGAGAAACGTGACTGATCCGACCAGCGACGCATTTGCGTTGAGCCACGGCGCAGTCTCCATGATGCCGTCGTGCGCGCTGCAATCGTGACTGGCGGTGTCGATGTATCACCTCGGGAACACCTTTTTTCTGTAGGGACGTGGAGAATCCTGTTCCTGTGACTCGACTTACGCACGCAGATGCTGCTATTGTGTGTCTTAAGCTCATATCAATTTTCACATAAAGTTTTCGTGTGTGGTTTATTTTCCGTCTACCTTGTATCTTCTGAAAGTAACTGCAGCAACTACAACTACTGTAGGATTCAGATTGCCCAACTTTTCGACCCAAACTTTTTATAAAAAGGACGTCAATAATATCACACAATAGTAGCAAGTTAATTGGCAGTTGGCGGTGAGTCTGTCGCCGCGTTTAGGAACTTGGTCTTGTACGGTAGAGTGTGAAAGTTTCCAGAGGTCACCTGCTGTGGCTCTCGTCAGAAACGTATCGCGAGTGTTCCCCCTGGACGTGGGGAGGGAGGCCAACTGTCGAGAGTCTCAGAAAGCGTTGTCCCGGATGGCCCGCTCGCTGCTGCGTCTGTACTGGCCGCTCGCTGGAGCGGCTGGAGCAGCGTCATCTAGAGTCTGGGCGGGCCGCGTCCAGTGTGTGCCGGAGGCGACGTATCCACCCTTTTTTCCACACTTTGCTTTCTCTTCACGTTCGCTGACCCGTTGTCAGCCTAAGAAGGAGAGGCCAGACCCCGATTTAGACGGGCTTGGGCCTCGTAGCGTCGATACTGGACAGTTGCGCCTCTGTACGGGATTAGGTAGCTATGTCGTACGTAGAATGGTGTGGACAGACGAAAAGGAGGATAGCTCAACTCTACACGTCACGCCCGCGGATAACATGAACAACTCGCGACTGCAGATTTACGTGAGGTGGACAGACACTGTTTCTTGCAATATTTGTTCCCCCTTTCATCAACAGAAACGAAAGCGGTCGCGAAACATATATTGTTATGTTACGAGAAGTTATCGGCTTGCATGCCTGTGAATGTGTTTCATTCTTTCCGCCTTCTGTTTATTTATTACAAAAAGCTTTGCTTGTTGTGGGTAGTACGAAGATTCGGGTTATACATAGACACCTGTTGCTGACGTAGTAAGACTCAGTTTGTCGGATGGAATTAAATTATTGTGAACACGCACCATCTCTTATTCTTAGCACCGGACTTCCGTGTGTTCTATGACGATAGTGTCTCACATAGTTCGCAGAAAAGTGTTGGGCGCTTTTTCATCGTCAGATATCCTTAAAAAACCATACGGGCTGCACAGAGGACGAACACATACCGTCCAAATTCATAGGCACGTACGCTAATTACATCATTGTTCACAGTGGGATTTATTTAAATAAGGATACATTAACTTTGCGGCAGCTTCAGTTCTCGAGCCAAATGGAAACCTTCGAGACGTCGATTATTTGGCAGACGGAAGCCTTCCGCAGGAGTTAGGTGGAAGGAGCGCCCGACTACAGAGGTGCCTGTTGCTCGCGGTTCGAGTGGCGGACGCACAGTAGTCCAGCGAGGGCGTCCAGTGTCTGTGTCAGGCGTTTGCCACGGGCCGACATCCAGTACCCGCACGTTCACAGTGTAACTGCGCGGCGTACGCAGAACGCCATCTCGTGCTGAAGGAAACTTGGCAAGTCGAAATCCGCTAGCATAGCATTATACCGAATGACCGATTCCGACAGAACTGTGCTTTCATCATCGGAACTTACGTATTAAAAATTTGCGGTGGACAGTAAGTTGTTAAAATTACCGATGAGGAAAGCGTAGCGCTGTCGAAACCGGTCATCCAGTACAACACTGTTGTATCGGACCTCGACTTGCGAGACTTTCTTCAGTCAGCACACACGTCAGACCGGCCGCAAATCGACATGGAGCGAGGCGGCGCAGTGTGCTGACCACCAGCACGCTCGGGTTCTCTAGCCCGACTTCGCTGTCGCGTCCACTTCCCCAAATCGACCGACTAACAAACTAAACTTACAGTGTCAGGAATGTGTATTGTGGTTCCGCTGGTGCAACCCCCGTGTTGTTTTGTGGGCAGCAGCTGGAAAGCAGAAAGTGTTTGCCCGTATTGCGGTGTCATCCAGCGAGATGTTTTCGAGGCACGGACTCGTTTTCACATAACTACCATCCGCTAGCGTGGCCCACGCCCAATTTTTACTGACGACAGCGTGGCTGCCCCCTTTTCGCCTTGCAACTTATTTAAAAGCTTCGCTAAGGCATCACTGTGTTTCAGGTTTTTAATATCGATCGGATGTTGTTGTATTTTTAAGTAATTCAGGGCTGTTGCCCTGACGTTCTTCGCCTGCATAGTATTAATTACTGTGTTGTTGTTAGAAACGTCGAAAAGAAGAGGGCGCAGTCGTGCCAGCTGCCTCGGCCTCCGTGGCCGTGGCTAGCGGTGAGGCGCGGCAGAGGCGCGGGGTTTGGAGCACCGTGCCAAAATGCGGACGTGGTGTCTTCAAAAATGCAACAATTTGTCCACAAAATTTTTCTACGCTTACCTCCTATTTATTGTGCACGGTCTCCCTCGAAATATTCTCCTCCAGCAGTCTCGGTACGCTTCTCGCTGGATCGCTAGGAGCGCTGCATCCTAATTTTCTTTTATCTCACCCGTCGTTGCAAATCTGTCCAATCAACGGGAGTCTAACTTTGAAGATAAAGAGTCCACAGGGACCAGGTCTGGAGAGTACCGAGGGTGGCGCTGCACGAATTGTCTCGCCACATTCCGGGCCGTTTTCGTCTCGCATTTTCACGCAGGCGTCGCAACACGTCCCGATAGTACCATCGATTAACCGATTGTCCCTGTGGCATGAATTTCTGATGAACTAATCCTTCAAAGTCAAAGAAAACTATCAGCACGGTTTTTACATTTGACCTGACTTCACATGACTAGCTTTCTTTGATTTTGGAGAACCTTTCCCGACCCATTGTCAAATCGGAACCTTAGTCTCAATTTCATAACCTTAGTTCCACGTCTCATCACTAGTTACGATTCTCTTAAGAACATCTCGTTCTTATTTGCGCGATCCAAAATCTCTTCCGTGATTGACGTCTCTCATCTTTAATCGTGAACCATTCGACGAACATGGCGGCAATACGATGCATTCCGAGATGCTGCGTCAGGATTTCGTGACAAGATTCAGTTGAAATGTTACATTCTTCTGCAATGTCTCGGACAGTCAGTCTTTGATTGGCAGTCAGTTTCATTGACATTGCTGACATTAGCATCGTCGGCAGACGCCGAAGGAACTCCTGAACGAGAGCCTTTAACTTCCTTCCGGTCATTTTTAAACCGGTGTGAACCGTTCGTAACGCCGAGTACGGCTTGAGCACTGACCACCCTACCCTTGGCCTCCTGCATCATCTGGTGTGGTGTGCCTCTGTAAAGGTTTGCTCGAGTTTGATCAGCTGTTGTTAATGGAGACGCATTGCCTCTCTAACGCTGCCATCTCAAAATTTCCAAACTTGCACTACCAAAAAAATTTTGAACTGACCGAAGTCGGTGAAGTGGGACACGGACATGGCGCCGCAGGTGTTAGGTTGTATACGTACCGGGGAAAACATCAGACAACGCCCGAAGGCCCATGCTTTGAATACGTGGTATTTGTGGGGAGTACGCGCAGGCATAGTTTCTCTGATAAAAGCCTTTTCTTACGTGTAAAATTTTACAACTTTACTAACTTGATTTTAAAGAATTAAGCGAATATTCGTTATCATGAACAGCAAAATCCTCAGTATAGTTCGTTACTGAAAGTTCCTGAAGTATTATTTTTAACAGCTCAAAGAACAGCTCACAGAATCAATTTACAACGCTTAAAACTCAAAATCCCCTTCTAAGCAAAGGAAAAAATACAAATTTCATAATGCATGGTTAAATAAAAGATTGTGACGCCACAATTTTCGTAGATATCACCTGTTATCTCTAAAGGCAATAAAGTATTGATAACAAAATTTTAATTAAAACAACTTAAATGCAATAAAATGTGGTTACTATCAACGTACACTCAAACCCCGTAGCCTCTACGATGTGCACCGTATCACAAATTACTTTCCTTCCTTTTAAAAACTGTACACCATAAACCTCTCTACATGTG
Organism: Schistocerca gregaria; assembly: GCF_023897955.1. Classification (NCBI taxonomy): domain Eukaryota; kingdom Metazoa; phylum Arthropoda; class Insecta; order Orthoptera; family Acrididae; genus Schistocerca; species Schistocerca gregaria. The sequence continues at coordinate 12,715,266 of NC_064920.1, forward strand.
ATGCGTACTACACCTAAAGAATTAAGCATAGATGTTACAATTAACCAGGTATGTAATCTTTACCTTTCAAAAAAAAAAATCAACTCTGAATCTCGGTGATTAAAAATATACAACACATATCTTAAGATTTCGTCGCGGCCATGCGCTGTTGTGCACATTGCCGCCGTTGAGCATCACACGCGGCACGGGGAAGATGTTCTACGCTACGCTACGCAAACCGTTAACAGGGCGCAATCAACTGACACAAACCGCATACTGGGATTGTGCGTCGATGTGGATGCGGCTCGCAAATCTTAAGACGGGCGTGGCAGTCGGTTTGTTCTGCTGACCACTCCGACTACACCGCGCCGCAGCAAACAGCCAGCTGTACTGTGCGGCAGGCAAGAGACCAATGGTCAGCTGTTGCGGGGCAGTAACAAAATACTTGGGGCTTTAGACTCGTGGGAGGGCCACTCCAAACCACAGAATGGCGTCCCAAGCTAAATTACGAAAATACTATCGGCGATTTCGCCCGGACAGGTAGAACCAAAAAACACCATAAGAAGTGAACTGCAATTAAGACGATTCATAAGCGTCCGACTGAAAAGCTGCACAATCAATCTTTCCCTTGCTACAAACGGCTAACAGTACCGCCAAAGTTCATTGTTGGACAGTGCCAGAGCGTCAATCACTCTTTATAACTGCAGATAATAGAGTTTAACATGCTGGGGCCCACTTAGGTTTCTTAACAAGACAATCAATGATTCGGTCTGTCGATTGGTTCCACCTTCGATCCAAAAAAGTCAATTACATTAAAGCAGATAAATAGATGACAATGCCGATATCAACGCTCTCCTCCCAAGCACCGCTCTAGCTGGAGACTGCAGTACCGAAGCAAACCTTACGCCACTCAAGTCTTGTTATACACGCCACCGACGTGCGCCTTTTTAGAATTCTCGTGAACACCAAACGTGCCGTAATTGTTCGTCCGAATCCAAGGGCAGAAGCAGGAAATGAATAGTCCGCCCTCGAATGAGCACACGTTGGTCGCCATCAGGACGACACGAGCCCTGCACACTGGGATCGTGGAGCCCACGGCGTCCCGCCCCGGCAGACTGCTTGTGCTTCTGCGGGGCCCACCGACCCAGCGGCCTCGCCCTCCCGCACGGTACAGACCTCACCTACAGCAACTCCCTTCTTCTTCCTCCTCCTGCAGCCTCGCGGGAAGCCAACTCGCCAGAGGTACGCGCCCACCAGAGACTCCAATGTGAGAAGGCGGATAGTTTCAAAAAATAAACAAAAAACCTAAATAGCGAGCCGTACCGGCTCACCAACCTAACTAGATTCATGTCTTCGTGTGAACCTAGGATTTTCAGACTTGAAATTTTCATTTTAAAATGATTTTATCAGTATATAAATTATAGAAAAAGTATAAACAATCAGTACAAAAACTTATATATCGGAAGAGACAGTGAAAAACATGAAATATCGCACACGAGTTTTGAACGGACTATTTGAACATGGCCGTGACATACTACAGAGCAACGTTTTCTACATACTATGGAGTTTTCCCACTACAATCAAATTATGTACAAACCAGCAGATCACTGTGTTGAAGTGTTTCGAAACTATTAGTAACTTCACGGGCGCACTGTGCAGCCTATAAACACACGCAGCCGCACTCGGCTGCACATATGCCCTGCCCATAGTCACATATGCCGTGCCCACAGTCTGTAGCATCTCGCTACGTGCTAGCAGTAGGAAGGCGTGAGATACACATGTCCTAATGTTCAAAACTCTGTATTACCTAGTTCCCCATCAACCACTTTAAAGCTTTTGAGTGCAGTTATGAAGACTCAGACGTGGCGGCGATTGTTGAGTGCTAGTGTGATGGGAAGCGAGGGCGCCAGCACAAGGGGGGCGTCGAACCCCGCACCCCTAGCTCCCATCGAAGGGGAAAAAAAATTAGTGTACTCGGGTCTTTTCTTCCAAGAAAACGATTGAAAAGTCAGTATTACAAGGTTTTTAACATGGTCGGATCCTAAATTTTTTTGCCTACCTAACTCGCCATTCGTCTTCCAAAATACCAAAAATACGCCTTGCCCCAGGCTTAGTCGCACCCCCCTCCCATACAAATTACGGTACGGGCACCGTTGATCGGAGGTAGTCGTCTCGAGAGCTTAAGAATAAACCTCTCTTACAAGGGAACTGTCCAATCCGATGTGTCGAAACCTACTCCGAAATTTTTCTGTGTCACTGTGCCTGCCGTGTGGCGCACGCACTAAGTTTGTACTTTTAGGACGATTTTACAAACTGCGACATTGTATCGCGATGTCATTGCGCCAACGCAGGCAAGTAACGTAAAATGTTGTCTGCTTTTCATAGACTTCCGTAAGGCATTTGATTAAATTAATCACAAATACCTGATAGAGACAATGCGCCGAATGGACTTCCTGCCAAAAACGATCGACATCATCGAGGACATGGGAATGGGTGTTACTGCAAAAAATCTCCGTTAACTGTCAACTCACAAACGAATTGAAATAAAAAGGGGTGTTACGCAAGGAAGCCTCTTAGCCATGCTGCTGTTTATTATATCGCTGGAACCTTTCCTGAGACAGCTACAGCACGGGCTGACAGCCATTACCATTCAAGGATCAAAGCCCGTGGTAGGTGCTTACGCGAACGATGTAGGCGAAATCATCAGAGATCAAGCAGATGTGACACGATTAGAGATGGGACTTGGAAAATATTGTTCCGGATCAGGTGCATAGGTAAATGAAAACAAAAGTAAATTTCTAAATACAAAGCGGCTTGCTAATTTGCGCATTGAGTGGGCGAACCATGTTAACGTACACAAAGCTCTTGGAATAGCATTGACAACTTCCCTTTTAAAAATGATAGTAATAAATTGGCGAGAGGTGGCAAGAAAAATCAAGGGAGCTTTGATTAAAAACTGTCAACGTAGCATAGACCATTTCCAGAGAATACTGTTTGTCAACACGTATATTTTATCCAAGGCTTACTACATGGCACACGTTCTCCCTATTCCATCAATGGTGGCGAAGACTATCATGTCCACCTTAGCAAAGTTTTCGTGGGAAGGGGAATTGTTTCGAGTGCCGGTGAAGACAGCAGTTTTGGATCCAAGGAAAGGAGGAATGGGACTAACCGACATTAAGTCTAAAGCGATGGCAGTGTATGTCAAACGAACATGGAGCATAATGTGTAACGATCCAGGGTGCAACAGACCAAAACTATGTCATTGTTAGGCCAGGAACTGTAGAGCTGCCGATAAATATATATTACTAAGCTATCTCAGCAAAAAGCTTTTAAACTCCAAAAACGTTACAGCAAAGGCGATTTTAGCTGGAAGACGGAAACATGAAAGGAAAAATAACATAAAAACTAAATACGCTGGAATAGAATGGAATGTGGTGTGGAAAAACATCAGTAGTGATGTTCTTTCGTCTGACTTGAGAACAACATGGTACAAGGTAATCAATAACATCACCTGCATTAATGAGCGTCTATTTGCCATCAGTTTAGGTGACAATAACCCCTGCAGCAAAGGCAACCTCGTTGATAGTGTGCCTCATCGTTACACATGTGGAGATCGGATTATTAATAGGAGGTGAACCAGGGAGAAAATTGCCCAAATAACTTCAGCAAACAATGTACCGACTAACATTTTCTTCAGACCAGAAGAAAGTTACTACCTGAGATCCCCTGCTATACCCGTAGAACAGGACAGGACAGATAGTTGAATTTGTGGAAAGGGGCCAAAATGGGTGGCTGTCAGTTGCACTCGAACATGCTACTACTTTATTCATTTGACAAACATTACAAGAGTAAAGAAAACATTAAAAACACAGCAAGCCAAACATTAATTTTAGAATTTAATTCCCGGCTAAATGCGCCATTCAATCTCACGCCTCAAGAGCAAAACAAATTTAATTTAAATCCAGCTCAAGGCCAATCACTTAAGACTCAAAATCAAGAATTTCAATTTTAAAACGCAGAAGGCCTCATCTTGTAACATTTCATCTACACCTACACCGCAAGCCACCTGACGGTGTGTGGCGGAGGGTACTTTGAGTAACTCTATCGGTTCTCCCTTCTACTCCAGTGTCGTATTGTTCGTGGAAAGAAAGATTGTCGGTATGCCTCTGTGTGGGCTCTAATCTCTCTGATTTTATCCTCATTGTCTCTTCGCGAGATATACATAGGAGGGAGCAATATATTGCTTGACTCCTCGGTAAAGGTATGTTCTCGAAACTTCAACAAAATCCCGTACCGAGCTACTGAGCGTCTCTCCTGCAGAGTCTTCCGCTGGAGTTTATATGTCATCTCCGCAACGCTTTTACGATTACTAAATGAATTTCATTACTGTTTACATATGGTTTCAGCCAATTTTCTGGCCCTAGTACCATACGAGCATTGTGACCGTTTATTAATGAGAGCAGTTCTGGGACCTTTCTATAGACGCTCCTGCATTTTACTATTACCACATTAATATTGTTGTTCCCTGTTGCGTTTTGCCTACTACTAGCTTGTCGCGTCTCTGGAGGCGTGTTGTCGGGCGTAGGGAGGGAATTCTCTAAACTAAAAAACCCCCAAGAGCACTCCACACTTACTCCGCTACCCTTGTAGCCGCTTCCGGCGTGTAACGCACGCCTGACCTATTCAGGGGGACCCTACATTTCTCCACACGATAGCGGAGATCGAGACATTTGGACCCCAGATCTCCGTAGAATCGTCTGAGTCCCTGGTGTAATCCCTCCACTCGGATCCAAACCAGAGGACCGCGATCGGTTCGGAGAACTAGACTACAATTAGTATCTACGCTGGACTATCGTACGAGCACGACGGTCATTTCGATTAATAGCCACACGTAGCGTTTGGCACGTTTGTCAGCGACAGATAATCATAATTTTTCTAGAGATGAAATACCAGTGGTAATGGGCCTAAAGGAATGCGACTTGGCAGTTGTCATAAAAACGGCGTTGGCAGCAGGACTGCCAAAGCCTACCGTTGTGTTCGGGCCCGCCTGGCGTTCTACACGCGGCGTGTTGACAGATTTAAGTGCTGCGTTTCAGTTAATATTGGCGGTGACGGCAGTGTGCAAGGCGTTTTCGTGAAAATTAGCCATCATTGCTCGTGCAGGTACACTGTATTGTTTTGAGGTATGTTACAAAATTTTAAAAAATGATTTAGTACTATTACTTTCACTGCTATTTGAAGCTTTTTATATTCCTGTAAACGTATTTCAGTAGGTATTGAGATTATCTATTTCCAGGATAATGTTGGGTTTTCCACGTGAATTTGGAGAACGGACGCGATCTGAAAAACGTAAACACGATGAAAAGGTTGCGAAAGAGCTAGAGAAAGTTGAAAAAACCAATAGGTAGCTATTTTGTGCCAAAAGACAATTCATCGTCAATTGTAAGTAACACTTCAACATAAGCAGGAACGGAAACTTGCTCTGAGCAAACACCTAACTAACAACATCTGATGCCTCCTGATGAAGGAGCGGTAAGCGGACCTAAGTCCGACTGTGCAGAATCCAACTGCTCCTGGGCAATGGCCAGCGGTAGGGACATTGACCTTCGAATATTTCAACAGTTGTAGACGAACAAAGTACAAAATTTACCAGGCATCACTTAGATTCCAAGCAAATTTGAAGTAAAGAGGCATTGGTTAGTGTGGAGTGAACAGAAGGAAAAGCTCTCCTGTTGGCCACGCTTTCAGAATTATCCCAAAAAGCCTGTCGCATCGAGGTTAGCTAAATTGCATGAAAGATTTGACGACAGGAAAACGACTTGGAAAGAACTAGGTTTTTCTTGAACATGAAAACAATGATTTAGCATGGAGATGTTACGAGAAAAGCCTAATAGGTAGCAGTGCACTTCCCATGTTCCATACACTATTCCTGAAAGGAAGATTATTCTTACGTGAGCTGTTAAAAACAATTATGGATATTCCTGTATATTGAGACTCACGAATTTTTTTAAGGGGAAGTAGCCATCAGTTAGGAGAGCCAGATAATGGTAACTTCTTGGTGTTAATTCAGCTATTGATTAATTATGACCCATTTTTCAGAGAATATACGTTTTATGTTAAAAACTGTCAAGAGAAACACGAAAAGAAAACGCTCTACTTATATTGGAGAGCACAGAAAGAGCTTTTACCTTTGTGTGGAGGTAATATATTAAAGATGATGTTAGAAGAAAGGTAATAAACTCTGTTTTTTCCCTATACATCGCCGATACTACTGTAGTCGTTTCTAAGACCAACAGAATATTCTGATTTTGAGGTATTTTTTAACAAAGAGGAAAATAAATGGTAAGTTCATGACAGGTTGTGAAATGTTTTAATTTGCAAAAAAAGACAGGTAATGCAATTAGTAATGCTATCACAAATGAATTTAACAAGCTTCAACTTGATTTTCAGCCCAGTGCTTTGATAATGGATCAAATATTTCTGAGCAAATAAAATGTTTGCATGTAAAAATTAGAGACATTTATCAGCTTACAAAATTTTCTCCTGTGCAGCACACTCTCTGAACTTGTAGGATTACGCCCTACAAGAAGTAATGGAGGAGTCGGTACCTTCTTCAGGTGTCTGAACCAGCTGTACGATTTCTTCAGTGCAAGAAGGGTCAGTTTCTTCAAGGCGTGCCTCAATTAGATGGCGCACAAGAAGTGGAAAAAATGTTTCAAATGGCTCTGAGCACTGTAGGGCTTAACTTCTGAGGTCATCAACCCCCTAGAACTCAGAACTACTTAAACCTAACTATCCTAAGGGCATCACACACATCCAAGCCAGAGGCAGGATTCGAACCTGCGATCGTAACGGTCGCGAGGTTCCAGACTGTAGCGTCTAAAACCGTTCGGCCAGCTTGCCCGGCCAAGAAGTGAAGCCTGCAGCAGAAAAATTACCACAAGTTTTAAAATACCCAAAAAGTCAAAGTAATTTGCCTCGTGATTAGGCTGATCAGTTATTTCTCCAAGATTCTCTTGAATGTTTGACGGACATTTTAAATTATATGTAAGAAGTTTGACTCTGCAGTCAAAATATGTTTCCGTTGATATTGACCGGAAAAATATTTAAATCTTATGGTTGACATAGATGAAAATGTAGGAGCTCTCTATACCGAATTCTGAAAAAAAAATTGTTATGAAATTGGGATTGAGGCAGTTTTTTCCGAAAAAGAGGAAGGAGGAAGGCTTTCTTTAGTGAATCTGATTGGGATAGTAGTTGAGCACCTGACACACACTCAGATGAAGTGAAGAACAACAATTGCAAAGAGAGGCATTTGACGTAATCATACACAAATTTGTTTCACAGACGGAATTTCGGTATGAAGAAATGGGAAATATTTGTGCAACTTTTTGAAGCCATTATCAGAATAAATACAAATTTGCATTTAATTTTATGCATTGATTGGCGACTCCATAGAGTGCCGTGTGCAAAACGACCATATGACAAATAAAGTTAGAAGGGAGGTCAGCGTTGGCGTTTTGAAAATGGGCATTTTCCCCCTTCCTTTCAGCTATGTTTTTTTAATGTACAATTTTAAAATTGAAATGTTCAGTTAATGATTTGCACGTGCACATTTGATATTTTGTGGTAATCTCTTGCCAAATAAAGTAAATTAAGTCTTCACGTGACACACGTCACACAGAGGGCGGTCTTCTGTATATGTGAGTGTAAACAGCGGCATCAGTTGTTGTGATCGTTTCGCAGCTTCTGTTACTGCTAGTAACTAGACACTAGTGCCTGTGAGCTTTACTTTGTACGCTAAAGGTATGCTGTCACCAACAGTTGGTTTATACTCAGGTGTTTTTGTGGTCTTTTGTTTCTTCTAAACTGATCGCTGTGTGAAAATTTTTAACTTCCAGCACTGAAGATGATCATTGCTGTTGATAAATCATCAAAATTACGGCCAACGCTGACATTCTTTTCAATTTTATCTGTATTTCGCAGCTTCAGTTTACTCGAGGTATGACTTTAAACAATCCTTCAGTCACAACTTTTCGTGTTTTTTAGTAGGTACACGATGAGTTTTGGATACTGTGGGTCCCTCAGCAGGTGGAATTTGTCTTAAGACATGATTTATTTTTTCTCTATATTGGGGTGAAATGCATATTCCTTTCACGAAAAGGTCTGATGTTAGGGTGTGAATTTCGTAAGTCACGTGATGGCTGGGTGTTGTGTGATGTCCTTAGGTTAGTTAGGTTTAAGTAGTTCTAAGTTCTAGGGGACTGATGACCGTAGCTGTCAAGTCGCATAGTGCTCATAGCCATTTGAACCATTTTTTTCATAAGTCAAAAGCGGAACCACTATTTCTCACATATTTTCTGCTTTTGTCTTACGAAATTCATAACCTAACATCAGACCCTTTCGTGACAGGAATATGCATTCCACCTCATTCAAGAGAAAAATAAAGCATGTATTAAGACAAATTACACCCGATGATGGAGCCACAGGGTGCGAAATGCATCGTGTAAGTAATAAAACACTAAAAGTTGTGACTGAAGGCGTTTTTGTAATTCATACCTGCAGCACAAATTTGGATGATAGTGATACGACTAAGAAATTATTTAGAACTTATTCTGACGACCTGAGTGATAATCTTCTCAAAGAAATACTAATGTTAAGTCAGTCAGTGCCGCTACGTTTCCACATCTGACAAAGCAGAAAACTTGGGATTTTTATTACCCTACCAGTGACTTGATTGATATGAGAGAGGATTAAATCATCCAGCACCGTTATCAATATAGCATTAATTTACATCTAAAGTGAGCTTCAGCGATGAAGTGGATAACTTCATCCGTTGCAAGAGTAGATGATTCACGGTTCCATCCACAGCTGATATTGAAAGTTTGAACGAGACTTACATCAAGATAACGAAGTATGCTGCAAAGGTTTCCAAGCTGTAAAGATTTCTTACTAAAAGTTAGGTTTTTTATTTTAGTAAATATTATTAATTTATTATTATTATTTTGTTATAATGGTGTGAGCTAATGTTTGTGTCTATTCAAATACAGTACATTCAGTTAATAAATTATTGACAGTTGAGGCAGAATTTATTTAAAGCTGATGTTTAAAACAAGGTTCTGAAGAATCAATATTTGTCGTAATTGACTGCTGTGGGCTGAGGAGGCTCTGGTGTCCTTACAGAAGTTTGCCCAGCGGTGGCCCTGCAGGGACGTACCTTCGATTGACGGCGCATTGGTAAACAGATAACGCGGGACAGCGCGATCGTAATTTGAAAGCCAATTTCACTTGATGGTTTGTCTGACACAGTTGTTAGTTGTTGTTAACAGTTACTATTCGCTCGTATTGCAGCTCATTTAATATGCATAATAATTAAATTAAGCTCCGATTGACGGAAAACATGTCTGGAGTGACATCATACAATTCCTCGATTTTGTTGTTAATGTAAGTCAATTATGTATCAGTTAAAACTTGAACAGTTCAGCTGACTATGTAACTGCGCGTGTTATTCAAAAAGTTAATGATTTGATACATTTTTGATACGGTGTAAGTTCTTAAAACTCGCAGATTCGCGGCTAGGAAGGAAGGGTAGTACGAACCGCTGCTATAAGCGGTTCTTCGTGCTACAAAAATGAATAACTGTAACATTTTTTAAAATATTTGCAATGTGCTTTGGCAGCTAAAATTTTGGCAGTGCATTTCTTTCCGTGTATTCTTCCTGTGTGAAAATGGCACCATTCGTTTGTCAGAAGGGACGTAGTTGTGGCAGTGGGTCCTGGCCGCCTTGTACTGTACTGTGCTGATGCCGTCTTTTGTTGGCTTGTTGCAGGTGCTGTCCGCGCTGGACATCCTCCAGCCGCCGCACCTGGACTTCTTCCAGGAAATGTATCCTTTGCAATGGCTGCGCCTGCCGCCGCGGTGAGTAGCCGCGAGCTGTGCTCCTGCACCGCGACGGCTTCCCTGTTGCTTCCCCGACGCGGATTGCGTCGTCCTGTGACTGGCGCTGACGCTTTCATCGATACACTGTCCACCGGCTGGAGTCGGCCAGTAGAGAAGTTTGACGTTCGATGCTTCCGGTAGCAGCCGGCCGCAGTACTCCGGTCCCACCGTCCTGCCAAGCAGCTGCCTCCTATTCTTTGCTCCCTGGCTTTGTGCTAAACGTGTGTATCGCTGCAGCCAGTCGTGTCTCATCGCAGAGGGACGGTCGTAACGGTAAACGTAGGTACGACAGATCTTAAATGTACAGGTCTATGGGCGTGACAGCTGTTTGATGGAAAAGTTGTACTGCGGATGGACAATCGACGTCCCAACTCCCACGGTAATCGGGCAGTTAATGCGTAGGGTTCGCTGGTGCGGAGAGCGACAAGTTGGGACTTTGGGTCTGGCGGAAAACGTGTCAGGGAGACGGGTGAGGCAACCGCGTCAGAGTGCGTTCCTGCACAGATTTTCAGGTCTGACCGCTGCGCAGCTTCAGTGCCCTGTGCGCCTGCAAGTCTCTCTTTCCTTCCGGCCTCTTTTGCAACCTGTTTCCCTTCCTATGCTTTCACCACAATTATTCGCCTAATGAGAAACATATTGGTACATTCGTCTCGTGGTATAATATGTCTACTACTATAACTAATCGTGACACCTGTGTCCCTACATTGCGATTTATACTTCCATACTCAGCTTAAAAATTTCCTGAAGTGATTGCAGAATGATTGTTCATTGTTGCATGTCAGGAACATTCCACTTCTGTTCGGTGTCGGGTTCTGCATCTGTTGACAGTTCCAATGTTCCTACCTGTGTTAGAAGCACGGGTTGCGTAAATAAGTGTGTATGAACAGCCATTGTTTGTGGGTGATAATGTGGTGTGTGCGTGTGCTTTTTTTTTTCTTCTTTTTCTTCCATGCTGATAAAGTCAAACGCGTCCGTCTGAAAGTGGCCTGACTCAAATTCGTGGTATGGTTTTCGTGCTTTTTGTCATAGATGACAACCGTAATGCAATCGGCTTTCCAATGAGAAACAACAATCGTAAGTTAAATGACGCCATTGCGATAACCTTTCAATACGCTCGTAAAGGCATCCACAAATTTTCATGTAATCACGATTTTTATTATAACGCGATTCATCTGCCAACAAATACACAAGGACGATTATCATTACATTACTGATATCGTAGACTTTCGGCTTTTGGACCCGGCAGCACACCCGAGAACGAGGGAAGCCTTATCATCATTATTATTATTATTATTCCTTTCCTTCCACTGTGGCGATACTAGTAGTTTCCGGAATACTGGCCAGAGGAGGGTATAGCTTATAGTTGTATTTACGTTGCTTTTCACCAGCTGACGCTCCAATGTCGTGTTCATCACACTCGAGAAAATTTTGAACGTCGGGAAGAGCTTCGTTACAGAGCAGCGTATGTTATGCGAAAGTACGCTCTATAATCATGGAAAGCTCAACAAAATCGCTGGCCCGGTGGATGCCTGCTACAATCGTGAGTGCAAGTGGAAGGACATCAGTTTCTGAGTTTCTTTACTAGCTGTGAAAGCCGGCATTGCCCGCGTATTTGTTTATTCCACTCTTCTGTTGGCCCATCTCCTCCTCTGTCCACGGCCTGATTCCGCTTCTCATGTCGTTTCCTCCAGCCCTCCCCTCCCCTTTCCTTTCCTGCCCGTCCGGAACTCTCCACTCTCTGTCGATCTTGTGCTCTTTTTTTCTGCCCATTTGCTCCTGCCTCTCCATCTGTTTATCTCTTCCTCCGCATCTCTCTCCCATCTCCTTTCTTTCCTTCCTCCCTCTCCGGTTCTTCCTCCTCGTCCTACCTGTGCCTGTCTCCTCCTTCCCATCTCTTTCATCCTCCCTTCTCTCTCCACGTCACCACAATCGCCCCCGTAAGAGATACGATATTTGTTTCTAGATGTGTACCAAATATGATTGAAGTAGTTGCAGAGGTTTAGTGTGAGGTTTCTACCAGTGGCTTTTCTCACATATAGACATGTGAAACATAGTTAACACATTTCACGCGTTTTTGTACACACATTTCGCCTGTATGCCTAGGAAATGTGACGTGCAGTTTCATTTCCACGCAGCTGAATATTTATGCCATTGCATCTCCTAAACTGTGTACTGTACAATGATATAATTTTGCAGATAAATCAGTCGTATACGTGCCCACTGTCTGCGAAATGTGTTGTGAGTTAGTAGTAAAAAAATAATGCATTAGAACGTCACGGACGCTGCGGCAGCTTCTCACGCGGAGCGGGGAATATTGAAAGGGTCTGCGAAATGCGCTGCGAATACCCTGGTACTGAAGAAGTAGTAAATTAAAACTTGAAGCTGTGCGTGGCAGTTTCACTGCACGAAAAGCGAAAATCCAGTAAGCGGCGACGTCTTTTTTTTTCCTTTCATTGTTTTGAGAGGTCGTCAGCTAGAAAAAGTTTCATTAAGACTTGAAATTATGTGCAAAGTCTGTTGCAAGTCTTTAAGTGCTCTCAATGTCAAATACTGGATAACTCAAGCGTAGATATTCTCGTCGTGGGCAACACTGCTTTTTCGTTGTCCTTACCTGAGAAACAGTTGTTTCGACAGTTTATGCTACGTTTACCAAGCTCGGGTGAAAAAGGTCCAGTGGTTTAGGAGAAGACGTGGAACGTACTTGAAGTACATGCGTTGTTAGCAGTTTCTGGAGTTCGGCTCAGTCGATCGCCGGCCGCAGTGGCGACTGGGCCGGGGCGGTCGGAGAAGAGCGGCGGTGTGCGGTCGCCAGCCACACGGCCACCAGGCGGCCACGCGCACGGACGACGGGCGCGCGGAAGGCTCGCAGCCGGCGCTGGGCGAGCGCTCTGCTCAGTGTCCTGCACACGTGGCGAAACCGAGGTAACACCACGGCCGACCGCACCTCGTTGCAGGCGGGTGAAACAGAGGCGGCGGCCGACTGTAGCCGATCTAACGTCAGACTTTAATGCCGGGCACAGTACAGACGGCAAGCCGAGCATGGGAAGCGATGGGCCCCGTAGCCGTCGGCCCACACATCTGGCGACCTGACCACCACGACCACGACCACGAGGGACAGTTGTCATCGTGCCGACGGGAGAGCGCGGTTCCGTCGCCGCGCAGGGAACGGCTCGCCGACACCTGTCTGCACAGTGCTCTGGGGGGCAGTCACGTGGCCACCCATGGGTCCAGTACAGCTCGCGCAAGACGCCGTGACTGGTTGACTTCGTGACAGCCGTGTTTCCTGACGGCAGTGGTATTTTTCCACAAGGCAGTGCGCCGTGTCACGAGGCCAGCAGTGTGACGGAGTGGTTTGAGGAACTCAGTGACGAGTGCCAGTTGATGTGCTGGCCCCCCACCTCGCCAGGTCTGAACTCGATCGAACACGCTAGAGCTCGTCGCCCTCCTTCCCGGAATTGACGAGAATTAGGTGACTTGCGTTTGCAGATGTGGTGCCAATTCCCTTCAGCAATATAGCAAGGCCACATAGATTCCCTGCCGTGGCGCGTCGTCGCTGTTATTCGTGCCAAAGTTCGACACGCCGGGTATTAGGTAGGTGGTGATAATATTCTGATTCATTCGTGTATACACGTACACGCGTAAATTTTGTAGACCTAGTTTCAAATTGTTTCTGCAGGAATATCACATGGAATGCGCAGCATTAGCTCACAAGTAATAATGTTCACGGTGCCTATTTGTGATCAACGTAGTCAAAATTTCAAAACCTACACCGACTGGAGTAACTGCAGCGCTGACGTCAGGAGGATCTTGTGCAAATGTGAAGAGCCGAATGGCCACGACTGGACGATTTAATCACTCGGAGAGCTGTGGCGCGGTAACTACTACGCCGTCGTATCGGTGGTGGCTGCGGCAGTACTCGAGCGAAGTTCACTGCCGAGCTAACTGAAGTGGCGGCGCAGTGTACGGGGCGGCGGCAGCCTGTCCTGGTAGAGGATGCAGAGGTACCGTCTGCGCCAGGCAAATCATCATACGTGGAACGACCTGGCAATTGCGATCCTGCTCGCCGTTCGTACGATGTGCCAGAGGACCCCTAATGTCTCTTTGGTGTTCGTCTCGTCGGTACGATACAATAATGTTTCATTCAGATTGTACGTGAAGCTTCGAGTAACAGTCTTTCAACAAAGTAGTGAGCTGTTAGCTAACACGCTTTCCATACCGATTTGGAATTTTCGTATCTAACCTCGTCTCGTTTCGTCTCTTTGTTTGGGGACGAATATTTGTGGTGGCCAGTGCTGTTGCCGTAATTAAAAAGTTTGAGAAACGTTTGAAGCTGATACTGGTGCGGACGCAGACGTGTGTCTCGGAGAGCTTCACGTTTGTGTCGTGCAGCCCTCACAGCTGGGGAAATTTGGTGCCGCGGGAGCGGGTTGTCCGTGCCGCTTCCGGAAATTCCGTCCCGGAAATTGGTTGAACCGGTTTGGCGAAACATCGGAAGATGTGAGTGTATTTGGTGAAACCTTGGAAGGCGTGAGTGTGTACGGCCGGACGGAGGTGGGACGGGCCTCGTACAGCGCTGCGGAGCTAGGTAACGGGGAAGAAGGCACGCGACATCTTCTCGGTCCGTCGACACGGGAGTGTGAGCTACGCCGGGGAAGCGACGGCTGCTGCAGTCCTCGGATTCGTGGTTCGTCGGTGACTAACGTTTTCGGAGGAGCATTTATGTTATCCGCCAGGTGTCCGAGCGTCGAGAACGACAAAGGAAGTTAACGTTTTTGACGCAGACCAGGAGGAGATGTGTGAGGCACTCGGCGGAGTTCGCATACTTGTTACTCCCGTCATTTATTTGCAGTGGAAACACTGACGCCAGAGATATTCGAACCTGTAGATATCGCGTCGTGTTTGTCTGTCGCGATACTGGCCGCGTAGAGCGAGCACCAGAACGTTGTAGATTTTGAGGGTACATGGGGAAAGATGAGACGGGGTTTGCGAGTTTCCGCGAAGAGATTGGTGTGCTAAACAGAATTTGGCATTTGGAAAACTGGTTTGGGGGGAGGGGGGGGGGGGGGGAGCAGGACGGAGTATTGGCAATCGAGCGCAGCAGCCGACGGAAATGAAGCTCAGCGCAGGGCAGGGCAGGGAGCCTCGGCAGCCGCCTCTGCTGCGCTCGGAACGGCCTCTGTCGTGAAACAGGGCCCTCACGTGAGGCATTTCCTCTGCTACTTGTGCAGCGTTTCTCCAGGCTGGGGTTTCGGGCGTATCGAGGACGTGGCTCGATGCTCCAGCACGATTTAGTTTACGTAATAGCGATACGTCGTGTCGCGCGTACATGGAGAGGTCGGTGTTTTCGACGATACACGGTGGAAACACGTGGAAAAACGTGTTGGCGAGTAGCTGGAGCACGTGCGGACTTGCGTGCTGTAGGCACGTACTGTGAGCATTGCAGGTACGAGAGAGGGGCTGGAAGAGCGGAAAAGTGAACCGCTGTGTAGAGGTGAAGAGGGAAAGCCGGGCAGCGGCGCGAAAGGTGTGCGCGCCGCCCCCAGGCCGTGCCCGCCTCACGCTGCCCCCTGCAGCAGCGACCAGCGACCAGCGACCAGCTCGCTCATTACCCGAGCTGTCTTCCAATTGACGGGACGATTTTACGTGCGTCGCGGTAATTCGTACGAGACTCGACTGACATACATTCACTGTGTTGTATGCCCTCATATAATCGCCCCGTATCGCGGTCGTATTCTCGCACACGCGAGGAATGCTCCGTACACAGTCAGTGTGCCCGCCTCTCTCGATGTCTCGCGAGGAGCGCCGTATGCCACGGACGGTGGTGTCATCTGTCTTGTTCTGGCACGTGTCACGTCCGAGGTCCTTCATTTTGGCGAACAGCGAATACTGTTCCACTCTTTCCGGTCGCCACGTACGCGGGAGCTTCTGCACGGGGAACACTACGCAATCTTGCCTCGTCACGAAGGAGGCGTGACGCATTGCAGAAGGTGCCGTCATTTTCTTCTCTTTGCGAGACGGAGGTGACGTCACTAGACATAACAGTAGTGGCGTGCAGTGACCACCTGCCTCTGCGGTACAAAGTGTTGCCGACACTGTTGCTCACACAGCAACCGTTACTTTGGTACCAGCCGGTTCACTAAGCACGGTCTCCGGGCGAGGAGAACAGGGCGTTTCATTTCGTTTCCCGTGCCATCTTGAAGCACTGTGGCAACGCTGCCTCACCAGACGCCTCACGCAGTCCCTGACAACACTGTGTCGTGGACTCGGGTCACGTGCCACACCAGTCTCGACCGACGGTTCCTAGACACGGTGTCAGGCCGCTCCAACTGACCTCCTTCGCTTTAAGACGACCGCCTCGCCCTCTGCACTGCACCGCCGTCACCTGCATCCACCGGGCACACATCCTTCAGTTTACAACACTGTTGCCGCTACTTTTTACCCACCTCTAGTATTTGCGTAGAGTCGGAGCCGATAAACGGCCGCGAGTGGGCAAGTAGCCTGATCGACTGGAGCTGCTCAGTAGGTTGCATCTAATCTGCGTAAAGCGTGCTTCGGGGCAGTAATGGTGGGAAGCCGCGGAAGTAGGCAGCAGTCTCCAGAGGACGGCTGGCAGGCAGGCGGGACCGAGCAGAGGCTGCGGCGGGCCAGCTGCTCCCCTTGCGCCCGACGGTACAGTCACTCTGGCACTACAGTGACCGGCGTGCAGTTCTCACCAGTCGCTTACAACTTAACGGCCCTTATCACACGGTCTACCCAGAATCTGGCGGTCGTTTTCAGAGGTGGAGAGTTACTCGGTAGGATCTAATTGAAGCTGATGATCTGAATTTACCGAGCGAGGTGCCGCAGTGGTTAGCACACTGGACTCGCATTCGGGAGGACGACGGTTCAAACCCACGTCCGGCCCTCCTCATTTAGGTTTTCCGTCATTTTCCTAAATAGCTTCTTCCAAATTGGGGGATGGTTGCTTTCGAGGGGCACGGCCTACTTCCTTAACCGTCCTCCCGTAATCTGTCTCGAATGACATCGTTGTCGACCGGACCGACGTTACACACTAATCTCGTCGTCCTCGTGCTCCAATAATGTGCACTTGTTCCGTGCACATTGGCAGCTTTGGCCTTTCGTCTAGATCCCTCGTCGACGGCACTTCGAACCCAGTTTAGGTTAGATTCCCTTCCCTCCTTCCAGGCACGAACCCTAATAAACCAGAATGGGGCACGCATTATCGAGTCCATTGCCATCGACCGGTCGTTAGATGGCAGTGAGCACCTACTGCCGAATTTTCCTCGTGTTCTTGCAGTCAAGAGTCTCTCTCCGTGGAGAGTGCGCTCGTTCGCGAGTGTGGCCCGACGTACGGAGTCGGC
Source organism: Schistocerca gregaria (assembly GCF_023897955.1). Classification (NCBI taxonomy): domain Eukaryota; kingdom Metazoa; phylum Arthropoda; class Insecta; order Orthoptera; family Acrididae; genus Schistocerca; species Schistocerca gregaria. The sequence goes on from NC_064920.1 coordinate 12,732,548, forward strand.
GCCGGCACACGGCTGCAGAGGAGGACGCAACACTGGCTACTTCTTCTTTGGGGGGGGGGGGGGGGGGGGGGCGGAGCTAGCCACGCCACGCCGGCTGTCCCGTCCCACGCCCCAGCTGTGCAGGGTGCGGGGAGAGCGCGGCGTGGCAGAGTATTGATCAAGTAGGGCTCCGGCGACGCCGCCCTCGCCCTCTGTCCGAGTCCGGCCGGAGGCTGTGAGGCTGCAGAAAGGATCAGAGGAGGCGACACTACTGAAATCCTCGCATTACTAGAAGCTGTACTAGTCACACAGTATGTACTGCAACATTTGGACGGCAACCTTCGCGACTGACATTTAGTGGAACCGCAACGAAAAACGCATTTGTTTTCATGATTGCCACCACAACGACCGTATCGTCCCCGTGACACTTTCTTCGCTATTTCGTGATAATACAAAAGAACCCACCGCCCGTCTTTGATCTTTTACGATCCGGAAAGGCTCCCATACCACGCAGCGTTGCTCCAGGAAACGATGCACAAGCAGCCTCTTCAGTACATTTGTCCCATCTTCACAGTGTTTTACCGGTAAAACGCACTCTTTTGGTTCGCCGTCCCCACAGTATTTTCCGCGTCATCGTTCCAGTATCAGTTGCTCCTAGTTCAACTCTCCAGATATTTGCTTCAATCGACAGTCTTTAATTAAGCCTTTAAATTTGCCACCTGATGGAAATAAACTCATTTTTGTTTGTTAGTATTCGTGAGGAAGAACCCATGTATATACAGTGAGGTGACAAAAAGTGGCGGACTGCACCACAGTTCGTGCCGGACTTCCTCGGCGCGACGTGGACTCGGCAAGTCTTCGGAAGTCCCCTGCAGAAACACTGCACCATTCTTCCTCCACAGTCGTTCATAATCGCGAAACCACTGCCGGTGCGCGAATTGACATCTCCATTGTGTCGCATAAATGCTAGATGCCATTGACGTCGGGCGATCTGGGTGGCCAAGTCATTCACTCGACTTGTCCAAAATGTTCTGCAAACCAGTCGCAATCATTTCTGCCTCGGTGACGAGGGACTTCGTCATCCACAAAAATCCCACCATTTTTTCGTCTACAAAAAGCTTAACGTAACTATTTGCACTCAATGATAGGTTCACTTGGACCAGAGCACCCACCCCATTTCGTGTGAAGACAGCAGCCACCAACAGCTTGCACAGTGTCTTGTTCACTATTTACATCCACGGCTTCTGCGCCATACTCGAACCCTACCGTCAACTGAAACTGGGTGTCATGTGACCGGACCACGCTTTTCTGGTCGCCTGGGGACCGACCGATCTGGTTTCAAAAAATGGCTCTGAGCACTATGCGACTTAACTTCTGAGGTCATCAGTCGCCTACAACGTAGAACTAATCAAACCTAACTATCCTAAGGACATCTCAAACATCCATGCCCGAGGCAGGATTCGAACCTGCGACCGCGCCGGTCGCTCGGCTCCAGACTAGCGCCGGCGGTGTGCTTTCGAGCTCCGGACAGGCGCTACAGGCGATGTGCTGCTCCCCTAGTCCATTAACGCCCAATTTCGCCACACTGTCTTAACGGATACGTTCGTCGTACGTTCCACATTGATCTACGCGCTTATGTCAAGCACTGTTGCTCCTCTGTTAGCACTGACAAAGTAAACGCCGCTGCTCCCGGTGGTTGACTGAAGGCTGTCGGTCGTTACCTTGTCTGTGGTGGCGGGTAATGCCTGAAATTTGGTAGTGTCGTCACACTCTCAACCACAAGGATCAGCGGAATATTGAATTCCCCTATTGATTTCCGAAATGGAATGGCCCATTCCGCTTCCCAAGTCTGTTAATTCGTGTCGTGCGGCCATAATCACGTCGCAACCTTTTCACATGGATCACCTGAGTACTAATGACAGCTTCGCCAATGCAGTGCTCTTTTATAGCCTGTGTACTCGATACTAGCGCCACCTGAATCTGTGCGTCTCACTGTCCCACGGCTTTTGTCACTTCATTGTATCTAATAGTGACGACAGCAGTCCCAGGTGTGTTATCATTATTGCGTACACCCATCCGGTCTATTCTGTCGATAATGGCACTGGCAGTAGCAGTGTTACGTTTCCTGTAGGGAAACGTCCAAGAAAATTGATCATTTAAGATCAGACCGATGATGAAGACGTCAGTCATCGTAATTGGAATTTGGAAAAAGAAAATAAAAGTACTCCGGCAGTATACGCAGACCACTGGCATAATAGCGCCAATTCAGAGCGATTAGGTGGGAGTACGAGAGATTTAAACCTTCGACAATATTTTTTGGGACAACAGTGTTACGAAAATGAATCGGCACACACAACAATGATCTGTGAAAACACAAGAAAGAAAACTGACGAGACACGAACCACTGTCTATTGTAATGAAATGTGCTTTGCATTAGTCATGATAATGGCTCAAATTTTAAAAAATTGAAGGTGAACTGGTCTAAAACAGCCATCATAGAAACACCGATACTTAGGAAATACTTTTGCAAATCACAAGGTTTTTACGTTTTGCAGATAAAAATCTAGCTGACGCGATGGATAATTAAGTAAAGTCACGTCTGTGATAAACTATTTTAATAAAAAAACTCAAAGAAACAACTGTAATAGAAGAGAACATCGCGATCAGTGAATGGTTAATAAAATTAAAGCGACACGTCGTGTTAACAATTTAAAATAAAAAAAATTTATAAACGGAGCGAATCAGCATCGTGCTGTTGCTCTAATTTTAAAATATATTCACAAAACGATAAAACATCTTCATTACAATCCACCTGAAACTGTTGTAATGGAGTTGTCGAAGTCAGTGTTAAATAATAAATGACACTAGGAGAAAATATAAAAACACAGTAAATGAAGCAGGCAAAAGGGAATACAAACGTCTGAAAAATGAGATTGACTGGAAGTGCAAAATGGCTAAGCAGGGATGGCTAGAGGACAAATGTAAGGATGTAGAGGCTTATCTCACTAGGGGTAAGATAGATACTGCCTACAGGAAAATTAGAGAGACCTTTGGAGAGAAGAGAACCAATTCAATGAATATCAAGAGCTCAGATGGAAACTCAGTTCTAAGCAAAGAGGGAAAGCAGAAAGGTGGAATGAGTATATAGAGGGTCTATACAAGGGCCATGTACTTGAGGACAATATTATGGAAATGGAAGAGGATGTAGATAGAGATGAAATGCGTGATACGATACTGCGTGAAGAGTTTGACAGAGCACTGTAAGACCTGAGTCGAAAAAAGGCCCCGGGAGTAGACAACATTCCATTGGAACTACTGACGGCCTTGGGAGAGCCAGTCCTGACAAAGCTCTAACATCTGGTGAGCAAGATGTATGAGACAGGCGAAATACCCTCAGACTTCAAGAATAATATAATAATTCCAATCCGAAAGAAAGCAGGTGTTGACAGATGTAAAAATTACCGCACTATCAGTTTAATAAGTCACAGTGCAAAATACTAATGCGAATTCTTAACAGACGAATGGAAAAAATGGTAGAAGCCGACCTCGGCGAAGATCAGTTTGGATTCCGCAGAAATGTTGGAAAACGTGAGGCAATACTGACCCTACGACTTATCTTAGAAGAAAGATTAAGAAAAGGCAAACCTACGTTTCTAGCATTTGTAGACTTAGAGAAAGCTTTTGACAGTGTTGACTGGAGTACTCTCTTTCAAATTCTGAAGGTGACAGGGGTAAAATACAGGGAGCGAAAGGCTATTTACAATTTGTACAGAAACCAGATGGCAGTCATAAGAGTCGAGGGGCATGAAAGGGAAGCAGCGATTGGGAAGGGAGTGAGCCAGGGTTGTAGCCTGTCCCCGATGTTATTCAATCTGTATATTGAGCAAGCAGCAAAGGAAACAAAAGAAAAATTCGGAGTAAGTATTAAATTCCATGGAGAAGAAATAAAAACTTTGAGGTTCTGCGATGACATTGTAATTCTGTCAGAGACAGCAAAGGACTTGGAAGAGCAGTTGAACGGAATGGACAGTGTCTTGAAAGGAGGGTATAAAATGAACATCAACAAAAGCAAAACGAGGATAATGGAATGTAGTCAAATTAAATCGGGCGATGCTGAGGGAATTAGATTAGGAAATGAGACACTTAAAGTAGTAAAGGAGTAAGACAGGAGCAAAATAAATGATGATGGTCGAAGTAGAGAGGACATAAAATGTAGACTGGCAATGGCAAGGAAAGCGTTTCTGAAGAAGAGAAATTTGTTAACATCGAGCTTAGATTTAAGTGTCAGGAAGTCATTTCTGAAAGTATTTGTATGGAGTGTAGCCATGTATGGAAGTGAAACATGGACGATAAATAGTTTTGACGAGAAGAGAATAGAAGCTTTCGAAATGTGGTTCTACAGAAGAATACTGAAGATTAGATGGGTAGATCACGTAACTAATGAGGAGGTATTGAATGGAATTGGGGAGGATTTTGTGGCACAACTTGACAAGAAGAAGGGATCGGTTGGTAGGACATGTTCTGAGTCATCAAGGGATCCCCAATTTAGTATTGGAGGGCAGCGTGGAGGGTAAAAATCGTAGACGGAGACCAAGAGATGAATACACTAAGCAGATCCAGAAGGATGTAGGTTGCACTAGGTACTGGGAGATGAAGAAGCTTGCACAAGATAGAATAGCATGGAGAGCTGGATCAAACCATTCTCTGGACTGAAGACAACAACAACCTGTACATGGATAATTGCTTTTATTCACCGAAACTGTTCGTAACTTCAGTTCGAAATGGAACAAATGCCTTTGGGACAGTTCGTTTTAAAAGAAAAAAAATATGCAAAATTTAAAAAGGGGGAATGCATGTTAAGCTACAATGGCATGTCAGCATTGAAGTAGGAAGATGAATTGGCATCGATGTTTTTTCTACAAAGCGAGGAAATGCATGACTGAAGGAAACTGAAGTCAGCAAAACCGAAATGCATTGATGATGACCACAGGGAAGCGATCGGTATTGAGTGACAAATTCAGATATCAGCGGGTTTCCCTGTTACGTGGAAGTATTTGAAAGGATGCCGGAAAATCTTTGGTTAGTTATTTGATATGGCACTTTATAATTAATATTTTCTTTACGACAAAAATAATATGAAAAAGAAACACAATTATACTGAGAACTGAGTTCAAATAGCGGAAGCATTATTGCAAATCGTGCCGCCACAAGATTAAGAGACAACGACCACTATCGACCGGAGATATGGCGGTGGCGCTGAAACAGTCATCCAACGAGAGTGCACAAAGTGGGTGCAAAAAAAGAGGAAAAAATATCAAACAGTTAAAGATTAGTAACTGTGAACGGTTGTTCTCAGAGCGTAGTTAATGTTAACTAAGTATTCATTTACAAATTGTTACTTATACATTGTCCAGATGTAAATAATGAACAATTTTTGTTCACTGCTGGATTGATTATATTTCCTTCATTTATTCATTATTGGCTGCCGTTTGTGAAAAGTGCAACACCCAGAAGGAATCATCCGCTTGGCGGAAGTGGCGACGGGTGTGCAAGCAATACGTGATAAGTTTTGCAACGAGATGGGGCACACGTTGGCTGAGTAGAGCCCTATCGTGTAGGTCCGACAGGGTCTCTGTTGCGCCTAGAGTAGTCGTTGCAGAGATGTCACACGAGGTGAAAACGCCATATCGGCGTGTGAGCGAATTCGAAAGGGGCAGAATGATCGGTCTCCTGGAAACGGGGTTGTCATACCATCACATTTCGGCTCGCACAGGCCATGTTGCTACGACGGTGATGCGTGTGTGGAAGCAGTGGATAGAGGAAGGTCGTACGCAGCGACGAGCGGGAACTGAACCACGGTACACGACCACAGCACAGGATGACCGCCATCTTGTCCTTATGGCCGTTACAGCGTCATCCACAGTGCTGGCTCGTCACAGGCGTGAACTCGTGTGCATCGACGGCTCGTCGCCGGCTGTTGCAGGTTGGACTGGTTGCACGCATGCCATTGCGTCGGCTTCCATTGTCCAGAAACCACAAACTCCTCCGACTGCAATGGCACGTGAACACCGTCACTGGGTGTCGAGTGGCTACATGCAATCTTTTGGGATGAGTCCCGCTTCAACGTGTCCTACAGTGATGGTCGCATACGTGTTGGACGGTACCGTGGTGAGCGCAACCTGGAGGACTGCATTGTGGAGCGGCATAACGGACATAAAGCAGGTGTCATGGTATGGGGCGCCATTGGTTACAAGAACCGATCTCGCCTCGTGCGTGTTGCGAACACTTTTGAACGGCAACCCGTACGCAACCGAGGTTGTAGAGCCTGAGGTGTTGCTCTGTTTCAGACATCTTCACAGGCCACAAAATGGTTCAAATGGCTCTGAGCACTATCGGACTTGACATCTTAAGTCATCAGTGACTTAGAACTACTTAAACCTAACTAACCTAAGGACATCACACACATCCATGCCCGAGGCAGGATTCGAACCTGCGGTCGTAGCGGTCGCGCGGTTCCGGACTGAAGCGCCTAGAACCGCTCGGCCACCGCCGCCGGCTTCACAGGCCACACTTCTTCTCAATGCCCCGCCACATATTGCGAGGAATGAAGAGGGACGCGTACCGTTGCTTCCTCGCCTGCACGTTCGCCAGACATATCGGCCATCGAACATACTGATTAGTACGGCTTGTTCTAACCTGTGGTATTAAATTAATTGAACTGGTGCGTTTCCTTCTTGGTGTTGCAATTTCCAAAAACGTTAGTGTATTTCGTTGCGCCGATGTATACCTGTTACACGACGCGCACGTTTACACCGGCGGCTGGAAAACGCGGCGAAACAGCTCAGTGGCTGGAGGCGGGATCGACCCATTTGCTCGACACGATCTGAGCGATCGGGCGACAGCGGGCAGGCGGAGAGGTTAATCACTGACACCGTACGGTGCTCGTATCGATTTAAGTGATGTGAACGTGTGTGTACTCACAGCTGCCGCACCGCAAGGCAAACGTCAGCGTTCTTCTTGCCGCCGCCCTACCACTCGATCGTCGGAATCGGGCTCTATTGCTGCATAAGGACGTACGGGTACATTGAAACGTTTATGCTCTTCTAAGGTTTGACTGTACTGGCATAATTAGCTAAACATAATCAGTGGAACAAAATAATAAAAGGGAAAAGTATTTTTGTAGGCTGCCTAGAACGACAGCGTAAGAAAGTGATGTTTTTCTCGCCACAAGTGCAGTAAGTACCCGCATTCGCGGCCGAGGTAGCTCCCGACCTTCGACCCGTTGATGCGCGGCTTTTATTTCCCTCCCTTTTACACAGTCTTAATTGTTGTTTTGAAAAATATACGGATGACATCTGTACCACATCATTTCAAAATAATAGTAAAAATTACTACAAAAATCAAAATAAATAAACAGCAAGAAAGCCGTGCAGTCGTGTGAATTCCTGTGTGTGCCACTTTCCTGTGCCTCCCACTGGACGGTGGCGACAAGTTCCTCATGACTACACTTTGCGGCTGTGTCCGAGATTAAATTCCGGCCCTCCGCAGCACACACACACACACACACACACACACACACACACACACACACACACACACACACACACACAGACACACACACACACATGTAGATATTATAATTGAGCGGCTCCACCGTAACCATTACTTTTGTCTTTTGGATAAATTTTGTGTTGACTGAGACTAAGATTCAGTTGTCGGTTCGGGCAGCAATACATGCGCGAAATGTGGTCATCAGTAACTATCACATTATTCCGCGTATTTTTTAGGCTTCACGCATTGCACTAGAGAACAGTACATAGTAAATTCGTACCTTCTCGAGTAGATCCGGAAAGTTCTCGGACGGCTATGTTTGCGGGTATTTTGTACTGAATTTACAGTCTTACAATCCGTAGTCTTTCCCCACGAAGTCCCGATAGTTTTTATATCCGACTGAGAAGTGGAACCGGTTGGTTATTTTATGACACAATGCAATGGTATCATTTACGGCTCAAGTAGAGTTTGCTAATAACAGTTGTAATTGTAGACGGGTAGTGAGTTTGCCAAGACGAGCCGGCAGGTTTTGGACTGTGCAGTTTTTGTGTGTAAGTTTTGTAGAGCAAGCAGGGCACGAGGGAGTGGGTGGTTCTGGGAACGAAGTGCCGGCCTGCGCAGGCTGGCGGTGCTGCTGCTCCGCGTCGCCCCCGGCGGCTCGCACGTGGCACTGCGGCTCGGCTCGGCGTGTCACTCCATTCATTTGTAGTACAGGAAAATAGGACTGAACATTTGTTACGACGTGGCACTAACCTTGCCGAAACACAGACTCCTCCTGAGATACTATAGCTCTCGATTTACGTGATGCACACGAAAACTGGACAAATTGGTATTAGAATTCTGCAAGGCTATACGTGTTTCAGCATGTTACCTGCTGATCTCAGTGGTTTTATTATTTAATTTTATCGTCGCTTTTTCGTCAAATAATTTAACTAAAGGAACTGATATACGTCAGGAAGCTAACTATTTACGCGTTATCACAAAAATTACGCCTACAAAACTATTTTTGGGAACAGAATAGCCAGCCTTCACGCACAGTTTACATCTGCGTGTTCGAAAACAGTGATAGGGACATAAAAATCCTGCTAAGCTAATATAGACTGCCGGAAGAAAAAAAAAAATAGTGCAGCTGGAAAGACGGCGTGGACTATGATGCGATGGCAGCACGTGCCGCCGGAGGGATAGTAGGCTTAGTGATAATGGCGTCTCGATAGTTTCCCTGTAGCAGGGAATCCTGACAGCCGAAAGCGTATGCGCGCGTCCGTGCCCGTGCTTCCTGCGGCTAACGGAGCGACGTGGAGAGGCGCCAGATTGCGGCCTCCCGAATGGGAGGACGGTCCCTTCCGAGTTGGACAAGCTGCGTCAGTTGTGCAACGTGAACTTCTCACACCCGTTCACGAGGTTCTACACACACGCCAGCCAGGGCCGCCGTACCCGTATTGTAAGGGGAGCAGTGGCAGAGGGCACAGCGCGGATGAGAGGCGGACGTGTCACCACCAACTGTTGCGAGCAGGTTATTAGCAGTGGGATTACCGGCCGTCACTCGTGCTGCCCGTCTTCCAGTCACTGGTGCCGTCAGAGCATCACTTGGAAGACGGAATGATATTGAGCGACGAAAGCCGATTCTGCCTGCACGCGAGCGGCGCTCGTTAGCTGATACGCGCTGTCTCGTAGAGTCCGTTCGTCCGACACGCACTGGCCCCACGCCGTGCTGCTACAAACTGGCGTGCACATTCGGTGTCTGTGGAGGCGGCGCTGGCCGGCGCTCGGCAGCTGCACAACACGGTCGTTGGAAAGCGACGCGTTGTCCCGGCAGGGCGTGCTCTGGCCAGCACGATCTCCCGACCCGACCCCAGTCCAACAAGTGTGGGAGAACTGACTCGTGCTACTCGTCAACCGACAATTCTTACAGCTTGAGCGAGCGTCTTCGCTGTCCGTACTATCGACTTCGACGCAGAGTCGGCGCCTGCCCTCGCTCTCGGAGGCTACGAACTGATATACGTGTTTCAGCATGTGTCTATACTTGATATCTCAGAACCGACTGTGCTGTTGATCTGTAAATGTAATCGTTTCATGTACTCCGCATGCATTTTTCTAACAAACTCATAAGTGAATTGGAAATCTCTAAACGGGTGTACTAATTTTTACTTAACCTGTATGAATGAAAATTTAAATGTTCGTTAGTTCAAAATCGTGTATCTCACACATTGCATTCAAAGTTTCACACGACGTCGCATTCGAATACGTGCATGTTCTTATGCACCTACTGGAGCGGCAAACGGTGGAAATGCACTAATGGAAAAAAGCAACGCAAAAAATGAGTGTAGAATAATGAAGTCGCGGGGATATATTTGTCTAGGAAATATTGCAAGATGAAAGGGTTATTGGAAGCGCGAGACAAGCCATTGCAAATAGAAGATGCTGATCGTTAATAACGGCTGTAACTGCCAGAATGTTGAACTCAAACGTGATGCATTGTGCTGTACAAATGCCGGATATCAGTTTGTCGGATGGAATTACACGTCTGTTGCATTTGGTCGGCCAGTATAGGGACGGTTAATGCTGACGCCATAGTTATCATCCGAGAAACTTTCGAAATGTGGTGCTACAGAAGAATGCTGAAGATTAGATGGGTAGATCACATAATTAACGAGGAAGTATTGAATAGGATTGGGGAGAAGAGAAGTTTTGTGTCACAACTTGACTAGAAGAAGGGATCGGTTGGTAGGACATGTTCTGAGGCATCGAGGGATCACCAATTTAGTGTTGGAGGGCAGCGTGGAGGGTAAAAATCGTAGAGGGAGACCAAGAGATGAATACCCGAAGCAGATTGAGAAGGATGTAGGCTGCAGTGGGTACTGGGGTATGAAGAGGCTTGCACAGGATAGAGTAGCGTGGAGAGGTGCGTCAAACCAGTCTCGGGACTGAAGGCCACAACGACAACGATGTCCCGCCCGTCCTCGACAGGAGACAGATCTGGCGATCGAGCAGGCCGAGGCAGCACTGCGCCTCTCGGCGGAGCGTGCGGTGCGCGCGCCGGCGCGTCCCCTTGCAAAACACTTGCTGGAATGCCGTTCGCGAATGGCGAATCACCAGGTTGACGCTCAAATGTACAGCCAGCGTGAGTCGGATAACAACGACAGTGCTCCCCAGACCACAAGCTCGTGTGCAACACGCAGAAGGATCGTCACAGGCCCTCAGTTGGCCTCCCGAGCAGTACAGGACCGCCACTGGCAGCCAGGCAGGGCCGTCTTTCGTCGCAAAACACGACAGAGCTCCACCCCGACGTCCAGTGACCCCTCGCTGGACACCTGCTCAAGACGCAGTACGGTGCGACACAGCCATACGCCGAATACGATTCTGGCCGTCCGCAGCGCGGTGTTCGTGTGACCGCGCGCTCCCGTGACCACCGACACACAGCGACTACATCACTGAAATGTCTTCCTGCAGTATCCCAGATGGACATCCAACGTCTCGTAGCCGTAATGCACGACGTTGTTCAGTGTTAATAATGACGTGTCTTTGTCGCCTTAGAGGCTTCGCTAACTCCTCCTCGACACGTCCATTCTGAAAGGTAACAAACGCTCACGACCGTTTCGGCGCTCACTTAACAGTTCCTGATCTGCATCCTCATTGTGCCGCCACCACCGCCACTCTTAAGCGACTGGCGCGAAATTTTAACAGACGTCAGGTTTAAGATGTAGAAACACGCCTCTCTACTTTTGTTTATGTTGCACAAATCCTTCTTGGTCTTGAGATTTGTTTCCCATCTGTGTATTAAGGGTACGTGTTGTTAGCAAAACTCTCATGTTCATTTGTACAAAATCTTAAATCTCCGAATGTTCTTCACGTATTCCTTTGAAATTTTGACACACAGTGTGCGACGAGCGACAAGTGAGCGTGTGTGGGGGAGGGGAGGGGAGGGGAGAGAGCACAACACTGCGCCCCGCCCCGCTCAACCGACCTCCTCCAACCACAGACGCTCTGGCGTCCAGCAGTCACGCGCCTGTTTTTTTACACCACTGCACTCCCATATGGTATTTAAATATATGTCTTATATACATAATAAATATATGCACCATACGGCAGTCCAGTAGGTCTATAATAACACGTACGTATTCGAGTGCTATGTTACGTAAAAATTTCAAAGCAATCGGTGAAGAACTTGAGACACACGATTTTGTACAAACGAATATTTACAGCTATATAAATAAAAATGAAAAATGTTCGTTTGTTCGAAATCACAATTCTACGAAAGTTCTTCACCAATTGCTTCGAAATTTTGACGCAACGTGGCACTCGAATACGGACGTGTTTTTATAGACTTACTGCAGCGCGCCCCATACAGTATACAAATATACGAGTGTATGTAATAACTACGGGGGGAAATATGTGTAAAAATGTAAATGTTCCTTTGTTAAAAGTCTTAAGTCTACAAAAGTTCTTTACCGATTGCTTCGAAGTTTTGACACAACGTTGCATTCGAATACACGCATGTTTTTGTGAACTTATTTTAATTTGTATATTTCTACACAAAGCTCCAATGAACGCACGGACAGACATGGGCTGTATATTTTCAGTATAAATAATATTTAAGTATATGTGTAATATTTGAAGGAGAAATAATGTAATCAAAAAATCTCAAATATGTATGTATAATAGGAAGACGTTGTTAGCGAACAGAAATGTATTTGACTTATCAGTGTACGATTAGAATGCCATTGCATAACCTGAATTTGGAATAACAATATACAACGACAGACAGGAAGATGGACTCTCCCCATTACTGCTTAACTGTGTTTTGCAAATGGCGATGGCAGAATGGCGAGAGCAAAAGTCGAGTGAAAATATAGATCAATCAATGAAGTTAGGCAAAAATAATATTAGAGTAGATTGTCTCGCCTTTTCAGATGCTCTGGCAATTTTAACTAGGGATGTTACCACAGCTCGAGAACAAATTTAAATTCTTAAAGAAGTTGTAGAAAAAGTAGGCCTACAAATATCATTCGAATAAACGGAATATGTGACGTGCAACAAACAAGTACCAAAATTTTTGAACACACGATACGAAAAATAAAAAGGGTATCTCAGTTTAAATACTCGTCGGGAACCGTACAAGAAAACGGTCTGGATAAAGCTGCAAACGAAGATCGCTGTGAAAAAATGACAACTGCATTGAGATTAACACAAAATCTGTACAATAAAAAAATCACTTTCTAAATTCAGTAAGCTTGTGCATTACAGCACTGTAATCAAACTTGAATGTCTTTATGGAGCAGAAACTTTAATTCTAAATAGAAATAGAGGAAATTCAAAAGAAACAAAGATTGTTCGGAAAATATTAAGCTCCAAATTTAGTGATGGAGAAACTTAAAAGTCGGGGAAGTAATACGGAAATAGAATAATACACAGATATGAGAAAACGAAGACTTAAATTTTACGGGCACGTTAAAGGAATGACACCCACTAGGTTGACAAAACAAATAGTAGAATTCTACGGAAACAGAAGTAAGGCCAAAACTGAGCCAATTAAATGGATCCTGCGCTCAAGGAGGACCTTAAAGTAGCCAGTATAACTCGGGCAGGTGTTACAGATAGAAAAACATGCGAGAAAAAGATATTTGCTTGTAAAGTTGGTCAGAGGGAAATTAGAAAAAGACTTCATTCTGGAAGGATGAAACAAATTTTAACACGAAGGAAGGCCAACGATCAAAAGTGACATTGATGGATTGTACCTATCGTGGTCCTATTGGGCACATACGTGTATAATAATAATAATAATAATAATAATAATAATAATAATAATAATAATAATAAACAAGGCTGAAGGTCAGAGAGAGGAGATGGACAAAGAGATGGGAGTAAACGGACACAGAGAACGGAAAGAAAGGGGCAAGAGGAAATGGCGAGGGAGAGGGGGGGGGGGGGGAAGAGGAGGAGATGAGGACGTGTATCCAGTTCCTGTAGAAATCAGAACCGTGTGCCTCCGCTTTTATTTCTCTCCCATTTCGGCGAACTGAAGCACAGCGACCCGTGGCTGGGTGCAGCTAGAAAGATGATAGAAATGGAGCTGGTGCAGAAAAATTAGGTCGTTGCAGAGTTTGAACAGGCCTCCTTTTGCCAGTGTAGTATGCGCGTGCAGGTTGGGGCGTTGGAAGGCGGCACGTGTTCGTATATCGCGGCGTCGTCGGTTTAATGTTTAATGAGACTGGCGTGTTGCGCTGTAGCTGGTTCGTGCGGCTACGGGCTCGGCCAGTTGTGCCCTCACCTAGTGGCCGTCGCTGATGAGTTTGCGTACTCTTTTTGTGTTTCCTTGACGCGCCTGATAGAGATGTAACTATCGAAGTCGGTCATCGAATAAAGAAAAGTTTGTGATCAATGACGATACCGGATTCCACAAGTCCTTAAACATTTAGTCGCCGTATAGTCGAGTAAGATTTTGTGAGACTCGACGATAACGACATCCGTAACGTCGAGAATTTGGATGGTTAATGAGGCGTTTCGTGGAACACGTTACGCTGTGACCTTGCTGTCCTGTCAGCTGTTTCACTGACTGCTGGACGCCAGAGCGTCTGTGGTTGGAGGAGGTCGGTTGAGCGGGGCGGGGCGCAGTGTTGTGCTCTCTCCCATCCCCTCCCCTACACACGCTCACTTGTCGCTCGTCGCAGGCTGTGTCACTGCAGGTCGCCGTTCACGGTTCAAATTCCGCCAAGATTTGTGGGTGATGCTCTTCCTCAGCAAAATTTGTCGGACATTCTACCTGCTGAGAGAGAGAGAGAGAGAGAGAGAGAGAGAGGGAGAGAGAGAGAGAGAGAGAGAGAGAGAGAGAGAGAGAGACTTAACGGCGGACATGTGCGAAGTTACAATACTCTGGGAGGGAAAAAAAAAAACATTTAAAGTCGAAAGTTTTCAAGGCAGTGTAACTAAATTTGGCATAGTTGTTGAGGAATCTTATATGGATACACAGATACGTTGTAATGCTTATTGAAGTTTACGTTTTTGTCTATTAACAGTTGCCGGCCGCGGTGGGTTTTTGCACTTTAGTCCGGAATCGGGCGACTGCTACAGTCGCAGGTTCGAATCCTGCCTCGGGCATGGATGTGCGTGATGTCCTTACGTTAGTTAGGTTTAAGTAGCTCTTAAGTTCTAGAGGACTGATGACCTGAGATGGTATGTCCCATAGTGCTCAGAGCCGTTTGAACCATTCTATAAACAGTTGAAATTTGCTGAACCAGGTGAATACAAATGTCCCTTTTTTGCAAAATCTGTCAGAATGAATGCAATGTTCAGAGTTTGGTGTACCATTATTACAAGTATCTGTGGAACAGAATATTGATATCTTCCTTTGCTACATTTTTACAGCTCTCTAAATTTCTGCGGAAGAAATGTGTACCAAATCTTAGCGCTTTTCTCATACATAAATGGTGGTAGATGAACATTCGTCCCCCAGATTGTTTCACTACAGTATTGACTGATTTCACGCCAAATTTAGGGCGTTCAAAAAGTTTTGCACAGTCGTCTCTATTTTTTTAATTTTTTGCAGGAGGATAACGAAATTTTAGGTGGACATAACTTGGAACATTTAGCAATACATTGAGCCTACTACTCAATGTAGCCTCCATCAGCTGTTACGCATCTGGCCGAACGTTCTTTCCATGATGTAAATGCACTTTAATAAAATTGACTTTTACACCATCGCTTGACACAGGAAATAAGGTCTTTCTCAACAGCAAATGTTTTACTGCGCAGATGTGCCTTCAGACGACCAAAGAGGTAAAAATCAGACGGAGCCAAGTTCGAACTGTAGGGAGGGTAGGGAACAATTTTCCAACCCATTTTCCTGATTTTCTCAGTCTGTGATCTGTTGGTCTTGATGGCACGCCGCAGCTTGTCCAGTGACAAACTGCAACGGTCCGAGTTAATTGTGGAGCTAGGTTCCAAAAAGTCAATGAAAATGACACCACACTGATCCCAGAAGGAGGCCATCACGTTTGGGCCTGCTGTTCGTGAAAGTCTTGCTTTCTTCTTCCGAGGGTAACCCGGATGACACCACTCCATGGATTGGGTTTTGCTCTCAGGTTCGGACAAAAACGACCATGTTTCATCCTGGGTAACGGCGCAATCAAAACATTGTTCCCACTCTTCAGTGAAGGTCTTCGTGAGACCCTCGCACACATTCTTCCTCGTCGTTTTCATTTCTCTTGTCAATAATCTAGACATCCAACGTGCACAGATTTTTTCTATACCCTAGTGAGTCTACCAGTGATAAGACACTACCCAATGACAAACGAATCATTTCACCAAGGTGTCGTGTCGTCACACATCTGTCATATTGGATGATTTGATCAATGGTCTCCTTATTTACACCGCTCACTGCAGTCGACGGTCGACCGCCTCGTGGGTTGTCCAGTACAGAGAAATCACATTCTTTAAACCCCTGCAACCGCCGGTGGATACTGCTGCGATCCACTGTGTTCTCCCCATAAACAGGCAGCAACTTCCTGTGAATCGATGTGGCAGAGTCATCGCCGGTCTTGAAGAGGAACTCCATCACCGACCGTTGTCGCAACCTGACATCTACTTCACGGTACATTATGGCTCACTTGTAAATAAAAGAAAATACTTTTATGTACTAACTTATAGCTAAGTGTTTCAAGTATGTTCACAAAAAAATTAATTCTCCTCCTGCAAAAAATAAAACAATTAGAGACGACTGTGCAAAACTTTTTGAACGCCGTTTGTACTACTGTGTCATTGGTTTGTGAGGAAGAGGTAGATAAAGTTGCAAAAATGTAAGTTGTGGGACACCTGAATCAGAGATTTGACATTACTTGTATTAGGCCTTACCTTATGTGGCTGAAATAGTACACACGTACGCATTATCCTCTCCATCCTCGAGCACACTTTTATCTTTCCTCGCCCTCTTAGGTTAACCTGATTTTCAAATTGAGCGAGAATATTGAGAGCTACATAAATTCTCCTACTATCGATTTCGTCGAATATAGACAGAACGAAAGCTCCTGCACCAAAGCCTAGCGTCTGGAGAGTCCGCAGTACGCAGGATTGGCACAGTAAAAACCAAACAAGTATCATACGCTGCACCTTCCCCTCAGCAGTTGTGCAAACAAGTGTCGCCTCCGAGACACGGTGTAAGTTTCATTAAGAATTTGAATTTTTCCCAGCACACAACTTCATACAAGTGCTAGATCTGCTACGCGCACCGAAATATTCTCCGCATTGTGACGGCATAAAACTGGAATAGATAATATGAGGAGACGCAGAATAACGAAGGGACGCGGCCCCGTGCAAGCTGTTGTTAATTACTGTTTTTATCGCAGGTGTCTCTGAGCAGTGTGGGACTTAACATCTGAGGTCATCAGTCCCCTAGGACTTAGAACTACTTAAATCAAACTAACTTAAGGACATTACACACGTCCATGCCCGAGGCAGGATTCGAACGTGCGACAGTAGGGGTCGCGCGGTTCCAGACAGAAGCGCCTAGAACCGCTCGGCTACAACGGCCGGGTTTTATGAAATTGGAACTTAATATTCGGGAATTGTTATTTCGATACCGTGTACTAGGTGAAGATCCAGTGAAAAGTTTTTCACAATTTTGGTCGCTTTGATGTTAGTCCCCCCTTAAAGGAAGGAATTAGATTTGCAGTAGGTGAGGAACGAAGCACTAGGCGAGAGAAAATTAGGAAAAGGGAGAAGGTGCATGGCAGGGTGGAAGATCCATCTCGCCAGAGGCAGGTGGTCGGCGTCTCTTGGCAGGGGTGGGGTTAGGAGGGATCTGAGCAGCCGGCGCACCCGACCTGTGCTATGAAAAATCCTACAGTTTCCTAGTAAACAGATCTGCTCTGTGCTTGCGAGTGACGCAACTGGTGACGGAAGCTCTGTAGCCGGGCCGGGGACGGCGCGTGCTGCGTGCTGCGTGCTGTGTGTGCGCGCGCGCGCGCGCGTGTGTGTGTGCGGCGGCAGCAGTGAGTCAGTGGCGTGCTGTGACGTGGCCTCCTGCTCCTTGTCCCCTCCCCTCCCCCCCCCCCTCTCCCGAATGAGCGGTCTCTGGTGCCCTCACCCTGCGTAGCCCTTGTTGCAAGCTACGACGCCCCGCCCTTATTTGACTCGTGGAACGATTTATGTTCCCTTCTGTACTTGTGAGGGGCACACGTGTCTGAGCGGTGTGCTAGTTGACAGAAACGGGGCGCGGTGGAAGGGCCGCGCGTGCCGGTTGTGGCGTATAAACGCAAAAGCTGACGGCTACGGTAACATTGGACCAGCTAATAGATCTCAGTCGAGGAGGGCTCTGGACCGGGCGGACCGCCAATGGCCACGGTCACGTCGTGTGGCGCGCTCGCCAGTGGAGGGCGGGGATAGAACGGTAGCAAGCCCTCCCCGTGGTCCTGGCGCGCACTACACCTCAGTGCAGCGTTCGTACTACACTGTCGCGCACTATTGCGATTGCTGATATCGGGAGGTCGGGCTCTGTACACCCGTAGTCGGTACGAGCAAAGCACCTCGAGGAGACGCAGCTGGGGAAGGTTGCGCGGAAAGCGCCGTGGCACTGCTCCCGCTAAACAACTCTGACAGGACGACGAGGACGGGCGCGGGATGGCGACTCTGCGTTTGGCGCGCCCCCCCGGCGGAATGCGTCCGGAAGGCGTGCGGCGGCCGGCGAGGGCCCCTTTCCCGCCCACGCAGCCCCAGCCGGAGGCCGCCCCCACTTGGGTCCCGTACATCTACTAATGTCTGTCGTCCGACTACATTACTCCCCTTATCTAATGGCAGCTACGTGGGCACAAAACGTTAAGTGCGTACGCTTCCGCGACGGCGCTGAGGTGCTTAAAATTGTGTCGGTTTTGCACGAGGTCACGGTCTAAAGTACTCCTACAGTGGCCTTCCTCAGAGCAAGACTGGTTTTGAAGGAGGAAAGGTATAACGCAAACACTCGGCGCCAGTACCTCTTGTTGTAGCACCTCGCCGGTCCCAGAACATAACAAACTGCTTGTGGCGAGAGGGACGGCATAGGAAGCGGGCTGGGCTGCCGGTGGACTGTCCGCCTTGCCGGTGGGCACGTGTTTTCTGTACATCATTTGCCACTTCGCCAGTGTCGTGGGGAGGGCGACGCGGCGCAGCCAGTCGCACCCGGGCAGCTGCCAGCGGACGGCCGCTGTGCTAGATAACCGGTGCCGACTCGCCGCCCTGCGGCTGCCCTTCAGTCCGAGCTGCGCCTGGGGGCTTCGCTTCCGCCGCGGACCGACAAAGACTCGGAAGTGCGACGCACTGATGCACAATGATTGCCGCAAATAGCGTCACCTTTCCTCCTGTAAAACCAGTTTTGCGCTGAGAAAGGCGGATGTAATACGATCGACACATCACTTTAATAGTTAATATTTTCAACTATTTTATACGGTGGCGTGTGGCACCATCACAACAATTGTAACCATTATCGACAGAAAAGTGTAAGAAATACACGCTGTGCAGATCGTGTGCAAGGGCTCCATCGAATGCAATTCTTACGTCGGTAACGTTGCCCAGTGACGCCGTCGAGAACTGCCTTCTCGTCACCGTCGGCATAATCGTCCTCGCCCTCTGCTCTGTGTCATCCGCACATAGCTTTGAGATATACTGTGAGTAATCTGAGTATTCACATTATACGTTGAGGCACGGCTGTTGGTCACGTGGGCTTGTGAACTCGGCCGAAAAGTACAGTCTTTGGGCCCGGTAATACGCAGAGTACGTTACCATTATTCCGCTTGCGTTTTACCCTTGCACATATCCTCAGCACAACTGTGAGGTAGAGTATGCAACATAGCAACACACACACACACACACACACACACACACACACACACACACACACACACACACACACACTAAAAAACGGGAATGGAGAAATGAAGAGCTGCGCACGTGGAGCGGATATCCGTAGCAGGGAGCCTGTGCGACAGGCCTCCGTGCAGGAAAACGAACAAACACTAAGTACCGCCAAGACGGGTCGGCAAACGTTCCGATTGTACGAATCAGCAAGATCTCGTAGTACGGACCAACTCCTATGCTGGGATCAACTTAGGTGGTCAGCAATCTTTCACACACAGAGCCGAGACCTCCGTTTATATAACCGTCACTCGTATTAGGTAAATTAATAGAAAACAATTTAAGGAATCGAGAATATTCAGGCACACGACGAATTCATTTCATCTTGTGACGCTAAAGCCATTTCTTACGCGAAATGGAACTAAAAAAAAGATTATTTCTCGAAACAAAAACTGGATATTTCGTTCGAATTTGCGTTACAGCTCTGTTTACTGGAAACTGACGTCTTGTCAAGGTAAACGAAGACAGTGCGACAAGCAGATCCTGCTTCTACAAACTACGGCCTGCCGCGCTGAAGCTGGGAATGCGTGAGAAAGCCAGGTGACCCGTTGCCGACTCGTCAGGAAATAGTACCGACGTTTTTCACCGCTTCAGCCGGTAGAACTTGGGCGGTTAACAGTGTGGCGCCCGTGAAATGCCACAGTCTACACGCAACACCACGTGCTGCGCCGAGCTAGACGTTACGTCGGCAGCCTGCCTCAGTACCTCCTCTTCACACACAGAGCTGTCGTAATGCTTTCATTACACTCACGCAAAGAAACATACATTTTGACAAGTAAAGCTCTGAAATGTGTTGTGCCAAAATAGGTAACGAAGCTTGAGCAGCCGAATAGCTGTCACTTTATGTTTCCTTTCTTCTGTTTTGAAGACCGGTCAGAAGTGATAGCATCCGTCAGCAGGATCTATCGCCGGTTTTGCAAATTTCATGTTACAGTTCTGTCTCAGACTGCGTGCAGTAGTTGTGCTGGTGTTTCGCCGTCCTCTACTTCTTTTACTACACTCTCAAGATTCTTCGCTTTTTATGCCGTCTCCTTCTTTCCCATAATCTGTTTCCTTCTTATCCTCCAGGATTTAATCTACGTTTCCAGTATGCAGGTTTTCGATGTTTTGTTTCCATTACATCTAAATTTAATTAGTAAAAAAAAAAAGTTGTTAACTGTAGCTGGTGTACACCGTAAAAGTTTGCAGATGTTCTCCCTTTCATCTTTACATTTCCTTTGATTATCTGACGTGTGAGCTTATTTAATTTCTGAGCTTTTTTTTTTTAAAAAAATAAAACTTCGTCCGTTCTTTTTGAATCCATCGGAGAGGTTAGCAGTAGCCTTACACTCGTCTCCGTCTGTCAACAAACCACTTTTTTCCGTGTCGAAAGTTTTTCCGTTCATAAGTTACATTTGGCTGTAGTATCTTTCGGTACCGTTTTAGCTGTTCGATGCTGTTTTGAAATTGTAGTGTCCAAACCGTGTGTTGTGAGTTATCAGAGTTCTACCGATTGCTCTGTGTCCGCAGTCGTCTCCCCGCGACCGAGTGGTCCTACAGTCGGTCAGTGCAGTTACTTCCTAACACCGATATTGCAGTCGCCAGAGCAAGTGAGCTTTTAGTCTGTTTTGTATACTTTTTGTGATTGTCATAAGCGCTTGAAGTACCCCGAGTTATCACATTGCGAGTGTCCTGTAATTTGTGGGGCTCATTCATTCCTAACACTGCTCTCCACTCTCGAGCCCCCAAGTCTTCCCACTGTACTGGGTGGCTCTTGTGTATGAATCGATTTCTCGGTCATTTCTTCGATAAGTAATCTATCTGCGTGGCGTCCTGTCCTGAACAAGCCTCGAACGACGTTTAAGTTGATCGAATTTTGTTGCTCGTGGCTAACGGCCACTGTAAATAGCATCCTATTTCGCTTTTGTTTCTCCAGGTGTTTGCCATTTGAAAGCTAAAAATGCCTGAACTATGAGTATAGAGTGCACTTTACCAGCCGGCCGCGGTGGCCAAGCGGTTCTAGGCGCTTCAGTCCGGAACCATTCGGCTGCTCCGGTCGCAGGTTCGAATCCTGCGCCGGGCATGGATGTGTGTGATGTTATTAGGTTAGTTAGGTTTAAGTAGTTCTAAATTTTAGGGGGCTAATGACTTCAGATGTTAAGTCCCATAGTGCTCAGAGCCATTTTTAGTTCACTTTACTTTGTCGGCGGATATCACGTAGTACTCAAAGAATTGCCGACGCTTGTGTTGCCTTGTATGCCTCTGCTCCCGCAGCCGCAGACTTCGTATTGCCGTCACACGGCTGTCGAGGCCAGTTCACGCTGTCCGTCTCCTCAAGGTGCAGTCACAGCGTCCGTCACGCCGCGGCAGGGCACGGCAACTCACGTCATCTCGACTCACAAGGCTGTCTTCAACTTATTATTTTTTTTCTCCGGGAACTGCGATCTTCGCAAGATGATTTTCAACTGTTTTTATGCACAAAGTGCACGTACACATTGCGGTAGGTTATATACATGGATGCCGGAGTGCAAATTTGTACGGAAATGACACTTATTGGACTCGGACGGTTTGCAGCGTGTAGCACACAAAAAAGGAGTGAGAGTCCGAAAAATTTCATTTCGTGATACTGAAGGGAAATTTCACACACTATTCAAGGAGCTCAAGAGAGAGAGGAGTGTTTTTTTTATATTTTAGAGAGTCGAAGCATCCATTTTTTTCATTTTTAAGTCAGATTGCACCCAAAATTACTAAAAGGAACACAGTGTTACGAGCCGATACCACATCCAGTACAAAAGTGCTGTATTTGAAGTTCAGTGTAGTTGCGCAGTAGTCGTGTCTCCCTCAGTAGCTTTCCCTTCAACTTTTATAGGTTTTCTGTACATCTCGCATTTGGCTTTTAGTAGTTCAAAAAGTGCCTTATTTGTACTAGGGTTTGCTAGTGAAACCACGTAAATATTGACCACTGATGCGTACAAAACTGTTTCACAAGCAATCCGAAGAGCTACTTAACAATAAATAAACCTGCCACAAACACACATTTATACAAATAACATGCAGTGCATTTCTTTACGAAACACTAAAAGTGCCTGACGATGGTAAAATAAATTGAACCTACTACTCACTCTGATTCTATCCACAGTACCTTTTTCACTTCACAATTTGTAGCCATATTGCAATCCATTTCATTGCAAAATATTACATACCGGTATGTATGAAAGTTCACTTTATAAATGTGGTGGATGGCACGTAATGTAGTTCGACCGTGTCGTACTATTCAGACTGCTACTTCACCACTTCAGTTAATCTTCTGCATTTATTGTAAGTTTAACAAGGGAAATAACGAAACGAAACAATTAGTAAACAAATAACGAAGAACTAACAACTTGTATCGGCTACGAAAATCACGAGGTAACAAAATATTGAGATGTGCGCATGGCCGTGTATCGGGAGCAAATGAGCTTAGGGGTCACGTGATCGACAACCGCCAAAAGCTCCTTGCCGAGGAACCTCGACACTCCCGTGGCGGAACGGGCGACGCCACGTCTTGAGGTGCGCTGCAGAATGTTTTGACGAGGCGAGGTTGGCGTCGCGTGACGACCATTGTGCGTTGGCCCTCAGTGGCCAAAGCAGCACGCCGCTCTGTGCAGTTTTCGTTTTGTGCGCGTCGCCTTTGCCTTACACGTAAGGTGGCGCCAAGTGACTGCGGCAGTGGTGGCGCCGTCTATTGTTAAGACAGACTGACGGCTGCGCACCGTTCGATGTCGCATACCGCCAGTGTGGTTTCACGCCGAAGAGAAGGTGGTCACTCGAGTTATCGTTCACCACCGAACATGCGGGCGAGTAAGCGACAGCAACGAGTGATTCGATTTTTGGCGGCGGAGGGAGTTGGAGGCCGTGAAATGTATTGGCGGATGAAGGCTGTGTGCGCGTGTACTGTCTGAGCCGTTCGCGTGCTGTGGAATGGCGCAAAAGATTCGTCGAGGGGCGCGAGTCACTGGAAAACGATGCTCGTCCTTTACAGGCTCATCGTACCGGAAATGGTTGCGGACAACCGCAGAAACACCGTCGGTTGCTGGGTATTAGCGTGGGCACCGTCTACACCGTAAAGCATCGACAGTCAAACTTTCGAAAAATCTGTCGGCAGTGGGTTCCCCACCAACTGGCCTCCGAACAACACAATACTCGAATCATCTGTGACGTTACCGTGATGAGAAATACGGCTTTCTGTCGCCTATTTGTCACAGGTGACGCAAACGTGGTGCCACTATTTTGAGTTGGAAAGCAAGCGTCAGAGCAAACAGTGGAAACGTGCGACTTGCCCACCTCCAAAGAAATCAAAGGCCGCAGACACCGATTCTGGTAAGGTCGTGATGTCCTTTTTTGATCGCAAGGGTCCACCGCTTGTCGAGTTCCAGGAACGGGGAACCACAATCGATGCCCAGCATTATCGAGCCTCTTAGCAGAAGACGACCCATCGAGTCGAAACGCCGAACCATCTTGTCTGATGGCGTTATCGTCCTGTACAATAATGCCCGCCCACATACGGCCAATGCGGCGAAGACGGTGAGAAACGCCTGAACATCCACCGCACACTCCCGACCGTTCACCGTGTGACTTTTATGTGTTCGCAGCTCTAAAAGCTATGGGGGACACAGATTCGCAACGGACGACGAGGTGTGTGACTGGGTCCACACCCTGATCCGACAGCAGCCTACTGGCTTCTCCGAGGTGGAACCGAGCGGCTGGTGTCGCAATGGGATAAGTGTGCCAACAGTTTTGGCGACTATTTTTGAGTATGTATACTGTGCATAACTACATTTTGAGTTAATAAAATCGTTACCGTTACTTTGCACTAGTGACCAGGTTTCATTTGAATGCTCTTTATACAGCGTGTCCGAAAAGTCTTTCACTGGTGTATAATTGTTTACAAACTATCAAAGTTCTTTTCACACATCAGTAAACACGACGTACCGCATCTATGCGATATTCAGTTTCCGCCCACACATTAGCCGACATCACGGGAGGGATCGATTCAACGTCTGTGGTTATCCGTTGACGCAGGGTTTCAAGATCTGGTACACGTGTTCGGCTGACCTCGTCCTTGACATAACCCCATAAAAAGAAGTCTAATGAGGTTATGTTGGGAGAACGTGGAGGCCAAACTGTTGGCCATCGCCCAGGAAAGGTCATATCGAGATAGTCACGGACGTCCAAACCCCAATGAGACGGTGCACCGTCTTGCTGAAACAAGACATCGCGGTGATGCTGAAGTAGCTGAGCAACACCATACAGTTGCAACACGTCCAGATACACTGCAGATGTGATGGTAGCCTCAGCGAAGAAGAATGCCCCGATAATTCGATCGTGCAATAGCGTGCACCAAACATTCACGTTTGGACTGCCTCTGGTGCACTCCATCTCGCCAGAGGGGTTGTGAACCCCAAATGCGCACATTATGGCGATTCACTACTCCGCTGACAAAAAAGATCGCTCCGTCGGAAAAGGCAATTCGTCTCAGATAACCATCATCGTCATCAATACGTGATAGCATTTCGACTGCAAAGTCATATCGACGTGTACTGTCATTGGGCAACAAGGCCTGAACGATTTGCACTTTGTATGCACGAGACAATAAACGTTTGTGTAAAATGTCACGGAGAGAGAGCTTTTTGGCATCTGTAATTGACGTGAGGCCCTGCGCACCGATTTCTTTGGGCTTTGCAGAAAAGTCTGCCTTACAGCTTCCACCCTGTCTGCTGAGGTCAGCAACCGATCCTGTGTTCTTGAACTTCTCATACCAGGCTTTAATGCTCTCGACATCAGGTGAATCTCAAACTTTGATAATTGTAAACAATTAGACAGAAATTCCATATTTGTATCTTCTAGCCTGAGTTAGCAGTTTATGTAATGAGGGAAAGACTTTTGGGACCCCCGTGCGGTCGGCGCGCGGCTCTCCGGCCGGAGGCCGCGATGCGCCGACACGGGCGGCTGCTGGCTGCTGTGCGAGAGCGGCCGGGGGCGGGCAGGAAGCGCGGCCGCGGGATGTGTGGCGGGGGCGGCGCCGTTGCCAGGTCGCCGCGGCCGCGCCAGCTGCCCCCCCCCCCCACCCCCACCCCACACACAGTACAACAGCTGTTATAAAGAAACTCTTAGTCACAGCCGAATAATTAAATGCGTCTAGGTTCTCCGTAATGCTCAAACAACTAAGGTGGTAAAACACTTCAAACCCCGTGGTGAGACTACTACGTGGAATACCAATGAAAGATCGTGGACACACAGGAGAGTAGTAAAGCTACGATAAGCACAGAGCACTACGGCGCCGATTTACAAAAAAACTACTCTTTCGATAAAGGCTAAACTTCGGCATTATCCCTCCGTCGTTAAACCCGAGCCAACAGACGCAAGTGAAGCATTATTTAAACTAAACAGTCAAGCAGCAACCGATAAATTGCAGAAAAACTTGATTGGACAACACTTCGAACGATTATTTTTTTAAGAAAAGAAAACACAAACCACGAAGTTAATGCCCAGTGGAGACACCCAGTAAGATAAAAAACAACTGATGTAAAGAAGTACAAATGGTTCCAAGTGAAATGAACGTTAACAAACATCAAATTGACTTAGAGAAGAGAAGCTGCGCCTTAAAAACAAATACATACGACTGACGCTAAGTACATCACAACGGAACAAGTACGTCATATCTGCAGAAGAGCGAGCCGCCAAATCACTGCGAATGAAATAGTTTTCCGAAAGGAAAAAATTGTCGAGTGCTAAGATCTAAACTTATTCATTCTTGGCTCTGTTGTATAATATCAGATTTTTGTGGGCGTAAACTGTATAAATAAATGAATAAATAAATAAGTCTCGCTGCCTGTCTAACAAACAGATGTCACAAAAATCGCTGACAGCGCCACGTCCAAATAGAAAAATTCTTCACAGATGCTACAGCAGCTTCATCCCACATACAAATTCACCCTCGAGCGCATTCTCCACAACTACTCTCACTAGACCAGATTCGAGTCCAGAAGCTGAGCTGTTAGCTTGTTATAGATTAAGAAGAGACAGCTGTAGTTCCGAGGCGCCCCCTCCTCCCCCTCCTGCGCACGTGTCCGGCCATCCAGATTTAGGTTTTCCGTGATTTCCCTAAATCGCTCCAGGCAAATGCCGGGATGGTTCCTCTGAAAGGGCACGGCCCACTTCCTTCCCCTTCCTTCCCTAATCCGATGACACCGATGACCTCGCTGTCTGGTCTTCTTCCCCAAAAACCAACCAACCAACCCACCCTTCTGCGTACTGGACAATATCAGATCTTGGGAATGACCAAATCATCCTAGTTTGACACACAATATGGTAACACTTCCTGAGTATTTTTTCCTAACCACAAATTTCAGACGGAAGGAATGCGCCGTCAACAGTGAGACACTTCGGGAAGCGCAACGCCTACTGCCCCACCCACTCACCATATACTGCGGATCTCGCCACACTGAGTTATCCTGCGAACCACGTTGCCGCCTTCACTCGTGCTACAGGCAGACCTGACGGCCGTCCTCACGAGTCCTACAGGATACTTAAACAATAAACGCGTGTAGACAAACTCCAACCACAAATCGGATAATTCGATGGGCCGAGTTCGAAAGTAGGCCTGAAAATAAAGTACAGGCTGAAAAGAAAACATACCAATTAACTCTGAAGTAATGGAAATAAATCTCTCTCTCTCTCTCTCTCTCTCTCTCTCTCTCTCTCTCTCTCTCTCTCTCTCTCACACACACACACACACACACACACACACACACACACACACACACACACACACCTGTAGCACTCCATGAGAGTTCCTTTTCCAGCTACGACGCGGCATTGGGACGCTGACTAGGCACAGAATCGCCTTCAGTTCTTATCTGCAAACGACCGCTGACAGCTGACGAGAGGGGTCGTTGGATCTACATCTACAGCCATACTCCGCAAGCCACCTGTCGGTGTGTGGCGGAGGGTACCCTGAGTACCTCTATCGGTTCTTCCTTCTATTGCAGTCTCGTATTGTACGTGGAAACAAGGATTGTCGGTATGCTTCTGTGTGGGCTCTAATCTCTCTGATTTTATTCTCGTGGTCTCTTCGCGAGATATACGTAGGGGGGAGCAATATACTGCTTGACTCTTCGGTGAAGGTATGTTCTCGAAACTTTAACAAAAGCCCGTACCGAGCTACTGAGCGTCTCTCCTACAGAGTCTTCCACTGGAGTTTATCTATCATCTCCGTAACGCTTTCGCGATTACTAAATGATCCTGTAACGAAGCGCGCTGCTCTCCGTTGGATCTTCTCTCTCTCTCTCTTCTATCAACCCTATCTGGTACGGATAGCAGTATTCAAGTAGTGGGCGAACAAGCGTACTGCAACCTACTTCATTTGTTTTCGGATTGCATTTTCTTAAGATTCTTCCAATGAATCTCAGTCTGCCATCTGCTTTTCCGACGTTCAACTTTATATGATCATTCCATTTTAAATCACTCCTAATGAGTACTCCCAGATAATTCATGGAATTAACTGCTTCCAGTTGCTGACGTGCAATATTGTAGCTAAATGATAAGGGACCTATCTTTCTATGTATTCGCAGCACATTACTCTTGTCTACATTGAGATTCAATTGCCATTCCGTGCACCATGCGTCAATACGCTGCAGATCCTCCTGCATTTCAGTATAATTTTCCATTGTGGAGAGGCAGCATCGCGGCGACCCCTCCCCCCCCCCCCCCCCCCCCCCCCGGTTGTTGTGTTGTGACGTCTGATGTCTAGACAGTGGCCGTGCTGCAGCATAGCGACGGATAATTTCTTGACGTAGCTACCCACAGTGTTACTGCTTCCATTTGCAACTCGGATGGAAATTGTCCCTGATTGTAGCGCACTAACTCTTCCGACAGTGTAGTGAAATATACCTATCAGTACTACGGTCTTAGACAATCACTTGCGTCTTATTCACAATGGGAAGACGTCGTGTGGAGAATTCTTTAAAGGAATAGTCTTCGTGAAGTTTAGTGCAGCCTTTTGTGGGCAAAAGACATCGCCAATGTTCAAAAATTCCGAAATGTCTAAGACATATTTGTAATCCTAGACTTCCAGACGACAGAGGGAGAGAGAGAGAGAGAGAGAGAGAGAGAGAGAGAGAGAGAGAGAGAGAGAGAGAGTAACTTTTAAATGTTTGTAATGTGCGGTTAACTTCCATCGGAGTTTGAAATAAATTGAGGTTCGTGCTGCACTGGTCAGATACGGATGTTCGCGTCACAACGTAACCTACTCAATCAGTCAAACATGCAACATAGTCATTGCTCGATCTTAATATCGTGAAATTAGTTGTTCAGGCACTGCTTAGCTAAACCACCTTCTTTCTTTTGAATCGGTTTTGCAATTTGCAGTTTATATAGATCCAGATCTTACAAACCGAGTACCCTCGTACAGATGG
Organism: Schistocerca gregaria; assembly: GCF_023897955.1. Classification (NCBI taxonomy): domain Eukaryota; kingdom Metazoa; phylum Arthropoda; class Insecta; order Orthoptera; family Acrididae; genus Schistocerca; species Schistocerca gregaria. Next base: position 12,761,389 of record NC_064920.1, read on the forward strand.
ATATCAAGTCCAGTGTCCTCTCAGGACGCACGACAATGTCCTTGGGGGTCGAAACTGGCCATCGATTCAAATAAAAAGAAAAGTTCCTTAATCTTCTGTAATATGGGTTCACAGCTTCTATGAATTTTTGAAATGAAGTTACTCGAACAGAAAGGTTTATATGTTCTTTTTTCCCGCTCGCTGTTCGGGAGTGGAACAGTAGAGAGATAGTATGATTGTGGTTCGATGAACCCTCTGCCAAGCACTTAAATGTGAATTGCAGAGTAGTCATGTAGATGTAGATGTACTTGCTTTCAGCTGTTAGTTTTTTTTGTTACCGTTGCAATTTCGAAATTGTCATTTTCGAGCATAAGATTTTGGCATTTGTTTTTACCATAAACGGAGATAACAGCCCTCTGATTGGAGAGGACACCATTACAAGACCCTTTTGACCAGAATACAAGTGATACCGAAGTAACGACCCTTTACCCCAATTCGAGAGAAGTGGAATTTGCATCCGGATCTGGCTATACATATTTATGTTTTCCTTGGCTCCCTGAAACAAGTCAATTCTTTCACTGTCTAATGCGAGCATGTAAAGGCACATAGCAAGTGTCACAGGATAGTCGGCACCGATGGCGCAGGTGTGTTGTATGCGCAGCACACGCCCCCAGCTGTGTAGGAGGCCGTCTGACAAGTGGTTGTACAAGTGATGGGTATTTTGATTTCGGCAGTGGTGCAAGAATTCGGCTTCACAGTTGCTGTAACCTATTTTCAAAACACAGTCCGGAATGTTCAGCTGATCTGTAGGTCCTCTACCGTGTGACAGAATTACAGTAGCACCGCAGATGTTACTCTTTTTCTTGTACTCGTCCACATTTCGTGTCGACTTGCTGCGCTACTCGTTTTATGCGACGCGGGGCCGGGCCAGATGCTGGAGGGTGACCCCCTCGCGTGGGGTCGCCTTGGAGACGCCGGCGCCAGTAGACGAGCGTCCTTCGTGCAACCGGCGCCACCCATCGATCTCGCACGAGTACCGACGCTGCGTCCCCGTCTTTTGCGTCGCACGGCGCAAGTTGTTCGTTGTCGGATTGTTCCCGTTTGTCGGCCGGAAAACTAGTGTCAAAGAGAAGACAAACTGTGACGTCACTCTCCCTCCCCGTGGCTGCCGGCGCTGCGCGCGTGGAAACGACCCCGTCGTCTGCCTGGTGCTACACGGCGATCACAAAACGAATGCCACGGCTACAGGTTGCTACCCGTTGTCCGGACAAATTACGGCAGTGTTCCACTTTGCCACTGTCGAATCGTTCGTTTCCCCCAAATTCCCTCTGTGTACGAGCAGAATAGGCTCTTTCAAATTGTCGCCTCGTATCCACGTCCTGAGGTTACCACTCTTGAGGACGGGTTACGGCGTGGCTTTTTGGAAAAAAATATTCGCTCCGAAACATCAGGTCTACGGTAGTCTGTAAGAAGAGGCGCCATACATCGACACCTCACCACCAAAACAGCCACTGTTAGTCGAAAGTTGCGCCCCTAATTACTTTTGCGGACCCGATCGATTGCTGTCTAAATCCGAACGTTTCTTCTTCGGCAGATACGAGAAACATTCGCTTTCCCTCTCCTCGAGTAATTTGCGTGCTGAACAAAATTATTGAGGTATGTACTCACGACTTGCGACTAAAAACTGCGCAGTGCAGATTGGGAAGCGCGTGGGATTTGACGGCCACGACTCCTGGCACTCGCCGCGAGTCGCCGCCTCGGTGCTCTAGGCGCGCAGCCTCCCTCACTCTCTGTCTGTGTTCCCGCGCTGCCGTTTCATCGTACTTAGACAGCGTCTTGATCGCGAGTACGTGGCTCATTTGTTATCCAGATTACGTGTACGAGCGAGTGTGTAGTACCGTAACTAGTCGGTTTTCGCCAGTTATTGAGCATATCCTGCTAGAACAGAGTTCGTTTCTCTCGAACACTTGCGCGAGTGGAGAGGGGGAGAGGGAGAGGGAGAGAGAGAGAGAGAGAGAGAGACGCGGTGGACGCAACCGTGCAACGGCGTGGCTCTGCGGCTGTACTGGTTGTTGTTTTAGCAGCCGAGAGGTGCCGACGTCGGCTGCTGTGCCGCCGCCTCTGTAGCGTGCGGGGCCCGCTATCGCAGTCGCCCCAGATACCGCTATTTACCCAGCTGTCCGTCCCCAGACCCGCCGCCGTGCCTTCTCAAAGCACTCGGTGAAACAAACTTTCCCTTTCTTGGGGGAGGGGGGGGGGGACGCCTACGGTTGCAAAACACAAGTTCGATCCGAAAGAGGAGAACTGAGCGATAGGTGCCGGTCAGTGTGGCGGAAGACGAGTTTCGGGCCCACAGAAGTGAAAAGCATTACGTCAACTAATACCCCACACGGCGACCTATGTCACAAGGTCGTAACAGGTGTAGATTTAGAGAGAGCCTTCGATGCTTTTAACTGGGGGACGCTACCAGTTGTGAAGGTAGCACGAATAACATTCAGGGAGTGAACCGTTATCTAAAATTTATACAGAAACCAGACTGCAGTTGGGCGCGTCGGAGGACACAGAGAGAAGGCAGTGGCTGAGAACGCAGGGAGACGGGCCCCTGTGTTGTTCGGCGTGTACATTTGGCAAGTTGTGAGAGAGACCGACTAGAAATTTGTGAAGGGAAATAAAGTTCGGGGAGAGTCAATGTCAACTTCTACATTAGCGGATGGATTGTGATTCTCACACGTGCGGCAAAGGATCTGCGAGAGCGGTCGAACGGAATGGATAGCGTCTTCGAAAGGCATTAATAAGATGAACAGCGACAAAAGTAAAACGAGGGTAAAGGAATGTAGTCGAAGTAAGTCTGGCGATGTTGAGAAAATGAAACGCTGAAGCTAGGACAGGAATTTTGTTATTCTGGGCAGCAAAATAATTGATGGTCGAAGTAGACGGCAGTCTAGCATTTACGAAAAAAAAAATAATCTCGAATATAAATTTAAGAGTTACGAAGTCTTTTCTGGAGGTATTTCCCTGGATTGCAGCCGTGTAGGGACGAGACAGCTCCACCAGACAAGTTTTGCGACTCCAGACGTCAGCTTCCGCAACAGAGCCGTACGTCTGAGTATGTCAGCAGGTTAAGGCACACGTATTGTGCAGCACGATGCTGTGCGCCGCAGTAAAACAAAGCTTCGAATCGGTGGCGAAGCTTCTATCGTCGTGATCTTATCCTCAGGCGTCTCGCCCTTTCGTGAAGCGCGTCATATCCGGCCACCGATCTTTGCCTGTAAACCAGGATTGTATGAATTGTCGTCACAAGCTAGTCCTGACCTATCTAGGTCAGGTCCTGAAACCTGTACGTACCACTTTCTGCCTCTGAGAGCACGTATCGCTTCCAGAGCTAAGCCAGCAATGAGGGCATAACAAAGCGCTCATAAAAAATAAATACAGTTTGGACTGATCCCTACAAATGAAGCCGCCGGTGTGGCCGAGCGGTTCTAGGCGCTTCAGTCTGGAATCGCGCGACCGCTTAAGGTCGCAGGTTAGAGTCCTGCCTCGGGCATGGATGTGTGTGATGTCCTTAGGTTAGTTAGGTTTCAGTAGTTCTAAGTTCTAGCGGACTGATGACCTCAGATGTTAAGTCACATAGTGCTCAGAGCCATTTTTTTGAGCCTACAAATGAAAATATTTCTCTGAAGCATCGCTGATTTCCAGTATTCGCGCAGCAGTGAACTATATGAAAAAGTTTAATTTAGAAACACACTTTATTCGACATGTAAACGTCACTACAGTTATTCAGATTTAGGTCATGGTATGTTCAATACGCCTACAGTCATTGTCGATGACGTGGCGCAGACGAATAGCGTAATTGTGCACGATCCGTTGATGCGTCGGAACATCGATGCTGTCTATGACCTCCTGAAGGGCTGTTTTCAGATCAGCAATGGTTTTGGGGTCATTGCTGTGCACCTTTTCTTTCATACAGCCCCACAAAAAGGAGTCGCATATTTTCAGATCCGGAGAATAGGGCGGCTAATCGAGGCCCATGCCAGCGGCCTCTGGGTACCCCAGAGCCAGAGTGCGGTCCCCAAAGTGCTCCTCCAGGACATCAGACTTTCTCCTGCTTCGATGAGATCGATTCCATCATTCATTAACCCCGTCTTGTCGAAATCAAGGTCACTTTGGATGAACGGATTGAAATCATCCTCCAAAACCTTCACGTACCGTTCGGTAGTCACCTTGCCCTTGACGAATATCGCACCCATTATTCCGTGGCTGGACATTGCACACCACACAGTTGAGGTTGAAGAGACTTTTCGATCGCGAAATGCGGATTCTGAATCCCCAAAATGCTCCAATTTTGCTTATTGGCTCAACGATCCAGTTGAAAGTGGGCTTCGTCTCTAAACCAAACCGAACAATTCCTATCAGGCCCCGCCGCCAACCGCGCAGTTTGAACCTTCTAACGCAAACCGTTCAGAAGTGATGAGGACTTTATTTCAGATAGTTGAATAACTGTCACCCTGTACATATTACTGGTATATGCTGTTGTGCTCTCCCGCTGGCTGTGCACGGTTCGCAGCGCCTACCGTGGTAGTGTTGCATTCTGTCACAGGATGACTCACACACGCCCAACTGTACAAGAACTTGGAGCTTGCACGCGGCCCCTGCTTTTGGTAGTGGGGAGTGAAGTGTCAAAGTCAGCCATTTTACTCTCATATAATATATATGAATATTCTGAACGTAGCTGTTCAGCAAGGGTGAAAGTAAATGAATGATTTGAGAAAATCAGCCAACCATTTGCAGGTCTAAAGTAAAACAAATTCTCGGAGTGTGCAGTTCCAAGTTCTCAAGAAGACAATTTTGAAACCAAGTCAAGGGTTTTCAATAAACCTTTATATCTGCAACTGGTTGACTGACTTTCTCGTATCATTCATGTACGGATATGTGTAGATTAATGTACGTATAAAGAAATTAATAAAAAACAACAGCTAGAAACTCGATAGAGGTAAAATCCACCAATTAAATATAGCGTGGCAAGAATAATCACACTAACAAAGAAGAAAGAAAATGGAGAAGTGAGGTAATACTGTAGTAGTAAGAGCAGGGTTCTGGAAAAGAAGAGAGGAAAACAGAGGAAGTCGTGCGCCGCTGACTGTTGGTCAGCACGAAGTAAAAATAACTGTGAAGCACTGTAAAGGCTTAGTTCCGTAAAAAAATGCATGGAAATAAATTTTACCAGCACTGTTTTAGATCCAGGGAGCCCAGTTCACACGAAAACCATTAAAAAATGTATGAAATTTAAATTGACTTCCACTGCCTGCCTCGCTCAGTCCCCCGTCCCCGCGACTCTACGGCCAGGTTTATCAAGTTCAAAGCAGACTCTCCCGTGTCCCCTCCGGCGTTCGAAACCGCTACCCGCAGCTCGAGTTGTGGAGCTAACTTTATTTTTAGAGGATACAACTGGTGCAGAGCTTTCCTGGAGCTGTAAATGGGCGAGGGAATCTCTGAGCTTCACGGGCTTACAGCAAAATGAACAGACGTCCGTCCGTTTTTGTTGACAATTTGGGAACTTGCATTTCCACACCCCATCAGTCTTCTACACTATTTGATCAAAAGTATCCGGACACCGCCAAAAACATACGTTTCTCATATTAGGTGCATTGTGCTGCCAGGTGCTCAATATGAGCGACGTCAGTAGCCATTAGACACCGTGAGAGAGCAGAGTGGGGCGATCCGCGCAACTCGCGGACTTCGAACGTGGCCAGGTGACTGGGTGTCACCTGTGTCGTACGTCTGTACGCGAGATTTCCACACTCCTGAACATCCCTAGCTCCACTGTTTCCGATGTGATAGTCAAGTGGACAGAGACTACCGACTGTCTGAGAGGATCGTAATCTGTAATGTGCAGACATCTATCCAGACCATCACACAGGAATTCCAAACTGCATCAGGATCCACTGCAAGTACTATGATGGTTAGGCGGGAGGAGAGAAAACTTGGATTTCATCGTCGAGCGGCTGCTCGTAAACCACGCCAGTAAATGCCAAACGACGCCTCGCTTGGTGTAAGGAGTGTAAACATTGGACGATTGAACAGTGGAAAAACGTTGTGTGGAGTGACGAATCACGGTACACAATGCAGCTATCCCACGGCAGGGTGTGGGAATGGCGAAAACCCGGTGAACGTCATCAGCCAACGTGTGTAGTGCCACCAGTAAAATTCGGAGGCAGTAGTGTTAAGATGTGGTCGTGTTCTTCATGGAGGGGGCGTGCACCCCTTGTTGTTTTGCGTGGCACTATCACAGCACAGGCCTACAACTTGTTGCTTCCCACTGTTGAAGAGCAATTCGGGGATGGCGATTGCAACTTTCAACACGATCGAGCACCAGTTTGTAATGCACGCCCTGTGGCGGAGTGGTTTCACGGCGATAACATCCCTGTAATGGACTGACGTGAATCCTATAGAACACTACTGGGATGTTTTGGAACGCCGACTAGGTGCCAGGCCTCACCCACCGACGTCGATACCTATCCCTAGTGCAACACTCCGTGAAGAATGGCCTGCCGCTCCCCGAGAAACCTTCCAGCGCCTGACTGAACGTATACCTGCGAGCGTGCAAGCTGTCGTCATCGTCAAGGCTAAGGTTGAGCCTACAGCATATTGAACTGCAGCATTACCGATGAAGGGCGCCAAGAACTTGTCATTTTGAGCCAGGTGTCCGGATACTTTCGATCACATGGTGTATGTATATCCCATGTAATGTACATAATGGCTATTTTAGTCGTATTACTGACTTTTCCATCTGTTCTAGGTATAACAACTTTTAATTGCAATATTTCGTGCGTTGGTGCTACATTATTACTGTACAACACACACAATTTCGCGCTTTTCATTTACAATTGACCGCGATGTTTAATCTGCTTAAGCCACGTAGTTAGTCTTTTCGAAAGCATATATCGGTATTTGACACATGGAAGTGGATACGCGGCTACAGCGAGATTTTCATGTAATGTAAGGGAATCGTTAGCGACTCCCGCCACGACCTATTCCTTCCCTCCATTCTTCAGCCTGAGGCGAAGCAATTCGTTTACATCTGTTCCTGGGTGCTAACCCGCAGCTTTGCTCGTACTGGTAGTTCCTTCCCCTTCTTTTTTAGAGTGGCCAATTATATGACGAGCAACAACAGCCTCCTCGCCATTGATTTTTGCTTCTGCAACATCAATTAATCTCCGTAATGTCGTGTCACAAGCAGACGACGATTTTCTAGAAACTGCGTAACAGTGCGAGAATGGTGGGTTGGGGCCGCGCCAGCGCCTCCTCCTTCCCCCCGCTGCTCCCCCGCCCCTTCTGCTGCAGGAAACACGTGTCGCACCATCCAGTAGAGCACACGATAAACGCACTGCAGATTTATGAACGAGCGAGCACGTGAGTGTGAATCGCATCTGTTGCTCCTTACCGCAGGTGTTTCAAAAGTCACACACGCTTACCATATATATATATATATATATATATATATATATATATATATATATATATATATATATATATATAGGGGCGGGTGTGACGGATTGCGCAACAACTCGGGACTACTGCGGAGTCCTTTGTAACAAAAAAGTTTAACTTAAATGTCGACTATTTATTTTCAGAAAAAGTTGCGAGGCTCTGTGCACTTTGAAACTGTTGGTGCACAAGAATGTGAACCAAGCTGCCACGGCAATTGTTCAGTTCACTTGCAGTCCCTCATCTGGCTTCCGTTCGTGATGCGTTTGGAATTCTGGACAAATTCCCGGGCCTCCTGATTACAACATGACTTTTAGCTGCGTTTCAAAAAATTAAAATCAGTAGGAGAATACTGGTAATTTTTTCGTAGTATCCATTCTCTTACCACTTTCCGCACTTTCCGAGAATAGCAGCGAAATGCGGACGGACCATATTTTCTTGTTTATGTCTATTTAATGTTTTGGTTCCATGTATCTCGAAAGTAAGAGAGTCAAAATTTTTCAGGCTTTGTTCCATTTGTACACTTATTACTGAAAATGATAGGAACAAAAAACCGAAAATCTGTCTTCAGAAACCGGCTATTTTCAGCGGCTTCAACGATAAGGCTAAACAGGCGTGGAAAGAAACCAATATAACAGAAAAAACTGTTGTCTCAGCGATAACCGCCACCCCTAACGCAAATAGGTCACTCGCGGATATTTCCCGATGTTATAACACGTTGACCTACAGTTTCGCCCTCGTACACGTTCTGATGTTTCGTGTTGCTCGAAGATTACGTGTCTCCCATTGCCTTTATAATCTAGAGTGCTTCGCGTCAGCTGGACCCTTCCCCACCCCTTGTTGTAGCGATCAGTACAATGAAACGTTCTTCAGAGACCTGTGAACCGTGATTTATTTTCAAAGAATATTCTTAAGAATTTGTTTTATTTACTAGCGATTCATCAAGAACATTAACACATTTAATCGCACTATGTAAGCAGGGAAGTAGTTGCCAGGAAGTAACTGATGAAATCATAACCAAATTCCTTTTGACAAATGGGAATTTTATTCACTTTAATAGTGCTTAAAAGTTAAAAAAAACATTTAAAATTATAATCAGTAAGCAGCCTGTAAATATCAAAGTTACGATTTATTCAGAGGCAGAAAGAAACAAGTTTTGACTGTATGCTCTTTCGGGCAGAGAACCTTGTCGCTGCCTTTTGACACGGTCGTAGTTACGACCGGTCACAACAGTTTCTGATAGATTACACTGGCGCAAATCTGCAACACACCAGATAACTGAGTTTTAACCATTTACACAAGCACACAAACTATGCACCCCCCCCCCCCTCCCCCCGTAGGAGGGATGAAAATGATACAAAACACTAACAATTAAAATATTAACCTTGCCACCGAAGGTGCAGCTTGATTTTAACTTCTAAGAAAAGTCTTACGGAGATAGGGTGGCAACTTTATATAAAAATGAGCATTTAAATAAAAGCCCCTGAAATGCAATCTCATATAAAATTCTAAAAGGTTGGCCACAGATACCACCTCTCAAGATCATAGTCAATAATATCAAAGTTTCCTAAGATCAAAACATATTTCAGCTATTAGGCTGTTACACTCCAAGCAATCAATTCGTTAACACACCAAATCCGACAAACATGACAGAGGCAGCTACTAACGTACGGTAGATTGATAGGGAGATTACCAAACAACCCGAACAACAGGTTGCTCTAACCTGCCCCTACTCCACAAGAGAAAAACGGACCACCCAATTTATAAAAAACCACCTTCCCGCGGGTGGGCAAACGGAGAGGAATGGTGGGATGACCCCAAAGCAACGGCTGGTGACCTCACCAAGAAAACAAATGAGTAAATCAAACAAGATATCACCAGTCACTTCTAATAAACTGGCGGAGCACCCCCAAATCGCTCTCCCGAACCGACCGCTGCCAGCCGCTTCAACGGACGCAGGAAGGCGCGCCCCTCGCTATACGCCGCGGCCCACTGGACTCACGTGGCGACCTCACGTGCGCCGACGCTCGAGGCGGGCCAGTCACCTTGTGTCTCAGTGCCCGATCGATCCAACCGCGAATGACCATTGCCGGAGCAAACTCGAGCAGACTGGCCCCTAACGCGCAGACTCAGATGCAGTAACTCAGCCCCGACCGGGCGACGACTCGCTGAGTTCTCTTACTGGCGGAGTGGAAAGACTCTCATTTTGCCGGCTTTAAAGCTTCATCCGAACGACAGACAGACACTAAGTGCCTAACAAAAGCGGACGCGAGTCAGACTAGCAAGCTGGGGACGAGAGACTGACCCGGACTGACCGACTGGCGAGCTCAAAGCGCCCCTTAAATGCGCGTGAACAGGCAACTTTTCCCCTTTCCCACCAGAGGGAGAGACCAAAGATGCGATTGCCACAACGGCGCCGCCACCAGGAACGGAGGGCGACTGCTTCACACTACGCGGTGCGGCGCGCTCTTCAAAACAGCAATTTTTACCACGGCTCAACTAGACTGCCTGGTTTGAGGCGGTGCTAAAAATCTGATGCGTGACGCGACTAGAGTGAGCATTGTTTCTGCACAACTGGACCGAGCTGTTAAGTATGCGCCAACGCTCCGTATGGTATGCGACGTTATCAGATAATTCAACTCGGTTGTGTCAGTCCTCGCTGCCGCGGCAACGCGTCTGCTGGGCGTGTAGGTGGACGGACCGCCCGGCCTCTGCCGCCGCGACCGATCATTCAGTCTCGACCGAGTGAGGGCACGCCGCGTGACGTGGGTGTAGCGAGGGGACGGGGGGGGGGGGGGGGGGCGTCGGAAACTGCATCAGCGCGTTTCTGAATTATAAACATATTAACCGTAGCTAAGGACTGACCTCGTTCAGTTCAAATGGCTCTGAGCAGTATGGGACTTAACATCTATGGTCATCAGTCCCCTAGAACTTAGAACTACTTAAACCTAACTAACGTAAGGACAACACACAACACCCAGGCATCACGAGGCAGAGAAAATCCCTGACCCCGCCGGGAACCTCGTTCAGTACGTGATACCATGAGGAACCGAGATGCGGCTCGGAGAGTCTTAGAATCTTTAGCCACATTCCGCTTATGGTTAGTACACGTAAAGTGAGATGGTCATTGGCTCATTGCAAGAAAATCGGCCATGATTGCCAGTATGTCCGATGGCGCGCTCCTTCCAACTGGGGGCCCCCTCAGAGAGGAGCTCCCTCGCCTCAGGTGATTGTTCACACACCTCCCGAACTCCTGACAGAGGGACCAGTTGGCAACTGTGGAAAGTAACAGCTCGTTCTCGGGCCCGGGGCTGCGAGTTAAGAGTTACCCAGTCACATGTTACGTGTAGGAGCGCAGAGGGGGAACTACAAACGCCGAGGTGGAGAACCAAGAAACGAAGAGAGAAATTAGACAGTGTGGGGACTGGCTACTGAAAATTCACAACACATTCCCAAAAATATCCTCCCCCCCCCAAGGGAGGGGGGGGGGAAAGAATAACAGGAGCGTAGACACGCAGCACGGAAGGGGAAAAATGCTGCAATGGCTGGGACCCCACGGTAGCCAATCACGAACTCACCAAAGAGTGGTGAGCCCTCTGTGGGATATTCAAACCTCGATTTCTAGGTGCCTGGAATGACGGTATTTATCTACGATAGCGTTGTCAAAATTTCGTCCTTTGACGTCGATTTCCTACCGGTAATTTGCGCAGGCCGGAATATTGCTGCAGTTCTTTTCTGTCGTTAGTATGGTCTGAATGCTCCTTCTTTTTGCTGTGGTCCCGGCCTGGCCACGTATTAAGAAAAAGAGAGGATATACTTGAAGCGAGCAGTCAACCATTCACAAATGTTGGCTAAATGTATTTGCTCAACTCAAATCTTTGGAAATGAGTGGCTGATATTGGATATTTCATTTGCATATGTTAGCTGTTAGTCGCTTGGAGTATACAGAGTACGTGATTCTGTGCGAGTTCTAACGCTGAATAGTAACATCGATACCTCGCAAAAATTAGAGGACATTTAGAAAATAGCGGGCCTTATTTGTAAATTGTTTCCTTTATTTTACATATTTTAGTGCGAAAACTGACTCGCGTACTTACCAAAAGCTCGCACACAGGTACCCTGCAAGTCATGACGGAGCTTGTAGTTGTAAAAGTGCAGCGTTTCAGTACCGCATCGACGACTGCAGAAGGGGACAGGCAGAGGCGTACCTAACATCTTTTGCGACTGCGTAAAATTTCGTGGAAGGCACCACGACTTAAATTATGTCCCCATAAACCTCGACGTAGTATAGGGTGTGTCCCAGGGGATGTAATAGGTCTGATATTGTTTGTGTTGTACATTAATGATTTAAAGGATAGCAGTATAAGCTACACTCATTTCGCATATGATGTCGTCTAGCAGGTCATTTTATCTGAAAATTGCAATAGTGTGCACTTAAATGGTGCAAAGGTTGGCAACTGTATAAACATGCAATGCAGAGTTGTGCATTTCTCGAATGTATTAACTGCGATGTAGGTTCGCTAGTGCTTCAGAGAGTACTACAAAGGTCACTGAGTGTTTTGATAAGTCAGTTAAAAAAGCGATAAAAAATATTTGTTTCGTAAACAACTCACTTTACTTCTCGGCATAGCCTCCTATGAGGAATGTACTCATAGGTGAGCGATCCTCCAACTTTTTCATCCCATTGGCACATTTTTCATCTAATTGGAAAAATGACCTCCAGACTGTAGCGCCTAGAAACGCTCGGCCACTACGGCCGGCACCGAAACTGTTCCTTCCTTGTTTGATGTAAAGTGCTTCGGAACAAACCAAAGTTTCAAGTTAGGAAACAGGAAGAAGTCACTTGGGGTTAAGTCGGGTAAACAGGGTGGATAAGGGATCAGTTCAAAGCCCAACACATGCACTTTCGCCATTGTTATCGCTGATGTGTGGGATGGTGCATTACCCTGGCGGAAGAGCACTTTTCTGCGTACCAACCTCGGTCGATCTTCAACCGACAGTACAATAATGAGGCATAACGGGTTCCAATTGTAGTTCTGCCTTTTTTTTCAAGTAATCTATATAAGGGTTATTCCATGGGAATCCCCAAAAACAGTGACCGTCACCTCACCAGCTGACAAAATGAACTTGGCCTTATCGGTGCAGTTTCATGAGCACTTGGCCGTTGTTTTGACTGCCATTCTGACTGGTGTCTACTGATGGATTCTAGATTCATCAACAGCGACAGAAATTGTCGGAAAGCGGCATGCGGATTGCGATTAAGTATCGCCAGACATTGGGTTGAAATGTTGTGCCAGATGCGCTTTTGATCGACTGTGAGCAATCGACGCATCCACCTCGTGCATAGCTTTTTCATAGCCAGTTCTCTGTGCAAGATATTATGCACCCGCTTAGAAGAGATGCCTAAAGCATCAGCAGTCTCAAGAATTTTTATTCGGTCGTTTTGCGTTACCATATGATGGATTTTCTCAGTGGTTGTGTAAAGTCTTGTACCGTAGGAAGCAAGGCAGAGGATGTTGTTACAGGTGACCAGTATCCCCTTTCTACAACGCAAATGTACTCGTGCATTCACACGGATATTTTATTTGCACGAACAGACAGATGCTTCTTGACTTTAATAGAGTTCACGTGTTGTGGTATGAGTCCATCCGTAGTAGTCCTCTGGCAGACAGTGTCTGTAACCTCTCTATTACAAACTACAGTCTCGCTGCTACTCTCGGTCTGGTCGCTACGCACGGCCGTAGCCTGAGCGAGTCAGTGAGGTCCTCCAGTTAGCGGCGGCCCACATACTTGCGTTGGCGGCGTGTTGCTTGTCGGTGTGTCTCGTGGTAGGCGCAGCCGGTCCAGCGCCTGGTATCGATCTTCGCGCCGACCACTGTGCTGACGACAGCTCACTCCAGCACAGGTTGCCTGTGTGCTGACCAGTTGTACGGCCCGAACGCTCTTCGTCTTCGACGCTCATCCGACCCCGTTTAAATTCATGAATCCAAAGGCAAACGATCTTCAGTGACGGCGCAGATCCCGCGTAAACTTCCCACAGTCTAATCCTCGAAATGAAAATCGCTATTCGACACTCTGACCAATTCCGGTGGGTGTCAGCATTGTACTGCGTGGTGTTCAGTGTTAAAATTTGGGTACGGTCCTTGGAATTATCGGGCTTACCAGTCTCGAAGGCGCAACAAAGGAGTTCCATTTCTGCACGGAAATTTAGCAGACTTATCAAACCTTCGTCGTAGAGGCGTTTCCGCATGAGAAGGCAGGCACTCTTCGCTCGTTTCCAGTGGTGACGTGCTGTCGCTGGTAGTAGGCGCAACAAAAGAACATTCCAAATTAGTTATTTATTTCGGTAAGTTTCAGTCGGTGCGTTGACGCGCCGTCGGCATCTGCATCTGCTGCCCGGCGAACAGCCGGCCGCTGCTGTGGCGGTTCGGGGTGGCTCCTTCCCGAAGGCTGTGAGCCCGTTTCTGTCCAAAGTGGCCTGAGAAAAATCCTGGAATTAATAATCCTTTCACCCCTCCGTCAATTCCTGACTGAAAACAACAGCCTTATGCCCGAACAGTTGGGTTTCCGCGCTGAGCACTCCACTATCTAACAATCCATCCACTTCGTAGAACACATTTTTGTGGCCAGGGCAAATAGAGAAACAACAGTAGCAGTGTTCTTAGAAAAAGCATTTGCCCGCATCTGGCACGATGGCCTAATCTACAAACTACACCAGATATGATAGCCTGTTCATATAACCTGCATTATTGACTCCTTCCTTACAGGACGTCAGTTCTTCGTAAGGAACGGAGACAAGTCCAGCCAGCCAGATTGCGGCAGGAGTTCCGGAAGGATCGGTTTTAGGTCCTCTCCTCTGTACCACGTATACAAATGACATCCCTAGGCAGACTGCTTGTGCGGATGGCACCGTCACATACAGAAGCAGTCAGTGTTTCCTCCTCATACACCGCCACCTCCAGCAACATCTCGACAAAACAGCTCAGTGGTGTAACCGTTGGAAAATTGAGATCAAAGTACCAAGCGATCTATTTCACCCCGAAAATCAAACTCCCGGATCGTCAACTCACAATTGACGGCCGAGAACTAACTTGGAGAAATTCAGTCATTTACTTGGGGGTCGAAATAGATCGCCGCCTAAAATGGAACAGGCATTTCACTACCGCAGCAAACAAGGGCTGTGCCCTCTTCTGTAGGCTATATCCACTCCTGAAAGGCGATGGGATAACGATGTAGTGCAAACACCTTCTCTAGCGCCAGCGCATACATCCAGGCATCCCGTATGGCTCGGAAGTATGGGATATGGCGCCACACACAGCTCTATCCCGACTGCAACGTCTCCAGAACGAAGTTTTCCGAGTCATCTCTGGCGCTGGCAGCTACGTCCGCAAAACACACAGACAGACAGAGAGAGAGAGAGAGAGAGAGAGAGAGAGAGAGAGAGAGAGAGAGAGAGTTCCTAGGCCAACCCACCGTTTACACACTTCCTCGAGAAAAATTTTACGAAAAAAACACAAACTTAGTCCCACTTTCTCATACAAAATTTACGAAACGAACCACCAGAAGCTTCTCACAGACGCCCAAAATGAACCCTTACACACCTCCTCTTTAGAGACCAACATAAAACATCAAACACAAGCTTACACACAGAAAACATGCACACAACCCCAATCCTACAGTTTTACGAAAACCCTAAGCGCATTCGGAAGTCAGAAGGGCACAGTCGAGTGGTAGTTGGTGGACAACTAGAACACCCGTAGGGTCGTCGGTGGAGCCCGCGGTAGCGAGCGAATGCCGCCGATTTGGGAGCTGTTCTGTCCTCTTCGCTCACCGCCGTACTTGTTCGTCTCTTGAACCGCGTTGGCGGTTGCCGAGTAGTACGACGGTCAGGTAGCCCTGGGCCGTCCGTCCCAAGTATCAGGACGCTGGTGCCACGAACCAGGAGGATGGAGAAGGCACCGGGGTCGACAGCGGCAGTGTGTGCTGTTGGAGTGGTTTTGGCGAGGTAGCCATCCCTCGCAGTAGCGGCTGTTGTTGTTCAGTGGCGAGCAGGAAATGGACTAAAACTTGAACAACTTGTGCCACACGTCACTTTAATGTAATCAGGGAATCGAGTGCGAACGTCATGTATGCCATCAATCCGCCTGAACGACTGCCTTACGGCCTAAAATGGTGGGGTACTTATGGAGCAAAGTAGTGGCTAAAGTTTACCAGGTGTCATTTCCCGTGACTGCATAGGTCTCGATATTACGAGGATGTAAGCGATTCTCCCTTTGTGGTGCTTGCTCAACAAGTTTATTATAATACAGGACTGATTCGCAAAAGATCTCGGTACGCGATGTTGCGTTACCAGTAGCATTTCTTTCGCTACAGAACGACGGTGACGTGAACTTGTCTAGTTGCTCTGCCCCATTGAGGTCCGCTGTCTTACATGCCAGAAGGGCCGATGTCCTCTTTTCCCCAGCTTCACTCTCGATGGTGAAATTTTGTTCACGCCATTATGTAAGCGAGGTAGCTTCGCCCCGGGACTTTGAGAGCTTTAATCGTTTGCAATCTTGTATAAGGTTGGCATGCAACAGTACTAATTGATGTCAGTGGCGTACAGGAAGTCAGTCGTACGTAATGGCGATGGCGGACTGAAATTGATCGGTGGGCAACTGAGAAGCTGTGCGGCACGGCAAGTGAAAGAGATATATTTATAGAAAGCGGGAGATTTACGTGTGTATGATAAAAAGATTCCCTCGAAAATTTCCTCCTTACATTACCTGCTCTGCGTTGCCCCAAATTACGGCAGCCCTGAGTGGAATCCATAAATTCGGAATATTGTTGACTAACCTGCAGTCTTCTATAATTTTTCCCTGCGTCGAAACCAGCACAGTAATCAATTATCTTGCGGCTCTAATAAATTGTTCAAGAGTAACTGATACTGAAAAAAAAAATTGATTTTGAATTGCCTTGTCTAAACGGGGTACCTCTCGTCCTTTATTTTTTTCAATTTTATTTCATTTTGTTTTTTTGTATTAGCAAAACACGAGAAATTCACCAGTTGTTATCCACTTTACGAATCACAAGTAATTTGTGTTCTTCAGTTTTTCACAGATAGTAAGGTAATAATGAACTGCAGGTTTTTGCCTGATTACTATCAGAGTAGTTGTGAATTACGTGTATAAAATTCCAGAGACCGCGGCAAACGACGTGTGTGTCCTCCCAGCTACGGTCTAATAGGCGAACCACCTCTCCCGCTACCCGAGTCAAGCTCTACCCGGAGACCTCCGAAGTGCGTCTAGCAGTTGTCTGTTGTCCTGCTGGTGGTTAAAATGGTTCAAATGGCTCTGAGAACTATGGGACTTAACATCTTAGGTCATGAGTCCCCTAGAACTTAGAACTACTTAAACCTAACTAACCTAAGGACATCACACAACACCCAGCCATCACGAGGCAGAGAAAACCGTTGACCCCGCCGGGAATCGAACCCGGGAACCCGGGCGTGACAAGCGAGAACGCTACCGCACGACCACGAGATGCGGGCTGCTGGTAGTTAAGAGATTTGAAATTATGCAGTCGTGACCTGCTATTGGGGGATGCTTTTATACGAAATGCAAGTAAATTCACCGTTTACTGTTTGCAATATTAGTAACAGAAGTGTGTAGTTTTGGCGCGCTGCGTCCGAACACAGGAGCCAATCGTGGAGAAGGACCACAATTTAGGCGGTCTTCCTCTCGATGTACGTACTGAACAAACCGTCTGTCGCGGTGCCTCACACCACATCAGATCTTCCCACCACTCTTATAAGAGCAGCTCCTTGTCACTAAATGTGGTGTCTGTAAAGCCAGGAATATTACAACCGCAGTTTATTTGCCTCTGACTCGGACCTTAAAGATGCTCAAGCGTATGTCAGAGAGAGGAGATGGGGTGTGAAGAGAGAAGAGTGGCAGTCGTCACAAGCCGGTTTGCTGATGGAATAATTTCGGAAACCTCCACTGGCAGGCAGGGCAAAGACGAGGACTGTTGTTCGGCCCCGTAGGGATAGCTCAGTAGCGTAAAGGTGCAATACGAAGGTATCTAGCACGGCGCACAAGTGAGCGGTGTGCAGAGCTCAGGTGCTGCTGTACGTTGACCGCTTTGACGCTTTCCGGCTGCAAGTCGGGTGGGGGGGGGGGGGGGGGAGGAAGAGAGAGACTCGTACTGTGGACGGCAGTGCAGTGCAGCGCATCGCAGCCGCGCAGTCTGCTCCCCGGCGGCCTTGCTCTCGTTGGGGCACCGGGCGCCCAGAATAGCGAGCACAGGGGACAGGGAAGAGCCGCGTGCGTTGCCCCCGGCCGCTGCCCGCGCTGCACTGGCCCCTCCCCTCCCTTCCCCCCCCCCCCCTCCCGCACCGCACTTCACCTTCTCTCCCCTCCCCTCATACCCGCTCCTATTCCGCCGACGTCAGCAAATTGCGCTGCTGGAGCGGGTGCCACACGAGCGCAGTACGGCTGTGGCGCGCGGGCTGCACGAGCCAGGCGCTCCACACGTTTGCGCCGCTTGCCGCCCGCGTCGGCCACGACGACCAGCATTCGGAGCGGTGTGGCCAGCTGGTCTTATTCTCTGTAGCGTGTGCGCGCGCGCGCGCGCGTGTGTGTGGCCGCAAAGTGTCTTCCACAATGTGTCCTGCACGTACTGAGAAAGTCGACACTCGGATTCTGATAATGGAGGACTGGAAGAGGCCTCTTTATTTTGAACTGTACGGGGTGTAACAAAAATGTACGGCAGAAATTGCAGGAGACATTGCTCAGGCGCAGACGAAGAGATTGTATTCTGTGAACGTGGGTGTCGAAGCGCTTGGTTTCCGTGTTACAGCTCATTTTCACCGAGTCTTCACTCGCGAGCACAGGCCGCCGCAGCATACCGTATGTAATTCTTTCCCACAGCAGACGTTCAGAACGCCCTCCGCGGGTCTTGTAGTGTATCTCGGATGCGCTGACTGACGTATCCCTGCAGTACTGCTTACGGTTTCGCAGGCTTCTGTAATTTGTGCGCGGAGGCTGTGAACATCTTGTACTTGAGTTTCGTAGACGAGACCTTTCAAATACTCCCACAAATAAGACTCGAGTGGATTTAGGTCTCGAGAGCGTGTAGGCCGTGCAACTGTGTCCATCTCTACCTAGCCATCTGTCACCAAACCTGTTATTCGGAAACCTACATGAAGAGGTGCTCCACTGCGCATAAAGTACAAGTTTTGTCGCTCAGCTAAGGGCGCACGTGTTAACGGATCAGGCAGAACATTCTCTACGCAATTACGACAGCTTTTTCCGTTCTCGGTGGAAGAAAGTGAGGCACTACCAGTAAGCACAAAATAGCAGAAAATCCTTGTTGATGACCTGCTTCAGCAGTTGTGAGAATTGACGTCTGCCCATACATGCCGGTTGTGAAAATACACAATCTGATCTCGTCGAAACGACGCCTCGTCTGTGAACAGCGCTGTTGTACCAAAATTGAGGTCGAATACATCATTCGTAGAAGAGTAGCCGTGCAGGAAAATCAGCTGCTCGTAGTGCCTGCACTCACTGTAAATAATACGGACACAGCGGCCACATGTCTTGTGCGGACACCAGGGTCGACGTCAACTGCCGCCTCCCGTTGCGGTGTCCACATCCTCCCTACGGTCATCCCCTGGTCGCCAGTATCAGGCTCAAATGCCCTATGTGTCGGCCATCAGTGGTTTTCCTGCCGGGGGCACGTTCGCCCCGGAAATGGCTGCCGGTACAAACGCTGCGCGCGAGTGCCATTGCCGTCAAACGGCCGTCTCCCACCTCCGTATTTGTGTACACTGCCACCACACGAGCCAAGTCTCTGATTAACTCTACGTCGTAACCCGTGTACTAATCGCTGGAGCAGTGACGTATGTAGGGACACGTAAAACAAAACAGTGGCGCTACGCAACGTAACGAAACGTCGCCATTATTCTAACCTTGTGTTCTTGTTTGTTTCCCGTGGTAAATAGTTGGGGGAAACAATTCTCCAGATCCATATAACGTAATATTTTCGTCTACGTGTGAGGAATGCGTCGTGCAATTTGTGCCGTACATTGTTGTGCCGGTCAGCATAGGGGTAGAACAAGAAAGGACACGACACGGCATGGCATGAGGCTTGCTGTCAGTGACGCACAGCCAAGTTGACAAAGAGAATCCCTTGCTACTTCTTTCCACCTCTTCATTATTACAACACTCGGGGTTACACGATTAGACGGAATTGCAATAGAATTAGCGATTATTTTTATTTACAAATTCGTCAGAGTCACAGGTTTTGAGAAAATACATTTGTCTTATTGTCAGCATGTTACATCTTCCTTCTCACACGATCTAGCAAAGATATTAATTCGTTTGCAGTTATTATGGAATCAAATAACTAGCTTAAAAAATAGAACTAAGGGAAAGGCAGATAAAATATTTACGAAAGTTCGCAATGATGTAATTTGAGGTATTCATCGACGGTTGGATGCTGGGAAACATGACTAATATAATTATTTTTAGTATGAAGATAAGTATATAGCTAATCATTTTGTTGTAAACGTGCACAATAAATGCAATGGATGGG
Organism: Schistocerca gregaria; assembly: GCF_023897955.1. NCBI lineage: Eukaryota > Metazoa > Arthropoda > Insecta > Orthoptera > Acrididae > Schistocerca > Schistocerca gregaria. The sequence goes on from NC_064920.1 coordinate 12,781,429, forward strand.
TGTTAAGAATGAAACGCGCCTGGCAGTATACATCAGTTTCTTACATGAGGTGGCAAGGGATACTGTTCCCACTATCGGTTTGTGAAGTATCGGCCATAATGGTATCGATTCCATTGCGTCACATGATCGCCTTGGACAATTAAAGTATTTGAGAGAGTGATACACAACTGAAAATACATTAAACTTTCTACTTTCAGTAAGCACTGCACTAAAACGGATTTCTGGATAGCGTGAGAGTGAGTCACCTTAAGCACTTTGTTTCCTAACTAGGGCGTTTCCTAACTTAGGCAAATTTACTGGTACGACTTCGATTATAAATAATCTAAGTCACAAAACTGCACGTATAAAGGAAAATGTGTATGACTGCCCTTATTCTGTTATATGTAACATCAAATTTTGCTGTGTTGCCAAAATATTTTACCAACCTTCTTTGCAAAATAATTTGAAATTACAACCGTGATTATTATTGTTGACACGTCTGTTCTATCATCCAAGTTTGTGGCAGACTCAAATGCTTTCGCACTAAATGTGCCCTCAATTTAATGCCCATCTCTCCCACACACGCAATAATACAGAACATAGCACGATTTTATTGTGCCAACAGCGAAATCGAATTTCACGTTAATTCATCTGTGGGACACGAGCCATTTGTTTGACAATATGACGAAGGAACATTCAGCGCACCTTCGAGCCATTGACAAGCGGTAGTTGAGTTTTTTTTTTCTTGTCCTCACGTACAAAATCCTACCTCCATCTGTTCGTAGTACGTATTCTGAGCCTAAATGTTTCCTCACCATCAAACACAAATAGCGTAACTACCTCGCTGGCGTTTGGTAAGCCAGAGCGCTCCTATATAAGGAATATATTTTCGTTCAGGCAGTTCCGCAACAGTTATTTCTCAAACATTCTTCCGTCTGAATCTTTTCCAAAAGAGTCAACGTCGACAAAAACGAATCTGTAATCTGAGGCGGCCACTTCTGGAAGAACAATGTTAAATAAAAAAGTCCGTATTATCGTAAACAGTGACTCGCTCATCTTTGGCTTCACCAACCGCATGTGTTTACCATCGATTTTCCCTACGCAGTTCGGGACATTCCCGCGGGTGGGTTTTGTATTCCGTTTGCAAAGTTCTTCCACTCCTCTATCGCCTGAGGCAGATACTTTGTTCCCACCACGTACCGACTGTTGACTTGCCAATTCTCCCGAGCAGTGTAGTTCAACCAAGTAACAGCAAGTAGAGAAATACCTAAAACAAAAGAGATACATAATTATTAGTCATTATTTAATGACGTAAAGATTTCGAAGTTGATGTTAATATTGATGTAGACCAGAAGGCTCAACAAAAGTAGCGAAACATGAGGGACTGTCGTCGCAAATGTACAAAGAAAGTGAAAATACCTTGTTCAGAAGCAGTGAAAAATTGAACGTGTTTGTTGAGTAACTGTGTACTTGCCACTTGTTTAGAAACAAGAGATTTAGTCTCAAGTTAACAGAGAGACGGAATAAGGTCGTTTTAGAATTCCCCCTGGCAGAAGCCGACACCGACAGTGAAGCTTTGACGCCTGAGCCGACTCCAGTAGGGCCATCAGTTCTGCAAAGGTACGTAACATCCAGAAGTAGGAGACCTGGCCTCGAAGCTAAGTGACACAAATTTCTGAATAGATTTTCAAGCCCTTCTCCTTCCCCAGCAGACGAAGATAAATCGTTTTTCAGTTCCTCGGTGCGCACTTTGCGTAAGTTTGATACGGAACGCGGATCTGCGAATGTTTATTTCTAGTTGTAAAATAAAAGTACCGCTTACTGCAATGTTGAGTGTAAGTGTGCGTGCAACAGAGACGAGGTAGAGTGCTGGACTGCCAGTGGGCTGGAGCGCGGTCTGGCTACACGCGTCAGTACTGGAAGAGCTTTAAAGACAGCTACATTTGGTACGCAGCACTGTATGTTCTAAAATGCTCCGAAAGTAAACTGGCCAGCGAAACAGGTTAAAATAAGAGCTGTGTAATTTACTTCTAATGGACGTACCGCAATAATGATGGGCAGTAACGAAAAGAGAGCCAGTTCATTATCGAGATTGTAAGGTGCAAAAAAATAAATTTATTGTATGTAATAGTATTCTCGCAGTCTAATGAGAAACATTGCATAGAGCAGAACACACGCAAATCCGTAAACATTGTTTTTTTCATTTTTTACGCGAAAAGTAAAAGTTTTATTTAACGGTTGTACCTTCGTTCCTTCTTCACATAACAATTATTTGAGAGTCGCAGGCAGCAGACGACTCTACGTGTGGCGGCTGACTGACCGCCAGTCGTGCATCCGTGCGGCAACACGGTGTGGGGGGAGGGGGGGGGGGGGGGGAGGGAGAGACTGGAGTGGAGTGGAACGGAACCTGCCATTATCCCACCTCGTAGAATGCCTTCTGTCAGAAGACTGTACGTGGACGCTGCAGTCGCGTCCGCTTCGTCGCGTCGCGTCGTGTTGTTCGCGCGTGCTGTGCCGTGTGGTACTGTTTAGCACGAGTACTTGGTCCCTGTGTTCGCCATGGTCTGGGAGTGCTAGTGCAAAGTAATCAGTGAAATAGTGGGCACTGTTTTTTTAGATTACAGGCAGAGAGTATTGAATGAAATTAGAGCAGTACAAGACCATAATACATGTAACGGTTTCCAGAAAAATAAAATAAATTTGTTTCATCACAACATTAGAGGGTTGAAAAACGCTATCTACATGGATACTCTGCAAACCACATTTAAGTGCCTGGAAGAGGGTTCATCGAACCACAATTTTCTACTATTCCAATCTCGTACAGCGCGCGGAAATAACGAACACCTATATCTTTCCGTACGAGCTCTGATTTCCCTTATTTTATCCTGGTGATCGTTCCTCGCCTATGTAGGTCGGTGCCAACAAAATATTTTCGCATTCGGAGGAGAAAGTTGGTGATTCGAATTTCGTGGGAAGATTCGGTTGTAACGAAAAACGCCTTTCTTTTAATGATCTCCAGCTCAAATCCTGTATCATTTCTGTGACACTCTCTCCCGTATTTTGCGATAGTACAAAACGTGCTGTTCTTTGAACCTTTTCGATGTACTCCGTCAGTCCTGTCTGGTAAGGACCCCACACCGCGCAGCAGTATTCTAAAAGAGGACGGGCAAGCGTAGTGTAGGCAGTCTCCTTAGTAGGTCTGTTACATTTTCTAAGTGTCCTGCCAATAAAACGCAATCTTTAGTTAGCCATCCCCACAACATTTTCTGTGTGTTTCTTCCAATTTAAGTTTTTCATAATTGTAATACCTAGGTATTTAGTTGAATTTATAGCTTTTAAATTAGACTGATTTATCGTGTAACCGAAACATAACGAGTTCTTTTTGCACTCATGTGGAAGACCTCACACTTTTCGTTATTCAGGATCAACTGCCATTGTTCGCACCATTCAGATATTTTATATAAATCGTTTTGCAGTTTGTTTTAATCTTCTGATGACTTTATTAGTCGATAAACGACAGCGTCATCTGCAAACAACCGAAGACGGCTGCTCAGATAGTCTCCCAAGTCGTTTTTATAGATAAGGAACAGCAAAGGGCCTATAACACTACCTTGGGGAACGCCAGAAATCACTTCCGTTTTACTCCATGACTTTCCGTCAATTACTACTAACTGTGACCTCTCTGACAGGAAATCACAAATCCAGTCACATAACTGAGACGATATTCCATAAGCACTCAATTTCACTACGAGCCGCTTGTGTGGTACTGTCAAAAGCTTTCCGGAAATCCAGAAGTACGGAATCCATCTGAAATCGTCAATAGCACTCAACACTTCATGTGAATAAAGAGCTAGTTGTGTTTCACAGGAACGATGTTTTCTAAACCCATGTCGACTGACTGTCCGTAGACCGTTTTCTTCGAGGTAATTCATAATGTTCTAACACAATATATGTTGTAAAATCCTGCTGCATATCGACGTTAACGATATGGGCCGGTAATTTAGTGTATTACTGCTACTACGTTTCTTGAACACTGATGTGACCTGTGCAACTTTACAGTCTTTGGGTATGGATCTTTCGTCGAGCGAATGGTTGTATATGATTGTTAAGTATGGAGCTGTTGCATCAGCATACTCTGCAAAAAATTTAATTGGACGAAGAGACTTGCTTCTATTAAGTGATTTAAGTTGCTTCAGTACTCTAAGGTTATCTACTTCTACGTTATTCATGTTGGCAGCTGTTCTTGATTCAAATTCTGGAATATTTACTTCGTCTTCTTTTGTGAAGGCATTTCGGAAGGCTGTGTTTAGTAACTCTACTTTGGCAGCACTGTCTTCGATAGTATCTCCATTGCTATCGTGCAGAGAAGGCATTGACTTTTTCGTTGCCGGTAACATACTTCACATACGGCCAGAATCTCTTTGGATTTGCTACCAGGTTTGGAGACAAAATTTTCGTTGTGGAAACTGTTACATCAATCTCGCACTGAAGTCCGCGCTAAACTTCGAGGTTCTGTAAAAGATCGCCAACCTCGGGGATTTTGCGTTTGTTTAAATTCGGTATTTTTGTTTCGTTGTTTCTGCAACAGTGTTCTAAACTGTTTTGTGTACCAAGGAAGATCAGCTCCGTCTTTTGTTGATTTATTTGGTATAAATCTCTCAGTTGCTTCCGATACTATTTCTTTGAATTGAACCCACATTTGGTCTACATTTATATTATTAATTTGGAATGAGTGGAGATTGTCTCTCAGGAAGGCGTCAACCGAATTTTTATGTGCTTTTTTGCATAGGTATATTTTTCGCTTTTTTTCCCCGAGGATTTGGGGGTTACAATATTCAATCTCGCTACGACAACCCTGTGTTCACTAATCCCTGACTCGGTTTCGCACTCATCTGCGTTTTGTTTTCTTAGCTGTATTCGCATTTTGCCAGGTTTACCCGTGATCTGCCCGCTCCTGACCCCAACCTGTTCGGCGACTTCCAGATTGGTCCATTCTCATCATGGTCGGGGGTAAGTATTCCGTCGTTCCAGGCTGTCTTCTTACTCAGTGGGTGTTGGGTTCTCCAACGTTCTGAGCAAACTTGTCCTTCACCGTAGTCACTGTGTTTAGGGTTGTGCGTTTTTTCCTACTCCATTTTCGTACTTTCCCTATTTCTCTTCGAAGAGGAGGTGGAGCAATTCCTGCAAGGTGGTAGGGCCAGTCGACTGGAGCTGACTGCCAGCCTCCTATTATAGTTCTGCATGCGTCGTTTAGGGCTATATCAACCTGTTTCATATGTCTTGACTTATGTCCAATAGGACAGGCGTATTCTACTGTGGAGTAGCATAATGGCATTGCAGAAGTTCAGGTGGTTTCAGCTTGGCTGCCCCACTGTGATCGGGCCAGTTTTCTCCGTAGGTTGCTCCTTGCGAAGAATTTCGATTTGAAATACACGCAGTGTTTTTTGAACGTTACAGATCTGTCTAGTGTTACTCCTAGGCATGTTGGAGTGTCACAGTGTTCAATTCTAACCCCTGACCATTCTGTATTTAACTTGCGGGGAGTTTCCCTATTTCTCAGATGGAAAACACACACTTTTGTCTTTGATGGGTTTGGTTTAAGCTGGTTTAGTCTGTAGTGTTTTCACAGATCTTCAAGAGCGCACTTTAGGATGATTTGCATTGAATCGGAGTGTGTGTTTTGGGTGGCCAGAGCTAGATCATCAGCGTACAAGAAGCTCCTGGGTAGGTCATAATTGAACAGAACTGTAGCCTCCATTGGCAGCGCTGTCATCGGAGGCCAACGAGCAATCTTCGGTTCTGCAGAAGACTGGCGATGAGCTCGCTGAGGTGGTTTCAGATCTTATTTAATAGCAGTTGGTGACTGTCGGCGATGTACGCTGCTGTCAAGTCCACGAATACCACTCCTGTCACCGAACGGGCGTCAAAGCCATCTTCTATGAACTACATAAGACACAGAGCAATTGCCCTGTGTCGCTTTTACCGAGGCGGAATCCAGCTCACTGAAGTATAAGCGAGGGATCAATAACCTTTGAGAGACGGTTTAAAATCACTCTTTAGCAGTTTGTAGAGGTTACATAGTAGTGCGATTGGTCAAAAACTCTTTGGACCGTTTCAGTCTAGCAGTTACTCGGTTCGTCCGCCCATAGCTTTGGAATTTGACTTGTCTAATCACGTTTATTGAAGATTTGGAGAATCCATTTCCTAGTTGCTAATCCAAAGTGCTTCATTTGCTCAGCGCGTGCATCCGAGCCATCTGATTTACCTGTTTCATTCTGGCTGATAGCCTTCTGCAATTCATCCATCGTGAATGGGAGTGAAAACTTATTCTCCTCTTCCCCATTTCTTTGTAGTTTTGGTTTTTGGATTTATGGCCGGGCTTCCCATTTAGCAGTAGTTCGTGTGCTGTTTGGTGTGTCACGGTGCCAGTTGCACATTGTCGCAGAAGTCTTCGGGCGTTATGGCTCATCTTTTCAGACCCAGATTTTCTATTGTTTTAATCAGATTTTCGCTTTTTTGACACTCTTATGAAGGAAATGAGTTTATTTCCTCTTTCTATAGGTGCTGCACTGAAAGGTATTCCCATAAATAAGGTGCTATCTGTAAATAAGGCTGGCCAGGGATGTAAGGTGTTGGACAGCCACGAGGTTTCGTACTGTTCCGGTGTCGGGTCTGTAGAAGACACTTGGGCATCCAGTAAATCTGCAAAGCTTGACCAGTCAGCCTTTCTAAAGTTAAACCTCCACCGGAATGGGTTTTTTGAGGTCTAAAAACAGCAGATAACTGGCATATTATTGGTCTGTGTTGTATATTTAGTATTGGGGAACAGACAGACTCTTGACTAATGCTGTTGATGATGAATATACAAGCCATTTTTAGGCCCACAGCTGAACAGTAGCTCAATCGACGTAGAAGAATGCTATTTATACGTTCACTCATCAAATAGTACAAGCCTTAAATAATATATCTCCAGTAGATATTTTTTGTGATCTCTCTGAGGCTTTAGATTGTGTAAATCGTGATACTGTCGTAGAAAAACTCAAATTTTGTGGAAGTGATGGCTTTACATATAGCTAGTTTGAATCATACTTCACAAATTGCGCGTAAACGATTGTGCTGAATAGTTCTGACAGTGTCGAAAAACGTAGAAAATTTTAGTGACTGAGATAAAAATCAGGAAATGTCTTCTACAGGGTCCACTCCTATTCCTTACGTATGCGAATGACCTCCTACTTCACATTCAACGAGGAAAACTTGTACTTTCTGCAAGCGATACGAGTATTATAATAAATCCCATTAGAGAGAAAACAAGAGAGTTACGAGAGGGTAATCCCAAAAGTAAGGTTTGCTATTTTTTTTACACGTACATAGGCCTGTTTATTTCTATAATGGTTTACATCAGTTAGCTATTTTTTGACATAATCACCATTCCACTCGATGCATTTTTGTAGACGTTGTGGCAGTTTTTGTATGCGCATGTCATACCAGCTCGCCGCCAGCTCCGCGGCTTTGGCGAAGAAGGGTGCCGCCACTGGCGCGATTGTTGCTTGATCTCAACGTGTAAAGTGGTATGCCCAGGTTTCGTCACCCGCGACAATTGAGTACAGAAAGCTGCCCTGTTCGACTGCAAGTCGGTGAAGAAATGTGCGGGAAGCATTAACTCGTTGCCGCATGTGGTCCTCGGTCAGCATGCGTGGCACCCATCTTGCGCACACCTTCCGGTAGTTCAACGTTTCCGTTAAAATTCTGTGAGCGGTGCTTCGGGAAACCTCGGGAACCAAGGTGCAGAGATCATTCAGGGTGATCCGCCGATCTTCACGCATGCTTTGCTCAACCTTCAACATTGTTTCTTCGGAAATTGATGGTCTCTCGCTCCTTTGTTCGTCGTGAATTTCGGTCCGACCAGCTGCAAACTCTCTACAACATTTTTGACATCCATGCATGACACACCATTCACTTCCGTCAATTGGTGATGGATTTCAATCGGCGCATTGCCATTTGCGTTCCAAAATCGAATAACTGCGCGGAATTCGCACTTGGCGGTAACATCCTATGGGAGCTCCATTCTCAACGGCTGCCAAGCCAAGACTCAGCGCGGTTTGCGCATGTTTACACATAGCGCGTGAAGCACTCTTCGCAACAGTGCAACCAACTGTCACACAGAGTTATGTACTTATAAAAAAAAAATAGGAGACCTTACTTTAGGATTACCTTCGTAGCAATAAGTAGTTCTCAGAGAGTGAACTTTCCCTAGATTAAAAATAAAAAATAATTACATTCAGTTCTGCACGACAACTAGTCATGCCAACAATTTACATAGCACGTGAGCAGAGTCAGTTAATAGGGTAGAACGTTTCAAATATTTGGGTGTAAATATCGATGAAAAGTTGAACTGAAAGAAGCGTATTCCGAGCTTCTGAAACAGTTAAGTGTAGTTACTTTTGCGCTTCGTATTACTGCAAATCTTGGAAACAGACGTAACATTGTCCTGAGATTTTGCATATTTCCACTCACTAACGTCGTACGGCATAATTTTCTGTCGTTACTTATTGTATTGGTTGCAGTGAGGCGTCTGCATTTCAACTGCGTCGTCACAGTACATATTTCCGCTATTGAAATTCGTTGTAATTAATTCCTCCCTTCAACACCAGGGAGAAAAACGACCTTAACTACCCATTTTTTAAGCTGTCAGTGGGTCAGAGAGGAGTTCAATATGCAGTGATAAATAATTGATCCTTCGCCTAATATCATAAAATGTCTTGACAGGTAGCGAAGCAAGTTTTGAATCTAAGTTAAAATCCTTTCTCCTGGACAAGTCCTACTCCACTGATAGCTAGTAAAAATAAATAAATAAATATAAAAACCTGTTTTTAAATGTAGTTCCACAAGTACGAACGTTCATTACTGTTAACGCTAATCGTGTATACGTATCTTGAAAAATGACTCGTTCCACATCATTTCGATAAAAGGATCGTTCAAATTGTCAGTGGTACATGTAATTAACCAACCGACCGTTTGAGAATGACACGGTGAGAATATTAATTGTAATATTTGTGAAATTGAGCCGACGTTAGAAATCGTGTAGTAAATAAGACAGGAAAAAAGTCGGTCTCCTGAGTAAATCGCCGTGCCTCGAAATTGGTGAGTGTGTACAGAAGAATGCCGTTCTGGACATTGAGGATCAAACAGCTACATTCGCATACGACACTGTGACGTAGAGCAAGTGGCTCGGCTAGCTGGACAGCATTACCGATACGTTTCGAGACGAAAAGATCTCAAATTCAGACAGAATAATTCGTGACGAATTTTACTGCGACATTTGCTGGTTACTCAGTTATCTTGAAGAAATGTAATTTATTTAAGTAATCGTCCATTGTTCCAGTCACACTCGTATCTAGCCTATTCTTTTATTCATTTATCCTGATAACCGTGTTGTACTTGTTTTTGTAAAGCTACTCCGCCAATTATATGTTCAAAAGTCGTAATATTGTGTTAATATCAGAGTTCTTTACGCAGTAATATTAATACACTCCTGGAAATGGAAAAAAGAACACATTGACACCGGTGTGTCAGACCCACCATACTTGCTCCGGACACTGCGAGAGGGCTGTACAAGCAATGATCACACGCACGGCACAGCGGACACACCAGGAACCGCGGTATTGGACGTCGAATGGCGCTAGCTGCGCAGCATTTGTGCACCGCCGCCGTCAGTGTCAGCCAGTTTGCCGTGGCATACGGAGCTCCATCGCAGTCTTTAACACTGGTAGCATGCCGCGACAGCGTGGACGTGAACCGTATGTGCAGTTGACGGACTTTGAGCGAGGGCGTATAGTGGGCATGCGGGAGGCCGGGTGGACGTACCGCCGAATTGCTCAACACGTGGGGCGTGAGGTCTCCACAGTACATCGATGTTGTCGCCAGTGGTCGGCGGAAGGTGCACGTGCCCTTCGACCTGGGACGGGACCGCAGCGACGCACGGATGCACGCCAAGACCGTAGGATCCTACGCAGTGCCGTAGGGGACCGCACCGCCACTTCCCAGCAAGTTAGGGACACTGTTGCTCCTGGGGTATCGGCGAGGACTATTCGCAACCGTCTCCATGAAGCTGGGCTACGGTCCCGCACACCGTTAAGCCGTCTTCCGCTCACGCCCCAACATCGTGCAGCCCGCCTCCAGTGGTGTCGCGACAGGCGTGAATGGAGGGACGAATGGAGACGTGTCGTCTTCAGCGATGAGAGTCGCTTCTGCCTTGGTGCCAATGATAATCGTATGCGTGTTTGGCGCAGTGCAGGTGAGCGCCACAATCAGGACTGCATACGACCGAGGCACACAGGGCCAACACCCGGCATCATGGTGTGGGAAGCGATCTTCTACACTGGCCGTACACCTCTGGTGATCGTCGAGGGGACACTGAATAGTGCACGGTACATCCAAACCGTCATCGAACCCATCGTTCTACCATTCCTAGACCGGCAAGGGAACTTGCTGTTCCAACAGCACAATGCACGTCCGCATGTATCCCGAGCCACCCTACGTGCTCTAGAAGGTGTAAGTCAACTACCCTGGCCAGCAAGATGTCCGGATCTGTCCCCCATTGAGCATGTTTGGGACTGGATGAAGCGTCGTCTCACGCGGTCTGCACGTCCAGCACGAACGCTGGTCCAACTGAGGCGCCAGGTGGAAATGACATGGCAAGCCGTTCCAAAGGACTACATCCAGCATCTCTACGATCGTCTGCATGGGAGAATAGCAGCCTGCATTGCTGCGAAAGGTGGATATACAGTGTACTAGTGCCGACATTGTGCATGCTCTGTTGCCTGTGTCTATGTGCCTGTGGTTCTGTCAGTGTGATCATGTGATGTATCTGACCCCAGGAATGTGTCAATAAAGTTTCCCCTTCCTGGGACAATGAATTCACGGCGTTCTTATTTCAATTTCCAGGAGTGTATTTACCCATTTTCTCGGAATAAATAATTACCACGCGCGTTTGAAAAAAAAAAAGCTGCATCGTGATTTGTGCTCACTTGTCCCGGATTTTCAGCACAGTATTTCAGAAACGTCCCGAAATAAATGGTAACCCCACGTACACCGTGCCGACGTACGAAGCGAGCGTAAGGAGCACCATTGAGGTAGGCTCAACAGGCAGAGTGGGACTTAAACGAAACGGTGTGCAAGCGGTCGCACGAGCCGTGTGCCAGGCAGTGGCAGCGCTGCTGCATAGCTAGCTAGTCGCTCGCTCGCGCCGTTTGACAAGAGCCGGCCGAGCCGAGCCGGACACGCAGCAGCTTCGACGGTAGCCCTGAGCAGAACATTCGAGTAACTCGAAACTTCCTGGCAGATTAAAACTGTGTGCCCGACCGAGACTCGAACTCGGGACCTTTGCCTTTCGCGGGCAAGTGCTCTACCAACTGAGCTACCGAAGCACGACTCATGCGCGGTACTCACAGCTTTACTTTCTTTCAGGAGTGCTAGTTCCGCAAGTTTCGCAGAAGAGCTTCTGTTAAGTTTGGAAGGTAGGAGACGGATACTGGCAGAAGTAAAGCTGTGAGTACCGGGCGTGAGTCGTGCTTCGGTAGCTCAGTTGGTAGAGCACTTGCCCGCGAAAGGCAAAGGTCCCGAGTTCGAGTCTCGGTCGGGCACACAGTTTTAATCTGCCAGGAAGTTTCATATCAGCGCACACTCCGCTGCAGAGTGAAAATCTCATTCTGGATTCGATTAACTCAACTATAGCTCCACGGCTGTACAGCTGGCGACACACTGCCCTGCGAGGCGAGGAACGCTCGTGCCGTGTAGCCGTCGACAGCGACCCAGTTCTGTCGCGGCTCCTCCGTGCTACACGTTTTTATGCTGTACGCTCTCCCACTCAGTATCTGTGTGACTGGTCTAAGGCCGTTGGAGTGATTTGTTCCCTGCTTTTCGCGACTCACTCTGCAAGACCACAGTGCAAGTCCAGAGGAGCAGTGTTGGAACCTCACTCTGTGCTGCGATTCCTTACGCCGCCGAGTGTTTCTTTCTCATCTCGCTAATGTGGAAAACGGCAGGCGGTACGGTGGCGTCGCAACCCAGCTGCGTCTGCGACCACACTCAGTTTCGAGGTAGCTGCTACAGCACTACCGTCTCCACAAACCTCCGCGGACAAGCGACAGCAGCACAGCCGACTCCCGTTGTCACTCCCAGAACCAGTTGTGCCCGACTATCGCCGATTCTACACGCATTATGTATAATCACGCCGTTGCAATAATGATTTTCAGGTTGGTACAGTCTGTGTGCAGCGGAATGGAACCAACATTTGTTTACCTGGCGTTTTTCGCCTTAATTTGTTAAAGCTTTTGGACTTACAATTTCCGCTGTTGTGCATGTAAGTCACAAGCAGTTGTGTGACTTATGTATCGCCGAATCTGTTTCATGGCTAGACCTCGGACTTTTAGGTACTATAAATTTTAAATTAGGTACCTAAAATAGGTTCTATCAGTTACAAAAAAAATACATGATAAGAATTAGAAAATACGTGACCAAAATCTGACATTTTACTGACTGAAAAGAAGATAAATAGATTGACAAAAATCAACATTATATTATTGTCCATGTCCGTAGTTACAGTCACAGTAAATAACTAACATTACACTTTCTCCAGATTTTCCTTTTAGCTACTGCATCTTATATGCTGAGAATGACCGTTCCACGTCAACAGCTGTAACCGCAGCATAGTTAAATGACGGTATTAGGTTAATGGGACGGCACACAAGTGTTGATTCACCCGATAAGGTGTCAGCCACTGTGCATTCGTTCTTTTATTTTTTTTTTAAAGCACGGCCTTCAGTTTCTCATTAACTTTCATACGAATAGAACATCGGACCAAGTTGAGTTTTTTGTCACCCCTTCGATGAATCGCAGTTGCGTGTAGACTGGTTTCCCTGAACACTCTAGAGCTTTAATAATAGGGACCAAAAATGCATAACTAGATTTTATGAATGCAGTGTCGTTGGAAATTGTTGGGTTCTTTAGGAGATATTTAACCGAAGTAATGCTCACTACCTCCTCCCGCAGTTTAAGAACAGTGTTCTTAATGTCTTGCAAATGCTCGCTGTAGTATTCCACGGCCTCTAGCTACGTTCCTCAGCGAGTATGTGTGGTTTCTGGTGGAAGTTGGACGTTGAGAAGTTCCTCTCGGAATAACTGGATTCTTGTAGGTGCTTTTATAAAATCCTTTCTGCTGGTTGAAACTAGCTTCATTACATGTGGAAATTCGAGACGTATCGTCCAAGCTACACGATTAATGGCGTGGGCAAGTCATATGATGTGGAGCAAGACTGGCTAAAATACTTTCAAGAATTTAGCAGCACCAATCACGTATGCGGCTGCATCAGTGTGGAATACAAGTACTTTATTTGCATCTAAACTGTTGGGGAAAAGTAATTTGAGGGCTTTATCAACAAAGTTAGCAATTGTTTCCTGGTTAGTCTTTTTGAGCTTCTTGCTGCAGATCAGATGAGGTACAGAGCGAGTATCAGGACCTCACTTTCCAACAATCAAATTAGCCACATATCGACGTTGTCTGTCAGCTGTCTCATGGACGGAGATCCACATGTATGAATCGCCTATATCTTCACTTATCCTGCCCAATGTTTTCTCATATAAAGTATCTAAATAGTCGTTTCTGAGTGTGGATTATGATGGAATGCCGCGGTGACAGTATTTCTCTAGAAAACTTGACTTAAATGCGACCTCTGTTCAGAACGTACCTAAAAACAAAAAGAACTTAGAAATACTTTGTGGAAGAATGTACGTCGAGATCTAGTTAGCAAAATTACCCTACATTATGGGATTAGAAACAATATTTTTGATTTCTCACGTGTCGGGTCCAAGTTAAGTCGGGAAAAAGCAATGGCATCACTGTTCTCTGTGTGTGAGCAGCAGATAAAAGGTTAACACACATCGCAGTGGATAATTCTCCTGTTTTGTAGAGGAATCAGGAAATTGTTGTAAGCGCTTTCCGCAGATACACTGTCGCTGTGAAATATTTCACCACATGCAAGCAGCCCGCTGACCGGACAGTTTTAAACAGGGCAGGAGGGCAGACGACGAGGCTGGCTCCTGCAGCCCGTGGCCCGTGGCCCGTGGCCCGTGGCCCGTGGCCCGTGGCCCGTGGCCTGCCCGCCCGCAGCGAGCGACGACGCCCGGCTGGGACAGCCTGCCGGCCTGTGCTGTCGTCGTCTCACTCACTGTTGGCGTTCACGCACGCAGGCAAACCAGTTAGCAGTCAGTTACTGTTTCCTCAGTAGACGGGAAGACCAGAAGAGTAGTTTTAGGCACACAAAAAATTTTAAAAATTTGAAATTAGCTATTTTTAAAAGCTTTAAAAATCAGGCACAGTCAGGTTCTAACATGAAATTAGGTATTTTTAGGATTTTTAAAAATGAGGTGGTCAGGTTCTAACATCAAATTAGGTACTTTAGGCACTATAAAATTACAGTTTTCGATAAAATATTTGCGTAATTCTTAGCTGGGTGAGCACGAGAGAATGTTAGTCATAAAATATTTTATTTAATTGAACTTTTAAAATTTTGGTACATCAGGTCCTGACCTGAAATTTAGTATTTGTAGGTGCTACAAAACAAGCGTTTTTGATCATAAATTGGCGTAATTCGTGTATGTACAACTTTTATTGCGTTTGTTTAATGAGGAACGAAATAGGTTTTTACCTGAAATCCGAGGTCTATTTATGACTTTTCGCTCACGCGCGCTGAACGGAGAAAGTGCCTAGTTGAGACAACTGTAACTTAAAGGCCCGGCGGTGTGGCGGTGCGGTTCACGCCGCAGCGGTTTTTAACGGCACACAGGAAGCGGTTGCCACACAGCCGCTGCTAGCGGTACACCAGCAAAAGGAGTTTTACGAATTTCTTGCTGTAAAAAGTACTCTACGCACGTGAAGCAAAGCTACGTCATCTCCTCGAGATAGCTTTTCCATAGATATTCTCTACTTAAAAAAAAATTAAAAACAACTTCTATTGATTTTGTGCGTTTTCTGCACTATTAAATACTTCTCACTGGATTCTGAGGATACCGAGTCGTACAAAAAGTTGATTTTAGCGTTTCTTATAGTTTGACATTACAGTATGGTGGTGAAGTGTCTATTTTGTCTATACTGGTCATAGTTACTGAGGTACCTATTTTCCGAGTACTGTGCTGAGTTTGCAAAAAAAGATTCAAATGGCCCTGAGCCCTGCTGTGGTCGTCAGTCCCCTAGAACTTAAACCTAACTAACCTTAGGACATCCATGCCCGAGGCAGGATTCCAACCTGCGACCGTAGCGGTCGCGCAGCTCCACACTGTAGCGCCTAGAACCGCTCGTCCACTCCTGCCGGCCAGAGTTTGCAGTGAAAAATGGGGCCGCTGGCTACCTTATGTTTCCTTTGTTTTGGGCGATACGTTGCTGTAAACTAAATGCAGGTAATATGTCGGCGTTGTTTTTAAAGTTGAAGCGTAAACTGTATTTCATCACATCGTGGAGAAACCGGATAGAAGGTGGAGTACTGGCTTGCAGCTCAGCCGTCAACGTTTCGCGGAAGTAGACGCACCATTTTGAAACGTGGCGCGAATTATCGTTGTACCTACTGCTGGAAAAAAATAATGAAGCAGACATTCTACTCCAACTGTTGGATAATTAGTCCAACCTTGTCCACACGGTCCACATGGGAGCGACATGTAGAGGCTTGTAGTGTATTCCTAGTTACCATTTAAAGCCGGTTCTTCAGAGTTTGTTGGTAGACTTGTAAAGTGCTCCGAGAAAGAGCCTGCCAGTTCAGTTTCTCTAGCATCTCTCTCCCATGGATCAAATAAATCTGTGACCATTCGTGCTGCCCTTCTCTGTATACGTTCAATATCTCCTGTTGGTCCTATTTGGTGCGAGTCCCACAGTATTCTAGAGTAGATTGCACCTGTGATTTCTAAATGATCTCCTTTGTAGACTGACCGACCCTCCTCAGTGTTGTACCGATAAACCAGTCTACCACCTGTTTTACCCACCACTGAGCCTATGCTATCATTCCACTTCGAACGCCTGCAATCTGTTACACCGAGGTGTTCGTAAGAATTGGCCGATTCCAACTGTGACTCGTTGATATTGCAGTTCTGTACCTTTAGAGCAAGTTACCAATGTGTGCACGACAGTGAACTCGTAGTGGGCCGGCCGTGGTGGCCGAGCGGTTCTAGGCGCTTCAGTCCGGAACCGCACAGGTTCTAATCCTGCCTCGGGCATGGATGTGTGTGATGTCCTTAGGTTAGTTAGGTTTAATTAGCTCTAAGTTCTTGGGGACTGATGACGTCAGATGTTAACTCCCATAGTGCTCCGAGCCATTTGAACCATTTGAATTCGTAGTGGATGGCTATTAATATTGTCTGTAATGTCGTAAATACAGAATATGAACAGCAAGGGTGTCAACACAGTTCCTGGGGCACAGCCGAAGATCCGTCAACATCTGTTGGTGGCTCTCAATCCGAGATAGCTTGCTGGGTTCTCGCTAACAGTAACTGCAGTCCCAAATTTCGCTTGTGACCCTGTACGATCGTACTTGTGACCACCATAAGGATAGGCGTGGTAATGGTCATATGCCTTTTGGAAATCGAGGAACAGTGCATTTACCTGTCTGCTTTCAATACTTAGTGTGAGAAAAGTGTTTGCACACGATGGATGTTTTCGAAATCCGTGCTGGTTGACATAGAGGAGGTCATTCTCTTCGAGATATCTCTTTATGTCTGAGCAGAAAATGTACTCTAAAAGATTACAACAAATATATGTGAAGGACGGTAATTTTGTGGATCACTTCTAATACCCTTCATGTAGATTGATGTGACCTATGTTTTCTTCCAACTTTTGGGCACAGTTTTTGTTCGAGGGATGTAAGACACTTTCTAGTTAACTGAGGGGCTGATGCAGGCACAGTATAGAATCTGGCGGGGATGACGTTAGTTTTAGCGAGTTAGGAAACCCTTTACTAACTTAATGTGTTAAGCATACAATTTCTCAAAAGATAGGGGGTATTGGTGTAAATTGTATTATAAAAGAAGTACGTTGGTAGCGTTAGAAACAAGCTCGGAAATAATTCGTCGACATCAGAAACACCAGGTGAGGCTAGACAATTAATTTTCGTTTGATTGAGACACACACTGGCGTGAATGAAGTTGGATTTTCTACCCGTTGTTTTCTGTTTGATAACACGGTTGCTTACATAGTTACGTACATTAAGATGTGTTATACGTAATACACAGTAACTGGTTTCCAGTTCTTAATACTATAATGTAATTCATTTGATGCAACATATTGCACGTATGAAAATTAAAATTTTTGCAGAAATATTTACCATTTTGAACTAGTTAAGCACCGACGTCAGTGCACGCTTCGGCCTTCTTCGAAATGCTCTCGTAATCGGCATCGCCTGTATCGCACGAGAAGCTGTACATCCTCACCTGTTCGAAATGTTTTTCTGGTTGCGCGGTTTCCGCAGAGTCCTCTTCACGCCCGCCGATATGACAGATCTGCCTCCTGCTGCCGCTGGCTGGTTAAAGCCCTCAGTATGAGAACGAGGCAAAAAAAGAAAAAAGCTGCGGCTGCAGGCGCTCATAGCGGCGGGGCGTCTGTGTTTTGAGGTAGAGCGGCCGACGCTGCCCTTCACGTAGCAGAGCCGGAAATGTATACGTATTTCAGGCGGCTGATGCCGCCCTCATGAATCGAGGCGAAACAAGCCCTGCAAGACGAATGCTGCCGTTACTCAGTTGCATAGGTGAGGATGTGGCAGGTGACGGCGTGGCGGGGCGCCGCCGCCTTTGTCTCGCCAGCCGAGTGGTTGGCGCTGTTACTGTCCTTCACCCCACTCCGCCCATCGTCCACTGCCGCACTTGTTCCGCACGACGCGCCCGAGACTCGCAGGCCTTACTATTGCAGGACATACAACCTTCGTCGCGGACGCCACATTTCCGCGAACGCGGAGGACACCGACGGTGGCGCTAGGCTGGAGTCAGGCAGGTAGCGTGACGTGACACTCCGCGCATTTGCGATAGACACTGTGTCCGGCTGGCGCAATGCTTAACGCAACTGCCTCGTGAACGGCAGAGCCTGGGTTCCAGTCCCATTCTGGCACACATTTTCACTCGCTGCCGCCGATTCCGCATAAAGTTCCAGTGCAGCTGGTATCATTAGTTTCTTTTCTTTCCTTTCTCCCCGCGGCACCCTCAATTTACATAAAATGTATCATAGCTGCGGATTTTGTGTAGTGTCTGTTCTTTTGGACATCTCCGAAACAACAGACAATTAAAAGTAGTGTTTCACTCCTATAAAATTACTGGTTGTAGTTAAACATTTAGGGTACTTTTACCTGCCACGCACCATCTTGTGCGACAGTCAGGTCCCGAGGATTCTGAACATCTGGAATTTCATCATTCACCGCCACACCCTCATCCACTGCTTCTTTCATCGATTCTTGGGCAATATCTTCAACACAGGATCCAACAACCGAGTTATATTTTGAGAATGTCGTCGTCGTCGTCGTCGTCGTCGTTGTTGTTGTTGTTGTTGGTGGTGGTGGTGGTAGAAGATTCATTACACAACAAAACATTTCACCAGCAGAGTATCCCTTACCGATTGACCTTACAGCATAAACACATCTAATATTTACACCATAGTACTTGCTTTTCTCACTATCAGTTTCACCTTGGCCTATTTCGACATATTCTGGGTTCCAAAATGAAACACTATAATGCCAACTAGTACAGTGGAGACAGATTTCTGCTGCAAGTCGTATGCGTCGCTTGACATTTACTGGCATACTCAATTTGCAACATTCCTTACACAGCACTGAACTCTCAATCACCTTTGAGAGCAATGAAATGTTAATTATTTCGTTCACATTATCCTCACTACACTTCTCCAAGAAACTGCAATATTTTTCAGTTGATCCATGCAACTTGTTGCTTGTGCTAGAGGCAGGAGTAGATTTCACTCCATGAATAACCTCACTATTTTCAGCATCATTTCCCAAGGTCGGAGTAGTTGCCACAGTTCCACTAGTGTACCTCGGAGGAGGCTTCTTCCTCTTGTAAACTCTATTACTAAATTGAGGCATATTTGATAAGTTCCAGTTACACAATAGAAATGCAACACAAATCGTGCAATAACCACCAAATGCTCAATGTAAACAACAGTATCCAAAGGCTACAATACACAGACAAAACAATTGCCTATCAAATCGTGTTGCCAACATAATATAAAGTCTTTGGAAAGACCGGAAGTTTTGAAAAACGATGTTTTCAGTGAACATTTATCCATGAAAATTCAATGTCGAGACATGCCCTCTCCAGCACATTATTGAAAATATTTTCAATACATGGAGTTGAGTTACAGGTAAGATTAATATGTCATTTTAAAGAGGAAGATCTGTAGTATTTTCGTTCACAATAAACTGAAAACCCAAAACTTCATCATTTTTAGGTTCCGGGTTCCCTCTGCTCTGTGCAAAACTCTACCAGGCGACTTCCTCTTTCATTCCTTACCCCCAGTCCGTGTTCACTTACTACGTTTCCTTCTCTTCCTTTTCCTGCTTTCGAATTCCAGTCCCCCATTGCTATTAAATTTCGTCTCCATTAACTATCTGAATAATTTCTTTTATCTCATCATACATTTCTTCAATCTCTTCGTCATCTGCAGAGCTGGTTGGCATATAAACTTGTACTACTGTGGTAGGCGTGCGCTTCGTGTCCATCTTCATTATAATAACGCGTTCACTATGTTGTTCGTAGTAGTTCATCCGCGCTCCTATTCTTTTATTCATTAATAAACCTACTTCTCCATTACCCTTATTTGATTTTGTATTTATAACCCTGTATTCACCTAATGGAAGCTTTGTTCCACCTGCCACCGAACTTCACTAATTCCAACTATATCTAAACGTCAACCTATCCATTTCCTTATTAAAATTTTCTGACTTACCTGTCCGATTTAAGCAATCTGACATTCCACGCTCCGATTCGTAGAACGCCAGTTTTCTTCTGATAACGACGTCCTCCTTAGTAGTCCCTGCCCAGAGACCCGAATGGGGGATTATTTTACCTCTAGAATATTTTACCCAAGAGGACGCCGTCATCATTTAATCATACAGTAAAGCTGCATGCGCTCGGGAAACATTACGGCTGTAGTTTCCCCTTGCTTTCAGCCGTACGCATTACCGGCGCAGCAAGGCCGTTTTGGGGTAATGTTAGAAGGCCAGGTCAGGGAGTCATCCAGACTGTTCCCCCTGCAACTACTGAAAAGGCTGCTGCCCCTCTTCAGCCTTATTTCGGCGCATTCCTGGCCCTAGGACTCACGTTTCTCTGTGAATTCCCTCGTTCTAATCTAATGAACAAAACAAGTTTGAGTCGGGCAGAATGCAGTGTACTCAGCTACGTTCATTTCAATGTTTGATTCCAAGTGTGTCCGTGTGCAAAATTGTGCATTTCGTTTGTGTTTCGCGATGGGACCTATTGCTCAAACAACATTACAGAAAACTTTGGAAGTTCAGTCCTCACATTGAGGGCGTACTTGCTGAAAGTGCGAAATTAATGCATAGTTAACAGACATTAAAAAGCAAATAAAACACAGAAACACAGCGAATTTTCGGATCCTTCCGAAAGTTTTCGGGGCAAATGTGCGAGAGAAATGCAGTTCCGCAGCACTGAGTGCAGAGATATGTGTTAGCTGCACACTTTTCGGAAATATTGCGTCAAGATATTGGTGAAAATGTATTCAGCTTAATTTTAGATGAATCAACAGATATATCCGATACAAAACTACTCGTCGTTTGTATACGCTGTTTCAGCGTCTCAGTGCAAAAATTAGTGTCTATGTTCGTGGGTTTGCTGGAATTCGAATCTGGCACAGCCGAAGCCTGTGATAAGTTATATGTGTGTTATTTAGAACCAATCGTACAGGAAACGCAAAAGATAACCGAGGCTTTTGAAATTGAGAACGTTGACCCTACAAAATTACTCGAGGATTTGAAAAAACGTCATCCAGTCAGTGAGTCGGAGAATAACAACACCTGCAGCGAAAGTAATATCCAGACATGTTATATTGTTTCGTATGGAGATGTATGAATGAGAGAAAATGATTTCAGAAATTAAACTCAGTCGTGAAACTGGAAACCTCCCTCGTAAACGGTGCATAGATTTCACAATAGCACTCAACCGAAGAACTAAGAAATAGGCTTCCTAATGACATTCACACCCTGAAGAAAATTAGCATATTTTCAGCAAACTAGGTTCTCAAATCTCTGATAAAGAACCGATTACTGAATTGGCTGAAATATTTGGTTGTACTAAGACCGACGTAATTGAATCAGTCATTGGTTAGTGACGGAATATCAGTTTTATAAAACGGCGAACACTAGTTATACAGTGGATTTTTCGGCTAAAGTAGGTGCCTGTAAAGATTCCACAGGCACGAATTTCTTTGAAGAGTTGCGGTGTGTCGCAATTAAGTCTTAAGGGTCCCGCATTCAAATGGAGTTACGAAGAGGGTTTTCAGTCAAATGAGCATTGTGAAATGAAAATTGCGTAATAGGATGAATATCGATACTGTGAACTCTGCTTCCGCCCGCACAGCCAGCTGACGAGGCCGCTGGGCGCGTTGCCCTAGCCCTAGCGCTTCCCACACAGCGGACGAAGCCGCACTCTCAGCTGCAAACACTGTGCGACGCTGCTCTGTACAGTTACTTGCTGCAATACCTGTACAGTCGTGCACATTGTAATTTTTCCTCCTATCTATCTAATTGTGTAGTTCTCAATTCGTTCGAGCAATCAATCATTCATAATAGGAAACACAGTCATAACTCAGTCACTCAAAATGATTCAGAAATTTTACTTGTTAGAATGAAATTAGGCGATGATTCTTCTTCTGTGCAGGATCGTGCTTTGCGGCAGTCTGCTAATCTGAACAAATAAAATGCCTCGTAATTTTGGGAGTGTTGTATAATCAGTCGGGAAACCTCAGATCAAGTGGATATGTGGCTTTGATGAAGTTTAACCTTTCGAAGAAGTAATGGAGCTCTTGGATTATTAAGTGCAGGTTCGTATCCAGTCTTTCGGAAGTTCCCTTCTGATTAACAACTACGCAATGTATCGAAGCATATAATTAATTCTCAAATGTCAGATAATGTAAATTGTTACACACCTTTTGTATGAAGGAGCAATATATATATATATTTCCCTTTTAATCGTACAATTTCGTATCAGTTATCTTTTGTCATAAATCTCAATATTCAGATTACAATTCTTCAAACAATGCTCAGGCTTATCGCCACGAAGACAATCTCGGAAGCTTTTTTCTAACAACCCCCAGAGAGAGTACTACCAAGAATAATTATGCGCAAATGGCATAGCTATTGTATGAAACTACTTTGCGCATGGATTCTGCGCGTATGAAGATAGAAAATTAGTAAACGTCATTCAAGGGTAGAATTGTATCAGAATAATTCATAGAGTATAAAGAGATATTACAACGTAAGAGGCGCCATAGTATATAAGGATGTAACTAGACCTATTTGGATGGTTAAATGCAGCGTTGCAGTCTAGCAATTGCCAGAATGATTCAGAGATGGGACCACTAGAGCAGAGAATGGCCGCCGCCAACGGCCGGCTGGACCGCCCAGCTGGCTCCTGCGGATTTGTGCCGGTAGTCTCCTGTACAACAAAACACGACACGACACCGCACTGTGTTTTCCACGGAAATTGTCGCAAGTAAAACTCGGGTGCTCTTCCTTCGGGGTAGACTCCTTCCAGCCAGCTAATGGCCCCACGCGCTGATACGAGGTGCCGCTCGCCGTTGAGCACTGGCATACATCCAGTCGCTCAGAAAACCGGACGAGGTCAGATGAGAATTGTGCGGCCGCGCACGGGAACGCACTTCGGACTCTTCCAGTGTTGTATTTGGAAAGTGCGTCGATCGCAAAGGATCACTATCTTCCGCTTTGTAATGGACACTTTAGATCAGCAGGGACCGCGACAGCTGCCGGCCACGTGCTCGCTTCAGGAGGCGGCGCCGCCGTCGTCGCGAGTGCGCCGCAGCCTCAGAAACACAATTTACAACATTTTTGTGGTACTGTCGCACGAACAGAATTGAACTCTGAACAACCGCGATGGCATTCTTTGTACGCTTCTGGTACTTACGAGCTCTTATATTGTCGAGTAATTGCCGTACTCGAAATGTGCTTTCCGGTATGATCCATCCAATCATTGAACTGACCTTTTAGTCACTAAGTGAAAAAGAATCAGTCAGTTTCGACTGATCATCAATTGGTTACTTTCCGTGTCACGGTCTCAGAAATATTTTATGACTCGTATTCCATCGAAATGCCAAACTGTGTGTGTCGCATATTCCAGTGCTCGCAATTTGCTCATTTTGCGTTTACCTAGGTAAATGGTTGTAGTTGCTATTTAGTTTTCCTCACTTTCACGTTGTTTCCACTGAAACTGACGTTATAGCTAAATACGTAATGTTACTAAAAGAAACTGACGTAATCATTATAAAGCTTTATCGAGTCGATATTTTCCTACTCAACGCCATGTTATGTGCTGCTGTCCAAAATTCCGGTAAAATTTACAAATGACGGCACATTTTTAGAACAAGGCGAGGCGTAATCATCAGCCAACTCTAGTTTCGGACACCGAATGAGCCACGAAATGGTCGGTTTGCTCTCTGTTAGAGTTCGTGCCACCTAACTGTGACAGAGTCCTCGAGTCTTCGGCTGCAGCTGGTCGAGAAAGTGAAGCTCCGAACGTTAATACAGTTATCCTGACCGTGGCACGCTGCATTAGGATCTCTGTTTCTGCGCTGTACCCGACTGACACTCGCTTCCCACGCACGCGAGTCAGCCCCAGCGAGTGAGCAGGCGACGCCGCCGCCGGCGCCCTTCACTACCTTCCTGCATCCCCAGTCTGCCTCTCACACGTACGGGATACCCGTCACGCCAGCTGACTTGTGTTGTAACTTACATTTTTCTTGATAGCCGCAACGGACGTGGCCGATGTATGGGTTTGTTTATCTGTTTGCACTCACGTCCATGTCGTACGAATCCTTGACCACCATTTTACAGCTATGTCATCACGGAGCTCCTGCAGAGTGACCTACACAAAATAATAGTATCTCCCCAGCACCTGTCCGCCGACCACATCAAAGTCTTCCTCTACCAGATCCTCAGAGGTAAGAAATAAACAACGTATTTTTCCTCACATTAGCTTTAACTTGCTTTGTTATGAATTAAATTGTAAAAAAATTGTAGCTCGTAAAATTAATTCAATGTCTTTGTGGTGACACAGTAAAAACAGCAACAAGTCACTTTTTGACAGTGATTTTTGCCATGTGCACCCCGTCTACAGTTCCTTACACCGTTTTTGCACTTTCGCTGCAACTTTAGAAATTGTGCAGCTGTTGGGGATGGTACCAATATGTTTGCAGGGTGAAATGAAAAACTTTGGGACACGTGCTTAAAAAAATTTAATTATACTGCACGCTAAACGTTAGACTTGCACTCTAAGCAATACAGCACAAACCAACACAGAAACATATAATCGTCACTAACTGACAATTGCTGTCCTTACTGCGTCGCATGTTTCACTAACTCATGGAGTTCTTCCGAGTAGTAGGTTAAGGGGATTCCGAGGACAATTTTGATATAAAATTCCTGTAGAAATTAATTAAATTGATCAATCAATTCCTCCCACATCCATCCCCAGATGACGTCAAGTGTTTCCCCCAGCCGCTTCCCGTCACCATCCCCCCCCCCCCCATCCCCCTCGCCTACCTCCGTATTGCCAGGAATTTCCAATTTTACCTGTAACTTCCAAAATTGCAGCAATTTCTTTGTCCGCGGCTGTGCTGACGTCCCACCCGACACTCCACCCCGGGAATTGGTGGGAAATTCAAAACGGCGGGTGGCCTTTCTGGGAGTAGAATCCCGGGCGTTCTGAACGGAAAACCCAAGTCCACCTTCCAATACACGGAAACAGACCAGATGCAGGAGAGGATGGTTACGTTAGTGTACTCTGTATTATGGTTGGGAAACTGAAGTAAAAATCGGTCCTAATTAAACAAAAATATGCATAGCGCTACGCAACGAGCAACTAAAATCACAATACAGAAAAAACTGCTGTTATCCTGCTGGGAAAAAAGTATCATTCGCAACTATTGTCAGACGTACTAAAACTCTACCCTTCATCTACAAGCTATCTTTATTCTTTGTTGGAAATTTTGTCCAACTGACGAGGAGCTTGTGTTGGCCACTTACTAGTGTAAGCACCCAGCTGGGCACTGTGTCTGTCGCTCTTTGACGTCACGCCTCCCGCCGCACTGCAGCCCAGGTAGTCCAAGCTCCGGATGCTAACACACGTACCACAAACGATGGAAAATGCTTCAATGTTGTAATTACGCATCGAAATTGTCGTGGAAAAAAGAAAAACCGCCGCTCATAATGCGACGCTTGTTTTTCTCATCGATGTGCAGTGACGAACTAACCAAGTTAGAGCCACTCTTACCTCCCACTGGCCCGCTCAATCTTGTCACTACAGAACGTCGAGTGCGACTCGTTTGTCTAAAGGCAGCTGTGCCGTACAATGACCCACTCCACCCGTATGCCTCCAGCAGCTCCGCCCAGAAGCGCGTGCCGTTCTGCGATGGAGAACGTTTGTATTTAAAGTCAACTCACCTCTTATAAGCGAATGTCTATTTAAAAAAAAAGAATAAAACACAATAGTGACAATAAAGAATGTTTTGTTTCCATGAAAATAGGCGCAGCTCATTTCCTTTTAGTTTTGCGAGCAAAACCGGTATAGGTTTTACGTTCGACGATAGGATATAATTCCCATATATATATATATATATATATATATATATATATATATATATATATATATATATATATATATATATACTTTCCTTATTTTGCGACAACCAACGAAGTGGAAAAAAAGCTATAGCACAGCCATCGATTACAGATGACAAAACTGCAGATGTGGGTGCTATATTGCTGGTATGAAGTATTATTAATCTCATCGACATGCCCCCCCCCCCCCCCCTGCGTAAAATCGAAACTAAAATTTCCACTATTTTCCTGCGAAAACTACCAATCACGGCAGAATGTCCTCATTATTTCGAAACTTTGATCAGAGAAAAGAAAAAGAAAGAATTTAAATTGTGAAGAAAAAACCACTATGTTAAGTAACTTCCTTCAGTTTGATGGACAAAAGCCGGCCGGAGTAGCCGAGCGGTTCTACGCTCTACAGTCTGGAACTGTGCGACCGCTGCGGTCGCAGGTTTGAATGCTGCCTCGGGCATGGATGTGTGTGATCTCCTTAGGTTAGTGAGGTTTAAGTAGTTCTAAGTTCTGAGGCACTGATGACCTCAATTGTTAAGCCCCATAGTGCTCAGAGCCATTTGAACCTTTTTTTGATAGACAAAATTACATGGTTTCAGACTGTCCCTCGTATTCAAATTAGTGTCCATAAATAACTTGTCATGCACATATATACTACAAACATTTCAGCCATGTGTAATAACATTTGCTCACATGTCACAAAAACAGTAAAGCTATTGTTCAAAAGAATGTTGTTGTTTTGTACACTACAGTGTCCCATTTTACCAATGTCATGCTTAACACACCGACGTTTGTAAAATGTATGAGATCATGTCTTGTAACAGAACCACATAACGTCACCTAATAAAGAACCCTATTAGATAGATGCATTGAAAACAAATACCATCTGCATGCTGACATTTTACATTCTTGCCCCATAACTCCCCTCTGCCGACCTGCGTGAGAACTTACTGTCATTCGTACTTGAAGTAGTAGTCTAAATCCAGCAGAATATCACTTGAAATAGCAGCAGATTCTTGCGTACTACTTTTGTAAGCAATTTGATCGTCACACAACAGCCTGCTTAGTGCGATCTACACACATGTTGGGTACAACGCTATCCTCTCTAGGTTCCAGAAAGCTTAGCGGTTATGTAGCATGAAATAACACAGGACGTGCGGTACCTCAGTATTGCGGTATTTTTAACCACACAGTCGTGGCGATGATAGTAAAATGTCAAGATTCCGCAGTTGTTTTCTGTTAGTTTTATGAGCAAAATCAGTGCTGTTTCAGAGCATCTCGTGTGTTCAAATTAGAACTTGTTATGCACGAGGGCATTACATTCATTGCAGGTGTATGAAATACTGAACAGATCAGCATCTATGCAGTCATTTAGTATGTTGGAGAACACTCCTCATCATTATTTTTTAACATCGAGAGTAGGCAAAAAACTATGAACTAATACATCCAGAATTTAACCAGTCATACCACTCTCCGTAATAGAACCTCCTGTAAAATTTTATCGTGCCTTTTCTACCGCTATATCGAAAACCAAATCCCACCTGCGTGTTGACATTGAGCATATTACATATACATGTATTGCTCCATTGGAGCAGAAGGCCAGTGATCCAAGTCTGCTTCACAGATCTATGTAAAGTTTTGTCACCTGCACTGGAGAAAGACCAGATCCAACAAACTATTAATCACAAGAGAAGTTTCCTGTTTTGTTCTTTCGTAAGCAGATTAATACATTATTTTACAGCTGTAACACATTCGAGCAGTGTACGACTACAGCTTTGTACACCACCATAAATTTTGTTTTTCTACCATGACTTACAAGGTGCGTGTCAAGGACTAAACTGACATTAACATGCTTTCATCCATTGGCTCTCACAACACAAGGAATGGTAGAAATAAAACACATAGGTGATGTTTCTCAATAACAAAAAAGTGGAAGACATCTTTACATGCAGAAACTGGAAGAGTCTGCGGCATTGTGAAGCGTTTCCAAACAGCTGTCATCTTCCACAGTGACTGCGTAACAGATGCTTCATTTTGAAGACGATTCTTTTCTCATTTTGCAGCCATGTATTTGGTCACTGTTTCGGTGCTGACTGTCGCCAGGGGGAGCTGTTCACATGGCCAGGATAGTAGCAGTAGAGAGAAAAGTATGGAGAGCATCACAGCACATGGAAGTTGGACGAGTCTGTAGTTGATGACCTCGACATTTACTCCCATGCTCCACAGTGACAAGTGGCAGGTTCAGCCAATGCTTTCTACGTCTCAAATAAGTGGTGTCCGTCAATCATTGTGTGGTAATCAATAGCATACCAGTGGATGGATGGGATCGGAAAGATACCTTCTATACGGCACAATGCTGCACTGCAGTTGACAGTGCGGTCAATTTTAGCAATGTCACCAGTTGTTCTCCATACTTTCAGCACGAGCCAATGACACAGCAGAACGCTTCCCAATTTCTGTATCATCGTTAAACCACTCCTTCACTACTTAGCAAGGACCACATAGTAGATTGCGAATGCAGATAGCTGGTTGTGCAGTACATCCATATGCACCAAAGCATACCAGTCAGCATCCTATACCGATGCAAATTGATTAGCTACATATTTCTAGCACATCGATCGTAGTGCAGAATTTACGATTACAACTGGCCATCTTTCCCTGTGTGAATGGGAGTCGTAGAGTACTCACATGTTCATAAGAGAAAGTTGGAAATTGACAGATCCCCAACAAACAAAGTGAGCTCTGTCCGTAACTGCTGTTCAGCGAATATTGTTCCGCACTAGCCTTTCCCACGGCACCCATCCAAGTGCACAAGATCTCTCCAGACACGTGCATGTTGACGAGGTTACCAACCTTTCTCAAATATATAGTAGATATGAGTGTGTTTTGGTGATATAATAGACAGTTAAGAAGAAATGCGTGGTTTATATATGATTGAGCTTCAGATTGATTGAGTTTGAAACATTTTATGTAAATCAACTGTGCTATCAATTCTGTAGTATTATTCCAGTGTCTCGAGTGAGTACCAAGAAGAAACCAGCTCTAGAGAAATGATCGCATTGCATAAACACACACTCCTATGGCTACACTGTTCTGCATTTAAAAATTCTATATTGTTATAGCCATACGGTTTCCAGAGTATTAGTCGTGCAGGATGCAACGCTCTTAATACTCTGATGCAGGATATATATGTCCAACATCTAACATACAACCACCCTGCAAATTTTCTACTTCAATCACTATGGCGAAAAACTTTAATAAAATGATTATACTACTTCCTTCTACACTAGTGTGGTGTCCGAGGAACTGACTGAGCTGTTTGTCACTATGAAGTCATTGTCTATCTGTAACCAACACTTAAACTGCTTATAAACCGACTAGAACGAAGTTAAGAGAGTGCTTTTCTGTCTCTTAGGTAACCGATGGATTTTATGTGTCTTTTTAAGTCGGAAACATACATACCCTCAATCACACTTCCCGTGTGAATCGTGCTTACTATTATTAGGAGCGGTTTTGATGGATGCATCTATGCCTCGCTAGGAAGTAGAGTGAGGAAGAAACAACGTGACTATTTTCGATAGCTGATACATTGAATTACCACCCACTCTCTGCTGCATGAAAATGCACACACAGCAGCAGCAGCAACTTCTTACGAGGGAGTAAGCACCGTGATCAGTAGTCAAAGGAGATGTAACACACATGCACATATATTTCGGACTGGAAAAGTTTGTAGTTGGGTGACCTGGAAAAGTAGTTGGAACTGGGCAGTTGGAAGTATAGCAGCTGCTTTTTTACTTATATGGGGAGGGTGTGTTCTAGAGATATGGTATTAGGACAAAATTGGTATATTATCCTGCATGGCTTTTGTAGACAACAGGAATGCTACCAGGGCCATGGTGACGATACTGTAAACAGCAACAAGACTGTTTCATCTCCTTTGGCTACTGATAGTGGTCCTTAAGTTTCTCCTCCATGTGCATACTACCACTACTAATAATAAGCGTGACTGACATGGGAAGCGTGACTCAGGGTAGGTACGTTTCTGAATCGAAAACGTCTATAAAATCCATCAATTTCCTATGAGACAGAACAGCAGTCTCCTGAATCCTTTCTAGTCGGATTCTATGCAGCTCGTGTAGCAGATATACACTGAAAATATTTTTGTACTGAGGAACAACTCCGACACTTCCTAGGACCCCAGAATAGTATAGAAGGAAGTAGTATAATCATTTTAAAGTTTGTCACCGTAGTGATTGAGATAGATAACTTGCAGGGTGGTTGTATGTCAGATTTTGGACATATATATCCTCCATTAGAGAAATTAAGAGCGTTGAATTTTGCACGACTAATAAACACATCAAAAAAGTTTTTGCGTCACCTCAGTTCCTAGAGTTCCGAAACCTGTACAGAAAATTGGAATAGAGATACACATAACCATCATTTCCGCCCTCTTTATTGCTCATGAAACTCACACATTGCATGTTGCACCACTATACAGCGAGACCTTCAGAGGTGGTGGTCCGGATTGCTGTACACACCCGTACCTCTAATACACAGTAGCACGTCCTCTTTCATTGAAGCATGCCTGTATCAGTCGTGGCATACTATCCACAAGTTCATCAAGGCACTGTTGGTCCAGATTGTCCCACTTCTCAACAGCGATTTGGCATAGATCCCTCAGAGTGGTTGGTGGGTCACGTCGTCCATAAACAGCCCTTTTCAATCTATCCCAGACATGTTCGATACGGTTCATGTCTGGAGAACATGCGGGACACACTAGTACAGTGATGACCTGAAAGAAGTCATTCACAAGGCGTGCACGATGGGAGAGCGAATTGTCGTCCACGAAGACGAATTTCTCCACAATATGCTGCCGATACGGTGGCACTATCGGTCGGAGGGTGACATTCATGCAATGTACATCCATTACGGCGCCTTCCACGACCACCAGCGGCGTACGTCGGCTCCACATAATGCCACCCCAAAACAACAGGGAACCTCCACCTCGCTGCACTCGCTGGACAGTGTGTCTAAGGAGTTCAGCCTGACCGGGTTTCCTCCAAACACGTCCCCGACCACTGTCTGCTTGAAGTTGCGACATTCATCGGTGAAGAGAGCGTGATGCCAATCCTGAGCGGTCCATTTGGCATGTCGTTGGGCCAATTTGTACTGCGCTGCACGGTGTCGTGGTTGCAAAGATGGGCCTCGCCGTGGACGCCGGGAGTGGGACTGTCTCTGTGATGCAATATCCACAGTGAATGCCTATCTTCTGTTCTGGGAAACGAGGTAATGCAAAACTTTTTTTGATGTGTGTGCTTTGGAAACCATATGACCATAACAATATAGCATTTTTAGATTCGTAACCGTGTAGCCATAGGAGTGTGTGTTTATGCTCTACGATCATTTCTCTCGAGCTGGTACCTTCTCGGTACTTACTCGGATGAGTGCCAAGGGACAGATTAGTGCGAAACTATCTTCGCTGAACAGGAGTTACGAACACAGCTCACTTTGTTTACACTACCCACCTACTTCTGGTCACTGAGTTGAAGGGTGGATTGACCAAGGACTTTATCATACAAATGTGAGAATACTCTGCGACTCCCATTCACACAGGGAAAGATGGCCAATTGTAATCGTAAATTCTGCACTACGATCGATGTGCTAGAAATATGTAACTAAACAAACTACATCAATATAGGATGCTGACTGGTATACTTTGGTGCATATGACCGCATGAACGTACTGCACAACCACCTGTCTGCATTCGCAATCTAGTATATGGTACTTGCTAAGTAGTGAAGGGGTGGTTTAGCGATGATACAGAAATTGGGAAGCGTTCTGCTGTGTCATTGGCTGGTGCTAAAAGTATGGGACAACTGGTGAAATTGCTAAAACTGATCGCACTGTCAACTGCAGTACAGCATCGCAGGTATCTTTTCGATCCCATCCATCCACTGGTATGCTATTGATTACCACACAATGATTGACGGGCAACACTTGTTTGAGGTGGAGACAGCATTGGTGGAACACGGGGCATCTGCTTCTGGTTACTGTGGTGCATGGGAATGAAAGTAGAGGTCATAAACTTCAGGCAGTTGTTTGGATGCAGACTCGCCCTACTGCCATTGGCTGTGATGCCCTCCACATTTTTTATTCACCAATAAGAGAACAGTCCCTCTTTTTATTCCTACTATCCTGGGCATGTTGTGAACAGCTCCTTCTGGCAATTGTCAGCGCTCGAACGGTGACCATGTACATGGCTGCAAAATGAGAAAAGAATGGTCTTTCAAATGGAACACCGAGGCATCTGTGGAAGATGAGATGCTCCAAACACTTCCCGTTTCCATGTGTTGCGATGTCTTCCACTTTTTTGTCAATGAGGGACATTGCCTGTGTGCAGAAGGAGAAGAATAGTTTACACCATGCGATATTTAGTTTTCTGTGAGAGCCAATGGATTGAAACGTGTTAATGTCAGTTTAGCACTGGACACAGACCTCAAAGTCATGATAGGAATGCGTTATGTATGGCGGTGTACAAAGCTGTAGTCATACAGTGCTTGGATGTGTTGCAGCTGGGAAACATTGCAGTAATCTGCTTACAAAAGAACAACACAGGAACACACTCTTGCGGGCTATGGTCTTCCTCTAGTACAGGCGACAAAATTTTACACCGTTCTGTGCAGGTGCCTTCGATCACTGGTCACCCGCTCCGATGGAGCTATACGTGTACATTGAAGCACCAGGGAAACTAGTACAGGCATGCGTGTTCAAATACGATGTAAAGAGACAGAATATTGCACCGCCTGTTGAGACTGGCACAGTTGTTAGACTGGTTGCTGCTGTTACAGGGCAAATTATCAAGATTTAAGTGAGTTTGAATGTAGTGTGTTATAGTCAGCATAAGAGTGATGGGGACACAGTATCTCCGAGGTAGTGATGAAGTGGTGATTTTCCCATTCCACTCATTTCATGAGTGTACTGTGAATATCAGTATTCTAGCAAAACATCAAATCTCTGACATCACTGCTGCCGGAGAATTGTTTAATGTGACACAAGTTCAGCCCTTCAGCAAATTACTGGGCCATCAGCAAGTACCATTCAATGAAATGTCATCGATATAGGTTTTCGGAGCCAAAGGCTCACTCGTGTACCCTTGATGACTGCAAGACACAAAACTTCATACCTCACCTGGGTCATTCAACACTGACATTGGACTGTTGATGCTTGGGAACATGTTGTCTGGTCGGACGAGTCTCATTTCAAATTGTATCGAGTGGATGGACGTGAACACGTATGGAGACAACCTCATGAATCCATGGACCCTGCATGTCAGCAGGGGACTGGTGGAGGCTCTGTAATGGTGCTGGGTGTGTGCAGTTGGTGTGATATGGGACCTGTGATACGTCTACATAGACTGTGACAGATGAGACATACGTAAGTATCCTGTCTGATCACCTGCACACATTCATGTCCTTTTACATTCCGACGGATTTGGGCAATTCCAGCAGGACAATGCGACACCCCCCATTTCCAGAATTGCTACAGAGTGGCTCCAGGAATACTATTCTGAGATTAAACTCATCCACTGGCCACCAAACTCGTCAGACATCAACATTATTGAGCTATGTGGGATGCCTTGCGACGTGCTGTCCAGGAGAGATCTCCACCCTCTCGTACTCTTACTGGTTTACGAGCAGCCCTGTAGGATTCATGGTGTCAGTTCCCTCCAGCACTACTTCAGACCTTAGCCGAGTTCATGCCACGTCGTGTTGCGGGACTTCTGCGGAGCCCTACACAGTATTAGGCAGGTGTACCAGTTTCTTTGGCTCTTCAGTGTCTCTGTAATATGTTCTATGTCAACATACAGACGGTAGTTGTTTTTCGAGATGTCGGAAGAGAGACGGTACAGCCTTATATGAGGTTCTGTTATATGGAGCAGTGTGACTGGTTGCAGTCTGGAGGCTGCAAAATAACGACGAGTGTTCTTGCAGGTGCTAAACGACTGTGTAGATCCTGATTGGTGTCGGTATTTCTTCATCTGAAATGAATGTAGTTGCCTCGTGCATAACAATTCGTAATTTTAACTACCCCGATTTTGTTCATAAAACTAAGAGAAATCGACCTATCGATTCCCATGGAATCACGACTGTTTTTATTGTTATTATTGTCACAGTTGCGGTAAAACATATGTTTAAACACGCAAGTCCTGTGTTATTTCACACTTCATAGCCTCTAATTATAATGTAGACAGCAACTGAACATTAGCTCCCTGCGGAACCTAGAAATGGTAGTGTTGTGCTCAAAATTTGAGTAGATTACATGAAACGCTATGTTCTGTAATGATTAAATTTGTTACAAAACAAGTATGCAAGAATCTGTTGCTCTGGCGAATGATAGTCTACTGGATTTGGACTGTTTAAGTACGGGTGGCAGAAACTTTAGAGGGTGTCATGGAGTGAATATGTCAAATGCGAGCATTCAGATGGTATTTGTTTCCAATGTATCAGAGGAATCGTACAGGGCTCTCTACTAGATGACGTTAGGAGGTTCTATTACAAGAGATGGTCTCACGATTTGTCTCGTAAACGCCAGTGCATTATAGCATCACATTGGTGAAATGTGACCTATCACAGTGTGCAAAACAACAATGTTCTCAAGAATTATAGCTAGTTGTTGTCAAACGTAAAACGATCGTGTTTCTTCCGACATGTGAGCAAAGGGCATGAAAGGCTGTGTTTTGCAATTTTATTTCACGTGTCCGAAATGTTTTTAATACTCACTTGTGTCACAGTTTATTTATAGACACTGATTTGAACGCCAGGGATGCTCTGAAACCGTGCAAATTATTTCCGTCACGTAGAAAGAAATCGCAAATAGATATTTCATTTAAAGTCTCTCTTTTCTATACTGTGATGAATGTTTCGAAATAACGAGGACATTCTGCAGTGATTGGTATTTTTGCAGCAAAATAGTGAAAGTTTTATTTTCGGTGTTGCACAGACTGGAGATGTACACAAGATGTGGAGTCCGGCTAACGCAGTTTGCTCATCTGTAATTGGCGGTGATGCTGTAGTTTTTTTTTCTCCTCGAGGGGCCAGAGGGAGAGAGAGAGAGATGCAATTTGTATCCTTTGGTTCAACAAAAGATTATACCGATTTTGCTCATAAAACTAAAAGGAAATGGACTGCGCCTATTTTCGTGGAAACAGGACATTTGTTATCGTCGCGATCACGTTTTCTTTTCTAATAGGTGCTCGCTTATAAGTGGTGTGTTGACATTAAATACGAGTGTTCTCCAACGCAGAATGGCGTGCACTTGTG
The DNA here is from genome assembly GCF_023897955.1 of Schistocerca gregaria. Lineage (NCBI taxonomy): Eukaryota > Metazoa > Arthropoda > Insecta > Orthoptera > Acrididae > Schistocerca > Schistocerca gregaria. The sequence continues at coordinate 12,816,626 of NC_064920.1, forward strand.
GGCGGAGCTGCTGGAGGCACACGGGTGGAGTGGGTCATAGTGCGGCACAGCCGCGTTCTAAACAGACGAGTCGTCCTCTGGTGAGGCGTCGTTTGTCACTCTGTTCTGTAGCCTGCCCGTGTCGAAGCCGGTTGTGTGTGTCGTCAGCATCGTTGGCGGAGACCAACTGCCTGGGCCACGCAGCCACATGCTCCGCCTGGGACGCGTTGGACTGAAGACTTCTCCCGGATACCGCGGGCGCCTGCGGCCAGCATAGGAGGCGCGCAGAAGCGGTAGCAGCTGTCTATTTGAAAAAGCGTTCTCCAGAATTTCTTGGTGTTCCAGTCTTTCCGAGAAATACGTTTAACAGCGTGCGGGAGGTCGAGGTTCAGTTTATCACTGCCACCACATGGATCTTTTTGTGGACATCAGTGACAAGATGGAACAGGCTACAGGGATGAGGAGAGGTAAGAGTAGCTCAAAGTTGGTTGGTTCGTGACAGCACATCGACGAGAAGTCAAGTGCAACTGCCATCCCTCTCTCCTTTTAGGAAGACGATTTTTCCCAATCTCCAGTACGTGTGTTTCATTATCACCCGTTAATTACGAGTGCTGGTTTTTTCTTCACGATGATTCCAAAGTGTAATTAGAACACTGAAGCATTTTCCATCAGTTGTGGTAGCTTCCTGGGCTGCAGGGTGACTGACGAGCAGTGCAGCGGGAGGCGTGACGTTAAACAGCGCCAGACAGTGCTGAGCTGGATGCTTACAGGTAATACACTCCTCTCTGCCGGACACCAGCACCTCTTCAGTTGAGCGAAATTCCCGACAAAAATAAAAAGGATACCGTCCACTCCAACGTTTTACATCAGCTTGTGGGTGAAGGGTAGGACTTGAGTACGTGTGCTGCTAGTTTCGAGTTGTATTGTGAAATTTTTTCCCAGTAGGATAACGCCAATTTCCAATCAAAATAAATAAAGTACACTAACATAACCCTCCACTCCTGCACCTGGGCGGCTTCCAGTGTTGGGAGTCGCACTTGGGTCTTCTGTACAAGTCCCGGAAAGGGCACCCGTCGTTTTGAATTCCCGGGCGGGGAATGGGGTGGGACATCAACACAGCTGTGGGACAAAGAAATGATCGCCATTTTTGAAATTCCCGCCATTTTTTTAATTTCCCGCCATATGGTAGGATTGGGTGGGGAGACCCGCGTGCCAGTTGGGTAAGAACACATGACGTCATCTGGGGGAATTAATTTGTATATCAGTTTGATGTCGAGTGTACTCGGAACACCCTTGCCATTCTCTGCCAATCCCTTATACATAAAATAATAACAGGATATTAGTGCATCAGTCGTACTTCTATTTATTTTTTGTTTGTCATAGCTGTTACATGAAAGTCAGTTGCCGTTTTATATGCTTATTGTACAACCTTTCAGTATCACAATATTTTGTTGACTAGAACACTATCGTAGTGTTTTGCAATGGGTGTTTGGTTCCACGATCGAGAAGGATTTTCTGTGAACATTTTTATTTTGCAATGTCGACACACAAATGATACTTAGTGTTAGTAGTTGTTTTTGTTAAAACAGGAGCCAATAAGTCAATGAAACGCCTAGTACTGGTTACGCCTAACAACCTCTTTCATAGAATGACGAAGCGCATCGCGATTGCTACCCAAAACTTGCTCTCAGAAAAGAGTGCAGTAGCCTCGTTGAGGGTAAGCACTTGCGTCCTCTGTACCACTCCTCCCCCTAGCCCTAGCGCCACGTCCTGCACCCCCGTTCAGAACCAGCCAAGTTGAAATTGTCACTTGGTTGCAGCCCTGCTTACTTCTGATCTCGCAGAAAATGGGAAACGTCAGGCTGTCAATGCTTTGTGACAGACCAGTCTCGGTGGTAATAGTAATACTGTGTCGGCCCCGAAGCAATGTAGTAGCCATTACGAACTTACACTTGTGTTGTGCCAACAATTAGTTATTTCGTTTGTTGTTGCGAAGTCAGTACTGAATCAATTTCCTGTCCGTTGCGGGAACTGCCAACAGCTCGGAGATATAAGCGTAGTGAAGTTCATGTTTCGTTTGTTCAGTGGGAGGACTGCGTGAAAACTATGTTTATACTTTCCTGTCACTAGCTGTAAACTCCACCACAGTGTCAACCTTTAATGCTAGTATTTGAAAATAAAATGTAATGTTTGGTGAGTTACGTAAAAAGTTTTACATTCTTTAGAAATAGTGATACCAGTAATGAACTTAAAGTTACAGGAGTGAAACACAATCCCACCTTTCTGTTACCCGTCAGAAAATTCGATTTTACCTTTCAGGGGACAATCACCCGCGGAAGTTAAAGGCCCACATAGCAGTACGGAAACGGAAAGCAAGCGTAGTTCTCCGTGAACTTCCAGTCGAGAAAATATGACGCGATAGTTCGTATTCTTGCTTTACGAAATTCAAATACTAGATTATTATTTTCATTTATACTTTACGGCGGGTTTGGTGTCTGGTTAAAGTATATTTGTTTGTAAAACCCAATATTTCAATTTCGACCGTACGGCTGTTGCCGAGTGGAAATTATGTTCCTGATTACGATCTTCTCGTGTGTATTGCACTCTTTGAATTGCGTTGTAAATAAGTTGCCCTTATTCAGTTCAGTTTTTGCTCTCATGCGTAATATTGGGTGGAGTAAATGTTGCCATTTCTGTTTTTGTTTTGTATGAAACAGTATCTGGTTTCGTTGGGTGGTACTCTGTGGACTCTTCTGTTGCTGCTTGCCAGTCCGTGTGAACTGCTCCACTTAAATGTATTGTAACTATTTTGCTCGCATTCTACGTTGTGTTTGTTTCTATCCGCTTTTTTACTCTCGCATTTAATGGAGGCCACAGAAATTTTCATTGACTTGTACTAAAATATGCTGTTTGTAGTACCTGTTAATTTGATATGAAAACTTTTAAGTGGCTACTTCGTATTTGTACATTCGCATGGCAGAATGCTCTAGTCGACAGGACTACAAACCGTACTCAACAACACCCATAGTCTGAGAGTCAGTGGCAAGATGCAATACAGTACAGGGTAGAATTACATACTCAGTTCGTTCCGAGGTGTAAGAAACTTGAATATCAATACTGTTAGAACCTGCTAACACAGAGTTCTCCATTAAATGCGAGAAACTACGGAGAACAGATACAAATAAAAATAAAATAGAACGAGAGCAATATACGTAACATGCATTTAAATCGTGCGGTTCACAGAAAGATTATTAGTAACAAATACACGAAAGTCCACACAGCACTACATGACAAAGCCAGCTCTGTTTTGTATGAGATTAAATAAAATACGGAATAGTTTACCCCACCCAATATTACAGATGGGAGCAAAAATTAAGCAGAAAACGAGCGACTTAAATACAATGCAGTTGAAGGTCTACGATACACGAGAAGTCGGTATCAGCAGCACAGTGTTGTGAAACGAGCTTCTGATAACTACGAAACGGAAACATAGGGCCGGGCAAACACTAATCGCGTTCGCGTTCGAACGGGCCAGAGAGGGGCCTATATGGCGCAGCGTTCGATACTCGACTCCCCCAATCCCCTCCGATAAATGCGTGGAATCCTCTCATCTCCATTTCGCTGAGTTCAACGAGGTTAATCGTCCCTTACCGAGTTACACGTTCGATATTCTCGTATGCTTTCTCTCTCTGTTCGACCTCTGTGACGTTACCACGTTGCTCTATTGTCGAATCGGATGAAGATAAACCTACGACTGAAGGTCACAGCAGCTCGCTCTCTGGCGACTGTTTGCATTTCCCTTTTCAGATTTTCTGACTTTCCCACCATATTTAGAATTGCTACATTCCACACTCCAATTCTTAGAATGTTGGCTTTAGCCAGTTGACAACTCTTTTTCTCACGATCACCGCCTCTTTCGCTGTGCCCTACCGAGACACGAGTGGGAAACGAATGTGGAATCTTCGCCAATGAAGAGATAATCGAGGCACTTGACCTACGGTTATACAGTATGTCTCTTTCGTGGAGTTGTTTCCTTGTGCCTTCTGCATCCCAGCGTCATTGATCGTTGCCTATTCTTCCTCCGTGAGTCAGTTTCCCACCCCTCACGCTGCATCTGCTGCTCTGCCTTGTTTGAAAGGCCATTGGCAGAACGAGGGTGACTCCTCGCACTGATGTTCTTCGGGCGCAGTTGCTGATAAATATTACTCGTAATCTAAGCAGTGTATTGAATGTAAACTGTAACCCAGGGGCCTTTGTTTGACAGTCAAATATTCTACTCCTAGAGCACGGTGAACGAATTCGGCACCCGGACTCTGCTTTGCCGTTAAGGAGTGTCGTGCGCGAGGTTCTCCCAGCGTGTGGCCAGTTCTGGGTGCATTTGCGTATCACTCGGAACGTCTTCGATAACTTTACCCGCACCGGTGTGTCTGCCTTCTGGAGCGCGTCTGCAGAGCTCTGCTTCAGCTACTGTAAATTCTTTTGTCAAGATGAGAGGTAAAATAGCCCAACAGCTGACTGCTCCACATTGATTGGCTCGAAAAGTCTCATCACCGAGTGCTCCTAGCAATGCATTTTGCGATTTCTCTTTCCTTCTCTCCACTGCCAGATTTCTTCAAACAAAGGTTTTGTTTTATTTCTCGCAATATTTAAGGCGACTCGTGAAACTCTTACTGTAAAATCTTCGAACGGCGATACTATCTCTACTTGTCGAGATCAGGAATTCATCAGTAAGTGTCGTACGTTGCCGTAGTCGGTGACCGACATTGTGAGGAGAGTTTCGTTCGTGTAATTAATTCCTCCGTTCGAACCACGTTGGGTCGAGAGAGGTAACACCGCCTTAAGAGACTGGCCACGTCGTCATTGATGACTTTACACGTGTCGGAACTCGTCACCGGGTTCAGAAATTAACTGCTACTTGACAGAATTAACAAGATTCTCATACTAAAACTGAAGTCGTAATGCATACAAAATGATTTTTAAAATTCTCTCTCCCGTGGAAGCTGCAAACTGTGGATTAATGTGAGTATCTTTACTAATCTTACTAATTTCCGTTGTCACAATGGAAACACCCTCTCTCTCTCGAGGGGAAGTTTCGTATGACAGGTCCACTGACACAGTATTTGCCCTAACTTAAACTGCGCTATTTTCTCTAAATTTAACATTTCGCAAAAATTTGTTCTATTGTTATCTTCATATTATTAGAACCACATATTCTGCTGTTAGACGTAGCCAAATTAACTCTCTGTACTCTTTGAGTAACTGAAAAGTATGTAATGCTAAATTCCTCATTAAAAAAAAAGTAGACAATACATAAGAATGCAGTACACACATTGTACTCGAGCTGCAAAACTAAGATAAACGCATCGTGAAGATAAAGTATGTACAATTAAATCCTGTAAATTTCCAGGCCAACATGATTCCACCACAGTATTTGTAGCCAGTTTCCATACCTCATCAGTATATCTATTTAAGCTAGTGCCTCATAGAAAGGAAAGCTCATTAAAGACGTAGTACAAACTCGGATTGACACACACACACACACACACACACACACACACACACACCTGCAGTCTCAGGCAACTGAAACTCCAACACACAGTCTTGTGAAAAAGTTGCGTTTGCATGGCGAGAGAGAGAGAGAGAGAGAGAGAGAGAGAGAGAGTGTGTGTGTTGTTAGCAAACGCCATAATGGCCAAAAGCTATAATTGTGAGAATCTTTTTGTTGTGCTTATCTGTGACTCAGCATATCCGCTATTTGGTGAGTAGAAACTTTTCATCTCTAATATTGGAGAATGTACTTGATAAATATGCACTTAGAACCATTCGTGATGCGTGGAATCCTCCATAGTGTAATGTCACTGCAAAGAAACTTCTGGAAAACAAATGCATGATATGTGTTAAAGCATGGGACTGTAGATAGGGACATGCTGAATGAAACAAAATTGGCTACCAAGAAGACTGAGTGGAGCCTGCAAGGACTAGTATAGCAGAAATTCTGGTCATATGTAAAAGCTGTTGATGGCATCAGAGTTAGTGCCCAGGCACCTGAGGATGATGCTGAAGTAGAAAATGAGGGCACTAAAGCAAAAGAAGAAATACTGAACAAAGAAAGAAGCAGATGTACTGCCGTAGCATAATTCTTTCACCACTGCAAAGATGAGTGATATCGATGTTGCTGTCAGTAGTGTGAACAAACACCTACAGTTACTGAAACTTAACAAGCTCCATGACCTCACAGAACACCTGTTAGATTCTGTACAGAGTTTGTAGCTGAGTTAGCTTCCATTGTAATTGTGATACACCATAGGGCCCTTGAACAAAGAACAGAGCACAGTGATTGGAAAAAAAGCAAAGGCCATATTGATCAGTGAGAAGGTTAACAGAAGTTATCCACAAACCTACTGGCTAATCTCATTGACATTCCTCTGTTGTGGAGTCCTAGAATGTAGTCTGAACTAGAACGTAATGAAATATATCAAATAGAGCGACCTTCTCCATACTGACCACCGTGGATTTCGAGGACCTAGATCGTGTGAAACTCAGTTTGTGCTTTCCCACAGGACACCTGGAAGCTATGGCTCAAAGCAGTTATGTAGATTGTTTCTGAAAAGCATTTGATTCAGTACAGTGCCAATTTTTATTATCAAAACTACAATTACATGTGGTATCAAATAAAATTTGGGGCTGGGTTGAAGATTTTTCAGCAGGGAGGCTGGAGCATGTTATCTTGGAAAGAGAACCAGTGAGTGATGGAAAAGTAACTTCAAGGATGTTTGCTGGGGGCTTTGTTGATCATGTTGTATGTTGGTGACCTGGCAGAGACTATTAATAGCAACCTCAGACTTTTTGCAGATGATGAAGTTATCTATGTTGAAGCATTGTGATAAAAATTGCAGGCATATCAAGCCAATTCTTGATAAGATTTCAAAGTTACCAAAAGATTGGCAACTTGCATTAAATGTGCAGAAATGTAAAATTATGCACTTCTCAAAAGGCAGGAATGTGGTATTATATTAGCTAAATTGTGATCATTCACAGTTAAAGTCAGTCACTTCATGCAAATACCTGAGTGTAACATTTTGCAGGGATACAAAATGGAATGATCCATAAGTACGGCAGGTGGCAGACTAAAGTTCATTGGCAGAATACTCAGAACACACAGTCAGTACACAAATGCCACTGGTTACAAATCACTTGTGCATCCTGTTTTGGCATATTGCTAAACTGCACAGTCACAATATGTCTGATTCACAGGATACTATCACTGAAATGCTAGAAAATCTTAACTGCCACACATTCGAAGATAGACGGAAAAGCATATTTGCAGAATTTCAAGAATTTAGAGAGATTCTTCTGCCATAGCATAGGAATTCTGGAGATCAGATTATAGTAATTACAGCATGCATTGAGGCATTTAAGTATCAGCCTTCCTGCACTCCATTTGTGGTCGGAACAAGAAGACACCATGATGCACGGTACTGTACTGAGTACCCTTTGTTGTTTACTCCATCAGTTCTACACTGAACATCCATATTATACATTTAAAAACGCACACAGAGGTGTAGCACACTAATCGAGATCTGCTTTAGTTAGGTTCTAGCTGTGATTGCCCTAGTGCATTTGCCAATTGTTACAGCCTACTAGTACTTGTGTAAACTGAGTGTGCCAAGTATGTAGCTTAATCTTTTCTTTCACACTAGTTTTCAGCAGGGGAACAACAACTTAAGTCTAAATAGGTCTGATGAAATGTCTTGTTTACAAGCAACTAAAGTACAATCTTGTTTTAAAACTGTGCACTCACACTTTATTCGGTTTTGTTTGTAGGTCTGAAATACCTGCATTCTGCACGCATCTTGCACCGTGATATAAAACCGGGGAACCTACTTGTCAACAGCAATTGTGTCCTCAAGGTATGATCCTACTACTTTCCAGTTTATGTTCAGTTCCACTTTTCTGGTGTCGCAGTTTATTGACGTGTCACCTTTTGACAGATCTGCGACTTCGGGTTGGCACGCGTAGAGGAGCCAGACCAGTCGAAGCACATGACTCAGGAAGTGGTGACACAGTACTACCGGGCGCCTGAAATACTGATGGGCGCGCGACACTACTCCGCTGCCGTAGACGTCTGGAGTGTCGGCTGCATCTTCGGGGAGCTTCTTGGGCGACGCATCCTCTTTCAAGCGCAGAGCCCAGTCCAACAGGTAAACCACTAGTGGTCTACGATGTGCACTTCTCACTCGATAACACCGAGGAATTGTGTCGAGCAGGTAACTCCAAATTGAATGACTCTAGATTACATTCACATCAGGGGGCCCACAGTCCTTTCGTGGGTATGTGAGTGGCGCGCACGGGGCCCTGAGCTATTGCAGCTTCCTTTGCTTTTGCTTTTGCTTTTGCTTTGAAGGCTGCATTACCATCCCTGTTCCACTTCCTCCCTCTCCTTACTCCTTTGTCCCTCCCCCCTCTTTTCCCTCTTAGTGGACTTCTTAATGTCGACTTTGCTATCCTCCTGGCTTTGTTTTGGTCTGTGCTATTGTTTAGTTTGCTGTTTCCATATCGGTGCTTTTAGTCCCCTTGGGGTTTGACCTCCATTTCCAAAAATTTTCCATTCAGTGTGAGCAATTTGGGGATGAACTCCCTACCTAGCTTCTGTGGTGCAGGTTCCTCTCCCTCTCCCCTCCCCTTTCTCTTTGCCCCCTGGCCCACCTCCTGCTAGGTCACCAACACAGTAGCCAGTCCGTGTGGTAGGTCTGTTACATACCCACTTGGCTGAACTCCCTGAAATCACAGGGATCACACAGAAAGTACCTGAGCTGTTACTGCCTCGTGTATGCCCAGGAGTCGATGCTCATTGTTTTGGGGCACCAGAACTCCTGCAACAGCTGCTGTGCCAGACGGTCCTTGCTGTGGCTGGGTGGCACCCACAGGGCGAGCCCCTGATTGGAGTGCGTGGTATTAGGACGGACTTCTTGCACATGAAGTGACAAAAGCTTCACCATCCTGGACATTCTGTGGCCGTCTCTAAGAGTGGTAGCAGACATGCCATTCCTTCTTCTGATCCTTCGGCCTTCCCCTCCCTGGCCACACCCTGGGAGGAGGGGCAAGCTCGCCAGCTTGGGTTGAAACCTTACCGTCGGTACCTGGTTTGTACCAGGACGGATGGCGGTAGTTTTGCCATGAGCGAGCCTTTGTTTTTCGTGGAGACGATTGAAGACAAGTATGGCGAAGTTGAATCGATGAGTAATATGCAGTCCGTTGCTTTGCTCATCCAGACATCTTCTGCTGTCCAATCTGACACCCTGCGTGCTTGTGACCATCTCGGTGACGTCCCAGTCTCCGTCACGCCCCACCAATCTTTGAACTCAGTACAGGGCATTATTTTCCACCGAGATCTTACTTCTGCATACTGACGAGGAGCTCCGTGCTAACCTCGAGCGGCAAGCTGTTCGTTTTATCCGCCGTGTGCACCTAGGCCCTCCAAACAATCACATCGCTACGGGCACCTTTATCCTGGCCTTCGAGAAGGTCAAAGGTAATGGTGTATCGGTGTGATTTAAAACCTTACATTCCACCACCGATGAGATATTTTAGATGCTTAAGTTTTGGACACACGTCTTCCTACTGCACCACTGATCCCCTCTGGTGACTGTGGGCGACCCCTCCATGAGGGGAGGGCCTGTGCTCCCCCGCCAATGTGTGTAAATTGTAATTCTCCACGTTCAACTACATGCCCAGTGTTTGTGAAAGAAAGAAAGGAGGATTCAAGAGTACAAAACTGTAGATCGGCTCACCTACACTGAGGCTTGTCGAAAATATGACTGGCATCATCCTGTGCCTGTGACCTCTACTTTTGCTTCAGTTACGTCCATCCCCCCCTCCTCTTCCCAGCCCCACCCCATTCGCCCCATGGCTTCAGCCTCCACCTCCTCCTCTATCCCCCACAGTACCCATACCTTCGGGTGCTCCCCCTCCTCCTCTTTCGGCAGCTGCCAGTACTGGTGCTCCCTCCCAGGACTCCTCTTCCTGGCACCCCCGTCCCGAAAGGCGATCTACTGCTCCACATTGGCAGCATGAACCGCAGCCGGTGAGCGCCAAGATTGCCCGTTGTAATTCCGTGCCTGCCCTCACTGAAGTCTGCCCTTCTCTTCCTTTCCAAGAGAAGAAGCAGAAATGCAGGGACAAGGGCAAGGCCCCTTTGGTGCTGCCTTCCCCTCCTACAGTCAATGAACGAACAGTCTGACCCCAGCTATATGGATATTACCCCGTCCTTATCGGTGACAGATAGCGACTCGGTGGCGTGACCGACTCCGATCCGATCACTTCCACTTTGGACTCCGGCTTGAGAATCCTCCAGTGGAATTGTAACGGATATTTGCGTCCCCTTCCAGAGTTGCAGCCCCTTCTTTCTTTCTACTCTGCTGCTTGTATTGCACTCCGGGAGACCCATTTTGTCAATTCTTATTCACTGACCCTTCATGGGTTCCACTCTTTCTGTCGGAACCGAATTGGCCCCTTGCGGGCTTCTGGTGGTGTTTGCACCTTAGTCCGCAGATTCCCATCCATACCACTGTGGAAGCCATTGCTGTCAGGGTCCATCTGACCACTCCCATCAGTCTGTAATCTCTACCTCCCACCTGGCAGGCCGCCCACATCCCATGCCCTCACCACCCTTTTTCAACAACTCCCTTCTCCCTTCCAGTTATTAGGGGACTTTAATGCCCACAACCCTCTTTGGGGGAGTCATATGACTACTGCCCTGGGCAGGACAGTTGAAGCTGTTCTGGCAGAGCTTGACCTCTGTTTACTAAATGCAGGCACTCCCACACACTTTAGTGTGGCGCACGGAACTTTCTGAACCATTTACCTCCCCATCTGTAGTCCCGGCTTTCTTCCCTCCATTGAGTTGGGTGTCCATGATGACTTACGTGACAGCGGCCATTACCCAATTGTTTCGGCCTTCCTTCAGTGCCTCTCGCTCCATCACCCTCCCAGGTGGGCCATATCTAAGGCTGATTGGGGTGCCTTCTCCTCTGCTCCCATCCTCCCTGTATTGCCACACGACAGTGTTGATGAATCTACTCAGACATTGACTGCCTCCATCCTTTCAGCTGCTGTTTCAGCAGTCCTTTCTTCTTCAGATTCCTCCCCCTGAAGATGGTTTCTTGGTGGACTCCGGAAATTGCTGCAGTCATAAAAGACCGCCGCCGTGCTCTTTAACATTTCAAGCGGCACCCTTCTACTGCTCTTCTTCTGGTCTTTAAACGACTCTGTGCCCAGAGCCCACTACCTAAGCAAATTTCAGAAACAGATTTGCTGGGAACAATATGTAGCTGCCATAGGACCCCACACCCCCTCTTCAGAAGTCTGGGCGAAACTCCGGTAAACTTTTGCCCACTGTCCTCCCACTGAGGTTGCAGGAATTTCTGTACGTGGTGTTGTCTTTACAAATCCTGACTTTGTGGCAGAAAATTTCGCTCAACACTTTGCTTGAGCTTCAGCATCGGCTCAGTATTCGCCCACGTTCGACCTCCTGAAAGAGTGTTCAGAACGACTGCCTTTGTCTTTTTTGTCTCGCTGCTCAGACCCAGCCCCATTTAGCGAGTGGTAATTTGCCAGTGCCAGCGCACTAGCCCTTTATCCTGACACGGCTCCTGGACCGGATCAGATACATAACCAAATGCTCCAACCCTTATCGGTGGCTGGCCAATGTTGTTGACCCTCTTCAACCGTCTGTGGTGTGAGGGAGTATTTCCTACCCATTGGCAGGAAAGCATTGTTGTTCCGGTGTTGAAACCAGGGAAGCCGCCTCTTCAGTTGGATAGCTACTGTCCAGTTAGCTTTACTAACACCCTCTGCAAGCTCCTTGAACGTATGGGGAGTCAGCGGCTGTTTTGGATCCTCGAATCTCGCGACCTTTTGTCATCAACTGAAAGTGGTTTTCGCTGTGACCTCAACGGTGGATAACTTGGTGCACCTAGAGTCTGCTATCCGGTTGGCTTTTGCCCATCGGCGGCCAAGACTTGTGTCGTGTATTTCTGCCGTCGCTGTACAGTCCAACCCCATCTGGAACTATTCCTCGATTGCCAGCACCTCAAGGTGGTGGACGCATATCGCTTCTGGTCTGGTCTTCGATGCCTGGTTGACATGGCTCCCTCACTTTCACCAGCTGAAGAGGATGTGCTGGTCCGTACTCAATGTTCTTAGCTGTTTGTGCAATACCACCTGGGGTGCCGAGCGCTCTGTTCTCCTTTGATTTTATCAAGCGTTGGTCCGGTCTCATTTAGACTATGGAAGCCCTGTCTGTGGTTCTGTGTCACTTTCGATACTGCAGATACTAGACCCCATCAACCACTGTGGGGTCTGACTTGTGGCTGGTGCCTTCCGGACTAGTCCCTTCTCGCAGAGACGGGGTTTCCGCCACTGCAAGTTTTGCGCCAGCAACAGCTGGTATGTTATGCGCTCCGCATTCTCTGCACCCCAAAGCACCCTTATTATGGTCTCCTTTATTCAGACACGGAGATCGCCCTGCCACAGTGGCGACCACGATGTGGGCTTACCGTCGTTGTCCTCATTCAGTCGCTCTTTTCTGAGCTGTAGCAATTGCCTTTACCACCTCTCTTCTCCACTCGCACACGTCCCCCTGCATGGTGCGTCTCTCAGCCGCAACTCTGTCTTGATCTCTCAATCGATTCAAAGGATTCTGTCTGTCGATGGCTCTTCGCCACCAGTTCTCCTGTCTCCTCAGTTCCTTTCAGGGTTCAGAAGTGGACTATACTGATGGCTCCACAGTTGCTGGCCACACTGGTTTTGCTTACATCTAATCGCGATGCACATAACTTCGCTCCTTGCCAAATGGCTGTAGTGTTTTTACTGCAGAATTGGTAGCCATGTTGCGTGCACTGGACCATATCCGCTCCTGCTCAGGACTATCCTTCACTATCTCTAATGACTCATTGAGCGGTTTGCACAGTATAGGACAGTGCTTCCCTCGCCACCCATTGGTCATCTCTATCCAGGACTCCCTTTCTCTCCTCGCTCAGCGTGGATGCTCGGTGGTTTTCATTTGGACCCCAGGTCATGTTGCGATTCCTGGCAATGAACTTGCTGATAAACTGGCTAAATTAGCTACTACCAGGCCATTTCTCGCTGTTGGCATTCCAGAAATAGACCTGCACTCAGCATTACGTCATCAGGTTTTGGGCCTTTGGGATGCAGAATGGAGCACTCTTTCTTTACTGAACAAGCTCAGGGCCTCTGTCGTGAGGACCCCCATCTCTGTCGTTGTGGATTGATGTTGACTGTGGCTCACATCGTATTGGACTGCCCCAACTTAGGCACCCTACAACGGACTTTTTAACTTTCCAGAATCGCTACCCCTGATGTTAGCTGACGATGCCTCAGCAGTGGATCTCGTTTTACGTTTTATTCGTGATTTGGGGGGGGGGGGGGTTATCGCTTTATTTAAGGGAGGGGCCTTCCACCTAATCGGTGAGTGGAGGGGATGGCAGGTTTTCATGCTCCGCCCTTCACCCCAACCGGATTGGTGGTTCACCCCAACCCTCTGTCTTCCCACTCCTTTCCTCATGGGGTCTGTTATGTCCTGAGCGTCTCTCTTGTCTCCTGTGCTTCTTCCTTCATGCCCCTGTAATTAATCAATTTCTTTCCCTCACCTCATCGCCTTTTCTTTTCCTTCCTTCCCTGTCATTAGTTTATCATTTTACAAATATTGTAGTTCCCTCTTTTAATGTGGGATTTTATCGGTTTTTGTTAATCTCAGGTCAGAGGGACTGATGACTGCGTAGTTTGGTCCCTTCTTCAACCAACCAACTAACAATCTAGATTACATTAATGTGCAGTAACTCAAACATTAAACAGAATTTTCCAGCATGTTGGATCCCAGATAACACACTTACACAGTACTATGCTCTTCTCGATACATACTGCACGCACAATATGATAGACTGGCCTCAGATAACTGAAAAGGCACCATGTATAAGTTTTATTAGTTTAATACCGAACATTTTTTTATAATTATTAAGAGCATGTATGTAATATTTAGCTCTGCCAAGTATGCACGTTTGAACTAATGTAAGAGGCAGCAAATTAGACTCATATCCAATTTGAACCTCAGATTCCAGTGATGTTGGCATTAGTCAAGTCTAATTATTGCTCAGTATGCTGACACAGTAAGTTGATCTAGATGGGACTGTTGCAGTCATCACAAGCCACAGAATAATCACTGGAGTTAGGTTTAAGTCGGCTTTCTTTATAGCTCCAATTCAATACGAGGATACTGTCTTTTGCAGGACACCTTAATAGGTGTCATTCCAGTGGCTGGATAAGAAAAAACAACCATTGCAGACTTTGAACAAAAGAGCTCTTCTACTACTTTGATGCTGGTTACTTTAAGTACAGGTTGTACACATATTAGCCACATTTGTTGTTCTGTAATAACAGGGTTATTGGGGGAGGTAAAGTTTGTAAGTGATATGCCATTTGACTTCTTATATTTCTGTTAAGGTACATAGTATAAAAGTTTTTTTAATAATACAATAACTGATTGTGTATGCCCACAGTTCCTCTGAATAAGGGGTAATGCTACAACTGTTGTGCGAGACGAGTAGTGAGAATTGTTTCGCTGTCTAGCAATGCAGAGCAGTGTGCAGTGATTTATGTATATTCTGATTGTGTGTATTACTTCCACTCACTGCATTAGTTACTAATTCTGTATTCCATTTAATGTTAATACATATAGTGGAAAATAAACCCTTCATGCAGGTTTGTGCACAGTGTCATTACTGATACAATAAGTGAGCTGCAGAAGGGTCATCGTAACTGTGAGGAACATACTGTAGGTGCATTGTGTGAGCAAGAGTAGTGCGTAGGGAGAGTCGGTACTCACCTGCTCACCCTTCACTTTGCAGCCTAAGTAAAAGATCAGAGATTGAATGACAGCAATGAAATGATTTGAGTATCTAGTCTTATTTAGAAGTTTCACTGTCACATATATTCTTTATTTTGCATTTTTGTTGTTTGGCACAGGATTCTCTGTATTTTACTGTGATAAAAGTATAAATCCCTAAAAGTGATGGATCAGATTTGTGGACACAGGCTGACAACTGGTGAAGCTTATGTTAGGCCATATAGAGGAAGAAAAGTTCATGAAAAATTTGGCATTTGTTTATAATTTTCCTTTGTAGGATCTGTGGTGGCCAAACGCAGCTGCCACTGTACCTTCATTGGGATCAAAGTTTGATCAGCCACGATTTTCTTTGTTTCGTGTGGAAATAGGAGCTAGAAGGTGCCAAATTTGCTTCATAGAGTGGGTGTTAAACAGGGTTTCAAAACCCTTTCAAATAATCATCAACAGAATTTCAACCACATTTGAATTCAGCTACCTATTTGATTATCTGTTGAAAGGAAAGTATTAGATTCCTAAAGAAAATCACCAAATTCGTATGGCTTTCCGTCGATGACAAACGCCGAAACTAATTATTTTATGAGTGTCAAGTGTTCTAGTTTATTCATGAACTAAACACACAGAGCAAGACTACTTTAGAAAGCTGTACAAACAAAACAATTCCACATATTAAGTTGACAACTGACTTGTATAATTGTACAACATGCACTACTACAACATAAGTAAAATTTCATTGATAGCAATGACATCTCTGTGCTTTGATAGTTTGTCTTTGTAAATATAATTGTTTGCTGTGAGTGCAAAAGTACAGTACACTACACAGCAGCTGTATTTACTCTGCTCTGTCCTATGTCAAGCAATGATTATTTTGACTTCTTGTAGTTTTTCTAGCACCAATGCACCTTTTGCATGCATAGAATAATGCAAAACAATGTTACGGTTTGTTGGGATTCACCAACTTTTTTCAAAAATAGTACATACTTCTTTCAACACCAGTGTAGTTGTGGAAGTACGATAAACTTACATTCAGGAGAATAGATTCTACACATCTGACAAAAAAGAAAATGAAGAAGCTATTTTGTACGTATAATCAAGAATAAACCATTTTGGCTGGTAACATTTTGAATGATTATATCAAGGCCTGTGAAGGCTAAAAGCTGTAGTGAAATGGACGCTTTGTACTTTGATGTAGCTTTCTAACTACAGCAAACATTACAGTGATTTTAAAGTCAATGAAACCCATTTTTTGAGACAGGTATGCATTTTGAAATTCTATGAAAGTGTATTTCCAAATATTTAAGAAACAACTGATAAAAATGTAGACTTTGCCCCCAGTTTAGCACATGAGAAACTGAATATGATTTTTACTTGTTCCTACACCTTTTTTTCTGAAGTACATTGCATGTGGAACAGTATAGCATGGGATTATGTATTACCCTAAAGGAAACGTAAATGACTGTAGTCATTTAACTGGAATTTCCTGTGTGACATGAGAGAGTAGAAAAATTTGAAGTTGGCTTTTGTGAAATGTAGTGTGAAATTGATCCCTAAGCAAGAACTTTCTTTGTTGATCACCTATTTCTGATAGTGTGCTCAGATTTTGTTACAGTGCAGATTAGATCAGATAGTTAAAACATGATTATTTCTGTCTTTCAGCTGGAGTTAATAACAGAACTACTCGGCACACCGTCGCTGGAAGACATGCGGTACGCTTGTGACGGGGCACGAACCCACATGCTGCGACGTGCGCCTAAGCCGCCCTCCATGGCTGCCCTATACACTCTCTCTTCACAGGCCACACACGAGGCAGTGCACCTGCTGTGCCAGATGCTGGTTTTTGACCCTGTAAGTAACCACACACTGTGAAAAAAGTCTATTAATGGAAATTAGGAAAGGGAAATTACCTTGTTGCAATTATCTCTGTATGATTCTAAATTGCCACACATACTCTGCATTATAAACTATTTGTGTCAAAGTAATATGACAGCCTAAGCTGAAATCCAACCAAAGTACGGTTCCGTCAACTTACGTAGTAGTAGTAAGATTTGGTGGAAAACTTTTTGCTGAACCATACGTTTTATAGTTTTAAGTAGTTATGGTGATTGTTCCATCAGCTGCTACCCAAGAAATGGTGGTTGAAATAACTTGTCATTATATTAATAATAATAATAATAATAATAATAATATTATAAATAAAATAGAAAGAAACTTCCACATGGGAAAAATATATTAAAAACAAAGATTCCAAGACTTACCAAGTGGGAAAGCGCCGGCAGACAGGCACAATGAACAAAACACACAAACACACACACAGAATTACTAGCTTTCGCAACCGATGGTTGCTTCTTCAGGAAGGAGAGGGAAAGACGAAAGGATGTGGGTTTTAAGGGAGAGGGTAAGGAGTCATTCCAATCCCGGGAGCCGAAAGACTTCCCTTAGGGGAAAAAAAAGGACAGGTGTACACTCGCGCACACACAGGCTTTAAATATGTGTGTGTGTGTGTGTGTGTGTGTGTGTGTGTGTGTGTGTGTGTGTGTGTGTGTGTGTGTGTGTGTGTGTGTACACCTGTCCTTTTTTTTCCGCTAAGGGAAGTCTTTCCGCTCCCGGGATTGGAATGACTCCTTACCATCTCCCTTAAAACTCGCATCCTTTCGTCTTTCCCTCTCCTTCCTGAAGAAGCAACCATCGGTTGCGAAAGCTAGTAATTCTGTGTGTGTGTTTGTGTGTTTTGTTCATTGTGCCTGTCTGCCGGCACTTTCCCGCTTGGTAAGTCTTGGAATCTTTGTTTTTAATATATTATTATTATTGTTGTTGTTATAGTAAGAGCAGTTATAATTCACCATTAAACCAGAATGTGTCTGCTTCGAAAACTAATTTTGAACAGGAAAGCAGATATTGTAAACAGTGAGGCAAAAGAAAAATCCTCGGAACAAATTGCATAGGGTAATCAGTTGTGGCAAAACACAAACATTAGGAAACTTTGATTAGTATTTACAGCTACACAGAGAAAATGAAACTATGTGATTTGTCAAAATTATAAAACTTAACAAACAAAACAATTAATTTTAATACAACTTTACAATATTTTGCTTATGTATATAGACTGAAGCAGCGAGTGATAATTTGTACCGAGGCTGGGAATCGAACCTGGTTCCCCTACTTAATAGGCAACTGCATTATCCATTAAACCACCTTGGCATAGCAGTTCACACGACTTCACTGAGTACCCGGCAAAAATCCTTGCTTGATCCATATTCTCAGTGCCACTCCAGTCTACTTTAAATTCCCCATTACACACAAACAGAATTGCTGAGGCTCTCGATATTGTGGAGTAGCACCTCAGCACAGATCGAATGTAAATGAGGCATATGGCCTGAAACACAGGTGAAGGTACTGATACAAATGAAATTAAACAATTTCAGAGACTTCACTAGTCTGTGTGAGAGCAGTAAAGTCTCTGAAATTGTGTCATTTCATATTTAGCTTACTTTTTAAATTACAGTCAATTAAATTGTGCTTACAGCTGTTAACCTTTGCCCATAATATTCACTTCATGGTGTTTTGCACTGAATGGATATAGATGTAGCCATTATATGTTAACAGATTTTATGAGGTAAAATCCAGCTCACAAGTGCAGTAACATTGAGAATCGTATGTCTGAAGGCAAGTTTTACCTTTTCTTAGACAAAAAGACACGCTACATGTTGAACACATCCACAGTGGCCTAACAGGAACAGAACGTGTGCTGCGTACTGCCTACCTTTTAGATATGGTCTGATTTGGCATGACCTTCCAATCTAATTTATTTGTTCACATGTGGTTTACGTTTTATGAGAGTTACGCTCTTCCATTTTTGACTTGAATCACTGCTGTGCACAGTAGCTTTGGCAAACAGTCCTTCATACAGTTTCCTTCAGACGTCTTTATTGTGAACTGCTCCATCTCAGTTTCTTTGTGGATGATAAATGGATTCACTAGACACACATCACTCAAGTGAAAAAAAGAAAAGGAAATAAAAAGAACCTATACCACCATTTCTTACTTTTGCAATCACAACAATAGTCTCCTTTTAGATGATCAATATTGACAACAAAATTCATACTCCTGTTACAGTTGGTCAGTTGAAGGGGGCATGCCACCACAGTACTTGACCCATCTTTTTGCCTCCTATTTACTCTTGTGGTGTCACTTGGCTCATGCACAGTGTAGATCAGGTTCACAGCTACTTTGTCCATCCACTTGTAAATTGATACCCCATGATTGCTGACTATTGTGTGGAAGATGTTCATTTCATCCTTTTATCTTCCTTAAGTTTTTGGGAGGAATTTACTTGTAGTGTTCACAGTTCCGACTGCAAACAATTTCTGGGATTTTAGTAGGATGAAGAGATTATAAAAAGTGAATAATTTTATCCATGGAAACAATATGAGTTTTACCATAAAGTTCTTCACATAAACTTGTCGCTACTGATGCACACAGTCCCACTTCAGACTTCCCTTTACTTATTTTTCCAGTATAAATTAGGAACCTCAAGTTATGTGCAGACTCATCACACAACATCTACATTTTACAGCCTCTTTTCACAGGCTTGTCCCTCACGTACTGATTCGTCGAGCTACAAGTGATGATTACATTCGTTATGCTGTCATTTGATTCTTTGCCATTTTCTTTGAAGCATGATAATATTATTTTATCACTGTTTACAAGTAGCTCGTATGTAGGGTCACTAGCAGTGTGTTCAAACAAACTTATCACTATCTGAGCGTGATGGGAAGTCCTCAAAAATAAGTTTTCAAATTTCATTATAACTAAGACACCTCCTAGCCATAATAGTTGAAAGTTGCTTAGCAGTGCTAACCTAGATTGAAGTAACAAAATTATGAAATGAATAAACTGGTTTCATGTAACTTGCTTAAGTTCATTAGTGTGAACTAAAATTATGTATGGAAATTCTTACTTGAAAATAAAAGTAGTGTATATGTGGCAAATTTGATCTTCAAAGTCTACACCAGCTCAATCAAGCAAAACTTCTGCAAACAGACAAACAGATTGTAAGTGACAATAGGAAAGCAAAATGTATAGTGTCCAGTTCCTTGCCATCTAGGGAGAACACACTCGACTCACTTGCCCAGTTCAGCCAAAAGGTAGTGGTGGTGGTGGTGGTGGTGGTAGCATTTGTAAAATGTTGGTGGGGATAAATTTTAGATGAGACAACTGGAGTGTAGCTTCACTGAGAGTTGTATGTAAAACTATATTACTCATATTATCTGATGTCATCTTGTATAAAACTCATGCAAAACTGTACAGAAATGGAATCTAATATGAGACCAAGAGAAATTTATTCATCTGCAACTGTTGAAAATGGAAGAGCAGATTCTTTGCCAGTTTTTTTACGAATGCCTGTCCATAATAAAATTTTTACTAAGTGCACTATTCCTGTTTATCGACATCAAAAATATGTACCAAGCTACCATGTGAAAAATCTATAAAAACTCAATATTGATACCCACTGCTTGCAGAGAAGCATCATATTTTCACTTATGGAGAGCTCTGAATCTGTGTAAATAACATCAAACTACTACGTCTAGTGACGTGAATTTGTATCTAATTTCTATCAGTGTTGAAAAGTAGAGATTTATTGTGATCAAATTGGTATGCATTGCCTTATTAGAGCTTAAATAATATGGAGCTGTTCCACCTATCATTCCTAATTAATTTTGCATGTGCTTATGTTGTACTTCTGGTACAGATTCAGACTGATAATTTACATAAAAACAAAGCAAAAGTTTAAAACCTCTCTACTAATACATTTTGAATAATTTTTACCGTAATAACTAAACCATATTGAGTTGTTGCTTGTGAAAAGGAGCGTTGAGCTATCGCCAGAAGGACTCGATTTTTCACAAAAACATAATAAAATTCAATACACTAGTCTCCTTGTCCCATCTCCAAACATTTTTTTAAAGAAAGGTTTAGAAACTGACTGAATGTGGCTGATGACTAACAATATGAAAGTGAAAGACAAGCAAAAATAGAAGGAGCTAATGGATCTGCTATAGTAGCAAGTCCACAATAAAACTGTATTGTGAGATCAGATTATGACCTAAGAAGGCAGTTGCCTAGTACAAAATTGGAGAAGTTAAGGAGAAGAAGGAAACATTTAATTTACATAAAGTCATTGCTTGAATTACTGAATAAAGTATAGTTTTCAACGTGGGTTGTATGTCCTTTGAGAAAGCTAACATGCAGTTCCATCGTCTGTGAAAAAATATTGGAAGAACTGATTAAAACATTTATTTAAAGATTTTAAGAGAATAATTAATTACATGATTTTATTATATTTTCTTCTAGGCTTCTAAAAAAAGTATTTTATTGTTTGAGATATTGTGGACTATTGTTGCAAGACAACATGGGGTAAATCTGTTATGTTCATACAGGAAGAAGATAATTCTGGACCATTCATATATGCACAATTAAGTGCACAACTCACAAATGAAACAGTTTTTGAATTTCAGGAGTTGCTGATGTTTCACACTAGTGTCCCCATTGCGACAAAATCTCAACAAATGGAATCTGTGGCTTCACTACTCATTGATAGGATTCATATTTGTCAGTGGCATTGTGAGGTATCACATTTCAGTGGAGTGAAATTTCATGACTTGTGGGCCTCCCTTCAAACAAAAGGAAATCTAAGCAATCTCATTCACTCGACCACATGCAGTTGTCGGCGCTCACCCCTGGCATACCAGAAAAGTGGCAGAGTACACAGCAGAATGGTGGAAAATTCTACACAGTGAGTGACCCCTGAGTTCTTTAGGCAATTCCTTGAACGATATTATTGGCATTATTCAGGGAAAAATCTTAGATGGCAAAACACTATATGAAGCTGAATTTTCTCCTTTGAGCCATTTTCTGCTTAATACAGCTCTGTCAACCAATGTGTTCGTATTTGAATACTGTTTAGTAATAAGGTGTTTATGCATGAAACATTTCATTTGAGCAGAAATTGGCTTGGGCATGTATTGATTTCCACATCGTTGAAAATGTTTCTTTGATAGTTCAAAGCCAAAGGAGCAAACTCAACTGAGACAGTGTATTTCTGTTCTTTAGAATAATGAGATTGGGTCTATGAAGTTCTGTTGGTTTTTGGCATTCTACCTGACAAACCTGACATTCACGGGTATTCATTTTGCCAATATTCTGTTGAGAACAAAAATAAAAAATGACCTGTGTTTGTAGTGAAGAACTAATATTGAAAAAGTTTCATTTCCATGTATTAGTGAGAAGACCTTTGAAATTATGAAACATCTCCGTCAACACACATTGTTTTCACCTACTGTTTTTTTGTGCTTCCCAGACAGTAGTGCTACCAGGTGTTAGGGATTTCCTTAAATTGACCCGATTGTAGGAAGGTCCAGAAACATTATAAAACTTCATACATAATACGACATTTTTTCACATATCTCAGTGCTTTATGACATTGTACCTCCTGATGTGTGTTTCATACAGTGATATTCCACAAACTAAACAAACATCATACAGTGATATTATTTTGTAGGTACATTCAGTGGCGTGTGTGGATACTGTCTTCAAAATGCGTTACGAACAGAGTTTGTAAAAATGAAGTACACTGCAGCAGTTAGTCACGAATCTCAGTGTTCGTGATGTCTTTCCTCACGAACTAGGTTGCTACGATACATACTTCTTTAGGTGCATTTCGCGGCCTATTTTGATACTGCCTGCAAAATTTATTTTGAATACAGTTAGTAGCGTGGCAAAACTTGGTAGATACCCTAATTTGTTAATGCAGAACTGATTTACGCTGGAAAAAAAAAAATAGTTCCAATTTTGGCCACCAGCTACTGCTGTGAATGCAAGAAAGACGTAAAGAAATGTTTGTAATGGATTATGAATGGAACGTGGACATGACATGCCGTATCAGTAAAACTACAAGATTGACAGTTGGTCGAGGCAGTTGCGGTCGAATTGCGCAATGTGTTCCTGCGTATTGGCCTTCACATCAATTAGAGACCAAATGTGCCCCGTATCAACCTGTTCTTTCACATATTCCCAGAGCCAAAAGTGTCACGGACTTGAATCAGGTGGTCTCGCAGGCCAAGCATCTGGAAAACCACTGGAGATAGCACATTCGTGGACGGTCGCATTACGGAGGTCTTTCACTGCTGAGTGACATAAGATGTTGCCCCAACTTGCAAGAAAAGAGTCATTTTCACACAGTTGCACTCTTCAGAGGCAAAAATCACATCTTGTACACGTTGATAACGTGCAGACATGCACGCTACACGTGATAGGCCTTCTAAGTGTGTTCTCTTCAAAGAAGAATGGACCGAGAAGAAAGGTGCTTGAAAATACACACCACACATTCACATACGAGGCGTGCAGTGGATCTTTGTGTACAACACGTGGTTTAACAGTAACCCAAATTTCCCAGTTCTGCACTTACCGTAGCATACAATGTAGCATAAAGTATGCGTCACCACTCCATAGAATATTGCACAGCCACATGTTATTGACTTCAATCTGTGCAAGAAACCTAAGAGCAGTTTCAGAACGTCGCAGTGAATCGTGAAGTGTCGTGTGCTGCAACGTCTGTGTTTTGTACAGGTATCAGTGTAAAAGAGACTGCAAAACTTTCTGTACCATTGACCACAGGACTGACAATTCTCATGACATTGCACGGGCACTAGCCCTGCTCAGGGTGTGTGTTGCACACTCATTTACAGCAACAGCAACAGCAACTTGTCATTAACTTCCAGTGGGGTAGAACGACTTCCTCTTCCAGATACAACACCGAGATCACCTGTTTTCAAATTTCATTATCATCTTTTAACCATTTAATGGCATTGGGCTTCTCCTCAGTTGTTTTAAGTTGGTGATATTCTATCAATACACCACTGTGATTGCTGCTGTTCACTAGGAGCACTCGAACACTCTTCTCGATAGAGGTACTGTTGGCTCACATTACGGTTTGTCGAATGACAGTGCGAACGGCATATCATCATACGAAGAGCATATAGTGCCAGATTTGCACCGGGGGGGGGGGGGGGGGGGGGGGGGGGCGCGAGTACTCTCTTCTGTGTGTGATTACAGAGTGAATTCAAAGCCTGGTTGTATGTCATCTCATCTCACCACCTTACCATCTTCACCATTGTTCTTACCAATATCTTACATATTTGAAGTGAGTTGCGTAACTCACTCGGTAGTAGAAGTCTCGAGGCAGCTACAGGCACACAGAAAAGAATGAAAACTTTGTCGGTCGTGTCACGGGTGGTGGATAGAGAGAGAAAGGAGGTTGGAGGGAGGATTGTAGTGGGGTGGCTGACAGCTCAGAGGGAAGCAGGAGGTGTGTGCCAGGCAAAGGTAGCAAGTTTAGAGGATAGCAATGAGGCACACATATAACTGACAAGTCTGTGCAGCTCCCGATGACGACGGCACAGAAATAGTGCCTCGTGAAGCGGTCACCGAACTCTAGCCTCTCGTGTCGAGTAGTGTGTTCTGCCACTGCCGGCCAACTCCACTCGCTGCCCCAGTTTGGTGACGTCCGTTCGTTCTCGTGGGCAGCAGATGCCCAAATAAAGTGCTATCTAGAATTTGCAACAGAGCTGGTATATGACGTGGCTGCTTTCCTGGGTGGCTCTCCTCTGATTGGATTCAGTACTTGGGCAAATAGTGCACTCGTATCTTCCACGAGGATGTGACCCCTGCAATGAGTGGTAATACGAGTGGCCTAAGGATAGATCAGGATATTGTGTAGGTTGTGTGGGCAGCATAACAGTACTCCCCTTCCCTCTGTATGCAGAATGTCTTACAGGCTGGTTAAGCCCCAAACTCAGCTCATAAGCAGATCTCCTGTGCCTTATCCTCGTATGACCCCGATCCTCCTTCCACCTCTGAGAACCGACTGCAAAGCAGCATTCCTCTCCCTGTACAGTATTGTCTTGTCCCCGCTGGAACAACCAAACCGTATCTTTCACGAGGCTTTCATCTGTCTATAAGTGTGCCCGGAAATGGGGGACATCTTACTCACAATCCTTCACACACTTCCTAAAATCACGTTCTGCCATCAGTCTGATCTACACGACGTCCCAGACCGTCCCTATTCCACTCTCGACCCCTCGCCGTAGGGGTCGTATCCCAGCGGGAGACTTGGGTGCGAAACGTGCTTTGTTCGC
The DNA here is from genome assembly GCF_023897955.1 of Schistocerca gregaria. Classification (NCBI taxonomy): domain Eukaryota; kingdom Metazoa; phylum Arthropoda; class Insecta; order Orthoptera; family Acrididae; genus Schistocerca; species Schistocerca gregaria. Next base: position 12,841,718 of record NC_064920.1, read on the forward strand.
CCACCTGGCTCGTCCTACTCTCTTTGTCACAGGCTTATCCTCTGCCACCAGAGGCAGAACCTCCGATGAGAGCAGCCACGTCATGTACTGGCCGTGCTGCAATTTATGCACAGCACTTTATTTGGGCACAACTACAACTGAATTTCCCCTTATGGCAAACGGCCAGGTAGTGGCAAAATGTGCTGCTGAGCACAGTGTGCTTGAGTTAAGTGACTGCTACGTGACGAGCACCATCTGGATCCTAATCTGGCACCAGCTTTGCCGAACTACATACATGGGAGATATCTTCACAACATATCCTTTGCGCCCTTGAGTCTCCTGGACGCAATCCCAACTAACCTGCTGCACCCGTACCGTCTACCGAACAGTCTCCCCTTCTCCTGTGTCATGTCATCGTGAACTTCACAAATTCGTCAGTTGCCCATGTGTCGCACGCTTGTTGCACATACACCTGCTGTCTCTTCCTCCTGGATTCCTATCCCCCTCCCCTCCCGTGTCTATTGCCACCATCCTCCACTCCTCCGCCCATCTTGTATTATTTTTCACACCCCATCAGACACAATCTACCTCATTTCTTGTGTGTCTCTTTCTGGGCTCACTCTAGGGTCTTCCTCATTTTGCTCCAATTTTTTCCCTTCAAAAACTAACAGAATGTTTTATATTTGGTTAGATGTACTCTAGAAAAATATTTTGTCTCAATAAAATGACATTAAGCCGTGTCAGTTAGAGCGACAAATTTTTGTAGTGGTGCTTTAATGTTTTATAGTTTTTATAGTTTTTAGCCAGTGGTGATAGTGATAGTGTAACATCAGAATTAAATACTTTTTTAATGTAAGTACAGAAAACTGCTGCTAGTCAATTTTGTGGAATAGTTATTAATTTCATAAACGGGTTTTCAAACGTTTTTGGGCTTACCTTCAAGTTGTGCCCAGGGGGTTTTATAAGCATTTCACAACATCATTCTGTGACTGGAAGACTGAACGTGCACCGAAGCATCGCCATGAGTATTATATATATGACAATTTGGATGCAGAAATGCATTTTGTACTTATTGCAACAATATGGATGGCTTTGTTGTTAATATCCATCTATCAGCTTCCATTGTGATGGACATTTGGTAACCATCACTCACTTTTCACAGTATTTGCATGTATACACACCATAGTTACTAAACTTTGCGAGCACCCAGTATGTGCTGTACAACTGTTACTTGTTACAAAGATCTTCATGTGAAGATATAAGGTAGCGGCCTACTTTGCTCATTATTTGTTTTTGTTTGCATATAATAAAGTCAATATAGAAAATCTTTAATCAAAACTGGTATTAACACACATGCTCAGAAATAAAATAATATAAAGTTATATTATTTGCAGAGAATTGCAACTGTTTGTATGAGCATGAACTTTTATGTTTGGAGGCAAGGATAACAAAATTTTAGATGAACTGATGACTTATTTCTGTTCTTACATTAATATGATCTGGAGTATTTGTAAAGGCAGCTGTTCATTGCAGGTAAAGGTAATATGTATATAAGTATTGATTTATTTTAACAATGGAGGTGTTGGACATAAAGGACAGTATTTATTCTGTGCTAGGATATTTACATTGACATCAATGTAGTTAGAATGTAAAGAGAGGGATAGAGGGGGCATGGGGGGGGAGTTTGGCTGACTGATTTTGAACTAGTTAGTCTTTGAAACTCTGAAGGAATAATTTGTTCCCCAGTTCAGTCGGATCATTGATTAGGTAGTCAGATGCCGTATTTGTGTCGATAAAGATTCCGATTTCTTCAGGATGGCCAAGTATCGTGCCTTTGTTGTCAAGATGAAGTACTTGGAGGTTCTGTTCTGTTCTGTGCCGTTTGCAGAATTATTGTGTTGGGCTAGATGTGTGGCAAAGCTGGATTTGTTCAGGTTGTTATCACATCCAAGGTTGTGAAGTTTCTACCTGGTTGTCCAGTGTGGAAGATCTCTCTGTGTTGTATGTCTCGAAGAGTACGGTGTTCTGGCTACAATAACAGATTGATAATAACAAACAAGACATTTTATTATTTCAAGAATACTGGTACGGGAAAACACTTGCCACGGAGTTCTGGGATATGTAGGCTGAATGTCAGCGAGGCTGACCGGGCCCGACTCCACAAGATGTCGGTCGACCGGTAGAGTACACTGAGGTGCGTGGGGTATCTTGATGATGTTATGATCTCATAACTGTGTTGGATAGAGAATTGATGTTCAAATACATATGCCTCACAGGTAGATTTCCTGCTGATTTTATAGCTCAGACTATTTATGGAATTCATAATGGGATGTATTATACAATCTAGTTCATAGATCTTAGGTTGTGATCTCGATTTTGGTGCTGATAGCAAAACGAGGATAATGGAATGTAGTCGAATTAAGTCGGGTGATGCTGAATGAATTAGATTAGGAAGTGAGACACTTAAAGTAGTAAAGGAGTTTTGCTATTTGGGGAGCAAAATAACTGATGATGGTCGAAGTAGAGGGGATATAAAATGTAGACTGGCAGTGGCAAGGAAAGCGTTTCTGAAGAAGAGAAGTTTGTTAACATCGAGTATAGATTTAAGTGTCAGAAAGTCATTTCTGAAAGTATTTGTATGGATTGTAGCCATGTATGGAAGTGAATCATGGACAATAAATAGTTTGGACAAGAAGAGAATAGAAGCTTTCGAAATGTGGTGCTACAGAAGAATGCTGAAGATTAGATGGATAGATCACATAACTAATGAGGAAGTATTGAATCGGATTGGGGAGAAGAGAAGTTTGTGGCACAACTTGACCAGTAGAAGGGATCGGTTGGTAGGACATGTTCTGAGGCATCAAGGGATCACCAATTTAGTATTGGAGGGCAGCGTGGAGGGTAAAAATCGTAGACGGAGACCAAGAGATGACTACACTAAGCAGATTCAGAAGGATGTAGGTTGCAGTAGGTACTGGGAGATGAAGAAGCTTGCACAGGATAGAGTAGCATGGAGAGCTGCATCAAACCAGTTACAGGACTGAAGACAACAACAACAACAACAACAACAACAACAACAGGTTTATCACTGCACTATGCTTTGCTTCTATTGGTGTCAATAGAAGATCCAGTTTTTTAGTTACTCTTTAATTTTTTCTTGGAATTTGAGGTTAGGGTCATATGTTATTATTTCTGAAAAATGCATTAATTTTGTTAATACAATCAGTTTCATATATGACAACAACTGTGTTGCCCTTGTCTGCTCTGACAAGGACCTGTTCAGTTGAAAATTTGTTGCTGTATCACGCACTTTTTGTTCTGATCTGTTTTTCTCATAGTAATGTCATTTGCCTTGTGGACTACAGCATTTTGTTCATTGTACTTTAGTTTAGCAGTTGTTCGTGCAATTTTTGTGCTCTTTATTAAAGTTTTAATACTGTTTTTACTTAGTGTGGGAGCTATATTGAGCTGAAGGCCTTTTTTTAACAGTTTTAATTCATTAATGCTGAAGCATATTTCTGTATTCTTGACCTTCTTGAAAAATTCGAGATCTTTATCAACACAAAGACAGCTACTGACTACCTATTCAATGACAAGGCTGAACTGAGAAATGAAATTTTTCCTTCAGAGTTTCAAAACCTTAGTAATTCAAAACAGTTAATCAGTCGATGAATGTTCTTGAGCTCAGAACAATTATAAGTATAGCAATGGTCAACAGGCCACGAAAATCATGCTTTTATTTAACACACCATACTGCAGAATCATCAACAGATTTTAACTCCTTAACTGTCCATTTAGCAACTAAATATGAAGTGTCATGTGCCGATGTCAAAGGACTTTCTTGAACAAAACTCATCTCCACAATCTTCGGGCAAGAGACCAGACCTGTGCTCTTCCCTGACTCCAAGCTGACTAATGTTTTCTTTGACATGAAGATGAGATTAAATTAGACTCACTTCGGGTTGCAGACAAGCACAATGAAAAGACTATTATAGATTGAGCTTCCGAACGAAGACTTCTTCAGAAAATAAAATGCGCTTACATTCACACGAGTGAGCGCACCTCTTGCACACGACTTCTATCTCTGGCCTATGTGACCAGAATGCAGCTCTTACATTGAACGAAAGCAACAACCAGGAGTGGGATTAGGGTAGGAGGAGTGATCGCATGTGATGGATGGGGAAAGGCAAGACTGCTGTCTGACACGGCATGCAGGAATTAGATGGTGTCCAGACAGGACTGTCAGGTGCAGCGTTGGGAGGCTGTGTGAGAGGATGAGGTGGGGTGGGGGTAGGGGGGTGGAAAAGGAGAGGAGCAGAGAAGGGGAAGAGATCAGTGGGTGTGTTGGCAGTGCACAATGAGGGGGAGTGGACCCGAATAGGGATGAGGCGATAGGACAGAGGAAGTGGAAACTGTTAGATGGAGATTGTGGGGACAGTAGAGGATACCATAGATAGATTTCAGGATCAAAGAATGTATTGTAAGGATAACTGCTATCTGGGCTCAGGGCCCTGACACCCCATCCTCATTCCTTCACAACCTCAACACCACCTCTCCCATCAGCACCCCCTTATCCTCTTCAACCCCAGCACGCCACCGTCTCTCGGATGTTGACCTCTTCTCTGATAGCTCCATCTACACCTCTGTCCCCATAAAACCCACCCACCAATCAACAGTACCCGTCTTTTGACAGCAGTCGTTCCTTCCATTCCAAAAAATCCCTCTCGTACAGCCTAGCCACAGGGGACGACGTATCTGTAGTGACGGGAGCACCCTTGCTCAGTATGCTGAAGGTATCACAAGTCTGTTCACAGACTGGCACTATACCCCAGAGCCCACAAACAAATTTCCCATGCCATATCCCTCACACATCCAACCACCCACCGTCCCCAAGGACCAGCTACAAAGGAGCAAGCATCCCCTTCTTCACACAGTATCGGCCCGAACTGGAACAGCTGAGCCACATCCTTTGCCTGGGCATTGGTTATCTATTATTGTGCCCTGATATCGGGAACATCGTAACCGAGATACTTCCCACACTATATAAAATTGTGTTCCGTCACCCATCCGACCTCCATAACATCATTCTTATGCCACTCACAATCCCAACCCCTTGACACAGGAATCGTATCCCTTTGGGAGACCCAGGTGAAAGACCTGCCCAGTCCACCCACTCAGCACTATGTATTATACCACCCCATCAGAGGCCAGATTATCTGTAAAAAAAAAGCCATATCACCTCTTCTGCAGTCAATGCACAGCTTTTTATACTGGTATCACTACCAACCAGAATGAATGGCCAATGTCAAACTGTGGCCTAGAGCAGAGTTGACAACCCTATGGCACAACATGCAGCTGAAGTTTGTTTTCACTGTGTGCTTCACAGCCTAGTTCATCTGGATCCTTCCCTCCACCACCAGCTTTTCTGAACTGCAAAGATGAAAGTTATTCTTACAGCACATTCTCCACTCTCGAACTTATCCCTGCCTCAATCTACACACCCTCCAACCAACAGTTTTTGTTCCCTCACCCCCCGACCCATCACCATCTTTCCTGTTCACATTCCCCCAAGCTCGTAGTGCGCTGCTGTCTGTCAGTGCACTCGCTGATCTTTCCCCCCTTCTCTGCTTCTCTCCTTTTCTGCTCCCATGCCTTACCTCTCCTGACACTGCACCTGGCAGCCTTGTTCTGCTTCTGCTGCCATCTTGGCCCTACACTCTTCCCCACCCCATACCCTGCTATCCCTCCCAATTTCCTGCCCCATTCCCTATCATTGCTGTCATTTGTGCAACACGTATGTTCTATCTGCAGTGGATAGCAGTCATGTATTGATGAGATTTGATTGCTCGTGTGAATGTGTGTGTTCTCCTTCCTGAAGAAGCCTTTGGCTGAAGGCTCAATGTGTAACAGTCTTCTGTTGTGCCCATCTGCAACGCAGGATGTAATCTTCACATGAATACCGATCTATCCTTTCCATAATGTTATTGATATTCAGTGTGTCTATGCCCCAGGACAGCTGGGAAATACAGGTAAAATGTGAGAATTTTTTGTCTAGGGAAAACGTGGGGATTTTGTAGACTTCTGGAATTTTTTCATTGTTTTACTTTTCAGTTAGATTTTTGTAATTTTGACTGGTAAGAACTGATACACTAACAAATAATTTTTATTTAGCCCACTACTGCAGAATAATATTATAACAATAAACATGAACAGTGGAATAATACCAAAATAAAACTTTTTTAATTGGATAGATAAAAAATATACTCACCAAGCGGGAGCAGAACGCGCACTTAAGACTGTTGCAATGAGCTTTCAGAGCCAGTGGCTCCTTCTTCAGGCAGAAGGGTTGAAGAGGAAGGAAGAAGAGTGAAGGAAAAGGACTGGAGAAGTCTAGGAAAAGGGGTAGATTTCGGGAGAGTCACCCAGAACTGTAGATCAGGGGAGATTTACCATATGAGATGAGAAGGATAGACTGATTCAATCTGATTCTGTGCAGTGAAGGCTGAGGTGAGAATGTTGGTGTATTGCAGTAAAGAGTCTGCATCCAAACAAATACCAAGGCTGTATGTGAGGGACATTTGAAATGGAAAGGATGGTTTCACTGCACATAATTACCCCACCAGCCTAGTTAAAAAGCAGATTTTTTGGGCTATCTTGTCCAATTCTGATACTGCTGACCCTTCCACAAAAAAGATCGAACACACCATTCGGGTTCAGAGCACACCATTCGTGACTCAGTATTATCCTGGACTGGAATGTGTTGATCAGCTACTTTGATAGGGCCCTGACTTTCTAAAATCGTGCCCTGAAATGGGATCCATTCTGCCTGAAATTTTGCCCACCACACCTAGAAGAACTTTCTGTCGCCCTCCCAATTTCCACAACATTCGTGTCAGACCCTATGCTCCTCCTGCACCCATCTCCCTACCCTACGGTTCCTATCCCCGCTGGAAGACTATGCACCCTCGTACCATCACCTATAATAGCCCTGTAACTGGCAAAACATATACTGTCAAAGGAAGAGTCACCTGCGAAACAAAACGACACGTCATATGCCAGCTATTATGTAAACACTGTTCCATCTTCTATGATGGCATGACTACCAACAAATTATCAATTATGATGAATGGGAATAGGCAGAGGATGTATACTGGCAACTCGCAATATCTTCTACAACACGTCATTTGTGACCTCGGTGCCTGTTTCATCATATGTGCCATCTGGATTCTTCTCCCAGACACCAGTTTCTCAGAACCCTGCAGGTGGAACCAGCACTACAACATACCCTTGGTTCTCGCCACCCACTTGGCCTTAAGTTATGTTAATTTCTTCTATCTCATCATTTCTTCACCGTAACTACTCTTTGCTTCACTCCATTTTAGTTTTTTACATCTTTCATTTTGTTTCCCGTCTATTTTTCATCGCCCACCTCTGTTACGTACAATGCACGTAGCTTTCCACTCCTATTAACTCGTGCACAATGTTTTAGTAGTAATTTCTGTCTTTGCATATTACCCTGTCTTCCACCTTTAAGCTCCCAGGTTTTCAAATCTCGTCTGATGCAGTCACCAACAATCAGTCTTTCCTTGTCATCCAGTACAGTAAGTTTCTGCTGCCCCGTGGTTCTGGGCGACTTTCCCGAAATCTACCTCTTTTTCTAGAACTCTCAAGTCTTTTTCCTTCACCGTTCACCCTTCTTCCTTTACCTTCAACCGTTCTGCCTGAAGAACGGATCGCTGGCTCCGGAAGCTTATTACAAAAGTTTTTTACGTGTGTGTTCTGCTGCCACTTGGTGAGTAGATTTTTTTTAATCTATCCAATTAAATAATTTTGTCAATAACACAGGCCAATGATGGAAAAACTTTTTTGCTGAAAATACGTTGTTCTTTTTTTTTTTCCTGGGAAATCCCAGTATGATGCTAAAAAAAAGTTTTGTATCATCCGCAATTTCTTTACATTGTTTAGTTAAATTTATTAAAATAAGCGATTTTTTAAAGAATTGAATAGCTTTTATATAGATAAAATAATTTAGAAAGGAGGTGTAATGAATGTAGATGGCGTTGGTACCACTGCTGAAAAACATTTGCTGGCAAAAAAAGTCAATTCTATTTTTGTGTTAACAGATGGTGTTTTATTTACTGTCAACCTAACCTCACTTTCCTGTTTCTTGTACATGTGCTCACTACAATGTCTAATCGTGGTTGTCAAAACACTGCTGACAATTTTTGTTATCTTCCTGAAGAGGGGCAGCAGCCTTTTCAGTAGTTGCAAGGGCAACAGTCTGGATGATTGACTGATCTGGTCTTGTAACATTAACCAAAACGTCTTTGCTGTGCTGGTACTGCGAACGGCTGAAAGCAAGGGGAAACTACAGCCGTAATTTTTCCCGAGGGCATGCAGCTTTACTGTATGGTTAATTGATGATGGCGTCCTCTTGGGTAAAATATTCCGGCAGTAAAATAGTCCCCCATTCGGACCTCCGGGTGGGGACTACTCGAGAGGACGTAGTTACCAGGAGAAAGTAAAATGGTGTTCTACGGATCGGAGCATGGAATGTCAGAGCCCTTAATCGGGCAGGTAGGTTAGAAAATTTAAAAAGGGAAATGGATAGGTTAAAGTTAGATATAGTGGTCATTAGTAATGTTCGGTGGCAGGAGGAACAAGACTTTTGGTCAGGTGAATACAGGGTTATAAATTCTAAATCAAATAGGGATAATGCAGGAGTAGGTTTAATAATGAATAAAAAAATAGGAGTATGGGTAAGCTACTACAAACAGCATAGTGAACGCATTATTGTGGCCAAGATAGACACGAAGCCCACGCCTACTACAGTAGTACAAGTTTATATGCCAACTAGCTCTGCAGATGATGATGAAATTGATGAAATATATGATGAGATAAAAGAAATTATTCAGGTAGTGAAGGGAGACGAAAATTTAATAGTCAAGGGTGACTGGAATTAGAGAGTAGGAAAAAGGAAAGAAGGAAGCATAGTAGGTGAATATGGATTGGGGCTAAGAAATGAAAGAGGAAGCCGCCTGGTAGAATTTTGCACAGAGCACAACTTAATCATAGCTAACACTCGGTTCAAGAATCATAAAAGAAGGTTGTATACATGGAAGAATCCTGGATATACTAGAAGGTATCAGATAGATTATATAATGGTAAGACAGACATTTAGGAACCAGGTTTTAAATTGTAAGACATTTCCAAGGGCAGATGTGGACTCTGACAACAATCTATTGGTTATGAACTGTAGATTAAAACTGAAGAAGCTGCAAAAAGTTGGGAATTTAAGGAGATGGGACCTGGATAAACTGACTAAACCAGAGATTGTTTCAGGGAGAGCATAAGGGAACAATTGACAGGAATGGGGGAAAGAAGTACAGTAGAAGAAGAATGGGTAGCTCTGAGGGATGAAGTAGTGAAGGCAGCAGAGGATCAATTAGGTAAAAAGACAAGGGCTAGAAGAAATATTGAATTTAACTGATGAAAGGAGAAAATATAAAAGTGCAGTAAATGAAGCAGGCAAAAAGGAATACATATGTCTCAAAAATGATAACAGGAAGTGCAAAATTGCTAAGCAGGGATGGCTAGAGGAAGATCAGTTTGGATTCTGTACAAATATTAGAACACATGAGGCAATACTGACCCTACGACTTATCTCACAAGAAAGATCAAGGAAAGGCAAACATACGTTTCTAGCATTTGTAGACTTAGAGAAAGCTTTTGACAATATTGACTGGAATACTCTCTTTCAAATTCTAAAGGTGACAGGGGTAAAATACAGGTAGCGAAATGCTATTTACAATTTGTACAGAAACCAGACGGCAGTTATAAGAGTCGAGGGGCATGAAAGGGAAGCAGTGGTTGAGAAGGGAGTGAGACAGGGTTGTAGCCTCTCCCCGATGTTATTCAATCTGTATATTGAGCAATCAGTAAAAGAAACAAAAGAAAAATTCGGAGTTGGAATTAAAATCCATGGAGAAGAAATAAAAACTTTGAGATTCGCCAATGACGTTGTCATTCTGTCACAGACAGCAAAGGACTTGGAAGAGCAGTTGAACAGAATGGACATTGTCTTGAAACGAAGATACAAGATGAACATCAACAAAAGCAAAACGAGGCTAATGGAATGTAGTCGAATTAAGTCAGGTGATGCTGAGGGAATTAGATTAGGAAATGACACTTAATGTAGTAAAGGAGTTTTGCTATTTGGGGAGCAAAATAACTGATGATGGTCGAAGTAGAGAGGATATAAAATGTAGACTGGCAATGGCAAGGAAAGCTTTTCTGAAGAAGAGAAATTTGTTAACATTGAGTGTCAGGAAGTCGTTTCTGAAAGTATTTGTATGGAGTGTAGCCATGTTTGGAAGTGAAACATGGACAATAAATAGTTTGGACAAGAAGAACATAGAAGCTATCGAAATGTGGTGCTACAGAAGAATGCTGAAGATTAGATGGGTAGATCACATAACTAATGAGGAGGTATTGAATAGAATTGGGAGGAGTTTGTGGCACAACTTGACATGAAGCAGGGACCGGTTGGTAGGACATGTTCTGAGGCATCAAGGGATCACCAATTTAGCATTGGAGGGCAGCGTGGAGGGTAAAAATCGTAGAGGGAGACCAAGAGATGAATACACGGAGCAGATTCAGAAGGATGTAGGTTGCAGTAAGTACTGGGAGATGAAGAAGCTTGCACAGGATAGAGTAGCATGGAGAGCTGCATCAAACCAGTCTCAGGACTGAAGACCACAACAGCAACAATTCTGCTCATGGTTGGATGATATGTGGCGATCTAAAAGTAACATGCATGCTCCGTGGTCAGCAAGGTGGCTTTACCAGATTTCCATGTTTCTTGTGTGAATTGGACAGTAGGGCTAGGGATCAACACTGGTGCAGAAAGTACTGGCCTGTGAGGGAGTCCTTAAAACCTGGTGAGAAGAACATTCTATGCAAAAACCTCGTAGATCCAAAAAACATACTCCTGCCATGTCTATGCATAAAGTTAGGCCCAATGAAACAGTTTGTAAAGGCTTTGCCTAAAGATGGACCATGTTTTAAGTATGTCTGCCAGAAGTTTCCACACCTTTCAGAAACTAAACTAAAAAAGCCGTCTTTGTCGAACCTGACATTAGAAAATTGATGTTTGATGTTAACTTTGAATCTACAATGACCTTAAATGAGAAAGAAGAATGAGTATCATTCCGTTAAAAGTTCTTAGGACATGAAAAAGACCCAGAATATGTTTATATTATATCTACAATGTTAAGTTTAAACCTTTAGGGTGTTAGATAGGAGCAAGGAGAGCATTTGTGCCAGGACATTAAATGATGGAAAAAAGCTACCTAGTCATCTGGAACACCAACATGATGGGGGACTACTGTTGGACACTTCACCGAGAAATTCAACAAGCAACTCATTGTAGAAAAAGCTATACAAGAAGCTTCAAAGAAAAAAGAGAGAGAATACAAACCAATTCCGGCTGACAAGTCAATTCTCTATTAACACACATCATTGTTTTAATTAGCTTACTGAAAATACAAACATGCTTATGTTGTAACAAAGCATTTCATTAATTTCCCCGTTTACCGTATAATATAGGATTTTTATACTATATAACAAATAGCTTATTGCATGGGAAACCATTGGTGATACAAAAAAACTAAGGCTAGATTTGGATTCAGCTCATAAAATCTAGAAAGATCAGCACTCAAATTTAAAAAAAAAAAAAAAAAAAAAAAAAAAATCGATGGCCTTTGTAATTGGTTGCTTTCAGTGGTAAAATAAAACTTTTCTTGCAAATAAAATGTGCCATGAACAGCAACAAAACATGGTGTGCGCACAAGCATCTTCCAACAGCAAAATGTGTCAAATGTTTTAGGTCGAAGACAGTGCAATACTTGATAACAACAAACTGCTTTTGATGTGTGTGATGTCGCAACTGTTTACATTCCTTCCAGGTCATAGAAAATATTGTAATTGGTAGTTTGAGGAGTATTACTTTCAAAATAAATTTACTTTTATGCAAATTTCCTTGTATTGTATATGTGTGAGGATGTGTGATGAATTTCTTGAATCCTTGAGTGTTAGACTTCCATTCAAAATTTAACACTTCAAGGATGTATCACATAGAAAAAAATCAGGCCCAGAAGACCAGCCATTTATGCCATTGTTCAAAATTTTACTGGCACATTTCTTTGATGTCTCTGAAAGCATATCACACGCTAAAAAAGATCAAACTTCAATGTTAATTCTTCAGATTTATTTTATAGTTCTTTTATAGATTATTAATTATGCAGTAATGATCTTGAGCAATTTCACACATAATTTTGGCTTTTCTATGGGAAAGTCAAAGTACTCAATGGAAATACTGGGGGGGGGGGGGGGGGGGGGGGGGGGTATTGACAACCAATATGATATGTAAATTCTTGTATTTTGAAGATGGGTGCAATTCAGCAACCATTTGCAACAGAAGGTAGTTTTATTCAACCTTTGACTATAGTTTCAAGAGATGTACCCATCTTCTTTAGAAATACATGTAATCTGTTTTAACCATTTTCTTTTTGATGCCCACATCTTTGGAAGCAGCCTTGGATACCTTCATAATCAAAAACATCACTATTTTGAACATGGTTGGAATTCAGCAATGATCAGGGATCAGTAAACGAGTCCAAAGTGCCCAACCAGTTGGACCAAAAGGTGGTTTTATTCAGTCTTTGACCATGATATTGCTGGATGTGAACCCATCTTCTTTACAACTACATGTAACTTTTTTGAGTACTTTCTATTTGATGTCCATATTTTTAGAAGCAGCCATAGATACCGTGGCAGGCAAAAACTTCAACATTTTGAACATGGCTGCACTTCAGCCATGGTTACGAGATCTGTAAATTAATCCAAAGTAGCCAACCGATTTTAACAAGAGGTTGCTGGTAAATACATGGACATAGAATTGAAAATAGTCAAAACAGGTTCCATGTATTTCTGAAGAAGATGGGTTTTCCCTGTCAACCACAGCCAAAAGTTGAATAAAACCACCTTTTGCTGCAACTGGCTGGCTACTTTGGATTCATGTACCATTAACTTTACTTGTTTGTGTGTTTGCATTAACTATGATGTTGCTACTGGCTGAATACATCGTGTACTGTGCTCTGAATATCCGCCATTATAGATAGGCCAGTGAGGTCACGTGACATTAGCTTTGATTGGCTGACAAAAGCAAATCGTGCAGTGCGCTCTCAATTTCAGTGCTTGGGAAGCTGCTATGTTGGATTTGGTGGAACTCGGTTCATACTTAGGCAGTATGAAAATATGCAGATCAAAGAGCTTTACAAAACCTATTGTTTTTTGCTGGGCTTCGTTTCCTGAAGTTCTGGGAAGTTTTATGGTATAGTGTATAAAACCTTCACCTTTCAAAGGATTGATAAGTTATACAGCTCTGAGGGGAAGAGTATTGTCACTTAATATGGAAAAACTGTACTTTGACCTGGGGTATAAAGTATTTTCACCTTGGAAAGATTGTATTTTCAGCTGAAAAAAAGTGTCTTTTTAGATGAGACATTCAGAAAAATTACAGGATTTTTTTTCTTTTCTTGCCTACACATGCATTATGGTATTCGAACCTGGACTTAACATTGATTGAGCTTGAATTAGAATATGTAAATTAACGAATTAAAACTAGTAATAAATGGTAATCAGAATAATATTAAATGTACTGTGTAATGGTCCATCCAATTATATGTGAAAAGGAATATAACTCTTTTCCATTTCTAGATTTGCTATGTCCAAATTTCCAACCATTTTTGATTTGGGTTTGTACATCTACTTAGTCATCAAAGAGTGATAAGACAGAGAACTGTTACAGTAAGTACCACAAATGGTGACTAATTTTCCTTACAGCCATTGTTAAAATTTTGGAATCTATTCTTTCATACGATTTTATATCTTTTAAGAAGCAGGGATCCAGATGAGGAGTGTTTATAGCTCCACTGCACTGAAACCGCGGTTTGATAAACACGGAAAATGGCAGAAAGACACCTCCCAATCCATTTTTGTTTTCAGTGGATAGTTAGAGTCATCTTAGCAGAAACATTTTTAAAGTCTCCTCCCTAAGGTTCACACCCATCATCTCTCACTGATGATTTATCTGATTCACGTTCATAAAAGTCTTTACATTTGCAGTCGTGTGTGCATGCGTGCGTGCGTCGTCTATTTTTGATGAAAGTCTCAAGGGCAGAATGCTTTATTTGTGAGAGTCTTTTCATTGTACCTATCTGGGAATCAGCACCTCTGCTATATAGTGAGTGGCAACGTTCCTTTTCATAATATTGTTGCATTTCATCTTGGGTTTTCCATTGTTACATTTTTTAATTTATATTTTTGTAACTAGTCTGGCATATTTCGCTTTGTGCATCAACTGTCTTTACAGTATTCGCACCCCTTCCAGTGAGCCTTACAAACAATGACTTGAAAACATACCAGTTGTCAACATATACTATATGACAGATGTCTAAATACGATTGCCTGAGGTCCATAACAACAGCTTCACTAATTGCGATTTCTTTTTTGCTTGGCTCGTGATTTTCTCTGTATAAATAACAAACCCTTAACAGTGGCATTACTTGACTTACAAATTTTGAAGAACTTTATCTAATATTTGCCCTTTTTTGGGTATTGAATTGGATGTAGTAGTCTACCTCTGAATTTCATGAGGCTTTGATTAGTTGCAATATCTTCTTCAGGATAATAAACACATCGGAAATTTTGTTTAGAATGGTGAAAATAGATTGCAACTTGTTCAGTTGGTTTTTGTTATTAACAAAATGAAGGAACCTAGAAATATATAAGAATATTCTGTATGGTGTGACGTCAGAAAAGAAAGAAGTGTGAAATGATTTTTTTATTGACCAATATGATTGAAGTGTTGGCTTATTCACATGGGCCATACAAATACATGAAGCAAAATATTCCGAATTGCATGATACGTGAACACGTTTATACATTTACGGCTCTTGTGACCCAGTTACCATGCCTACTAAATGAAATTTTGACTTCAGCGTTTATATCATTATTTCACCAGCTGTATCTATGACGTTTATGGTATACAGAACACCCCATGCATCTGCTGTTTCACAGCACAGCACAACTTTATATAATTGATTGGTTCACAACATCCCACAATGCTCGAAGATCACAATATGTCAAAATTGCAGTCGCAATAAATAATATTCTAAAAGCCAAAAGTAGTGATTTCATTTAAAGATGTTGCCCATCTATTTGTTTCTACAGCTACATCCCCTCAAAAAGACACATGAACCATTTTTCTGCACATATCTAAGGGGATTAGTTGTTGAGAGAGATGTCTTTTAACCCCAGGACTGATGCCACTAGAACCAGAAAATGAAATTTTGGAAGCTTTATCGCGATCTGTTCCCAGTTTCCATGATTTTACCTTCTGTTTTATTAGAAAACACTGGCACCAGTTGCTGCGAAATCTCTGTCACTCTCTGTTTCATTTGTGTCACTCTCATCATTAGTATCATTTACCTTACTTGTCTTCATTATCAGAAATATCACTTTCGGAAACATCTCTGTCACTTTTCTTCGATAATAATATTAGAAAAGTAAAGTTGTTACTCACCATATAGCACAGATGCTGAGTTGCGATAGGCACAACTAAAAGATTCACACAATTATAGATTTCGGCCATTAAGGCCTTTGTCAGCAATACACCACACAACACACACACACACACACACACACACACACACACACACACACACACACACACACACACACACGTCTGCAGTCTCAGAGAACTGAAACCACACTGCAAGCAGCAGCACCAGTGCATGACGGGAGTGGCGACTGGGTGGGGGTGAGGAGGAGGCTGGGTTGGGGAGGGATAGTATGGTGGGGGTGGCAGACGGCGAAGTACTGCAGTTTAGACAGAGGGCAGGAGAGGAGGTGGTGAGGGGAGGGGGGGGGGGGGGTAAGTAATGGAAAGGAGAGAAATAAAAAGAAATTACAAAATTGGGTGTGTTGGTGAAATGATGGCTGTGTAGTGCTGGAATGGGAACAGGGAGGGGGCTGGGTGGGTGAGGACAGTGACTAACGAAGGTTGAGGCCAGGAGGGTTACGGGAACATAGGATCTATTGCAGGGAGAGTTCCCACCTGCGCAATTCAGAAAAGCTTGTCAGAGCGAAATTTTTCACAGAACGGCATTGCTTGTTAGTGCACAACTGTTGAAAAATCCTGAGAAACGTTGTTTATCACATGCAAAATACAAAAAATATCTTGCGTGTTATACACCACTAAATAGATTTCTCTGTGCCACCTATTGGCAGAAAAAGAGACACACTAAAAAGAAGCCGTAGCTGCTCAGCCTGTTTAACAACTGGCAGTTTAATAATGGGACTTGAAACCTGTAGCCACTGTATAAGGCAGTGGCTTAAATTGTATTTCAGACGCACGAAGTTACGGCAGCACATTCTCTGCCATTCGAAATATTCACACAAACAGCCTGCTACCTCACAGCTTCCTAGTTTTCACTTTATATCCGGCCATATGAAATGACCTCGAATCATATTTACAGAAAAATATTTACAGAAGATTGGAATCTCTGTTTCCGTCGGCCCAAATAAAAGACCAAGTCTTTATCCCTGAAACAGACTTTGCCTTGTGAAAGAGTAATGTAGAAAATAAGTTTGAGATTACTGAGCACCCCACTATGTTAAACCGTCATTAGAGCTTCAGGCCAAAAATTTTTGAAGCACTGTGCTAATATTAAACAATTTTAGTGTCGATATGATGGATGTTATCATCTTACGCCGTGTTTAGTTATTAAGACATTCTAATGCTTCCAAATGTAAAATGATTTTGAATTTTTTTGGCCAATCTCAGATACATTACATAGGCCGACGAGTATTTTGGGCGTAATCTGCCCAGTACACGATGCTCGAGAATACGGATAATTCTAAGGAATTTTCTCGTCTTGTGTTATCGGGACACCGGCTCTGTGCACTTTGCAAATCTGAACACTGAGTTTTGTGCTGAGCAAAGCTAAATTTAACCTGTCTAGAAGGGAACGTGTTACCTGCCGTCGAAAAAATTTTGTGTGGTTACTTCCAGTTGTGGTAATAGTGTGTGGAAGATAAACAAATTTGTATCAGCTGGACTGGTTTTAGGCACTCTG
Source organism: Schistocerca gregaria (assembly GCF_023897955.1). NCBI lineage: Eukaryota > Metazoa > Arthropoda > Insecta > Orthoptera > Acrididae > Schistocerca > Schistocerca gregaria. The sequence continues at coordinate 12,858,898 of NC_064920.1, forward strand.
CTGATAGTACCTTTCTTGTAACTGAAATGTGGAAAGTAGCTGACAAATCAAATATAGATTTTTTCATGGCAGTAATCCATTACTGTGTTGTTTTTTGTTACCAGGACAAGCGAATAACAGTGGGTGATGCCCTGGCTCACCCGTACTTGGACGAGGGCCGCTTGAGATATCACTCCTGCATGTGCAAGTGTTGCTACACAACTCCGGGAGGCCTCAGGCAGTACACGCCGGACTTCGAGCCTGTCGCACCCCACAGCTTCGATGATCTGTGGGAGAAGAAGCTGACTTCTGTTCAGCAGGTCAAAGGTTAGTAAATTAATATATAAACATATTGTCATTGATTGAATTTTTGCAATACTTATGTTCATGACACAGGTAACTACTAACAAATTTATTATAATTTCTGTAAAAGTACACAAAATTGTGAAGACTAGTTCACCTTATATGTGGGCATTAACATCACTAGTTACAATAACTGAGTAACTGCTCTGATGCGCTTGTTAAGTATTTTTGTGACCTGTGTGGTATTTTATCTTGTTGGAGAGATGGACAGGTAATGGAGGAGTGGCATTTCCAATGTTAGAAGTTAAAAGCTGGCTTTTATTTGTACTGTAGAAGTTGTTGAACATACTTTCTTGAAGAATACTGTGATATATAACCTTCACATTTCATATTTTTTACCGAACACAGGTAGAACGTATCACATTCTTCACATTATGCAACTGTGTTTGTTTGCTGTTTCTCAGCTTGATCACTCACTTAGTCACATGCAGTTGAGTGTACCACATTTTTAAGAGATAGGAGTAAATGAACATTTTTACCATAGTAATAACCCACATCAAAGCATAATTTTCAGTTTTCTGTTGAAAACTGTCATTATGTGGTGTACTTTCTGCTTAAGACTGTAAGGATACACTGCTCTCACTAAGGACATTAGCACTAGCCCACTTACCAAATGGTGGTTTGCTCTGCAACTGCTACAGTCTGAATGTATTCAGTTCTTACATAGACCTGGTTATCAGTGGGATATGAATTGACATTGGATTGTGGTACAGTACAACTAATTTAAGGGAAATACTCTTAATAAAGAGGATTGAATCTTTTTAGCCATCTAGATTTAACTTTTCTTAATGTTTCCTTAGATAAGCATGTAAATGCCAACATGGTTCCACCATGGTATTTGTTGCAGTTTCCCTTTTCCCTACCTCATCAGTATCCAGTTAAGCTAGTGCCTCATAGAAAGGAAAGCTCATTAGGAAAGTGGGAAGGAGGGATGGTAAGTGATGTACGGGCATTGGAACCGATGCAGTGTGGCGCACACTGTAGCTTAATGTGGGGAAGTGAATAGGTAGGAGCGATGGGATGGGGGAAGGGGAAATTGTTGGGTCGAGGTTGTGGGAACATTGGGTTACCAGAGAAGCTGCTGGTGAAGGGAAGGATCCAAATGGTCTGGATTGTAAAGCAGCCACTGAAATTAAAGCACATTATGCTCAGTTGCATATTGTGCCTCTGGTGGTCAACTTTGTTCTTGACAACAGTTTGGCGGTGGTCATTCGTGCTGTCCATACTGGTTAGTAGTCACACCGATGTAGAAAGCTGTACAGTGTTTATATGCGAGTAATTGAATTATTAATGGAAACTATTGCAGTGTTCACTTGGAATGATTAGTGAAAAGAAAAGCATGGACACTGAGAAAAAAAGAAGAAGAAAGAAGAATGTTTTGAGACATGGATAGGGAGGAGGATGGAAGGGATAAAATGAGTGGAGAAATGAGGTGGTGTTGAGAAAAAAGGGAGGAGAGAGAGATTTTAAAGAATATTAGGAGGAGGTAATGCAGTTGGCTTGGACATTGGATGAGAAGAGATTGTTTACTGATGGATGCTATGGAAAGAATTGAGAGTGGAAGAAAAAGACGACAACGCAGAAAGTGCCAGATGGTAAATAGTATAAGAGTAGGAAACTATTATGAGAAAACAAAGAATGACAGGACTGCAAGGAGAGCTACAAGTGGATCACAAAAATATTTCTTACACAAAAATGTAGGAAACTTTCCTAGTTCCATAGGCTCCCCATCACTATCTCGTCACCAGACCTGTTTGTTCCATCTTGTGCATTCAAATTGGCACATCATGACATCCTCCTGTTGTAGCTTTGTCTCATCGTTCCAGTCTTGTTGAGGTGCATATATTTGAATTCTTGTGAAGTTGGTGTTCCTAGTTGCTATTGTAGACTTGATTATTTTGGCACTTAAGAAGTAACATCAGTGACGAGTAGCGATATTCGTGTGGAGTATCATGCTTACTCCATTTTGAGCCTCCTGTCTTTGGACGTACTAGTAGAATTTATAGTAGCCCCTCAACAAATTTGTACTAGGTTATTTTCAGTTTCTTTCAGTGGACCTAAATGTATGAATCTTCCTCCTCTGTGTCAAATTCATTATCTCCTTCCTTTCTGCAAAGGTTCACACATTATTTTTAGGTTCATACCGAGTGTTGTTACTTGTAGTTCTCGCAATTCCTGGATCACATCAGACTCGAGAGGTTTATTATTCTTTCTCGTGGCACAAGAAGTTGGGTTCTTTTATATCTGAGGCTCATTCTGTGGTTGAAAGCAATACAAATAGTTATTCTTCAGCTGTTCTGGTAAGGCTAATGCATCAGAGTATTTTCTGTCTGGGTTGATTCCCTTAGCCTACAAACATCCCACTTTGCCACAAAGCCCTGATTCTTTTCTTCATTGGTTCACAGTAAGATAGGGTCCGTGTGAATGTCATATTGGGTATTTCAACTGACACTGCTAACATGTCGGGCACTGTTAGGGACCTCACAAGGGGTGGTCGAAAACTACCCTGGGAGAATACACCAAAAGAAATCTATGGTCGAAAAATGTTGAAGTTGCTTATTTTTGCTGCTTATAACTGCGGTTTGTACAGCCTTTCCAGCCTAGCTGCATATCAGCATCTGTGGCAAGCGAGTGTAGCACCGCATGCCACAAAAATCCCAGGGTACACATATGTGAATTTTGATAGCTATATCATACCAAAAATGTCATGTCTAATTAATTTTTGAACAACTTGCTGTTCATGTCGACAGCTAAAATGTTGCAGATGTAAGCCTTATGAAGATGACCAGCAGAGAGAAAAAAATAAGGACTGTATTTGATGTTACATTACAAATAAAATCTGTCAGTTGGTACCTTAATTTGTTGAAATGAAATATTTCTTGCACGTAGATAATTTTAGAAGAATTCCTGTAGCATAGTTCTCATGATAATTCTCGAATAATATGTTTCAGTGATGGTGTAACAATTCCTTGTTTATTCTCTGCAGTCATCCCAAAAATGTGAAATGTCTGTTGAAGGATGAAAACAAACATTTTACTTCCATGGGGCATACCTGATAGAAGAACAATTGGTGCTTTCAAGCACTTCACAGTACTTGTTTGATTTAGACAGAACTGGGACAGAATAAGAAACTGTCCCAGCTGTCGTGCTGTGTACAAGGTATACTCGACACAGTTTGCGAAATGTGGTGATGCAACTGATAATACATAAACGATTGAAGTTTAAGGATACTATCCCACTGATAAAACCTGGAATGGTAGTTTTCTGAAAAATGCTTTCTACTGACAAAAGAAAAAAATTTAAAAAAAGAGATTGAATCACATTAGTAGTTCCAGGTGATACCCGAAGTATATCGACAGTCTTTTCACCGTCCTCGAAGACCGAGGTGTCATCATGTCCAGACCGAGAATCCCCCAAAGGCAATGAATTATATTCTGCAACTTGTAAGATGACATTTTGAATATAATGTTAGAAATTATTCTTTTCAATTTTTCCAGATTTTGGTAGTGGTTGCAAGATTTTTACAGCTAAACAGTCCTTTTTTCTTTAATTTTTGGACCTAATTTGTCTTGCGGTTCCTAAAGCTGTAAAAGTTCCTAAGGCTGCAAAAACAATAATCCCCTGATACTTACCACTGACATTATTGTATAAAAATGTGTCATAAACCTGTAGGAGGGATGTACATTTCTCCAGCCACTTGGCCATTGTCAGTTTTCAACATATTAAAAAAAAAAAAAAAAAAAAAATCGTACAGTGTGTCCTAACAGCTAAAGTTTTTACATTGTATTTCTTTACTCTCATGTAAACTTATTTGCAGTTAGCCATATCTTTCACACAAAAAAGAATAGGTTATTTAAATAACTTTTGATGTAGGATTGTACGAAAAATAAGTTGGGCAACCTGAAATGTCTATTTTCTGGAGGTGATGGGGAAATTTTTTGGTGTGGAACCACATCCTTATCGTTGGTGATGGATATTAATTTTCAGTCTTTTAAGGGAGCTGGTTGCATTTGTTGTACCGGTGGCTGTTAGGAGGCCAGTGCAGACGAGGGTTTCGTAGGTGGTGGGTGGTGGGTCGGGTCTCTGGAAGGGAGTGAGTGTAGGGCTGAGGTTAGTGAAAATTGTGGCTGCAGGTATTTCCAGATCTGCACTCACCTGCTTCCATCCCATTTCGAGCCCTCTGTCGTCGTCTTCGTCATGACAATTTTATTTGTTTGTATTATTTCACTTCGTGATGTTCCCTCCCCCATATCACAATTTGCTGCTGCCTACATCGTGGCAATCTGTCTTTGGCACCATGTTCCTCTCCCCCTCCCTCTTACAGCCCTTGCAGCACCCTCCCTTCTGGTCCCCACATCCTCGCTCACCTCAGACTGCTCTATCCTATTATAGCTCTCTACCCAGTTCTCAGCATCTTATTCCGTTATTTGTTTATAGTTGTATTATATTGTTCTGTAACCGTGCTGTACAGATGCTGTTTATCGGAAGGAAATGTTGGCTTGCTGTGAGCTTTTTCTTTTATGTGTTATTAGTGTATGCATAATTTCTTTAGATAAGTGTCGAAAATATATGTGATTTACTTGTCTTTCAGAATATATTTAATCATTGTCAGTTAATACCTTTTTTCTTTTTTATTTACAGAGGAAATGCACAAGTTTATTGCAGAACAACTGAATACCAGTAGAGTCCCGTTGTGCATTAATCCTCAATCTGCAGCTTTCAAGAGTTTTGCCAGGTAAGGCTGCAACCACAGCCACAAGAGGCAAACATCTGGAGGGCCTTCTCTTCTCCTACTTCATCCCTTCCCCGATAATGATCGATAAAGCTCTATGTCGTACTCCGGACATGCTGAGAGGGTACAGTCCACACCTTCCTGTACTTACTATACGTTATTCACGTGCAGGCAATGCTCGATCAGCTCCCGATGACACTCGCTCGCGAGTATTTGTCCTCGGTTTGGCAGAATACTTCTTGTCTTCTTCTTTGTTTGAATGTTTACTGCTAGGGCAAAGAGAAAAAAAGTTTATTCTGTGTTCCTTTCTGAAAGTTGAATCGAGGGTTGGCTGAGCTGTAAGTTTATGTTAAGAGATATGTTGTAAACTGCAGATAATGCAGCATGTGCTTATAAAATGACCTATAGATTAATATGTTATAAAGACTAGAACATTTTGTGAGCTTAGTCATGAAATGGAATGTTCATTAACCTAAATGGTGTGTGGTTGTAAAAATTTAACATTTTGGTTTCTCTCTCTCTTTTTTAGCTCTACAGTTGCCCACCCGTCTGAACTACCTCCCTCGCCCCATCAATGGGAGTGACGCTATCCTCATCCTAGCATCCAATTGTGAAAATGTCTAGAATATTCTCGTTCTCGCCCGGTTGTTGGGTTGCTTCTCTTCCACATGTGGCAGCCGAGTGGGGTATGGTTTGCACCTAATGCAAATTAATAACTTAACATACCTGAATTTTGATTCCAGACTAATCTTCACGAACTAACGTTTCTAAACGTGGTGGTGAAGTGTGTAGGAGTGTGGCTGTCGGGAGAGTAAGGACACATCACGATGGCAACCGTCAAAAATAAAAGATTTCGTATTGTTGGTAAATACTAATAAACAAATTGGGAAGTGTAAATAGTGAACTGTGCCTCTGTATATACCGAGATGTGATTGTATTAATGATGCCATTACATGCAATCAGTGCAGTGTTAATGAACAAGTGAAAATGTGTGTGACACTCATTTGATATTTGCTTCAAAATGTGGTATTAACTCTGACAGGCCTGTTCAGAGAGTAACCGTGTCACGTGGCAAAAGAAGTGTGTGTTCATTAGTACTGATTGAACACTGTATTAAAAGTGTGTGTGTGTGTGTGTGTGTGTGTGTGTGTGTGTGTGTGTGTGTGTGTGTGTTTGGGCGCGCGTGCGTGCACACATGTGCGCCAGTGGATTTGTACACAAAATAATGGTATCTGCCTAGTATCTGGAAGGCAGTTTCATGGTAAATCAGTGCATTTGATACAAAATTTATTTGACTGTTAATTTATCTACTTAATAAGGCATGTATCTTTATTTATGTATTGTAAAAATATTTAGTGGTGAGTTATCATATACATCTGAGACTGCAGTGCATTCAAATTTTTTGGTGTTTAAATAGTGAGATCTGAAATTGGTTTCTTTCAGTTACTGCATTGCTTCTTCGTTATCTGTGTCCTAACTCATAAAACACTTTCTTGATATGTCTGTAGTTCCAGTTGGCTAACACGTTTCCTTGTCTTATTTCACCTTCATTATAGTTGTAGCATAAATTTAAGTGCTGCTTAAGTTGTGGGCATAGCAAGATGCCTAGTAACTGTTAGTGTAGGAGACTAAGTTAACTGATGGGGAAATATCTGATACTGATGTTCATAAAATAGTGACACATCCTTATTTTTAATATAGGAAAGAGGTTTGCTAATTGTAATTTTTGTGTGTATTTCATCTGTTGTGTGAGGACATTGCGATGTGAAGATGTATAGTAGCTATTAACAGTATGTTATGTTTTTAATTATTATTTTTAGCTATGAAGCAGAATAAAAAAATCTCATGGCTCTGTTAACTTTTGTTTTGTGTTGGGCTTACATTTATGTTTGCATTTAATATTTTCAACAGCATTATAAATAATGTGTTACATAGTAAGATTTCTCTCTCTCTCTCTCTCTCTCTCTCTCTCTCTCTCTCTCTCTCTCTCTCTCTCTCTCTCTCTCTCTCTCTCTGTGTGTGTGTGTGTGTGTGTGTGTGTGTGTGTGTGTGTGTGTGTGTGTGTGTGTGTGTGTGTGTGTGTGTGTGTGTGTGTCTCAAACAGTATAAAATTTGCAGGCCTCTGTAGATCACCGCTTGCCTTCAGGTTGTGTGTTATCATTATTACTCTTGCATTCTTGCTTGTAAATAAGATAAGGAGAGCCAGTCATTGTGACTGAATTGTTTTGTTATTATTAATGTGTAGCTGTAATACATCCTGCTATGCCCTATTTTAAAGCTCTTAATGCAATACACTGCTGAACATTTTGTTTGCATATGTATCCACCGATCTCATAACACCAATTAGTCAGATTTTTTACAGTTTATTTCTTAGAGCATTGTTGCTTAGTTGATGTATTTGAACTCTCTTAATGAATGTTTCCTATTATTTTAGTTATTAGGGTATGAGAGGATTGATTTTGTGTTCCTCTGGTCAATATTTTAAAGTGTGAGCATTGTGAGGCTTGAGTGTGAGAGCTTTGTATTACTTTCAGATTTATTGAAAATGACTTCTTAGACTAGGCGATAAAATGTTTCCCTAGTGAACTGACTTGTGTGCATTTAATGTATTACCTACATTTTATGGTACCAGCTGACCACAAAATTAAAAAAAAAAAAAAAACATTTGTAACTGATGTACTGCATTACAATATGCCTATAAGGATTACTTCAGAATAGCAGACTTTTGATGAGGAAAATCACTATATACACACATAACTTGTAATTTGAAAAGGTAAAGAAAAATTTTAAAAATAGGAAATGTATGTATTTGTGTGTTGTATTAAGATACAAAGCTTTGTGAACATTTTTTAATTATTTTACATCCTGTCTTCCACAAATTACTGAATTAGCTTGTATAGAAAAAGTTGCTTACATAATGAGTCATTTCCTTTTCTTTGCTCATGCAGAAAAATATAGTTTTAAGAAACATGTTACAGTGAAAGCATTGTAATTGCGTTAGGTAAAAAAAATGTTCACTATTGCTATATTGGTACAGAAAATGTATTTGTGTAGCTCTGAGTTGTTTTAGAGCTCATATTAATATTCTCAGTAAAATCTTACAGTACATCAAATGTTGAGATTTATGTTAATCCCACAAACTGAGGCCTTACCAAATACTGTCAGTATAGTATATACAGTAGGTAACAAATGGACTTGTGTGATTTCCTGTGTGTATATGTCACGATTACTCAATGTCTGGAGTGAAAAAAAAAGACTTTTCATCTGGGTGTTTATTATTATCGCCAAAGTGTGATTAAGTAAATATTCAGCTTATCTTCTTTATGTGTTTTAGAAGGTGTATGGAATGTTGCCCTTTTTTCCCCCTTCATGGATGTAGGTATGTGCAAATGTTGTATTTACTTTAATTTTCCACCAGTCACTGCCATTTGTATCTGGTCTATGGGTCATATTTCCAATTGCTGGAACAGAGTTGTTCCTGTATGGAGGGAATGAATCATTCCTTATATACAATATAATTAGCATATAAGTGAAACCTTAATGAAGGTTTCCCAGCAATTTCTGTTGCTGTGTGGCTTGGGATCAATCTTTAATAGCTCACAGCATTTCTCTGCTTCTCATTTAACAACTGTGCATCATTACAGTTAAAGTACACTGGAGAAGTTTTACTTCTTATGAGTGCAGTGTTAATGACAATTATTGTACAGTGCACTATTTCATTAATGAGGAGGATTTTGTATGTAAAGTTGAGTAGATAAATTTGCAAAAGAATGTAGATTCACTGTTCCATAATTGTAGCTTCAAATAACACCCCGAAAAGTTTAAAAAAGGAGCCTTATATAAAACACTTGCTTTCCTGTATGTCCATTTTTACTTCAGTATGTGTCAGTTTGACATAGTGACAAATATCGTGAAATAAAATGTACATAATACTATAGATTTAAAAAAAAAAAAATTAAATCATTATAGTAGGGATGAAAATCAGGCAAGAATAAGTAAGGTAGATGAGTTTATTTTAACTAACAATTCTCAGTGTTTAAGTAGTCATATTATAAGACAGTTATGTCAGGGAAGTTGCTCATGTCATTACTGAAATGTTGACGATTGTAGTTTTTGTGGTGTAATACTTTTGCTCATCTCTGTAATTGTCACATTTCACCAATTGTATATCAGGAGTGGTTATGTAGTGGACAGCACCAGTCTCTTCCTTAATGTAAATATTGTAAAATACATTGTCATTATATGTTATGTGTGTAGGGTGAAGGTTTTTGCAACTTTGCTCTATAAGAATCATCTCACTTAAGTAAAGTTGTACTCTATTTATTCTGTGTTCATGGGATGGTTCTTACAGACATATTTTTTTAATACTTTAGATTGACTCTAATATATGGCTACCATTGCTGTAGTAAAAGAAGTTGCCGAGTTTTGGTAGTGACTTGAATTTGAAAGGCCAGTTTTCATTAGCTTTGCCTGCAAACTGATAAAAGTAATTTATTGACAGCTGACAAAGTACTAGGAGAACACAGCCCTCCAGTCGTATGCAACAAGTGACAATCTGGAAGCTTTGCTGAATCCTGTAAAAATATCTGTATGTTTACAATTAACAAACCTGTGCCAGGATGCACATATGGAAAATTTTTGTAACATGAAAATTCCGTTTAATGGAAATACATATTTGATAAACCTATTTACAGTGTTGTGATATTCATTGGAGAAACATTTTTTGGTCACTAATTTAATTACGACAGAGAATGACTAGATGTGTAATACCTTAAGCATTATTTATGGGGTGGAACTTGAATATCTTTTGGAACCTCCTCCTACCATATGAACCTGTAATCATAGTCTGTTAACATAAGATGTGTTAGATTTGTGCTGCACCAAGTATATTTTGTGAGGACTACAAAGTGATAGGAAGTAGATTATGCAGGTTATCATGCCACTATCTACAGTGAGAGTTCTCAATTATGCTCAACAATTTAGTAGACAGAAGGTTTGAAAGTAAACGTGAAAGATAATTGTGAATATCTGTCGAAAACTTTCCTCGCAGGATAATGTGTCCTCCTCACTGTAAGCATTGGGCACGTAATAAAATATATGCTCTGTGTGAATGGGAAATATTGTGGAAACTGAAGACATATTTATGTAAGCTGAAAATAAAATTCAGGAGTTCAAGAAATTCTTCTGAAACGACATACATAACTTAGAAAAGGGATAAAGATGATACTCTGACGCGTACTTAGTGTGTGGAATGCAGTTTACAGTAACCTGTATTTACTTATTATTGAAAGTAGATTTGACTAGGAATTGCGTTAAAAATTTATTTAAGAAAAAATTGCACAATATTTCATAATTTCCCTGTATTATACTGCAAGGGGTTTAGATTCTTTAAAGCAGACATAGTCTTAATGTGAATAGTTATGGTTCGCAGTGAACAAAAACAGGAGAAGTGATTCAGCATATTAGACTTACTGACACAGGCATAAATAACGACAGCATCTTCAGTCATTCCTGTTTATTTACAACGTTAGAACTAAGATAAATAGAGTATTCTTTGTTTGAGAGGTGCAGTAAAGTGAATGTAGTATTGTATCAAAGCTCCCAGTTCATCACTTGTAAGGAGGGAACACAATTTTGAGACTCTAATTTGACTGAAGAGCAACATAGTTTTCTATAACGGCTAGTATTAACTGTTTTGCTGACAATATTTGTGTAAAATTAAAGAAAATCATATATGCAGGTTTACTTGCACTCTGTATGCATTTCAAGCTGCAGCATGTACAATTGTAGTTGTACAAATTGTTTGTTTTTGCACTCATGGTGTAAATCGGCAGAGACACTGACAGTCATTAACTTTGTTATTCCAGAATTAATTTTAAACTACATGCTCATCCGCACACACACACACACACACACACACACACACACACACACACACACACACACACAGGCGCGCACTCTCTCTCTCTCTCTCTCTCTCTCTCTCTCTCTCTCTCTGACACACACACACACACACACACACACACACACACACACAAAAGCTGTAAACCAGTTGCATGTTAAGTAGGAGAAACAGTAGTGGATATTGCTGTACACCTGCCCAATGGGCTGGAGGGATAAGGTACATGATTGTGTGTGTGTGTGTGTGTGTGTGTGTGTGTGTGTGTGTGTGTGTGTGTAGTCTGCACAAAACAAACCAGAACACAGGGTAACTGTGTATTGCTTGGCAGATCAAAAATGTACTGCAAGCTGATGTTCTCACCAATGTAATTTCAGTTTTGTTGTTCCGTTTTAGTTGTGATCATTGTTTATTTAGCTGTTTTACATAGTGTAATTCCACCATTTTAATTAAATTTGTCATTTGTACATGGTACTTACTGCTGATAATCACTTTTTCTTTTGTCTTGTAGCTAAATGAATATTGCACGTGCCTTGAAAGTAAAAATTTGAAAATACATCATCACAAAGAGCAAGTAATTTGCCATGTTCTTCTTCAAGATTTGGTAAAAAAAATTGTCATATTTTTAAAGGTATTTTTTGTAAAGATGTGATGTGCTTGTTCTCTGTGGCTGGTTTTTAGATGCTGATCAGTTTGAAATGGCTGCTTGATTGGTAGTCATAAAAGAGCTGAGTTTTCTGCTGCTAGTTATACTAATTAAAAAGAAATACCGTCCAACATTATTGTCAAATCCAAAAGTGTTTTATGAATGCTGTCATGCTGTTCATATGTCTCTGTCTGATTTATCAACTGACCAACTCGTATGTTTTACCCTCCATAAGGATCTGACTGTGTAATATATAAACCAATAATAAAACACCAGAAGCTCTGATTGTGTTGTGCTGACACATGTAGTCTGTGTTTCATAATGAGTTGTGACGTGTGTGGGCTTAAATAAATATTTAAATAAGACTTAGTAGATTAAAAGACTGGTGTCTTTGTTATACCTCATTAATTCTGTGTAATCTTTCAGAAAAAGCACAAGAAAATTTCAGTGTTTACTGCCAAGTAGGGAGAAAATATAAAAAGAAAATAAACACTTTTGTCTTTGTGTATACATTTGTTTTTCTGATCATTATTAAATCTCCTGCATCTGATTAGACTCAGTGTGGAACATGGCGCATTTACTTGAAACTGAATGCAGGCATCCAGTGCATCTAGAGTGAAAATTCCAGTTTAAAGTTCCATTATAGACTGTCAGTTAATTTTTGTTCATTTCCTCCATGCTTTTATCGTTTACAGGCATTAGGAACAAAATAGATTTTTTCACTGGGTCTTAATTTGTTAAACTTTTCTACTTATGTAAATATTCAGTCTATTACACCCTGGGACAACTCAGAAATCTGGGGAAAAACCCGAGAATTTTTTCATCCAGGAGACAAATGGGTAATATTGAGGTCTTCTTTAGAATTCAGGAATTTTTTTAGTTAAATTCTTGTAATTTTGGCTGGTAAGATCTGATACTCTTACTAAGAATTTTACTTTAGCCTGCTACTGCAGAATAATACTGCAGCAATAAAACATAAATGAGACATTTACAACAACAAAACACGGTGCGTATGCAAGCATCTGCAGACGATAAGTGTGTCGTAGGTTTGTTTGAGCAGCTGCCAGGAGGCTCGTGCACAAACGCAGAGATGAAGTCGTGTTCGACCAGTGCCTTCTCACACTACTGGCCACTTGAAGCATTGCTATTAGTCATATAAGCAGTAGCAGCAAGCAACTGGATGCTACTCAGAAAAAAATTTTCTGGCACACCTAAGCTGCCAGGTTTGCGCATGCACAGAACAATCTGAGTTGTAATGGGTGTTGATAGTCTCCCTGTGAACCATTATTACATTTCATGATTCTGCTATTTTTGTTTACAGCTCTTATGTCAAATGAAAATGAAATGGATTTCTGTGGCTGGGAGCTATCGAGTGAATTCACCTAAAGACTAAAATAAGTTGTTAGTATCAGTTTTCTGATTTTATTTCCACGTTATTGGCGATTGAGCATTAATCGCCTTGCAGAACAATGGAGTTATTTTTGTCGGTCTGCTAAAGAAATTTGGCTTTATTAATCTAATGTTAATTTATGTGAAATGAAGTGTTTCATTCCACCTGTTGACTAGTTTCAACTGTTTACTGAATTTTAATTGCACATTTTCACCTTCCGGCACATGTAGCATTATGCTGTAATAAAGAACGAAGCATGAGATAATACAGTACTGGTACTCCAAGAAAATTGGCATTGTGAAAACCACATTGAAATGCTTTAATACTGACTTCAATGTGAATCTGGACATATGAAAGTGCACTTTAAGGAGAATTATGTATTTTAGTATGGCTTACAGAATTATGATGCTCTTGAAGTACTCTGTTATATCCTACGTATTTTATGACGTAATGTACGATCTCTTAATGCTATATACATACAAACATATGTAAACCTTCACTTGAAGATGAATAAGCAGGCAGATTTGGTTAGTAGTATTGAATATAGTGCTTTGTTTCAAATATATTGACAGCTCTAGCAGAATTTTACATATCTGCCTTTTGTGAAACATAATATTTATTTGATCACAAGACATGTTTCAAGATTTCCTGATACCTCCTCTCGGCATGACATTATTTTTTAATTTGTATTTTTATGTCTTACATTTACGGAATGCCATTATCTGGCAAATTGTCGACTGGCAGCATGCTGTGTTTTTGTCATTGTAACTCCTCATATGGCTTTATATTTACTTCTGAAGTAGAACATAAATTGCCAGTTATACAGTTCTTGGCTTCACGAATAACCTTGTTAATTTCTCATACAATAATGAAAGATGGGTTGTTTTGAGTTCTTGTGTATCTAAAAAAAAGTGTTTTTGTTTTATTTTTGCAAGATATTTGTTTTACTTCTTACAAGTTTTTATGCAGTGTTCTGTGGATGTAAATGTGACTGGAAAGTCTGCTAGAAAGTATTGCTGAGTATAAATTAAAAAAAAAAAAGTTTTGTTAAAATCACCACATAGCAAAAGATTAGGGTGCTTTGATCTGTAGAGTCTAGTTTTGAAGTAAATATTGTGGCAAGGACTGCTTTCTTATTTTGCATTCCTTATTTGGATAGGATATGGTAAAACAATTGTCCCAAGTACAATAACGCCACATGTCCTCTCAGAACAACACACGGTCCAAATAGAAATGTGACGAAAGGCACATGAGCAGAGCAAACACCAAGCACGGACCTCCCACTTCGTCATAGCTGCACATGCGCAGTAACGCTTGTTTCCTTGTGTTCTCTGGCAAATGGTCAAGTGAATCTAACAGTTCATGAGAAAATACTGTGAATGGTGATGTAAGAATCTTTACTTTCCAAGTAAATTTCCTTTCACACAAGATTAATTATGTTACAGGTGAGAATATGTGATGAATTTTTTAAATCACAGAGCATTTGATTCTCACTTAAGACATAACACTTTGAGGATGAGCCACTTCAAAAAATTTTGGGCCAAAAAACTAGACATTTATGTCATTATTTAAAATTTTACTGGCATATTTTTGTTTGATATATCTTAAAGGGCAACATAAGCAAAAAAAAAAGATTGATATTGTATGTGAAAGCTTACCTTCTGTTGTAGCTATAGTCCGTGTATATTAATGTAAACCATTAAAGTTTCCTACTTGTGTGATTGCGCTGCTTGACAGTGATGTTGCTATTGGCTGACCACATCACATGTCCTATGCTCTGAATATCTGCTGTCTTTGACTGGTGAGATCATGTACATGAGCCTTGATTGGCTGACAAATATAAATTATAATCTCCATTAAAATGCTTTGGAAGCTAAAGTGCTGTGTTTGGTGTAATTTGTATTTATACTTTCATAATACGAAAATACGCAATGTACATGTTGCTGAGCATCAAAGATGTTTCCAAAGCGCATTGTTTTATTTGGTGGGTTTCGCTTCCTAAAGCGTCGGGAAGTTCTATTCTGGTGTATAAAACCTTTACCGTGGAAAGGATTGATAACTTTTACAGTTCCAAGGGAGAATATACTGTCACTTAACCTGGGAAATGTGTGTTTTCACCAGGGAAAAAGTATATTTTTAACTGGGAAATCTGAGAATTATTTTCTTTGTCTCTTGTACATATATTCGATTAAACTACCTGACAGAGTAATTATGAATAACTTAAATGAACATTTGCTTTTAAAGCATCATTCCCACATATTCTATCATTCATAACAAATTCAAAAGTTAACAATCTGGTGATTTATATCCACTTCTGATTTTAATATTTGGTGATAACTTGGGCAACTGTTTCATTGTACCAATGAACTGGAGTGTAGTAATACAGCATCATTTCAAAGCCCTTTATATTCAACTGAAACTGATAGTATCATACTTTGTTTCAGTGACTTTCTCCTCAATGATGTTGATTCTTGCTGGCATTCTCATTCAGTGCTAGTGAATCCACTATGTTTTAAAAAAGTATTTTGTTTCTTTTAGTATGTATATCTGTTGAGGCAATACATTATTGGAATACAGGGACAAAAAAATTTGTGGAAGCGAAAGTTATTCCTCACCTCGCAATGATCAGTGAAGTTGGTGTAACTCAGGCCTGTAAGCCTATGTGGAATAAAGTGAAAACTGCACAGTAGAACAAAATGGATACATGAAGTGAAGTGTTGGATTTAATCAAATGCTGATTACAGAATATAAATGAATGTTTCCATGAGAGTTGTCACTACTTGTGTCTTAAAAATTTGTATCGATACCCGTAATCCACTCCAGCATTTAGTTTATTAATGACAAATACTATTACTGACAAATTACTTTTCTTACAACTTAATTTTTGAGGTATTCATCTCATCTTATCTTTAATTGTAAATATATATGAAAAATAGTCCTCTACCAAGATGATTCTTGGCAAACGAGATACCAAAATGTGCTGAGGTGATGAGGTATGTGTTATGTGGTACACGATGCAACCTGAATTGTGACAAATGACAAGACAGCACAAATCACATTTCTGGCTTAGCTGCAATTGTGTTCTCTTCTGAAGAGCACATTCTTGTGGCTAATAAATATTTTAAAACTCAAACAACTGAAAAACAAGAGGAAGTGTTGGATGCACCTGTACAGTGTTATTAAGATCAAATACAGTTAAGCTGTAGTTTCTCCTGAGCTCTCTCAGCACAATCAGAAATTCTACAGATTGAGTTCAGATGCTTTTCACTTTGGGGTGCAAGTGATTTCTTGTGATGAGAAGTTACCCATTATAATAAGATAAGTTGGTGAAAGTGTGTCAATTACATAAAGAATGGCCACTATGAAAAGACCATGTAATGTGATACTTTATTCTTACTCTGTCATGGCATCCAATGATTAAACTAGAACTGTAGCCACATCTGTTCATCAAAGTAACTGTAGACGATTTTCATTCAAAGCTGTATGTTAAGATGTTCTGAAATAGGGGCTTGCTGAATTTGTATACCTGCAGTTGATATTTCCAGAAACTTAAACAGGGGCTCCATTTTCAGTTTTGTATGAAGTAATTTTTAGAATATGACACATTTTACAACCATCAACCAAAGCTGCAGTTTGTAAGCTGAAGGTAATGAGTTGAAAGCAATGGTACGGTTTCTACAATTGTTACCTGTTTCTTTCATTTCCATTGCTATCTACCTGCGTGTCAAGCTGGTGATATCTTCCCTTGAATATCATGTCATAGTATAATCCCGCAGACAAGGGCCTTTCTCAACAAGCTGAATGAAAGAATTGTTGACTATATGTAGCTCAGAAAGAAATGCACAGGTCAAGACATGTTTCCAGGCACATGTGTGAGTGATAGCTTTGGCTTGTACAGGTAGCAACATGAGACAGCTCTGCATAGTTTGGCGTGCGGTCATAGCATTGAGTGTGGTGTGTTGTAGCTCGTTACAGCAAAACTTCAAAATGCATCACATTTCTACTTGTGAACGAAAGGAGATATGGCTTTTCCTTCAATTTTAAAAACAATTTAAATACATTAGGTGCATTTCTTACACAGCTATAAATGCTGTAAACTGGCCAGTGGCCACATTTTTCACTGCAAACTTTTCAAAATATCCACAACCGCAATAACAATGGAAAATAATGAAAAGAAAGCCAGCCCATTGTCAACACACGAAAAAATATTTTTTTGTCAAAATGGTTCCTTGAAATCAAATGAGAGAGACTGCATAGTGGAGAACATGCACAGACGCCAATAACAGCAGTTTTTATTTTTTATGTGAATAGTAAAGGCATTACTAATAAACAAACTGCTGAGGTGGATGTAGCTTTGCTTCATCTACATAAAACATTTTTTTAGGCAGACCGGATAACATGGAATTTCTGTATGACACAAGTTGTGTGGAGCGACTAGTACTCCATGTTGCACCGGACAGTACATTAGAGGTATGTATCAGTGTCGTATCGCTGTCATCCATTGTCAACCAGTTAAATTGCTTCTGTTATCTTTCTGTGTGGTCCGTTGAAGAGGATTGCTTCTGCATCATATTGTATCGCCACAGTGTGAACTGCACCTGCAATCCAGATTACACTTCGCATTTATTTTTTACACTACTGGCTTATCTGTACTGTTTACAGTTTATTATTTTATTCTGTAGTGTCACTGTAACAGTGAATCATCATTATGCAATTAGTCACTAAAGTGAACTAAGTAAATACATTGAATGTCACTGTTATCTTTCTCATATTATTACATTGTTGCATGTAGTCTAGTGCATTCCACAGGCACCTACCTTCAAGAGTCTGCCAATTTAGATATTTTAACATTTTCCTGATCCTCATGTGATACAAAAAACTTGTGACCATTTGTCCTGTCCTTCTTTGTACACATTTAGTGTTTACTGTTAGGTCTATTTAGTGTGGGTTGCATACACTGAAGCAGTATTCTAGGATGTCTCATCGAGTGTTTAACAAGATGTTTCCTATGTAGACTATTGCTGTTCTTCAGTATTCCATCAGTGAACTGTAGTCTGCCACCTGCTTTAACTATGTCTAAACCTACTTGATTTTTCCATTTCGTATCTCTACAAATCCAGGCATTTGTATGAGTCAGCTGATTCCAGTTGCGAGTCACTGATGTTGTCATAGCATTGACTGGACATTTGTGTGTAATTTTTCAAGTAGAATTTATATTTCATTATAAGTAACTGCAGCATCTGCAAATAGGTCTAAGGTTACTCTTAATATAGCCTGCGAGACCATCAACGTGCAACATGAGCAGCAAAGATACCGAAACACTCTTGTCGTGTGCACTGGTTGGCATGAAGGAGGCCATTCTATTAGACACACCTCATGATGTTTAATATCAGTAATTGTTCTAAATTTGTACAGCAGGTTATTGGATGACACTTTTGTGGAACATTTCTACTACCCCTCTTGTAGATTGGGATGACCTGTGTGTTACTCCATTCATTGTGCACACTTTTCTGCAAAAGGCATCGGTGATAGAAAATGACTTGCTGAGTCTTGTGTTAAACCACAGGAACTACCAGTAATCCAGTTGTCTTAATTTTGTTCTTGGAGCAGAGTTCAGTTCTAAATATGAATTTTACCCTCTTGTAGTATTCTTCAAACAACTTTTGTTTCCCTGTGTTTCTTTAGCCGTTTCATTATTTTGCTCTATACTGCAGTACTTGAGGGTCTCCCCAGATTCTAAATTTCTAATATTGGTGCTGTGGAAACACATTTATCCAGATAATCCAGACAGAAAAAATGGAATAACATTGATTAAATGTTGATATTGGTTAAACACACACATGTTAATTTGCAAGGAAAGATACTAGTTATCATCAACATTTACATGTAAATGTCGATGATATATGGGAAAAAAAAGAAAAAAAACTGTTTCATACACTCAAGTTTCTTCTGAGCCAGATTCTTATGTCATTTATTTGCAACATGATCAGGTAAGCATTTCACCAACAATAGTTCAGCCAGTGTTGTATCCCCTGGCATTCCAAATAGACCATTATTTTGTCCAATTGTGTAGTTACCTCTGTATGTGCCATAATGTCTTCAGATTGCGTGCCAGTTTTGCCAGCTAATCCATCATCACTGTTGTCATCATGTGCAGACATACAAACTGATCATTTTATCATCAGAAACCGCTTCGTAGCCAGCCCCAATCATTTATATGATTAACACCTATGTCTTAGCATCCTGGAATCCTTGTGAAGGCTTCAGTACCAATTTGAGCAGCAACATTTTTTGATAATTCTTTATCCATCATATCCAATGCATGTAAATTTTTGTCTGTGGGCCTGATATCACCTTCTTTTTCTTTCTCTTTGATTACATTTTACAGTCGAACCAAAAGGGGACAGTAAAATACTTTACAGTTCAATGGTAACATGTTAACCAATAACTTGCGAGGACCTACATTGGGGGTTGGCCAAATTTAAATTTAATGATTCTCGTTGTAAATTGTTGCTGCTATTACCTACGGATTACCATATACTGTAATGAGGGCCAGATAGACGAGATTCCACTGTGTTTTTGTCTGACTGAGTGAATGTCCTAGGTTTCTGCAAGTTTTCCTCTAAGCATGCCTAGATTTTCATATTCCACTTCCAAACTGCATGCAGATGTCATCACTAAATCTTAATAAAGAAGAAAGAAAGAAGAGAGTGGCAATTTTCTGGTCTGTGTGGATCTCGTAGCCACAAGAATATCTGCTTAGTTCTCTGGAAGGAGGAATCAGACAAATGAAGAGTAAGAATGGAGGTAAAGAATCGCCCAGAATTTTTTTGAAGTCTCATAATTTGTTGTATAAATGATTTTATACAGGCTGCCCCAGGAGGCACAGTCAGTACTCAGGGACATAATAGGAATGATCACTCAAAGCAAAGAAGAAATATGAGCTCTAAAATGCTTATCTTAAGAGGGATGAGCATTGTTCATCTTTGCTAACGTGAAACACATCTCTTGTACTGAAAAATCCTCATAGCTCTTAACCCTTTAGCCGCTGTGGATAAGTTAACTTGTCTTGTCATGCTCCACCACTCCACAGTTGCCAAGGATGTGTTTAAAAAAGGGCATTACCAAAAGGGACTACAATCATGCACAGGCCTAATTGAGCACTCACACTCGGCTGTTGATACAAGCACTAGTGTCTGAAGCACAAAGCAGTGGCTGTGGATCATGGGGCTTTCTTTCTGTTTTACTGTGTTCCTTGCACTCCTGAAAGCTCTTGTAATTTTCCTGTTGTCTGAGATTCTAAATTATTTGCAGAGATGAACTACACTTTCATCTACATAATTATATGTGTCTTCTTGGCCCACTCAGAAGGACTTAACACTGCTACATTATCGAGGAGATCATTATAGCTACTACTATTTTGCAAATTGTGTCTCATTCCACACTAAGAAGACTGAGTAATTAACAATCTTAATTCTAAATTGCCAGCAAAACTATTATAAAACTGTCATGCATGAATGGTTTATATTGAGTGGCTCTTGACACAGGCACAGATTCAAATTTACTTAATTTAGTCATTGTTTTAGCTACTTTCGCATAATGGCCAGGATTTTGCTGCAGTGACTGAAATACTCTAATAGTCCTTTTTTACAGTTTATCTGCTGTTGGCAGTGTTACTTCCCCCATTTGAAAATCACATGAAAGATTTAATTCTACCATTGCAGCCACATTATTACTAAATTTTTTACAACTCTGTACTTTTTAAATTTTTCCGTAAACCAGAATATTTGGCTATTTTTTTCTGGTCTCTTGTAATATCATTCTGAGCTATTTCAGAATGGAAATATAAACTCCAAGTTTTTCCGTACAGCTTGTAGAGTTCTTTTAATTCATAATACCCACTGGACTGTGAAAATTTTACCAATTTGGAACATTTGTCCCCCCCCCCCTCCCCCCCCCCTCCAAAGCTTGTGCACACATATTTAGTTTCCTTTGGTGCTTAGGAGATTACATCGTAAAACACTCAGGTAAAAAAGCTGGAAAAATATCAGTCCTCTTCAAATTCAGAACAAGTGCTAACACACATCTGTATGTCTATGATGCAGCCTTAAAAACACAGGTTTATCAGGGCAAAGATTTGAAGTATGTACAGAATATTTTACTTAGCTTAAATTGTTTTTTATCTAATAGCTGTGACAGTGATATATTATGAAATAATAATTTACAAGAATCTTTTATGCCAAGAACCCACTATTTAATTACCATTTATCATCCCAAAATCTCATACATAATGCTGAATATGATGATATTGAGGTTTTTATATTAAGACCATGTGTTAGTTTCCATCAGTGCTACTGAAGATAAAACATATTTTCTATGGAATCAACTAATTAATGGAAAATCTCATATAAAGATGTGAAACAATTACTAACAAAGAGATAGAGGGGCTGGCCAGTACTTACCTCAGCTCAGTACAGCCGATAGAAACACAAAAAACAACCGAAAATTTAAGTTCCTAGCTTTCGGAATAAATGTTCCTTCATCAGGGAGGAGAGAGGGGAAAGAAAGGGAAGAGAAGAGGAAGAGAATCTATGGAATCAAACATTTTGAACATTCGTAATGGCATATCATATCATTATACAAATAGTTTGAATTGCAGTGCAAGAATTTAATATGAATACAAAACTGTTCATCAGGTTAAAATCAATAATGGTTTTGAAGTTTGTCAAAACTGCTTTTATATCTAAAGTCCCAACAATCTTATGATTAAATGACAACCAAACAGAAGTTTCACATTTTCATAGGCTGTTACAGTGTGTGAAAATTCAGTAGTTTTCAGTCCTTTCATGTGAAATTCAAACGAATTTTAAGCTGTAAGAAAACACTCTGCATTTACAAAATGAGCATTCAAAGGAT
The DNA here is from genome assembly GCF_023897955.1 of Schistocerca gregaria. NCBI lineage: Eukaryota > Metazoa > Arthropoda > Insecta > Orthoptera > Acrididae > Schistocerca > Schistocerca gregaria. The sequence continues at coordinate 12,880,823 of NC_064920.1, forward strand.
TCAGGCAAATTATATTTAGGCTTGAATGTGTGTTTTTTCATAGCTTCAGTCACAACAAGGACCAGCAGTTCCCGTAATTACCATCTGGGGCTGGAGGACTAAGCAAATGGAACAACCGTTTCAAGTGTTACAGTAATATAATGAGGCATGCATATAAAAATCACAGCACTACACTTCATCCTTTGTATACAAGGGTTATCATATATTTTATTGGGTGCAGGCATATTGTATTTAAAATTTCTAACTAAAGTCAACTTTCTGAATGTTTACCTGCCCAACATCATACACAATGTATCTGAAAAATTGTTAAGAAAGTAAGAATTTTTAACAGCAGTTCAAATCATAACATGTAGTACACATCCTTGTAACACATTGCTGGAAATGGCAATTCACCTGTGCACTAATAATACTGATTTACCACCATCACGTTTTTAAGTTCAGTCTCAAACCCCACAAGCCATTTCCGAAATGATGGGCTGGGGACAGTCATTGCAACAGAGATGGCATCAAAACCTATTCTTCAGGATACATTTTTCTTTCCACAGAGGATTATCAGTTGTCACAAACCCTCCTGACAGATTAGAAGTGTCTGCTGTGTTAGGACACAAACCTACACTCTTTCATAGAACTCCAATTGAATTTGGAAAGTTGAGATACCCTATGTGATCAAAAGTATTCGGACACCTAGCTGAAAATGACTTAAAAGTTCATGGCGCCCTCTATTGGTAATACTGGAATTCAATATCGTATTGGCCAACCATTAGCCTTGATGACAGCTTCCACTCTAGCAGGCACACATTCAATCAGCTGCTGGAAGGTTTCTTGGGGAATGGCAACCCATTCTTCATGCAATGCCGCACTAAGGAGAGGTATTGATGTTGGTCAGTGAGTCCTGGCACGAAGCTGGCTTTCCAAAACATCCCATAGGTGTTCTTTAGGATTCAGGTCAGGACTCTGTGCAGTCCAGTACATTACAGGGATGTTGTTGTCGTGTAACCACTCCGCCACAGGCCGTGCATTATGAACAGGTGCTCGATCGTGTTGACACGTGTGATAGCCATCTCCGAATTGCTCTTCAACAGTGGGAAGCAAGAAGGTTCTTAAAACATTAATGTAGGCTTGTGCTGTGATTAAGGGGGTGAAAGCCCCCCTCCATTAAAACACAACCACACCCTAATACCACCACCTCTGAATTTTGCTGCTGGCACTACACACACTGGCAGATGATGTTGACCGGGAATTCCCCGTACCCACACCCTCCCATTGGATTGCCACATTGTGTACCGTGACTCGCCACTCCACACGTGTGATGTGTGGTTTATGAGCAGCTGCTCGACCATGAAATCAAAGTTTTCTCACCTCCTGCCTTACTGTCGTAGTACTTGCAGTGGATCCTGATGCAGTTTGGAATTCCTGTGTGATGGTCTGGATATATGTCTGCCTATTACACATTATGACTTCCTTCAGCTGTTGACGGTCCCTGTCAGTCAGTGGACCAGGTTGGCCTGTACCCTTTTGTGCTGTACGTGTCCCTCCATGGTTCCACTTTACTATCACATCAGAAACAGAGGACCTGGGGAAGTTTAGGAGTGTGACACCCAATCTTCTGTCACATTTGGAGTCTGCAAGTTTTGCTATTTCACAATGTCTAATGACAACTGAGGTCGCTGATATGGAGTACCTGGCAGTAAGTGACAACACAATGCACCTAATATAAAAAAGTATGTTTTTGGTGTCAGGTACTTTTGATCACACAGTATAGGTATTGACAGACTGAAGCAGTGATGTGGGTAACGACGCATGCCTGAGAAGGCTGTGAAGTAAGAAGTTAATCCATAAAATGGCTTTCAGGCTCCTTCACAACTGATGGGAATGGTTAACAAATGTTTTAAGAGACATGGCTTGAAATTGTTTTTGGCATCTGTTTGTGTCATACATTTGTAATTAATTTCTTTATGAATTTGCTTTTCTTTGTGTGCAGTCTACATGTGGCTCCTTGGGCATGATTTCCCTAAATTGTTATGGGATGTTTGCTACGGTCAAGATTCTGGCACTATATATTACAAGGGGGTTTGAAAAAAAATGGACACAAATTAGAATGTATAAAACATATATTCGTATCCCAATTAGACTGGCAAACTGAACTTCAAAATGTCTTTTCAGTCACAATTTTCGTGGGGTTTCATACTTCGGTAACACCATCCTACCATATAGGATTTATGAACTTTCCAGCCAAGTTAATGCACTAGACTAGACAGACATAAAAGAAATATGTTGTATAATATATCATTAAAGATTAAAAAATGAGCACAGCACTGGGGTACATTTCGTGAATTTTCTCTGCCAAATAATAATACTCTGTATTTTGTCAAACAAACCATTGAAATCAATCAATGAAGATCAGTCAAAACTCCTTTGTGAGAGAAGTGATCTCTTCATCAATTCCACTCAGTACAGTGACCCTTTTAGCCAGTATCCATGACTTTTTGGCCTGCAGTTCTTTAACTTGCTGTACGATGGATCTCTTCCATCTTCTTCATGTTGCTTCTGCTTTCAATCCTCACCATACCGATCTTGAGCGTTGCAATATTCCAGAACTATTCTCTTCGTAACGTCAATCTTGAATACACCGCCAGCTGATTTCAGGCCATCATATACTTGACATATACCTACCAATGCCTTGGCTTCTTGGCTATCATACACTCTTTATTGCTGGAAAAACCGTGCTCTACAAAGGCTTGACCATGGCTCAGAATGAGAACCCTTTGAGGAAATCTCTACGAATACTGACAGGTGGTATCACCATCCAATAAGTTTTTCCAAAAGTGATCAATTCTCGTCTCAGTCCTCCTGTACTTTGCACAGATATCTAAAAGTACCTCCTTACCAAGAAGTTGCAAGAATTCTTTCTCAATGTAATCATGATCCTTAACACTTATCCAAATCTGTGAAGCGAATTTCTGCTAGGGATGCAAGATTCTAGCCTTGCTAGTTATTGGGCTGCTATTTATCACAACTGGATCAACCTGCACGAAGACCTGAAAGGTAAAATATCTATGGCAGGGACTTTTATTTTTCTGAGCTCAGACTGTACGGCGTGACCTAAGTTTGTCAGGAATAAGACTAGGCTTTATTATCAAGTTTTATATCACACACTGATTTTGTGCCAGTGAATGCTTCAACCTTAACAACTAAGGACAGCAAGTAGAGATGACAAAATACTGTAAAGGAAACGTGCCATGGGGGCACATTGTTTCGGGGCAGGTCACGCCCTTACGGGCGCGATGACCTGCCCTGACACAAAGGTAAAATAAGCCGTCAGCAGAGGATCTTTGAGCTACTTCAACATCGTTCACCAGCTCTAAGTATCGATTTTAATCTTGTGTTCCTTTACTTTCTCTGCATAAGTCTTTAGTAGGAGATGATTTCTTACACCTCAGTCAGCTGCATCCTCGTTTTCCAGCCAGTGCACAGAGTAAATTTTTTTGGGGAATGGCGGGTTTTCAGGTTTACTAAATCATTTATAATCAGCTGTTTTTACAATTTCATTCTTCAACACAGTATAAATCAATCTCAGAATAGGTACAACGCCCCAGTTAGTCTTTAAACTGCATTCTTGAAACTCTGATGAATTGTATGAAGACCACAAGATACCATATGAACAGAAGCTGACGCACCGTCCCCATGAATACTCTTCAGATCAAGATGCAAGCCCTTCAACAATGCCCAATTGACATCCACTGGTGCCTGAAGCATGTTGGTAATATTCAGATCACATGTTTCTATCTTAAAATCATCCAACATATCGGCAGCAGTGGTACGGCCTAAAAACCGAGATGAAAAATGGTACATTTCAACTTGTTTGTTAATTTTTTGCCAATATCTAAGAGCAATATCCATTTGTTGCAACTCAGCCGCGTTATTTGGCTCTCGTCAAATACGATTACAAAAGGAAAGTTCCCTTCAAAATCTTCGAGAACAGTTTTGCTAAAGTGCAAAGCTTATCTGTGAACAATACTGTACGATGTTTTGGTCCACCCAAACTGCATCTTAATAGTTACATTATCGTTACGGAACATGACCGGAAGGGCAAAAAAAGCGGTCTGACATGTGATTTTCGACAACTTGCAAGTCCATAAGATTTCCAATGTTGTACCATCATCCTGAGTCAGGTACTTTTAAATATGACTGTTAGACAATGCAGCATTAGTGGTAGTGGTGGAGGTGACACTGGTAGGTCAACAAATAGATATCATCTGCAAGGTTCCCGGTTCTCCAGTCAGTGCGTTCTTATCGAGCATCAAGCGAGCGTTTTTATTATGCCCAGTTATCTCACCAGACGACAGGGAGTGTGATAACGGATCTACCGGCACCCTGATTATCCAAATATATGATGACATGACCCTTGTGATACTACATACCTGCCAACCTTTAAAATCAAGAAATGCAGTTTAAAAAATGACAAAAATTGTCACTCGCTTTCAGTATAGTCACAAGATGACTGTGAGTTCTTTCCTGTGACGTTAAAAAGCTACATAATTTATGTAATGTAATTTTCTGAATTAATCATTGAATGATTACAGCCTCCACCAACGATTACAGTATGACTATGTAGCATAAAAGATATCTCTTGTAACTTTAAGAAATGCAAACATATTTTAGATCAGAATTAAAAAGACTACAAATGTTTATGGTGCACATCACGTAATAAATACTGATAATACTGATAATAATAAAAACTGACAAGTAAGAAATGAAAGATTCAGCAACTGTTATAACTGGAAAAATGTTCTTGATGGGCATCAGCTGGATTTCTGTAATACTTCCCACAGTGATGCACATATATGTTATGAACAAAAGATTTTCAGTTGCTTACTTTTCATTTATTTTTATTTTATTTCCTATAGTATCGGATATAAAAACTGAAATAGACAGTCGACAAACTTTTCCTTGTTTAAACTTTTCCTGGAGCTGTTACTGTTGTTGCGGTCTTCAGTCCTGAGACTGGTTTGATGCCACTCTCTCCTGTGCTAGCTTCTTCATCTCCCACTACCTACTGCAACCTACATCTTTCTGAATCAGCTTAGTGTATTCATCTCTTGGTCTCCCTCTACGATTTTTACCCTCCATGCAGCCCTCCAATACCAAATTCTATTCTCTTCTTGTCCAAACTATTTATCGTCCATGTTTCACTTCCATACATGGCTACACTCTATACAAATACTTTCAGAAATGACTTACTGACACTTAAATCTATACTCGATGTTAACAAATTTCTCTTCTTCAGAAATGCTTTCCTTGCCATCGCTAGTCTACATTTTATATCCTCTCTACTTCGACCATCATCAGTTATTTTGCTCCCCAAATAGCAAAACTCCCTTACTACTTTAAGTGTCTCATTTCCTAATCTAATTCCCTCAGCATCACCCGACTTAATTTGACTACATTCCATTATCCTCGTTTTGCTTTTGTTGATGTTCATCTTATATCCTCCTTTCAAGACACTGTCCATTCCATTCAACTGCTCTTCCAAGTCCTTTGCTGTCTCTGACAGAATTACAATGTCATCGGCGAATCTCAAAGTTTTTATTTCTTCTCTGTGGATTTTAATACCTACTCCAAATTTTTCTTTTGTTTCCTTCACTGCTTGCTCAATATACAGATTGAATAACATCGGGGAGAGGCTACAACCCTGTCTTACTCCCTTCCCGACCACTGCTTCCCTTTCATACCCCCCGACCCTTATAACTGCCATCTGGTTTCTGTATAAACTGTAAATAGCCTTTCGCTCCCTGTATTTTATCCCTGCCACCTTCAGAATTTGAAAGAGAGTATTCCAGTCAACATTGTCAAAAGTGTTCTCCAAGTCTACAAATGCTAGAAACGTAGGTTTGCCTTTCCTTAATCTTTCTTCTAAGATAAGTTGTAAGGTCAGTATTGCCTCATGTGTTCCAGTATTTCTTCGGAATCCATACTGATCTTCCCCGATGTCGGCTTCTACTAGTTTTTCCATTCGTCTGTAACGAGCTCGTGTTAGTATTTTGCAGCTGCGGCTAATTAAACTGATTGTTCGGTAATTTTCACATCTGTCTACACCTGCTTTCTTTGGGATTTGAATTATTATATTCTTCTTGAAGTCTGAGGGTATTTCGCCTGTTTCATACATCTTGCTCACCAGATGGTAGAGTTGTGTCAGGACTGGCTCTCCCAAGGCCGTCAGTAGTTCCAATGAAATGTTGTCTACTCCGGGGGCTTTGTTTCGACTCAGGTCTTTCAGTGCTCTGTCAAACTCTACACGCAATATCATATCTCCCACTTCATCTTTATCTACATCCTCTTCCATTTCCATAATATTGTCCTCAAGTGCATCACCCTTGTATAGACCCTCTATATACTCCTTCCACCTTTCTGCTTTCCCTTCTTTGCTTAGAACTCAGTTTCCATCTGAGCTCTTTATGTTCATACAAGTGGTTCTCTTATCTCCAAAGGTCTCTTTAATTTTCCTGTAGGCAGTATCTATCTTACCCCTAGTGAGATAAGCCTCTACATTCTTACATGTGTCCTCTAGCCATCCCTGCTTAGCCATTTTGCACTTCCTGTCGATCTCATTTTTGAGACGTTTGTATTCCTTTTTGCCTGCTTCATTTACTGCATTTTTATATTTTCTCCTTTCATCAATTAAATTCAATATTTCTTCTGTTACCCAAGGATTTCTAGCAGCCCTCGTCTTTGTACCTACTTTATCCTCTGCTGCCTTCACTACTTCATCCCTCAGAGCTACCCATTCTTCTTCTACTGTATTTCTTTCCCCTATTCCTGTCAATTGTTCCCTTATCCTCTCGCTGAAACTCTGTACAACCTCTGGTTCTTTCAGTTTATCCAGGTCCCATCTCCTTAATTTCCCACATTTTTGCAGTTTCTTCAGTTTTAATCTACAGGTCATAACCAATAGATTGTGGTCAGAGTCCACATCTGCCCCTGGAAATGTCTTACAACTTAAAACCTGGTTCCTAAATCTCTGTCTTACCATTATATAATCTATCTGATACCTTTTAGTATCTCCAGGGTTCTTCCACGTATACAACCTTCTTTCATGATTCTTAAACCAAGTGTTAGCTATGATTAAGTTGTGCTCTGTGCAAAATTCTACTAGGCGGCTTCCTCTTTCATTTCTTAGCCCCAATCCATATTCACCTACTATGTTTCCTTCTCTCCCTTTTCCTACACTCGAATTCCAGTCACCCATTACTATTAAATTTTCGTCTCCCTTCACTATCTGAATAATTTCTTTTATTTCATCGTACATTTCTTCAATTTCTTCATCATCTGCAGAGCTAGTTGGCATATAAACTTGTACTACTGTAGTAGGTGTGGGCTTCGTATCTATCTTGACCACAATAATGCGTTCACTATGCTGTTTGTAGTAGCTTACCCGCATTCCTATTTTCCTATTCATTATTAAACCTACTCCTGCATTACCCCTATTTGATTTTGTGTTTATAACCCTGTAGTCACCTGACCAGAAGTCTTGTTCCTCCTGCCACCGAACTTCACTAATTCCCACTATATCTAACTTTAACCTATCCATTTCCCTTTTTAAATTTTCTAACCTACCTGCCCGATTAAGGGATCTGACATTCCACGCTCCGATCCGTAGAACGCCAGTTTTCTTTCTCCTGATAACGACATCCTCCTGAGTAGTCCCCGCCCGGAGATCCGAATGGGGGACTATTTTACCTCCGGAATATTTTACCCAAGAGGACGCCATCATCATTTAATCATACAGTAAAGCGGCATGCCCTTGGGAAAAATTACGGCCGTTGATTCCCCTTGCTTTCAGCCATTTGCAGTACCAGCACAGCAAAGCCGTTTTGGTTATTGTTACAAGGCCAGATCAGTCAATCATCCTGACTGTTGCCCTTGCAACTACTGAAAAGGCTACTGCCCCTCTTCAGGAACCACACGTTTGTCTGGGCTCTCAACAGATACCCTTCCGTTGTGGTTGCACCTACTGTACGGCTATCTGTATTGCTGAGGCACGCAAGCCTCCCCACCAACGGCAAGGTCCATGGTTCATATGTCATCAAATTCTCGACCACATTGAACTCGGTTGTGTTAGCTATTTTTCTACAGTCCTCTGTGTTAATGCATATGGGCAGAGGGTTGGGCTGCCAGTGGATAAAATTTGCTATTCTTCAACCACATGAGAGTAAAAATTTTAACAACATGATACAAAAGCTGTGCATGGCGGATGAAAAAAAACAAACATTTTGAACAGTAAAAAGACAGATTGTCAGTTACATAAGTTAAAATACAAAAGGTTGATTTATTGATTAATTAAAATTAGACCCAGAAGAATGGAACATGCATGGCATACATGAATATACAAAAACAGATAGACAGTTGCACAAGAAAAAAACGGGAAGGCCGATATGTTGACGTATTAAAATAGATATGTATTATAATAGATACATTGTTCGGTAAAGATACTAGTGTATGTAGACTTCTGGGGATAAGGATATCATGGGAATGAAACTTTAAAGGTAGTGCAATTCTCACTCCAGTGACATTTCTACTTTATGCCTACACTCCTTGATCGCCAGAACAAATGTTTCAAATCTGTTATTATGCGCAGGACTGTTACGCATAGTCTTTGGTCATCTACAGCAGTTATTTTTGGGTATTTGTACACATAAAGGCAAGATCCTTCTAGCTCAAAAAATTGCTTTTTATTTTTACAGTGGTGAGTCTCAAAAAAGAAAGATTGCTATAAGTTAGGTTTTCTTCCATTTTCTGCATATGTGATAGCTCATACCTGCGTAATTTATGGTCAGTTTGTTTGTTTTAAACTGAAATATGCTTATCATATGTAACATGAAGGAAAAGAGTCATGTTCTAGTCGAAATCAATATGTTTGTGAAATGCTCCACTCTTGGTTGGATAGAATGTTTTGCAGAACAGGTAAGAAATATATATATATATATACAGTTAATATAAAAGCTAATGGTAGCAAACCCAGATGCTTCTGAACCCATTATGGGCGGCTTTGTGGTTGGGTCTGTTCCCCACGTTAGTAGTGGGGCAACCCATTTTCTGGCCCAAAGTACCAAGATGGCGAAGATGACGTCATCCAAGAAAGGAGCCATGACGTATCCAAAATGGCAGCTGTGACTTAATCCAAGATGGCGGTTTTTTAGGAAGATAGGACAATTGGGCTACCTCCACTAACCTACCCCCCTCTCCTCCCCTTCACCATAAAAATTGGGGGAAGTTCAAATTCCAAAAGGATAATGCATCACACCATGGTTATCTCTCCTAACACAAGAAAATCGTGGGAAAATAGGTCACTTGGGCTACCTCCACTAACCTAATTCATCTGACTACCACCTCTTCCTAGGAATTGCCTGGGAAAGGACTCAGCCTGTGCTGGCCTGCTGGAGAGAGGAAGGAGTGTACTTTATTTATTTTGGAAAAATTTACTTAGGAACAGAGTATATCTATTACACTGATACAAATCACACGCTCTGACATGCTCAGGGTCACGCCACACAGCCTACAGACGTGCAGACCACTAAAAGACTCTGCAAACATGCCTACTAATCATCGGCTGTCGAAATTTAACAATTCGAGCCATCACCGCCATGCAGTGTGTTCGCCACCAGGTCCAGAGCCCAAGTCATCTAGTACACAGTGCCACAACCAGAGGGTGCTGTCGTCCATTCTGTGACATAATCGAAGATGGTGGGGGCAAATGATGGTAAACAGTGTGGTTGCTATGGGGACCAGAGTCCAACTAACCTAGTACATAGTACTGCCACCATTGGGTGCTGTCATCCATTCCTTGACGGAAAAAAAGATGGTGGGGGAAAATGGTGGGAAAACGACTCTGCCTGTGCTGGATATAAGTTTTTATTTTGTAGGCAGTGTCTCCACCACAAGATGTAGACTCCATCTGACCTAGTACACAATACTGCCACCAGAAGGCGCTGTCATCCCTCCTGTGATGTAATCCAAGACGGTTGTCTGGAGGGGGAAAAATGGCGCGAAAATGAATCAGCCTACGCTGGGATGCTAGAGAGAGTAAGGAAGAAATGTACTTTACTTATCTTGGAACAATTTATTTAGAGACGGAACAATCTCGGAACAATTTATTTAGAGATGGAGTATATTTATCACTCTGATACAAAACACATGCTCGGGGTCACGCCACACAACCCACAGATCTGTAAACTACTAAATAACGCTCTGCAGACAGCAATAGGTCGTAACTTACTGAAATTATTTCAGTACAGTCCTGCAAACTGGTCCTAAATAAAGCAGCACAGTGATGTGTAGACACACTCAGTACTCGTAAACTGTCCAAATAGTGCATAGCACAGCCTACAGACCTGCTCACAAAACAATATAACAGAAACGCAATGGATGCTCGCAAGCACCGCCAGCCAGCAGCTGTCCAGCAGACCGCACCGGAGGCTACCTGCAGTCCTGTGAAGCGACGCGGCCGTCGGCCGTCGGCTGTCGGCTGTCGAACCACGCACAGGTGCCCTCGAGCATGAGTTGGCGACATCCCTTTCATACTTGCTACCTGAGAAATTCCACCGCTGCTGATGCGACCGGACGGAACGCAGACGCTCCAGAGGCACGCGCACCGACACAGCCGTGACCAGCTGCCCTCACACTGCTGCAGCTCAGGGTTGCTTCTGTTTCCGAGTTTACACAGCATTACACTCACGTCACAGATCTCTAACAGACCTGTTTACTGTCAGAGTAGCACTGCTTCTAGCTGGCCATGCGAGCTGCGTCCAACTGTGCTTCTAACTGCCCAGCGTAACTGACACAATGCCAAGAAGTGCGTGAGCATAGCTGCAAACCATTGCAAGTACATATAACAAGGTTCTCAATCTTGTGCTGATGTCGCACAGCTATGCAAAATCAGAACCCAGTCGACCTCTCGAAAATTGTATAGTGTCCCAGAAACAGTTAACGCTCGGTTTCTTGATGTGTGAGCTTGTATGCACGGAAATTCTTGCCCTAACAGAACCTGTTTACGAAAACAGCGCACAATAACATCGAATGCAGTCTTCCTAGCGGTTCTAACGTGATACCTCGTCCATCACGTGTTACCCTTCCTGCTTCAACATACACAAACATTCCCTCCGCTATGTAGAGATTCTTCTAACCCAGCACAATGGATGTCTTGTGAATGAATGTGGGATTACAATTGCCTCATATCGAATTTACCCTCGAATTACTGATGCGACTGGTGTGGAAGCACCATCCGCCATTTCTTTCTTTCTGCAGACGAGACTTTCAGTGTGAAAAAACATATTTCACACAGATAGGCATACTGCACCAACAATTAAACCATGTAAAGTGCACCTACATATCATCAAATACGGAAACACACTTACTCAATTACACTGCCCTCCCACTGAGGACAGCAGCTTGAATATTAGAGCGTGAAACTGATCTCAAATCCAGCAGTATATCACAGACAGTGTAGTGTGTACACTCGTGGCACTAGGGCATCCGAGCCCGACGACTAGCCACACCACCCTCAGCTGACTGAAGTCACTCTCAGAACTGTTCTACAAATTTGCGCTCACTACCCCGTGGCAAAAACGTGTTACTGTTTCTCGTGAGAACCTGATGCTTGCTTGCTTTTCTACAGCCATCTCCAGACTCTGGGATTACAAGAACACTAGTATTTTCGCATGGTTTGCCAAAGTATTACACCATTTTCGCGGTACTTTTTGATATCGAGCACGCAGCAGTAGCCTACCGATCGCTCACGCAACATAATTCCGAAGATATAGACTGGAAATTATTTCTCTACATAGCCGATACTTTAGCGCTTATCCCGTCTGCACATTTCTTTGGGTGAGAACTCGAAACAAATAGAGGAAAATGATATTTGCACTCGCGAATACCGATGTCAGTGATCTAACAGATTACAAACCATATCTATAATTTAAAAAGTCAACTAAGGTGTTTTTCATGTTTAGAGAACAAGCAAACATCCGTTTCACCTGCTAGAGCAACACACCACTATCGATGTTCCCTCAACTAAGTAAAGGCGCAAAATGTGCAGAAGTAGTCAACTGAACAGTTTACATTGGAGGGAATAACAGTCCAGCGCAAACACTCCTCTGCTGGCTGGAGTGGCCGTGCGGTTCTAGGCGCTACAGTCTAGAGCCGAGCGACCGATACGGTCGCAGGTTCGAATCCTACCTTGGTCATGGATGTGTGTGATGTTCTTAGGTTAGTTAGGTTTAATTAGTTCTAAGTTCTAGGCTACTGATGACCTCAGAAGTTAAGTCGCATAGTGCTCAGAGCCAAATACTCATCCACATTCAATCTTCTCATATTTTCACGCGGCGACGAAAGCTGCCCAACACATACTAAATATTAGTTAACTATTCTGCCCTGTAGAGGACGGCAAAGTTAACTCAGATACATTCCTGCATTCCAACGGGCCTTTGCATTCGGACGGCTGCTGCCATTAACGGGAAACGTGACTCATTCCCGTACAGGTCAACAGTGCTGCAGGCCGAGCATGCGCACACAGAACGGTCCTACGAATTCGTTCACATATTGATGTTTTATCCCTGTACTTACAATAAATGTCTTAGTTGAATGACATTCATCAATGAGCGAAGTATCAGAAATACACCCTGCTGACGGCTGTGGCTCTGGAAATAGAAATATTGGTACCTATTCTAATGACTTGACATACTCTTCCATTCCACAGTCATCTCCTTTGCACATGTTGGAATACAAACACATACTTTATAAACCTGATGCTCAAGGTGAACCTATCATGCATCCCCTACTACTGCTACTAAGTGTAGTACTTAGTCAATAACTGGTGGCTGGCGATACGAAATAATATCAACCATGGGTGGGCATGTCTTTTATGCTTTTCTTGCGAGTGCTCGACTGTGTCTTAGAAAGAAAGACGTAATCGGCCAGCTGTTAAAAAAAACCCGATCGCTACAACTACTGTATATTACTGTCACAAGCACTCTTGGTTCTGCAGGTGCGCAGAAGTATCCATGTTAAAAGCTATACTGGCTTTATAAATCGAGGTACGACATTACTACCTCTGAATGAGGTGGTTTTCCCGAACAAATACCGAGACGGTGAAATAGGATAGGGTGCCCATTCGTCCCGTTTTTCGCGGGACAGTCCCGTTTTTTACCAAAATATCCCGCTGTCCCGCATGTTTTTTTTTGGGGACGCTCAAATGTCCCATATTTTAATGATTCCGCTTGCGTAGAGTATTTTACGCTAATGGTTGTTTGACTTGCTATTAACTGCGCAATTATTTACGCTAGGAAGCTTGTGATGACTTTCAGGATACCCCAAACATGTACCGAATTGTCAAAAATCGCAAGTAATTTTAAACGCACTGTAGGTTATGAATAACAACGAAGATTCTTCTCTTCTGAATCGATCCACTGAATCCGTCCTTTTGGTCCAGAGATACTCTACACCACTGATACTGCTCTTTGGCTTTCGTCACCACACTGTTAATGTTTTGCATTGTGCAATCAGTGTTTCATTATGCCAAGACGAAAGTGTAATTTTAACAGCAATATAAAAAGCGAGTTTCCTTTTATCACTGGTAGTGGAGAAACTGTAGAATGTACGTTGTGTAGATAAAAATAAGCTATTGGTCATGGTGGAAGGTCTGACATTGTGAACCACATTAAAATGAAGAAACGTCGCATGAGTGATCAAACGAAAAGAGCAAATAAATGCGTGAGTGACTACTATGTAAACTTAAAATCAGTAACAGAAATGGATAGGCAGTTGGCAGCACAAGAAGCTACGTTTGCATACCACAGTGCAATGTGTTAAAAAAAAAAAAAAAAAAACTTTTCAATCCTAAATTCACATGTGGGCACAAAAAATGTAATGCAATCATTTCAAATGTTATTGCACCGTATGCAGCTTAGCAGGTTTTAAATTAACTGAAAAGTGCTCGATTCATTTTTTGTAATGATTGATACATCGACTCATCTGGATTTGAAGTTGGTTCCTCTCCTTATCAGATATTTTCACCCTGAAAATGGCATCATGGTGAAAGTGGTCGAATTGGTTAATTTAGCTGGACAAACTTCAGATTTATGTGCTGGAGGTTTTAAAGAAATATGAGCTTGAGGGAAAGGTGACTGCAGTTTCTGCAGACAACACTAACAGAAATTTTGGTGGTAAGCAGAGGAAAGGGGAAAAACAATTTGATCTATAAACTGCAACAGAACACAGTGAATAATATAGTCGGTGTTGGCTGTCCAGCACATGTGGTGCTCAATTCCTTACAAGCTGGATTAGATTGCCTACCCATCGACTACCAATTAATAGTAAACAAAATCTACCAACATTTCCACATATGTACAGTACGGGTTGAATCTCTGAAGTCATTCTGTAAGTTTACTGAAACTGAATACAAAACTATACTCGGGCACAGCAAGACAAGGTGGCTATCTCTGCTACCAGCATTGGAAAGAATTCTAGAGATGTTTCCTGCTTTGAAATTATATTCTATTTCCCTTGATAAGTGTTCTGTTATCCTTAAACAATTCTTTGATAACCCTGTGTCTATTGTTCTTCTAAATTCTTTTTGTTAGTCAGCTAAAATGATTCTCCACAACAATTAAATGTATTGAGAAACAAGAAATCACAATAGGGGAAGTTTATCAAGAAATAAACAAATTATTGGGCAAGTTACAATGTAGAAAATCTGAAAGATTTCTCAGATCCTTTGTACATGAGACTCCAAGGAAGCTGGAAGAAGAGCGTGAAATTACTGTAGAACAATTTCATATTTATGTTGACATCTTCTATGACTCTTGCATTGAGTATATTAATGAATGGTGTTTACCATTTCTCACACCTTTTAAAGCATTTGACTGGGTTAATACTGAAAAGGAGCAGCTACAGTAGAAGGATATTCAGGACTGTTATCTTTTTGTTAAAAGTATTGTACCACATTTTCCTGTTGATGAAGACAAATGAATTTTCATGTGCACAGAACTTCATAAAAAGTGAAAGAGGAGACAAAGAAAGTGTTAGTGCAACGTGGAGTAAAATATTTGCTTATTTCAAAAGTAAAAACATTAACATGAAAAACATGATTCATTTGTGGAGTTTTGTTTAGCAATTCCTGGGTCAAATGCTACTGTGGAACGTGTGCTTTCGTCAGTGAACTCTTTGTAGTCAGATGAAAAAACAGAATGAAAGTTGAAACAGTGGGGGGGCCTTGCTCATTGTCAAAACACTCTTTAATGGTGTATCATGTACTGACTTTTCTAATACAATTTCAAACAAAAATGCACTTCTTGATAAAGTACATAAAAGTGAAAAGTACGGTGATAGTGTGGCAGAATACTTGTAAAAAGTGATTTGGGATCATCTGAGTGCATTTTGTAAAGGTAAACTTGTATGTTTATTAAATTTAGTCAATACAATATTTATGTCCCGTTTGTTTTTCTTCATTGTCCCAGATTTTTCTCTACTTTATTTTAAATGTCCCCTTTTTTAAAGAAAATGAAACGGACACCCTACCATAGGAATGTGTATTAACAGACCAGCACTTCGGTTCTACGTAGCCCACGATACAACCTCGTTGCAAAATCGCTGAATTTTGAGGGTGATTTGACTAAGGAACGTGGTATGTAAGCGGTATTTGCAACTCCCTCACACCGACCTAGCTAGATATTTCTACAGTACTTGCAACACTGAGTTATAAGCGATGACTGATTGAGAAGGATCACAAACAGTAGCAGTAGATGATGTGCTGATTGAGGTAATAAGAAATGTACACTAGCTTTTCTGATCTTTAGTGTTACGCTATACACTGTGATTTGGAATCAACTCGTTCCATTCAACCACATACCTGTGTTGGATCACAGCCACAAGTGAATCATATTTATAGCACTCTCATATCTCAAAACGAGTCACCATTCTGGAATCTATCTGCTACAGTAAATTTCCAAGGTGGTTTTAGTCAGTCCCTGTGCATCCTGCAACTGCCCCCATTTCTACAGCTTTGTGCATGTGATCGTTCCAATTTAAGTCGGAACTGAGCAGAAGTTGGAGAAAGCCATATCCAGCACCTGCAGCGGAGTGCAGAGTGAAAATCTAATTCTGGAAACATCCCCCAGGCTGTGGCTAAGCCTTGTCTCCACAATATCCTGTCTTTCAGGAGTGCTAGTTCTGCATGGTTTGCAGGAGAGCTTCTGTTAGGTTTGGAAGGAGACGAGGTACTGGCAGAATTAAAGCTGTGAGGACGGGGCGTGAGTCGTGCTTGGGTAGCTCAGTTGGTAGAGCACTTGCCCGCGAAAGGCAAAGGTCCCGAGTTCGAGTCTCGGTCCAGCACACAGTTTTAATCTACCAGGAAGTTTCATATCAGCGCACACTCCGCTGCAGAGTGAAAATCTCAGTCTGGAAACATCCTTGACACTGATTTGTTGTAGAATCTTAGAACATACTCTGAGCTCAATCGTGAGGTATTTCAAACAAAATGACCTCATCCATGCAAACCAGCATGTGAAACCCAACTCGGACTTTTCTCATATGACTTTGGATCAAGTCAGTCAGCTAGATGCATTATTTCTTGATTTCTGAAAAGCATTTGACTCAGCACAACACCTACACTTATTGTCAAAAGTATGATCATATGAGATATCATGTGAAATTTGTGACAGGATAAAGGACGTTTTGGTAGGGAGGATGCATTATGTTTGAATGTGGAGTCATCGTCAGATGTACAAGTAACTACGGGTGAGCCCCAGGGGACCAGTAACTGCCCTGTTAAAGTTGTTAGAAAGTTACTCAACTAGTGTCCTAAGTTTGAAATGAGAGTTCGTATGAATGTTGCGTAAGAAATATTTTGCATGAAGGGCCGTTGGGACACAGGCAGAGGTCAATTGTGGAAACTAAGCCACTGAATACTAAAAAGTAATGTTGTCAAGGAACACACCCACCTGATACACAAAATAAGAGGGCACGTACGAGGGGCGTTTGAAAAGTTCGTGCAAAAATAAAAACTACTTACGTGTTTGGGGTAAAAAGTTTTAATTTTTCGACATAGTCTCCATTTAGACTTATACACTTCGTCCAACGTTATTCACATTTGTTGATCCCTACCAAATAATAGGAATTGTCCAAGTCTGCAAAATATATATTAGTTGCTGCAATCACCTCCTTATTTGAATAAAATCTTTGTCCCCCCAGCCATTTCTTGAAATTGGGGAACAAACAGTAGTCCGAGGGAGCTAAGTCTGGAGAATAGGGGGGATGTGAAACGAGTTGAAATCTTATTTCCATTATTTTTGCAACCACAACTGCTGATGTGTGTGCTGGTGCATTGTCTTGATGGAAAAGGACTTTTTTGCGGTCCGATCGCCGGCGTTTTTCTTGCAGCTCGGTTTTCAAACGGTCCAATAACGATGAATAATTTGCACCTGTAATATTTTTATCCTTTTTCATATAGTCAATGAGGATTATCCCATGCGGATCCCAAAAGACAGTCGCCATAACCTTTTCGGCCGAAGGAATGGTTTTCGCCTTTTTTGGTGCAGATTCTCCATTGGTAACCCCCTGTTTACATTGTTTGGTCTCAGGAGTATAGTAATGTATCCATGTTTCATCCACAGTGATAAAACGACGCTTAAAGTCCTGCGGATTCTTCCTGAACAGCTGCAAACAATCCTTGCAACACTTCACACGATTCCGTTTTTGGCCAAGCGTGAGCAGTCGTGGAACCCATCTTACGGACAACTTTCTCATGTCCAAATATTTATGCAAAATATTATGTACCCGTTTATTCGAGATGCACACAGGACTAGAAATCCCATGCACCTTAACTCTTCTGTCAACCATCACCATATCATGGATTTTATCAATGATTTCTGGACTCGTAACCTCCACAGGGCGCCCAGAACGTTCAGCATCACTTGTGCCCGTATGGCCACTCCGAAAATTTTGAAACCACTTATAAACTATTCTAATCGAAGGTACAGAGTCACTGTAATGTTTATCAATCTTCTCTTTAGTCTCCTGAGGCGTTTTGCCTTTCATAAGTAATGTTTAATCACCACACGAAATCGTTTTTCGTCCATTTTTTGACCATCACTCGACTTCCTTGATTCACACGAATGCCAAACACAAAGAAATAGACCAATATGGCTGAAACTTGGTGACAGTGATCTCTATACTAAGGAGATCACTGCTTGGTATGCATTCTTTCCAAAGATGCTCCTAACTAAACATGACCTCGATATGCTCGGACTTTACACGGACTTTTCAAACGCCCCTCGTACATTCGTGAGTGAGTTAATTAATACTGTAAAGGAAACGGTCATAAGTATAGTTACGTCGAAACACACATTTATATGCGAATGTACGACCGGGATAGAGGCACGTACTTTCTAAGTACTATCATTCCACGTGGCTTGGGTAAAAAGAATTGTGGTTAAAATGCATTTATTCACCTGAAGAAGAAAAGAGTCGGACTTCGTAATTAAATGGAAAAAAAGATTGCAGGTTCTGAATGTCGCGTCAAGTATGACCTAAATTCTGAAACTGACATTGGTGGTCACATTCACGTACATCTGTTGTTGAGAAGCGCAGTCGTGAAGATCGTCGCCTCCATCAAAATTCTCCATACAAAATTAAAATAATAATAATCTTCCAGAGTTAGAGGAGCTGAGGAAGTCGTTCTGTTTCGGAAGTTGCTTTCATTATTTAGCACAATTTCACTAGTAACTACACAGCGCGTCTTATCACCAGGGCCGGCCTGCATGACCGAGTGGTTCTTAGGCGCTTCAGCCTGGAACCGCGCGACCGCTACGAACGCAGGTTCGAATCCTGCCTCGGGCACGGATGTGTGTGATGTCCTTAGTTAGTTAGGTTTAAGTAGTTCTAAGTTCTAGGGGACTGATGACCTCAGATGTTAAGTCCCATAGTGCTCAGAGGCATTTGAATTTATCACCTGGACATGAGAAGAACGAAAGGTCACTAATACTAAAAGTAATAAACGAAGAGTGTACAGCTTCTTTTGTCAGTCAGTGTTAAATACTTCTCAAGTGGATCTTTGGTGTGAGAGCCGAATAGTTATCTATACATTTATCAGTACATAAGAAAAAAAATATTAAGTTCTTTTATATCCCCCCCCCCCCCCCCCCCCCCTTGGGCGAATTGTCCGAAGAAATGTCAAATTCCGGGCAATGAGCCCAACCACGTGACACGTACTTGAATGGCACTGCTCGTCTCTTTAGGGATTTCTCTTCACCGCTTTGCTTACACAGTTCCGGTGCTGGCCCTAGCACTTAGCAATGAAAACAAAACATATAAACTAGAGTACACAAAATATACATTAACTTACATACTAAGCACAAAAATTACTGCATCGTCCTTTACAATCGAATACATGAATATTACATTACATTTTATACAAGTGCAGAGTTCAATTCTTTATGATGGTTTGCAGCATCATTGTTCCTGAGAACAAATAACATTTTCAATAGCACGCTAATAACAAAACAAATACAATTAAATTTTTCCTGAAAATAAAAAGTTTCACAAGAAGTCGTATATTTCTGTGTGCCGATCCAGGCTGTAGGGTTAGCAAGGGTATCTGGAGTGGTAAGTGTGATAAATTCTTCCTTATCGTTGCTTATGGTTTCCACTGGCTTCCTCCTTTATACCAGGATCTATTCGATAACGTCTCAGTATATCTCCTTCTGGGTTTCGTAGTTGTCTCATCATGGGCAAGGTGAACATGTAACAAATAAAATTCACACAGATTAGTACTTAGTCTGACTTAACACTAAATATACATAAACGTAGGTGCTGATCTGCCTTAAGTTCAATGAACATGGGTGTAGTTTTTATTTCGTAACGTGCTACGTAAATCATGAGCTGTAGTGGCGAGACTTTATTTAGTGGGTCAGGAAGTCGTGTCTCTACATCTCTTTGCAGTGTGGTGAGCTTTCCATTCAAATTGTCCTCTTGCATGACGCCGTCAGTCAATAACGCGTCCGTTACAAGTAACCGCGCACGCAACAATTAGTCTCGCAGCACGCTCGGAGTCCAGTAGCCGTGCACCCACGATGCCGCGCGTACCGCTCCATATGTCTTTATGAAGTGTTTTGTGCAGCGTTCGCAGCCTTTACGTGGCCGTTGCACCTGCTTCGACTCGTCGTAGACCTTGGCTGTGAGAAGGGACCGCAGGGCACCTCCTACGTCCACTGCACATTATTGTTTATCTTGCCACCGGCACACTGTGGTGCAACGGTGGAGCACGAACACCCGTGCCGTAGCAGGCAGGCTTTCTCGATTCACCAGGTCTCATTTGTTTCGAAGAAGAAGGCTCGTGGTGTACAACTTATCCTCACTTGCCACTACGTGTATAACTAACATGTCACTGAATAAATCACTGTCCCTGAATAACTCACTAACATGTCACTGAATAAACCACTGTCCCTGAATAACTCACTACCATTGTGTAACTATTTTTACCGTTCGAAAATTTGTAGTTCATGAGACCACTGGCTAGTGTTTAGTAGTTTTTGTCCACGTTCGTTATTTGCTCCTGTATCCTCTTTCTAAACTTTATCTGCCTACATACTGCTCAAAATATTTCATTACACAAGTTGGAAGTTGAATGTGTTCGCAGAAAATACGTGCCTCTAGCACTACAGTTCGCGGTTGCGATACTATCTTACATCTCACATGGCATAAGACAACACGTTTTCGAGAAAAACAGCACTTCCCTAACTTAAGATCCTGCTACAAATACACTTATACACAGAAACGATTATGCAAAAAATGAATGCACCAAAAGTGGTTATAGAAATTGCCTCCAAATGAGGCGAAATCTGTGCATTAACTACCTGCGAGTTACTATGGGGGGCATTTCATCTTTACGTCACCCCAACATTATAACAATGCATGGTACACACATCAAAAACAAGTAGAATGAAATAAAAAAATGGCTCTGAGCACTATGGGACTTAACATCTGAGGTCATCAGTCCCCTAGAACTTAGAACCACTTAAACCTAACTAACCTAATGACATCACACACATTCATGCCCGAGGCAGGATTCCAACCTGTACGCAATACTGCTTTCTTAAGTCTCTGTGTCTGTGTTTGTACATGTTTTCGTGTCCGTGTGTTCATATTGTATCACTGGTATGTGCACAATTTTATTTTATTTTTATTTTTTTTATATTGAACGTGACCTTAGTCACTCATTACTATTACTTCTTCCACAAAATATCTTCAACTCAGATTGGATAAAATATTATGAACGTAAGAGAAAATTTCTGTATGTATTCCTCTAAAGTCAACATAGATTCTTTGTACTTTCATGCCGGAGAAAAGACAAATTAGTAAAAATCTCTTGTGTTACTAAGCGTCACGTAGTGTACTTCTCAGTGATCTTGGTAATATTTTATGAAGTCAATCGTAAATCGTAGTGACATAGCGTAACTTAGTTGCATCTCATCGCCAGCTGAAGTCTCGTAGCATCTCGATGAACGTCACCTGTAAAGAATTATGTTTGTTTTGGCATTACTTAATTTCTCTGCCGGTCAGATTCCTGTAACTTACGTTGTACATATTTTTATTATTATTATAAGAGACAATATTAAGTTTGCCTCAGATAACGTTTACGAATCGTACCTCAACAGTCTATTTGCACATTAACGGGTGTATGAAGTTGAAAAACTGTTTCTATTTCAGTAATATCACACTAGTTTTTATTCATAGGTTATATCTTTAGATGCACTTTACTTATATTAGGTTGTCATGCGTATGGTATATACCACACTAAACTTTCATTAGCAGCAAGAAATCATTTCATCATTGCAGCACACCAAAAATTAATACTGTTTTGCTCGATGCATTCGTATATAATTCCTAGTGGTGTGGATACGTCAAAAAAAAAAATCTCTCTGCAACATGACATGTTAATGGCGTGACCGTATACTTATGCAGTACCTAAGGGAGTCTATGGTTTTCTGTAACTTACGCTGTACCTCACAACCTTGATGCACAAGTGGCATAAAATAAAACTTACAGCTTGTTTGTTCCGAGGTGTGTGCTAATTGTTCGCTCCAGGATCCTTCGTACATAAACTTAATACGAAAATACCACTGTGATTATAAACTATTTAGTCAGACTTCCCAAGTACACCCTGTGCTAACATTGCTAGTCATCAATTGATGTGTATCCCCTAGCTTGGTGGTCAAATGCCTGATTCACATAGCTGCATAAAATATACTTACTTTGTAAGAGGTCCATAATTAAAGAATTTGTTGCTAGCGCACTCGAGCTGATGTAATTTCGATGTATTGCTCACGCGCTGCCTGCGATATGTAAGCTAGAAGAGAATCTGAGACCAAAGAGCAGTATTGACTGCAGTAGAAACTTGTGTAGCAGTAGCAGTAAGTTGCTGCTAGTGAGCAGTCGTGTCTGGTGTATCGTGTTGGATGGCCCGGTCGTGTGCAGCGATGGCGGAGCCTGAGCGTTGTAGGATAAGGTAAAAGCAGCCTCGCGCATATGTAGTATTGTTACATCAAGTCCCATGTAAATGTTTTGAAAAAAATCTGTTAATAATAATCTTTCTCATAAAAAGTAACTTTTGACATTCATCTCAATTTAAAGAATTCACTAATTTCTCCAATACCTAGCCATCCCCATTATTGAAAAGAAAAATCAGTTCTTTCCTTTTATATAAGACAAATCTATCGGCCAGCATTGCACTTAGGTGCGCCAGGAAAAATTTCTTATAGGAGCAGATATATACGCGTTATCCGGCGACCTAATTAAGGTAAGATTTTTCAGCTTGTTCAGAATGATGTATCAGGGCCATGACGCAGCATTGCTGACGTCCAAAATTTACCAGGTTAAATTGACTGTCAATTATTGAAAGGTTATAGGTTTGTCACATTGTATATAAATAATATTATTCATATTATTTTATTATGTGGGGAGTTTACACTTGTCGACAACCGGCCAGGATCGTATTTTTGTGAATTTCTGAGAAGTAGTCAGCTATATATCTGCTCATATTGACCTAATATTAAAAGTAGTTTGCATCTGGCGCATCGCATTTACTAATTTGTCACTTTTTCTTTCACAGATCATCGGCAATTTATTGCTCTTTGTTGTAACTGAATTTGTTCCATTTTTGCTTTGTCTTTGTTTGATTTTGTGCTTAACTTTGAGTTGTGAAAATGCCGCGAAAAACAGTACATCGCGAGTCGTAATGGGTGAAAAAGCCGACTTTAATAATTTGACTGATAATACTAGCAACACTCAGTGTCTTGATGATAATCCTCCAGGTACAGACAATCAATGCGTACCGACCACCAGTAATGATTATAATCTAAATGATGAGCAAACATTCAATTGTGTCCAATGTAAATTTAACGACAATTGATGACGCGGTACTTTCCGTTAACAACGAACGCTGTCCAGTTTGACACGGCTGATTTGCAAAATTTACATAGCGAACAGATAATTGTTTCTAACGAAGGTGAACAACATACACAAAGCACGTCAGATTTATTTGATTCCGCTGTAGTGACCAACAGCGCACATCCGATTAGCGAACCTTTTCGTGAATCAGGCAATGACCAAATGGTTATTCAAAACGTGTCACATGCAGATACACCATCACACATCATAGAGTCGCTACCTTTGGCATGGATCAAGTTATGGCAGTATTGCTACAACTTAATGAAAAACTAGGCAACAATTCCAAACAGTCAAACGAAAAACAAGACAACAATGTCAAACAGCTTAGTGAACAGATTAAAGCCGTTGCTGTGCAATGTCATGATACTAAAGAACAATTACGTGAGGAAATTAAGGCTTGTGCTAGGAATAGTAGTGAAGAAGTTAGATCTGTGGCACAAGAATTAAGTAATACACATGCAGCCACAACTAAATTATTTAGAGATGAAATTAGTGCAGTCGCTAAACAATGTTCTGCAAACGCAACACAGTTACGCGACGAGTTTAAATTAATGTCAGCAGAACTTTCACGCACACTGGATGCGAAAGTAGACACGAAATTCGAACAACAGAACAGCCTAATTGACGAACGTTTTAATCACCACCTACAAAACACTGAAACGCGTTACCGTAAATTCATACAGGAACAGAACAAAGTAAAGAAACAAGTCATGGAAACAGTTACTGCACAGAGACAGGAAGATAAGCGTAAATTATTTACGAAAGCAAAAACATACGTAGACAATAACATTGCTACAGTATCAGACGAAATCAATACTATTAAACAGTTGAACACCGAATTGCATGATGAAATCTCCGATCTTAAAACAAAAACACACACACACACACACACATGACTTTCAGACAGTGACCAACAGAATTAGAATTAATACAGGATCCCGATGCCATTAAAGCAGACGTTAAGAAATTGAACAAAACTACCCGTAAAATCCAAAAACAAATTAATGCTTGTGACACTAAAAATGATGATCAGGTTAATGCATTGACTGAAAAATTTGATGAATTGGCCAGTCGTATTGACGTTATCGAAACTAACAAGGACACCAAATCAGACGATACGTCACCAATTTCTTTCAATCAAACACCCGAATTCCAAAATTTACAGCAGACAATCAGTGAGATAGGTTCGTCCAATAATACATTGCGTAGAAAAGTGTGGTCTTTACAGCAAGAAGTGACGGAGATGAAAAATGTCTCAGCCTGTAACAAGACACAGCCTGTAACAAGACACAGAACATTTCTCACACTCACACAGCAAGAACAATTTAGGTAATTTACAGAGAGTACGTGTCTTAGATTCCGAACAGTCACAGACAAACAGATTGTCATACAATCCTGAACCTGCTCAGACATACAGAGACGATAATTTTTGTTATAAGCAATTTTAATCCGTGAAAAAATCTAAGGTATTTCAAAATGACTGAACACAAATACATCTTTTGGACTGGATACGACAATTTGCTTTTGTATTTTCATCAGCTTGGTGTGTAATGCAGAAACTAGAATTGACCTGGATACAACAATTTGCATTTGAATTCTCACCGACATTGCCTGTAATACAAAAAATAAAATTTATTTGCAGCGCGTAAGTGACCTCAGGGGATTCATTACACTTCGATGAATATGTGCCGTAGCGTGCACAGGGCCCCGAGCCGTAGTAGTGCTATTTCATCTTTAGTTTTCTGCACTGCTGCCTTCTCTTTTACTATCCTTTATATCTACCAAAACAGCTCTTCAACTATCGATATATCTAGGATTAAGAATAAGTAAAGAAAACGTGATATGACAAGTTTTACCGAAAATGAGAGTTTTCTTTAGACACTCCCGAAGTGATAAGAATTACCAGCGTAATTTTAATAACAGACAAAATTTTAATCAGTATGTACAAAAGTTTCAGCAGTCGCAAACATATTTCGGCAACTATAGAGGGTTTTCTCCGCAACAGCATCAAAACCAGCCGGTTAGCATACCCAACCAACAATGCAGTCTGCAAGGTCAACCAAGCTTTAATGTTTCGCCGCCTACAAGTATAGCGTCGGCTCCACCAAATAGTAACGCACAGCAACAAGGAAATCACTACGTACAGAGAACACATTTCAACTCGTATCGCAACGCGCCGTGTAGTAATGATTATCACGACAGACGTAAAAGTAATGAGCGCAGTTTTCAGCGTAACAGTCGGTCTTACCAGCAGCAGAATCATCCGCAACAACAGATTATCATGAGTGAACCAGACAGTAGATATCATCCCGAACGTAATACGTCAGGGAGAAATAACAGAACAGTACAAATAGTCGAAATGCCACAGCATCCTCCCGCAAATAACAGCACGTCAGATAGAATTTGACTAGATACAGCACAGACTGAACCTTCCAGTGATGTAAGCAATACTTTTGATACACAGACTGTTATTCACGAGAATGTTATTACTTTTGACGACATCCAACACACTCTTTTGCATGAAAAACCAGTTATTCAAAAAACCATTTCCCACCCTGTCATTGAAGTAAAGATTGTATCATCCCTGGATCACCTATGTCAGTTATAAATGAGGAAACTTTCAACGAATGTAACGAAGAGAATACTTATCCTAAGTTACCATTAGGCAAAACTAAAGTAAAAGGAGCAGTATCTGGTAAAGGAGTAGATGTAAAATTACACACACTTATCATTTTGTATTGCAGGTCATACGTTCCACTCAAATTTTTGGATTGTTCCCTTATTGAGAACAGACGTTATTTTAGGTACGAATTTTTTGGTACAACACGACGCAGTTATTGACTCTCAAAATTCCTATTTAATGTTAAAGGATGAAAATATACAACTGGCATTAGAATTTCAGCACTCTTTATCTGCAGAAGAACAAACAATTAATCGGACACAGGTCATTTCTGCATCGCGTAACATAAACTGTCATTCCACATTGTTCACAGATACGTATGTTCACAACTACAATACACCAGACAAAGCAGACTATGACGTTATACAAATGATTTCGGATAAGGTTAAACAGAGCAGTGCAAATACAGACGACGAACGTACGCAACTGTGCAAAATTCTTTTACAGCAAGCTCCAGTTTTTGACACATTTAAAGCCAAACAATATCCCATTCCGTATATTCACAGAGAACAAGTTAAGAAATAATTGCAAGCTATGCTTGACCAAGGTATTATTGAACCGGCAGTTAGTCCGTACATAAACCTGCTCCATATTGTTAAGAAAAAGGATGGATCACTTCGACTCGTACTTCATTCGCGTCACATCAACGACATTATTATTAATGAAACAGATCGCCCACAGACACTAGAAGAACTTCTACAGAAATTTCATGGTACTGCTGATTATTCCACATTAGATTTGAAATCGGGATTTTGGCAAATTCAGCTCCATCCGAACTGCAAAAAGTACACAGCATTTCTCTATTTTGGTGACTTATCAATTTTGCAAATTACCGTTCGGTTTAACAATTTCTTCAGCAGCATTTATTCGCGGCTTGAATACTATACTTCCGACAGAACTTAAAGATAGAATCACAACGTACGTAGACGACATTCTTATTGCAGAAGCTAATTGGTCTGAACACAATTTGATTCTGGAACAACTGTTGGAAACTTTTCGTGCACAAGGACTCACAGTTAATTTTAACAAATCGCGCTTTGGCAGAACTTCCATAAAATTTCTTGGACACGTAATTTCAACAGAAGGCATTGCGCCTGACCCGGAAAAACTTCAAGCTTTACGTGACATTACTGTTCCAACGACGAAGAAACAATTACGCAGCTTTCTGGGTTTAATCAAATTTTTCCGTAAATTTATTCATTACTACTCTGCTTTAGACACCTCTAGATTATGCCAACTGATGGGTAAAAACACTATTTGGTCCTGGGATAGCCAAGCGCAGTCTTAATTTGTCAACCTGAAACAAGCTTTGTTGAACGCATCACTTTTATCACACCGAGATCTCACGAGAAATTTTGCCATTGCCACCGACAGTTTTAACACAGCTTTAGGCGTACACATTTTTCAGGAAATTGAAGAAGACGGCAATACAGTAATTAAAAACATCGCCTTTGCAAGTCGCATTCTGTCACCTGCTGAACGCAATTATTCTGTTACAGAACTTGAAACATTGTGTTGTATGGGCATTTACCCGATTTAGTCATTTTCTTTATGGAAGACATACTACCGTTTACACAGATTATAGAGCTATACAGTTTTTACTTTCCGCAAAATTTACACACGACAGGTTAAGCACATGGAAACTTTATTTACAGGAATTTAATTTTACAATTTTTCACATTCCCGGTACACAAAATATTGTAGCAGACGCACTATCCCGTTCTCTCTGCAACAATCAGCAAGACATCGCAACCAACTTCTTCCAAGCAAATTCTAGCGTCATGTATATTCAACAAGTCGCATTTGAAAATTTCATTTCATCGTCATTACAAGACATAGCACAAGAGCAGAGTAAAGACAACGTATGGAAAGAAATTAAACACCTTTGGCAAGATAAGAATAACGTTACCATTAGAAACCATTACACGGTACGCAATAACATTCTGTTCCGCCGCTCTCACCCTGACAGCAACAACTGGTTATTATGCATTCCTGACGAACTTGTCAACAAATTAATTTGGTATACTCATTTAAGTTACGCACATTATGGAGCCAGAAAATGTTTTCTTATACTGAGACAGAACTGTTATTTTGCCAACATGGAGAAACGTATTCAACGAGTTTTAGCGTCATGTAAAATCTGCCAGAAAGCTAAATCAGACACGACTTCACATATTCCTCCGTTACATCCCATTGTACCTGTTAAATTGAGACACATGGCCGCCGTTGCCATTTTTGGACTGATTCCCAGAACTACTAGAGTTTTTGTTACATCTTTGTCGCTGTTGAACTCACTTCGAAATTTGTTACCTTCACTCCGTTGCGCAAAGCTACTGCTAAATTTATTTCGAATGCATTTGATTTTTTATTTCATGTAGTGCATGTATTGAAAGTAATTTCCGACAATGGACCACAATTTAGATCTGCGATATGGACACGTATGTTACGATCTATATATCCAAGTATCACGCTTCTTCGAACCCTTGTGAACGACTGCTGAAAGAAATTCGTAAATTATGTAGAATATACTGCCGTAAGACATATTGATTGGGATACACACATACTCTCATTCCAGGATGTAATTAACTCCATACCAAATGAATCTACTATGCTATCTCAGACTGTTATATTGAAAAATGTTGAACTACCTAACAAAATTAAAGAATTAGTATCCTTTACTACATCTCGTGGACTACGCCACCATGAAATAGAAATTGTGCTCAACAACATCAAACGTGCCGCAGAGCGCCGGAGAAGACAGCAAAAACAGGTTTGTACACGCCGTGAATTTCACATTGGACAAAAGATATTAGTACGCACACATTATTTATTCAACAGAGGAAAGAGTAGATGCAGAACATTTGAACTTCTGTACGCAAGTCCATACAGAATTCGCAGCATTCCTCATCCCAATGTAGTGCATGTTGAAACTTTGAGAACCAGAAAAAGTAAAGGCAATCACCATGTCTCCATTATTAAACACTTTATTGAATGAATATACTTTATGATTTATCACATAGTAATGCCTTTTCTAGTTATTGATATGAACACTTACTGATGATTATCATGTTTTTTCCTGGCAAGTGCCCGGCAAGGTAAGGTTAGCAGGTCGCTTTTCTTGTCGTTATATATCAGACCGTGCTCATTTTCGATTTTGTGTATGTATGATTGTTTTCCTATCGAAAGTAAAATTTTTGTCTGTATGTACTATGAAATGTTTAAGATATAACAAACACCAGTTGACATTGACATTTGAATTATGATATCTCAACATCTTGACTATTTTACATTTTTTGCTACTACATTATGATACTGTGTACATTTTTTGCACTTGAAAACTGTCTGTTTTTGACCTACTATGTTTTGTCATGCTATGCTGTATGCTTAATTATATTACTAGAAACAAGTTTTTATTTAATGGGTATATGAATTAAATTCAAGATATTAATCCATATTCATCATTTTTCAGAAAGCAATACTGTGTAAAAGAAATGAATTAAACAACCACATTGGTTTACTATGAAATGGAAATTTTACCATCAGAATGAAGGAAAGAAAATGCGATATCTTGTCATGAAGAGCAAATGGATCAGAATTAACAAGCATTAACCAGAATATACTGTACACATCGTATTATAGCAGTCTTGACTAATTATTTTTCTTTCAGAATACAAGGCGATTGATGCAGACTGTCAGACAGAACTACAGATGTTAATTTTAGTGATGAAATATGCTAGAAGTAAGAAACTCTATACTATATGAAGTAATGAATGATACTGAATAGTTGTATGAAGTAAATGGTAATATGAATATGCATAATGAAGTGTCTATTTTTTGCAGATGATAATAAATGATGAATAGTTATATGAAGAATATGCTAATATGAATAATGAAGTTTTTCTTTGCAGGTGATTATAGTGATGAAGTTATGGTAATATGAATAATTAAATTTTTCTTTGCAGATGATGATAATGATGTTTATATATTTACTGTTAGTTAAGAAATGCTATGTAGTTATTTAAGTATTTGTTGCAGTTCCTTTTGACACTGTCTTATGTCGCATAGTATAATGACAGAATGTTTTGGAAAAGACAGCTGGAGTACACACATATTAAGTACACGTTTCATTACCTGTTAATTCGAAGTTCACTATTTTTCAGCAAAATATGCATTTCTTCTTTCAGCTCAATAATCCATTTTGTATTTTTTCCAGGAGAAGGTTTTCGTGACATAATATGCTATAAGTAGTTAGTTATTAAACCTGTTCTAGTCCTTACATTTTTTTACCCAGCT
Organism: Schistocerca gregaria; assembly: GCF_023897955.1. NCBI lineage: Eukaryota > Metazoa > Arthropoda > Insecta > Orthoptera > Acrididae > Schistocerca > Schistocerca gregaria. Next base: position 12,911,292 of record NC_064920.1, read on the forward strand.
GTGTCTATCATTTATGAATGTTATCACATATACTGTACTTGTTTCATAACCTTGCTACAGCTGACTCATGGCGAATGACGTTAATAATCCTTATTTCCAGCAATAAGTCAAAAGCAAATATTTTCATGCCCCAGCAATTAATTATCGATCCCAGTGCAATCCATTGCTAAAAAAAAAAAAATTAAGAGTCCCAACTATTACCAGTATACAACTAAATAATGCTACCAGTTTAAGATATATTTTTAGTCTTAAAGATAATGCAAATTTTCTGTATATTGATTCCAATATGTCTATGTATTATTGGACTACCGACCTTGAGTAATAGTTCCAATGTCTTACATTTTAAATATGTTTTGTCACTTACATGATATCGGATATAAACAACAGTAACTTGATGCTACACTCAATAACTCCTGTTTTAAATGACTTGTGAATAACACTGAATGTTTTGTAACACTATATGAATACTTCGCAACTGGCCAATGAATGCCACTGATTCAATCAGATGAGTTATGATTAGTGTTTTGTAATACTCAATACTTACTACATCTTTAGTAAGTAGCCAATGAGTGCCAATAATTGTTCATATCGGTTGATACACTAGTGTAATTCTATGATGACTAACATAAGACTTAATGTGTCCTTCACCTTCCTACCTAATTACTGCAAAATCCGTTTATCCTGTCCATCCTCATGATCATGGAGCACTATATTGATTTTTGCACTAATTCTACATTTCTGTAAGAGCATGGATTCTACAAAAATATGGTGTTGACATATGAAGCTGTCCACCTTGAATGATGGAGATGTTATTATGGTCCTACTGTTTGGTGTACCTAATGTACTACCAAAATGATAACACTGAATATTAATACAAAATTTGTGTCTTGGCTACACTGATAAATACACTCCTGGAAATTGAAATAAGAACACCGTGAATTCATTGTCCCAGGAAGGGGAAACTTTATTGACACATTCCTGGGGTCAGATACATCACATGATCACACTGACAGAAACACAGGCACATAGACACAGGCAACAGAACATGCACAATGTCGGCACTAGTACAGTGTATATCCACCTCTCGCAGCAATGCAGGCTGCTATTCTCCCATGGAGACGATTGTAGAGATGCTGGATGTAGTCCTGTGGAACGGCTTGCCATACAATTTCCACCTGGCGCCTCAGTTGGACCAGCGTTCGTGCTGGACGTGCAGACCGCGTAAGACGACGCTTCATCCAGTCCCAAACATGCTCAATGGGGGACAGATCAGGAGATCTTGCTGGCCAGGGTAGTTGACTTACACCTTCTAGAGCACGTTGGGTGACACGGGATACATGCGGACGTGCATTGTCCTGTTGGAACAGCAAGTTCCCTTGCCGGTCTAGGAATGGTAGAACGATGGGTTCGATGACGGTTTGGATGTACCATGCACTATTCAGTGTCCCCTCGACGATCACCAGAGGTGTACGGCCAGTGTAGGAGATCGCTCCCCACACCATGATGCTGGGTGTTGGCCCTGTGTGCCTCAGTCGTATGCAGTCCTGATTGTGGCGCTCACCTGCACGGCGCCAAACACGCATACGATTATCATTGGCACCAAGGCAGAAGCGACTCTCATCGCTGAAGACGACACGTCTCCATTCGTCCCTCCATTCACGCCTGTCGCGACACCACTGGAGGCGGGCTGTACGGTGTTGGGGCGTGAGCGGAAGACGGCCTAACGGTGTGCGGGACCGTAGCCCAGCTTCATGGAGACGGTTGCGAATGGTCCTCGCCGATACCCCAGGAGCAACAGTGTCCCTAATTTGCTGGGAAGTGGCGGTGCAGTCCCCTACGGCACTGCGTAGGATCCTACGGTCTTGGCGTGCATCCGTGCGTCGCTGCGGTCCCGTCCCAGGTCGACGGGCACGTGCACCTTCCGCCGACCACTGGCGACAACATCGATGTACTGTGGAGACCTCACGCCCCACGTGTTGAGCAATTCGGCGGTACGTCCACCCGGCCTCCCGCATGCCCACTATACGCCCTCGCTCAAAGTCCATCAACTGCACATACGGTTCACGTCCACGCTGTCGCGGCATGTTACCAGTGTTAAAGACTGCGATGGAGCTCCGTATGCCACGGCAAACTGGCTGACACTGACGGTGGCGGTGCACAAACGCAGCGCAGCTAGCGCCATTCGACGGCCAACACCGCAGTTCCTAGTGTGTCCGCTGTGCCGTGCGTGTGATCATTGCTTGTACAGCCCTCTCGCAGTGTCCGGAGCAAGTATGGTGGGTCTGACACACCGGTGTCAATGTGTTCTTTTTTCCATTTCCAGGAGTGTACTTCAGGGAAGTGAACTTCAGATTCTCACTTGATGTTGTGCTTCTGTAGAAAGATGTGGACTTTCAGTGCAGCTACGTGCAACCTACTGTGCTACAACCATGATGCAATCCTTCCCATTCCTTTCCTAGTTCTTACAAAATGCTAAAAAGTGCGTGTGCACTTTATTTCTTTTCTTAATGAATTCAGCACTTACAAAATGTTAAACTTTTATAGTGCGTGTGCACTCTATTTAATTTTTTTAATATGTCTGCACTTATCAATGATGTATATACTCTGTGATTATAGCCTTAGTAAACTAGATTATAGAAAAATTTGTTGCTCATGGCAAGTCCAATTGACTCACCATCGCTGCCAAATTTTTGCCCACCAGTGGAGGGTTATGTAAGAGGTCCATAATTAAAGAATTTGTTGCTAGCGCACTCGAGCTGATGTAATTTCGATGTATTGCTCACGCGCTGCCTGCGATATGTAAGCTAGAAGAGAATCTGAGACCAAAGAGCAGTATTGACTGCAGTAGGAACTGTGACCCTGGACCGGCTTACTTATCGCGAGGCAAAACTGAAATTTGAAAGGTTGCATCCTGTCCCTCTTCAAACTTCTTATGCTGCAGCTACGTTATCGTCGCCCTCGCGGGCGGCAGTTGTCGCCTCCTCTGTGCCGCCTTCAGTTGGCCCTCGGGGCCGTCCATCTCTGTCTGCCCCCCTTGTGTCTGGGGGCAAGCCTTCCTCTGTTGCCCCCTTAGCAGTTGGGGGCAAACCCCCTTCTGTCACTCCCCCCGCACATGCTTCAGGAGTGACATCTGCTCCAAAACCAGGGGGCTCGATACCTCCCCCTCCCCCTTCTCTGCCGGCGTCGTCTCTGCCGGCTCCTCTCTCGCGGAAGGGGTCCCTCGGGGCCCTCCCTTCTTCCGGTTCTTCTGCTACCCCGCCGGATGTCAGCCAGTGGCTGAAGGTTCATCCACCTGCTGGTCGTAGGGCTTCTGCGTCGTCGTCAGCCTCCGACGCTCCTTTAGAGAAACTCTCCCAGCCCTCTAAGCCAAAGGACAGACGCGAGAAGAAGGACCGGAACGTGTCCAAGAAGAAGGACGCTCCGGCAGTTTCAGTACCGCCTGCTGTCAATAGCTCTGGCTCTGGGGATGCGGTGGAGATCCTCGCCTCTGCCGCGGATCTCGCCCTCACGGAACCCTCGGGGACCTCTCCTATGGACACAGCTGACTCTCGCTCGGTGGCGGCCGTTGACTCTGCGGCGCCGTCTGTCTCTTAGTGGACTTAACGCCCTCCCAGTCCCTTCCTGCTTCCATTCTCCAGTGGAATTGCGGCGGTTATTTCCGCCACCTGCCTGAGCTCCGGATGCTTTTGAGTGTTTCCCCTGTTCTGTGCATTGCTCTTCAGGAAACTTGGTTTCCAGCAATGCGGACCCCTGCCCTTCGCGGTTATCGGGGATACTATAAGAACCGCGCTGACTGTCAACGAGCTTCAGGTGGAGTTTGCCTCTTTGTTCACCACTCTGTCTGTAGCTCACCAGTACCCCTTCTGACGCCTTTAGAGGCAGTCGCTGTCAGGATTGAGCTCTCGCCGGCTATTACTGTTTGCTCTGTTTACATTCCTCCGTATGGGCAACTCCCCCGACATGTCTTGGCTGCGCTGCTGGCTCAACTCCCGCCGCCATTGCTGCTTCTGGGCGATTTCAATGCCCACAACCCTCTATGGGGTGGGACTGTCTCCGATGACCGTGGTCGCGCTGTGGAGCATGTGTTGGCTCAGCTCGACCTTAGCCTCTTGAACACCGGTGCTCCCACGCATTTCAGTGTGGCCCATGGCTCGTTCTCGGCCATCGATCTCTCTCTTTGCAGCCCCGGACTTCTCCCATCCCTTCACTGGAGAGTGCATCCTGACCTGTGTGGTAGTGACCATTTTCCCATCTATTTGTCACTGCCCCAGTGTCATTCTTCTGGGCGCCTGCCCCGCTGGGCTCTCAACAGGGCTGACTGGCCGGCTTTTACTTCCGCTGCCACCATTACTTCTCTCCCACAGGGTGACATTGACGAGGTGGTCCGTGTCTTGACCTCGTCAATTATTTCTGCGGCCGAGATTGCCATCCCTCGCTCTTCTGGACTCCCTCGGAGGAAGTCTGTCCCCTGGTGGTCGCCGGAGATTGCTGAGGCTATTCGCGACCGTAGGCGGGCTCTCCAGCGTCATAAGCGGCACCCGTCTCTGGAGACCCTCATCGCCTTTAAGAAGCTCCGTGCCTTGGCCCGTCGTCTTATTGCACGGCGTAAGCAGGAATGCTGGGAGAGGTACATTTCATCCTTGGGCTCCCGTGTCTCCCCGTCGCTCGTGTGGTCCCGCATCCGGCGGATTTATGGATACCAGACCCCTATGGGTGTCCCTGGAATCTCCCTGGACGGCGCTGTCTGCACGGACGCCGCCACCATTGCTGACCACCTTGCCACGCACTTTGCTACGAGCTCTGCGACTGCAACTTACCCTCCTGCCTTTCGCTCTCTAAAGGAGCGCGCCGAGCGGACGCCGTTATCGTTCCACACACGTCGTTCTGAAAAATACAATGCTCCTTTCAGCGAGAGGGAATTCCTCGCTGCCCTCGCCAATTGCCCTGATACAGCGCCAGGACCGGACTGCATCCACGCGCAGATGCTGAAGCATCTCTCCAGGGACTGCCAGAGACACATCCTCACCATCTTTAACCGCATTTGGAGCGAGGGCGTGTTCCCGTCGCAATGGCGAGAGGGTGTTATCGTTCCCATCTTGAAGCCCGGTGCGGACCCTCTGGTGGTGGACGGCTATCGCCCCATTACACTAACCAACGTTTTGTGCAAATTGCTCGAATGTATGGTGGGGCGGCGTTTGTGTTGGGTCCTTGAGTCGCGCGGTCTCCTCGCTCCATCCCAGGGTGGCTTCCGTCAGGGCCGGTCTGCTGCGGACAATTTGGTGCGGCTGGAATCTGCTATCCGTACGGCCTTTTCCCGCCGTCAGCATCTCGTTGCTGTATTTTTTGATCTGCGGAAGGCATATGACACAACATGGAGGCATCACATCCTTGCTACGTTGCGCGAGTGGGGTCTTCGTGGTCAGCTTCCAGCTTTTCTTCAAAACTTTTTATTGCGCCGCTCTTTCCGGGTGCAAGTCGGTGCCGCCTCTAGTTCATCTTATATACAGGAAAATGGGGTCCCGCAGGGCTCGGTATTGAGCGTTTCCTTATTTCTAGTGGCCATTAATGGTCTGGCTGCAGCTGTGGGGTCGTCGGTGTCTCCTTCTTTGTATGCCGACGACTTCTGCATCTCATTTAGCTCAACGACTACGGGAGTCGCCGAACGCAGGCTGCAAGCAGCCGTTCGCAAGGCGGCATCATGGGCTCTGACTCATGGATTTCAGTTCTCTGCGGCCAAGACTCGAGTTATGCACTTCTGCAGGCGTCGGACGGTCCACCCTCATCCGGAACTTTACCTCGACGGTCACCTACTTGAAGTGGTGGACACTAGCCGCTTCTTAGGACTCGTCTTTGATGCCCGGCTCACATGGGTTCCTCATATTACTCAGCTGAAGCAAAAGTGCTGGCAGCACCTCAACGCCCTCCGCTGCCTGAGCAATGCGTCTTGGGGTGCAGATCGTAGCACGCTGTTGCGATTATACAGAGCCCTTGTGCAGTCCAGGCTTGATTATGGGAGCCTGGCCTATGGGTCTGCATCGCCCTCAGTGTTGACGTTGTTGGACCCCATACACCACTGTGGGGTTCGGCTTGCAACTGGTGCTTTCCGTACGAGCCCCGTGGATAGTCTGCTGGTGGAAGCCGGGGTTCCCCCGCTGCGGATTCGCCGCCACCGACTGCTCGCCGACTATGCTGTCCATGTGCATTGCTCACCGGGCCATCCCAATCATCGCCTGCTTTTCCCTGCCAGGGTCCTCCCTCTGCCCGACCGGCGACCTAGGTCTGGGCTTTCCATTGCTGTCCGTGTCCAGTCCCTGCTGTCGGAACTGGGGTCGTTCCCTCTTCTGCCGCCCTTCCGGGCCTGTGCACCCACGCCTCCCTGGTGTATGACCCGTCCGTCCGTCCGCCTGGACTTGGCACGGGAACCCAAGGACTCGGTTCCGCATGTGGCCCTCCGTCACCGTTTTCTTGCGCTCGTCGCCTCGTTTTCAGGCTGTGAGCCTGTCTACACTGATGGTTCCCTGGTGGATGGTCGTCCTGCCTACGCTTTTGCCCACGCTGCCCATGTTGAACAGCGCTCCTTGCCGGCTGGCTGCAGTATTTTTACTGCAGAGCTGGTGGCCATATTGCGCGCTCTTGAGCATATGCGTTCCTGCTCAGGTACGTCCATCGTCATCTGCAGTGACTCCCTGAGCAGCCTCCAGGCTATCGACCGCTGCTATACCTCTTGTCCTCTGGTATCCTTTATTCAGGAGTCTGTTTTTGCCATTACCCGCTCTGGTCGTTCGGTGGTCTTTGTTTGGACGCCAGGTCACGTTGGCATCCCGGGGAATGAACGTGTCGACAGGCTGGCCAAAGGGGCGGTCGACGCCCCCACTTTGGCGATCGGCCTCCCGGCTCATGATTTGCAGCTGGCGTTGCGCCGTAAGGTGCTTCAGATGTGGCGTGACGAGTGGCGTAGCCTGACTTCTCCGAATAAACTGCGGGCTGTCAAGGAGACGACCGATGTGTGGCAGTCCTCCCTGCGGGCTTCTCGCAGGGACTCTGTCATCCTGTGTCGGCTCCGCATCGGCCATACCTACCTGACGCACGGACATCTTTTGCGTCAGGAGGATCCCCCCCTGTGTCAGTGTGGGTCCCGGTTGACGGTCGCCCACATTTTGTTGGAGTGTCCCCGCCTGCGCATCCTCCGGCAGACTTTTAATCTCCCGGGCACGTTGCCTTTGGTTTTATGCGACGATGCCTCCATGGCTGACGACGTTTTAAATTTTATCCGTGGTAGTCCTTTTTATGGTTCCATTTAGGGGGGACCTGTCCCTTTCCCTTTCTGTGTATCTTGTCCTCGAGTGTCTCATTGGTTCCAGATTTTAATGTGTGTATTCGGATGGTTGACTCTTTCCCAATTTTTGTACCCATGGTCAGTCAACCAGTCTCCGACCCTCTTATTTTCTTCCGTTTCTTTCTGTCCAGTGTTCGTCTGTACTCTTCTTGTCTCTAGTGTTCGCTGACACATTGGTGTTCTTTCAGTGACTGGGGGGAGGGGCGTCTCCTCCCCCCTTGGGGTTTTACCTGTTCCGTAAATTTTGTTTCGCTGGTATTTTTTGGAATGGGGGACTGATGACCTTAGCTGTTTAGTCCCCCTTAAACATCCCAACAACAACAACAACAACTGTGTAGCAGTAGCAGTAAGTTGCTGCTAGTGAGCAGTCGTGTCTGGTGTATCGTGTTGGCTGGGCCGGTCGTGTGCAGCGATGGCGGAGCCTGAGTGTTGTAGGATAAGGTAAAAGCAGCCTCGCGCATATGTTGTATTGTTACATCAAGTCCCATGTAAACGTTTTAAAAAAATCTGTTAATAATAATCTTTGTCATAAAAAGTAACTTTTGACATTCATCTCAATTTAAAGAATTCACTAATTTCTCCAATACTTGGCCATCCCGATTATTGAAAAGAAAAATCAGTTCTTTCCTTTTATATAAGACAAATCTATCGGCCAGCATTGCACTTAGGTGCGCCAGGAAAAATTTCTTATAGGAGCAGATATATACGCGTTATCCGCCGATCTAATTAAGGTAAGATTTTTCAGCTTATTCAGAATGATGTATCAGGGCCATGACGCAGCATTGCTGACGTCCAAAATTTAATAGGTTAAATTGACTGTCAATTATTAAAAGGTTATAGGTTTGTCACATTGTATTATATTTTCACTGTTGGGTAGTTACGCTAAATGAGAATATTATTCATATTATTTTGTGGGGAGGTTACAACTTTACCCTGTGGGAGTCGCCAGAACAACATCTGTGAAACGCAGCATTATTCCGTGACGACGAGCGCACGGACAATCTGCTTTACTGTTTGATTTTTATAAGTATTCTTTGTATTGACTTACGTTCTTCAGTTGACTGGTGTTCGAGATTGAGTAAATAAAAACTTACTGATTGACTACTACGCTGTATTTCTTCAGCAGACGGATATAAGCTGTTGGTGAACAACCCTAATCGTATTCCTTCTTTTTTCCATAGTTTACTTATTTCACTTTGATGCATAGACAGGTGTGATACTTGAAACATGGTAGAATTTCCTCAAGCCTCTGTGTGCCAAGAGACCTGTGATTTTACCATTGTGAGGATACGCAAGCAAATAACGTCCGTGATGCGTAATATGTACAATAATCTGCGGACCAGTATACCTTATTTTCCACTTAGCGTTTTTATTGGAGAACAGAGGACATTTCACATGGGTCTTAAGTAATACTTTTTCTCTAACCAGAAATCTGACAACACCGTGTAGCTGTTGGTCAAAGTGTTTCTTACTGCGTTGAGCGTGTTCTGTGATAGAGATCAATACATGTCTTACCTTTTCATTTCAATCCACAGGTTGTCTTGGAACAGATAGGATGGGCTTCACCCATTCATTGTTTTCTTAACTGTTGTCTACTGAATCCTACGGTATAACTGTTGTATCCTAAATCGGAAGATTATTTACCACCTGTTCAAATACGTTGAAGTATTCAATCCATTTAGACTGTTGGCTACATACGTCCGCATAAACCTATTCAATTCACGAAACCAATAGAAAGATCTATTGGGTTGGATTGTGAGCTCTATTTGGATATGAAAATTTGTTTGCCTGTTGCTTATTTAGGAATTGTTTCCAAGCATGGCATGAAAAATTGGTTCTATTATCTGATGAGATCGCCTGAGGTTTCCCAACAGACGAAAGTAGTCATTTAACATACACCTAATAACAGGCTTAGCTGTGGTTGTTTTTGTGGCATACAGTTTGACATATTTTGAAAATACATCATACACACCTATTATATATTTCACGCCACCTCGTGCAGAGGGTAAAGGTCCCACAGCATCTAAACATAACCAGCTCTAGGTGTGTTTTAGGTAAAATAGAATATAACTGTTTCGCAATTCAGACTGACAGGGTTAGCCTTCTGACAAACACGTGTTTTCAAAATGTGTCATGTGCATCGAAGCATATTGGGAAAATAACAGCACTTATTCAACTTCTTACAGTACTTGCGGGCACCGTAGTGACCCCAAGTGAAATGAGTATGCCAAATTCAACTTTTTCAGGTATACAAACGCACCATATACCGCTGCTTGGGTTTCTCCTATAGAATAATACATCTTTATACAACTGGTAATGCCGATGTACAGGCGCAGGTGGGTTATTCTTTAATTGAAATCTGACTTTCGTCCACCGCTCATCTTCCTCCTGCAATTTCGCCATGTTGTTACACATATCCAAAAAACATTTTCTAAATTTAGCTTCCTTAATCAGCATAACCTTAAATTCTGTTTTTTCTTCTATGAACTCTTCAATCGTTGGGGTAACCGTGAGGCTGCTTGCACATTACACGATTTCGCCCGTTCGGGAAAATTTTCTTAGTAGAGTGCTGAAGAACTGGAGACCTTTTGCATTGTACGGTTACAACATAGGCACGATTTGTAGTCGTGTTGCAGCCGGCCACTGCCACTGCAGCCACACAGCACCGTGCCGTAATTAAAAATGTTCAAATGTGTGCGAAATCTTATGGGACTTGACTGCTAAGGTCATCAGTCCCGAAGCTTACACACTACTTAACCTAAATTATCTTAAGGACGAACACACACCCATGACCGAGGAAGGACTCGAACCTCCGCCGGGACCAGCCGCACAGTCCATCACTGCAGCGCCTGAGATCGCTCGGCTAATTCCGCGAGGCCGTGTCGTACTCTCGGCTCAGTGGCCCACGTGACCAAGTGCACGCTTTCACACTACACGGTTTCAGTCGTACGGGAGCTGTCCCCATTCTCATTTCTACTGCGTTCATTTCGGTTTCAGGTTGCGACTTTCCGTGTTTTCAGTTTGTGTGTGTCGCTGGCTTATTTTCACATTACGGAATGAATTGACGCTGAAATTTTGATATCGCTAGTTGAATCAAAATTTGTATTATGGTACAAAACTTGAAATATTTGTAAGGATAGAAACGCAACAAGGAAAGCCCGGGAAGAGGTATGTTCAGCACTCAACCCAGATTTTGAGAGCATTAGTGATGCAGAAAAAAATGCATTTGGTAAATACTACCTACTAAGCAAACTAAATACTTATTTGTAAATACTTAGTTGTATTATAGCTGAATAACATTTTACTTTTCCTTGTAAGGCATTACGGCCGTGTGAAGTCGCTCTACCCAGAATTTTACCATCTAGTCGTTAGTTCCCTAAATTTTGTTAAGTAAGTAAACATGGGATATTTATTCTCTCAATATAAGGTGGTTGGGGTATAACTAGGCTAGCTAAATAAAATAGTTGTAATGTTGTTGCATTAATTTGCTATGAAAGCGGTGCTGATAGACAATAAAAGCGGGTTAAAAGCTGTGAGCTATCTGAGGAAGTTAACCTTGCACTACTGCGAAACTGTTTCACCAGGTATCCAGTCTAGCTTACCAAATTCCCAACCAGACTAACATTAATTATAATCTTTTAATAATCATACGAAAACCGCTGATGTATATAAAACAGAATTTAAATAAAATAAATAAATCAGTTTATATTTCGAAATTTAACATTGATTATTGAAATTTCAGCATATTAAACTTGAGTCATAACTAAGCTGGTGCCTTATTTAGGATTGTGAAAATGAGTTTGTAATCTTACAGAACACATCAAATATGGAGCCAAGATTGGGAGATTGCATACAACACTGCATTCATAAATTAACACACGAAGAACGTTGAAACGTATGCGAGAGGAAATTAACCACAACCAACCGATTCAATTTTCACCCAAAGAAGGTACGTTCGTAGCGCAATCCTGTCGTCATGTAATTACCACACACTGGTATACTAATTTCATACTAACTCTCCGTGAAATCTTCCCGAAAAGAATAGCTGAGGGCTTCACGTGGTCAACTTGGTTTACACAAATAGTGTAACTCCACAATAATTTTGATAATTAAAATAAATTAGATCGAAAAGCAATTTTCAAAAGAAAAACCTCGTACTGGTTACTATCGTCTTACTATTAACCTGATGGATCAAACAATTGTATAAGCACGTGGTACTGGTCTCACAAAGTACACCCCACGTGGGTTGAACATAAAGAAAAGGTTTGAAGAAGAGCTTCTGTAAAGTTTGGAAGGTAGGAGACGAGATACTGGCAGAAGTAAAGCTTTGAGTACCGGGCGTGAGTCGTGCTTCGGTACCTCAGATGGTAGAGCACTTGCCCGCGAAAGGCAAAGGTCCCGAGTTCGAGTCTCGGTCGGGCACACAGTTTTAATCTGCCAGGAAGTTTCATATCAGCGCACACTCCGCTGCAGAGTGAAAATCTCATTCTATAAAGAAAAGTTACTATATTAAAAATATTGTTAAGGCGAGACGTTATAATCTCACGCACATTCGCATTTAAGATTGGTGATCTTAGTTTGAGTTACTGATCAATACGTGGTTCCACTTTATCACAAAGTAGTGACTGGAAAATATTCTGAAGTTCACATTCGAAATACAGTGTGTTGCAATTTAAGATAACATTAGATATTTTAGAGCTAAACGTGAAATAAAGTTGATTAAATTTTCAGTTAGGCTGAACTTAAGAAATCCATTGTCCTGCGGACTTAGCAGACACGCGCTTAGCCGGAGATCTTACCACTTCAGACGCTCGCCACGGACAGACTGACTTGCGGGGCTTTTACCGAGCGTGCTTCCCAGATACCAACGGAAGTGACCAGAGAGACAGCTTCCTATGCCAACATGACAAGGGACGGACAGGAACATACTAAGAATGGAAACCTCTCTGCTTTTAGAAAGCGTAGCTGCCTGTTCCGACGTTGGTCCTACTGTTCGCTAGCAGACAGGCTTGTCTGCTACCATCAAGCATGCAACTAGAAATACATTTGCTCATTCATCCTCGCACACAGAAGGGAAGGGGGATGACAGTATCTTATCATATACAGTACATAAAAGAAAGCGAATGTAGGTTCCGTATGAGACTGTGTGACATGAATTACATATAAACTGTGTTTTAAAGTGTAGTAGTGTGACAGATCGCTCTTGTTTATGTGTAAAAGTAACATGTTCCACAGCTCAGTCTCCTCCCAGACAGTCAGAAATACCACAGTAAATTAAGAAGAGGAATTTATACTGTAAATGACAGCATATTTAAGAAATTAACATGAAAGGAATATAACAGAGATCTTTCATAGTATTGAAAGTTTTAAAAAAAGCAATTTATTTCACGAAGGCTACAGAACACTGCAGAAGAGACACTTCATAGAATGTTCTGTTTCAGATTTGACAAATTATATTTTAGACATTTGTCAGAGTACACTTCTGACTTCTGACACAAAATATCTGCTAAGCACAATTTTGATATTGTTTGCGGCCAAGCCTCGTCTTGTAGTATTTTCCTCTGACAAATCTTCCAGGCCTGTGATTGTCGTTGTCCTCAACAATATATCCGTCTCTGTCGCGTACATAATTGTGCAATACGATGCAAGCATAGACAACGAGTCCTGCAAAATGTGGCTGCACATTGATAGGCCAATGGAACACGCGCCATTTATTACTAAGAATGCCAAATGCACATTCCACGTATCTTCGTGCTCTGCACAATCGGTAGTTAAATATTCTTTTCTTAACTGTTAAGTGTTTTCCTCCAAAGGGTCTAAATAGGTGTTTGTGTAAGCCAAACGCTTCGTCTCCAAGCTCCGTCCTGAAATAGGTTGTTCCACAGCTATTGATCTCCACAATTTGGACCTCTTAAATATTAATGAGTCACATTCTTTACCATAGCTCCCTACACCTACAAATCTGTAATTTGCGTGTGCTACAGCCATAAGCACAATAGAAAAGTAATCTTTGTAATTGTGTAATACATTGATCCCGAGTGAAACGGACAAGTCAGTCTTATACGCTTACCGTCGACATCGCCAAGACAGTGCGGGAAATTAGCGATACTTTCAAAGTCAGAAGCGATTGACATCCACGTATCACAAGTTGGTGTTGGAATACACTCTTCTCGTATTACTTACAAAATCGCTACACATACTTCAACAATTTTTCCAGCATTTGAAATTCCAACCCTGTATCTATAATGCAAATCCGTAAACGTACAGCCACTAGCCAAATATCTAAAAAGAAATTGAATATTAATTATTACTTAACTCAACAACACTAAAAAAAAGCTTTCATAAAACAATACTCAGATAATACATTTGCATTTATGGAGGCAAGGAAGTAATCTGAAAGTGGACCAACCTCCGAGACTGTTTCGCAAAATCTAAAAAATGAGAAAGCTGCCAAACAAAGTAAATCTGGGGCCAAAAAACGTAAGAAATACCTGTTTTCAGACCAACTTTAATTTTTAAACAAGATCTACACCGAAAAGGATACGGTAGACAGCCTGTACCCAGAAATTGAGCCAGGAACACTTGACGAAGACAGGGAACCTGAAGGTGCCGGTGCTACAACCCCGGTTTGTACTAACGTAAACCCGCCATACAGTCTTACAGCAGCAAGAAAAGATAAGAAACCAGACGAGGCTGAGATGAAAATACTCACAAGGAACTTCCCCATCGCACTCCCTTCAGATTTAGTTATAAGTTGGCACAGTGAATAGGCCTTGAAAAACTGAACACAGATCAATCGAGAAAACAGGAAGAAGTTGTGTGGAACTATGAAAAAATAAGCAAAATATACAAACTGAGTAGCCCATGTGTAAGATAGGCAACATCAAGGACAGGGTAAGCTCAGGAGCGCCGTGGTCCCGTCGTTAGCGTGTGCAGTTGCGGAACGAGAGGTCCTCGGTTCAAGTCTTCCCTCGAGTGAAAAGTTTAGTTTTTTATTTTCAGACAAGTAGTATCTATCCGTCCGCCCGCCCGATGCTGGGTAACTGACGGTCTACACGCGGAAAAATCTGAAAACGTTAAACACATATGTTTTGACGGAGCACAGGGAAAACTGTGCGACTGTGAAACCATTCATTTGTTGCAGTTTATGTGACAAACTCTTATGTTTTCACTGCTTTTTTTGGGAGTGATTATCACATTCACAAGAAAACCTAAATCAGGCAAGGTAGAAGAATCTTCTTACCCATTCGCCAAGTGTACAAGTTAGGTAGGTCGACAACATATTCCTGTCATGTGACGCACATGCCGTCACCAGTGTCGTATAGAATATATCAGACGTGTTTTCCTGTGGAGGAATCGGTTGACCTATGACCTTGCGATCAAATGGTTTCGTTTCCAATTGGAGAGGCACGTCCTTTCGTCTACTAATCGCACGGTTTTGCGGTGCGGTCGCAAAACACAGACACTAAACTTATTACAGTGTACAGAGACGGGAATGAACGAACGGACAGAACATAACTTTGCGAAAATAAAGAAAGTAAACTTTCCACTCGAGGGAAGACTTGAACCAAGGACCTCTCGTTCCGCAGCTGCTCACGCTAACCACGGGAACACGGCGCCCTTGAGCTCACGTTATCCTTTATGTTGCCTATCTTGCACATGGACTACACAGTTTGTATATTTTGCTTATTTTTTTCGTAGTTCCACACAACTTCTTCCTGTTTTCTCGACTGATCTGTGTTCAGTTTTTCAAGGCCTATTCACTGTGCCAACTTATAATTAAGTCTGAGGGGGGGGGGGGGGGGCGATGGGGAGGTTCCCTTGTCAGAGCTCTGGAACCTAAAATGCCCTGCAGTAAGATGTCATTCCTTAAGTTTAATGCCTCATTTGACGAAGTATTCTGACAGTGAATTCCTTCAATTTCAAATGGGAGTATTAAATGTAATTGATAACATAAAGAAAATTAAGCAAACAGTTCCTCATCCTCAACCAAGATACTCCTCTTTCATGCCATCTTATCCACCATTCCCTCAGTGTATGCCTCAGCCATCTGCAGTTATCCAACCGCAACTATTTTTAAACATTCAACAACCTCCACTTCCACCTCAACAATCCAGAGCCTAGGTTTTTCAGTCAGATTACAACTAGCGTAGAACATTTCTTGTATCAGAATAGGCCTATATGTTGAGTGCACAATCATTCCAAAGCAGCACACCATTCAACGCCTCTCCAAAAAAAGTACACAATCCAAACCATAAACACAGACAACATCACATGACCTGCACGAAATTGTTCACAGTGACTCTCCACAAAGCGAAAATGTTGCAATCCGTCTATTTGTCCTTCAGGTAATTCCTCATATTCCGAGTTCTTCATTTGATATCTTCAATTTGTTTTAGGAACGTCACAAACAATCTACCAAAACAGTAAATAAAATGAAATCTATAATTTGAACAGAAACCTACAATGTTTGTATTTTACGAATTTCATTTTTGTTCATAATTGGATTTTTATGGATAACATAATCTCAGATCTAAATAAAATCGATTATTTTACATGTGTTTTGCATACTACTACAATATCACCTTACTGCATAATCATCTTTCCTGTTTGTATGGTACTTTGGTAAATAGAAATATAATAAAAGAATTTTTTATATAGAACTTGAAAAAAAAATACAGCAATAAGAGTTTATACATGTATTATTTAGCTTAAATGGCATATTTGTTCAAACACCAGTCATAACAAAGCTGAACATGGGTTTCGAAAAAGACGATCGTTTGAAACCCAGCTCGCGCTATTCGTCCGCGAAACTCAGAGGGTCACAGACACGGGTTCCCAAGTAGATGCCGTGTTTCTTGACTTCCGCAAGGCGTTCGATAAAGTTCCCCACAGTCGTTTAATGAACAAAGTAAGAGCATATGGACTACCAGACCAATTGTGTGATTGGATTGAAGAGTTCCTAGATAACAGAACGCAGCATGTCATTCTCAATGGAGAGAAGTCTTCCGAAGTAAGAGTGATTTCAGGTGTGCCACAGGGTAGTGTCGCAGGACCGTTGCTGTTCACAATATACATAAATGACCTCGTGGATAACATCGGAAGTTCACTGAGGTATATCGAGAGGTTGTAACAACGGAAAATTGTGCTGGAATTCAGGAGGATCTGCAGTGAATTGACACATGGTGCAGGGAATGGCAATTGAATCTCAATGTAGACAAATGTAATGTACTGCGAATACACATAAAGAAAGATCCCTTATCATTTGGCTGCAATATAGCAGGTCATTAGGAGTGATTTAAAATGGAATGGTCATATAAAGTTGATCGTCGGTAAAGCAGATGCCAGACTGAGATTCATTGGAAGAATCCGAAGGAAATGCAATCCGAAAACAAAGGAAGAAGGTTACAGTACACTTGTTCGCCCACTGCTGGAGTACTGCTCACCAGTGTGGGATCCGTACCAGGTATGGTTGATAGAAGAGATAGAGAAGATCCTACGGAGAGCAGGGCGCTTCGTTACGGGATAATTTAGTAATCGCGAAAGCGTTAGGGAGATGACAGATAAACTCCAGTGGAAGACTGCGCAGGAGAGACGCTGGGTAGCTCGGTACGGGCTTTTGTTGAAGTTTCGAGAACATACCTTCACCGAGGAATCAAGCAGTATATTGCTCCCTCCTACGTATATCTCGCGAAGAGACCATGAGGATAAAATCAGAGAGATTAGAGCCCACACAGAGGCATACCGACAATGTTTCTTTCCACGAAAAATACGAGACTGGAATAGAAGGGAGAACCGATAGAGGTCCTCAAGGTACTCTCCGCCACACACCGTCAGGTGGCTTGCGGAGTATGGATGTAGATGTAGATGTATTTAAAAGCTTACCTTAAAGTCATAGCCAGCATTTCAATAGGCTGTATACAGTGCCTGAATTGCGTGCTTTGGCGTTGCAGAACGTTCTTCAGTTTCAAGTGCAATTCATCGAAGGAGCCAACTGACATACGAAAGTAGTTAAAAAACTTTCGGTCGTCGTTTCTCAGATCTGCAAGTAATGTGTAGAAATCCCCGACTTCCTCACGGCTCAGATTAATTGGATGAACCCAGTGAAGGCGATTACGCCTTCGTCTTCTCCGACGTCAATACAGTATTTGTAACGCAATGACTCGTTCACGATCCATAATAGGAACTGTATCAGGGCACACTTTGATGGGAACTGATGTTCTTGTTTAACGTTTAAAAATCGTTCAATGTGAAAATCAACCGACTACGATTTGAACCCGTACGGTTTCTTCCCGTACGGACGAAATCGTGTAATGTGCAAGCAGGCAGACAGTGCATCGTCGATTGCCGTGTCTTTGCCATTTACACGTATAATTTCAAAATCATAGAACTGCAAAAGCGAAGTCCTCTGTGCAAGGTGACTATGTAGGCTAACAGCTTACAAGTGAGTGGTCACTGTAGACTCGTCCATGCCTTTCAAATAGGTAATAATTAATTTTCTTAAATGTCCACACAATAGAAAGGGATTCTAACTCTGTTGTGGAATACCTGCGTTCACATTCTGATAGTGTGCGGCTAGCAAAACTAATTACTTTAACACTGTCGGTGCCGCCGCCTTCGTCCAGCTGTAACAGACAGTCACGAAAATGAAGCATCTGCCACTATACAAGAATCTTTACTCATGTCAGGATGTCCTAAAATATTGGAATTTACCAGAGCTTGTTTTATACTATCAAAATCAGCTTGGCACTGTTGCGTTCAGATCCACTGTCTGTCTAATAGACCTAATAATGCAATGCTATTAAGTTATTGGTTCGGCACGAACCGACGGAAAAAAGAACACAATCTTATGAATGCCTTTAGCTGTCGTTTTGTGCAAGTTGCTGGAAAATTCCTAATCGCCTATCTAAAAGCTCTCGATGATCATTCCAAGTAGGTGTTGTTATTAAGATGTCGTTTCTGTGAGTTTGTATAGGTGAGGCCCTAACACAGTGTCGAGTGCTGTAGTGAAAATACCAGCACTCACGTTTAACCCGAAAGGCAAAACTCAGTACTGGTAAGACGTACGTGCAAATATGAATGCTGTATATTTCCTACTTTCAGGTGATAAAGCAATCTGCGGTATGAACTGCGCAAGTCGCCAACTAGTTCAGTATTGTGCTCCATGAAACCGCTGTTCTATGTTTTCAGGTCGGGTGGTTACTGGGACAATAATTTATTGATCTCCCTGGCATCGAGAACAAGTCTCACCGAATTATCTGCTTTCCTTACTGTAAGCAGCGGACTGCGATATGGCGATAATATTCCATGTGAGCATCCTTTTTATCTCCTGGGCCACCGCCTCTGTGCGACCGTGGTACGGAACCAGCGTTTTTATAGAACGTATCGTGGGGCCGTACATCTATGCGATGTTGATTCGTTCTAATAACTCCAGGTTTCTTGTCGAACACGCTTACATAACATAACAATACACATCTAAGTTCGGTTTTTTCTTGCCGAGAGATTTCTGTGCATTCCGATATTTTATTTAGAAATTCGTCCTGCTCCACAGTTCGTTCGAGGCAGGGCATCGAAATGTATTGACTTTTAAGGTCTGGATGTGTATAGCTTGACGAGGCTTGCCGTTCCTACTGTCGACTTTTATCAAATCTACAATACAGTTCTTCCCATTAATAAACAGGTGACACTTCCCAGTTTGTAGGTCAATTTGTGCACATTTTTCCCTTAAGAAATCCATGCCGAAAATACACCGTTCCGTCAGCCCTTCCACTACTAGAAAAACTGGCTGAAAAACGATATCTTCAATTTGTATTTTGACCATGGTTTGTAACTTAATTAGTTTAGATTTTCCACCTGTGGCTCCTAATATGCTGGATAGGTCGGCAAAGCTGTGCGGCTGTCAGTCTCTTTAAACAATGCTTTCGACATCGCGCTAATTTTTGCACCAGTTTCCACGAGGATATGAGTGTGTATTTTTCCCACTATAGCCTGTAAACTACCTTGCACTATACCATCCTCTTCATACAAATTGGGTTCTTCCTCGTTGGTCGTTCGCTTCATGTGATACCTCAGCAAATGAATGCCGTGGTAGCGCGCATCGCCCCCACAACTATCCATGCTCCACCGTCCCCGGCTGCGAGCCTCCTGCTACCACTCTCCCGCTCCTAGTCCCATGTCCCCGGCGTCCACAAACACATCCTCCCTTCATTCATCCTTGCTACATGTCCAGCCCAGGACAACCTTCTTCTTCGTATTTTTTTCCCCTAATGTCAGGCTGTGCGTAAAGCTCTTTTAATTGTTGGTTTTTTCGAAATCTATCACAGGGCCATATATTTTTCTGAGGATTTTTCGTTCGAAAATAAGTAGTTTCTCTTCATCTGTTTTCACAACCGTACATCACCAGTGACATAATCAAACTTTGGTACAGCCTGATCGTAAAACTTCTTGACAGGGATCTTTTCTTCAGCACATCCTGAAAGTATTTGACCTTTTGAATCGGAGACTGTCCACCGTGAGCGGGTCCCGGCTCTCACTGACTTGCTCGGGACCGTGTATTCTGTCTTATCTTCACTGACTTGCAGGCCTGCCCTACTGGCAATCTTGCAGTTCGAGTCTGCCTTTCTTCTGAGCTCTTCTCTAATACTGCTGATTAGGATTATATCATCCGCGTATGCCAGTCGAATCATTGACATGTTATCTAGGGGTATCCCAATGGAGTCAGTTTTCGTAAATTCCCCGTCTACTTTTTCTAGAACAAGGTTGAATAATAAAGTAGCGAGGGCGTCGAACTTCGAACTGTTCTGATAGACCGGTACTTGTCTGCACTTTACAGAGTGTTTGTTCTAGACATATTGCCACCAAGCGGGTTATCTTATATGGAAACTGAAATTTCTTTAGTACTCTGATTATAGTACCCCTGTGTATGCTGTCATAGGCTTTTTTGAAGTCAATGAAGAGACAGTGCATATCTATATAATATTCCCAGCATCGCTCCGTTGTTTGACGTAGGGTAAATAGGTGGTCCACTGTTGATCTGTTGTGTCTAAACCCACATTGGTAGTCTCCTACAGCTTCTTCAGCCAATGGTGGTATCCTATATAGGAGGCATAGAGATAGTACTTTACAGCTGACTTCTAGCAGAGATATTCCCCTATAAATGTCACTTACCAGGGGTTCATTCTTTTTCAGTAATGGACCTATGATGACCATTTTCCAATCTTCTGGGAGTCATAGGAGGCATAGAGATAGGACTTTAAAGCTGACTTCTAGCAGAGATATTCCCCTATAAATGTCACATACCAGGGGGTCATTCTTTTTCAGTAATGGACAGATGATGACCATTTTCCAATCTCCTGGGAGACTTTCCTGTTCCCAGACCTTCTGTATGAGGCTTATCATCGTTCTTACGAGGTCAGGTCCTCCATTTTTATGAGCTCTGCAACCATTTGGTCTTCCTCGGCACTTTGTTGTGTTTTAATTTTTTGAGTATTTGTGTAATTTCATATTCGATGGGAGTGTCCACAGTTTGTGGGGACTCAAAAGGAATAAGTTCTGTGGGGTCTTCGCAATTTAGGAGTTGGGAGAAATATTCTGCCCATCTTTGCCCTATCTCTTTTCCATTCACTAGTATTCTTCCCCTTTCATCTTTAATCAACTGTTCTTTCTTTACCTACTTTTTGGTACATTTCTTCACGTTTTGATACATTTGGCTAGTCCTGTGGTGAGTAAGATCCTCCTCCACCTCGTTAAGTATGTCATTGTAATATTCCTTTTTTTCCTGTCTAAAAACTATTGATGTTTCTTTCTTTATTCGAGTTAAGTTATCTTTTAGTTGTATATTGTTCATGTTTCCTAACTACTCCTTTCTAGCTCTCCTTCTTTCCTCAATTTTCCTTTCGCATACCTGGTTGAACCATACCCAGTTAGGTTTTTCCGTGTTCCTAAAACTTTTGCGGCTGCTTCATTCAGGGTTGTTTTGATTTTTATCCAGTCTTCATTTATGTTATTGTGACCAGACTCTATTTGCTCCACATTTGTTATCTTCCCAGCTAGTTCTGTTACAAACTGTTCCTTTCTTTCTGGCTCCTTTAACAAATTTACATTATAGACTACCCTTTTGGTCATTGTCTTTGTGACTTCTTTAAATTTTACTGTCACCACTGATGCGGGAATTATTTTCGCTGGTGTGGCTCTGTCTAGGATCTTCATTAATTAAGTCAATAGAGTCCAAGACAGATAGAAAATACTCCAAATTGCTTTCGGGTACTTGTACTAGCTTTTCCGCGAATATTAAGCGGTTGTTAAGCTTTCAGAATGCGTCGGTGTGTGTCACTGGCTCGTCCCAGAAGATCGTCTTATTTAAATATTTCTCAAAATACTTTCGCATTGATCCAAATTTTAGATCATATTGTTCAGGGTTGAATAGGGCTTTTCTTAATCTCTCGTGAACGTGTTGTGGCCAGTACTTTGAGAGAAGCGCGTTTTCAAACTGTTCTAATGTCTGACAAGTTTCTGAGATTTCTATCGACCATCACGCTCCATCGTCTTGGATGTGGCCCGTGACATATTGAATCTTTTGCTATTCCGATCACGTTTAGGCAATACAGTTTTGAATGACTTTATTAAAATTATCGGATGCACAGACAATAAGTCTGAATTGAAATTGCCGGTGTTTTATAAGACTCTCTTCTAACAAAAATGATGACGAAGTGGGTTCAGCTATCTGCTGTTTCTTTCTTTCATCACGGTGTCGTTGGCTACCGTAATCTCATAATTTGGTGAACTCACATATACATTCGTGGTAGGATTGTCACTAATTGCAATATCGCTCTTACCTGTGGGTATTGTTGTCAAGCTCTTCATCTGCGTCTTTCATTGTACTAAGTTTCCCGCTAAGTTGCTCGACTATTTGATTTTGCCAGCTTGGTAAGTCCTGTGTCAATGTTTCTTGTACCTGGCCTATGTCAGTTTGCAGTTCAACAACGAGAGTGTTTTGTGCAGTGTATACTTGTTCCATTGCGTTACTTATATTGCTATTTTGTCTAAATCTGACATAGTGAGACCATAGCTTGCATTTGGAAATCCGTTTCTAGAGTACGGTTTATGTATGTATCTTTTTCTTCTAGAAAGTCCTGCTTTGTCGTGTCCTCAACTCTGTGGCGGCTCGTGACCAAAGAAGATTGTGGTGCACTTTGTCCACGACGGGAAACATCGACGAAAGAGAGAAAATCAGTGTTCGTGTTTTTGTAATGCCTGATATAAACAGACCGCTCGCTCGAGTGACTCCTGCATCTATTCATAATAAAACAAAAAGGTGTACATAGAAAAAAGTACTACTTTTGCAGAATAAAAGGAATTAAAATCAACTGCAGTTCTATGTACTCAAAAAGTAGGACTGATGTTAACGCGATTCGATTTTATCTCTGAATTTGGATGTGGTGGTGATCACTTGTACAAGGACTCATTCTTCTTCCCTTCATATGTGCAAATCTTTCAATCACACTTTGATTGAAGTCTGAAGTTCCTAAAACGAGGTCTCGTTCAATAGAGAGCATCGTGAGTGCTGATAGTCTTTCTTGGTCCACAGTATTCCGCAAGAAGGTTTCGATGCGTTTCAGCGAAGAAAAACAACGCTCTGCTTCTGACGTGATCATTGTAATTGTAATTACCACTTTCACGAGCTTCACAGATTCGCTCAGTGTATAACAAAGATTGTTGTCTGTTATGTAATCCAGCTCAAAGCTCCACACATGCTATTGAACTCCTCTCTTCCATAAATAACAGAGAGTTCTGTTCGAAGTTTATTTGCTTCCAAAAAACAGTAGCATTCAATAGCAGCTCTGAAAGAAGTTTCTGGAAAACTGGAATATTAAGTAGCGAATTTCTCTGGTAGAAAGAGAGAGGGTGCAACTAGGTGTCCAGTGAACTTGAATCTTTCTTTTGCCTCGTAACTTACGGCATCACATACTACTTTTGCCTCCTGCAGTAGATTACACACCGCTGCGCCATCTTCAGTTCTCACTCTTTAATGGTACTCGTGTAAACCTGTCGAATTTTCACTCACTCCTTCTACCTTAACGTTCAAAAGCTGTCAGCTGATTAAGTTGGTTCAATATCCCTTTTTTGTAGTTGGTTATACAAAATATCCACATGTATCATGATTTAATAAAAAAATGAAAGCCAAAAAAATTGTTACTAAGCCACAGGCTTGCAGGATCGTGTTCTCATTACACAGTTTTTGCCCCTGGCTCATACTGTTCATCAACGTGACAATAGCTTCCCTATATTCGAAAACAGTATTGACGCTCTTTGACTGAAAATTCCAACGAGTAGGCACTGAACGTGGCAGTCTTTTTCGTAGTATTTCATCGAGAACTGCTGTTCTTTGAGGAGATGCTGAAAAGAAGTTGCAAAGTCCCTGAATTTAGTGAAGAATATTCGCAAATTTGTATTAATGGAAGCGGCTTTAATCATAATGAGATTCAACTGGTGGGCATAACAATGAATGTATGAAGTATTGGGAAACTTTTCCTTAACAAGAGCTTGCACCCCACGTGACG
Source organism: Schistocerca gregaria (assembly GCF_023897955.1). NCBI lineage: Eukaryota > Metazoa > Arthropoda > Insecta > Orthoptera > Acrididae > Schistocerca > Schistocerca gregaria. Next base: position 12,935,187 of record NC_064920.1, read on the forward strand.
AACCACTCACGACTGCTGCACCATCATATGTTTGCGCTATTGGCTTATGTCGACAATTCCGCAAATAATTATTTATCTGTTCGATGATGGACGTTGCCAAAGACTGGGCATCATGCTTTTCAGGTGCTATGAAGTCCCAAAATCTTTCAACTGGTTTTCCATTAATGATGTACCTATATTCTATAACCATCAGGAAAACACAGGCTACGTCACTGCTTTCGTCAGCTATTACGCCCAAAAACTGAGCACCCTTAATTTGCTTTCTAATTTCCTCTTGGCAGACTTGAAGTATGCGCTGGAGGAGTTCATTCTGGATGGGTTTTGAGGTTCCTTTGAAAACTGTACGTTTCTCTAAATGCGATTTTAATACAGAGTCTAGTTCTGCACTAAAATTAATCAAGGAACGGAAAACACCAGGATTGGAAGATGATTCAGTCTCATCATGTCCTCTAAGGGCAAGTGCCTGCACACATGCGGTAGTTGTTTTCGATGTATGGGAAGAGAGAGACGCGTTAAAAATCTTATCTAGTTCTTTATTGGATGAAATTAGTTGAGCTTTTATAGTTCATAATTTTTATCTGATGGATGGTGCAGAATAACGAAAATAGCATGTTGGGGAGAAACATGTGAATGTACACGTATCTGTAGTATCTGTAATGTAGTTTGGAGACTCACGACCATGCGCCCATTTCCAATGAATGGTCAAAACATGGTCCTGTTTCTACAAGGGTTGCATGAGCTGGTGAATATGGCTTACTCCGACTTCTACCCAGTTCCCACTTAAATTGGAGCGATCACATGGGGAAAGCTGTGGAAATGGTAGCACACGCAGCATGCGTAGGGACTGACTAAAACCACTTTGGAATTTTGCTGTAGCAGACAGGTTTGAGAAAGGTGGCTCGTTTCGAGGTATGAGGGTGCCAGGTTCGAGAAAAGTGGCCCGTTTTGAGATATGAGGGTGCCAGAAATAAGATTCACTTGTGGCTGTAATTATTAAATGACTTCTCCATAGGGTCGAACGCATGTATGTGGTTGAATGGGAAGACTTGATTCCATCGGCACACAGTCTACTGTTTGTGATCCTTCTCTATCGACCATCGCCTATATCCCCGTGGATATATCACCGAACCTCTGACATGGGCTCGAGACAGAATGCGCTACATATACTGTAGAAATATCTAGCTGCGGTGGCGTGAGGGATTCGCAAATTCCGGTTTCATACCACATTCGTTAGCTGAATCATTTTCTAAATTGGGTAATTTTATTACGAGGTTGCACCATCGGTGACGTGTAAGTGCGCTGTTGGTCGGACAAAATACCACCTCATTCAGAGGTAATGTCGTACCTCGATTTGGAAAGCGGGTATGGTTTTGAACATGTATACTTGTATGAACTGCTTGTGATGGTAACATAAAGTAGTTGTTGCGATCGGGTTTTTTTAACATTTGACAGTTTGTAAGACAGATAAACCTCTGTTTCTAAGACACAGTTGCAGTACTTGCAAGAAAAACTTATGAGACGTGTCAAATCATGATTGATATTCTCTCAGTATCACCAACGATCAATTATTTACAAAGTATTATACTTAGTAGTAGAGGGTGCGTGATAGGTTCACATTTGAGCATCAGCCTTATAAAGTATGTGTTTGTGTTCAGACATGAGCAAAGGAAATGACTATTTCCAGTCTTAAGGAAGGTATGGATTTGATGAGGAGTATAGTGATAGCAAAGGGAAGAGTATGTCAAGCCAATAGAATCGTATTGACATATCTACACTCCTGGAAATGGAAAAAAGAACACATTGACACCGGTGTGTCAGACCCACCACACTTGCTCCGGACACTGCGAGAGGGGTGTACAAGCAATGATCACACGCACGGCACAGCGGACACACCAGTAACCGCGGTGTTGGCCGTCGAATGGCGCTAGCTGCGCAGCATTTGTGCACCGCCGCGTCAGTGTCAGCCAGTTTGCCGTGGCATACGGAGCTCCATCGCAGTCTTTAACACTGGTAGCATGCCGCGACAGCGTGGACGTGAACCGTATGTGGAGTTGACGGACTTTGAGCGAGGGCGTATAGTGGGCATGCGGGAGGCCGGGTGGACGTACCGCCGAATTGCTCAACACGTGGGGCGTGAGGCCTCCACAGTACATCGATGTTGTCGCCAGTGGTCGGCGGAAGGTGCACGTGCCCGTCGACCTGGGACGGGACCGCAGCGACGCACGGATGCACGCCAAGACCGTAGGATCCTACGCAGTGCCGTAGGGGACCGCACAGCCACTTCCCAGCAAATTAGGAACACTGTTGCTCCTGGGGTATTGGCGAGGACCATTCGCAACCGTCTCCATGAAGCTCGGCTACGGTCCCGCACACCGTTAGGCCGTCTTCCGCTCACGCCCCAACACCGTGCAGCCCGCCTCCAGTGGTGTCGCGACAGGCGTGAATGGAGGGACGAATGGAGACGTGTCGTCTTCAGCGATGAGAGTCGCTTCTGCCTTGGTGCCAATGATAATCGTATGCGTGTTAAGCGCCGTGCAGGTGAGCGCCACAGTCAGGACTGCATACGACCGAGGCACACAGGGCCAACACCCAGCATCATGGTGTGGGGAGCGATCTCCTACAATGGCCGTACACCTCTGGTGATCGTCGAAGGGACACTGAATAGTGCACGGTACATCCAAACCGTCATCGAACCCATCGTTCTACCATTCCTAGACCGGCAAGGGAACTTGCTGTTCCAACAGGACAATGCACGTCCGCATGTATCCCGTGCCACCCAACGTGCTCTAGAAGGTGTAAGTCAACTACCCTGGCCAGCAAGATCTTCGGATCTGTCCCCCATTGAGCATGTTTGGGACTGGATGAAGCGTCGTCTTACGCGGTCTGCACGTCCAGCACGAACGCTGGTCCAACTGAGGCGCCAGGTGGAAATTGTATGGCAAGCCGTTCCACAGGACTACATCCAGCATCTCTACGATCGTCTCCATGGGAGAATAGCAGCCTGCATTGCTGCGAAAGGTGGATATACACTGTACTAGTGCCGACATTGTGCATGTTCTGTTGCCTGTGTCTATGTGCCTGTGGTTCTGTCAGTGTGATCATGTGATGTATCTGACCCCAGGAATGTGTCCATAAAGTTTCCCCTTCCTGGGAGAATGAATTCACGGTGTTCTTATTTCAATGTCCAGGAGTGTATTTCAAGAGCCACAGCTGTCAACAGGGAGTATTTCCGGTACTTCGCTCATTGTCGAGTGTCATTCAATTTAGACCGCAAAGGTAACATTTAGTTGTAAGTACAGGGATAAAATATGTATGTGAACGATTTCATAGGATCATTCTGTTTATGCTTGCTTGGCCTGCAGAGCCAGTGACCTGTGCGGGAATGATTCACAAATGGTTCAAATGGCTCTGAGCAGTCCCCTAGAACTTAGAACTACTTAAACCTAACTAACCTAAGGACATCAGAAACATCCATGCCCGAGGCAGGATTCGAACCTGCGACCGTAGCGGTCGCTCGGTTCCAGACTGTAACGCCTAGAACCACTCGGCCACCACGGCCGGCGAATGATTCACTTTTCCCGTTATCGGCAGCAGCCGTTCGAATGTAAAGACCTGTTGAAATGCAGAAATGTAGCTGAGTTAGATTTGTCGTCCTCTAGGCGGCAGAATAGTGAACTGATACTTACTATCTGTTGGGCAGCTTCCGTGATCAAGTGGAAATTTGAGATGATTGAATATGGAGGTCTGTTTGCGATGGACCGTTATTCCCTGCCATGTAAATTGTTCAGTTGACTGCTTCTGCACGTTTCGCGCCTTTATTTAGCTGAGTGAACATCGATTGTGGTGTGCGCTTCTAGCAGGTGAAAGAGATGTTTGCTTGTTCTCTAGACATGAGAAACACCTTAGCTGACTTTGTAAATTATAGGGATGTTTTGGAAGCTCTTACATTCCCACATCGGTATTCGTGAGAGGAAATATCATTTTCCTCTATTTGTTTCGAGTTCTCAAGTAATCCCAGACGGGATAAGCGCTCAAGTTTCGGGTTTGTAGAGAAATAATTTCCAGTCTATATCTTCGGAATTATGTTGCGCGAGTGATTGGTAGGCTACTGCTGCGTGCAAACCATGCGAAAATCCATGTGTTCTTGCAATCCCAGAGTCTGGAGATGTGTGTAGAAAACAGCAAGCAAGCAAGCAATCAGGTCTGAACCGGAAATAGTAACGCATTTGTGCCGATGCGAAATGATTTTGTAGAACAGTTGTGAGACTGAGTTCAATCCACGGAGGGCGCTCTGGTCACCCATTGGGGGTGGATGAACGCCAATCTCACAGGGGAATATCTAGAGCTGCGAGGAGTATATACAGTGCTGTCTGTCTTGGTGGCATATGTACGAATGATGTAAAAGGGCCGATTTGGTATGTTTACCATATCGACACGGTACACAGTGATACAGGGTGTTTAAAAAATGACCGGTATATTTGAAACGGCAATAAAAACTAAACGAGCAGCGATAGAAATACACCGTTTGTTGCAATATGCTTGGGACAACAGTACATTTTCAGGCAGACAAACTTTCGAAATGACAGTAGTTACAATTGTCAACAACAGATGGCGCTGCGCTCTGGAAAACTCTATAGTACGATATTTTCCACATATCCACCATGCGTAGCAATAATATGGCGTAGTCTCTGAATGAAATTACCCGAAACCTTTGACAACGTGTGTGGCGGAATGGTTTCACATGCAGATGAGATGTACTGCTTCAGCTGTTCGATTGTTTCTGGATTCTGGCGGTACACCTGGTCTTTCAAGTGTCCCCACAGAAAGAAGTCACAGGGGTTCATGTCTGGCGAATAGGGAGGCCAATCCACGCCGCCTCCTGTACGTTTCAGATAGCCCAAAGCAATCATACGATCATCGAAATATTCATTCAGGAAATTAAAGACGTCGGCCGTGCGATGTGGCCGGGCACCATCTTGCATAAACCACGAGGTGTTCGCAGTGTCGTCTAAGGCAGTTTGTACTGCCACAAATTTACGAAGAATGTCCAGATAGCGTGATGCAGTAATCGTTTCGGATCTGAAAAAATGGGCCAATGATTCCTTTGGAAGAAATGGCGGCCCAGACCAGTACTTTTTGAGGATGCAGGGACGATGGGACTGCAACATGGGGCTTTTCGGTTCCCCATATGCGCCAGTTCTGTTTATTGACGAAGCCGTCCAGGTAAAAATAAGCTTCATCAGTAAACCAAATGCTGCCCACATGCATATCGCCGTCATCAATCCTGTGCACTATATCGTTAGTGAATGTGTCTCGTGCAGCAATGGTAGCGGCGCTGAGGGGTTGCCGCGTTTGAATTTTGTATGGATAGAGGTGTAAACTCTGGCGCATGAGACGATACGTGGACGTTGGCGTCATTTGGACCGCAGCTGCAACACGGCGAACAGAAACCCGAGGCCGCTGTTGGATCACCTGCTGCACTAGCTGCGCGTCGCCCTCTGTGGTTGCCGTACGCGGTCGCCCTACCTTTCCAGCACGTTCATCCGTCACGTTCCCAGTCCGTCGAAATATTTCAAACAGATCCTTTATTGTATCGCTTTTCGGTCCTTTGGTTACATTAAACCTGCGTTGAAAACTTCGTCTTGTTGCAACAACACTGTGTTCTAGGCGGTGGAATTCCAACACCAGAAAAATCCTCTGTTCTAAGGAATAAACCATGTTGTCCACAGCACACTTGCACGTTGTGAACAGCACACGCTTACAGCAGAAAGACGACCTACAGAATGGCGCACCCACAGACTGCGTTGTCTTCTATATCTTTCACATCACTTGCAGCGCCATCTGTTGTTGAAAATTGTAACTACTGTAATTTCGAAAGTTTGTCCGCCTGAAAATGTACTGTCGTCCCAAGCATATTGCAACAAACGGTGTATTTCTATCGCTGCCTGTTTAGTTTTTATTGCCGTTTCAAATATACCGGTCATTTTTGAAACACCCTGTATATTGCTGGGTTGGAGAGTGGTTTCATGCTGTAATATTCAAGCTCCTGTAGTCAGTGGGAGAGCAGTGTATATGAGTAGGAGTCTTTCCGTTTTTGACGATATGCAGGGGCACTTTATACGGTTTAATTTCTGGTGCAGTATGGCGATCTGTGTAAAATAACTGCTGAAAGTCTCGTCTGCAGAAAGAACGATAAGGCAGACGATGCTTCCACACCGGCGGCATCAAATTCGGAGGGTAAATTCTATATGAATCATAATGCTCGATTCATCCTTTGTGCTGGGATGTGGGAGTCCCTACATAGTGGTGAGAACGTTTGCGTATGTTGAAAGCAGGAAGGGGAACACGTAATGGAAAGGGTGCCACGTGAGGACCGCGAGGAAAAATGCATTCGACGTTATTCTACACTATTCTCCTAAATAGGTTCTGTTAGGGCAAGAATTTCCATGCATACAAGCCGAGACATCACGAAAGCTCTTACAAAAGCAAGCGTTAACTATTTCTGGGATACTATACAATTTCCTAGTGTTCGACTTGGTTTTTATTTTTACATATCCATGTGATATCAGAATAAGATTGAGAACCTTGTTAGATGCACTTGTGATGGTTGGTAGCTATGCGCGCACACTTCGTGGTGTCGCATCAGTCATGCTGTGCTGTTATGCACGGTTAGGGGCGTCTTGCATGTCTCGCTAGGAACAATGCACCCTGTGCTATTTGGTGACGTCAGTATCCCCAGGTATTGAATCGGCAATGGTGTAACACACGTGCTGCCATGAGGTGTCTCGCATGTGGGACCTGTGAGCTCGTGTTGGAGTTCTGTGACGTCAGTATAGCACTCGAAGGACTCTAACTGTACACCTGAAAACAGAAGCAACTTTACCTGCACGCTGCAAGCAGAAGCGGAGTGCGAGTGAAGGCTCACGCTGGCTTGCATCCGGCGGGGCTTGTGGCGGCATTGGTTCACTCTGCAAATATGTCTTTGCTCCCGTCCGGTCACGTCAGCAACGCTGCCTAGATGAACATGTATTTCGAGTGGGGCAGGGGGTTGCGGGCAGTGGCAGCATACGTTGTTTGTGTGTCCGTTGTATTACTTTGCGAGCACGTCTGTGGGCTTTGCTATGCGCTATTTGGACAGTTTACTAGTTCATTTTGTGTGTGCACATCAGTCTACTGCATGGTTTAGCAGGAGTTTGCAAGTCTGTACTGAAATTATTTCGGTAATTTTGGAGTTTTTTGCGCGTCTGCAGTGCGTTACTTAGGAGTAGTTTACAGATCTGTGGGTTGTGTGGCTTGATCCCAGGCATGTGAGAAAGTGTGTTTTGTATCAGTCTGATAAATATACTATTCCCCAAAATCCATTCCTAAATCAGTTGTTCCAAAATAAATAAGGTACACTCCTCCTTTACTCTCTCCAGCAACCTGGCACAAGCTGAGTCATTTTCGCGCCATTTTCCCTCTCCACACCACCATGTTGGATTACATCACAGGAGGGATGACAGCACCCTCCACTGGCTGTACTGTGTACTAGGTCAGTTGGAGTCTAGATCTCGTAGTGGAGACACTGCCTGTAAAATAAAGACTTATGTCCAGCACAGGCAGAGTCATTTCCCGCTAGTTTCCCCCTCCCCAGACTGCCGTCTTACGTTACATCACGGAATGGACGACACCGCTCTCTGGAGGAGGTACTGTGTACTAGGTCAAGACCTCATGGTGAACACACTGTTTCCCGCCATCTTGGGTAATGGTACTTGCTTCATCATCTGACGTCATGGCGGCTATCTTGGATTACGTCACAGATGAAACCACTCTCTGGTGGCAATACTGTGTATTAGGTCAGTTGAGGTCCAGACTACATGGTGGCTACACTGGATGGTTGTAGAGGCTGTAAGTGTTTAACTAAATAGTGCATGCAAAATAATAAAGACTTATGTCCACCACAGGTCAAGTCCTCTTCCCGCCATTTCCTAGGATGAGGTGGTGGTCAGGTGACTTTGGATAGTGGAGGCAGCCCAAGCATCCTTTCTTTCCCGCCATTTCCTTAGGTTAGTGGAGATACCCCAATTGACCCATTTTCCCGCCAAAATTCAAAGTTCCTGCAAGTTCATAGGACAAAGTGGCGGTCGGATTACTTAGTGACCTTTGTTTCCCGCCATTTTCTTAGATTAGTTGAGATACGTGAATTGACCTATCTTCTGGCCAAAATTCAAACTTCTTGCCAGCTTATAGGATGACCTGGCGGTCGGGTGGCTTAGGTTAGTGGAGGTAGCCCAAGTGTCCTTTATTTCCCACCATTTTCTTATGTTAGTAGAGATAGTCCAAGTGACCTTTCTTTACCCCCAATATTTAAACTTTCTGCCAGCCCCTAGCAAGAGGTGGCAGTGGGATGATTTAAGTTTGTGGAGGTAGCCCAAATGGCCTATCTTCCCGCCATTTTATTAGGTTAGTAGAGGCTGCATTATCTGGGGGAGGAGTGGGGAGGCGATTTACCAGTGGGCGATAGGTTAATTAATTGATCAATTTAATTAAGTAGTCAATCAAATTGATTAGAGTGAGAGGAGCTATTCCAATAACTCAGACCAGAAAGTTTACCTGTAGCAGCATGGGGTGTTGGGGGGTGGGGAGGGGGCGAGGGGACAATAGTATAATACATGAATAGCAAGTGGGGGTGGCATGGAAAACCACTTAACAGAACAACAGGTTAAGTACCTGTCAAGTTAAGGAGAACAATAGGGTAAGTACCTATCAATGAGAGCAGGACAATGGGTTTGCCCCTGAGTGCATACCTGCACCTGATGTAGGCAAACCGCATTAACAAAATGCACTGGCGCCTGCCTAGCTCCACTCTCCTGCTCACTCACGTGACCTGAAGTACCGACATCACTGTGCTTTCTAGTGTTCGGTCCAAAATAGTGCAACTGTAATGCTGGATGTAGAATGTGGATTGAAGTGACATGAAAATCTATGAAGTTGCTCCTAAGAAATACGAAAACACACTTTTTATATGAAAAGCTCTCCTATAAAGCACTAAGCAAGACACTATTCATAAACAATTGCATGTTGTTGTTGTCTTCAGTCCTGAGACTGGTTTGATGCAGCTCTCCATGCTACTCTATCCTGTGCAAGCTGCTTCGTCTCCCAGTACCTACTGCAACCTACATCCTTCTGAATCTGCTTAGTGTACTCATCTCTCGGTCTCCCTCTACGATTTTTACCCTCCACGCTGCCCTCCAATGCTAAATTTGTGATCCCTTGATGCCTCAAAACATGTCCTACCAACCGATCCCTTCTTCTAGTCAAGTTGTGCCATAAACTTCTCTTCTCCCCAATCCTATTCAATACCTCCTCATTAGTTACGTGATCTATCCACCTTATATTCAGTATTCTTCTGTAGCACCACATTTCGAAAGCTTCTATTCTCTTCTTGTCCAAACTAGTTATCGTCCATGTTTCACTTCCATACATGGCTACACTCCAAGCAAATACTTTCAGAAACGACTTCCTGATACATAAATCTATATTCGATGTTAACAAATTTCTCTTCTTCAGAAACGCTTTCCTTGCCATTGCCAGTCTACATTTTATATCCTCTCTACTTCGACCATCATCAGTTATTTTACTTCCTAAATAGCAAAACTCCTTTACTACTTCAAGTGTCTCATTTCCTAATCTAATTCCCTCAGCATCACCCGATTTAATTTGACTACATTCCATTATCCTCGTTTTGCTTTTGTTAATGTTCATCTTATATCCTCCTTTCAAGACACTGTCCATTCCGTTCAACTGCTCTTCCAAGTCCTTTGCCGTCTCTGACAGAATTACAATGTCATCGGCGAACCTCAAAGTTTTTACTTCGTCTCCATGAATTTTAATACCTACTCCAAATTTTTCTTTTGTTTGCTTTACTGCTTGCTCAATATACAGATTGAATAACATCGGGGAGAGGCTACAACCCTGTCTCACTCCTTTCCCAACCACTGCTTCCCTTTCATGCCCCTCGACTCTTATTACTGCCATCTGGTTTCTGTACAAATTATAAATAGCCTTTCGCTCCCTGTATTTTACCCCTGCCACCTTTAGAATTTGAAAAAGAGTATTCCAGTCAACATTGTCAAAAGCTTTCTCTAAGTCTACAAATGCTAGAAACGTAGGTTTGCCTTTTCTTAATCTTTCTTCTAAGATAAGTCGTAAGGTCAGTATTGCCTCACGTGTTCCAACATTTCGACGGAATCCAAACTGATCCTCCCCGAGGTCTGCATCTACCAGTTTTTCCATTCGTCTGTAAAGAATTCGCGTTAGTATTTTGCAGCCGTGGCTTATTAAACTGATAGTTCGGTAATTTTCACATCTGTCAGCACCTGCTTTCTTTGGGATTGGAATAATTATATTCTTCTTGAAGTCTGAGGGTATTTCGCCTGTCTCATACATCTTGCTCACCAGCTGGTAGAGTTTTGTCATGACTGGCTCTCCCAAGGCCGTCAGTAGTTCTAATGGAATGTTGTCTACTCCGGGGGCCTTGTTTCGACTCAGGTCTTTCAGTGGTCTGTCAAACTCTTCACGCAGTATCGTATCTCCCATTTCGTCTTCAACTACATCCTCTTCTATTTCCATAATATTGTCCTCAAGTACATCACCCTTGTATAAACCTTCTATATACTCCTTCCACCTTTCTGCCTTCCCTTCTTTGCTTAGAACTGGGCTGCCATCTGAGCTCTTGATATTCATACACGTGGTTCTCTTCTCTCCAAAGGTCTCTCTAATTTTCCTGTAGGCAGTATCTATCTTACCCCTAGTGAGATAAGCTTCTACATCCTTACATTTGTCCTCCAGCCATCCCTGTTTAGCCATTTTGCACTTCCTGTCGATCTCATTTTTGAGACGTTTGTATTCCTTTTTGCCTGCTTCATTTACTGCATTTTTATATTTTCTCCTTTCATCAATTAAATCCAATATTTCTTCTGTTACCCAAGGATTTCTAGCAGCCCTCGTCTTTGTACCTACTTTATCCTCTGCTGCCTTCACTACTACATCCCTCAGAGCTACCCATTCTTCTTCTACTGTATTTCTTTCCCCTATTCCTGTCAATTGTTCCCTTATGCTCTCTCTGAAACTCTGTACAACCTCTGGTTCCTTCAGTTTATCCAGGTCCCATCTCCTTAATTTCTCACATTTTTGCAGTTTCTTCAGTTTTAATCTACAGGTCATAACCAATAGATTGTGGTCAGAGTCCACATCTGCCCCTGGAAATGTCTTACAACTTAAAACCTGGTTCCTAAATCTCTGTCTTACCATTATATAATCTATCTGATACCTTTTAGTATCTCCAGGGTTCTTCCACGTATACAACCTTCTTTCATGATTCTTAAACCAAGTGTTAGCTATGATCAAGTTGTGCTCTGTGCAAAATTCTACTAGGCGGCTTCCTCTTTCATTTCTTAGCCCCAATCCATATTCACCTACAATGTTTCCTTCTCTCCGTTTTCCTACACTCGAATTCCAGTCACCCATTACTATTAAATTTTCGTCTCCCTTCACTATCTGAATAATTTCTTTTATTTCATCGTACATTTCTTCAATTTCTTCATCATCTGCAGAGCTAGTTGGCATATAAACTTGTACTACTGTAGTAGGTGTGGGCTTCGTATCTATCTTGGCCACAATAATGCGTTCACTATGCTGTTTGTAGTAGCTTACCCGCATTCCTATTTTCCTATTCATTATTAAACCTACTCCTGCATTACCCCTATTTGATTTTGTGTTTATAACCCTGTAGTCACCTGACCAGAAGTCTTGTTCCTCCTGCCACCGAACCTCACTAATTCCCACTATATCTAACTTTAACCTATCCATTTCCCTTTTTAAATTTTCTAACCTACCTGCCCGATTAAGGGATCTGACATTCCACGCTCCAATCCGTAGAATGCCAGTTTTCTTTCTCCTGATAACGACATCCTCCTGAGTAGTCCCCGCCCGGAGATCCGAATGGGGGACTATTTTACCTCCGGAATATTTTACCCAAGAGGATGCCATCATCATTTAATCATACAGTAAAGCTGCATGTCCTCGGGAAAAATTACGGCTGTAGTTTCCCCTTGCTTTCAGCCGTTCGCAGTACCAGCACAGCAAGGCCGTTTTGGTTAATGTTGCAAGGCCAGATCAGTCAATCATCCAGACTGTTGCCCCTGCAACTACTGAAAAGGCTGCCGCCCCTCTTCAGGAACCACACGTTTGTCTGGCCTCTCAACAGATACCCCTCCGTTGTGGTTGCACCTACGGTACGGCCATCTGTATCGCTGAGGCACGCAAGCCTCCCCACCAACGGCAAGGTCCATGGTTCATGGGGGGGAACAATTGCATAGTCTTAAATATTTAGTACTTAGTCTCAAGTATTTAGTCTTAAATATTTTTATGACAGTTGTTTGTAAATCTTGTGTTTCTGTAGAATTTATGTTTTTGGTTACATTATGTGTAGGCATGTGAGCATAACAACGGAAAGGTATAAAACAATTCCTGACATTCCCATACCAATCCTTTGTCCAATAATAAAGGAATTATATCTTCAGACTATGATCCTAATCCAACAGTGTTCCAGGATTAAGAATGTGAAAATCGTGCCATGCAGATCTATGTCAGTGTTTTATGTGATTGTACATGCAAAATTTCTAGTTTTATTTATTCAATGAGCTAGACAACTACTGGCTGCTATCATTAACAAGTACTGAGGTTTTTGCTTCAAGTAAACTGTGGGGGCATATGGGATGTAACGTACGTACGAGAAAAATGAGGTGGTAATGTTTAATAAGTAAACAAGATATAATATCGCTGAAGAGGTCAAATGAGACTGAAATAAAATGAGTGTTTTCAATCTTCTGTATCTGTTCTGTGTTCTCGCATGAGTTGCACATTAAGCAGTGCTTGTCTGAATAATGTATAACAAAATTTGTATGTTTTATTGAAATATACTTGAAGAACGTTTGAAATATTTTCTCTCTGAGTTATTTAAAAACCAGCAAGCAAATATTAGCGAGCAACAGAACAGATGAAAGCACAGTTAAAAAGAGCCATAGCCTTCCACAAGAAAGGCACGCGGCATAAAATCATTACTAGAGCGGCAAACTATACCATCTCCAGAGAAAATAAAAACTTTGAAAAGGTAATCCTTATTGGACGCAAGTTATAATACAGCAAGGAGTGTTAAATCGAAATTTAAAAACAATAGAAAAAATTTATTTTATTTCCTTATAATATTAATCTTTCTGTGAGAAAATCCGTTTATTTCTTTCTACGCATAGTAACATAAATATTTCATAGTCTCCATGCCTATTTGTCTCTCTGTTCTTACGCTATTTATGTGGCACTCCACTTTTTAGCTAAGCAATTGTCACAGGAGGCAAGGTGATGTGCACAGTAAGTATCTTGAAAGCGTTACTATGCCTTTCCAACAGTCTCCAAGATGTAATTACAGTTATCATTGTCCACTGAGTCAGATGTGGCCACAAGTGCCGTAATGCTGAAAATAGCCGCCTGTTTTTAACAACTACACCTCGATAACTGACATACGAACGTTGTTATAGCCTAGAGGGGTATTAATGTGAAACAACCGTGAAATAAACTACGTGTAGAAGGTGCCAACTGCGAGATACTGGAAATGAGAGATTCCGTTCTACACTCATTTAGGGTAACATCATCTTGTTGCTTTACTCCCTCTCTGTCTTAAGCTCTCCGACAATTGGAAAGCTTATTTATCTAGCGCTTTTCGAAGTTATTGACAAAGCATCACAAGCATTTTTATTGAAATCGTTCAGACTCCAATTCACTGCAGATCGGCAAGTTTATTTTTTATCTTTTTCTGTCTTTTCTTTGTACTATCTTTATTAAATTTCGTGTGTGCTTGTGGCTTTAAGATGCTTAATCTCTTGTTTTTGTAAGTGTAAATTCATTCACCATGTAGTGGAGTAGTTGCTCACTGAATATCCTGCTACGTAGTTCATTAGCGCATCAGCGTCCATTGGGACACATGAGGTGGGTAGCAAGTTTCATATCTGGGATTCTATCTGCTTTTATAGTTATTCCTTCAGTTGGGCTTGCTAGGATGGTTAGGACGAGTGTATGCTGTGTGCGAATGCAGGAGCAGCTAACCGCAGTTTGCGAAGAGCCGAATACGGTTTTGGCTACGGTCAGTCACCCGCAGGCTGCTGCCTCGGGGTGTAGCGGTGGCGCCTCAGGACAACTCAGGCGTCACTTGTTTTGCCCATGGGCTCCGCTTCCGTGGACATGACGCAGTGGCTCCGCCCTCACAGCAGGGAGAGTGGCGGCTGGTATCTCGTTCGCGTCGCTCGAGGCGGAGGGCCAGTGTGGAGTGGGCACTGGCCGCCTGGGGCGCTACTTTCTATCTTTCGACAGCTCTGACGATCGGATCGGTAGGCGAGTGCTCCAATCGTTGTTATTTTTGATGGAGGGCCCCAACATTATTCTGTAAGCATTTCGGAAGCGATGCTGAACAGTTCTAGCGAACCGAGACACTGTTTTCAGTTCTCCTAGCGCCGACCAATCAAAAGCATTCAGCCTCATTCTTCACAGTTGCGAAAAGTGTGATTAGAGTACGTACTATTGTTTAAATTTCGCTGACCACGTGCTTCCATGAATGCATGATAACGATAGGATATTGACTGTGTTCTACAAACTATCATAAATGTCACATTATGTCATTTTATTCTCACTCGCATAGAGTTTTTTTCCGTTTTGGAATATGAGTTAGGAATGGAGTGTAGTACCACATTGTACAAATACATCTATAAAAACACCCGAGAAATTCGTCATCTTTTCTGTTTTCCGTCGTCCCTTAATTGCTTTAAAATTCATGGGGGTACAAACAGTCTATGCAACTAATTGAAGGCAGTTTGTTTATTGCCATACGCCTTTCTCTTCTTTTATTTGTGAAGAAACTGCCTTCAGTTAGTTGCATAGACGGAGCATACCTCCATGAACCCGAAAAATTGTTTAAGAGATTTGCAAAGAGTAAGAAGATGCGAAGAATGTGGTTGTAACTCTCTCCTAGAGATCCAATGGTGAAGTAGCCTACTTCCCTATATTATACATCAACGATTTGGTTCTTAAAAACAAAATTTAAAAAACATCTTTTTGAGAGCATGTGGCGAGTGCAGCTACTGAAGGTCGTTGTAGCTTATAACATGCATCTGATGAATCAAAATGTTTCATATACGGTGATATAGCCTGAAAATATTCTGGCAGGAACCTTTCACCTCTGTCTACTGTTGTTAAGGATTAGATCGCAGATAAATACTTGTGACAAGCTAGAGTATAAACACGATTGCTGCTAGTTTCGTCCGCAGTAATTTAAATTGTGCTCTTAAATTCCTGTCCGACCACATACTCGGAAATCGGTACGTATTTAGAAAAAATGGTGATTTATTTGTGACAAGAGTAAATGTAAATGTCACTGTCAGGTATTTCACGCACAGCAATTTCATCTTTCATTTCTTAAACATATAAGTCACCAAATCGAAGATACTCATTATTAAGAAAGCGTTCTCTTATGTGCAAACAACAACGAATAGTTCAGAAAAATATTTAACTTTGACGATTAACAAAGTCTCAGAATATGTTTCACACACAGAGGAAAAAAATATTTTCGTACCCAGCGATAAGCGAACCTACGTCCTTAGCCGCTTGGCTACTACAACTCGCATGTACTTATGGCTTTATTCCACATAATTTCAGTCAAGATATACACAAGCTGACTGTTGCCGAATGATGCGGGCGTAAGAAATAAATGCATGAAATTTTGGAAGGTTTCCTCTATCGAGCTTCACAAAATTCCTTTCAATTGTGACCTAAAGGTTTTAAACACATTTCGATAATTAATAAGTAAACCGTTTTTGGGAAAAGTATGTGAAGTCATTATTAATTTCAGCTAAAACTTATGTGATATCTGTAAGCAGATAATTCAGGGATGCACTTCACAAAGGAAGCAGTTACAAGGATAGCAGAGTACTTGTGGAATGCACACGAGGTTTTCTTTTTTTTTCTTTTTTAAATAGACGGTAGTTTTAGGTGCTCTGATGAAAATACTCCAGTCAATACGCAGCAAGGAAAGTCACATGGCGTTTAGAATAAAGACACTTCGAATGTCAAAATTTTATCAGTAAACTGTCGAAGTATTTGTGATAAATTTACCAGAAAAGTTCTCGCGCTCAAATTACTCTTGGGACCCAGAGTTGGCTCTGAGAGGTTTAGCGTCATGGAAATTATACCGAAAAGACAGATTAGACGCCATAGGGAGTGGAGTGTCCGTCGCAGCACTTGACAAAAATACTGTCTCTACTAAGGTCGAAGTTGAATGTGACAATGAAGTTATCTGGAAGCGTATAACAGGTGTAGGCGAAACTAAGATAATAGTTGGATGTTTTACTGGCCACCTGATTCCCCTGAGACAGTTCTGGCCCCTGTCGTGAATCTCTCGCCCAACGCAAAATCCCAACTGACTGGAAAAAATCGCAGGTGACTCCAGTATATAAGAAGAGTATAAGAACGGACCTGCAAAATTACAGACCAATATCTCTAAATTCGGTTCACTGCAGAATACTTTAACATATTCTCAATTCCAAATACGAATCAGCATGGTTGTAGAAAGGATCGAGGGCAAGAAGCAGAGTCCATATTTCTAGATTTCTGGAAAGCATTTGACATGGTGCCCCATTACAGGCTGTTAACGAAGATACGAGCATACGGTAAAAGTTCACAGATATGTGAGTGATTCGTAGACTTCTTAAGTAATAGAACCCAGTATGTTGTCCTCGACAGGAAGTGTTCACCAGAGAAAGTGGTATCGCCAGGAGTGCCACAGGGAAGTTTAATAGGATCGCTGTTGTTCTCTGTATACATAAATGATTATGCGGGCAGGGTGGGCAGCGATCTGCGACTGTTTGCTGGCGATTCTGAGGTGCACGCTGACAAGTCCAAGCTAAGTGACTATAGAAAGATACAAAACATCTGAAACAAAATACAGGATGACTTAGATAAAATTTCCAGTTGGTGTGATGAATGGCAGTTAGCTCTAAATGTGGAAAAAAATGTAAATTAATGAAGATAAGGAGGAAGGACAAACCTGTGATAATCGGTGTGTCCTGCTTGACAAGTAGTTTAAATATCTGGGCGTAAGGTCGCAGGGCGATATGAAATGTAACGAGCGTGTGAGGACTGTGGTACAGAAGGCGAATAGTCGACTTCGGTTTATTGGGTGAATGTTAGGAAAAGAGACTGCATAAGGGACGCTGGTGCGACCTATTCTTGAGTACTGCTCGAGTGTTTGGGGTCTGTACCAGGTTGGATAGAAGGAAGACTTCCGAGGCAGCTTAGAAGCGGGCTGCTACATTTGTTACCGGTAGGTTTGAACAATACAGTGATAGTTCAGGACCTCAAATGAGAATCCCTGGATGGAAGGCGACATTCTTTTCGAGAAACACATCGGCCGAGCAGCCGTATTCTGCCGGAGAAATGGCAACATTGTTGAACACTTTTGGCAACTATGTGACCGTCGATTCACTTCCTGTCTCGAATCAAAATTATCTTCATAAAAGCACTCTACGTTTTCATGTCATTTAGATTAAATACTCTGAATTACTCCCACTCAAGACGTAGCATATTTATGGTTTCAGTCCAGGGAGCTCGTGCCAACAGAAACTGCATCTTCTTTGGCTTGCAAATTCTCCGTCTTGGCTATTATTATCACAAAAAAGGAGCACTCTCTGACGTAGTAAGGCTAGCTTAGCAGTAAAGTGTTCGCCCTTCTTGCGTAGGAATGTGTTAGTTTTTGGTTCTTGTCTCACTGGAGATTACCTCTTCTGTGAAAGATCCACTAGCAGTCAGATCGATAATCAGAAAAGAAAACCTAACACAACTTCTCTCCTAAACTATTGTCGTTACCTTGACTCTGTACCCTGTAGAACTAAAGGTGAAAAATTTGCTGCATTGCACACTTGTTAGTGCTGCATATTCTGCTTCTGTGAATTTTATTGACATAATTGTGGCGCTGAAGATTTGTTAATTGGATTACGTATCTACCCCTACTGCTACATTCGCAAACTTTCGTGTTAGTCTGGAACGCTACTTCAGTAGGACTGTGGACTGAACGTTGGGTCAGACTGTTTCAAAGCCAAAAGTGCCTATTATCCCGCTAATTAAAAACGACTTTTGATTTTAGATACTTGGTGTGTGGCCAGTTTTCCACTAAGAGTAGAAAACTGAACATCTCAATTAGTGTTTTTCCTCATTTCTGCGACTGTTCACATTTACAAAAGGAAATTCATTCATTCTCTGTGGAAATTATTGTATATTATCTTTTACGTATATTAAGCATGGGTCATGCATATCTAAAGATAATGTTTATGGCTACTTACAACGAACTACACCATTAAATAACAGCAGCAAGCCTGCTTGTTCTTATGGGTGGTGTTAGCATAAAAATATCAGCATATTCATATGGAAATTATTATCGATGTGTAATAGATAGAATACGTCGCTGCGTTACGTCGCATTCAATTTCTGACTAATCTCAATTTCACTCTGTCTCTTGATATATTAAATGTATTCCACTCTTCTTTCAATTTTGTCTGGCTCGTTGATTCTGGAAAGTGTTAATTAGTCTGGTAGGACTCGTTGCAAGAAGCCCTCAATTGCTGAATACCATCAAATCACATAAGTTGATAGCTGCTCTGCACAGCGATCCGAAAACTAATATCTTATATTTATAGAGTAGAGTACAGTTCCTTGTGCTAGACTGGATGTCCAGATACGATGTTGCATGACTTCAGGTAGGAATACGCAATCTGCTTGCCAATAGCGTACTAAAGACTTTGCAGTGCTCGTAAGAGACGGGTCCACAACTCTGTTGTCATAGAAATGTGGGACTGATTGACCCTGGTAATTATCTTGATCATCTCAATGAACTATTCTCAATAATTCCTACTCAGGATATCACACAGAGTTGGTTAAATACATTGTTTTGAACCAAAAAATGTCATTCCAGGTGTGAGGTACGGCCACACTTGCGTTTTTTGAAGCTGGACGCCCAGCTTCTAAAGAAGCAGCTTCAAAAGTCGCCTGGTGGTGGTCACATTCGACCGTGTATATAGCTTCTTTCAGCGGAACGCGTCCTAGCGACCAAAGACGTGAATGTGTCAGTATATGGCTTAGTAGTGTTTCAGACCGACCTGGGTGAAATCGTAACATTGAGAAATGAATGTAGTAAGTACACAATCTGCAACAATAATGTGTGCTGTATTGTTACTGATTCGACGGAGACAAAAAATGACGTTTTTGGACTCATCCAATAATTGAGGACAGATCAGAGAGGGGAACATTCAATCTGCTACACAACAAACTTAAAGAAAACCCCGAAACGTTTCTTGAGTACTACAGGATGTCTATTAAGTCATACGAAACTCTGCTGTCTACTGTGTCGAATGCTATTACTGGAAGAAACACTCGACTACGTGATTGTATAAGGACTGAAGAAAAATTATCAATTACTCTTGGGTAAGTGAAGTTTTATTACTTATTGTATTAACTGTTTACAATGCATAAAAGGGCAGGATTGAATCTTCTGATTTTTAATCGCAGATGATTGTAGGTGTGCTGCTGGTGGACTAGTATGACCATTGGTAACTTTCAGATGTAATTCTGGACGGCTGCGCATCTGTGTAGGACTGAACCAATGGTAAATATTTCAATTGAAAATCCATCTTGTCAGATGGGTTAAAGTTCTTAATAAGGGGCATTTGCGAAAGTAAGAACATTTCATCTCGGTCATTAGTTCAAGTTTCCTTTGTATGTGATTGCTGCAAACTCGTCTCCAAAGCACCCAACTACTTTTTTCAAACTCGTCCTGTTTTCGTTTTTTTGGAAATGGACTTTCTTTCTCCCTTTGCGCTGTGCGAGCTGGGGGGAGAGGCTTCGGATGTAGTATGTTGTATTTCAGGTGTCGTGTTTGCTTCTTGTGCAGTGTTGCTGTCAGCGTCTTGCGTGCTTTCTGTTTAGATCGACGGCCATATTCCCAGATGTCCTGTGCTAAAAAGAGAAAACTGTAATCGTCCAAGGTAAATTTTTATAATTTGTGGCCATGCATGACTCAGCCTGGAACTTAAAAATGCACAAACATTATCAATATGGAATACTCACTCTCTTCCTATACATAAAATTGGAAAAATGACAACTGTTTGTGATAAATGTAATGTTTCCTGGGTTTTGATGAATCTCCACTTCAGCCATCGTGCATTTTCAATTTTTGTAGTAGCAATCTTTAATGTTCTTCCACTTTTTTGCACATCCTTCGCTAAAAAACACTTAATATGAATATTGGTTCTACTTTTAACCCATCATCAATGTTCCATTGTCGGTATCTCGCAACTGGCAATTCCATCAGATATCTACACTTCCAGTTTCTACTTGGACGTTCAACAATTATTCGAGAGACATTGCTCAGCAATGTGCGAAACAATCCAAGGCCAATATATGAAACAATTAACTGCTGGAGATTGGTTGAATATCAGTTCACAGTTAAAAAAAAAAACAATTTTCCACACTGCATGGAATGTATTGATAGTAAGGATATTAGAGTGATTAATCAATGGGAATCTAGTTGTGAATACTTTCACTGCAAGAAGTATTTTTCAGTAGTTTTAATTGCAATAGTGCAAATTACTGCTTCAGATATATAGATGTTGGGGCCTTTGAACACGAAGGAGATTCAAACATCCTGAAAAGTACTAATTTTGGCAAGAAACTCTATTCCAACAACTTACCATTACCACCACCAGCCCCCTTACCAAACGTTACATCTGCTCGATTACTGCCATATGTGTTTGTAGCAGATGAAGCCTTCGCTCTGTGTGAAAACCTTCTGTGACCATACCCCAGTAGGGACATGACTGACATTAAAAGAATTTTTAACTACCGCTTATCGAGTGCCAGGCGGTATGTGGAATGTGCATTAGGTATTTTAGCCAATAAATATGTCCGATTGACTTCAGTATCGATTTGGTTGACATAATTGTTAAAGCCACTTGTGTGCTGCACAACTTTGTGAGGGAAAACGATGGGTACAACTTAATGAAGACACGTTATCGTGTCCTTTGGACAGCGTTCCGGCCTATGGGACAAGAGGGACCATGAAAGTAGCACACACACACACACACACACACACACACACACACACACACACAAAAGACCACTTTGCTGAATATTTCTGTTCTACCGCAGGTTCTGTACCCTGGCATAAGCGATGCGCAAACAATGGTGAGTGAAAAAGACTGCTGGCATAAGACACCTCTAATATTCTACAATAAAGCGCCTATATTGTAACTTGTTGTACTTACTTAATTTAACAAATTTAATTCACCAGATGTCTTTCATAAAATATTTTGTTGTATTTTTGATCTTTTATACTACCCACATTAAATGTTTTTGCTACATTTACCTAAGGCTTCTTTTGTTTCTTTGTCCATGTTGTCCCAACCTTCACCAACAACAATAGAAGTCACAGCTAGCCAACTGGCTCTTCTTTCTTGTCTGTTTCTATAATCCGCATTTTGAATATCGAATAAAAAAGGTCGAGCTTGAACTTCTAAAATAATACATTCGCTATCAAGTTCAATTTTTTCCATCTCACACATCGAAGAACTATAATGAAACACTTGACTACACGCACTAGTTTGTGTTGACACACTGAAAAGTTACTACTGGGTTCATATGGGAACGCAATGTGAGAAGCATCTTTTGACACAGGAAATGGGCCCCGACCCATCCGACTAGCGTCTGGCCTTGAGGATGCGTCCTGTCGGACGTTGGCAGAAAAAGACGCTATGTGTGGCCACTACCGGCCTTCTCCAGTCTGCCTATAACTGTGGCGTCTTTTGACACCGAGCGTCCACGTTCAAAAAACGCAAGTGTGGACGTAGCCTAAGCTGCCCCTCCTCTCATTTCTCACATCGTGAGCTAGCTACCTTCGCTACGATTATGACAAAGAGAGTGTGCTCACTGTAGAAATGCCTTATCTGCATAGCTTTACAGTTTTTCTCGTAAAACGATAGCTGCTTTAGAAATCATTTCCAATTGCAAAAGCTGTATGGTATCACTTCCTTTCAATACTACTTTAATCGTGGTGCTAACTGTCAGAAGTTAAGTGTTGAATCTTAAAGTCAGTGTCGTATGTCTCCTGGCAACCTCACAGCAGTACCTAAAATTGTCTGCATTACTAATACATTGCATCACAAACAAAACAAGAGAAAGTCTCTGAACAGATTCAAAGCAAATGCTAGTATTGTGACACGGGTGCTTCTGCCCCACAGGATGCCCCAAAAGTTCCGCCAAAGGACATAATACAATATGGCTGCCATGACGTCATCTGATGAAGCAAAGTACCGTTATCCAAGATGCCAGGAAACATGTGTTCACCACGAGGTCTGCGCCTAGTAGATTGTACCACCACCACCACCACCACATGATGTTATATGAAGAGCCAAGTATCTTTATCCGAGATGGCGGTAAACAGTTGAGGTGGGCCAAACGGTTATTCTGAAGTAACCGTTATTACAGTTCCAGTTTTTCTCTGATAATCGTTATTGTTAACGGTTATTAATAACTGCCAAGTTATTTTTCGCTAGCGAATACCGAATACTCCGAGAGTTAAATAACGACGTAGTGATAGTTGGAATATATCAGTTAAGTTATCAGTATAACTGCGAATATTGTGAAATGGCAGGAATGTCGTATGAATCGTCTCATAACCTTAGCTTATTAACTCCGGGTACATTTTAGTTGATGTTAGAACGATTATTAGTGTTTCATATTATATGTTTGTAGGTTATCGGTCGCTATTAGAAATATTATCTTCGCAGCTGCATCAGAAAGTACGCGGAACTTCGCCACAGCACTGTTTAAGTAAAATGTTAACAACGTGCGTTTTTAAGTATGAAGTAATATGTAAACTGAGTACTGTAGGTTAAATTCGAAGCTTAATTTCTTGTGCTGCTCACATAATAGAATAAAGTGTACAGCCTTGTAATACAACAAAAAATCTACGTAATGTGACAGATTCGTTTACTCCTGTGCTGTAAAAGATAGTCCTATTGGGGAAAGTGTGAGTACGCTAATCCAAGTTTTATGTGAGATTTGGAAACTGCTCGATTTCTCCAGCTACAGCATGTTGATAACATACGAAGACATGCAGATAGAAAAGGTTGACAGTGTTACATTTCTGGGACTACAACTCGATAATAATTTCAGTTGGGAAGGGCATACCACATTTTTTTCACTCTATTATTTCATAAGGGAGCATATCCTGTGGTAACTCATCAAACGTAGCAAAAGTTTTTTGCATGTAAAAGCGTGTAATAAAAATCGTTTGTGGTATAAATTCAAGAACATCATGAAGGAACCTGTCCAAGGAACTTTGTATTCTAACCACTAGTATATTTATTCCTTAATGAAATTTGTTAAAAGTATTTCCAACCAATAGCTCAATACATAATATCAGTACTAGAAATAGGAACAGCAATCTACATAAAGACCTAAAATCACTTACCTTGGTCCAAGAGGAAACCAATATTCAGGAACATGCATTTTCAATAAACTGACAGCAGGTCAGCAACCATTAAAAACTTGGTTTCAGATAAAGCACGGTTTACAGTGTGTTTGAAAGACTTTTTGATACAGAAGTGTCTGATTTCACCAGTCATCAATATGCCAGAAATGGCTATTTTAAGTGTGTCCATGCCGTCACTACACACACACACACACACACACACACACACACACACACAAACACACGGCAACAAACACGAAGATACATATAAATAATACAATAACATCAACCACCAAAAATACAATCAAACCAACGGGACAACTGCGGGAAGTGGGGGGTTTTAGGGTGATGACATGCTAGTAAAGAAAACACACCATGATCCCAAAACACAAAATGAATAACAAAAAGAAAAAAAACAGCATTCTGCTACACCAACAAAAATGTGCAGGAATCGGACACTTCCCTTGAACACTATAGGTCAACCATAGGTGACCATACCAAAACACCAATACCCACAACTGAAAGCATGAAAATTGGAATCGGACGTTTTCCTTGACCTACATAGGTAAACCTCAGATGACGATAGCAAAACATCAACACATACAACTATGAAAATGGGAATCGGTCTTTCCGGTGACCTATATAGGTCCACCACAGCTACTGATGTCAAAAAACCAACACCTACAACTGCGAAAAATATAACCACAATTCCAAAAGTCCACAAATCAATCATCCCTACATAAATTAAATCACATTCAATACTTCATAAACACACAAAACATCCCAGCTAGAAAAAAAAAATTTGATTACCACCAGCAAATTTCGGAACTAGATCGGCCAGACCCCCCCCCCCCCCCCCCCCATACACACAAAAACCAACTCATAAACACCGTGCCGCAATGACATTCA
The DNA here is from genome assembly GCF_023897955.1 of Schistocerca gregaria. Taxonomy (NCBI): domain Eukaryota; kingdom Metazoa; phylum Arthropoda; class Insecta; order Orthoptera; family Acrididae; genus Schistocerca; species Schistocerca gregaria. The sequence goes on from NC_064920.1 coordinate 12,959,698, forward strand.
CACACCACAACACCTTTTTACGTCGAAGCAGACGGGTGGAATCGGACGCTTCCATTGACCCCTCCTTGTACTCTGTAGGTGAATATCGTAACAGAGACTAATAGACTAGCTTAGGTGAAAATTCTGCTATATTTCAGTTATGACAGCACTTGGTTGCAACAGAGAAGAGCGGGTATTCTGTGTATGATAAATTTATTAAAAGTGCGTAACTGTTTTATTCTGACAGTGTATCAATTCTGTAAATATTAACAGTTACTGTAATATATTCACATATTTTGACAATACCCTGACAAATGATGAGGATAATAATTATTATATTCAACTTATTATGTTATTCTTTCTGACATGTTATTTGTTGTTCGCGATGGCCAGCGGCTATTTCCGAAGAAGTACGTAAATATTTGTTCGCTCCAGTAACTATCGCCTCTGAAATATCACCGGGGTCTAAGACTGGAGTCACTTTGTCAGGAACACAGACACACAGTTATTCCATTACCAACTTCCAGGTTACCTGTAATGGTAGCCCGATAACTGCCAGAGAGCGAGAACTGTGATCCAATAACGATAACTGCCAGAGGAAAATACCGATCTCTGACAGTTATTTCCATAGTCGCTCGAATTACTTATGGTACCTCTCTTTATACTACCCGTCCAAGCTAAACTGACATATGAGGCGGTGGCTTAAGGGAACGACCGTACTTGTTAATGCCTGTACTGCAGCTCCTGTCAGCCACCGCTCGGACACTAATTTTATAGAATTGTTTGTGCTAAAAGTAACGAAGACGCACGATATAGTACACAGTTCTTCTCAACAGATGGCGGGCAGTCTCACAGTTATTCCCATGGCCTATAGAATGCCTTCCAAATGGTCTACCCTCTCCCTAGTTCCTAACTAGATCTCCGATGAGTTGACGGGTAAGCGTAGTACGATCTTCGGTCAACAGATGGCGTGAGGCACTGTTGACATTAGACAGTTATTGAAAGAACTGCCTGTATCAGAGGAACGGTTATCGCAGTGACCGTTACTTCTCAGTAACCGGTTATTTCTATCAGTTATGTTATTTTTTGCCTTCTCTAGTAAACAGTGTGTTCACCACGAGGTATGGACCTAATACACAGTGCCACCACCAGAGAGCGCTGTCGTCCGCTCTGTGACTTAATCGAAGATGGTGGTCTGGGTAATGGAGAGGGTGGGTCTCGTAACAGGAAATTCAAGGGTATATTGTTTATTTATTAAAAAAATCAATTTCTGGGGGTTGGATTTCTCTGGCTCATCATTCTCTGCTGTTTGGAAATATGTAGGTATTGTAAGAAGTAATTACATGGAGCAAACATGTTGCATAACCCAAGTGTTCGGCACTGTACCTCGGGTGTCTTAACCTAATGTTTGTCTCTATGTCAGCACTTAACCTATTATTCTGTTAAGTGGTTTTCCATGTCACCCCCATTTCCTTAAACTATTTTATCGCCTTTGATACCAAATTAAGTAATTAGTTATGTTCTCCCACCATTTTCTGGTACACTTTTCGAATTTCACATACTTTTGAATGCCATTTCTGGCGCATTCTTCTTCGTCCCCCACCCCCTTAATTGACTGCACTGTATTTCACATAAAAATTATGAAAATTAACCTAGTTTTTTTGCACTTAACCTGCTGTTCTGCTCCATGTCACCCACTCACTCACACCCTCCCCTAACTATTGTACTCCTAACAGAATGTTGATATAAAAAATTTATGCAAATTAATTAAATCAATATTTTTCACACGTATGGGGTAGCTATTTTTAATTTGCAGCATTCCTACTCGTTGGTGAAATTGTTGGAATACAGTCTAAACAAAAGATCGCTAATAAAAAACACATCCTGCCACTCGACTCCCAATGCCGTTGCAGGCCCGGCTACGACCCCACCCCGAACGTTGCCGCCACAGAATCACCCTGGCATCCACGGGCCACCGTCCCTCAGGCTAGTGGGTTAGGGATGCAGCAAGAAGGCTGCTCGTAGCGGGCTGATTCCACAGCGTCTCCTCGTCCGCCATCACTTCCTTGCCAATCAAGTGAGGTACAGCACTCACCCCTATCCACCCCGGCATAGAACTCCAAGGTGTGTTCACACCCATCCCATATGCGAAATGCCTCTGGGCAGCACATGTGTTTACCATTGCTGACACTATACCTGTGGGTACTGATGTGACAGACCGCACTACAGAAATCTGTTCCAGAAAAGCACATGCTGATTTCCCCCTAACGATCCTAATGGGTCATATGAACTGCATCCAGCCGTGATTACCTGCTCCAGCGTGATTAACACCTCGCCACGAAATGCCCACTTGGCAACTCACCATCTAAAAGGTTCTCAATGTTATACTGTCGTCACACGGCTATGTAAATATGAACCGAGTCGACAACTCCGAAATTGTATAGTATTCCAGAAATAGTTAATGGTCGCTTTTGTAGGATCTTTTATGATGTCTCAGCTTCTCCACATGGAAATTCTTGTCCTAACGGAACCTGTTTACGAAAATAGCTCAGAATAACCTCGAATGCATGCTTCCTCAGGGTCCTAACATGGCACCCTGTCCATCACGTGTTACCCTCCTGCTTACAACACACACAAACGTTCTCACTGCTGTGTAGAGACTCCTATATCTCAGCACAAAGGATGTTGTGTGAATGAATGGAGGATTATGATTGTCTCTTATCAAATTTACCCTCCGAATTACTGAAGCTGCCAGTGTGGAAGCATCATCCATTCTTCCCCCCCTCTGCAGACCAGACTCTCAGCGGTTTTTTTACACAGACTGACATAATTTACCGGCAATTAAACCCTACAAACTACCTTACAAATCGTCAAATACAGAAAGACTCTTACTCAATTACGCTGCTCTTGCACTGAGGACAGGAGCTTGAATATTAGAACGTGAAACCAATCTCTGACCCATCAATATATCACCGCATACCGTATAGATCTAGTAAACATGCAATTTGTATCCTGCTCCATACAAAGTCAGCCCTTTTACATCATTCGTACATATACCGTGAAGACAGACAGCATAGTACGTATACTCGCTGCAGTAGATATTTACCTTGAGGTCAGGTGGGCATCCACACACAACGCGTGACCAGAGCGCCCACAGTGGATTGATGTCACTCTCAGAACTGTTCTACAAATTCAGCCTCGTTTGCCCCCTTGGCACAAATGCAATACTGTTTCTGGTCTTGACCAGCTTGCTTGCTTCCTCACATTTCCACACCCATCTACGGACTCTGGGATTACAAGAACATACCTAATTTCGCATGGCTTGCTAGAATATCATACCATTTTCGCAGTGCACCTCAATATAAAAAACGTATTGATATTGCTTGCATAGCAGTACCACTCGTGCAATATAATTCCGAAGATATAGACTGGAAATTATTTCTCTAGAAATCCGAAACTTTTGCAAGGTGGGGCGTGCTGTAAACCATTGTTGTCACGTCTGCAAAGACATTTACTCGGAAACGTAAAAAAAAATAAAAAATAAAAATAAAAATAAAAAATACTGATATTTCCACTCGCGAATATTGATGTCGGTGATGTAGTAGATTCCAAATCATCCCTATAATTTACAAGGTCAACTAAGATGTTTCTCATGTCTAGAGAACTGGCAAACTTGTCTTACACATGTTAGATGCACACACCACAAACAATCGAGCTTCTCTCAACTAAATAAAGGCGCCAAATGTGCAGAAGCGGTCAACCACACAATTTACATGCTGAGAATAACGGTCCAGCACAAATGCACCTCCATATTCAATCTTCTCAAATTTGCACGTGATCACGAAAGCTGTTGTTGTTGTTGTTGTTGTTGCGGTCTTCAGACCTGAGACTGGTTTGATGCAGCTCTCCATGCTACTCTATCCTGTGCAAGCTTCTTCATCTCCCAGTACCTACAGCAACCTACATCCTTCTGAATCTGCTTAGTGTAGTCACCTCTTGGTCTCCCTCTACGATTTTTACTCTCCACGCTGCCCTCCAATACTAAATTGGTGATCCCTTGATGCCTCACAACATGTCCTACCAACCGATCCCTTCTTTTGGTCAAGTTGTGCCACAAACTTCTCTTCTCCCCAATCCGATTCAATACTTCTTCAATAGTTATATGATCTACCCATCTAATCTTCAGCATTCTTCTGTAGCACCACATTTCGAAAGCTTCTATTCTCTTCTTGTCCAAAATATTTATCGTCCATGATTCACTTCCATACATGGCTACACTCCATACAATACTTTCAAAAATGACTTCCTGACACTTAAATCTATACTCCATGTTAACAAATTTCTCTTCTTCAGAAATACTTTCCTTGCCATTGCCAGTCTACATTTTATATCCTTTCTACTTCGACCATCATCAGTTATTTTGCTCTACAAATAGCAAAACTCCCTTACTACTTTAAGTGTCTCATTTCCTAATCTAATTCCCTCAGCATCACCCGACTTAATTCGACTACATTCCATTATCCTCATTTTGCTTTTGTTGATGGTGATCTTATATCCTCCTTTCAAGACACTCTCCATTCCATTCAACTGCTCTTCCAAGTCCTTTGCTGTCTCTGACAGAATTACAATGTCATCGGCGAATCTCAAAGTTTTTATTTCTTCTCTGTGGATTTTAATACCTACTCCAAATTTTTCTTTTGTTTCCTTTACTGCTTGCTCAATATACAGATTGAATAACATCGGGGAGAGGCTACAACCCTGTCTTACTCCCTTCCCGACCACTGCTTCCCTTTCATACCCTGTGACCCTTATAACTGCCATCTGGTTTCTGTATAAACTGTAAATAGCCTTTCGCTCCCTGTATTTTACCCCTGCCACCTTCAGAATTTGAAAGAGAGTATTCCAGTCAACATTGTCAAAAGTGTTCTCCAAGTCTACAAATGCTAGAAACGTAGGTTTGCCTTTCCTTAATCTTTCTTCTAAGATAAGTTGTAAGGTCAGTATTGCCTCATGTGTTCCAGTATTTCTTCGGAATCCAAACTGATCTTCCCCGATGTCGGCTTCTATTAGTTTTTCCATTCGTCTGTAACGAACTCGTGTTAGTATTTTGCAGCTGCGGCTAATTAAACTGATTGTTCGGTAATTTTCACATCTGTCTACACCTGCTTTCTTTGGGATTTGAATTATTATATTCTTCTTGAAGTCTGAGGGTATTTCGCCTGTCTCATACATCTTGCTCACCAGCTGGTAGAGTTTTGTCATGACTGGCTCTCCCAAGGCCGTCAGTAGTTCTAATGAAATGTTGTCTACTCCGGGGGCTTTGTTTCGACTCAGGTCTTTCAGTGCTCTGTCAAACTCTACACGCAATATCATATCTCCCACTTCATCTTTATCTACATCCTCTTCCATTTCCATAATATTGTCCTCAAGTGCATCACCCTTGTATAGACCCTCTATATACTCCTTCCACCTTTCTGCTTTCCCTTCTTTGATTAGAACTGGGTTTCCATCAGAGCTCTTTATGTTCATACAAGTGGTTCTCTTATCTCCAAACGTCTCTTTAATTTTCCTGTAGGCAGTAGCTATCTTACCCCTAGTGAGATAAGCCTCTACATCCTTACATTTGTCCTCTAGCCATCCCTGCTTAGCCATTTTGCACTTCCTGTCGATCTCATTTTTGAGACGTCTGTATTCCTGTTTGCCTGCTTCATTTACTGCATTTTTATATTTTCTCCTTTCATCAATTAAATTCAATATTTCTTCTGTTACCCAAGGATTTCTACTAGCCCTCGTCTTTTTACCTACTTGATCCTCTGCTGCCTTCACTACTTCACCCCTCAAAGCTACCCATTCTTCTTCTACTGTATTTCTTTCCCCCATTCCTGTCAATTGCTCCCTTATGCTCTCCCTGAAACTCTGTACAACCTCTGGTTCTTTTAGATTATCCAGGTCCCATCTCCTTAAATTCCTACCTTTTTGTAGTTTCTTCAGTTTTAATCTACAGGTCATAACCAATAGATTGTGGTCAGAGTCCACATCTGCCCCTGGAATTGTCCTACAATTTAAAACCTGATTCCTAAATCTCTGTCTTACCATTATATAATCTATCTGATACCTTTTAGTATCTCCAGGATTCTTCCATGTATACAACCTTCTTTTATGATTCTTGAACCAAGTGTTGGCTATGATTAAGTTGTGCTCCGTGCAAAATTCTACCAGGCGGCTTCCTCTTTCATTTCTTTGCCCCAGTCCATATTCACCTACTACGTTTCCTTCTCTCCCTTCTCCTACTACCAAATTCCAGTCACCCGTGACTACTAAATTTTCGTCATCCTTCACTATCTGAATAATTCCTTTTATTTGATCATACATTTCTTCTTCGTCATCTGCAGAGCTAGTTGGCATATAAACTTGTACTACTGCAGTAGGCGTGGGCTTTGTGTCTATCTTGGCCACAATAATGCGTTCACTATGCTGCTTGTAGTAGCTTACACGCACTCCTATTTTCCTATTCATTATTAAACCTACTCCTGCATTACAGCTATTTGATTTTGTGTTTATAACCCTGTATTCACCTGACCGAAAGTCTTGTTCCTCCTGCCATCGAACTTCACTAATTCCCACTATATCTAACTTTAACCTATCCATTTACACGTTTTAAATTTTCTAACCTACCTGCCCGATTAAGTTATCTGACTTTCCACGCTCTGATTCGTAGAACACCAGTTTTCTTTCTCCTGATAACGACATCCTCTTGAGTAGTCCCCTCCCGGAGATCCGAATGGGGGACTATTTTACCTCCGGAATATTTTACCCAAGAGGACGACATCATCATTTAATCATACAGTAAAGCTGCATGCCCTCGGGAAAAATTACTGCCGTAGTTTCCCCTTGCTTTCAGCCGTTCGCAGTACCAGTACAGCAAGACCGTTTTGGTTATTGTTACAGGGCCAGATCAGTCAATCATCCAGACTGTTGCCCCTGCAACTACTGAAAAGGCTGCTGCCCCTCTTCAGGAACCACACGTTTGTCTGGCCTCTCAACAGATACCTCTCCGTTGTGGTTGCTATCTGTATCGCTGAGGCACGAAAGCCTCCCCACCAACGGCAAGGTCCGTGGTTCATGGGGGGATACTGTAGGTTCAACCACAATGGAGGGTTATCTGTTGAGAGGCCAGGCAAATGTGTGGTTCCTGAAGAGGGGCAGCAGCCTTTTCAGTAGTTGCAGGGGCAACAGTCTGGATGCTTGAAAAGCTATCCAACACATACTAAGTATTAATTAGTTATTCGGTCATCTAGAGGACAACACGGTTAATTCATCTACATTCCTACACTCCAACAGCCCTCTCCATTCTGACAGCTCCTACCGTTAATGGGAAACATAAATCAGCCCCCATACAAATCACTGGTGTTGTTTCAGGCTGAGCAGGTGTATTGTGCTTGTATCACACAGAGTCGATGTTGTTAGGCAGTAGTTTTTTCGTTTTATGGTTCTATAACATAGTTTATCGTAGAGAAAGCAGGAAGATGGGTATATGCCATGTGCTTGAAATATAATTCTTACATTGGAATATTAACAGCGCTGCATTCCACATGACTGATAGGTCAGTAAATCAAGCGAAGTAACACACAGCCCGTTTTAAGTTTGGAACTTTGTGGCCTTAGGAGTTCATATGTTTATGTTCTCTCTTATGAATACTGATTCAAGACTCTGGTAATTGTACTTTAAAATTGATAGCTTGGTCGATTTACATGAAAATGCTTTGGACTACATTTCTCTGAAGCTCCATTATGCATAAAAATCACCCATTTCTTGTTCTTCTTAACCGTTTGCTATTACATCACAACACTTTCAAATCTGGTACTATGCATCGATAAGGAGTGCTAACCTCCTCGACATGGACGCATCTCAAGAAATCTTGCACACTTGGATGGGCAATGACTCCACAAGCCCCATTCATTCACGAGACATGGAATGTAACGGCCTTCTTCTAGTCGATTGCAGATTAAATCGGTAATGGTGCTGCAGGGCGGGTTGGTTAACGAGTGTCAGGGGCTCTTTCAGTCTCTAATTTTACCCTAAGACTCCGAAAATGCTCTGTTACTCCCATCATGATAGAGATAGATCATAAATTAAGCACTATGCTCAAAGTGTTAGAAATATGTAGAGCACTGTCTGTTATACTTTGATGATAGATGTTTTTGAGAATTAACAATGCATGGATGTACTGCACTACATAGTCATCTATCCACATTCGAAATGATACTTGCAAAGTGGAGTAGGGGGTGGTTTAGCTATGATACTGAAATTGAGAAACTTGCTGGCACATCATTGGCCAGTGTTGAAGTTACTGTAAAATTGTTCACACAATCAACTGTAATGCTCATCATTTCTGTACATCGGGGTGTCTTTTCCATTCCAACCGTCCACTGGTATGCTGTTGGTTACCGCATAATGATTGACATCGTTTGTTTGAGTTGGAGGAAGAGTTTTGGTGGAGGGACAACACCTTCAGGGATGGACAGCACTGAAACAGTATCCACAGGTATAGTGTCAGCAACGGTAAACACATGTGCTGCCCAGAGGTCTTTCGCGTATGGGATCGGTGTGAGCGCATCTTGGAGTTCTGTTGAGAAGTTGAAAGAGATGTGTGCTGTACCTCACGTGACCAGCGAGGATATGACGGTGGAGGATGTGTTTTTTATTAGCGATCTTTTGCTTAAACTGTATTCCATAGATTTCAACAACCAACAGGATGCGACGAATTAAAAAAAAAAAAAGAAAAAAAAACATACGTGTGAAAAATATTGATTTAATTAATTTGCTTAAATTTTTTATATCAACGTGGTGTTGGTGGTACGATAGTTAAGGGGAGTTTAATTTGCATAGTTTTTATGTAAAATGCAATGCAATCGTTTAAGGTGATGGGTGACAAAGAAGAATGCGCCAGAAATGGTGTTCGAAGACATGTGAAATTCGAAAAGTGTACCAGAAAATGGTGGGAAGACATAACTAATTACTTAATTTGGTATCAAAGGCGATAAAATAGTTTAAGGAAATGGGGGTGACATGGAAAACCACTTAACAGAACAATAGGTAAGTGCCGACAAAGGGCCAAACATAAGGTTGACACCTGGAGTACAGTGCCAAACATTAAGTTATGCAACATGTGTGCTCCATGTGATTATTTCTTGCAAGACCTACATGTTTCCACACAGCAGAGAATGATGAGCAAGAAAAATCCAACCCCCACAAATTGATTTTTTTTATAAATAAACAATATACCCAAGAATCCTGTTATGAGACCCATCCTCTCCATCACCCAGACCGCCATCTTGGATTAAGTCACGGAGCGGACGACAGTGCCCTCTGGTGGTGGTTCTGTGTACTAGGCTCATACCTCGTGGTGAACAAACTGTTTCCCGTCATCTTGGATAACAGCAGTTCCTTCGTCAGGTGACGTCATTACCGCAGTCTTGGATGATGTCATCATGACAGAACGTTTGGGGCACCCTAGCAGTCGGAACCCCCTTGCCTCAGTACTACTACTTTTACCACGAATCTGTATTTTGTTCATCATCTCAGCTTGAAACAAGATGGGATCATTGAGGGAAGCAATGAACAAGCTTGTTAATGTCCATTATGTATGGTAGATATGGAGGTAAAAAATAAATGAAGGTGAACAACTGTACATTTGCTTCAGCAGTCACAAGTTCAACTTGTCCCTGTTGATCCCCAATTTGATTTATGACTCTGTGGCATCGATGTATTACTCTATTATCCACAATATCTCCACACTTTGAACGTTTTCCTGATATTCTAGTAGTGTATGACACTAGACTGGACGTAAATGCAATCAATGCAAGGTCGACAGTACCTTCACCATTTATTGACATTTTGGACAAGGTTATTTTGCACCTATTTCTAGTGTTGATAAAATAAATTTTCACCGCAAGCCGAACAGGGTAAGTGTGTAACTCATTCGCATTTTTCAATGGAGTAATCTACTTTCAGTTTGAAGCTGTCTCTTACGTCAGTGCTTGGTAGCGCTGCCTCACAGAGGCCTGCTGGTGATATTTTGGCACTTTGTAATTGTTCACTCACTTTCAGCATTGCTGCTGAGTGATTCTGCTGAATTTTAGTAATATTCTCTTTTCATATTGGTGAAGTAATCTGAATAGTCACAGCGTTTACGTGAGACCGAGGTCGTAAATTTAATTTTTCGAACATAGGAATGTCATTCCACACTTAAAATTTCAAATGGTTTTGCATTTCATGTCTTGAACTGTTTGCATTAACAGCCACCAGAGTAATGGCGGAGAGCTAAATGAAGCAGTGTCACATTTGCTCCCTGGCTCCGTGCTCTCTCGCAATCGAAGACAAGGCTAGGTGCTGGTTCAGATCTCGTTGAACTATTGACGCGTACCGTTTCAGTTTTTTTTATAATTTTTTTTCTTCTGGAAATAGCCAGAACAGAATTCAGTAACAAAATGCTAAATGCATAGCCCATCAGAACATGAGCCTATTTTAATTTATTTTTATTCTTAACTGTCAACATTCTTTTGTAATGCAATAAACATAATTGTTACTACTGTTACTGTTATTCATTCACTCGCAAGAGCTTTCCTACCCGTTTGGTACTGATGCGCGTGACCTGTAAATCTGTAAGACTGCAGTGTTTGATGGCTTCCCATACAGAATACGCGGCGCTAGGAGATGACACTTCTTACCAAACCTGCTTGCACCCCTCCTATGAGCACCCATGTAAGATGAACGTGAGAAACATATTGCTATATACAGCTGTCCCTAGCACAGCTAAGAGTTGGTAACATTGTTGCATTTATTTGGCAACCCTGTGACAGTGCATTTACTTCCACATGTGGTCCTGAATCGTTCCGCTAAATTCACTTGGAATTCTGCTTCCATTTCGATGATTTATTCTAATTAATCCTCACGTACGACGAGACACTGGGACAGAGAATTTAATTACTGGAATCCAGGAATGCCATAATTCACCTAAGTTAGGTTATTATTTTCTGCTTTATTTAATGCAGAACGTTAGAAGAAATTCTTTACCAAAATCTGAAGAAAACCTCCAAACATTAACTCTTCTCACAAACTCAGTAAGCTGTCAAATGTTCCCCAAAGATCTGATTATTTTCCTGGCATCACATTATTGTAAAACATACATAGAACACCCAACAAATCATATTATATATACATTTTCTTGTAATTCAATGCTTTAAATTATATAAAATGAGAGGCCTAGTAAATTGAAACAAAAGGTATCAGGTAGCAATCTGTATTTTCCTGCATTGCATACATAATATGTCTCAAGTATTTTCAACTGAGGAAGAATATTCTTTATGTGAATATTTGAAAACAGCAAACAAGTTACGCCATATCCTGAATGCAAAAGTGGTGCACATGTGCTTGCATATGAATTTTCTTCTGAAAATGAAACGAAAATTCCGGAAAATTGGAAAAGAGAGGGCAAAGCTAGAAGTGACTGGTTTAGAGGTTTCATAAGAAGGTGTCCAGAACTCTCTCTTCGTACACCAGATGCAAACAGTAGAAGCAGAAGAAACAGCTTTAATAAACACAATGTTAGATAGTTTTTTGATAATTTTCAACAGATTATCATTTGGGAAGTTCTTGGACCAGAATCTGTATGGAACATAGATGAAACTGGAACCCACTACAGTCCACAAACCAGGAAAAATAGTGGCTGTATGAAGAGGGAAACACGTAGAAAAAATGACTTCTGCCGAGACAGATGAACTTGTGACAGCACGTTGTGCAATAAATGCTATCGGAGCCCACATACCACCATTAATGATCTTTCCACGTGTGAACTGGCAGCATAGGATGCTGCATGGAGCTCCTCTTGGAATCAGTGGTTCCATTCATTCCAGCAGTTCTATTTACAAAACATTTTCGGAAATAAGTGCAGTGCTGAACACAAAGTGCTTATCATTACGGACAATCATTATAGTCATATTAGTTTGGAATCTTTACATTCAAGGGGGGGGGGAGAATTGTTTTACTCTTTTGACAGTTACTCCCCATACATCCCATAAAATGCAACCCCTTGGTATGTCAGTGTATGGTCAATGGGAGACATTATAATTCTGCAGCAGGGGACTGGACTGCAGCACATCCAGGAAAAACTATCACTATCTATAGTAATTGCGAAAGCGTTACGGAAATGATAGATAAACTCCAGTGGAAGACTCTGCAGGAGAGACGCTCAGTAGCTCGGTACGGGCTTTTGTTAAAGTTTCGAGAACATACCTTCACCGAAGAGTCAAGCAGTATATTGCTCCCTCCTACGTATATCTCGCGAAGAGACCATGAGGATAAAATCAGAGAGATTAGAGCCCACACAGAAGCATACCGACAATCCTTCTTTCCACGTACAATACGAGACTGGAATAGAAGGGAGAACCGATAGATTTACTCAGGGTACCCTCCGCCACACACCGTCAGGTGGCTTGCGGAGTATGGATGTAGATGTAGATAGATCTCTGAGATTTTTGGTACAGCTTTCCCTAAAACTTTTACACCCAGCAGTGTGATCAGTGGTTTTTGGGTTCAGACATATGACCCTTTCACTCTAATGTATTTATAAATGATGAATTTTCGTCTGCATATACGACAGGGCGCTTAGAATCTGTGGAAGAGTTTGATTCTTTAAAAAATCTGATTCAGTATCAAAACCTTTATCTTCTGGAATCAGACCTACTGCATACAGATCCTATGAAGATATCAGATGACAACCAAGATAGCAGCCTGCACTACAAATACACAATAAAGGAAATCAGCATCTACTGCAATCCTAATGAACAGTCCAGTAAAACATAAACTTGAGGAAGAACTCAGAAATGCACGAAGACTGAAACCTGTGGGAATACCTATGAGACCATTTTTTGAATACAAGAAACAAAAGAATAGGCCTAAAGTTGAAACTTCTCAAAGTGAAGAACTGTCTTCATAAAAGTCCCATAATGATTTGGAGAGTTTGAGTAGGAGTATTTCTGTTGAAATTGCATGATGAACCAATCATTGGTAAATGAATCATTGCGACCTTCCAAACAAAGAAAACTGAAAAACATGATGAAGAGAATTTCACTGTAAATCATGCCAGAAAGACAGAGGACCAATGGTTCAATTGACAAGAAGCTGAAGATATATGTGACATTGAAAGAAACCAAATTCTATGAGTGAGTGATTTCATCACCAGCATTTTCTTCAAAGAATGACAGAGTTACCAGTTTCAGTTTCAACAGTGTCAAATTCGAGTGCTTTAATATTGAGTAATTACTATGTTTGTCTATAATTTTGTCATGTTAAATATTTCAAACACAGGCAACCATTACTGATAATCTCAAGAAGTATACTTTTTTCTTTGTATGAATGTACTTACCTTATAAATCATCTTTGATACACTAAACATGCTATTCTAATGTTATTGTCAGTTATTTCAATTATTTAAAATATATATTTGATAACTCAGTGAGTTTTTGAAGATCCTGTAACACATTTTGTAGGCTACAGATTGCAACTTAATCAATGCACCTAGAGATCATGGATAAATTTGTTGTTTAAGGTTCTTATGTTAATTTCTTTCGTTAATAAACCTCAATTCCCTCTTTTAAATCCAATAGACAAAATAAAATTTGGTTTGAATAATGAATTGATTATTTTATTTACCACAATAAAGTGGTGGATCAAGTCTCCCCATAAAGGGACCAAGTGTCCCATATATGGTGAAACTTGATCCATTCTGCATAACTTTAGATTTTTTTATGGTCTTGTGACCTGTAAAGTCGTGAGCTCTTGGGATCACAATTGGCAGTGAAAGTACTTGACCATCTCAAACAGCAAGCAGTTCATAATCGTAAGTGCTCTATTTTTGTTGCGAAGCTGACAGCTTGTGTGAAAAAAAGGGGAGTGCCAAACAACATCGAGCAGTCTAGCTAGCATCTTCCACCAATGCGAGAGGTGTTTCAAATTTGGGGTGCGCCAGAAGTTAGCTTTGCTCCTTCAAAGGCACGCCTCATCACGTCTGCCCATTTGATCTGAGAATTTCCCTTACAGAAAGTATTTGCAGTGAGTGGTTCTCAACGCGGCTAAGCGAGGCAGACGACACTGGTAAAAATTAAGCATTTCTAGGAAACCACCTAGTTTACGGTGAGTTTTGGACTGTGAAATCTTTGTTATGACCGCTAATTTCTAAGCAAACAGAAGTGACCCCGCTGATGAAATCAGATGGACCAAGAAGGTAATCTGTGGTTGGAAAAATACACTGGAGGTCGCGTTGTTGCTGGAAACGATTAAGTAGCCCTGTCTGTCCCAAAGGAGGTCATAAGAAAACATGACAGTACCACACTGTATTCCTCTAAATGTGTCTGGTGCTTATCTGCAGGGGCCAAAAAGATAATAAGGATTTCATCTAGGTACATAAAACATTACGACACTCCTTGCACCATGGAATCAATAAACCTTTACCAACACTGTGCAGCACTGCGTAGACCGAATGTCACTAAGAGACTCTCGAACAAGCCAAATGGTGGGACAATGGATGTTTTTGGGATGTCCACATTCATGAGAGGAATTTGAATGAAAGCCAGTTGCACCATGCAAAGTATAGTTATAATTGCAAATATGTTTCTTGGGTTTGCCGCCGGATCATACTGTGTAAATCGCACAGTATCTCTTAGGTGCAGCTGCTCGACATCATCAGGTGGAGGCAGCTGCTGCTGTCATTGCTGCAAGGCGCGACTGATGATAATCGCCGGGGCCTTTGTCGGCAGGTAAAATGACGAGTTCTTTGTCCGGTCTCAAGTCTCACAGGGCCTTCCTTTCTGCTGAGCTGATGTTGTACTTGCTCAGTGGTGATCGTGTTAAAATTCGGCAGGTGTCTCTCCTGATCTCTTCTGCAACGTCACTGGGCAGCTTCAAAATTGCCTGTTCTATGCTAGCTATGACATCTTACCATTCCTGGACGTCTTAGTCAGAAGAAGAGCCGATGCTACACTGGGACAGAGCGACTATCGCAAATCGACTCGTATAGAGCTATATTTGCAGGCCACACAAGTTGCCATCATCCTGTGCAACGTGGTAGTGTCCTAGGCTCTTTGGTGTGTAGAGCATATGTAGTCTCAGATGCCGACAGTCTACCTGGTGAGCTACAACACCTGAGAACTATATTCCGACAGAATGTTTATTCCGATAGGCAGATATACCGTGCATTCTATTCCGAGCAAACTCAAAGCAGGGATGTAATTGAAGATATGGAGGCACCCACTGCAACAGCGTTCGTGCCCTATTTTGGCGGGACATCTTATATTGGACAGACATGCCGAACCGTGGAAGAACGTCGCGTCAAACATCATCGTCGTACACGCCTGGGACAACCTGATAAATCAGCGGTAGCAAAACATTGCCTGGACACGAGACATCGTATGCTTTATGAACAGACGGAAATTTTATCCCCAGTGTCATCTATCTGCAACTGTGTTATTAAGGAGCCCATACACATCCGCACGGCGGACAATCTTATCGACAGGGATGCAGGTTTTCAACTGAGCGCCACCTGGAATTCGGCACTGGCTGCCATTAAATCAAATACAGGGAAAACAAGAACTTCCGTTTCCTCAAGTGGCGCAACACGTAGTTGAGATTTAGTTCAGACTTTAACCGCAGGGGCGTCCGGCAGCACAGTCATTGCCCATAGCGTGCGTGCGGACGGCCTTTCTGCAGCTCCCAGCAGGGGGCACCAGGAGCGCCGCTTTCCTCCAACTACGTGTGTCCTCCCACGCATGCGTATTGCCTGCTCCCGTCACGATAAATCCCGACGACGACGCGCAATTATCATCAGTTGCGCCTTGCAGCAGTGACAGCAGCAGCCACCACCACCCGATGATGCCGAGCAGCTGCACCGAAGAGATACTGTGCGATTTACACAATACGATCCGGCGGCAAACCCGAGAAGCGTATTTGCAACAGATCCGTCGGGAAAGCATGAAAAGTAGTTATAATCTCTTAACAGTGGTACTGGATATCTGTCTGGTACTGTCCTTGCATTAAGAGCACAATAATCGTCACATGAGGACCAAGCACCCATCACATGAGCACCAAGAATACTTCTAGGGTACTATATGGAATGGTGATGACTATGGAATACCAGAAGGGTGAGTAATATCTTCTTTGAGGATAGACTTGAACCCTACTTTTGCTACAACCAGATGGTCAGGAGGTAATTGCTTAGGTCCGCACAAAACTGGTCGTCAATCAGCCATTTTAATGTAATGAACGTATTGTGATGTACCTGTCTTAGAGTGTCTGGAGGTCGCGTTGTTGCTGGAAACGATTAAGTAGCCCTGTCTGTCCCAAAGGAGGTCATAAGAAAACGTGACATATATTTTTTATATTGTTTAGGAACCACTGTGACTCATCAGTGCTGCCAGAAAGTAATTCCTTTAAAAGGTCATCTAATGTGGAAATGGATAACTTGCCCCAAAAGCAACACATTCCCACCGTCTCCTTCTTCCAATACATTGCCCCACAAAATTTGCATGCCTTGTTCATGTGGTCAATTTTGATAAACCTGTGGTAGGTGTACTCTAAAGACGGATCACAGTTAAAAGCACTTTTTTTAAAAAACCTCATGCATTCATTGCAAATATTTTCTGACATTCAGATTGTCATTGAGTAATAGTGAGTTTGAATGCTCCAGATGCACGTACAGAGGATATGAGTTTACCTGATGCCATAAAGCTGCCTCTTCGGCTGTCTCAGAAGCATGTTCAAAGGCAATGCATTATACTTACTTTTGTTGAGTATATGAATGCTCTGGTGTCTCAACTATAGACTGAGATGGAACGCATTCAGTGTTCTGCCGGTCCATAGCATCGGCCTGTGCCGAGGTTTCAGCCGCTCGATCATTTGCCTGACATTCTACCTGCTCAATTGTGCACTGTTCAGCAAGAAACAACGAATGATGCTGTCTAGCTATCTTCACAGCTTGAGCTCACTGTCAGATCTGTGGAAGATTTCACTGTGTTTGCCAGTCATTCCAAATTTAAACAGTAACAGCTAAATTGAGGAACTGATGATGTGAGATATCTGACCTAATAGTTAAACAATGGAAAATCCAGCACGAAATAATGTCAGTATTATGAAACGGGAAGACTGCTACACACCATATAGTGAGGATACTGAGTCACAGATAGGCACAACAAAACGTTTGATAAACAAGCTTTGGGCCAAAAAGCCTTCTCCTGAATAAGACGACATACACACGCACATTCACACTAATGCATGTCACGCACACATGACAGCAGTCTCTGGCAGCTGGAGCCAGACTGTGAGCAGCAGGGCATTCTGGAAGAGACACGTGGCTGGGGGTAAGGAGGAGGCTGGGGTGGGGAGGGCTGCCAGATACTGTGGTCATGTGTGTGAGTTGCATTTGTGTGAAACTGTGTGTGTGTACGCGTATGTGTATGATGTCTGTTTTTGACAAACGTCTTGTTGGCCAAAAGCTAACTTTACACACAGTGTTTTTGTTGTGCTTTTGTGTGGCTCAGCATCTCCGCTTTATGGCAACAATTACCCTTTTCATTGTACTGTTACATTCCTGTAAGATAAAATCATCACTAAACTCTATAACAATGTAATGTATGCACATGAAAATATTTTTCAGTACGTAGAATGTTTTAGAAATGTATTGTCTTGTGATGTAATCAGGATTCATAAGCACTGACTTGGCTTATCTGTTTGGATTTGAATGACTTATAATTTTTTTGTAGATTTCGAGTGCTTCTAGGGTCTCGATAGTTCAAAAGAATTAATGTTGAAAACTTGGATTGTGGGAGTATACAGGACTAGGATTTTATCATGATTCTTAAACACTGACTTACTCTTGGTTTTTCCCCTTGGATTTCAATGATTCATAGTTTCTTCGGTCACTCATATTGTTCCTGGCATATCGAAAGTTTGCTTTTTGGACACTGATGTGACTTTTCTAGTTAGATTTGAGGGATTCAGAGTTTCTTCAGTAATTTTGTTGGTTTGTAGGATCCTGATTGTTTTTTGTTTAGATTTTGTTGTTTCATTCCTTCTTTTAACTGGCATTTATTTTGAATTACCAACTGTGTCATCCATTTGGTAGTAATGCTGGGTAGAGTAGTTAATTATTAGGTTAATACCAATATTATGAAACGATAGATTATTACTCACCATATAGCAGTGCTGTTGAGTTTGGCCTTGGCAGACACAGACAGTGGTCACGTACGTGTGAGTTTAGTGTGAATGTGTGTTTGTGTGTCATATAATTTGGGAAAAGGCCTTTTGGCTGAAAACTAATTTGTTTATCAGTCTTTTTGTTGTGCCTATCTGTGACTCAACATATTCGCTATTTGGTGAGTAGCAATCTCCCTATTTCATAATATTGCCATTATGCCACATTGGATTTTCCATTGTTTAACTATTAGGTTAGATTGTTTAAGTCAGATATCCCCCCCTGCGGGTCCGGGGGTTAGAATAGGACCGAGGTATTCCTGCCTGTCGTAAGAGGCGACTAAAAGGAGTTCCTCCCCCTCAAGGGGGTAGTTAGCGCCTGCGTCCGGAGACGGACGGTTTCACGACCTATATTTGCGTTCATTTTGGTTTTTCACTTCTTCTGGTTTCTTCTTTCTTTTGGTTCGTTCCTTTCTTTGTTCTTCTCCATCTCACTGTCTTACTTACTCTTCTCCTTGCCTTCTTCTCCTTCTCTGATCTTCGCTTCGGCGTTTGCGACAGTCTGTCCTATATTTCCCTCTCTCCTTTCTTTTTCCTCTTCTTCCTTCATTCCTGTGCGTGCCTGAGGCCGACCCACATGTTCGCACGCGTAGCCGGTGACGGGGTAACGCGTAATTCCCCGCCCTGGGTAGACAAGTAAGGCACGCACGTACCCCCTGGTAAAGGCCAGGCCCAGTGAGGGGTGACTGCCTGAGCTGACACCTTCCGACCATGCCGATTGGTCCCTCCGTCCGTTTCTCGGGCGGTGTGACCTGAGGTGTGAACAATCACCTAAGGCGGGAGTGCCCTCTGAGAGGGTCCCCACAAGGAAGGAGCGCGCCATTGGAGACACTGGCAATCATGGGGGATTCCTCCGCAATGGATTTCTTTTCTTCTTCTCTCTCGACTTCTGCCCACAAACGGAAACTTGACCAGCCACCAGTGACAAAAGTACTACCGCCTGCCCCTCAGTTCCTCTTAGTGTCTCGATCTGAGGACGGAAAGGATTTTACCTCTGTCAACCCTTTCGATATCCAGAAGGGCGTAGATGCCATAGCCGGATCTGTCAAGTCTTGTACCAGGTTGCGTAATGGTACCTTGTAACTAGAAACTGAGAGCGACTTTCAGGCACAAAAAATGCTTCGGGCCACACTCCTGTACACGTTCCCTGTCCGGGTGGAGGCTCACCACACTTTGAATTCATCTCGTGGTGTGATCTATACTAGATCACTCGACGGATTGACTGACGAGGAGATACAGTCTTCCCTCGCTGAGCAGGGCGTGACGGCTGTCCGTAGGTTCATAAAAAAGGTCAACAATGACCTTGTACCGACCCGAACACTTTTCTTGACCTTTGATAGTGTTCAGCTGCCGTCGCGCATCAAGGCGGGCTACCAGTGTCAGCGTCACACTCACCATTCTTGTTCCAATGCGGCTACATGTGTGACTTGTGGCAAGGATGCCCATGAGGGTAACAGTCCACCTCGGTCTCCTCACTACTACTGGTCTCCCAGGAATCGATGAAAGCGAAGACAGTTTGGGACATTACTCCCATGGACAAAAGTCGGCATGGTGCCTGTTGTATTCAATCCCGATGCAATTTCTGTGTTTCATGAACACTCTGAACTTCCACAGATTACAGAATGCCTCCAGATGAGCTTCGGATACTACTACTGGTCTTCCAGGAATCGATCAAAACGTAGACAGTTTGAGACATTACTCCCATGGAGAAAAGTGGGCATGGTGCCTGTTGTATTCAATCCCGATGCAATTTCTATGTTTCATCAACAGTCTGAATGTCCACAGATTACAGAATGCCTCCAGATGTGCTTAGGATACTAATACTGGTCTCCCAGGAAGCGATCAAGGCGTAGACAGTTTCTGACATCATCAACACTCTGAAGGTCCACAGATTACAGAATGCCTCCAGATGATCTTCGGATACTACTACTGGTCTCCCAGGAATCGATCACAGCGTAGACAGTTTGAGACATTACTCCCATGGAGAAAAGTCGGCATGGTACATGTTGTATTCTATCCCGATGCAGTTTCTGTGTTTCATCAACACTCTGAACGTCCACAGATTACAGAATGCCTCCAGATGTGCTTCGGATACTACTACTGGTCTTCCAGGAATCGATCAAATCGTAGGCTTTTTGAGACATTACCCCCTTGGAGAAAAGTCGGCATGGTGCCTGTTGTACTCAAACCAGAAGCCATTTCTGTGTTTCATCAACACTCTGAAGGTCCACAAATTACAGAATGCCTTCAGATGTGCTTCGGATACTACTACTGGTCTTCCAGGAATCGATCAAAACGTAGACAGGTTGAGACATTACTCCCATGGAGAAAAGTGGGCATGGTGCATGTTGTATTCAATCCCGGTGCAATTTCTGTGTTTCATCAACACTCTGAAGGTCAACAAATTACAGAGTGCCTCCAGATGTGCTCCGGATACTACTACTGGTCTTCCAGGAATCGATCAAAGCGTAGACAGTTTGAGACATTACTCCCATGAACAAAAGTCGGCATGGTGAATGTTGTATTCAATCCCAATGCAATTTCTGTGTTTCATTAAAACTCTGAAGGACCACAGATTACAGAATGCCTCCAGATGTGTCAGGGATACTAATACTGGTCTTCCAGGAATCGATAAAGCGTAGACAGTTTGAGACATTACTCCCATGGAGAAAAGTCCGATTGGTGCCTTATGTATTCAATTCCGATGCAATTTCTGTGTTTCATCAACACTCTTAAGGTTCACAGATTACAGAATGCCTCCAGATGTGCTTCGGATACTACTACTGGTCTCCCAGGAATCGATCAAAGCGTAGACTGTTAGAGACATTACTCCCATGGACAAAAGACGGCATAGTGCCTGTTGTATTCAAACCCGATGCAGTTTCTGTGTTTCATTAAAACTCTAAAGGACCACAGATTACAGAATTCCTCCAGATGTGCTTCGGATACTACTACTGGTCTCCCAGGAATCGATCAAAGCGTAAACAGTTTAGGACATCGTCTACACTCTGAAGGTCCACAGATTACAGAATGTCTCCAGATGTGCTTCGGATACTACTACTGTTCTCCCAGGAATCGATCAATGCATAGATAGTTTGGAACATTACTCCCATGGAGAAAAGTCGGCATGGTGCCTGTTGCATTCAATCCCGATGCAAATAATGTGTGTAGTCAACACTCTGAAGGTCCACAGATTACAGAATGCCTCCAGATGTGCATCGGAAACTACTACTGGCCTTCCAGGAATCGATCAGATCGTCGGCAGTTTGAGACATTACCCCCTTGAAGAAAAGTCGGCATGGTGAATGTTGTATTCAATCCCAATGCAATTTCTGTGTTTCATTAAAACTCTGAAGGACCACAGATTACAGAATGCCTCCAGATGTGCTTCGAATACTACTACTGGTCTTCCAGGAATCGATCAAAACGTAGACAGTTTGAGACATTACTCCCATGAACAAAAGTCGGCATGGTACATGTTGTATTCAATCCCAATGCAATTTCTGTGTTTCATTAAAACTCTGAAGGACCACAGATTACAGAATGCCTCCAGATGTGCTTCGAATACTACCACTGGTCTCCCAGGAATCAATCAAAGCGTAGACAGTTTGGGACATTACTCCCATGGACAAAAGTCAGCATAGTGACTGTTGTATTCAATCCCGATGCAGTTTCTGTGTTTCATTAACACTCTAAAGGACCACAGATTAGAGAATGCCTCCAGATATGCATCGGAAACTACTACTGGTCTTCCAGGAATCGAACAAAACGTAAACAGATTTAGACATTACTCCCATGGAGAAAAGTGGGCATGGTGCCTGTTGTATTCAATCCCGATGCAATTTCTGTGTTTCATCAACACTCGGATGGTCCACAGATTACAGAATCCATCCAGATGTGCTTCGGGTATTACTACTGGTCTTCCAGGAATCGATCAAAGCGTAGACAGTTTGAGACATTACTTCCATGGAGAAAAGTCGGCATGGTGCCTGTTGTATTCAATTTCGATGCAATTTCTGTGTTTCATTAACACTCTGAAGGTCCACACATTACAGAATGCCTCCAGATGTGCTTCGGATACTGCCACTGGTCTCCCAGGAATCGATCAATGCGTAAACAGTTTCTGACATCATCAACACTCTGAAGGTCCACGGATTACAGAAAGCCTTCAGATATGCTTCGGATACAACTACTGCTCTTCCAGGAATCGATCAAAGCGTAAACAGTTTGGGACATCATCTACACTATGAAGGTCCACAGATTACAATATGTCTCCAGATGTGCTTCGGATACTAGTACTGTTCTCCCAGCAATCGATCATGCATAGTCAGATTGGGACATTACTCCCATGGAGAAAAGTCGGCATGGTGAATGTTGTATTCAATCCCGATGCAATTTCTGTGTTTCACTAAAACTCTGAAAGTCCACAGATTACAGAATGCCTCCAGATGTGCGTCGGATACTACAACTGGTCTCCCAGGAATCAATCAAAGCGTAGACAGTTTGGGACATTACTCCCATGGACAAAAATCAGCCTAGTGAATGTTGTATTCAATCCCGATCCAATTTCTGTGTTTCATTAAAACTCTGAAGGACCACAGATTACAGAATTCCTCCAGATGTGCCTCGGATACTACTACTGGTCTCCCAGGAATCGATCAAAGCGTAGGCAGTTTGAGACATTACCCCCTTGGAGAAAAGTCGGCATGGTGAATGTAGTATTCAATCCCGATGCAATTTCTGTGTTTCATTAACACTCTGACGGTCCACAGATTACCGAATGCCTCCAGATGTGCTTCGGATACTACTACTGGTCTTCCAGGAATCGATCAAATCGTAGACAGTTTGAAACATTACTCCCATGGAGAAAAGTGGGCATGGTGCCTGTTGTATTCAATCCTTGTGCAATTTCTGTGTTTCATCAACACTCTGAAGGTCAACAGATTACAGAGTGCCTCCAGATGTGCTCCGGATACTACTACTGGTCTCCCAGGAATCGATCAAAGCGTAAACAGTTTAGGACATCGTCTACACTCTGAAGGTCCACAGATTACAGAATGCATCCAGATGTGCTTCGGGTGTTACTACTGGTCTTCCAAGAATCGATGAAAGCGTAGACAGTTTGAGACATTACTTCCATGGAGAAAAGTCGGCATGGTGCCTGTTGTATTCAATTTCGATGCAATTTCTGTGTTTCATTAACACTCTGAAGGTCCACACATTACAGAATGCCTCCAGATGTGCTTCGGATACTGCCACTGGTCTCCCTGGAATCGATCAATACGTAAACAGTTTCTGACACCATCAACACTCTGAAGGTCCACGGATTACAGAAATCCTTCGGATATGCTTCGGATACAACTACTGCTCTTCCAGGAATCCATCAAAGCGTAAACAGTTTGGGACATCATCTACACTCTGAAGGTCCACAGATTACAATATGTCCGTAAATGTGCTTCGGATACTACTACTGTTCTCCCAGCAATCGATCAATGCATAGTCAGATTTGGACATTACTCCCATGGAGAAAAGTCGGCATGGTGCCTGATGTATTCAATCCCGATGCAATTTCTATGTTTCATCAATACTCTGAATGTACACAGATTACAGAATGCCTCCAGATGTGCTTAGGATACTAACACTGGTCTCCCAGGAATCGATCACAGCGTAGACAGTTTGGGACATTACTCCCATGGAGAAAAGTCGGCATGGTGCCTGTTGTATTCTATCCCGATGCAATTTCTGTGTTTCATCAACACTCTGAACGTCCACAGATTACAGAATGCCTCCAGATGTGCTTCGGATACTACTACTGGTCTTCCAGGAATCGATCACAGCGTAGACAGTTTGGGACATTACTCCCATGAACAAGAGTCGGCATGGTGCCTGTTGTATTCAATCCCGATGCAATTTCTGTGTTTCATGAAGACTCTGAACATCCACAGATTACACAATGCCTCCAGATGTGCCTCGGATACTACTACTGGTCTTCCAGGTATCGATAAAGCGTAGACAGTTTGAGACATTACTCCCATGGAGAAAAGTCGGCATGGTGCCTGTTGTATTCTATTCCGATGCAATTTCTGAGTTTCATCAACACTCTGAAGGTCCACAGATTACAGAATGCCTCCAGATATGCTTCGGATACTACTACTGGTCTTCCAGGAATCGATCAAATCGTAGGCTTTTTGAGACATTACCCCCTTGGAGAAAAGTCGGCATGGTGCCTGTTGTATTCAAACCAGAAGCCATTTCTGTGTTTCATCAACACTCTGAAGGTCCACAAATTACAGAATGCCTTCAGATGTGCTTCGGATACTACTACTGGTCTTCCAGGAATCGATCAAAACGTAGACAGGTTGAGACATTACTCCCATGGAGAAAAGTGGGCATGGTGCCTTTTGTATTCAATCCCGATGCAATTTCTGTGTTTCATGAACACTCTGAAGGTCAACAGATTACAGAGTGCCTCCAGATGTGCTCCGGATACTACTACTGGTCTTCAAGGAATCGATCAAAGCGTAGACAGTTTGGGACATTACTCCCATGGAGAAAAGTCCGCTTCGTGCCTTTTGTATCCAATTCCGATGCAATTTCTGTGTTTCATCAACACTCTTAAGTTTCACAGATTACAGAATGCCTCCAGATGTGCTTCGGATACTACTACTGGTCTCCCAGGAATCGATCAAAGCGTAGACAGTTAGAGACATTACTCCCATGGATAAAAGACGGCATAGTGCCTGTTGTATTCAATCACGATGCAGTTTCTGTGTTTCATTAAAACTCTAAAAAACCACAGATTACAGAATTCCTCCAGATGTGCTTCGGATACTACTACTGGTCTCCCAGGAATCGATCAAAGCGTAAACAGTTTAGGACATCGTCTACACTCTGAAGGTCCACAGATTACAGAATGTCTCCAGATGTGCTTCGGATACTACTACTGTTCTCCCAGGAATCGATCAATGCATAGATAGTTTGGAACATTACTCCCATGGAGAAAAGTCGGCATGGTGCCTGTTGTATTCAATCCCGATGCAAATAATGTGTGTAGTCAACACTCTGAAGGTCCACAGATTACAGAATGCCTCCAGATGTGCTTCGGAAACTAGTACTGGCCTTCCAGGAATCGATCAGATCGTCGGCAGTTTGAGACATTACCCCCTTGAAGAAAAGTCGGCATGGTGAATGTTGTATTCAATCCCAATGCAATTTCTGTGTTTCATTAAAACTCTGAAGGACCACAGATTACAGAATGCCTCCAGATGTGCTTCGAATACTACCACTGGTCTCCCAGGAATCAATCCAAGCGTAGACAGTTTGGGACATTACTCCCATGGACAAAAGTCAGCATAGTGACTGTTGTATTCAATGCCGATGCAGTTTCTGTGTTTCATTAACATTCTAAAGGACCACAGATTAGAGAATGCCTCCAGATATGCATCGGAAATTACTACTGGTCTTCCAGGAATTGAACAAAACGTAAAAGATTTAGACATTACTCCCATGGAGAAAAGTGGGCATGGTGCCTGTTGTATTCAATCCCGATGCAATTTCTGTGTTTCATCAACACTCGGATGGTCCACAGATTACAGAATCCATCCAGATGTGCTTCGGGTATTACTACTGGTCTTCCAGGAATCGATCAATGCGTAGACAGTTTGAGACATTACTTCCATGGAGAAAAGTCGGCATGGTGCCTGTTGTATTCAATTTCGATGCAATTTCTGTGTTTCATTAACACTCTGAAGGTCCACACATTACAGAATGCCTCCAGATGTGCTTCGGATACTGCCACTGGTCTCCCAGGAATCGATCAATACGTAAACAGTTTCTGACACCATCAACACTCTGAAGGTCCACGGATTACAGAAATCCTTCAGATATTCTTCGGATACAACTACTGCTCTTCCAGGAATCCATCAAAGCGTAAACAGTTTGGGACATCATCTACACTCTGAAGGTCCACAGATTACAATATGTCCGTAAATGTGCTTCGGATACTACTACTGTTCTCCCAGCAATCGATCAATGCATAGTCAGATAGGGGCATTACTCCCATGGAGAAAAGTCGGCATGGTGCCTGATGTATTCAATCCCGATGCAATTTCTATGTTTCATCAATACTCTGAATGTCCACAGATTACAGAATGCCTCCAGATGTGCTTAGGATACTAATACTGGTCTCCCAGGAAGCGATCAAAGCGTAGACAGTTTCTGACATCACCAACACTCTGAAGGTCCACAGATTACAGAATGCCTCCAGATGATCTTTGGATACTACTACTGGTCTCCCAGGAATCGATCACAGCGTAGACAGTTTGGGACATTACTCCCATGGAGAAAAGTCGGCATGGTGCCTGTTGTATTCTATCCCGATGCAATTTCTGTGTTTCATCAACACTCTGAACGTCCACAGATTACAGAATGCCTCCAGATGTGCATCGGATACTACTACTGGTCTTCCAGGAATCGGTCAAAGCGTAGAGAGTTTGAGACATTACTCCCATGGAGAAAAGTCGGCATGGTGCCTTTTGTATTCCATCCCGATGTAATTTCTGTGTTTCATCAACACTCTGAAGGTCCACAGATTACAGAATGCCACCAGATGTGCTTCGGATACTACTACTGGTCTTCCAGGAATCGATCAAATCGTAGGCTGTTTGAGACATTACCCCCTTGGAGAAAAGTCGGCATGGTGCCAGTTGTATTCAAACCAGAAGCCATTTCTGTTTTTCATCAACACTCTGAAGGTCCACAAATTACAGAATGCCTTCAGATGTGCTTCGGATACTACTACTGGTCTTCCAGGAATCGATCAAAACGTAGACAGTTTTAGACATTACTCCCATGGAGAAAAGTGGGCATGGTGCCTGTTGTATTCAATGCCGGTGCAATTTCTGTGTTTCATCAACACTCTGAAGGTCAACAGATTACAGAGTGTCTCCAGATGTGCTCCGGATACTACTACTGGTCTTCCAGGAATCGATCAAAGCGTAGACAGTTTGAGACATTTTTCCCATGAACAAGAGTCGGCATGGTGCCTGTTGTATTCAATCCCGATGCAATTTATGTGTTTCATAAAGACTCTGAACGTCCACAGATTACACAATGCCTCCAGATGTGCCTCGGATACTACTACTGGTCTTCCAGGAATCGATAAAGCGTAGACAGTTTGAGAGATTACTCCCATGGAGAAAAGTCCGCTTGGTGCCTTTTGTATTCAATTCCGATGCAATTTCTGTGTTTCATCAGCACTCTTAAGGTTCACAGATCACAGAATGCCTCCAGATGTGCATCGGATACTTCTACAGGTCTTCCAGGAATCGAACAAAGCGTAAACAGTTTAGGACATCGTCTACACTCTGAAGGTCCACAGATTACAGAATGTCTCCAGATGTGCTTCGGATACTACTACTGTTCTCCCAGGAATCGTTCAATGCATAGATAGCTTGGGACATTACTCCCATGGAGAAACGTCGGCATGGTGCTTGTTGTATTTAATCCCGATGCAAATAATGTGTGTAGTCAACACTCTGAAGGTCCACAGATTACAGAATGCCTCCAGGTGTGCTTCGGAAACTACTAGTGGTCTTCCAGGAATCAATCAAATCGTCGGCAGTTTGAGACATTACCCCCTTGGAGAAAAGTCGGCAAGGTGAATGTTGTATTCAATCCCGATGCAATTTCTGTGTTTCATTAAAACTCTGAAGGACCACAGATTACAGAATGCCTCCAGATGTGCTTCGAATACTACTACTGGTCTTCCAGGAATCGATCAAAACGTAGACAGTTTGAGACATTACTCCCATGAACAAAAGTCGGCATGGTGCATGTTGTATTCAATCCCGATGCAATATCTGTGTTTCATTAAGGACCACAGATTACAGAATGCCTCCAGATGTGCTTCGAATACTACCACTGGTCTCCCATGAATCAATCAAAGCGTAGACAGTTTGAGACATTACTCCCATGAACAAGAGTCGGCATGGTGCCTGTTGTATTCAATCCCGATGCAATTTCTGTGTTTCATTAATACTCTGAAGGTCAACAGATTACAGAATGCCTCAAGATGTGCTTCGGATACTACCACTGGTCTCCAAGGAATGAATCAAAGCGTAGACAGTTTGAAACATTACTCCCATGGACAAAAGTCAGCATAGTGACTGTTGTATTGAATCCCGATGCAGTTTCTGTGTTTCATTAACACTCTAAAGGACCACAGATTACACAATTCCTCCAGATGTGCCTAGGATACTACTACTGGCCTCCAAGGAATCGATCAAAGCGTAAACAGTTTGGGACATCATCTACACTCTGAAGGTCCACCGATTGCAGTATGCCTCCAGATGTGCTTCGGATACTAATACTGGTCTCCCAGGAATCGATCAAAGCGTAGACAGTTTCTGACATCATCAACACTCTGAAGGTCCACAGATTACAGAATGCCTACAGATGTGCATCTGATACTATTACTGGTCTTCCACGAATCGATCAAAACGTAAACAGTTTGAGACATTACCCCATGGAGAAATGTCCGCATGGTGCCTGTTGTATTCAATCCCGACGCAATTAATGTAATTAATCAACACTGTGAAAGTCCACAGATTACAGAATGCCTCGAGATGTGCTTCGGATACTAATACTGGTCTCCCAGGAATCGATCAAATCGTAGGCAGTTTGAGACATTACTCCCATGGAGAAAAGTGGGCATGGTGCCTGTTGTATTCAATCCCGATGCAATTTCTGTGTTTCATGAACACTCTGAACGTCCACAGATTACACAATGCCTCCAGATGTGCCTCGAATACTACTACTGGTCTTCCAGGAATCGATAAAGCGTTGACAGTTTGAGACATTACTCCCATGGAGAAAAGTCCGATTGGTGCCTTTTGTATTCAATTCCGATGCAATTTCTGTGTTTCATCAACACTCTTAAGGTTCACAGATTACAGAATGCCTTCAGATGTGCTTCGGATACTACTACTGGTCTCGCAGGAATTGATCAAAGCGTACACAGTTTCTGACATCATCAACACTCTGAAGGTCCACAGATTACGGAATGCCTACAGATGTGCATCGGATACTACTACTGGTCTTCCACGAATCGATCAAAACGTAAACAGTTTGAGACATTACCCCATGGAGAAAAGTCCGCATGGTGCCTGTTGTATTCAATCCCGACGCAATTAATGTGTTTAGTCAACACTCTGAAGGTCCACAGATTACAGAATGCCTCCAGATGTGCTTCGGATACTAATACTGGTCTCCCAGGAATCGATCAAATCGTAGGCTGTTTGAGACATTACCCCCTTGGAGAAAAGTCGGCATGGTGCCTGTTGTATTCAATTCCGATGCAATTTCTGTGTTTCATCAACACTCTGAAGGTCCACAAATTACAGAATGCCTTCAGATGTGCTTCGGATACTACTACTGGTCTTCGAGGAATCGATCAAAACGTAGACAGGTTGAGACATTACTCCCATGGAGAAAAGTGGGCATGGTGCCCGTTGTATTCAATCCCGGTGCAATTTCTGTGTTTCATCAACACTCTGAAGGTCAACAGATTACAGAGTGCCTCCAGATGTGCTCCGGATACTACTACTGGTCTTCCAGGAATCGATCAAAGCGTAGACAGTTTGAGACATTACTCCCATGAACAAGAGTCGGCATGGTGCCTGTTGTATTCAATCCCGATGCAATTTCTGTGTTTCATGAACACTCTGAACGTCCACAGATTACACAATGCCTCCAGATGTGCCTCGGATACTACTAATGGTCTTCCAGGAATCGATAAAGCGTAGACAGTTAGACATTACTGCCATGGAGAAAAGTCCGATTGGTGCCTTTTGTATTCAATTCCGATGCAATTTCTGTGTTTCATCAACACTCTTAAGGTTCACAGATTACAGAATGCCTCCAGATGTGCTTCGGATACTACTACTGGTCTCCCAGGAATCGATCAAAGCGTAGACAGTTTGAGACAATACTCCCATGTACAAAAGACGGCATAGTGCCTGTTGTATTCAATCCCGATGCAGTTTCTGTGTTTCATTAAAACTCTAAACGACCACAGATTACACAATTCCTGCAGATGTGCTTCGGATACTACTACTGGTCTCACAGGAATCGATCAAAGCGTAAACAGTTTAGGACATCGTCTACACTCTGAAGGTCCACAGATTACAGAATGTCTCCAGATGTGCTTCGGATACTACTACTGTTCTCCCAGGAATCGATCAATGCATAGATAGTTTGGAACATTACTCCCATGGAGAAAAGTCGTCATGGTGCCTGTTGTATTCAATCCCGATGCAAATAATGTGTGTAGTCAACACTCTGAATGTCCACAGATTACAGAATGCCTCCAGATGTGCTTCGGAAACTACTACTGGCCTTCCAGGAATCGATCAGATCGTAGCCAGTTTGAGACATTACGCCCTTGAAGAAAATTCGGCATGGTGAATGTTGTATTCAATCCCAATGCAATTTCTGTGTTTCATTA
Source organism: Schistocerca gregaria (assembly GCF_023897955.1). Taxonomy (NCBI): domain Eukaryota; kingdom Metazoa; phylum Arthropoda; class Insecta; order Orthoptera; family Acrididae; genus Schistocerca; species Schistocerca gregaria. Next base: position 12,990,485 of record NC_064920.1, read on the forward strand.
AAACTCTGAAGGACCACAGATTACAGAATGCCTCCAGATGTGCTTCGAATACTACCACTGGTCTCCCATGAATCAATCAAAGCGTAGACAGTTTGGGACATTACTCTCATGGACAAAAGTCAGCATAATGACTGTTGTATTCAATCCCGATGCAGTTTCTGTGTTTTATTAACACTCTAAAGGACCACAGATTAGAGAATGCCTCCAGATATGCATCGGAAACTACTACTGGTCTTCCAGGAATCGAACAAAACGTAAACAGATTTAGACATTACTCCCATGGAGAAAAGTGGGCATGGTGCCTGTTGTATTCAATCCCGATGCAATTTCTGTGTTTCATCAACACTCGGATGGTCCACAGATTACAGAATGCATCCAGATGTGCTTCGGGTATTACTACTGGTCTTCCAGGAATCGATCAAAGCGTAGGCTGTTTGAGACATTACCCCCTTGGAGAAAAGTCGGCATGGTGTCTGTTGTATTCAAACCAGAAGCCATTTCTGTTTTTCATCAACACTCTGAAGGTCCACAAATTACAGAATGCCTTCAGATGTGCTTCGGATACTACTACTGGTCTTCCAGGAATCGATCAAAACGTAGACAGTTTGAGACATTACTCCCATGGAGAAAAGTGGGCATGGTGCCTGTTGTTTTCCATCCCGGTGCAATTTCTGTGTTTCATCAACACTCTGAAGGTCAACAGATTACGGAGTGCCTCCAGATGTGCTCCGGATACTACTACTGGTCTTCCAGGAATCGATCAAAGCGTAGACAGTTTGAGACATTATTCCCATGAACAAGAGTCGCCATGGTGCCAGTTGTATTCAATCCCGATGCAATTTCTGTGTTTCATGAAGACTCTGAACGTCCACAGATTACACAATGCCTCCAGATGTGCCTCGGATACTACTACTGGTCTTCCAGGAATCGATAAAGCGTAGACAGTTTGAGACATTACTCCCATGGAGAAAAGTCCGCTTGGTGCCTTTTGTATTCAATTCCGATGCAATTTCTGTGTTTCATCAACACTCTTAAGGTTCACAGATTAAAGAATGCCTCCAGATGTGCTTCGGATACTACTACTGGTCTCCCAGGAATCGATCAAAGCGTAGACAGTTTGAGACATTACTCCTATGGACAAAAGACGGCATAGTGCCTGTTGTATTCAATCCCGATGCAGTTTCTGTGTTTCATTAACACTCTAAAGGACCACAGATTACAGAATTCCTCCAGATGTGCTTCGGATACTACTACTGGTCTCCCAGGAATCGATCAAAGCGTAAACAGTTTAGGACATCGTCTACACTCTGAAGGTCCACAGATTACAGAATGTCTCCTGATGTGCTTCGGATACTACTACTGTTCTCCCAGGAATCGATCAATGCATAGATAGTTTGGGACATTACTCCGATGGAGAAACGTCGGCATGGTGCCTGTTGTATTCAATCCCGATGCAAATAATGTGTGTGGTCAACACTCTGAAGGTCCACAGATTACAGAATGCCTCCAGATGTGCTTGGGAAACTACTAGTGGTCTTCAAGGAATCAATCAAATCGTCGGCAGTTTGAGACATTACCCCCTTGGAGAAAAGTCGGCAAGGTGAATGTTGTATTCAACCCCGATGCAATTTCTGTGTTTCATTAAAACTCTGAAGGACCACAGATTACAGAATGCCTCCAGATGTGCTTTGAATACTACTACTGGTCTTCCAGGAATCGATCAAAACGTAGACAGTTTGAGACATTACTCCCATTAACAAAAGTCGGCATGGTGCATGTAGTACTCAATCCCGATGCAATTTCTGTGTTTCATTAAAACTCTGAAGGTCCACAGATTAGAGAATGCCTCCAGATGTGCTTCGGATACTACTACTGGTCTTCCAGGAATCGATCAAAACGTAGACAGTTTGAGACATTACTCCCATGAACAAAAGTCGGCATGGTGCATGTTGTATTCAATCCCGATGCAATATCTATGTTTCATTAAAACTCCGAAGGACCACAGATTACAGAATGCCTCCAGATGTGCTTCGAATACTACCACTGGTCTCCCATGAATCAATCAAAGCGTAGACAGTTTGGGACATTACTCCCATGGACAAAAGTCAGCATAGTGACTGTTGTATTCAATCCCGATGCAGTTTCTGTGTTTCATTAACACTCTAAAGGACCACAGATTAGAGAATGCCTCCAGATATGCATCGGAAACTACTACTGGTCTTCCAGGAATCGAACAAAACGTAGACAGATTTAGACATTACTCCCATGGAGAAAAGTGGGCATGGTGCCTGTTGTATTCAATCCCGATGCAATTTCTGTGTTTAATCAACACTCGGATGGTCCACAGATTACAGAATGCATCCAGATGTGCTTCGGGTATTACTACTGGTCTTCCAGGATTCGATCAGATCGTAGACAGTTTGAGACATTACTTCCATGGAGAAAAGTCGGCATGGTGCCTGTTGTATTCAATTTCGATGCAATTTCTGTGTTTCATTAACACTCTGAAGGTCCACACATTACAGAATGCCTCCAGATGTGCTTCGGATACTACTACTGGTCTTCCAGGAATCGATCAAATCGTAGGCTGTTTGAGACATTACCCCTTTGGAGAAAAGTCGGCATGGTGCCTGTTGTATTCAAACCAGAAGCCATTTCTGTTTTTCATCAACACTCTGAAGGTCCACAAATTACAGAATGCCTTCAGATATGCTTCGGATACTACTACTGGTCTTCCAGGAATCGATCAAAATGTAGACAGTTTGAGACATTACTGGCATGGAGAAAAGTGGGCATGGTGCCTGTTGTATTCAATCCCGGTGCAATTTCTGTGTTTCATCAACACTCCGAAGGTCAATAGATTACAGAGTGCCTCCAGATGTGCTCCGGATACTACTACTGGTCTTCCAGGAATCGATCAAAGCGTAGACAGTTTGAGACATTATTCCCATGAACAAGAGGTGGCATGGTGCCTGTTGTATTCAATCCCGATGCAATTTCTGTGTTTCATGAAGACTCTGAACGTCCACAGATTACACAATGCCTCCAGATGTGCCTCGGACACTACTACTGGTCTTCCAGGAATCGATAAAGCGTAGACAGTTTGAGACATTACTCCCATGGAGAAAAGTCCGCTTGGTGCCTGTTGTATTCAATCCCGATGCAGTTTCTGTGTTTCATTAACACTCTAAAGGACCACAGATTACAGAATTCCTCCAGATGTGCTTCGGATACTACTACTGGTCTCCCAGGAATCGATCAAATCGTAAACAGTTTTTGACACCGTCTCCACTCTGAAGGTCCACAGATTACAGAATGTGTCCTGATGTGCTTCGCATACTACTACTGTTCTCCCAGGAATCGATCAATGCATAGATAGTTTGGGACATTACTCCCATGGAGAAACGTCGGCATGGTGCCTGTTGTATTCAATCCCGATGCAAATAATGTGTGTAGTCAACACTCTGAAGGTCCACAGATTACAGAATGCCTCCAGATGTGCTTCGGATACTACAACTGGTCTTCCAGAAATCGATCAAAACGTAAACAAATTTGGACATTACTCCCATGGAGAAAAGTCGGCATGGTGACTGGTGCACTCATTCCCGATTCAATTTCTGTAATCCATCAACTCTCGGAAGGTCCACAGATTACAGAGTGCCTCAGGATGTCCTTCGGATACTACTACTGGTCTCCCAGGAATCGATCAAAGCGTAGGCAATTTGAGACATTACTCCCATGGAGAAAAGTCGGCATGGTGAATGTTGTATTCAATCCCGATGCAATTTCTGTGTTTCATTAAAACTCGGAAGTCCACAGATTACAGAATGCCTCCAGATGTGCTTCGGATACTACCACTGGTCTCCCAGGAATCAATCAAAGCGTAGACAGTTTGGGACATTACTCCCATGGACAAAAGTCAGCATAGTGACTGTTGTATTCAATCCCGATGCAGTTTCTGTGTTTCATTAACACTCTAAAGGACCACAGATTACAGAATTCCTCCAGATGTGCCTCGGATACTACTACTGGTCTCAAAGGTATCGATCAAAGCGTAAACAGTTTGGGACATCATCTACACTCTGAAGGTCCACAGATTACAGAATGTCTCCAGATGTGCTTCGGATACCACTACTGTTCTCCCAGGAATCGATGAATGCATAGATAGTTTGGGACATTATTCCCATGGAGAAACGTCTGCATGGTGCCTGTTGTATTCAATCCCGATGGTAATAATGTGTGTAGTCAACATTTTGAAGGTCCACAGATTGCAGAATGCCTCCAGATGTGCTTCGGATACTAATACTGGTCTCCCAGGAATCGATCAGACCGTAGACAGTTTCTGACATCATCAACACTCTGAAGGTCCACAGATTACAGAATGCCTACAGATGTGCATCTGATACTACTACTGGTCTTCCACGAATCGATCAAAACGTAAACAGTTTGAGACATTACCCCATGGAGAAATGTCCGCATGGTGCCTGTTGTATTCAATCCCGACGCAATTAATGTGTTTAATCAACACTGTGAAAGTCCACAGATTACAGAATGCCTCGAGATGTGCTTCGGATACTAATACAGGTCTCCCAGGAATCGATCAAATCGTAGGCAGTTTGAGACTTTACCCCCTTGGTGAAAAGTCGGCATGGTGCCTGTTGTATTCAATTCCGATGCAATTTCTGTGTTTCTTCAACACTCTGAAGGTCCACAGATTAGAGAATGCCTCCAGATATGGATCGGAAACTACTACTGGTCTTCCAGGAATCGATCAAATCGTAGGCTGTTTGAGACATTACCCCTTTGGAGAAAAGTCGGCATGGTGCCTGTTGTATTCAAACCAGAAGCCATTTCTGTGTTTCATCAACACTCTGAAGGTCCACAAATTACAGAATGCCTTCAGATGTGCTTCGGATACTACTACAGGTCTTCCAGAACCAATCAAGGCGTAGACAGTTTGAGACATTACTCCCATTTAGAAAAGTCGGCCTGGGGCCTGTTGTATTCAATCCCGATGCAATTTCTGTGTTTCATCAAAACTCTGAAGGTCCACAGATTACAAAATGCATCCAGATGTGCTTCGGATACTACTACTGGTCACCCAGGAATCGATCAAATCGTAGACAGCTTGAGACATTACTCCCATGGAGAAAAGTCCGCATGGTGTCTGTTGTATTTAATCCCGATGCAAGATCTGTGTTTCATTAACACCCTGAAGGCCATCAGATTACAGAATGCCTCCAGATGAGCTTCGGATACTACTACGTGTTTCCCATTAATCGATCGAAGCGCAGACAGTTTGAGACATTAATCTCATGGAGAAAAGAAAGCATGGTGCCTGTTGTATTCACTCCCGATGCAATTTCTGTGTTTCTTCAAAACTCTGAAGGTCCACAGATTGCATTATTTCTCCAGATGTCCTTCGGATACTACTACATGTCTCACAGGAATTTATCGAAACGTAGGTAATTTGAAACATTACTCTCATGGAGAAAAGACAGCATGATGCCTGTTGTATTCAATCCCGATGCAATTTCTGTGTTTCATCAAAACTCTGAAGGTGCACAGATTACCGACTGCCTCCGGATGTGCTTCGGATACTGCTACTGGCCTTCCAGAAATCAATCAAAGCATAGACAGTTTGAGACATTAGTCCCATGGAAAATTGACCACATGGTGCCTGTTGTATTCAATCCCGATGCAAATTCTGTGTTTCATCAACACTCAGAAAGTCCAAAGATAACAGAATGCTTCCAGATGTGCTTCGGATACTACTACTGGTCTCCCAAGAATCGATCAAAGTGTAGACGGTTTGAGACATTACTCCCATTTAGAAAGGTCGGCATGGGGCCTGTTGTATTCAATTCCGATGCAATTTCTGTGTTTCATCAACACTATGAATGTGCACAGAGTACAGAATGCCTCCAGAGGTGCTTCGGGTACTACTACGGTCTCCGATTAATCCATCAAAGCGTAGTAAGTTTGAAACATTACTCCCATGCAGAAAAGTCGGAGTGGTGAGTGTTGTATTCAATCCCGATGAAAGTTCTGTGTTTCATGAACACTCTGAAGGCCATCAGATTACAGAATGCCTTCTGATGTACTTCGGGTACTATTACTGGTCTTCCAGGAAACGATCAATCCATGTACAGTTTGAGACATTACTCCCATGGAGAAAAGTCGGCATGGTGCCTGTTGTATTCAATCCCGATGCAATTTCTGTGTTTCACAAACACTCTGAAGGTCCACAGATTACAGAATGCCTCCAGATGTGCTTCGGATACTACTACTGGTCTTCCAGGAGTCGATCAAAACCTAGACAGTATGAGACATTACTCCCTGGAGAATATTCAGCATGGTGCTTGTTGTATTCAATAAAGATGTAATTTCTGTGTTTCATCAACACTCTTAAGGTCCACAGATTACATAATGCCTCCAGATGTCTTCGGATACTACTACAAGTTCTGCAGGAATCTATCAAAGCGTAGACAGTTTGTTACATTTCTCCCATGGATAAAAGACCGCATGGTGCTTTTGTATTCAATCCCTATGCGAATTTCTGCGTTTCATCAGCACTCTGAACGTCCACGGATTACAGAATGCCTCCTGATGTGCTTCAGACACATTCATTGGTTTTGCAGGAATCGAACAAAGCGTAGACAGTTTGATACAATACTCCCGTGGAGGAAAGTCCTCATGGTGCCTGTTGTATTCAATCCCGATACAATTTCTGTGTTTCATCAACACTCTGAAGGTTCACAGATTGCAGAATGCCTGCAGATGTGCTTCGGATACTTTTAATGCTTTTCAAGGAATCGTTCAAACCATAGACAGTTTGAGACATTACCCCCATGGAGAAAGGTAGGCATGGTGCCTGTTGTATTCAATCCCGATGCCATTTCTGTGTCAATCAACACTCTGAAAGTCCACAGATTACAGAATGGGTCCAGATGTGCTTCGGATACTACTTCTGGCCTTCCAGGAATCGATCAAAGCCTAGACAGTTTGAGACATTACTCCCATGGAGAAAATTCGGCATGGTGCCTATTGTATCCAATCCCATGCAATGTCTGTGTTTCATCAACACTCTGAAGGTCTACTGATACCTGAATGCTAAAGATGAGCTTCGGATTCTACTACTGGTCCACCAGGAATCGATCAAAGCGTAGACAGTTTGAGACATTACTCCTATGGAGAAATGTTAGCATGGGCCTGTTGTATTCAATCCCAGAGCAATTTCTGTGTATCATGAACACTCTGAAGGTCCATAGATTACAGAATGCCTCCAGATGTGCTTCGGATACTACTACAGGTCTTCCAGGAATCGATTAAACCGTAGACAGTTTGAGACATAACTCCCATGGAGAAAATTCCGCATGGTGCTTGTTGTATTCAATCCCGATGTAATTTCTGTATTTCATCAACACTCATAAGGTCCACAGATTACAGAATGCCTCCAGATGTGCTTCGGATACTACTACTGGTCTTCCAGGAATCGATTAAAACGTAGACAGTTTGAGACATTACTCCCATGCATAAAAGTCGGCATGATGCCTATTGAATTCAATCCCGATGCTACTTCTGTGTTTAATCAACACTCTGAAGGGCCACAGATTACAGAATGTCTTCAGATGTGCTTCGGATACTACTACTGTTCTCCCATTAATCGTTCTATGCGTAGACAGTCTGAGACATTACTCCCATGGGGAAAAGTCGGCATGGTGCCTGTTGTATTCAATCCCGATGCAATTTTTGTGTTTCATCGACACTCTGAAGGTCAACAGATTACAGAATGCCTCCAGATGATCTTCCGATACTACTACTGGTGTTCCAGGAATCGATCAAAGCGTAGACAGTTCGAGACATTTCTCCCATGGAGAAAAAAGTCGGCATTGTGCCTGTTGTATTTAATCGCGATGCAATATGTGTGTTTCACAAACACTCTGAAGGTCGACAGAGTACAGAATGCCACCAGATGTCCTTCGGATACTACTACAGGTCTTCCAGCAATCGATTTAAGCGTAGACAGTTTGAGACATTACGTCCATGGAGAAAACTCCGAATGGTGCCTGTTGCAATTTCTGTGTTTTATCAACACTCTGAAGGTCCACAGATTACAGAATGCCTCCACATATGCTTCAGATAGTACTTCTGATCTTCCAGGAATCGATCAAATCCTAGAGGTTTTGAGACTTTACTCCCATGGAGAAAAGTCGGCATGATGCCTGTTTTATTCAATGCCGATGCAATTTCTGTGATTCATAAACACTCTAAAGTTCCACACATTACAGAATGCCTCCAGATGTGCTTTGGATACTACTACTGCTCTTCAAGGAATCTATCAAAGCGTAGACAGTTTGACACCTTACTCCCATGTAGAAAAAAACGCATGGTGCCTATTGTATTCAAACCCGATGCTATTTCCTTGTTTAATCAACAGTCTGAAGGTCCACAGATAACAGAATACCACTAGATGTGCTTCGGATACTGCAACTGGTCCTCCAGGAATCGATCAAAGGGTAGACAGTTTTGAGAGATTACTCCCGTGGAGGAAAATCCGCATGGTGCCTGTTGTATTCAATATCGATACAATTTCTGTGTTTCTTAAACACTCTGAAGGTCCACAGATTACAGAATGCCTCCAGATGTGCTTCGGATACTACTACTGGTCTTCCAGGAATCGATCAAATCCTAGAGGTTTTGAGACATTACTCCCATGGAGAAAAGACGGCATGATGCCTGTTTTATTCAATGCCGATGCAATTTCTGTGATTCATAAACACTCTAAAGTTCCACACATTACAGAATTATCCAGATATGCTTCGGATACTACTACAGGTCTTCCAGGAATCGATCAATAGTGGAATGATTAAGACATTGCTCCCATGGAGAAAAGTCGACATGGTGCCTGTTGTATTCAATCGCGATTTAATTTCTGTGTTTCATCAACACTCTGAAGGTCCACAGATTGCAGATTTCCTCCAGATCTGCTTCGGATACTGCTACTGGTCCTCCAGAAATCGATCAAAGCGTAGACAGTTTTGAGACATTACTCCCGTTTGGGTAAGACCGCATGGTGACTGTTGTATACAACCCCCATACAATTTCGGTGTTTCATCAACACTCGGAAGGTCCACAGATTACTGATTGATTCCAGATGTGCCTCGAATACTACTACTAGTCTCCCACGAATCGATCAATAGTAGACAGTTTGAGACATTGCTCCCATGGAGAAAAGTCCGCATGGTGCCCGTTGTATTTAATCCCGATATAATTTCTGTGTTTCATCAACATTCTGAAGGTCCACAGCTTACAGAATGGCTCCAGATGCGCTTCGGATATTACTGCTGGTCTTCCAGGAATCGATCAAAGCGTAGACAGTTTGAGACATTACTGCCGTGGACGAAAGTCCGTATTGTGCGTGTTGTATTCAACCCAAATGCAATTTCTGTGTTTATTCAACACTCTGAAGGCCCTAAATATTACAGAATGCCGCCAGATGTGCTTCGGATAATGCGACTGATCTTCCAGGAATAGATCAAAGCGTAGACAATTTTGAGACATTACTCCCCTGGAGGAAAGGCAGCATGGTGCCTGTTGTATTCATTGCCGATACAATTTCTGTGTTTCATCAACACTCTGAAGGTCCACACATTACAGTAGGCCTCCGGCTGTGCTTCGGATACTACTACTGGTCTCCCAGGAATCGATCGAAGAGTGGACAGTTCGAGACCTTACTCCCATGGAGATAAGTCGTCATGGTGCCTGTTGTATCCTATCCCGATGCATTTCTGTGTTTCATCAACACTCTGAGGGTCCACAGATTACAGAATGCTTCCAGATCTGATAGGGTACAGCTACTGGTCTTCCAGGAATCGATCAGAGCGTAGACAGTTTTCAGACATTACTCACGTGGAGGAAATTCCGCATTGTGGCTGTTGTATTCAATCCCCATACCATTTCTGTGTTTATTCAACACTCTGAAGATCCAAAGATTACAGAATGCCGCCAGATCTGCTTCGGATACTGCTATTAGTCCTCCAGGAATCGATCAAAGCGTAAACATTTTAGAGACATTACTCCCGTGGAGGAAAGTCCGCATGTTGCCTGTTGTATTCAATCCCGATGCAATTTCTGTGTTTCATGTAAACTGTGAAGGTCGACAGATTACAGAATGCCTCCAGATGTGCTTCGGATGCTAGTACTGGTCTTCTATTAATCGATCAAAGCGTGGACAGTTTGAGACGTTACTCCATTGGAAAAAAAGTAGGTATGGTGCCTGTTGTATTCAATCCCGATGCAATTTCTGTGTTTCTTCAACACTCTGAATGTCAACAGATTACAGAATGCCTCCAGATGTGCTTCGGATACTACTACTGGTCTTCCAGGAATCGATCAAAGCCTAGACAGTTTTAGACATTACTCCCATGGAGAAAAGTCGGCATGGTGCCTGTTTTATTCAATCCCGATGCAATTTCTGTGTTTCATCAACACTCTAAAGGTCCACAGATTACAGAATGATTCCAGATATGCTTCGGATACTATAACTGGTCTCCCAGGAATCGATCAAGGACTAGACAGTTTGAGACATTGCTCCCATGGAGAAAAGTCCGCATGGTGCATTTTGTATTCAATCCCGATGCAATTTCTGTGGCTCATCAACACTCAGAAGGTCCACAGATTACAGAATGATTCCAGATATGCTTCAGATTCTACTACTGGTCTCCCAGGAAACGATCAATAGTAGACAGTTTGAGACATTACTCCCATGGAGAAAAGTCCGCATGGTGCCTGTTGTATCGAATCCCGATGAAATTTCTGTGTTTCATCAACTCTTTGAAGGTCTACAGATTACAGAATGCCTCCAGATCTGCTTCGGATACTACTACTGGTCCTCCAGAAATTGATCAAAGCGTAGACAGTTTTGAGACATTACTCCCGTTTAGGAAAGACCGCATGGTACCTGTTGTATACAAATCCCATACAATTTCGGTGTTTCATCAACACTCGAAAGGTCCACAGATTACAGATTGATTCCAGATGTGAATGGAATACTGCTACTGGTCTTCCAGGAATCGATCAAAGCGTAGACAGTTTGGGACATCACTCCCATACAGAAATGTCGGCATTGTTGTATCCAATCTCGATGCAATTTGTGTGTTTAATCTTCACTCTGAAGGTCCACAGATTTTCAGAATGCATCTAGATGTGTTTCAGATACTACTACTGGTCTCCCACGAATCGATCAATAGTAGACAGTTTGAGACATTGCTCCATTGGAGAAAAGTCGGCATGCTGAACGTTGTATTCAATACCGATATAATTTCTGTGTTTCATCAACATTCGGAAGGTCCACAGCTTACAGAATGGCTCCAGATGCGCTTCGGATATTACTGCTGGTCTTCCAGGAATCGATCAACTCGTAGACAGTTTGAGACATTACTCCCATGAAGAAAAGTGGACATGGTGCCTGTTGTATTCAATCCCGATGCAATTTCTTTGTATCATCAACACTCTGAAGATCCACAGATTACCGAATGACTCCCGATGTGCTTCGGATACTACCACAGGTCTTCCAGGAATCGATCAAAGCGTAGACAGTTTGAGACATTACTGCCGTGGACGAAAGTCCGCATTGTGCGTGTTGTATTCAATCCAAATGCAATTTCTGTGTTTATTCAACACTCTGAAGGCCCAAAATATTACAGAATGCCTCCAGATGTGTTTCGGATAATGCTACTGATCTTCCAGGTATAGATCAAAGCGTAGACAATTTTGAGACATTACTCCCCTGGAGGAAAGGCAGCATGGTGCCTGTTGTATTCATTCCCGATACAATATCTGTGTTTCATCTAAACTCTGAAGGTCCACATATTACAGAATGATTCCAGATATGCTTCGGATACTACTACTGGTCTCCTAGGAATCGATCAATAGTAGACAGTTTGAGACATTACTCCCATGGAGAAAAGTCGGCATGGTGCCTGTTGTATTCAAACCCGATGCAATTGCTGTGTTTCATCAACACTCAGAAGGTCCACAGATTTCAGAATGCCTCCTGATCTGCTTCGGATACTGCTACTGGTCCTCCAGGAGTCGATCAAACCGTAGACAGTTTTAGACATTACTCCCATTTAGGAAAGTCCGCATGCTGCCTGTTGTATTCAATACCGATAAAATATTGGTGTTTCATCAACACTCTGAAGGTCCACAGATTACAGAATACCACCAGATGTGCTTCGGATACAACTACTGGTCTCCCAGGAATCGATCAAATCGTGGATAGTTTGGGACATTACTCCCATTTAGAAAAGTCTGCATGGAGCTTGTTGTATCCAATCCCGATGCAATTTTTGTGTTTCATCAACACTCTGAAGGTCCACAGATTGTAGAATGCATCCAGATGTGCTTCAGATACTACTACTGGTCTCCCAGGAATCGATCAATGGTAGACAGTTTGAGACATTGTTCCCATGGAGAAAAGTCGCATGGTGCCTGTTGTATTAAATCCCGACATAATTTCTGTGTTTCATCAACACTCTGAAGGTCCACAGATTACAGAATGCCTTCAGACGCACTTCGGATACTACTACTGGTCTCCCAGGAATCGATAAAATCGTAGACAGTTTGGGACATTACTCCCATGAAGAAAAGTCCCCATTGTACCTGTTGTATTCAATCCCGAAGATATTTTTGAGTTTCATGCTACACTCTTAAGGACCACAGATTGCAGTATGCCTCCAGATTTGCTCCGGATACTACTATTGGTCTTCCAGGAATCGATCCAAGCGTAGACAGTTTGAGACATTTTCTCATGGAGAATTGTCGTCAAGGTTCCTGTTGTATTCACTCCCGATGCACTTTCTGTGTTTCATAACACTCTGAAGGTCCACCCATTACAGAATGATTCCAGTTATTCTTGGATACTGGTCTCCCAGGATTCGATCAAAGCGTAGACAGTTTGAGACAGTACTCCCATGAAGAAAAGTCGGCATGGTGCCTGTTGCATTCAATCCCGATGCAATTTCTGTCTTTCATCAACACTCTGAAGGTCCACAGATTACAGAATGCCTCCAGATGTGCTTCCGATACTACTACTGGTCTCCCAGTAATCGATAAAATCGTAGACAGTTTTAGACATTATTCCCATGAAGAAAAGTCGGCATGGTGCCTTTTGTATGCAACCCCGATGCAATTTCTGTGTTTCATCAACACTCTGAAGGTCCACAGATTACAGAATGCCTCGAGATGTGCTTAGGATACTACCACTGGTCCTCCAGGAATCGATCAAAACGTAGACAGTTTGAGACATTACTCCCATTGAAAGAAGTCCGCGTGGTCCCTGTTGTATTCAATCCCGATGCAATTTCTGTATTTCATCAACACTCTCAAGGTCCACAGATTACGGGATGACTCCAGTTGTGCTTCGGAAACTATTATTGGTCTCCCAGGAATCGATCAAAGCGTAGGCAGTTTGAGATATTACTCACATGGAGAAAAATCCGCATGGTGTCTCTTGTATTCAATCGCGATGCAATTACTGTGTTTCATCAATACTCTGAAGTTCCACTGATTACAGAATGCCTCCAGATGTGCTTCGGATACTACTACTGGTCTCCCAGGAATTGATCAAATCGTAGACAGTTTGAGACATTACTTCCGTAGAGGAAAGTCCGCATTGTGCCTGTTGCTTTCAATCCCGATGCAATTTCTGTGTTTCATCTAAACTCTGAAGGTCCACAGATTACAGAATGCCTCTAGATGTGCATCGGAGTCTACTAGTGGTCTCCCAGGAATCGATCAAATCGTAGACAGTTTGAGACATAACTCCCATGGAGAAAAGTCGGCATGGTGCCTGCTGAATTCAATCCCGATGCAATTTCTGTGTTTCATCAACACTCTGAAAGTCCAGAGATTGCAGAATCCCTCCAGATGTGCTTCCGATACTACTACTGGTCTCCCAGGAATCGATAAAATGGTAGACAGTTTTAGACATTACTCCCATTAAGAAAAGTCGGCATGGTGCCTTTTGTATGCAATTCCGATGCAATTTCTGTGTTTCATCAACACTCTGAAGGTCCACAGATTACAGAATGCCTCGAGATGTCCTTAATATACTACCACTGGTCCTTCAGGAATCGATCAAAACGTAGACAGTTTCAGACATTTTTCTCATGGAGAAACGTCGACTTGGTGGCTGTTGTATTCAATCCCGAAGCAATTTCTGTGCATCATCAACACCCTGTAGGTCCACAGATAACAAAATACCTCCAGATGGGTTTCGGATTCTACTAAAGGTCACCCAGGAATCGATCAAATCGTAGACAGGTTGAGACATTACTCCCATTGAAAGAAAACCGCGTAGTGCCTGTTGCATTCAATCCCGATGCAATTTCTGTGCTTCATTAACACTCTCAAGGTTCACAGATTACAGGATGATTCCAGTTGTGCTTCGGAAACTACTATTGGTCTCCCAGGAATCGATCAAAACGTAGGCAGTTTGAGACATTACTCCAATGGAGAAAAGTCCGCATGGTGCCTGTTGTATTCAATTGAGATGGAATTTCTGTGTTTCATCTAATCTCTGAAGGTCCACATATTACAGAATGCCTCCAGATGCGCTTCGGATACTACTACTGGTCTTCCAGGAATCGATCAAACGTAGACAGTTTTGAGACTTTACTCCCATGGAAAAAAGTCGGCATGGTGCCTGTTGCATACTATCCCGATGCAATTTCTGTGTTCCGTCAACACTCTGAAGGTACACAGATAACAGAATGCCTCCAGATGTGCTTCGGATGCTACGACTGGTCTTCCAGGAATCGGTCAAAGCGTAGACAGTTTGAGAAATTACCCAAATGGAGAAAGGTCGGCATGGTGACTGTTGTATTCAATCCCGTTGCAATTTCTGTGTTAATCAACACTCTGAAAGTCCACAGATTACAGAATGCCTCCAAATGTGCCTCGGATACTACTACTGGTCGTCCAGTAATCGATCAGAGCGTAGACAGTTTGAGACATTACTCCCATCTAGAAAAGTCATCATGGTGCCTGTTTTATTCAATCTCGATGCAATTTCCCTGTTTCATCAACACCCTGAATGTCTACCGATTACAGAATGCCCTCAGATGTGCTTCGGATACTACTACTGGTCTTCCATTAATTGATCAAAGCGTAGACAGTTTGAGACATTACTCCTAATTAGAGAAGTTGGCATGGTACCTGTTGTATTCAATGCCAATGCAATATCTTTGTTTCATCAACACTCTGAAGGTCAACAGATTACAGAATGCCTCCATATGTGCCTCGGATACTACTACTGGTCTTCCATTAATCGATCAAAACGTAGACAGTTTGAGACATTACTCCCATGCAGAAAAGTCGTCATGGTGCCTGTTGTATTCAATCTAAATGCAATTTCTGTGTTTCATCAACACTCTGAAGGTCCACAGATGACAGAATGCCTCCAGATGTGCCTCGGATACTACTGCCGGTCTTCCATTAATCGATCAAAGCGTAGACAGTTTGAGACATTACTCCAATGCAGAAAAGCCGGCATGGTGCCTGTTGTATTCAATCTAGATGTAATTTCTGTGTTTCATCAACTCTCTGAAGGTCTACAGATTACAGAATGCCTCCTGATATGCTACGGATACTACTAGTGGCCTTCAAAGAATCGATCAAAGCGAAGACAGTTTATGACATTACTCCTATGGATAAAAGTCGGTGTAGTGCCTGTTGTGTTCAATCCTGATGCAATATCTGTGTTTCATCAAATCTCTAAGGGTCCACAGATTACAGAATGTCTAAAGATGTGCTTCGGATACTACTACTGGTCTCCCAGGAATCGATCAAAGCGTAGACAGTTTAAGACGTTACTCCCATGCAGAAAAGTCGGCATGGTGCCTGTTGTATTCAATCAAGATGCAATTACTGTGTTTCTTCAACTCTCTGAAGGTCAACAGATTACAGAATGCCTTCAGATGTGCCTCGGATGCTCTTACTGGTCTCCCAAGAATCGATCAAAGCGTAGACAGTATGAGGCAATATTCCCATGGGGTAAAGTCCGCATGGGTCCTTTTGTATTCAATCCCGATGCAATATCTGTGTTTCATCAACACTCTAAAGGTGCACGGAATACAGAATGCCTCCTGACGTGCCTCGGATACTACTACTGGTGTCCCAGGAATCGATCAAAGCGTAGACTGTTTAAGACATTACTCCCAATTAGAGTAGTCGGCATGGTACCTGTTGTATACAATCCCGATGCAATATCTGTGTTTCATCAACACTCTGAAGGGCCACATACTACTGAATGCCTCCACATGTGCCTCGGATACTAATGCTAGTCTTCCATTAATCGATCAAAGCGTAGACGGTTTGAGACATTACTCCCCTGTAGAGAAGTCGGCATGGTGCTTGTTGTATTCAATCCCAATGCAATATCTGTGTTTCATCAACAATCTGAAGGTCCACAAATTACAGAATGCCTCCAGATGTGGCTCAGATACTACTACTGGTCTCCCAGGAATCGATCAAAGCGTAGACAGTTTGAGACATTACTCCCATTTAGAGAAGTCGGCATGGTGCCTGTTGTATTCAATCGCGATGCTATATCTGTGTTTCATCAACACTCTGAAGGTCCACAGATTACAGAATGCCTCCAGATGTGCCTCGGATACTACTACTGGTCTCCCAAGAAACGATCAAAGCGTAGACAGTTTGAGGCAAAACTGCCGTGGAGGATATTCCGCATGGTGCCTGTTGTATTCAATCTCGATGCAATATATGTGTTTCATCTACACTCTGAAGGTCCACAGATTACAGAATGCCTCGAGATGTGCTTAAGATACTACTACTGGTCTCCCAGGAATCGATCAAATCGGAGACAGTTTGAGACATTACTCCCATGGAGAAAAGACGGCATGGTCCCTATTGTATTCAATCCGGATGCAATATCTGTGTTTCATCGTTTCATCAACACTATGAAGGTCCACAGATTACAGAATGCCTCCAAATGTGCCTCGGATACTAATGCTAGTCTTCCATTAATCGATCAAAGCGTATACAGTTTGAGACATTACTCCCCTGGAGAGAAGTCGGCATGGTGCTTGTTGTATTCAATACCAGTGCAATATCTGTGTTTCATCAACAATCTGAAGGTCCACAAATTACAGAATGCCTCCAGATGAGCTTCGGAACTACTACTGGTCTTCCATTAATCGATCAAAGCGTATACAGTTTAAGACGTTACTCCAATGCAGAAAAGTCGGCATAGTGCCTGTTGTGTTCAATCCCGATGCAATTTCTGTATTTCATCAACACTCTGGAGATCCCTAGATAACAGAGTGTCTAAAGATGTGCTTCGGATACTACTAATGGTTTCCCAGGAATCGATAAAGGTGTAGAGAGTTTGAGACATTACTCTCATGGAGAAAAGTCAGCATAGTGCCTGTTGTATACAATCAAAATACAATTATAGTGATTCGTCAACACTCTGAATGTCCACAGATTACAGAATGTCTAAAGATGTGCTTCGGATACTACTACTGGTTTCCAAGGAATCGATCAAAACGTAGACATTTTGAGACATTACTCCCATGGAGAAAAGTCGGCATAGTGTCTGTTGTATTCAATCAAGATGCTATTTCGGTGTTTCATCAACACTCTGAAGGTCCACAGCTTACAGAATGCTTCCAGATGTGTCTCGGATACTGCTACTGGTCCTCCAGGAATCGATCAAAGTGTAGACAGTTTTGAGACATTACTCGTATGGATGAAAGTCAGCATATTGCCTATTGTATTCAATCCCGATACAATTTCTGTGTTTCATCAATACTCTGAAGTTCCAAAGATTACAGAATGCCTCAATATGTGCATCGGAGTCTACTAGTGCTCTCCCAGGAATCGATCAAATCGTAGACAGAATGAGTCATTAATCCCATGGAGAAAAGTCGGCATTGTGCCTGCTGTATTCAATCCCGATGCAATTTCTGTGATTCATCAACACTCTGAAGGTCCACAGATTACAGAATGCCTTCAGATGTGCTTCTGATACTACTACTGGTCTCCCAGGAATCGATCAAATCGTAGACAGTTTTAGACATTACTCCTATGAAGAAAATTCGGCATGGTGCCTGTTGTATTCAATCACGATACAATTTCTGTGTTTCATCTAAACTCTGAAGGTCCACAGATTACAGAATGCCTCCAGATGCGCTTAGGATACTACTACTGGTCTTCCAGGAATCGTTCAAAGCGAAGTCAGGTTGAGACATTACTCCATGGAGAAAACACCTCATTGTACCTGTTGTATTCAATCCCAATGATATTTTTGTGTTTCATCAACACTCCGAAGGACCACAGATTACAGTATGCCTCCAGATGTGCTTCTGATACTACTACTGGTCTTCCAGGAATCGATCAAAGCGTACACAGTTTCGAGACATTACTCCCGTGGAAAAAAGTCCGCATTGTGCCTGTTGTTTTCAAGCCCCATACAATGTCTGTGTTTATTCAACACTCTGAAAGTCCAAAATATTACAGAATGCCTCGAAATGCGCTTCGGATACTGCTACTGGTCCTCCAGGAATCGATCAAAGCGTAGACACTTTTGAGACATTACTCCCGTGTATGAATGTCAGCATATTGCCTGTTGTATTCAATCCCGATACATTTTCTGTGTTTCATCAACACTCCGAAGGTCCACAGATTGCAGAATATCTCCAGATGTGCTTCGGAAACTACTACTGGTCTTCCAGGAATCGATCAAAGCGTAGACAGTTTGAGAGATAACTCCATGGAAAAAAGTTCAGCATGGTGCCTGTTGTTTTCACTCCCAATGCAATTTCTGTGTGTCATCAACACTCTGAAGGTCCACAGATTACAGAATGCGTCCAGAAGTGCTTCGGATAATACTACTGGTCTTACAGGAATCGATCAAAGGGTAGACAGTTTGAGACATTACTCCCATGGAGAAAAGTATGCATGGTGCCTGTTGTATTCAATCCCGATGCTATATCTTTGTTTCATCAACACTCTGAAGGTCCACAGATTACAGAATGCCTCCAGATGTGCCTCGGATACTGCTACTGGCCCTCCAGGAATCGATGAAAGCGTAGACAGTTTTTAGATATAACTCCTATGGAGGAAAGTCAGCATATTGCCTATTGTATTCAATCCCGATATAATTTCTGTGTTTCATCAACACTCCGAAGGTCCACAGAGTACTGAATGCCTCCAGATGTGCTTCGGATACGACGACTGGTCTTCCAGGAATCGATCAAAGCGTAGACAGTTTGAGAGATAACCCCCATGGAACAAGGTCAGCATGGTGCCTGTTGTATTCAATCCCGATGCAATTTCTGTGTTAATGAACACCCTAAAGGTCCACAGATTACAGAATGCCTACAGATCTGCTTCGGATACTGCTACTGGTCCTTCAGGAATCGAGCAAAGCGTAGACAGTTTTGAGATATTACTCCTGTGGAGGAAAGTCGGCATGGTGCCAGTTGTATTCATTTCCGATCCAATTTCTGTGTTTCATCAACACTCCGAAGGTCCACAGATTACAGAATGCCTACAGATCTGATTCGGATACTACTACTGGTCTTCCAGGAGTCGATTAAAGCGTAGACAGTTTGAGACATTAGTTCCATTTAGAAAAGTAGGCATTTTGCTTGTTGTATTCAATCCCGATGCAATTTGTGTGTTAATCAACACTCTGAAAGTCCACAGATTACAGAATGCCTCCAGATGTGATTCGGAAATTACTACTGGTCTCCCAGGAATCGATCAAAGCGTAGACAGTTTGAGAGAATAGTCCCATGCAGAAAAGTCGGCATGGTGCCTGTTGCATTCAATCCCGATCCAATTTCTGTGTTTCATCAATACTCTGAAGTTCCACAGATTACAGAATGCCTCAATATGTGCATCGGAGTCTACTAGTGCTCTCCCAGGAATCGATCAAATCGTAGACAGATTGAGACATTACTCCCATGGAGAAAAGTCTTCCTTGTTCCTGCTGTATTCAATCCCGAAGCAATTTCTGTGTTTCATCAACACTCTGAAGTTCCACAGATTACAGAATGCCTCCAGATGTGCTTCCGATACTACTACTGGTCTCCCTGGAATCGATCAAATCTTAGACAGTTTTAGACATTACCTCCATGGAGAAAAGTCGGCATGGTGCCTGCTGTATTCAATCCCGATACAATTTCTGTGTTTCATCAACACTCTGAAGATCCTCAGATTACAGAATACCTCTAGATGTGCTTCCGATACTACTACTGGTCTTCCAGGAATCGATCAAAGCGAGTACAGGTTGAGACATTACTCCATGGAGAAAAGTCCTCATTGTACCTGTTGTATTCAATCCCGATGATATTTTTGTGTTTCAACAACACTCCGAAGGACCACAGATTACAGTATGCCTCCAGATGTGCTTCTGATACTACTACTGGTCTTCCAGGAATCGATCAAAGTGAACACAGTTTTGAGACATTACTCCCGTGGAAAAAAGTCCGCATTGTGCCTGTTGTTTTCAATCCCCATACAATTTCTGTGTTTATTCAACACTCTGAAGGTCCAAAATATTACAGAATGCCTCGAGATGTGCTTCGGGTACTGCTACTGGTCCTCCAGGAATCGATCAAAGCGTAGACAGTTTGAGACGTTACTCCCATGGAGAAAAGTCGGTATGGTGCCTGTTGTATTCAATCTCGATGCAATTTCGGTGTTTCATCAGCACCTTGAATGTCTACAGATTACAGAATGCCGTCCGATGTGTTTCGGATACTACTACAGGTCTTCCATTAATTGATCAAAGCGTAGACAGTTGGAGATATTATTCCCAATTAGAAAAGTTGGCATGGTACCTGTTGTATTCAAATCCAATGCAATATCTGTGTTTCATCAACACTCTGAAGGTCAACAGATTACAGAAAGCCTCCCGATGTGCCTCGGATACTACTACTGGTCTTCCATTATTCGATGAAAGCGTAGACAGTTTGAGACATTACTCCAATGCAGAAAAGTGGGCATGGTGCCTGTTGTATTCAATCCCGATGCAAAATCTGTGTTTCATCGTTCCATCAACACTCTGAAGGTCCACAGATTAAAGAATGCCTCCATATGTGCCGCGGATACTACTACTGGACTCCCAGTAATCGATGAATGCGTAGACAGTTTAAGGCAATTATCCCTTGGAGGAAAGTCCGCATGGTGCCAGTTGTATTCAATCTCGATGCAATATATATGTTTCATCAACGCTCTGACGGTCCACAGATTGCAGAATGCCTTCTGATGTGCTTCGGATACTACTACTGTCCTTCCCGGAATCGATCAAAGTGAAGACAGTTTAAGACATTACTCCCACTGACTAAATTCGGCATAGTGCCTGTTGTGTTCAATCCCGATGCAATTTCTGTGTTTCGTCAGCACTCTGGAGGTCCACAGATTACAGAATGCCTCCAGATGTCTTTCGGATACTAGTACAGGTCTTCTAGGAGTCGGTCAAAGCGTAGACAGATTGAGACATTACTCCCATTAAGAGCAGTGGGCATGGTGCCTGTTGTATTCAATGAGAATGCAATATCTGTGTTTTATCAACAATCTGTAGGTCCACAGATTACAGAATGCCTCCAGATGTGCCTCGGATGCTACTACTGGTCTCTCAGGAATCGATCAAAGCGTAGACAGTTTGAGACCTTACCCCCATTTAGAGAAGTCGGCATGGTGCCTGCAGTATTCAATCCCGATGCAATTTCTGTATTTCATCAACACTCTGAAGGTCTACAGACTACAGAATGCCTACAGATGTGCTTCGGATACTACTACTGGTCTTCCATTAATCGATCAAAGCGTAGACAGTTTGAGACATTACTCCCATGAAGAAAAGTCGGCATTGTGCCTGTTGTATTCAATCCCGATGCAATTTCTGTATTAATCAACACTCTGAAGATCCACAGATGGCAGAATGAATCCAGATGTGGAAAGGAAACTACTACTGCTCTTCCAGGAATCGATCTAGTCGTAGACAGTTTGAGAGATAACTCCCATCTAGAAAAGTAAGCATGGTGCCTGTTGTATTAAATCCCGATGGAATATCTGTGTTTCATCAACACTTTGATGGTCCACAAATTACAGAATGCCTCCAGATGTGCTTCGGATACTACTACTGGTCTTCCAGGAATCGATCAAAGCGTAGACAGTTTGAGACATTACCCCCATGGAGAAAAGTTGGCATTGTGCCTGTTTTACTCAATCCCGATGCTATTTCTGTGTTTCATCAACACTCGGAAGGTCCACAGATGGTAGAATGCTTCCAGATGTGCTTCGGATACTACTACTGGCCTTCCAGGAATCGATCAAAGCGTAGACATTTTTAGACATTACTCCCATGGAGATAAGAAAGCATGGTGCCTGTGGTATTCTATCCCGATGAAATTTCTATGTTTCATCAACACTCTGAAAGTCCACAGATTACAGAATGCCTCCAGATGTGCATCGGATACTAGTACAGGGTCTTCTAGGAATCGGTCAAAGCGTAGACAGATTGAGACATTACTCCCATTAAGAGCAGTGGGCATGGTGCCTGTTGTATTCAATGCCAATGCAATATCTGTGTTTTATAAACAATCTGTAGGTCCACAGAATACAGAATGCCTCCAGATGTGCCTCGGATGCTATTACTGGTCTCCCAGGAATCGATCAAAGCGTAGACAGTTTGAGGCAATACTCCCGTGGAGGAAAGTCCACATGGTGCCTGTTGCATTCAATCCCAATGCAATATCTGTGTTTCAACAACACTCTGAAGGTCCACAGATTACAGAAAGCCTCCAGATGTGTGTCGGATACTACTACTGGTCGACCACGAATCGACAAAGCGTAGACATTTTTAGACATTACTCCCATGGAGATAAGAAAGCATGGTGCCTGTGGTATTCTATCCCGATGAAATTTCTATGTTTCATCAACACTCTGAAAGTCCACAGATTACAGAATGCCTCCAGATGTGCATCGGATACTAGTACAGGGTCTTCTAGGAATCGGTCAAAGCGTAGACAGATTGAGACATTACTCCCATTAAGAGCAGTGGGCATGGTGCCTGTTGTATTCAATGCCAATGCAATATCTGTGTTTTATCAACAATCTGTAGGTCCACAGATTACAGAATGCCTCCAGATGTGCCTCGGATGCTACTACTGGTCTCCCAGGAATCGATCAAAGCGTAGACAGTTTGAGGCAATACTCCCGTGGAGGAAAGTCCACATAATGCCTGTTGTATTCAATCCCAATGCAATATCTGTGTTTCATCAACACTCTGAAGGTCCACAGATTACAGAAAGCCTCCAGATGTGTCTCGGATACTAATACTGGTCTCCCATTAATCGATCAAAGCGTAGACCATTGAGGCAATACTCCCGTGGAGTAAAGTCCGCAGATTGCCAGTTGTATTCAATCCCGATGTAGTTTATGCGTTTCATCAACACACTGAATGTTTACAGATTACAGAATACCTCCAGATGTGCTTCGGATACATTTATTGGTCTTCCAGGAATCAATCAAGGCGTAGACAGTTTGAGACATTACTCCCATCTAGAAAAGTAAGCATGGTGTCTGTTGTATTCAATCCCGATGCAATATCTGTGTTTCATCAACACTCTGAAGGTCCACAGGTTACAGAATTCTTCAGGTGTGCTTCGGATACTACTACTGGTCTCCCAGGAATCGATCAAAGCGTGGACAATTTGAGACATTACTCCCATCTAGAAAAGTTAGCATGGTGTCTGTTGCATTCAATCCCAAAGCAATATCTGTATTTCATCAACACTCTGAAGGTCCACAGATTACAGAATGCCTCCAGATGCGCCTCGGATACTACTACTGGTCTCCCAGGAATCGATCAAAGCGTAGACAATTTGAGGCAATACTCCCGTGGAGGAAAGTCCGCATATTGCCAGTTGTATTCAATCCCGATGCATTTTCTGCGTTTCATCAACACACTGAATGTTTACAGATAACAGAATACCTCCAGATGTGCTTCGGATACATTTACTGGTCTTTCAGGAATCGATCAAGGCGTATACAGTTTGAGACATTACTCCCATGGAGGAAAGTCCGCATGGTGCCAATTGTATTCAATTTCGATACAATTTCTGTGTTTCATCAACACTCTGAAGGTCCACAGATTGCAGAATGCCTGCAGATGTGCTTCGGATTCTTCTAGTGGTCTTCCAGGAATCGATCAAAGCGTATACAGTTTGAGTCATTACTCCCATACAGAAAAGTTGGCATGGTGCCTGTTGTATTCAATACCGATGCAATAACTGTGTTTCGTCAACACACTGAAGGTCCTCAGATTACAGAATGCCCACAGAGGTGCTTCGGATACTACTACAGGTCTTCCAGGAATCAATCACAGCGTAGACAATTTGAGACTTTACTCCCATGCAGAAAAGGCGGCGTGGTGCCTGTTGTACTCAATTCCGGTACAAATTCTGTGTTTATCAACACTCTGAAAGTCCACAGATTACAGAATGCCTCCAGATATGCTCCAGATATTACTACTGGTCTCACAGGAATGATCAAAGCGTAGACAGTTAAAGACATTACTACCATGAAGAAGAGTTGGCATTGTGCCTGTTGTATTCTATCCCGCTGCAATTTCTGTGTTAATCAACACTCTAAAGATCCACAAATGACAGAATGAAACCAGATGTGCAAAGGAAACTACTACTGCTCTCCCAGGAATCGATCAAGACGTAGACAGTTTGAGACATTACTCCCATCTAGAAAAGTAAGCGTGGTGGCTGTTGTATTCAATCCAGATGCAATATCTGTGTTTCATCAACACTCTGATGGTCCACAAATTACAGAATGCCTCCAGATGTGCTTCGGATACTACTACTGGTCTTCCAGGAATCGATCAAAGCGTAGACAGTATGAGACATTACCCCCATGGAGAAAAATTGGCATTGTTCCTGTTATACTCAATTCCGATGCTATTTCTGTGTTTCATCAACACTCCAAAGCTCCACAGATGGTAGAATGCCTCCAGATGTGCTTCAGATACTACTACTGGCCTTCCAGGAATCGATCAAAGCGTAGACATTTTTAGATATTACTCCCATGGAGATAAGAAAGCATGGTGCCTGTGGTATTCAATGCCGATGAAATTTCTATGTTTTATCAACACTCTGAAAGTCCACAGATTACAGAATGCCTCCAGATGTGATTCGGATACAAGTACAGGGTCTTCTAGGAATCGGTCAAAGCGTAGACAGATTGAGACATTACTCCCATTTAGAGCAGTGGGCATGGTGCCTGTTGTATTCAATGCCAATGCAATATCTGTGTTTTATCAACACTCTGTAGGTCCACAGATGACAGAATGCCTCCACATGTGCATCGGATGCTACTACAGGTCTGCCAGGAATCGATCAAAGCGTAGACAGCGTGAGACACTATTCCCGTGGAGGAAAGTACGTATGGTGCCTGTTGTATTCAATTTCGATATAATTTCTGTGTGTCATCAACACTCTGAGGTCCACAGATTTCAGAACGCTTGCAGATGTGCTTCGGACACTTCTACTGGTCTTCCAGGAATCGATCAAAGCGTAGAAGTTTGAGACATTACCCCCATGGAGAAAAGTCACATTGGTGCCTGTTGTATTCAATCCGGATGCAATTCCTGTGTTAATCAACAGTCTGAAAGTCCGCAGATTACAGAATGCCTCCAGATATGCTTCGGATACTACTACTGGTCTCCCAGGAATCGATCAAAGCGTCCTTACTCCCATGAAGAAAAGTCGTCATGGTATTTGTTGTATTCAATGCCGATGCAATATCTGAGCTTCGTCAACGCTCTGAAGGTCCACAGACTACAGAATTGCTACAGATGTGCTTCGGATACTACTACTGGTCTCCCAGGAATCGATGAAAGCGTAGACAATTTGAGGCAATACTCCCGTGGAGGAAAGTCCGCATATTACCAGTTGTATTCAATCCCGATGCATTTTCTGCGTTTCATCAACACACTGAATGTTTACAGATAACAGAATACCTCCAGATGTGCTTCGGATACATTTACTGGTCTTCCAGGAATCGATCAACGCGTAGACAGTTTGAGACATTACTCCCATGGAGGAAAGTCCGCATGGTGCCTGTTGTATTCAATTTCGATACAATTCCTTGTGTTAATCAACACTCTGAAAGTCCACAGGTTAGAGAATGCCTCCAGATATGCTTCGGATACTACTACTGGTCTCCCAGGAATGGATCAAAGCTTAGACATTTTGAGACATTACTACCATGAAGAAAAGTTGGCATTGTGCATGTTGTATTCAATCCCGATGCAATTTCTTTGTTTCATCAACACTCTGAAGGTCCACATATTACAGAATGCGTCCAAAAGTGCTTCGGATACTACTACTGGTCTTCCAGGAATCGATCAAAGCGTAGACAGTTTTAGACATTACTCCCATGGAGAAAGTGCGCATGATGCATTTTTTATTCAGTCCCGAAGCATTTTCTGCGTTTCATCAATACTCTGAAGTACCACAGATTACAGAATGCCTCCAGATGTGCCTCGGATACTACTACTGGACTTCCAGTAATCGATTAAGGCGTAGACAGTTTGAGAGATAACTCCCATGGTAAAATGTTCGCATGATGCTTGTTGTATTTAAACCCTATGCAATTTCTGTGTTTCATCAATACTCTGAAAGTCCACAGATTGCAGAATGACTGCAGATGTGCTCGGATATTACTAGTGGTTTTCCAGGAATCAATCACAGCGTAGACAGTTTGAGACATTACCCCCATGTAGAAAGGTCGGCATGGTGCCTTTTGTATTCAATCCCGATACAATTTTTGTGTTAATCAACACTCTGAAAGTGCACAGGTTAGAGAATGCCTCCAGATATGCTTCGGATACTACTACTGGTCTCCCAGGAATGGATCAAAGCTTAGACATTTTGAGACATTACTCCCATGAAGAAAAGTCGGCATTGTGCCTGTTGTATTCAATCCCGATGCAAGTTCTGTGTTAATCAACACTCTGAAGATCCACAGATGACAGAATGAATCCAGATGTGCAAAGGTAACTACTACTGCTCTCCCAGGAATCGCTCAAGACGTTGACAGTTTGAAGCATTACTCCCATGGAAAAAAATCCGCATGCTGCCAGTTGTATTCAATTCCGATGCAATTTCTGTGTTTCATCAACACTCTGAAGGTCAACAGATTACAGAATGCCTAAAGATATGCATCGGATACTACTACTGTTCTCACAGGAACGATCAAAGCGTAGACAGTTTGAGATATTACTCCCATGAAGTAAAGTCGGCATTGTGCCTGTTGTATTCAATCCCGATGCAATTTCATTGTTAATCAACACTCTGAAGATCCACAGATGACAGAATGAATCCAGATGTGCAAAGGAAACTACTACTGCTCTCCCAGGAATCGATCAAGACGTAGACAGTTTGAGACATTACTCCCATCTAGAAAAGTAAGCATGGTGCCTGTTGTATTCAATCAGGATGCAATATCTGTGTTTCATCAACACTCTGATGGTCCACAAATTACAGATGCCTTCAGATGTGCTTTTGATACTACTACCGGTCTTCTAGGAATCGATCAAAGCGTAGACAGTTTAAGACATTACCCCCATGTAGAAAAGTTGGCATTGTGCCTGTTATACTCAATCCCGATGCTATTTTTGCGTTTCATCAACACTCTGAAGGTCCACAGATGGTAGAATGCCTCTAGATGTGCTTCGGATACTACTACTGGCCTTCCAGGAATAGATCAAACCGTAGACATTTTTAGAGTTTACTCCCATGGAGATAAGAAAGCATGGTGCCTGTGGTATTCAATCCAGATGCAATTTCTATGTTTCATCAATACTCTAAAGGTCCACAGATTACAGAATTCTTCCAGGTGTGCTTCGGATACTACTACTGGTCTCCCAGGAATCGATCAAACCGTAGCCAGTTTGAGACATTACCCCCATGGAGAAAAGTCGCCATGGTGCCTGTTGTATTCAATCCGGATGAAATTTCTGTGTTAATCAACACTCTGAAAGTCTGCAGATTACAGAATGCCTCCAGATATGCTTCGGATACTACTACTGGTCTCCCAGGAATCGATCAAAACGTAGACAGTTTGAGACATTACCCCCATGGAGAAAAGTCGTCATGGTGCCTGTTGTATTCAATCCCGATGCATTTTCTGTGTTTCATCAACACTCTGAAGGTCCACAGATGACACAATGCCTTCATTTGTGCATCTGATACTACTACAGGTCTTCCAGGAAGCAATCAAAGCGTAGACAGTTTGGGACATTACTCACATGGAGAAAATTCCGGATGGTGCCTAATCTATTCAATCCCGATGCAATTATGGTGTTTCATCAACACTCTGAAGGTCCACAAATTACAGAATGCCTCCACAAGTGCTTCGGATACTACTATTGATCTTCCAGGAATCGATCAAAGCGTAGACAGTTTGAGAGACTACTATCATGGAGAAAAGACCGCATGGTGCCTGTTGTATTCAATCCCGATGCAATTTCTATGTTTCATCAACACACTGAAGGTCCACAGATTACAGCATGCCTCCAGATGTGCCTCGGATACTACTACTGGTCTCCCAAGAATCGATCAAATCGTAGACAGCTTGAGACATTACTCCCATTTAGAGAAGTCGGCATTGTGCCTGTTGTATTCAATCCCTATGCAATATCTGTGTTTCATCAACACTCTGAAGGTCCACAGATTACAGAATGCCTCCAGATGTGACTCGGATACTAATACTGGTCTCCCAGGAATCGATCAAAGAGTTGACAGTTTGAGGCAATAGTCCGCATATTGCAAGTTGTATTCAATCCCGATGCAGTTTCTGCGTTTCATCAACACACTGAATGTTTACAGATAACAGAATACCTCAAGATGTGCTTCGGATACATTTACTGGTCTTCCAGGAATCGATCTAGGCGTATACAGTTTGAGTCATTACTCCCATACAGAAAAGTTGGCATGGTGCCTGTTGTATTCAATACCGATGCAATACCTTTGTTTCGTCAACACTCTGAAGGTTCACAGATTACGGAAAGCCTACAGAGGTGCTTCGGATACTACTACAGGTCTTCCAGGAAGCAATCAAAGCGTAGACACTTTGGGACATTACTCCCATGCAGAAAAGTCTGCATGGTGCCTGTTGTATTCAATCCCGATGCAATTTCTTTGCTTCATCAACACTCTGAAGTTCCACATATTACAGAATGCCTCCAAAAGTGCTTCGGATACTACTACTGTTCTTCCAGGAATCGATCAAAGCGTAGACGGTTTAAGACATTACTCCCGTGGAGGAAAGTCCACATGATGCATTTTGTATTCAATCCCGACGCATTTTCTGCGTTTCATCAACACTCTGAAGTACCACAGATTACAGAATGCCTCCAGATGTGCCTCAGATACAATTACTGGTCTTCCAGGAATCGATCAAAGCATAGACAGTTTGAGACATTACTCAGATTTATAGAAGTCGACATGGTGTCTGTTGTATTCAATCCCAATGCAATATCTGTGTTTCATCAACACTCTGAAGGTCCACAGATGACAGAATGCCTACAGATGTGCATCGGATACTACTACAGACCTTCCAGGAAGCCATCAAAGCGTAGACAGTTTGGGACATTACTCCCATGGAGAAAAGTCCACATGGAGCCCTATGTATTCAATCCCGATGCATTTATTGTGTTTCATCAACACTCTGAAGGTTTACAAATTACAGAATGCCTCCACAGGTGCTTCGGATACTACTATTGATCTTCCAGGCATCGATCAAAGCGTAGACAGTTTGAGAGATTACTCCCATTGGGAAAAGTCCGCATGGTGCCTGTTGTATTCAATCACGATGCAATTTCTGTGTTTCATCAACATTCTGAATGTCCACAAATTACAGAATGCATCCCAATGTGCAAAGGAAACTACTACTGTTCTCCCAGGAATCGAACAAGACGTAGACAGTTTGAGACATTAATCCCCTCGAGAATAGTAAGCATGGTGCCTGTTGTATTCAATCCCGATGCAAATTCTATCTTTTATCAACACTCTGAAGGTCCACAGATGACAGAATGCCTCCACATGTGCATCGGATGCTACTACAGGTCTTCCTGGAATCGATCAAAGCGTAAACAGTTTGAGACATTACTCCCATTGGGAAAAGTCCGCATGGTGCCTGTTGTGTTCAATCCCGATGCAATTTCTGTGTTTCATCAACACTCTGAATGTTGACAGATCACAGAATGCATCCAGATGTGCATCGGATACTACTACATGCCTTCCAGTAATCGATCAAATCGTATAAAGTTTGAGACATTACTCCAATGGAGAAAAGTCCGCATGGTGCATGTTGCATTCAATCCCGATGCAATTTCTGTGTTTCATCAACACTCTGAAAGTCCACAGATTACAGAATTCCTACAGATGTGCTTCGGATACTACTGCTGGTCTTCCAGTAATCGATTAAAGCGTAGACAGTTTGAGACATTACTACCATGGGAAATAGTTCGCATGATGCTTGTTGTATTTAATACCTATGCAATCTCTGTGTTTCATCAGTACTCTGAAGGTCCACAGATTGCAGAATGACTGCAGATGTGCTCGGATACTACTACTGGTTTCCCAGGAATCAATCACAGCGTAGACAATTTACGACTTTACTCCCATGCAGAAAAGGCGGCGTGGTGCCTGTTGTACTCAATCCCGATACAATTTCTGTGTTAATCAACACTCTGAAAGTCCACAGATTACAGAATGCCTCCAGATATGCTCCGGATATTACTACTGGTCTCACAGGAATGATCAAAGCGTAGACAGTTTGAGACATTACTCCCATACAGAAAAGTCGGCATGGTGCCTGTTGTATTCAATACCGATGCAATTTCTGTGTTTCATCAACACTCTGAATGTCCACAGATTACAGAATGCATCCAGATGTGCATCGGATACTACTACATGCCTTCCAGTAATCGATCAAAGCGTATAAAGTTTGAGACATTACTCCCATGGAGAAAAATCCGCATGCTGCATGTTGTATTCAATTCCGGTGCAATTTCTGTGTTTCATCAACACTCTGAAGGTCAAGAGATTACAGAATGCCTAAAGATATTCATCGGATACTACTACTGGTCTCACATGAACTGTCAAAGCGTAGACAGTTTGAGACATTACTCCCATGAAGAATAGTCGGCATTGTGCCAGTTGTATTCAATTCCGATGTAATTTCTGTGTTAATCAACACTCTGAAGATCCAGAGATGACAGAATGATTCAAGATGTGCAAAGGAAACCACTACTGTTCTCCCAGGAATCGAACAAGACGTAGACAGTTTGAGACATTACTCCCATCGCGAAAAGTAAGCATGGTGCCTGTTGTATTCAAACCCGATGCAAATTCTATGTTTCATCAACACTCTGAAAGTCCACAGATTACAGAATGCCTCCAGATGTGCATCGGATACTACTACTGGTCTCACAGGAATCGATCAAAGCGTTGACAATTTGAGACATTACTCCCATGAAGAAAAGTGCGCATGGTGCCTGTTGTATTCAATCCCGATGCAATTTCTGAGTTAATCAACACTCTGAAGATCCGCAGATGACAGAATGAATCCAGATGTGCAAAGGAAACTACTACTGCTCTCCCAGGAATCGAACAAGACGTAGACAGTTTGAGACATTACTCCCATCGAGAAAAGTAAGCATGGTGCCTGTTGTATTCAATCCCGACGCAAATTCTATGTTTCATCAACACTCTGAAGGTCCACAGATGACAGAATGCCTCCACATGTGCATCGGATGCTACTACAGTTCTTCCTGAAATCGATCAAAACGTAAAAGGTTTGAGACATTAGTCCCATTGGGAAAAGTCCGCATGGTGTCTATTGTATTCAATCCCGAAGCAATTTCTGTGTTTCATCACCACTCTGAATGTCCACAGATTACAGAATGCCTCAAGATGTGCTGCGGATACTATTACCGGTCTCCCAGGAATCGATCTAAGCGTGTATAGTTTGAGAAATTACTCCCATGGAGAAAAGTCCGCATGGTGCCTGTTGTACTCAATCCCGATGCAATTTCTGTGTTTCATCAACACTCTAATGGTCCACAAATTACAGAACGCCTCCAGATGTGCTTCGGATACTACTACTGGTCTTCCAGGAATCGATCAAAGCATAGACACTTTGAGATATTATTCAAACGGAGAAAAGACCGCATAGTGCCTGTTGTATTCAATCCCGATGCAATTTCTGCGTTCCATCAATTCACTGAATTTTTACAGATTACAGAATACATCCAGATGTGCCTCGGATACATTTACTGGTCATCCAGTAATCGATCAGTTCGTAGACAGTTTGAGACATTACTCCCATGGAGGAAAGTCCGCATGGTGCCTGTTGTATTCAATTTCGATACAATTTCTGTGTTTCATCAACACTCTGAAGGTCCACAGATTGCAGTATGCCTCCAGATGTGCTTCGAATTCTTCCACTGTTCTTCCAGGAATCGATCAAAGCGTAGACAGTTTGAGTCATTACTCCCATACAGAAAAGTCGGCATGGTGCCTGTTGTGTTTAATACCGATGCA
The DNA here is from genome assembly GCF_023897955.1 of Schistocerca gregaria. NCBI lineage: Eukaryota > Metazoa > Arthropoda > Insecta > Orthoptera > Acrididae > Schistocerca > Schistocerca gregaria. The sequence continues at coordinate 13,023,142 of NC_064920.1, forward strand.
ATTTCTGTGTTTCGTCAACACTCTTACGTTCCACAGATTACAGAATGCCTCCAGATGTGCCTTGGATACTACTACTGGTTTTCCAGTAATCGATTAAAGCGTAGACACTTTGGGACATTACTCCGATGCAGAAAGTCTGCGTGGTGCCTGTTGTATTCAATCCCGATGCAATTTCTTTGTTTCATCAGCACTCTGAAGGTCCACATATTACAGAATGCCTCCAATAGTGCTTCGGATACTACTACTGTTCTTCCGGGAATCGATCAAAGCCTAGACAGTTTAAGACATTACTCCCGTGGAGGAAAGTCCGCATGATGCATTTTGTATTCAATCCCGATACAATTTCTGCGTTTCATCAACACTCTGAAGTACCACAGATTACAGAATGCCTCTAGATGTGCCTCGGATACTACTACTGGTCTTCCAGTAATCGATTAAAGCGTAGACAGTTTGATACATTACTACCATGGTAAAAAGATCGCATGATGCTTGTTGTATTTAATCCCTATGCAATTTCTGTGTTAGTCAACACTCTGAAGATCCACAGATGACACAATGAATCCAGATGTGCAAAGGAAACTACTACTGCTCTCCCAGGAATCGAACAAGACGTAGACAGTTTGAGACATTACTCCCATCGAGAAAAGTAAGCATGGTGCCTGTTGTATTCAATCCCGATGCAAATTCTATGTTTCTTCAACACTCTGAAGGTCCACAGATGACAGAATGCCTCTACATGTGCATCGGATGCTACTACAGGTCTTCCTGGAATCGATCAAAGCGTAAACCGTTTGAGACATTACTCCCATTGGGAAAAGTCCGCATGGTGCCTGTTGTATTCAATCCCGATGCAATTTCTGTACTTCATCAACACACTGAATGTCCACAGATTACAGAATGCATCCAGATGTGCATCGGATGCTACTACAGGTCTTCCAGAAATCGATCAAAGCGCATACTGTTTGAGAAATTAATCCCATGGAGAAAAGTCCGCATGGTGCCTGTTGTATTCAGTCCCGATGCAATTTCTGTGTTTCATCAACACTCTGAATGTCGACAGATCACAGAATTCATCCAGATGTGCATCACATACTACTACTACATGCCTTCCAGGAATCGATTAAAGCGTATACAGTTTGAGAAATTACTCCCATGGAGAAAAGTCCTCATGGTGCCTGTTGTATTCAATCCCGATGCAATTTCTGTGTTTCATCAACACTCTGATGGTCCACAAATTACAGAACGCCTCCAGATGTGCTTCGGATACTACTACTGGTCTTCCAGGAGTCGATCAAAGCATAGACACTTTGAGATATTATTCAAACGGAGAAAAGACCGCATAGTGCCTGTTGTATTCAATCCCGATGCATTTTCTTCGTTCCATCAACACACTGAATGTTTACAGATTACAGAATACATCCAGATGTGCTTCGGATACATTTACTGGTCATCCAGTAATCGATCAATTCGTAGACAGTTTGAGACATTACTCCCATGGAGGAAAGTCCTCATGGTGCCTGTTGTATTCAATTTCGATACAATTTCTGTGTTTCATCAACACTCTGAAGGTCCACAGATTGCAGTATGCCTCCAGATGTGCTTCGAATTCTTCTACTGTTCTTCCAGGAATCGATCAAAGCATAGACAGTTTGAGTCATTACTCCCATACAGAAAAGTCGGCATGGTGCCTGTTGTATTCAATACCGATGCAATTTCTGCGTTTCGTCAACACTTTGAAGGTCCACAGATTACAGAATGTCTCCAGATGTGCCTCGGATACTACTACTGGTTTTCCAGTAATCGATTAAAGCGTAGACAGTTTGAGACATTACTACCATGGTAAAAAGTTCGCATGATGCTTGTTGTATTTAATCTCTATGCAATTTCTGTGTTTCATCAATACTCTGAAGGTCCACAGATTGCAGAATGACTGCAGATGTGATTCGGATACTAGTACAGGGGCTCCTAGGAATCGGTCAGAGCGTAGACAGATTGAGACATTACTCAAACGGAGAAAAGATGGCATAGTGCCTGTTGTATGCAATCCGGATGCAATTTCTGCGTTTCATCAACAATCTGAAGGGCGACATATTACAGAATGCCTCCAGATGTGATTCGGATACTACTACAGGACATCCAGGAATCGATCAAAGCATAGACATTTTGAGACATTACTCCCATGGAGATAAGAAAGCATGGTGCCTGTGGTATTCCATCCCGATGCAATTTCTGTGTTTCATCAACACTCTGGAGGTCCACAGATTACAGAATGCCTCCAGATGTGCCTCAGATACTACTACTGGTCTCCCAGGAGTCGATCAAAGCGTAGACAATTTGAGGCAATACTCCCTTCGAGGGAAGTCCGCATATTGCCAGTTGTATTCAATCCCGATGCATTTTCTGCGTTTCATCAACACACTGAATGTTTACAGATTACAGTATACCTCCAGATATGCTTCGGATACATTTACTGGTCTTCCCGGAATCGATCAAGGCTTAGACAGTTTGAGACATTACTCCCATGGAGGAAAGTCGGCATGGTGCCTGTTGTATTCAATACCGATTCATATTCATTGTTTCGTCATTACTCTGAAGGTCCACAGATTACAGAATGCCTACAGATGTGCTTCGGATACTACTACAGGTCTTCCAGGATGCAATCAAAGCGTAGACACTTTGGGACATTACTCCGATGCAGAAAGTCTGCGTGGTGCCTGTTGTATTCAATCCCGATGCAATTTCTTTGTTTCATCAGCACTCTGAAGGTCCACATATTACAGAATGCCCAAAATAGTGCTTCGGATACTACTACTGTTCTTCCGGGAATCGATCAAAGCGTAGACAGTTTGCGAGATTACTAACATGGAAGAAAAGTCGGATTTGTGCCTGTGGTATTCAATCCCGATGCAATTTTTTTGTGTTTCATCAACACTCTGAAGGTCCACAGATTACAGAATGCCTCCAGATGTGCATCGGATACTACTACAGGTCTTCCAGGAATCGATCAAAACGTATACACTTTGAGAAATTTCTCCCATGGAGAAAAGTCCGCATGGTGCCTGTTGTATTCAATCCCGATGCTATTTCTGTGTTTCATTAACACTCTGAATGTCGCCAGATCACAGAATGCATCCAGATGTGCATCATATTCTACTACTACATGCCTTCCAGGAATAGATCAAAGCGTATACAGTTTGAGACATTACTCCCATGCAGAAAAGTCGGCATGGTGCCTATTGTATTCAATACCGATGCGATTTTTGTGTTTCGTCAACACTCTGAAGGTCCACAGATGACAGAATGCCTCCACATGTGCATCGGATGCTACTACAGGTCTTCCAGGAATCAATCAAAGCGTAGACAGTGTGAGACATTATTCCTGTGGAGGAAAGTCCGTATGGTGCTTGTTGTATTCAATCCCGATGCAATTTCTGTGTTTCATCAACACTCTGAATGTCCACAGATGACAGAATGCCTCCACATGTGCATCGGATGCTACTACAGGTCTTCCAGGAATCAATCAAAGTGTAGACAGTGTGAGACATGATTCCTGTGGAGTAAAGTCCGCATGGTGCTTGTTGTATTCAATTTCGATACAATTTCTGTGTTTCATCAACACTCTAAAGATCCACAGATTGCAGAATGACTGCGGATGTGCTTCGGATACTTCTAGTGGTCTTCCAGGAATCGATCAAAGCGTAGACAGTTTGAGATATTACCCCCATGGAGAAAAGTCGGCATGGTGCCTGTTGTATACAATGCCGATGCAATTTCTGTGTTAATCAACACTCTGATAGTCCGCAGATTACAGAATGCCTCCAGATATGCTTCGGATACTACTACTGGTCTCCCAGGAATCGATCAAAGCGTAGACAGTTTGAGTCATTACTCCCATGCAGAAAAGTCGGCATGGTGCCTGTTGTATTCAATACCGATGCGATTTCTGTGTTTCGTCAAAACTCTGAAGGTCCACAGATTACAGAATATCTCCAGATGTGCTTTGGATACTACTACAAGTCATCCACGAATAGATCAAAGCGTAGACAGTTTGAGACACTACTCCCATGGAGAAATGTCCGCATGGTGCCTGTTTTATTAAATCCCGATAAAATTTCTGTGTATCGTCAACACTCTGAAGGTCCACAGATAACAGAATGCATCCAGATGTGCTTCGGATACTACTACTGGTCTTCCAGAAATCGAACAAATCGTAGACAGTTTGTGACATTACTCCCATGGAGAAAAGTCGACATGGTGCCTCTTGTATTCAATCCCGATGCAATTCCTGTGTTTCATCAACACTCGGAAGGTCCACAGATTACAGAATGTCTCCAGATGTGCTTCGGATACTACTACTGGTCTTCCAGGAATCGAATAAACCGTAGAATGTTTGAGACATTACTCCCATGGAGAAAAGACCGCTTGGTGCCTATTATATTCAATCCCGATGCAATTTCTGAGTTTCATCAACACTCGGAAGGTAAACAGGTTAAAGAAAGCCTCCATATGTGCATCGGATATTTCTACAGGTGTTCCAGGAATCAATCAAAGCGTAGACAGTTTGAGACATTTTTACTACGGAGAAAAGTCGGTATGTTGCGTGTTGTATTCATTCCCAATGCGATTTCTGTGTTTCATCAACACTCGGAAGGTCCACAGATTACAGAATGTCTCCAGATGTGCTTCGGATACTACTACTGGTCTTCCAGGAATCGAATAAAGCGTAGAATATGTGAGACATTACTCGCATGGAGAAAAGACCGCATGGTGCCTTTTGTATTCAATCCCGATGCAATTTCTGTATTTCATCAACACTCGGAAGGTAAACAGATTATAGAATGCTTCCATATGTGCTTTGGATACTACTACTGGTCTTTCAGGAATCGATCAAAGAGTAGACAGTTTGTGATACTTCTCCCAATGGGAAAAGTCCGCATGGTGCCTGTTGTATTCAATCCCGATGCAATTTCTGTGTTTCATCAACACTCTGAATGTCGACAGATCACAGAATGCATCAGATGTGCATCGGATACTACTACATGCCTTCCAGGAATCTATCAAAGCGTATTCAGTTTGAGACATTACTCCCATGGAGAAAAGTCCGCATGGTGCCTGTTGCATTCAATCCCGATGCAATCACTGTGTTTCATCAACACTCTGATTGTCCACAAATTACAGCACGCCTCCAGGTGTGCTACGGATACTACTACTGGTTTTCCAGGAATCGATAAAGGCGTAGACAGTTTGAGTCATTATTTCCGTGGAGGAAAGTCCGTATGGTGCCTGTTGTATTCAATTTCGATACAATTTCTGTGTTTCATCAACACTCTGAAGGTCCACAGATTGCAGAATGCCTGCAGATGTGTTTCGGATACTTCTACTGGTCTTCCAGGAATCGATCAAAGCGTAGACAGTTTGAGACATTACTCCCTTGGAGAAAGATCGGCATGGTGCCTTTTGTATTCAATCCGAATCGAATTTCTGTGTTAATCAACACTCTGAAAGTCCACAGAGTACAGAATACCTCAAATTGTGCTTCGGAAACTACTACTGGTCTCCCAGGAATCGATCAAAGCGTAGACAGTGTAAGTCATTACTCCCATACAGAAAAGTCGGCATGGTGCCTGTTGTATTCAATCGCGATATAATTTCTGTGTTAATCAACACTCGTAAAGTCCACAGATTATAGAATGCCTCCAGATATGCTTCGGATACTACTACTTTTTCCTCAGGAATTGATCAAAGCGTAGACAGTTTGGGACATTACTCCCATGGAAAAAAGTCCGCATGGTGCCTGTTGTATTCAATCCCGATCCAATTTCTGCGTTTTGTCTACACTCTGAATGTCCACAGATTACAGAATGCCTCCAGATGTGCTTCGCATACTACTAGTGGTCTTACTGGAATCGATCAAAGCGTGGACAGTTTAAGACATTACTCCCGTGGAGGAAAGTCCGCATGGTGCCTGTTGTATTCAATCCCGATGCAATGTCTGTGTTTCAACAACACTCTCAAGGTCCATAGATTACAGAACGCTTCCAGATGAGCTTCTGATACTACTACTGGTCTTCCAGAAATCGGTCAAATCGTAGACAGATTTAGACACTAATCGCATGGAGAAAAGTCGACATGGTATTCAATCCCGATGCAATTTCTGTGTTTCATCAACACTCTACTGTCCACTGATGACAGAATGGCTCCACATGTGCATGGGATACTACTACAGGTCTTCCTGGAATCGATCAGAGCGTAGACAGTTTGTGACATTACTCCCATTGGGAAAAGTCCGCATGAGGCCTGTTGTATTCAATGCCGATGAATTTTCTGGTTGTCATCAACACTCTGAAGGTCCACAGTCTACAAAATGCCTCCAGATGTGCATCGGATTCTACTACAAGTCTTCCAGAAATCGTTCAAAGTGTAGACAGTTTCAGACATTACTCCCGTGGAGGAAAGTCCGCATGATGCCTTTTGTATTCAATCCCGATGCAATTTCTGCGTTTCATCAACACTCTGAAGGACCACAGATTGTAGAATGCATCCAGATGTGCTTCAGATTCTACTACTGGTCTTCCAGGAATCGATCAATGGTAGACAGTTTGAGACATTCCTCCCATGGAGAAAAGTCCGCATGGTGCCTGTTATATTCAATCCCGATGCAATTTCTGTGTTTCAACAACACTCTCAAGGTCCATAGATTACAGAACGCTTCCAGATGTGCTTCTGATACTACTACTGGCCTTCCAGAAATCAATCAAAGCATAGACAGTTTGCGACATTACTAACATTGAGAAATGACCGCATGGTGCCTCCTATATTCAATCCCGATGCAATTTCTGTGCTTCATCAACACTCTGAAGGTCTAGAGATTGTAGAATGCCTCCAGATGTGCTTCGGATACTACTACAGGTCAAGCAGGAATCGATCAAATCGTGGAGAGTTTGAGACATTACTCCGATGGAGAGAAGTCGGCATGGTGTCTGTTGTATTCAATATCGATGCAAATTCTTTGTTTCATCAATACTCTGAAAGTCCACAGATAACAGAATGCTTCCAGATGTGCTTCGGATACTACCACTGGTCTCCCAGGAATCGATCAAAGCGTTGACAATTTGAGACATTAGTCCCATTTAGAAAAATCGGCATGGGGCCTGTTGTATTTAATCCCGATGCAATTTCTGTGTTTCATCAAAACTCTGAAGGTTCACAGATTACAAAATGCATCCAGATGTGCTTCGGATACTACTACTGGTCTCCCAGGAATCGATCAAAGCGTAGACAGTTTGAGACATTACTCCCATGGAGAAAAGTCGACATGGTGCCTGTTGTATTCACTCCCAATGCAATTCTTGTGTTTCATCAACACTCTGAAAGTCCACCGACTACAGAATGTCTGCAGATATGCTTCGGATATTACTAGATGTCTCCCAGGGATGGATCGAAGCGTAGACAGTTTGAGACATTAATGTCATAGAGAAAAGACAGAATGGTGAATGTTAAATTCAATCCCGATGCAATTTCTTTGATTCATCAATACTCTGATGGTCCACAGATTACAGAATGCCTCCAGATGTGCTTCGGATACTTCTACTGGTCTTCCAGGAATCGATCAAAGCGTAGACAGTTTGAGACATTACTCCCTTGCAGAAAAATCGGCATGGTGCCTGTTGTATTCAATCCCGATGCAATTTCTGTGTTTCATCAACATCCGAAGGTCCACAGATTACAGATTGCCTCCAGATGTTCCTCGGATAGTACTACTGGTCATCCAGGAATCGATCAAAGCGTAGACAGTTTGGGAAATTACTCCCATGGAAAAAAGTCCGCATGGTGCCTGTTGTATTCAATCCCGATCCAATTTCTGCGTTTTGTCTACACTCTGAATGTCCACAGATTACAGAATGCCTCCAGATGTGCTTCGCATACTACTAGTGGTCTTACTGGAATCGATCAAAGCGTGGACAGTTTAAGACATTACTCCCGTGGAGGAAAGTCCGCATGGTGCCTGTTGTATTCAATCCCGATGCAATTTCTGTGTTTCAACAACACTCTCAAGGTCCATAGATTACAGAACGCTTCCAGATGTGCTTCTGATACTACTACTGGTCTTCCAGAAATCGGTCAAATCGTAGACAGATTTAGACACTAATCGCATGGAGAAAAGTCGGCATTGTATTCAATCCCGATGCAATTTCTGTGTTTCATCAACACTCTACTGTCCACTGATGACAGAATGGCTCCACATGTGCATCGGATACTACTACAGGTCTTCCTGGAATCGATCAGAGCATAGACAGTTTGTGACATTACTCCCATTGGGAAAAGTCCGCATGAGGCCTGTTGTATTCAAAGCCGATGAATTTTCTGGTTTTCATCAACACTCTGAAGGTCCACAGACTACAAAATGCCTCCAGATGTGCATCGGATTCTACTACAAGTCTTCCAGAAATCGTTCAAAGTGTAGACAGTTTCAGACATTACTCCCGTGGAGGAAAGTCCGCATGATGCCCTTTGTATTCAATCCCGATGCAATTTCTGCGTTTCATCAACACTCTGAAGGACCACAGATTGTAGAATGCATCCAGATGTGCTTCAGATTCTACTACTGGTCTTCCAGGAATCGATCAATAGTAGACAGTTTGAGACATTCCTCCCATGGAGAAAAGTCCGCATGGTGCCTGTTGTATTCAATCCCGATGCAATTTCTGTGTTTCAACAACACTCTCAAGGTCCATAGATTACAGAACGCTTCCAGATGTGCTTCTGGTACTACTACTGGCCTTCCAGAAATCAATCAAAGCATAGACAGTTTGAGACATTACTAACATTGAGAAATGACCGCATGGTGCCTCCTATATTCAATCCCGATGCAATTTCTGTGCTTCATCAACACTCTGAAGGTCTAGAGATTGTAGAACGCCTCCAGATGTGCTTCGGATACTACTACAGGTCAAGCAGGAATCGATCAAATCGTGGAGAGTTTGAGACATTACTCTGATGGAGAGAAGTCGGCATGGTGTCTGTTGTATTCAATATCGATGCAAATTCTTTGTTTCATCAATGCTCTGAAAGTCCACAGATAACAGAATGCTTCCAGATGTGCTTCGGATACTACCACTGGTCTCCCAGGAATCGATCAAAGCGTTGACAATTTGAGACATTACTCCCATTTAGAAAAATCGGCATGGGGCCTGTTGTATTTAATCCGATGCAATTTCTGTGTTTCATCAAAACTCTGAAGGTTCACAGATTACAAAATGCATCCAGATGTGCTTCGGATACTACTACTGGTCTCCCAGGAATCGATCAAAGCGTAGACAGTTTGAGACATTACTCCCATGGAGAAAAGTCGACATGGTGCCTGTTGTATTCACTCGCAATGCAATTCCTGTGTTTCATCAACACTCTGAAAGTCCACCGACTACAGAATGTCTGCAGATATGCTTCGGATATTACTAGATGTCTCCCAGGGATGGATCGAAGTGTAGACAGTTTGAGACATTAATGTCATGGAGAAAAGACAGAATGGTGCCTGTTAAATTCAATCCCGATGCAATTTCTGTGATTCATCAATACTCCGATGATCCACAGATTACAGAATGCCTCCAGATGTGATTCGGATACTGAAACTGGTCTTCCAGGAATCGATCAAAGCGTAGACAGTTTGTGACATTTCTGCCATGGTGAAAAGTCCGCATGGTGCCTGTTGTATTCACTCCCGACGCAGTTACTGTGTTTCTTCAAAACTCTGAAGGCCGCAGATTGCAGAATTTCTCCAGATGTGATTCGGATACTACTATATGTCTCCCAGAAATCGATCGAAACTAGGCAGTTGGTAACATTACTCTCATGGAGAAAAGACAGCATGGTGCCTGTTGTATTCAATCCCGATGCAATTTCTGTATTTCATCAATACTGTGAAAGTCCACAGATTACAGAATGCTTCCATATGTGCTTTGGATACTACTACTGGTCTTTCAGGAATCGATCAAAGCGTAGACAGTTTGAGACATTACTCCCATGCAGAAAAATCGGCATGGTGCCTGTTGTATTCAATCCCGATGCAATTTCTGTGTTTCATCAACACTCCGAAGGTCCACAGATTACAGATTGCCTCCAGATGTGCCTCGGATAGTACTACTGGTCATCCAGGAATCGATCAAAGCGTAGACAGTTTGGGACATTACTCCCATGGAAAAAAGTCCGCATGGTGCCTGTTGTATTCAATCCCGATCCAATTTCTGCGTTTTGTCTACACTCTGAATGTCCACAGATTACAGAATGCCTCCAGATGTGCTTCGCATACTACTAGTGGTCTTACTGGAATCGATCAAAGCGTGGACAGTTTAAGACATTACTCCCATGGAGGAAAGTCCGCATGATGCCTTTTGTATTCAATCCCGATGCAGTTTCTGCGTTTCATCAACACTCTGAAGGACCACAGATTGTAGAATGCATCCAGATGTGCTTCAGATTCTACTACTGGTCTTCCAGGAATCGATCAATAGTAGACAGTTTGTGACATTCCTCCCATGGAGAAAAGTCCGCATGGTGCCTGTTGTATTCAATCCCGATGCAATTTCTGTGTTTCAACAACACTCTCAAGGTCCATAGATTACAGAACGCTTCCAGATGTGCTTCTGATACTACTACTGGTCTTCCAGAAATCGGTCAAATCGTAGACAGATTTAGACACTAATCGCATGGAGAAAAGTCGGCATTGTATTCAATCCCGATGCAATTTCTGTGTTTCATCAACACTCTAATGTCCACTGATGACAGAATGGCTCCACATTTGCATCGGATACTACTACAGGTCTTCCTGGAATCGATCAGAGCGTAGACAGTTTGTGACATTACTCCCATTGGGAAAAGTCCGCATGAGGCCTCTTGTATTCAATGCCGATGAATTTTCTGGTTTTCATCAACACTCTGAAGGTCCACAGACTACAAAATGCCTCCAGATGTGCATCGGATTCTACTACAAGTCTTCCAGAAATCGTTCAAAGTGTAGACAGTTTCAGACATTACTCCCATGGAGAAAAGTCCGCATGGTGCCTGTTGTATTCAATCGCGATGCAATTTCTGTGTTTGATCGACACTCTGAAGGTCCACAGATTGCAGAATGCCTGCAGATTTGCTTTTATACTTCTACTGGTCTTCCTGGAATCGATCAAAGCGTAGATAGTTTAAGACATTACTCTCATCGAGGTAAGTCCGCATGATGCTTCGGATACTTCGGCAGGTTCTCCTGGAATCGATCAAAGCGTGGACACTTTGGGACATTACTCACATTTAGAAAAGTTCGCATGGTGCCTGTTTTATTCAATTCCGAAGCAATTTCTGTATTTCATCAACACTCTGAAGGTCCACAGCTTGCAGAATGCCTCCAGATGTGCTTCGGATACTACTACAGGTGTTCCAGAAATCGATCAGAGCGTAGACAGTTTGAGACATTACTCCCATTGGGAAAAGTCCGCACGAGGCCTGTTGTATTCAATGCCGATGAATTTTCTGGTTTTCATCAACACTCTGAATGTCCACAGATTGCAGAATGCCTCCAGATGTGCTTCGGATTCTACTATAAGTCTTCCAGGAATCGATCAAAGCGTATACAGTTTGAGACATTACTCCCATGGAGAAAAGTCCGCATGGTGCCTGTTGTATTTAATCCCGATGCAATTTCTGTGTTTCATCATCACTCTGAAGGTGCAAAGATTACAGAATGCCTTCAGATGTGCATCGGATACAACTACCTGTCTCGCAGGAATCGATCAAAGCGTAGACAGTTTGAGACATTACTTCCATGAAGAAAAGTTGGCATTGTGCCTGTTGTATTCAATCACGATGCAATGTCTGTGTTAATCAACACTCTGAAGGACCACAGATTACAGAATGCCTCCAGATGTACATCCGATACTACTACAGGCCTTCCAGGAATCAAACAAAGCGTAGACAATTTGAGACATTACTCCCATTTAGATAAGTCCACATGGTGCCTGTGGTGTATTCAATCCCGATGCAATTTCTGTGATTCATCAACACTCTGAAGGTACTCATATTACAGAATGCCTCCATATGTTGATCGAATACTTCTACAGGTCTTCCAGGAGTCGACCAAAGCGTAGACATTTTGAGACATTACTACCATTGAGAAAAGTCCGCGCAGTCCGGAACCGTGGGATGGCTACGGTCGCAGGTTCGAGTCCTGCCTCGGGCATGGATGTGTGTGATGTCCTTAGATTAGTTAGGTTTAAGTAGTTCTAAGTTCTAGGGGACTAATGACCACAGCAGTTGAGTCCCATAGTGCTCAGAGCCATTTGAACCATTTTTGAGAAAAGTCCGAATGGAGCCTGTTGTACGCAATCCCAATGCAAATTCCGGTTTTCATCAACACTCTGAAGGTCCACAGACTACAGAATATCTCCAGATGTGCTTTGGATACTACTACAAGTCATCCACGAATAGATCACAGCGTAGACAGTTTGAGACACTACTCCCATGGAGAAATGTCCGCATGGTGCCTGTTTTATTAAATCCCGATAAAATTTCTGTGTATCGTCAACACTCTGAAGGTCCACAGATAACAGAATGCATACAGATGTGCTTCGGATACTACTACTGGTCTTCCAGGAATCGGTCAAAGCAAAGACAGTTTGAGACCCTACTCGCATGGAGAAAAGTCGGCATTGTATTCATTCCCAATGCGATTTCTGTGTTTCATCAACACTCGGAAGGTGCACAGATTACAGAATGTCTCCAGATGTGCTTCGGATACTACTACTGGTCTTCCAGGAATCGAATAAAGCGTAGAATATTTGAGACATTACTCGCATGGAGAAAAGACCGCATGGTGCCTTTTGTATTCAATCCCGATGCAATTTCTGTATTTCATCAACACTCGGAAGGTAAACAGATTATAGAGTGGTTCCAGATGTGCTTTGGATACTACTACTGGTCTTCCATGAATGGATCAGATCGTAGACAGTTTGAGACATTATTCGCATGGAGGAAAGTCGGCATGGTGCCTGTTGTATTCAATCCCGATGCAATTTCTGTGTTTCATCAACACTCTGAAAGTCCACAGTTTTCAAAATACCTCCAGATGTGCTTCGGATACTACTACTGGTCTTTCAAGAATCGATCAAAGCGTAGACAGTTTGAGACATTACTCCCATGGAGAAAAGTCGGCATGGTGACTGTTGTATTCAATCCCGATGCAATTTCTATGTTTACTCAAATCTCTGAAGGTCCGCAGATTACAGAATGCCTCCGCATGTGCATCGGATATTTCTAAAGGTCTTCCAGGAATCGATCAATGTGTCGACAGTTTGAGACATTACTCCAATTGAGAAAAGTACGCATGGTGCCTGTTGTATTCAATCCCGTTGCAATTTCTGTGTTTTATCAACACTCTGAAGGTCCACAGATTGCAGAATGACTGCAGATGTGCTTCGGATACTACTACAGGTGTTCCAGGAATCGATCAAAGCGTAGACAGTTTGAGACATTACTCAGATGGAGAAAAGTCGGCATGGTGCCTGTTGTATTCAATCCCGATGCAATTTCGGTGTTTCATCAACACTCTGTAAGTCCACAGTTTTCAGAATGCCTCAAGATATGCTGCGGATACTACTACTGGTCTCCCAGGAATCGATCTAAGCGTAGACAGTTTGAGACATTACTCCCATGGAGAAAAGTTGGCGTGGTGTCTGTTGTTTTTAATCCCGATGCAACTTCTGTGTTTCATCAACACTCTGAAGGTCCTCAGAATACAGAATACCTCCATATGCGCATCGGATACATCTACAACTCTTCGAGGAATCGATCAAAGCGTAGACTGTTTGAGACATTACTCCCATTGAGAAAAGTCCGCATGGTGCCTGTTCTATTCAATCCCAACGCAATTTCAGGTTTTCACTCTGAATGCCCACAGACTAAAGAATGCCTCCAGATTAGCTTCCAATACTACTACTAGCCTTCCAGGAATCGATCAAAGCGTAGAGAGTTTGAGACATTACTTCCGAGGAGAAAAGTCGCATGGTGCCTGTTGTATTCAATCCCAATTCAATTTCTGTGTATCATCAACACTCTGAAGGTCCACAGAGTACAGAATGCATCCAGATGTGCTTCGGATACTACTACAGGTCTCCCAGGAATCGATCAAAGCGTAGACAGTTTGAGAAATTACTCCCATGGAGAAAAGTCGGTATGGTTCCTGTTGTATTTAATCCCGATGCAATTTCTGAGTTTCATTAACACTCGGAAGGAAAAAAGATTAATGAATGCTTCCAGATGTCCCTCGGATACTACTACAGGTCTCCCAGGAATCGATCAAAGCGTAGACAGTTTGAGAAATTACTCCCATGGAGAAAAGTCGGTATGGTTCCTGTTGTATTTAATCCCGATGCAATTTCTGAGTTTCATTAACACTCGGAAGGAAAAAAGGTTAATGAATGCTTCCAGATGTGCCTCGGATACTATTACTGGTCTTCCAGGAATCGGTCAAAGCAAAGACAGTTTGAGACCGTACTCGCATGGAGAAAAGTCGGCATGGTGCCTGTTGTATTCAATCCCGATGCATTTTATGTGTTTGATCAACACTCTGAAGGACCACAGATGACAGAATGCCTCCACATGTGCATCGGATACTAGTACAGGTCTTCCAGGAATCAATCAAATCGAAGACAGTTTGAGACAGTACTCCCATTTAGATAAGTCCGCAAAGTGCCTGTTGTATTCAATCCGGTTGCAATTTCTGTGTTTTATCAACACTCTGAAGGTCCACAGATTACAGAATGACTCCAGATGTGCTTCGGATACTACTAAAGGTGTTCCAGGAACCGATCAAAGCGTAGACAGTTTGAGACATTTCTCAGATGGAGAAAAGTCCTCATGGTGCCTGTTGTATTCATTCCCTATGCAACTTCTGTGTTTCATCAACACTTTGAAAGTCCACAGATTTCAGAAAGCCTCAGATGTGCTTCGGATACTACTACTGGTCTCCCAGGAATCGATTACGTGTAGTTTGAGACATTACTCACATTTAGAAAAGTCCGCATGGTGCTTGTTGAATACAATCCCGTTGTAATTTCTGAGTTTCATCAACGCTCTGAAGGTCCACAGATTGTAGAATGATTCCAGATGTGCTTCGGATACTACTACAGCTCTTCCAGGAGTCGATCAAAGCGTAGAGAGGTTGATACATTACTGCCATGGAGAAAAGTCGGCATGGTGCCTGTGTTATTCATTCCCGATGCAATTGCTGTGTTTCATCAACACTCTGAAGGTCCACAGATTCCAGAATGCCTCCTGGTGTGCTTCGGATACTACTACAGGTCTTCCAGGAATCGATAAAAGCGTAGACAGTTTGAGACATAACTCCTATGGAGAAATGTCGGATGTTGCCTGTTGTATTCAATCCCGATGCAATTTCTGTGTTTCATCAACACTCGGAAGGTTTACAGATTATAGAATGCTTCCAGATGTGCTTTGGATACAACTACTGGTCTTCCATGAATAGATCAGATCGTAGACAGTTTGAGACATTACTCGCATGGAGGAAAGTTGGCCTGGTGCCTGTTGTATTTAATCCCGATGCAATTTCTGTGCTTCATCAAATCTCTGAAGGTCCGCAGATTACAGAATGCCTCCACATGTGCATCGGATATTTCTACAGGTCTTCCAGGAATCGATCAAAGTGTCTACAGTTTGAGACATAACTCCCATTTAGAAAAGTCCGCATGGAGCCTGTTGTATTCAATCCCGTTGCAATTTCTGTGTTTCATCAACACTCTGAAGGTCCACAGATTACAGAATGACTCCAGATGTGCTTCGGATACTACTACAGGTGTTACGGGAATCGATCAAAGCGTAGACAGTTTGAGACATTACTCAGATGGAGAAAAGTTGGCATGGTGCCTGTTGTATTCAATCCCGATGCAATTTCGGTGTTTCATCAACTCTCTGTAAGTCCACAGATTTCAGAATGCCTCAAGATGTGCTGCGGATACTACTACTGCTCTCCCAGGAATCAATCAAGACGTAGACAGTTTGAGACATTACTCCCATTGAGAAAAGTCCGCATGGTGCCTGTTGTACACAATCCCAATGCAATGTCCGCTTTTCATCAACACTCTGAAGGTCTACAGACTAACGAATGCCTCCAGATTAGCTTCGAATACTACTACAAGCCTTCCAGGAATCGATCAAAGCGTAGAGAGTTTGAGACATTACTTCCAAGGAGAAAAGTCGCATGGTGCCTGTTGTATTCAATCCCGATGCTATTTT
Organism: Schistocerca gregaria; assembly: GCF_023897955.1. Lineage (NCBI taxonomy): Eukaryota > Metazoa > Arthropoda > Insecta > Orthoptera > Acrididae > Schistocerca > Schistocerca gregaria. The sequence continues at coordinate 13,039,432 of NC_064920.1, forward strand.
TGTGTTTCATCAACACTCTGAAGGTCCACAGATGACAGAATGAATCCAGATGTGCCAAGGAATCTACTGCTGGTATTCCAGGAATCGATCAAGACGTAGACAATTTGAGACATTACTCCCATGGAGAAAAGTAGGCACGGTGCCTGTTATATTCAATCCGGATGCAATTTCTGTGGTTCATCAGCACTCGGAAAATAAACAGATTAAAGAATGTGTCCAGTTGTGCTTAGGATACTACTACTGGTCTTCCAGGAATCGATCACAACGTAGATAGTTTGAGACATTACTCGAATGGAGAAAAGTCGGCATGGCGCCTGTTGTATTCTATCCCGATGCAATTTCTGTGTTTCATCAACACTCTGAAGGTCCACAGATTACAGAATGCCTCCAGATGTGCTTCGGATACTACTACTGGTCTTCCATTAATCTATCAAAGATTAGACAGTTTGAGACATTACTCCCATGGAGAAAAGTCGGCATGATGGCTATTGTCTTCAATCCCGATGCAGGTTCTGTGTATTATCAAAACTCTGAAGGTCCACAGATGACAGAATGCCTCCAGATGTGCCAAGGAATCTCCTACTACTCTCACAGGAATCGATCAAGTCGTAGACGGTTTGAGACTTTACTCCCATTGGGAAATGTCCGCATGGAGCCTGTTGTATTCAATCCCGTTGCAATTTCTGTGTTTCATCAACACTCTGAAGGTCCACAGATTGCAGAATCCTCCAGGTGTGCTGCGGATACTACTACTGGTCTCCCAGGAATCGATGAAAGGGTAGACAATTTGAGACATTATCCCCATGGAGAAAAGTTCGCATGGTGCGTGTTGTATTCAATCAAGATACAATTTCTGTTTTTCATCAACACTCTGAATGTCCAATTTTCAAAATGCCTCATGATGTGCTTCGGATACTACTACTGGTCTTCCGGGAATCGATCAAAGCGTAGACAGTTTGAGACATTACTCCTATGGAGAAAAGTCGGCATGGGGCCTGTTGTATTCAATCCCGATGCAATTTCTGTTTTTCATCGACACTCTGAAGGTCCACAGATTACAGAATGCTTAGAGGTGTCTGCGGATACTACTACTGGTCTTCCAGGAATCGATCAAATAGTAGACAATTTGAGACATTATCCCCATGCTGAAAAGTTCGCATGCTGCCTGTTGTATTCAATCTCGATGCAAGTTCTGTGTTTCATCAACACTCTGAAGGCCAATAGATTACAGAATGCCTCCAGATGTGCTTCGGATACTACTACTGGCCTTCCAGAAATCAATCAAAGCATAGACAGTTTTAGACATTACCCCCATGGAGAAATGACCGCATGGTGCCTGTTGTATTCAATCCCGATGCTATTTCTGTGTTTCATCAACACTCAGAAGGTCTACAGATTGTAGAATGCCTCCAGATGTGCTTAGGATACTACTACTGGTCACCCAGGAATCGATCAAAACGTGGAGAGTTATAGATATTACTCCGATGGAGAGAAGTTGCATGGTGTTTGTTTTTTCAATCCCGATGCAAATTCTATGTTTCATCAACACTCTGAAAGTCCTCAGATAACAGAATACTTCCAGATGTGCTTCGGGAACTACTACTGGTCTCCTATTAATCGATCAAAACATAGACAGTTTGAGAAATTACTCCCAGGGATAAAAGTCCGCATGGTCCTTGCTGTATTCAATCCCGATGCAATTTCTGTGTTTCATCAACACTCCGAAGGTCCACAGATTGCAGAATTTCTCCAGATGTCCTTCGGATACTACTACTAGTCTCACAGGAAACGATCAAAGCGTAGACAGTTTGAGACATTACTCCCATGGAGAAAATTGTCATGGTGCCTGTTGTGTTTAACCCGATGCAATTTCTGTGTTTCATCAACACTCTGAAGGTCTACAGTTTACAGACTGCCTCCAGTTGTGCTTCGGATACTACTACTGGTGTCCCAGGAATCGATCAAATCGTAGACAGCTTGAGACATTACTCCCATGGAGAAAAGTCCGCATGGTGACTGTTGTATTCAATCCCGATGCAAGTTCTGTGTTTCATCAACACTCTGAAGGCCATCAGATTGCAGAATGCCTCCTGATGTACTTCGGATACTATTACTGGTCTTCCAGGAATCGGTCAATGCATGTACAGTTTGAGACATTACTGCCATGGAGAAAAGTCCGCATGGTGCCTGTCGTATCAATCCCGCTGCTATTTCTGTGTATTAACAACACTCTGAAGATCCACAGTTTACAGAGTGCCTACAGTTGTGCTGCGGATACTACTTCTGGTCTTCCAGGAATAGATCAAACCGTAGACAGTTTGAGACATTATTCCCATGGAGAAAAGTCGGCATGGTGTCTTTTGTATTCAATCCCGATGCAATTTCTGTGTTGCATCAACACTCTGAAGGTCCACAGATTACAAAATGCATCCAGATGTGGTTCGGATACTAGTACTGGTCTCCGATTAATCGATCAAAGCGTAGAAAGTTTGAAACATTACTCCCATGCAGAAAAGTCGGAATGGTGAGTTTTGTATTCAATTCCGATGAAAGTTCTGTGGTTTATCATCACTCTGAAGGCCATCAGATTACAGAATGCCTCCTGATGTGCTTCGGATACTATTACTGGTCTTCCATTAATCGATCAATGCATATACAGTTTGAGATATTACTCCCATGGAGAAAAGTCCGCATGGTGCCTGTTGTATTTAATCCCGAAGCAATATCTATGTTTCATCAACACTCTGAAGGTCTACAGATTGCAGAATGCCTCCAGATGTGATTCGGATACCACTACTGGTGTTCCAGGAGTAAATCTAAGCGTAGAGACTTTGAGACTTTACTCCCATGGATAAAAGTCGGCATGATGTTTGTTACATTCAATCCCAATCAAATTTCTGTGTATCATCAACACTCCGAATGTCCACAGATTACAGAATGCTTCCCGATATGCTTCGGATACTACTACTGGTCTCAAAGGAATCGATCAAAGCGTAGACAGTTTGAGACATTACTCCCATGCAGAAATGTCGGAGTGGTGAGTGTTGTATTCAATCCCGATGAATGATCTGAGTTACATTAACACTCTGAAGGCCATCAGATTACAGAATGCCTCCTGATGTACTTCGGATACTATTACTGCTCTTCCAGGAATCGGTCAATGCATGTACAGTTTGAGACATTATTCTCATGGAGAAAAGTCCGCATGGTGCCTGATGTATTTAATCCCGAACCAATTTCTGTGTTTCATCAAACACTCTAAAGGTCTACAGATTGCAGAATGCCTTCAGATGTGATTCGGATACTACTACTGGTGTTCCAGGAGTAAATCAAAGCGTAGAGGGTTTGAGACTTTACTGCCATGGAGAAAAGTCGGCATTATGTTTGTTATATTCAATCCCGATCCAATTTCTGCGTTTCATCAACACTCTGAATGTCCACAGATTACAGAATGCTTCCCGATGTGCTTCGGATACTACTTCTGGTCACTCAGGAATCGATCAAAGCGTAGACAGTTCGAGACATTACTCCAATGGAGAAAAGTTCGCATGGTGCCTGTTGTATGTAATCCCGATGCAATTTCTGTGTTGCATCAACACTCTGAAGGTCCACAGATTACAAAATGCATCCAGATGTGGTTCGGAATCTACTACTGGTCTCCCATGAATCGATCAAAGCGTAGACAGTTTGAGACACTACATCCATGTAGAGAAGTTGGCATAGTGCATGTTGTATTCAATCCCGATGCAATTTCTATGTTTCATCAACTCTCTGAAGGTGCACAGATTACATAATGCCCCAGATGTGCTTCGGGTACTACTACTGGTCTCCCATTATTCAATCAAAACGTAGACAGTTTGAGACATTACTCCCATGGAGAAAAGTCCGCTTGGTGATTGTTGTATTCAATCCCGATGCAATTACTATGTTTCATCAACACTCCGAAGGTCTACAGATTGCAGAATGCCTCCAGATGTGCTTCGGATACCACTACTGGTCTCCCAGGAACCCATCAAAGCGTAGACAGTTTAAGACATTACTCCCATGGAGAAAAGTCCGCATGGTCCTGTTGTATTCAATGCCGATGCAATTTCTATGTTTCATCAACACTCCGAAGGTATACAGATTTCGGAACGCCTCCAGACGTGCTTCGGATACTACTACTGGTCTACCAGGAATCGATCAAATTTGTAGACAGTTTGAGACATTAATCCCATGGAGAAAAGTCGGCTTGGTGCCTGTTGTATTCAATCCCGATGCAATATCTGTGTTTCATCAACACTCTGAATGTCCACAGTTTTCGTAATGCCTCCAGATGTGCTTCGGATACTTCTACTGGTCTTCCAGGAATCGATCAAAGCGTAGACAGTTTAGGACATTACTCCCATAGAGAAATGTCCGCATGGTGTCTGTTGTATTCAATCCCGATGCAAGTTATGTGTTTCATCAACACTCTGAAGGACCACAGATTGTAGAATGCATCCAGATGTGCTTCAGATTCTACTACTGGTCTTCCAGGAATCGATCAATGGTAGACAGTTTGAGACATTCCTCCCATGGAGAAAAGTCCGCATGGTGCCTGTTATATTCAATCCCGATGCAATTTCTGTGTTTCAACAACACTCTCAAGGTCCATAGATTACAGAACGCTTCCAGGTGTGCTTCTGATACTACTACTGGCCTTCCAGAAATCAATCAAAGCATAGACAGTTTGCGACATTACTAACATTGAGAAATGACCGCATGGTGCCTCCTATATTCAATCCCGATGCAACTTCTGTGCTTCATCAACACTCTGAAGGTCTAGAGATTGTAGAATGCCTCCAGATGTGCTTCAGATTCTACTACTGGTCTTCCAGGAATCGATCAATAGTAGACAGTTTGAGACATTCCTCCCATGGAGAAAAGTCCGCATGGTGCCTGTTGTATTCAATCCCGATGCAATTTCTGTGTTTCAACAACACTCTCAAGGTCCATAGATTACAGAACGCTTCCAGATGAGCTTCTGATACTACTACTGGTCTTCCAGAAATCGGTCAAATCGTAGACAGATTTAGACACTAATCGCATGGAGAAAAGTCGACATGGTATTCAATCCCGATGCAATTTCTGTGTTTCATCAACACTCTACTGTCCACTGATGACAGAATGGCTCCACATGTGCATGGGATACTACTACAGGTCTTCCTGGAATCGATCAGAGCGTAGACAGTTTGTGACATTACTCCCATTGGGAAAAGTCCGCATGAGGCCTGTTGTATTCAATGCCGATGAATTTTCTGGTTGTCATCAACACTCTGAAGGTCCACAGTCTACAAAATGCCTCCAGATGTGCATCGGATTCTACTACAAGTCTTCCAGAAATCGTTCAAAGTGTAGACAGTTTCAGACATTACTCCCGTGGAGGAAAGTCCGCATGATGCCTTTTGTATTCAATCCCGATGCAATTTCTGCGTTTCATCAACACTCTGAAGGACCACAGATTGTAGAATGCATCCAGATGTGCTTCAGATTCTACTACTGGTCTTCCAGGAATCGATCAATGGTAGACAGTTTGAGACATTCCTCCCATGGAGAAAAGTCCGCATGGTGCCTGTTATATTCAATCCCGATGCAATTTCTGTGTTTCAACAACACTCTCAAGGTCCATAGATTACAGAACGCTTCCAGATGTGCTTCTGATACTACTACTGGCCTTCCAGAAATCAATCAAAGCATAGACAGTTTGCGACATTACTCACATTGAGAAATGACCGCATGGTGCCTCCTATATTCAATCCCGATGCAATTTCTGTGCTTCATCAACACTCTGAAGGTCTAGAGATTGTAGAATGCCTCCAGATGTGCTTCGGATACTACTACAGGTCAAGCAGGAATCGATCAAATCGTGGAGAGTTTGAGACATTACTCCGATGGAGAGAAGTCGGCATGGTGTCTGTTGTATTCAATATCGATGCAAATTCTTTGTTTCATCAATACTCTGAAAGTCCACAGATAACAGAATGCTTCCAGATGTGCTTCGGATACTACCACTGGTCTCCCAGGAATCGATCAAAGCGTTGACAATTTGAGACATTAGTCCCATTTAGAAAAATCGGCATGGGGCCTGTTGTATTTAATCCCGATGCAATTTCTGTGTTTCATCAAAACTCTGAAGGTTCACAGATTACAAAATGCATCCAGATGTGCTTCGGATACTACTACTGGTCTCCCAGGAATCGATCAAAGCGTAGACAGTTTGAGACATTACTCCCATGGAGAAAAGTCGACATGGTGCCTGTTGTATTCACTCCCAATGCAATTCTTGTGTTTCATCAACACTCTGAAAGTCCACCGACTACAGAATGTCTGCAGATATGCTTCGGATATTACTAGATGTCTCCCAGGGATGGATCGAAGCGTAGACAGTTTGAGACATTAATGTCATAGAGAAAAGACAGAATGGTGAATGTTAAATTCAATCCCGATGCAATTTCTTTGATTCATCAATACTCTGATGGTCCACAGATTACAGAATGCCTCCAGATGTGCTTCGGATACTTCTACTGGTCTTCCAGGAATCGATCAAAGCGTAGACAGTTTGAGACATTACTCCCTTGCAGAAAAATCGGCATGGTGCCTGTTGTATTCAATCCCGATGCAATTTCTGTGTTTCATCAACATCCGAAGGTCCACAGATTACAGATTGCCTCCAGATGTTCCTCGGATAGTACTACTGGTCATCCAGGAATCGATCAAAGCGTAGACAGTTTGGGAAATTACTCCCATGGAAAAAAGTCCGCATGGTGCCTGTTGTATTCAATCCCGATCCAATTTCTGCGTTTTGTCTACACTCTGAATGTCCACAGATTACAGAATGCCTCCAGATGTGCTTCGCATACTACTAGTGGTCTTACTGGAATCGATCAAAGCGTGGACAGTTTAAGACATTACTCCCGTGGAGGAAAGTCCGCATGGTGCCTGTTGTATTCAATCCCGATGCAATTTCTGTGTTTCAACAACACTCTCAAGGTCCATAGATTACAGAACGCTTCCAGATGTGCTTCTGATACTACTACTGGTCTTCCAGAAATCGGTCAAATCGTAGACAGATTTAGACACTAATCGCATGGAGAAAAGTCGGCATTGTATTCAATCCCGATGCAATTTCTGTGTTTCATCAACACTCTACTGTCCACTGATGACAGAATGGCTCCACATGTGCATGGGATACTACTACAGGTCTTCCTGGAATCGATCAGAGCGTAGACAGTTTGTGACATTACTCCCATTGGGAAAAGTCCGCATGAGGCCTGTTGTATTCAATGCCGATGAATTTTCTGGTTGTCATCAACACTCTGAAGGTCCACAGTCTACAAAATGCCTCCAGATGTGCATCGGATTCTACTACAAGTCTTCCAGAAATCGTTCAAAGTGTAGACAGTTTCAGACATTACTCCCGTGGAGGAAAGTCCGCATGATGCCTTTTGTATTCAATCCCGATGCAATTTCTGCGTTTCATCAACACTCTGAAGGACCACAGATTGTAGAATGCATCCAGATGTGCTTCAGATTCTACTACTGGTCTTCCAGGAATCGATCAATGGTAGACAGTTTGAGACATTCCTCCCATGGAGAAAAGTCCGCATGGTGCCTGTTATATTCAATCCCGATGCAATTTCTGTGTTTCAACAACACTCTCAAGGTCCATAGATTACAGAACGCTTCCAGATGTGCTTCTGATACTACTACTGGCCTTCCAGAAATCAATCAAAGCATAGACAGTTTGCGACATTACTCACATTGAGAAATGACCGCATGGTGCCTCCTATATTCAATCCCGATGCAATTTCTGTGCTTCATCAACACTCTGAAGGTCTAGAGATTGTAGAATGCCTCCAGATGTGCTTCGGATACTACTACAGGTCAAGCAGGAATCGATCAAATCGTGGAGAGTTTGAGACATTACTCCGATGGAGAGAAGTCGGCATGGTGTCTGTTGTATTCAATATCGATGCAAATTCTTTGTTTCATCAATACTCTGAAAGTCCACAGATAACAGAATGCTTCCAGATGTGCTTCGGATACTACCACTGGTCTCCCAGGAATCGATCAAAGCGTTGACAATTTGAGACATTACTCCCATTTAGAAAAATCGGCATGGGGCCTGTTGTATTTAATCCCGATGCAATTTCTGTGTTTCATCAAAACTCTGAAGGTTCACAGATTACAAAATGCATCCAGATGTGCTTCGGATACTACTACTGGTCTCCCAGGAATCGATCAAAGCGTAGACAGTTTGAGACATTACTCCCATGGAGAAAAGTCGACATGGTGCCTGTTGTATTCACTCCCAATGCAATTCTTGTGTTTCATCAACACTCTGAAAGTCCACCGACTACAGAATGTCTGCAGATATGCTTCGGATATTACTAGATGTCTCCCAGGGATGGATCGAAGCGTAGACAGTTTGAGACATTAATGTCATAGAGAAAAGACAGAATGGTGAATGTTAAATTCAATCCCGATGCAATTTCTTTGATTCATCAATACTCTGATGGTCCACAGATTACAGAATGCCTCCAGATGTGCTTCGGATACTTCTACTGGTCTTCCAGGAATCGATCAAAGCGTAGACAGTTTGAGACATTACTCCCTTGCAGAAAAATCGGCATGGTGCCTGTTGTATTCAATCCCGATGCAATTTCTGTGTTTCATCAACATCCGAAGGTCCACAGATTACAGATTGCCTCCAGATGTTCCTCGGATAGTACTACTGGTCATCCAGGAATCGATCAAAGCGTAGACAGTTTGGGAAATTACTCCCATGGAAAAAAGTCCGCATGGTGCCTGTTGTATTCAATCCCGATCCAATTTCTGCGTTTTGTCTACACTCTGAATGTCCACAGATTACAGAATGCCTCCAGATGTGCTTCGCATACTACTAGTGGTCTTACTGGAATCGATCAAAGCGTGGACAGTTTAAGACATTACTCCCGTGGAGGAAAGTCCGCATGGTGCCTGTTGTATTCAATCCCGATGCAATTTCTGTGTTTCAACAACACTCTCAAGGTCCATAGATTACAGAACGCTTCCAGATGTGCTTCTGATACTACTACTGGTCTTCCAGAAATCGGTCAAATCGTAGACAGATTTAGACACTAATCGCATGGAGAAAAGTCGGCATTGTATTCAATCCCGATGCAATTTCTGTGTTTCATCAACACTCTACTGTCCACTGATGACAGAATGGCTCCACATGTGCATCGGATACTACTACAGGTCTTCCTGGAATCGATCAGAGCATAGACAGTTTGTGACATTACTCCCATTGGGAAAAGTCCGCATGAGGCCTGTTGTATTCAAAGCCGATGAATTTTCTGGTTTTCATCAACACTCTGAAGGTCCACAGACTACAAAATGCCTCCAGATGTGCATCGGATTCTACTACAAGTCTTCCAGAAATCGTTCAAAGTGTAGACAGTTTCAGACATTACTCCCGTGGAGGAAAGTCCGCATGATGCCCTTTGTATTCAATCCCGATGCAATTTCTGCGTTTCATCAACACTCTGAAGGACCACAGATTGTAGAATGCATCCAGATGTGCTTCAGATTCTACTACTGGTCTTCCAGGAATCGATCAATAGTAGACAGTTTGAGACATTCCTCCCATGGAGAAAAGTCCGCATGGTGCCTGTTGTATTCAATCCCGATGCAATTTCTGTGTTTCAACAACACTCTCAAGGTCCATAGATTACAGAACGCTTCCAGATGTGCTTCTGATACTACTACTGGTCTTCCAGAAATCGGTCAAATCGTAGACAGATTTAGACACTAATCGCATGGAGAAAAGTCGGCATTGTATTCAATCCCGATGCAATTTCTGTGTTTCATCAACACTCTACTGTCCACTGATGACAGAATGGCTCCACATGTGCATGGGATACTACTACAGGTCTTCCTGGAATCGATCAGAGCGTAGACAGTTTGTGACATTACTCCCATTGGGAAAAGTCCGCATGAGGCCTGTTGTATTCAATGCCGATGAATTTTCTGGTTGTCATCAACACTCTGAAGGTCCACAGTCTACAAAATGCCTCCAGATGTGCATCGGATTCTACTACAAGTCTTCCAGAAATCGTTCAAAGTGTAGACAGTTTCAGACATTACTCCCGTGGAGGAAAGTCCGCATGATGCCTTTTGTATTCAATCCCGATGCAATTTCTGCGTTTCATCAACACTCTGAAGGACCACAGATTGTAGAATGCATCCAGATGTGCTTCAGATTCTACTACTGGTCTTCCAGGAATCGATCAATGGTAGACAGTTTGAGACATTCCTCCCATGGAGAAAAGTCCGCATGGTGCCTGTTATATTCAATCCCGATGCAATTTCTGTGTTTCAACAACACTCTCAAGGTCCATAGATTACAGAACGCTTCCAGATGTGCTTCTGATACTACTACTGGCCTTCCAGAAATCAATCAAAGCATAGACAGTTTGCGACATTACTCACATTGAGAAATGACCGCATGGTGCCTCCTATATTCAATCCCGATGCAATTTCTGTGCTTCATCAACACTCTGAAGGTCTAGAGATTGTAGAATGCCTCCAGATGTGCTTCGGATACTACTACAGGTCAAGCAGGAATCGATCAAATCGTGGAGAGTTTGAGACATTACTCCGATGGAGAGAAGTCGGCATGGTGTCTGTTGTATTCAATATCGATGCAAATTCTTTGTTTCATCAATACTCTGAAAGTCCACAGATAACAGAATGCTTCCAGATGTGCTTCGGATACTACCACTGGTCTCCCAGGAATCGATCAAAGCGTTGACAATTTGAGACATTACTCCCATTTAGAAAAATCGGCATGGGGCCTGTTGTATTTAATCCCGATGCAATTTCTGTGTTTCATCAAAACTCTGAAGGTTCACAGATTACAAAATGCATCCAGATGTGCTTCGGATACTACTACTGGTCTCCCAGGAATCGATCAAAGCGTAGACAGTTTGAGACATTACTCCCATGGAGAAAAGTCGACATGGTGCCTGTTGTATTCACTCCCAATGCAATTCTTGTGTTTCATCAACACTCTGAAAGTCCACCGACTACAGAATGTCTGCAGATATGCTTCGGATATTACTAGATGTCTCCCAGGGATGGATCGAAGCGTAGACAGTTTGAGACATTAATGTCATAGAGAAAAGACAGAATGGTGAATGTTAAATTCAATCCCGATGCAATTTCTTTGATTCATCAATACTCTGATGGTCCACAGATTACAGAATGCCTCCAGATGTGCTTCGGATACTTCTACTGGTCTTCCAGGAATCGATCAAAGCGTAGACAGTTTGAGACATTACTCCCTTGCAGAAAAATCGGCATGGTGCCTGTTGTATTCAATCCCGATGCAATTTCTGTGTTTCATCAACATCCGAAGGTCCACAGATTACAGATTGCCTCCAGATGTTCCTCGGATAGTACTACTGGTCATCCAGGAATCGATCAAAGCGTAGACAGTTTGGGAAATTACTCCCATGGAAAAAAGTCCGCATGGTGCCTGTTGTATTCAATCCCGATCCAATTTCTGCGTTTTGTCTACACTCTGAATGTCCACAGATTACAGAATGCCTCCAGATGTGCTTCGCATACTACTAGTGGTCTTACTGGAATCGATCAAAGCGTGGACAGTTTAAGACATTACTCCCGTGGAGGAAAGTCCGCATGGTGCCTGTTGTATTCAATCCCGATGCAATTTCTGTGTTTCAACAACACTCTCAAGGTCCATAGATTACAGAACGCTTCCAGATGTGCTTCTGATACTACTACTGGTCTTCCAGAAATCGGTCAAATCGTAGACAGATTTAGACACTAATCGCATGGAGAAAAGTCGGCATTGTATTCAATCCCGATGCAATTTCTGTGTTTCATCAACACTCTACTGTCCACTGATGACAGAATGGCTCCACATGTGCATCGGATACTACTACAGGTCTTCCTGGAATCGATCAGAGCGTAGACAGTTTGTGACATTACTCCCATTGGGAAAAGTCCGCATGAGGCCTCTTGTATTCAAAGCCGATGAATTTTCTGGTTTTCATCAACACTCTGAAGGTCCACAGACTACAAAATGCCTCCAGATGTGCATCGGATTCTACTACAAGTCTTCCAGAAATCGTTCAAAGTGTAGACAGTTTCAGACATTACTCCCGTGGAGGAAAGTCCGCATGATGCCCTTTGTATTCAATCCCGATGCAATTTCTGCGTTTCATCAACACTCTGAAGGACCACAGATTGCAGAATGCCTGCAGATTTGCTTTTATACTTCTACTGGTCTTCCTGGAATCGATCAAAGCGTAGATAGTTTAAGACATTACTCTCATCGAGGTAAGTCCGCATGATGCTTCGGATACTTCGGCAGGTTCTCCTGGAATCGATCAAAGCGTGGACACTTTGGGACATTACTCACATTTAGAAAAGTTCGCATGGTGCCTGTTTTATTCAATTCCGAAGCAATTTCTGTATTTCATCAACACTCTGAAGGTCCACAGCTTGCAGAATGCCTCCAGATGTGCTTCGGATACTACTACAGGTGTTCCAGAAATCGATCAGAGCGTAGACAGTTTGAGACATTACTCCCATTGGGAAAAGTCCGCACGAGGCCTGTTGTATTCAATGCCGATGAATTTTCTGGTTTTCATCAACACTCTGAATGTCCACAGATTGCAGAATGCCTCCAGATGTGCTTCGGTTTCTACTATAAGTCTTCCAGGAATCGATCAAAGCGTAGACAGTTTGAGACATTACTCCCATGGAGAAAAGTCCGCATGGTGCCTGTTGTATTTAATCCCGATGCAATTTCTGTGTTTCATCATCACTCTGAAGGTGCAAAGATTACAGAATGCCTTCAGATGTGCATCGGATACAACTACCTGTCTCGCAGGAATCGATCAAAGCGTAGACAGTTTGAGACATTACTTCCATGAAGAAAAGTTGGCATTGTGCCTGTTGTATTCAATCACGATGCAATGTCTGTGTTAATCAACACTCTGAAGGACCACAGATTACAGAATGCCTCCAGATGTACATCCGATACTACTACAGGCCTTCCAGGAATCAAACAAAGCGTAGACAATTTGAGACATTACTCCCATTTAGATAAGTCCACATGGTGCCTGTGGTGTATTCAATCCCGATGCAATTTCTGTGATTCATCAACACTCTGAAGGTACTCATATTACAGAATGCCTCCATATGTTGATCGAATACTTCTACAGGTCTTCCAGGAGTCGACCAAAGCGTAGACATTTTGAGGCATTACTACCATTGAGAAAAGTCCGCGCAGTCCGGAACCGTGGGATGGCTACGGTCGCAGGTTCGAGTCCTGCCTCGGGCATGGATGTGTGTGATGTCCTTAGATTAGTTAGGTTTAAGTAGTTCTAAGTTCTAGGGGACTAATGACCACAGCAGTTGAGTCCCATAGTGCTCAGAGCCATTTGAACCATTTTTGAGAAAAGTCCGAATGGAGCCTGTTGTACGCAATCCCAATGCAAATTCCGGTTTTCATCAACACTCTGAAGGTCCACAGACTACAGAATATCTCCAGATGTGCTTTGGATACTACTACAAGTCATCCACGAATAGATCACAGCGTAGACAGTTTGAGACACTACTCCCATGGAGAAATGTCCGCATGGTGCCTGTTTTATTAAATCCCGATAAAATTTCTGTGTATCGTCAACACTCTGAAGGTCCACAGATAACAGAATGCATACAGATGTGCTTCGGATACTACTACTGGTCTTCCAGGAATCGGTCAAAGCAAAGACAGTTTGAGACCCTACTCGCATGGAGAAAAGACGGCATTGTATTCATTCCCAATGCGATTTCTGTGTTTCATCAACACTCGGAAGGTGCACAGATTACAGAATGTCTCCAGATGTGCTTCGGATACTACTACTGGTCTTCCAGGAATCGAATAAAGCGTAGAATATTTGAGACATTACTCGCATGGAGAAAAGACCGCATGGTGCCTTTTGTATTCAATCCCGATGCAATTTCTGTATTTCATCAACACTCGGAAGGTAAACAGATTATAGAGTGGTTCCAGATGTGCTTTGGATACTACTACTGGTCTTCCATGAATGGATCAGATCGTAGACAGTTTGAGACATTATTCGCATGGAGGAAAGTCGGCATGGTGCCTGTTGTATTCAATCCCGATGCAATTTCTGTGTTTCATCAACACTCTGAAAGTCCACAGTTTTCAAAATACCTCCAGATGTGCTTCGGATACTACTACTGGTCTTTCAAGAATCGATCAAAGCGTAGACAGTTTGAGACATTACTCCCATGGAGAAAAGTCGGCATGGTGACTGTTGTATTCAATCCCGATGCAATTTCTATGTTTACTCAAATCTCTGAAGGTCCGCAGATTACAGAATGCCTCCGCATGTGCATCGGATATTTCTAAAGGTCTTCCAGGAATCGATCAATGTGTCGACAGTTTGAGACATTACTCCAATTGAGAAAAGTACGCATGGTGCCTGTTGTATTCAATCCCGTTGCAATTTCTGTGTTTTATCAACACTCTGAAGGTCCACAGATTGCAGAATGACTGCAGATGTGATTCGGATACTACTACAGGTGTTCCAGGAATCGATCAAAGCGTAGACAGTTTGAGACATTACTCAGATGGAGAAAAGTCGGCATGGTGCCTGTTGTATTCAATCCCGATGCAATTTCGGTGTTTCATCAACACTCTGTAAGTCCACAGTTTTCAGAATGCCTCAAGATATGCTGCGGATACTACTACTGGTCTCCCAGGAATCGATCTAAGCGTAGACAGTTTGAGACATTACTCCCATGGAGAAAAGTTGGCGTGGTGTCTGTTGTTTTTAATCCCGATGCAACTTCTGTGTTTCATCAACACTCTGAAGGTCCTCAGAATACAGAATACCTCCATATGCGCATCGGATACATCTACAACTCTTCGAGGAATCGATCAAAGCGTAGACTGTTTGAGACATTACTCCCATTGAGAAAAGTCCGCATGGTGCCTGTTCTATTCAATCCCGACGCAATTTCAGGTTTTCACTCTGAATGCCCACAGACTAAAGAATGCCTCCAGATTAGCTTCCAATACTACTACTAGCCTTCCAGGAATCGATCAAAGCGTAGAGAGTTTGAGACATTACTTCCGAGGAGAAAAGTCGCATGGTGCCTGTTGTATTCAATCCCAATTCAATTTCTGTGTATCATCAACACTCTGAAGGTCCACAGAGTACAGAATGCATCCAGATGTGCTTCGGATACTACTACAGGTCTCCCAGGAATCGATCAAAGCGTAGACAGTTTGAGAAATTACTCCCATGGAGAAAAGTCGGTATGGTTCCTGTTGTATTTAATCCCGATGCAATTTCTGAGTTTCATTAACACTCGGAAGGAAAAAAGATTAATGAATGCTTCCAGATGTCCCTCGGATACTACTACAGGTCTCCCAGGAATCGATCAAAGCGTAGACAGTTTGAGAAATTACTCCCATGGAGAAAAGTCGGTATGGTTCCTGTTGTATTTAATCCCGATGCAATTTCTGAGTTTCATTAACACTCGGAAGGAAAAAAGGTTAATGAATGCTTCCAGATGTGCCTCGGATACTATTACTGGTCTTCCAGGAATCGGTCAAAGCAAAGACAGTTTGAGACCGTACTCGCATGGAGAAAAGTCGGCATGGTGCCTGTTGTATTCAATCCCGATGCATTTTATGTGTTTGATCAACACTCTGAAGGTCCACAGATGACAGAATGCCTCCACATGTGCATCGGATACTAGTACAGGTCTTCCAGGAATCAATCAAATCGAAGACAGTTTGAGACAGTACTCCCATTTAGATAAGTCCGCAAAGTGCCTGTTGTATTCAATCCGGTTGCAATTTCTGTGTTTTATCAACACTCTGAAGGTCCACAGATTACAGAATGACTCCAGATGTGCTTCGGATACTACTAAAGGTGTTCCAGGAACCGATCAAAGCGTAGACAGTTTGAGACATTTCTCAGATGGAGAAAAGTCCTCATGGTGCCTGTTGTATTCATTCCCTATGCAACTTCTGTGTTTCATCAACACTTTGAAAGTCCACAGATTTCAGAAAGCCTCATATGTGCTTCGGATACTACTACTGGTCTCCCAGGAATCGATTACGTGTAGTTTGAGACATTACTCACATTTAGAAAAGTCCGCATGGTGCTTGTTGAATTCAATCCCGTTGTAATTTCTGAGTTTCATCAACGCTCTGAAGGTCCACAGATTGTAGAATGATTCCAGATGTGCTTCGGATACTACTACAGCTCTTCCAGGAGTCGATCAAAGCGTAGAGAGCTTGATACATTACTGCCATGGAGAAAAGTGGGCTTGGTGCCTGTGTTATTCATTCCCGATGCAATTGCTGTGTTTCATCAACACTCTGAAGGTCCACAGATTCCAGAATGCCTCCTGGTGTGCTTCGGATACTACTACAGGTCTTCCAGGAATCGATAAAAGCGTAGACAGTTTGAGACATAACTCCTATGGAGAAATGTCGGATGTTGCCTGTTGTATTCAATCCCGATGCAATTTCTGTGTTTCATCAACACTCGGAAGGTTTACAGATTATAGAATGCTTCCAGATGTGCTTTGGATACAACTACTGGTCTTCCATGAATAGATCAGATCGTAGACAGTTTGAGACATTACTCGCATGGAGGAAAGTTGGCCTGGTGCCTGTTGTATTTAATCCCGATGCAATTTCTGTGCTTCATCAAATCTCTGAAGGTCCGCAGATTACAGAATGCCTCCACATGTGCATCGGATATTTCTACAGGTCTTCCAGGAATCGATCAAAGTGTCTACAGTTTGAGACATAACTCCCATTTAGAAAAGTCCGCATGGAGCCTGTTGTATTCAATCCCGTTGCAATTTCTGTGTTTCATCAACACTCTGAAGGTCCACAGATTACAGAATGACTCCAGATGTGCTTCGGATACTACTACAGGTGTTACGGGAATCGATCAAAGCGTAGACAGTTTGAGACATTACTCAGATGGAGAAAAGTTGGCATGGTGCCTGTTGTATTCAATCCCGATGCAATTTCGGTGTTTCATCAACTCTCTGTAAGTCCACAGATTTCAGAATGCCTCAAGATGTGCTGCGGATACTACTACTGCTCTCCCAGGAATCAATCAAGACGTAGACAGTTTGAGACATTACTCCCATTGAGAAAAGTCCGCATGGTGCCTGTTGTACACAATCCCAATGCAATGTCCGCTTTTCATCAACACTCTGAAGGTCTACAGACTAAAGAATGCCTCCAGATTAGCTTCGAATACTACTACAAGCCTTCCAGGAATCGATCAAAGCGTAGAGAGTTTGAGACATTACTTCCAAGGAGAAAAGTCGCATGGTGCCTGTTGTATTCAATCCCGATGCTATTTTTGTGTTTCATCAACACTCTGAAGGTCCACAGATGACAGAATGAATCCAGATGTGCCAAGGAATCTACTGCTGGTATTCCAGGAATCGATCAAGACGTAGACAATTTGAGACATTACTCCCATGGAGAAAAGTAGGCACGGTGCCTGTTATATTCAATCCGGATGCAATTTCTGTGGTTCATCAGCACTCGGAAAATAAACAGATTAAAGAATGTGTCCAGTTGTGCTTAGGATACTACTACTGGTCTTCCAGGAATCGATCACAACGTAGATAGTTTGAGACATTACTCGAATGGAGAAAAGTCGGCATGGCGCCTGTTGTATTCTATCCCGATGCAATTTCTGTGTTTCATCAACACTCTGAAGGTCCACAGATTACAGAATGCCTCCAGATGTGCTTCGGATACTACTACTGGTCTTCCATTAATCTATCAAAGATTAGACAGTTTGAGACATTACTCCCATGGAGAAAAGTCGGCATGATGGCTATTGTCTTCAATCCCGATGCAGGTTCTGTGTATTATCAAAACTCTGAAGGTCCACAGATGACAGAATGCCTCCAGATGTGCCAAGGAATCTCCTACTACTCTCACAGGAATCGATCAAGTCGTAGACGGTTTGAGACTTTACTCCCATTGGGAAATGTCCGCATGGAGCCTGTTGTATTCAATCCCGTTGCAATTTCTGTGTTTCATCAACACTCTGAAGGTCCACAGATTGCAGAATCCTCCAGGTGTGCTGCGGATACTACTACTGGTCTCCCAGGAATCGATGAAAGGGTAGACAATTTGAGACATTATCCCCATGGAGAAAAGTTCGCATGGTGCGTGTTGTATTCAATCAAGATACAATTTCTGTTTTTCATCAACACTCTGAATGTCCAATTTTCAAAATGCCTCATGATGTGCTTCGGATACTACTACTGGTCTTCCGGGAATCGATCAAAGCGTAGACAGTTTGAGACATTACTCCTATGGAGAAAAGTCGGCATGGGGCCTGTTGTATTCAATCCCGATGCAATTTCTGTTTTTCATCGACACTCTGAAGGTCCACAGATTACAGAATGCTTAGAGGTGTCTGCGGATACTACTACTGGTCTTCCAGGAATCGATCAAATAGTAGACAATTTGAGACATTATCCCCATGGTGAAAAGTTCGCATGCTGCCTGTTGTATTCAATCCCGATGCAAGTTCTGTGTTTCATCAACACTCTGAAGGCCAATAGATTACAGAATGCCTCCAGATGTGCTTCGGATACTACTACTGGCCTTCCAGAAATCAATCAAAGCATAGACAGTTTTAGACATTACCCCCATGGAGAAATGACCGCATGGTGCCTGTTGTATTCAATCCCGATGCTATTTCTGTGTTTCATCAACACTCAGAAGGTCTACAGATTGTAGAATGCCTCCAGATGTGCTTAGGATACTACTACTGGTCACCCAGGAATCGATCAAAACGTGGACAGTTTGAGACATTACTCCCATGGAGAAAATTGTCATGGTGCCTGTTGTGTTTAACCCGATGCAATTTCTGTGTTTCATCAACACTCTGAAGGTCTACAGTTTACAGACTGCCTCCAGTTGTGCTTCGGATACTACTACTGGTGTCCCAGGAATCGATCAAATCGTAGACAGCTTGAGACATTACTCCCATGGAGAAAAGTCCGCATGGTGACTGTTGTATTCAATCCCGATGCAAGTTCTGTGTTTCATCAACACTCTGAAGGCCATCAGATTGCAGAATGCCTCCTGATGTACTTCGGATACTATTACTGGTCTTCCAGGAATCGGTCAATGCATGTACAGTTTGAGACATTACTGCCATGGAGAAAAGTCCGCATGGTGCCTGTCGTATCAATCCCGCTGCTATTTCTGTGTATTAACAACACTCTGAAAATCCACAGTTTACAGAGTGCCTACAGTTGTGCTGCGGATACTACTTCTGGTCTTCCAGGAATAGATCAAACCGTAGACAGTTTGAGACATTATTCCCATGGAGAAAAGTCGGCATGGTGTCTTTTGTATTCAATCCCGATGCAATTTCTGTGTTGCATCAACACTCTGAAGGTCCACAGATTACAAAATGCATCCAGATGTGGTTCGGATACTAGTACTGGTCTCCGATTAATCGATCAAAGCGTAGAAAGTTTGAAACATTACTCCCATGCAGAAAAGTCGGAATGGTGAGTTTTGTATTCAATTCCGATGAAAGTTCTGTGGTTTATCATCACTCTGAAGGCCATCAGATTACAGAATGCCTCCTGATGTGCTTCGGATACTATTACTGGTCTTCCATTAATCGATCAATGCATATACAGTTTGAGATATTACTCCCATGGAGAAAAGTCCGCATGGTGCCTGTTGTATTTAATCCCGAAGCAATATCTATGTTTCATCAACACTCTGAAGGTCTACAGATTGCAGAATGCCTCCAGATGTGATTCGGATACCACTACTGGTGTTCCAGGAGTAAATCTAAGCGTAGAGACTTTGAGACTTTACTCCCATGGATAAAAGTCGGCATGATGTTTGTTACATTCAATCCCAATCAAATTTCTGTGTATCATCAACACTCCGAATGTCCACAGATTACAGAATGCTTCCCGATATGCTTCGGATACTACTACTGGTCTCAAAGGAATCGATCAAAGCGTAGACAGTTTGAGACATTACTCCCATGCAGAAATGTCGGAGTGGTGAGTGTTGTATTCAATCCCGATGAATGATCTGAGTTACATTAACACTCTGAAGGCCATCAGATTACAGAATGCCTCCTGATGTACTTCGGATACTATTACTGCTCTTCCAGGAATCGGTCAATGCATGTACAGTTTGAGACATTATTCTCATGGAGAAAAGTCCGCATGGTGCCTGATGTATTTAATCCCGAACCAATTTCTGTGTTTCATCAAACACTCTAAAGGTCTACAGATTGCAGAATGCCTTCAGATGTGATTCGGATACTACTACTGGTGTTCCAGGAGTAAATCAAAGCGTAGAGGGTTTGAGACTTTACTGCCATGGAGAAAAGTCGGCATTATGTTTGTTATATTCAATCCCGATCCAATTTCTGCGTTTCATCAACACTCTGAATGTCCACAGATTACAGAATGCTTCCCGATGTGCTTCGGATACTACTTCTGGTCACTCAGGAATCGATCAAAGCGTAGACAGTTCGAGACATTACTCCAATGGAGAAAAGTTCGCATGGTGCCTGTTGTATGTAATCCCGATGCAATTTCTGTGTTGCATCAACACTCTGAAGGTCCACAGATTACAAAATGCATCCAGATGTGGTTCGGAATCTACTACTGGTCTTCCATGAATAGATCAGATCGTAGACAGTTTGAGACATTACTCGCATGGAGGAAAGTTGGCCTGGTGCCTGTTGTATTTAATCCCGATGCAATTTCTGTGCTTCATCAAATCTCTGAAGGTCCGCAGATTACAGAATGCCTCCACATGTGCATCGGATATTTCTACAGGTCTTCCAGGAATCGATCAAAGTGTCTACAGTTTGAGACATAACTCCCATTTAGAAAAGTCCGCATGGAGCCTGTTGTATTCAATCCCGTTGCAATTTCTGTGTTTCATCAACACTCTGAAGGTCCACAGATTACAGAATGACTCCAGATGTGCTTCGGATACTACTACAGGTGTTACGGGAATCGATCAAAGCGTAGACAGTTTGAGACATTACTCAGATGGAGAAAAGTTGGCATGGTGCCTGTTGTATTCAATCCCGATGCAATTTCGGTGTTTCATCAACTCTCTGTAAGTCCACAGATTTCAGAATGCCTCAAGATGTGCTGCGGATACTACTACTGCTCTCCCAGGAATCAATCAAGACGTAGACAGTTTGAGACATTACTCCCATTGAGAAAAGTCCGCATGGTGCCTGTTGTACACAATCCCAATGCAATGTCCGCTTTTCATCAACACTCTGAAGGTCTACAGACTAAAGAATGCCTCCAGATTAGCTTCGAATACTACTACAAGCCTTCCAGGAATCGATCAAAGCGTAGAGAGTTTGAGACATTACTTCCAAGGAGAAAAGTCGCATGGTGCCTGTTGTATTCAATCCCGATGCTATTTTTGTGTTTCATCAACACTCTGAAGGTCCACAGATGACAGAATGAATCCAGATGTGCCAAGGAATCTACTGCTGGTATTCCAGGAATCGATCAAGACGTAGACAATTTGAGACATTACTCCCATGGAGAAAAGTAGGCACGGTGCCTGTTATATTCAATCCGGATGCAATTTCTGTGGTTCATCAGCACTCGGAAAATAAACAGATTAAAGAATGTGTCCAGTTGTGCTTAGGATACTACTACTGGTCTTCCAGGAATCGATCACAACGTAGATAGTTTGAGACATTACTCGAATGGAGAAAAGTCGGCATGGCGCCTGTTGTATTCTATCCCGATGCAATTTCTGTGTTTCATCAACACTCTGAAGGTCCACAGATTACAGAATGCCTCCAGATGTGCTTCGGATACTACTACTGGTCTTCCATTAATCTATCAAAGATTAGACAGTTTGAGACATTACTCCCATGGAGAAAAGTCGGCATGATGGCTATTGTCTTCAATCCCGATGCAGGTTCTGTGTATTATCAAAACTCTGAAGGTCCACAGATGACAGAATGCCTCCAGATGTGCCAAGGAATCTCCTACTACTCTCACAGGAATCGATCAAGTCGTAGACGGTTTGAGACTTTACTCCCATTGGGAAATGTCCGCATGGAGCCTGTTGTATTCAATCCCGTTGCAATTTCTGTGTTTCATCAACACTCTGAAGGTCCACAGATTGCAGAATCCTCCAGGTGTGCTGCGGATACTACTACTGGTCTCCCAGGAATCGATGAAAGGGTAGACAATTTGAGACATTATCCCCATGGAGAAAAGTTCGCATGGTGCGTGTTGTATTCAATCAAGATACAATTTCTGTTTTTCATCAACACTCTGAATGTCCAATTTTCAAAATGCCTCATGATGTGCTTCGGATACTACTACTGGTCTTCCGGGAATCGATCAAAGCGTAGACAGTTTGAGACATTACTCCTATGGAGAAAAGTCGGCATGGGGCCTGTTGTATTCAATCCCGATGCAATTTCTGTTTTTCATCGACACTCTGAAGGTCCACAGATTACAGAATGCTTAGAGGTGTCTGCGGATACTACTACTGGTCTTCCAGGAATCGATCAAATAGTAGACAATTTGAGACATTATCCCCATGGTGAAAAGTTCGCATGCTGCCTGTTGTATTCAATCCCGATGCAAGTTCTGTGTTTCATCAACACTCTGAAGGCCAATAGATTACAGAATGCCTCCAGATGTGCTTCGGATACTACTACTGGCCTTCCAGAAATCAATCAAAGCATAGACAGTTTTAGACATTACCCCCATGGAGAAATGACCGCATGGTGCCTGTTGTATTCAATCCCGATGCTATTTCTGTGTTTCATCAACACTCAGAAGGTCTACAGATTGTAGAATGCCTCCAGATGTGCTTAGGATACTACTACTGGTCACCCAGGAATCGATCAAAACGTGGACAGTTTGAGACATTACTCCCATGGAGAAAATTGTCATGGTGCCTGTTGTGTTTAACCCGATGCAATTTCTGTGTTTCATCAACACTCTGAAGGTCTACAGTTTACAGACTGCCTCCAGTTGTGCTTCGGATACTACTACTGGTGTCCCAGGAATCGATCAAATCGTAGACAGCTTGAGACATTACTCCCATGGAGAAAAGTCCGCATGGTGACTGTTGTATTCAATCCCGATGCAAGTTCTGTGTTTCATCAACACTCTGAAGGCCATCAGATTGCAGAATGCCTCCTGATGTACTTCGGATACTATTACTGGTCTTCCAGGAATCGGTCAATGCATGTACAGTTTGAGACATTACTGCCATGGAGAAAAGTCCGCATGGTGCCTGTCGTATCAATCCCGCTGCTATTTCTGTGTATTAACAACACTCTGAAAATCCACAGTTTACAGAGTGCCTACAGTTGTGCTGCGGATACTACTTCTGGTCTTCCAGGAATAGATCAAACCGTAGACAGTTTGAGACATTATTCCCATGGAGAAAAGTCGGCATGGTGTCTTTTGTATTCAATCCCGATGCAATTTCTGTGTTGCATCAACACTCTGAAGGTCCACAGATTACAAAATGCATCCAGATGTGGTTCGGATACTAGTACTGGTCTCCGATTAATCGATCAAAGCGTAGAAAGTTTGAAACATTACTCCCATGCAGAAAAGTCGGAATGGTGAGTTTTGTATTCAATTCCGATGAAAGTTCTGTGGTTTATCATCACTCTGAAGGCCATCAGATTACAGAATGCCTCCTGATGTGCTTCGGATACTATTACTGGTCTTCCATTAATCGATCAATGCATATACAGTTTGAGATATTACTCCCATGGAGAAAAGTCCGCGTGGTGCCTGTTGTATTTAATCCCGAAGCAATATCTATGTTTCATCAACACTCTGAAGGTCTACAGATTGCAGAATGCCTCCAGATGTGATTCGGATACCACTACTGGTGTTCCAGGAGTAAATCTAAGCGTAGAGACTTTGAGACTTTACTCCCATGGATAAAAGTCGGCATGATGTTTGTTACATTCAATCCCAATCAAATTTCTGTGTATCATCAACACTCCGAATGTCCACAGATTACAGAATGCTTCCCGATATGCTTCGGATACTACTACTGGTCTCAAAGGAATCGATCAAAGCGTAGACAGTTTGAGACATTACTCCCATGCAGAAATGTCGGAGTGGTGAGTGTTGTATTCAATCCCGATGAATGATCTGAGTTACATTAACACTCTGAAGGCCATCAGATTACAGAATGCCTCCTGATGTACTTCGGATACTATTACTGCTCTTCCAGGAATCGGTCAATGCATGTACAGTTTGAGACATTATTCTCATGGAGAAAAGTCCGCATGGTGCCTGATGTATTTAATCCCGAACCAATTTCTGTGTTTCATCAAACACTCTAAAGGTCTACAGATTGCAGAATGCCTTCAGATGTGATTCGGATACTACTACTGGTGTTCCAGGAGTAAATCAAAGCGTAGAGGGTTTGAGACTTTACTGCCATGGAGAAAAGTCGGCATTATGTTTGTTATATTCAATCCCGATCCAATTTCTGCGTTTCATCAACACTCTGAATGTCCACAGATTACAGAATGCTTCCCGATGTGCTTCGGATACTACTTCTGGTCACTCAGGAATCGATCAAAGCGTAGACAGTTCGAGACATTACTCCAATGGAGAAAAGTTCGCATGGTGCCTGTTGTATGTAATCCCGATGCAATTTCTGTGTTGCATCAACACTCTGAAGGTCCACAGATTACAAAATGCATCCAGATGTGGTTCGGAATCTACTACTGGTCTCCCATGAATCGATCAAAGCGTAGACAGTTTGAGACACTACATCCATGTAGAGAAGTTGGCATAGTGCATGTTGTATTCAATCCCGATGCAATTTCTATGTTTCATCAACTCTCTGAAGGTGCACAGATTACATAATGCCCCAGATGTGCTTCGGGTACTACTACTGGTCTCCCATTATTCAGTCAAAACGTAGACAGTTTGAGACATTACTCCCATGGAGAAAAGTCCGCTTGGTGATTGTTGTATTCAATCCCGATGCAATTACTATGTTTCATCAACACTCCGAAGGTCTACAGATTGCAGAATGCCTCCAGATGTGCTTCGGATACCACTACTGGTCTCCCAGGAACCCATCAAAGCGTAGACAGTTTAAGACATTACTCCCATGGAGAAAAGTCCGCATGGTCCTGTTGTATTCAATGCCGATGCAATTTCTATGTTTCATCAACACTCCGAAGGTATACAGATTTCGGAACGCCTCCAGACGTGCTTCGGATACTACTACTGGTCTACCAGGAATCGATCAAATTTGTAGACAGTTTGAGACATTAATCCCATGGAGAAAAGTCGGCTTGGTGCCTGTTGTATTCAATCCCGATGCAATATCTGTGTTTCATCAACACTCTGAATGGTCACAGTTTTCGTAATGCCTCCAGATGTGCTTCGGATACTTCTACTGGTCTTCCAGGAATCGATCAAAGCGTAGACAGTTTAGGACATTACTCCCATAGAGAAATGTCCGCATGGTGTCTGTTGTGTTCAATCCCGATGCAAGTTATGTGTTTCATCAACACTCTGAAGGGCAGCAGAATACAGAATGCCTCCAGATGTGCTTCGGATACTACTACTGGCCTTCCAGGAATCAATCAAAGCATAGACTCTTTGAGACACTACTCCCATTAAGAAATGACCGCATGGTGCCATTTGTATTCAATCCCGATGCAATTTCTGTGTTTCATCAATACTCTGAAGGTCTACAGATTGTAGAATGCCTCCAGATGTGCTTAGGATCCTACTGCTGGTCACCCAGGAATCGATCAAAGCGTAGACAGTTTGAGACATTACTCCCATGGAGAAAACTCGACATGGTGCCTGTTGTATTCACTCCCGATGCAATTCATGTGTTTCATCAACACTCCGAAGTTCCACCGACTACTGAATGTCTCCAGATATGCTTCG
Organism: Schistocerca gregaria; assembly: GCF_023897955.1. NCBI lineage: Eukaryota > Metazoa > Arthropoda > Insecta > Orthoptera > Acrididae > Schistocerca > Schistocerca gregaria. The sequence goes on from NC_064920.1 coordinate 13,065,475, forward strand.
GATACTACTACATGTCTCCCATTAATCGATCGAAGATAGAATGAATCCAGATGTGCCAAGGAAACTACTACTGCTCTCCCAGGAATGGATGAAGACGTAGACAGTTTGAGACATTACTCCCATGGAAAAAAGTCCGAATGGTGCCTATTGTATTCAATCCCGATGCAATTTCTGTGTTTTATCAACACTCTGATGGTCCTCAGATTACAGAATGCCTCCATATGTGCATCGGATACTTCTAAAAGTCTTCCAGGAATCGATCAAATCGTAGACAATTTGAGGCATTACTCCCATGGAGAAAAGTCCGCATGGTCCTGTTGTATTCAATATCGGTGCAATTTCTGTGTATTATCAAAGCTCTGAAGGTCCACAGATTACAGAATGCGTCCAGATGTGCGTCGGATACCACTCCTGGTTTTCCAGGAGTCGATCAAAGCGTAGACAGTTTAAGACATTACTCATATGGGGAAAAGTACGAATGGTGTTTGTTGTATTCAACCCCGGTGCAATTTCTGTGTTTCATCAACGCTCTGAAGGTTCACAGATTGTAGAATGACTCCAGATGTGCCTCGGATACTACTACCGGTCTTCCAGGAATCGACCAAAGCATAGACAGTTTGAGACATTACTCACATGGAGAAATTTCCGCATGGTGCTGTTGTATTCAATCCAGGTTCAATTTCTGTGTTTCATCATCACTCTGAAGGTCCACAGATGGCAGAATGCCTCCTGATATACCAAGGAAACTACTACTGCGTTCACAGGAATCGATCGAGGCGTAGAAAGTTTGAGACATTACTCCCATGGAGAAAAGACGGAATGGTGAGTGTTGTATTCAATCCCGATGAAAGTTCTGTGTTTCATCAACACTCTGAAGGCCATCAGATTACAGAATGCCTCCAGATGTGCTTCGGATACTACTACTGGTGTTCTAGGAGTAAATCAAAGCATAGTGAGTTTGAGACATTACTATCATGGAGAAAAGTCGGCATGGTGTTTGTTGTATTCAATCCATATCCAGGTTCTGTGTTTTATCAAAACCCTGAATGTCCACAGATTACAGAATGCCTCCAGATGTACTTCGAATACTACTACTAGTCCTCCAGGAATCGATCAAAGCATAGACAGTTGAAGGCATGACTCCCATATAGAAAAGTCAGCATGGTGAATGTTGTATTCAATACCCGAACCAATTTCTATGTTTCATCAACACTCCGAAGGTCTACAGATTGCAAAATGACACCAGATGTGCTGCGGATACTACTACTGCTCTCCCAGGAATCCATCAAAGGGTAGACAGTTTAGGACATTACTCCCATAAAGAAAAGTCCGCATGGTCCTGTTGTATTCAAACCCGATGCAATTTCTATGTTTCATCAACACTGCGAAGGTCTACAGATTGCAGAATGCCTCCAGATGTGCTTCCGATGCTACTATTGGACTCCCTGGAATTGATTAAAGCGTAGACAGTTTGAGACATTATAATCATGGAGAAAAGTCCGCATGGTGCCTGTTGTATTCAATCCCGATGCAATTTCTGTGTTTCATCAACACTCTGAAGGTCCTCAGATTACAGAATGCCTCCATATGTGCATCGGATACTTCTACAGGTCTTCCAGGAATCGATCAAAGCGTAGACAGTTTGAGACATTACTCCAATGGAGAAAAGTCCGCATGGTCCTGTTGTATTCAATCCCGATGCAATTTCTGTCTATTATCAACACTCTGAAGGTCTACAGATTACAGAATGCATCCAGATGTGCTTCGGATACTACTACAGGTCTTCCAGGAATCGATCAAAATGTAGACAGTTTCAGACATTACTCCCATGCAGAAAAGTCCGCATGGTGACTTTTGTATATAATCCCGATGCAATTTCTGTGTTTCAACAACGATTTGAAGGTCCGCAAATTACTGAATGCCTCCAGATGTGCTTCGGATACCGACACGGGTCTCTCAGGAATCGATCAATGCGTAGACAGTTTGGGACATTAATCCCATGGAGAAAAGTAGGCTTGGTGCCTGTTGTATTCAATCCCGACGCAATTTCTGTGTTTCATCAACACTCTGACGTTCCACAGATGATAGAATGAATCCAGATGTGCCAAGGAAACTACTACTGCTCACCCAGGAATCGATCAAGACGTAGACAGTTTGAGACATTACTCCCATGGAAAGAAGTCCGAATGGAGCCTGTTCTATTCAATCCCGATGCAATTTCTGCGTTTCATCAACACTCTGAATTTCCACAGATTACAGAATGCCTCCAGATGTGCTTCGGGTGCTACAACTGGTCTTCCAGGAATCGATCAAATCGTAAACAGTTTAAGACATTACTCCAATGGAAAAAAGTCCGAATGGTGCCTGTTGCATTCAATCCCGATGCAATTTCTGCGTTTCATCAACACTCTGAATTTCCACAGATTACAGAATGCCTCCAGATGTGCTTCGGGTGCTACAACTGGTCTTCCAGGAATCGATCAAAGCGTAGACAGTTTATGACATCACTCCCATGGAGAAAAGTCCGCATGGTGCCTGTTGTGTTCAATCTCGATGCAATATCTGTGTTTCATCAACACTCCGAATGTCCACAGTTTTCAGAATGCCTCCAGATGTGCTTCGAATACCACTACTGGTCTTCCAGGAGTCGATCAAAGCGAAGAAAGTTTGAGATATTACTCATATGGGGAAAAGTACGAATGGTACTTGTTGTATTCAATCCCGGTGCAATTTCTGTGTTTCATCAACGCTCTGAAGGTTCACAGATTGTAGAATGACACCAGATGTTCCTCGGATACTACTACTGATCTTCCAGGAATCGACCAAAGCATAGAGATTTTGAGACATTACTCCAATTGCGAAATGTCCGCATGGTGCCTGTTGTATTCAATCCCGATGCAATTACTGTGTTTTATCAACTCTCTGAAGGTCCTCAGATTCCAGAATGCCTCCATATGTGCATCGGATACTTCTAAAGGCCTTAAAGGAATCGATCAAAGCGTAGACAGTTTGAGACATTACTCCCATGGAGAAAAGTCGGTATGGTGCTGTTGTATTCAATCCAGATGCAATTTCTGTTTTTCATCAACACTCTGAAAGTCCACAGATAACAGAATGCTTCCATGTGTGCTTCGGATACTACTACTGGTCTTCCAGGAATCGATCAAAGAGTAGACATTTTAAGACATTACTCCCATGGAGAAAAGTACGCATGGTGCCTGTTGTATTCAATCCCGATGCAATTTCTGTGTTTCATCAACACTCCGAATGCCCACAGTTTTCAGAATGCCTCCAGATGTGCTTCGGAAACTACTACTGGTCTTTCTGGAATCGATCAAAGCGTAGACAGTTTGAGACATTACTGCCATGGAGAAAACTCCGATTGGTGAATGTTGTATTCAATCCCGATGCAAATTCTATGTTTCATCAACACTCTGAACGTCCACAGATTACAGAATGCCTGCAGATGTGATTCGGAAACTACAACTGATCTCCCAGTAATAAATGAAAACGTAGACAGTTTGAAACATTACTCCAATGGAGAAAAGTACGCATGGTGCCTGTTGTATTCAATCCCGATGCAATTCCTGTGTTTCATCAACACTCTGAAGGTCCACAGATTACAGAATGCCTCCAGATGTGCTACGGAAACTACTACTGGTCTTTCTGGAATCGATCAAAGCGTAGACAGTTTGAGACATTACTCCCATGGAGAAAACTCCGATTGATGAATGTTGTATTCAATCCCGATGCAAATTTTATGTTTCACCAACACTCTGAAAGTCCACAGATTACAGAATGCCTTCAGTTGTGCTTCGGAAACTACTACTAGTCTCCCGGGAATCGATCAAAACGAGGACAGTTTCAGACATTACTCCCATGGATAAAAGTCCGCTTGGTGCCTGTTGTATTCAATCCCGATGCAATCTCTGTGTTTCATCAACACTCTGAACGACCACAGGTTACAGGAAGACTCCGGTTGTGCTTCGGAAGCTACTACTGCTCTTCCAGTAATCAATCAAAGCGTAGACAGTTTGAGAAATTACTCCCATTTAGGAAAGTCCGCATGGTGCCAGTTGTATTCAATGACGATGCAATTTCTGTGATTCATCAACACTCTGACGTTCCACAGATTACAGAATTCCCCCAGACCTGCTGCGGAAATTACTACTGGTCTCACAGGAATCAATCAAATCGTAGACAGTTTTGAACATTACTTCCATGGAGAAAAGTCCGCATGGTGCCTGTTGTATTCAGTCCTGATGCAATTCCTGTGTTTCATCAATACTCTGAAGGTCCACAGATTAGAGAATGCCTCCAGATGTGCTACGGAAACTGCTACTAGTCTCCCAGTTATCGATCAAAGCGTACACAGTTAGAGACATTACTCCCATATAGAAAAGTCCGCTTGCTGCCTGTTGTATTCAATCCTGATGCAATTTCTGTGTTTCATCAACACTCTGAACGTCCAAAGGTTAAAGGAAGCCTCCAGATGTGCTTCGGAAACTACTACAGGTCTCCCAGGATGCGATCAAAAACGTATACAGATTGAGACATTAATCCCATGGAGAAAAGTCCGCATGGCGTCTGTTGTATTCAGTCCTGATGTAATTTCTGTGTTTCTTCAACACTCTGAAGGTCCACAGATTACAGAATGCCTTCATATATGCTTCGGAAATTACTACTGGTCTCCGAGGAAGCGATCAAAGCTTAGACAGTTTGAGACATTACTCCCATTGGGTAAAGTGCGCATGGTGCCTGTTGTATTCAATCCTGATTTAATTTCGTTGTTTCATCAACACTCTGTACGTCCACAGATTACAGAATTTCCTCCAGATGTGCTTCGGTAACTACTACCGGTCACAAAGGAAACGATCAAAGCGCAGACAGTTAGAGACATTACTCCCATGGAGAAAGGTACGCATGGTGCGTGGTGTATTCAATTCCGATGCAATTTTTGTGTTTGTTCAACACTCCGAAGGTCCACAGATTACAGAATGCCTCCAGATGTTCTTCGGAAACCACTACTGGTCTCCCAGGAATCGATCAAATCATAGACGGTTTGAGACATTATTCCGATGGAGAAAAGTCCGCTTGGTGCCTGTTGTATTCAATCCCGATGCAATTTTTGTGTTTCATCAAAACTCTGAACTTCCAGAGATTACAGAATGCCTCCAGATGTGTTTCAGAAACTACCACTGGTCTCCCAAGAATCGATCAGTACTTAGACACTTTGAGACATTACTCCGTTGGAGAAAAGTCCGCATGGCGACTGTTGTATTCAATCCCGATGCAATTTCTCTGTTTCATCAACACTCTGAACGTCAGCAGATAACTGAATGCCTCCAGATGTGCCTCGGAACCTAGTACAGGTCTCCCAAGAATCGATCAAAGCGTAGAGAGTTTGAGACATTACTCCCATATAGAAGAGTCCGCATGGTTTCAGTTGTATTCAATCCCGATGCAATTTTTGTGTTTCACCAACTCTCTGAAGGTCCACAGATTACATAATGCCTACAGATGTGCTTCGGAACCTACTACTGGTCTCCCAGGAATCGATCAAAGCGAAGACAGTTTGAGACATTACACCCATCTAGGAAATTCCGCATGGTGCCTGTTGTATTCAATCGCGATACAATTTCTGGGTTTCTTCATCACTCTGAACGTCCACAGAATACAGAATGAATCCATATGTGCTTATTAAACTACTTCTGGTCCCCCAGGAATCGATCAAAGCGTAGACAGTTTGAAACATTGCTCCCATGGAGAAAAGTATGCATCTTGCCTGTTGTATTCAATCCCGATGCAATTTCTGTGTTTCAGCAACACTCTGAACGTCCACAGATTACATAATGCCTCCAGATGTGCTTCGGAAACTACTACTGGTCTCCCAGGAATCGATCAATGCGTAGCCCGTTGGAGACATAACTTCCATGGAGAAAAGTCCGTATTGTTTGTGTTGTATTCAATCCAGATGCTCTTTCTGTGTATCATCAACACTCTGGACGTCAAAAGATTACTTAATGCCTCCAGATGTGCCTCGGAACCTACTACTGGTCCCCCTGGAATCGATCGAAGCGTAGACCGTTTGACACATTACTCCCATGGAGAATAGTCCGCGTGGTGCTAGTTGTGTTTAATCCCGATGCAATTTCTTTGTTTCATCAACACTCTGACTGTCCACAGATTACAGAATGCCTCCAGATGTGCTTCGGAAACTACTACTGGCCTCCCAGGAATCGATCAAAGCGTAGACAGTTTGTGACAATACTCCCATGGAGAAAGCTCCGCATTGTGCTTGTTGTATACAATTCCGATGTAATTTTTGTGTTTCATCAATACTCTGATGGTCCACAGATTACAGAATGCCTCCAGATCTGCTTCGGAAACTGCTACTGGTCTCCCAGGAATCAATCAAAGCGTAGACAGTTTGTGACATTACTCCCATTGGGTAAAGTCCGCATGGTGCCTATTGTATTCAATCCTGATTTACTTTCGTTGTTTCATCAACAATCTGAACGTCAACAGATTACTGAATGCCTCCAAATGTGCCTCGGAAACTACTACTGGTCTCCCAGCAATCGATCAAAACGTAGACAGTTTTAGTCATTACTCCCATATACAAAGGTCCGCATGGTGCCTGTTGTATTCAATCCCAATGCAATTCCTGTGTTTCAGCAACACTCTGAACGTCCACAGATTACATAATGTCTCCAGATGAGCTTCGGATACTACTACTGGTCTCCCAGGAATCGATCAAAGCGTAGACAGTTTGAGACATAACCCTCATGTAGAAAAGTTCGCATTGTACCTGTTGTATTCAATCAAAATGCAATTTCTGTGTTTCATCAACACTCTGAACGTCCACAGATTACAGAATGGATGCAGATGTGCATCGGAAACCACTACTGGTTTCCCAGTAATCGATCAACCCGTAGACAGTTTAAAGTTTTACTCCCATATAGAAATGTCCGCATGGTGCCTATTGTATTCAATCCTGATGCAATATCTGTGTTTCATCAACAATCTGTAGGTCCACAGATTACAGAATGCCTCCAGATGTGCTTCAGAAACTACTACAGGTTACCCAAGAATCGATCAAATCGTAGACAGTTTGAGACATTACCCTCATGTAGAAAAGTTCGCATTGTACCTGTTGTATTCAATCCCAATGCAATTTCTGTGTTATATCAACACTCTGAACGTCCACAGATTACAGAATGCCTCCAAAAGTGCTTCGGAACCTACTACTGGTCTCCCAGGAATCGATCAACCCGTAGACAGTTTGAGGGATTACTCCCACGGCGGAAAGTCCGCATGGTGCCTGTTGTATTCAGTCCCGATGCAATTTCTGTGTTTTATCAACACTCTGAACGTCCACAGATTACAGAATGTCTCTACATGTGCTTCGGAAACTAATACTGGTCGCCCAGGAATCGATCAAAGCGTAGACAGTTTGAGACATTACCCCCATATAGAAAAGTCCCGATGCAATTTCTGGGTTTCATCATCACTCTGAAGGTCCACAGAATACAGAATGACTCCAAATGTGCTTCCTAAACAAACACTGGTCCCCCAGGAATCGATCAAATCGTAAAAAGTTTGAAACATTACTCCCATGGAGAAAAGTACGCATGGTGCCTGTTGTATTCAATCCCGTCGCAAGTTCTGCGTTTCAAGAACACTCTGAAGGTCCACAGATTACATAACGCCTCCAGATGTGCTTCGGAAACTGCTACTGGTGTCCCAGGAATCGATCAAATCATAGACCGTTTCACACATTACTCCCATGGAGAATAGTCCGCATGGTGCCATTTGTATTTAATCCCGATGCAATATCTGTGTTTCATCAACATCCTGACTGTCCACAGATTACAGTATGCCTCCAGATGTGCAACGGAAATTACTACTGGTTTCCCAGGAATCGATCACAGCGTAAACATCTTCAAATATTACTCCCATGGAGAAGAGTCCGCATGGTGCCTGTTGTATTCAATCGCGATGCAATTTCTTTGTTTCATCAATACTCTGAACGTCCACAGATTACAGAGGCCTCCAGATGTGCTTCGGAACCTACTACTGGTCTCCCAGGAATCGATCAAAGCGTAGACAGTTTGAGATGTTACTCCCATATAGAAAAGTCCGCATGGTGCCTGTTGTATTCAATCCCGATGCAATTTCTGAGTTTCATCAACACTCTGAAGGTCCACATTTTACATAATGCCTCGAGATGTGCTTCGGAAACTACTACTGGTCTCCCAAGAATCGATCATATCGTAGACAGTTTGAGACATTACTCCCATAGAGTAAATTTCGCATTGTGCCTGTTGTATTCAATCCCAATGCAATTTTTGAGTTTCATCAACTCTCTCAACGTCCACAAATTACAGAATGCCTCTATATGTGCTTAGGAAATTCTACTGGTCTCCCTAGGATCGATTAAAGCGTAGACAGTTTGAGGCATTACTCCCATATAGAAAAGTCTGCATGGTAACATTTGTACTCAAATCCTATGCAATTTCTGTGTTTCATCAACCCCCTTAAAGTCCACAGATTACAGAATTCCTCCAGATCTGCTTCGGAACCTACTACTGGTCTCCCAGGAATCGATCAGAGCTTAGACAGTTTGAGACATTACTCCCATGGAGAAAAGACCGCATATTACCTGTTGTACTCAATTCCAATACAATTTCTGTGTTTCAACAACACTCTGAACGTCCAAAGATTACGGGTAAACTCCACATGTGCTTCGGAAACTACTACTGGTCTCCCAGGAATCGATCAAATCGTAGACAGTTTGAGACGTTACTCCCATTGAGAAAAGTCCGCTTGTTGCCTGAGGTATTCAATCTCGATACAATTTTTTGTGTTTCACCTACACTCTGAACGTCCACAGATTACAGGATGCCTCCAGATGTGCTTCGGAAACTACTACTTGTCTCGCAGGTATCGATCAAAGCGTGTCAGTTTGGGACATTACTACCAATGAGAAAAGTCCGCAAGGTGCCTGTTGTATTCAATCCCGATGCAATTTGTGTGTTTAAGCAACACTCTGAACGTCCACAGATTACAGGATGGCTCCAGATGGGCTTCGGAAACTACTACTGGTCTCCCAGGAATCGATGAAAGCGTAGACAGTTTGATACATTACTCCCATGGAGAAAAGTAAGCATGGTGCCTGTTTTATTCAATCCTGATATAATTTCGTTGTTTCATCGACACTCTGTACGTCCACAGATTACAGAATGCCTCCAGATGTGTTTCAGAAACTACTACTGGTCTCCCAAGAATCGATCAAAGCGTAGACATTTTGAGACATTACTCCCATGGAGAGAAGTCCACATGGCGCCTGTTGTATTCAATCTTTATGCAATTTCTGTGTTTCATCAGCACTCTGAACGTCAACAGATTACTGAATGCCTCCAGATGTGCCTCGGAACCTAATACTGTTCTCCCAAGAATCGATCAAAGCGTAGACAGTTTGAGACATTACTCCCATATAGAAAAGCCCGCATGGTGCCTGTTGTATTCTATCCCGATGCAATTTCTGTGATTCATCAACACTCTGAACGTCCACAGATTACAGAATGCCTCCAGATGTGCATCGGAATCTACTACTGGTCTCCGAGGAATCAATCAAATCGTAGACAGTTTGTGACATTACTCCCATGGAGAAAAGTCCGCATGGTGCCAGTTGTATTCAATCCCGATGCAATTTCTGTGTTTCATCAACAGTCTGAAGTTCCAAAGATTACATAATGCCTACAGATGTGCTTCGGAAACTACTACTGGTCTCGCAGGAATCGAACAAATCATAGACCGTTTGAGACATAACTCCCATCTAGTAAATTCCGCATGTTGCCTGTTGTATTCAATCGCGATACAATTTCTGGGTTTCATCATCACTCTGAACGTCCACAGAATACAGAATGCCTCCAAATGTGCTTCCTAAACAAACACTGGTCCCCCAGGAATCGATCAAAGCGTAGACAGTTTGAAACATTACTGCCATGGAGAAAAGTACGCATGGTGCCTGTTGTATTCAATCCCGTCGCAATTTCTGTGTTTCAAGAACACTCTGAAGGTCCATAGATTACATAATGCCTCCAGATGTGCTTCGGAAACTGCTACTGGTGTCCCAGGAATCGATCAAATCATTGACCGTTTGACACATCACTCCCATGGAGAATCGTCCGCATGGTGCCATTTGTATTTAATCCCGATGCAATATCTGTGTATCATCAACATCCTGATGTCCACAGATTACAGAATGCCTCCAAATGTGCTTCCTAAACAAACACTGGTCTCCCAGGAATCGATGAAAGCGTAAACAATTTGAAACATTACTCCCATGGAGAAGAGTCCGCATGGTGCCTGTTGTATTCAATCGCGATGCAGTTTCTTTGTTTCATTAACACTCTGAACGTTCACAGATTACAGAAGCCTCCAGATGTGCTTCGGAACCTACTACTGGTCTCCCAGGAATCGATCAAAGCGTAGACAGTTTGAGATGTTACTCCCATATGGAAAAGTCCGCATGGTGCCTGTTGTATTCAATCCCGATGCAATTTCTGTGTTTCATCAACACTCTGACGGTCCACAGATGACATAATGCCTCCAGATGTTCTTCGGAAACTATTACTGGTCTCCCAGGAATCCATCAAATCATACACCGTTTGCGACATTACTTTCAAGGAGAAAAGTCCGCATGGTGCCTGTTGTATTCAATACCGAAGCAATTTCTGTGTTTCATCATAACTCTGAACTTTCACAGATTACTTTCGTTGTTTCATCAACAATCTGAACGTCAACAGATTACTGAATGCCTCCAAATGTGCCTCGGAAACTACTACTGGTCTCCCAGCAATCGATCAAAACGTAGACAGTTTTAGTCATTACTCCCATATACAAAGGTCCGCATGGTGCCTGTTGTATTCAATCCCAATGCAATTCCTGTGTTTCAGCAACACTCTGAACGTCCACAGATTACATAATGTCTCCAGATGAGCTTCGGATACTACTACTGGTCTCCCAGGAATCGATCAAAGCGTAGACAGTTTGAGACATAACCCTCATGTAGAAAAGTTCGCATTGTACCTGTTGTATTCAATCAAAATGCAATTTCTGTGTTTCATCAACACTCTGAACGTCCACAGATTACAGAATGGATGCAGATGTGCATCGGAAACCACTACTGGTTTCCCAGTAATCGATCAACCCGTAGACAGTTTAAAGTTTTACTCCCATATAGAAATGTCCGCATGGTGCCTATTGTATTCAATCCTGATGCAATATCTGTGTTTCATCAACAATCTGTAGGTCCACAGATTACAGAATGCCTCCAGATGTGCTTCAGAAACTACTACAGGTTACCCAAGAATCGATCAAATCGTAGACAGTTTGAGACATTACCCTCATGTAGAAAAGTTCGCATTGTACCTGTTGTATTCAATCCCAATGCAATTTCTGTGTTATATCAACACTCTGAACGTCCACAGATTACAGAATGCCTCCAAAAGTGCTTCGGAACCTACTACTGGTCTCCCAGGAATCGATCAACCCGTAGACAGTTTGAGGGATTACTCCCACGGCGGAAAGTCCGCATGGTGCCTGTTGTATTCAATCCCGATGCAATTTCTGTGTTTTATCAACACTCTGAACGTCCACAGATTACAGAATGTCTCTACATGTGCTTCGGAAACTAATACTGGTCGCCCAGGAATCGATCAAAGCGTAGACAGTTTGAGACATTACCCCCATATAGAAAAGTCCCGATGCAATTTCTGGGTTTCATCATCACTCTGAAGGTCCACAGAATACAGAATGACTCCAAATGTGCTTCCTAAACAAACACTGGTCCCCCAGGAATCGATCAAATCGTAAAAAGTTTGAAACATTACTCCCATGGAGAAAAGTACGCATGGTGCCTGTTGTATTCAATCCCGTCGCAAGTTCTGCGTTTCAAGAACACTCTGAAGGTCCACAGATTACATAACGCCTCCAGATGTGCTTCGGAAACTGCTACTGGTGTCCCAGGAATCGATCAAATCATAGACCGTTTCACACATTACTCCCATGGAGAATAGTCCGCATGGTGCCATTTGTATTTAATCCCGATGCAATATCTGTGTTTCATCAACATCCTGACTGTCCACAGATTACAGTATGCCTCCAGATGTGCAACGGAAATTACTACTGGTTTCCCAGGAATCGATCACAGCGTAAACATCTTCAAACATTACTCCCATGGAGAAGAGTCCGCATGGTGCCTGTTGTATTCAATCGCGATGCAATTTCTTTGTTTCATCAATACTCTGAACGTCCACAGATTACAGAGGCCTCCAGATGTGCTTCGGAACCTACTACTGGTCTCCCAGGAATCGATCAAAGCGTAGACAGTTTGAGATGTTACTCCCATATAGAAAAGTCCGCATGGTGCCTGTTGTATTCAATCCCGATGCAATTTCTGAGTTTCATCAACACTCTGAAGGTCCACGTTTTACATAATGCCTCGAGATGTGCTTCGGAAACTACTACTGGTCTCCCAAGAATCGATCATATCGTAGACAGTTTGAGACATTACTCCCATAGAGTAAATTTCGCATTGTGCCTGTTGTATTCAATCCCAATGCAATTTTTGAGTTTCATCAACTCTCTCAACGTCCACAAATTACAGAATGCCTCTATATGTGCTTAGGAAATTCTACTGGTCTCCCTAGGATCGATTAAAGCGTAGACAGTTTGAGGCATTACTCCCATATAGAAAAGTCTGCATGGTAACATTTGTACTCAAATCCTATGCAATTTCTGTGTTTCATCAACCCCCTTAAAGTCCACAGATTACAGAATTCCTCCAGATCTGCTTCGGAACCTACTACTGGTCTCCCAGGAATCGATCAGAGCTTAGACAGTTTGAGACATTACTCCCATGGAGAAAAGACCGCATATTACCTGTTGTACTCAATTCCAATACAATTTCTGTGTTTCAACAACACTCTGAACGTCCAAAGATTACGGGTAAACTCCACATGTGCTTCGGAAACTACTACTGGTCTCCCAGGAATCGATCAAATCGTAGACAGTTTGAGACGTTACTCCCATTGAGAAAAGTTCGCTTGTTGCCTGAGGTATTCAATCTCGATACAATTTTTTGTGTTTCACCTACACTCTGAACGTCCACAGATTATAGGATGCCTCCAGATGTGCTTCGGAAACTACTACTTGTCTCGCAGGTATCGATCAAAGCGTGTCAGTTTGGGACATTACTACCAATGAGAAAAGTCCGCAAGGTGCCTGTTGTATTCAATCCCGATGCAATTTGTGTGTTTAAGCAACACTCTGAACGTCCACAGATTACAGGATGGCTCCAGATGGGCTTCGGAAACTACTACTGGTCTCCCAGGAATCGATGAAAGCGTAGACAGTTTGATACATTACTCCCATGGAGAAAAGTAAGCATGGTGCCTGTTTTATTCAATCCTGATATAATTTCGTTGTTTCATCGACACTCTGTACGTCCACAGATTACAGAATGCCTCCAGATGTGTTTCAGAAACTACTACTGGTCTCCCAAGAATCGATCAAAGCGTAGACATTTTGAGACATTACTCCCATGGAGAGAAGTCCACATGGCGCCTGTTGTATTCAATCTTTATGCAATTTCTGTGTTTCATCAGCACTCTGAACGTCAACAGATTACTGAATGCCTCCAGATGTGCCTCGGAACCTAATACTGTTCTCCCAAGAATCGATCAAAGCGTAGACAGTTTGAGACATTACTCCCATATAGAAAAGCCCGCATGGTGCCTGTTGTATTCTATCCCGATGCAATTTCTGTGATTCATCAACACTCTGAACGTCCACAGATTACAGAATGCCTCCAGATGTGCATCGGAATCTACTACTGGTCTCCGAGGAATCAATCAAAGCGTAGACAGTTTGTGACATTACTCCCATGGAGAAAAGTCCGCATGGTGCCAGTTGTATTCAATCCCGATGCAATTTCTGTGTTTCATCAACAGTCTGAAGTTCCAAAGATTACATAATGCCTACAGATGTGCTTCGGAAACTACTACTGGTCTCGCAGGAATCGAACAAATCATAGACCGTTTGAGACATAACTCCCATCTAGTAAATTCCGCATGTTGCCTGTTGTATTCAATCGCGATACAATTTCTGGGTTTCATCATCACTCTGAACGTCCACAGAATACAGAATGCCTCCAAATGTGCTTCCTAAACAAACACTGGTCCCCCAGGAATCGATCAAAGCGTAGACAGTTTGAAACATTACTGCCATGGAGAAAAGTACGCATGGTGCCTGTTGTATTCAATCCCGTCGCAATTTCTGTGTTTCAAGAACACTCTGAAGGTCCACAGATTACATAATGCCTCCATATGTGCTTCGGAAACTGCTACTGGTGTCCCAGGAATCGATCAAATCATTGACCGTTTGACACATCACTCCCATGGAGAATCGTCCGCATGGTGCCATTTGTATTTAATCCCGATGCAATATCTGTGTATCATCAACATCCTGATGTCCACAGATTACAGAATGCCTCCAAATGTGCTTCCTAAACAAACACTGGTCTCCCAGGAATCGATGAAAGCGTAAACAATTTGAAACATTACTCCCATGGAGAAGAGTCCGCATGGTGCCTGTTGTATTCAATCGCGATGCAGTTTCTTTGTTTCATTAACACTCTGAACGTCCACAGATTACAGAAGCCTCCAGATGTGCTTCGGAACCTACTACTGGTCTCCCAGGAATCGATCAAAGCGTAGACAGTTTGAGATGTTACTCCCATATGGAAAAGTCCGCATGGTGCCTGTTGTATTCAATCCCGATGCAATTTCTGTGTTTCATCAACACTCTGACGGTCCACAGATGACATAATGCCTCCAGATGTTCTTCGGAAACTATTACTGGTCTCCCAGGAATCCATCAAATCATACACCGTTTGCGACATTACTTTCAAGGAGAAAAGTTCGCATTGTGCCTGTTGTATTCAATCCCTAAACAATTTCTGTGTTTCATCATAACTCTGAACGTTCACAGATTACATAATGCCTACAGATGTGCTTCGGAAACCACTACTGGTCTCCCAGGATTCGATCAAAGCGTAGACAGTTTGAGACATTACTCCCGTACAGAAAAGTCCACATGGTCCCTGTTGTATTCAATAACGATGCAATTTCTGTGTTTAATCAACACTGTGAAAGTCCAAAGATTACGGGAAGCCTCCACATTTGCATCGGACAATACTTCGTGCCTCCCAGGAATCGATCAAATCATAGACCGTTTGAGACATTACTCCCATCTAGTAAATTCCGCATGGTGCCTGTTGTATTCAATCGCGTTTCAAATTCTGGGTTTCATCATCACTCTAAAGGTCCACAGATTACATAATGCCTCCAGATGTGCTTTGGAAACTACTACTGGTCTCCCAAGAATCGATCAAATCATAGACCGTTTGACACATTACTCCCATGGAGAAGAGTCCGCATGGTGCCTGTTGTATTCAATCCGGATGCAATTTGTGTGTTTCATCATAACTCTGATCGTTCACAGTTTGCAGAATTCCTACAGATGTGCTTCGGAAACCACTACTGGTCTCCCAGGATTCGATCAAAGTGTAGACACTTTGAGACATTACTCCCGTACAGAAAAGTCCACATGGTCCCTGTTGTATTCAATAACGATGCAATTTATGTGTTTCATGAACACTGTGAATGTCCACAGATTACAGAATGCCTCCAGATGTGCTTGGGAAACTACCACTGCTCTCTCAGGAATCGATCAAAGCGTAGACAGTTTGATACATTACTGCCATCTAGAAAATTCCGCATGGTGACTGTTGTATTCAATCGCGTTACAATTTCTGGGTATCATCATCACTCTAAAGGTCCACAGATTACATAATGCCTCCAGATGTGCTTTGGAAACTACTACTGGTCTCCCAAGAATCGATCAAATCGTAGACAGTTTGAGACATTACTCCCGTACAGAAAAGTCCACATGGTCCCTGTTGTATTCAATTCCGATGCAATTTCTTTGTATCATCAACACTCTGAACGAACACAGATTACAGAAGCCTCCAGATGTGTTTCGAAACCTACTACTAGTCTCCCAGGAATCAATCAGAGCTTAGACAGTTCGAGACATTACTCCCATGGAGAAAACTCCGCATGGTGACTGTTGTTTTCAATCCCGTTGCAATTTCTGTGCTTCATCAACACTCTGAACGACCACAGATTACAGAATGCCTCTAGATTTGTTTCGGGAACTACTACTGCTCTCCCATGAATCGATCAGAGCCTGGACATTTTGAGACATTACTACCATGGAGAAAAGTCCGCATGGTACCTGTTGTACTCAATACCAATGCAATTTCTGTGTTTCGTCAACACTCTGAACGTCCAAAGATTACGGGAAGCCTCCACATGTGCTTCGGAAACTACTACCGGTCTCCCAGAGTTCGATCAAAGCGTAGACAGTTTGAGACGTTACTCCCATTGAGAAAAGTCTGCTTGTTGCCTGATGTATTCAACCTCGATACAATTTCTTTGTTTCATTAACACTCTGAACGTCCACAGATTACATAATGCCTCCAGATGTGCTTTGGAAACTACTACTGGTCTCCCAAGAATCGATCAAATCGTAGACAGTTTGAGACATTACTCCCGTACAGAAAAGTCCACATGGTCCCTGTTGTATTCAATTCCGATGCAATTTCTTTGTATCATCAACACTCTGAACGAACACAGATTACAGAAGCCTCCAGATGTGTTTCGAAACCTACTACTAGTCTCCCAGGAATCAATCAGAGCTTAGACAGTTCGAGACATTACTCCCATGGAGAAAACTCCGCATGGTGACTGTTGTTTTCAATCCCGTTGCAATTTCTGTGCTTCATCAACACTCTGAACGACCACAGATTACAGAATGCCTCTAGATTTGTTTCGGGAACTACTACTGCTCTCCCATGAATCGATCAGAGCCTGGACATTTTGAGACATTACTACCATGGAGAAAAGTCCGCATGGTACCTGTTGTACTCAATACCAATGCAATTTCTGTGTTTCGTCAACACTCTGAACGTCCAAAGATTACGGGAAGCCTCCACATGTGCTTCGGAAACTACTACCGGTCTCCCAGAGTTCGATCAAATCGTAGACAGTTTGAGACGTTACTCCCATTGAGAAAAGTCTGCTTGTTGCCTGATGTATTCAACCTCGATACAATTTCTTTGTTTCATTAACACTCTGAACGTCCACAGATTACAGAATGCCTCCAGATGTGCTTCGGAATCTACCACTGGTCTCCCAGGAGTCGATCAAAGCGGAGACAGTTTGAGACATTACTCCCATGGAGAAAAGTCCGTATGGTGCCTGTTGTATTCAATCTTTATGCAATTTCTGTGTTTTATCAACACTCTGAATGTCCACAGATTACAGAATGCCTCCATATGCGCTTCCAAAACTACTACTGGTCTCCCAGTAATCGATCAAATCGTAGACAGTTTTAGCCATACTCCCATTGAGAAACTCCGCATGTTGCTTGTTGTATTTAATCCAGATGCAATTTCTGTGATTCATCAACACTGTGAACGTCAACAGATTACAGAATGCCTCCAGATGTGCTTCGGAACCTACTACTAGTCTCCCAGGAATCGATCAAAGCGTAGACAGTTTGAGACATTACTCCCATGGAGAAAAGTCCGCATGGTTTCTGTTGTTTTTAATCCCGATGTAATTTCTGTGTTCCATCGACACTCTGAGCGTCCACAGAATACAGAATGCCTCCAGATGTGCTTCGGAACCTCAGACTGGTCTCCCATGAATCGATCAAAGCGTAGACAGTTTGAGACATTACACCCATATAGAAAATTCAGCATGGTGACTGTTGTATTCAATCCCGATGCAATTTATGTGTTTTATCTACACTCTGAAATTCCAAGGATTGCAGGATGCCTCCTGATGTGCTTCAGAAACTTCTACTGGTCTCCCAGGAATCGATCAAAGCATAAACAGTTTGAGACATTACTCAAATTAAGAAAAGTCCGCAAGGTGCCTGTTGTATTAAATCCCGACGCAATTTCTGCGATTCATCAACAATCTGAACGTCCACAGATTGCAGAATGCTTCCAGATATGCTTCGGAAAATAATACTGGTCTCCCAGGAATCGATCAAATCGTAGACAGTTTGAGACATTACTTCAATGAGGAGAAGTCCGCATAGATTCTGTTGTATCAATCCCGATGCAACTTCTGTTTTTCATCAACACTCTGAAGGTCCACAGATTACATAATGATTCCAGTTGTGCTTCGAAAACTACTACTGGTTTCCCAGGAATCGATCAAAGCGTAGACAGTTAGAGAAATTACTCCCATGGATAAAAGTCCGCATGGTGCCTGTTGTATTCAATCCCGGTGCAATTTCTGTGTATCATCAACACTCTAAATGCCAACAAAATGCAGACTGCCTCCAGATGTGCTTCGGAAACTACTACTGGTCTCAAAGGAATCGATCAAAGCGTACACGGTTTGATACATTACTCCCATGGAGAAAAGTCCGCTTGGTGCTTGTTGTATTCAATTCCGATGCACTTTCAGTGTTTCATCACCACTCTGAACGTCCACAGATTACAGAATGGATGCAGATGTGCATCGGAAACCACTACTGGTCTCCCAGGAATCGATCGGAGCGCAGACAGTTTGAGACATTGCTCCCA
This sequence comes from Schistocerca gregaria, assembly GCF_023897955.1. Lineage (NCBI taxonomy): Eukaryota > Metazoa > Arthropoda > Insecta > Orthoptera > Acrididae > Schistocerca > Schistocerca gregaria. Next base: position 13,084,211 of record NC_064920.1, read on the forward strand.
TGAAGAAAAGTCCGCAATTTGCCTGTTGTATTCATTCCCGATGCAAATTCTGTGTTTCATCAACACTGTGAACGTCCACAGATTACAGAATGCCTCCAGATGTGCTTCGGAAACTACCACTGGTCTCCCAGTAATCGACCAAATCGTAGACAGTTTTAGCCATACTCCCATTGAGAAACTCCGCATGTTGCTTGTTGTATTTAATCCAGATGCAATTTCTGTGATTCATCAACAGTGTGAACGTCAACAGATTACAGAATGCCTCCAGATGCGCTTCGGAACCTACTACTAGTCTCCCAGGAATCGATCAAAGCGTAGACAGTTTGAGACATTACTCCCATGGAGAAAAGTCCGCATGGTTTCTGTTGTTTTTAATCCCGGTGTAATTTCTGTGTCCCATCGACACTCTGAGCGTCCACAGAATACAGAATGCCTCCAGATGTGCTTCGGAACCTCAGACTGGTCTCCCATGAATCGATCAAAGCGTAGACAGTTTGAGACATTACACCCATATAGAAAATTCAGCATGGTGACTGTTGTATTCAATCCCGATGCAATTTATGTGTTTTATCTACACTCTGAAATTCCAAGGATTGCAGGATGCCTCCTGATGTGCTTCAGAAACTTCTACTGGTCTCCCAGGAGTCGATCAAAACATAACAGTTTGAGACATTACTCCCATGGAGAGAAGTCCGCACGGTTTCTGCTGTTTTCAATCCCGATGTAATTTCTGTGTTTCATCGACACTCTGAAAGTCCACAGATTACAGAATGCCTCCAGATGTGCTTCGGAAACTACTACTGGTCTCCCGAGAATCGATCAAAGCGTAGACAGTTTGAGGCATTACTCCTATATAGAAAAGTCAGCATGGTGCCAGTTGTATTCAATCCCAATAAAATATCTGTGTTTCATCAACACTCTGAACGTCCACAGATTACATAATGCCACCAGATGTGCTTCGGAAACTGATACAGGTCTCCCAGGAATCGATCAAATCGTAGACAGTTGGAGACATTACTCCAATGGAGAAAAGTGCGCATGGTGCCTGTTGTATTCAATCCCGATGCAATTTCTATGTCTCATCAACACTCTGACTGTAAACAGATTACAGAATGCCTCCAGACGTGCTTCTTTAATTACTACTGATCTTCCAGGAATCGATAAAAGCGTAGACAGTTTGAGACAATATTCCTATGGAGAAGAGTCCGCATGGTGCCTGTTGTACTGAATCCCAGTGCAGTTTCTGTGTTTCATCATCACTCTGAACGTCCACAGATTACAGAATGGATGCAGATGTGCATCGTAAACCACTACTGGTCTCCCAGGAATCGATCGGAGCGCAGACAGTTTGAGACATTACTCCCATGGAGAGAAGTCCGCACGGTTTCTGCTGTTTTCAATCCCGATGTAATTTCTGTGTTTCATCGACACTCTGAAAGTCCACAGATTACAGAATGCCTCCAGATGCGTTTCGTAAACTACTACTGGTATCCCAAAAGTCAATCAAAGCGTAGACAGTTTGAGGTATTACGCCCATGGAAAAAATTCCGCATGGTGCCAGTTGTATTCAATTCCAATGCAATTTCTGTGTTTCGTCAACACTCTGAAGGTACACAGATTACAGAATGCCTCCAGATGTGATTCGGAAACTACTACTGGTCTCACAGGAATCGGTTAAAGCGTAGACAGTTTGGGACATTACTCGCATGGAGAAAGGTACGCATGGTGCCAGTTGTATTCAATCCCGATGCAATTTCTGTGTTTCTTTAACTCTCTGAAGGTCCACAGATTACATAATGCCTACAGATGTGCTTCGGAAACTTCTACTGGTCTCCCAGGAATCGATCAAAACGAAGACAGTTTGAGACATTACTCCCGTATAGAAAAGTCAGCATGGTGCCTGTTGTATTCCATAGCGATGCAATTTCTGTGTTTCATCAACACTGTGAATGTCCACAGATTTCAGAATGCCTCCAGATGTGCTTCGGAACCTATTACTGGTCTCCCAGGAATCGTTCAAAAGGTAGACAGTATGAGACATTAATCCCATCTATAAAATTCCGCATGGTGCCTGTTGTATTCAATCCCGATTCACTTTCTGTGTTTCAGCGTCACTCTGAACGTCCAGAGATTACATAATGTCTCCAGATGTGCTTCGGAAAGTACTACTGGTCTCCCAGGAATCGATCAAAGCGTAGACCGTTTGAGACACTATTCCCATGGAGAAAAAACCGCATTGTTTCTGTTGTATTAAATCCCGATGCAATTTCTGTGTTTCATCAACACTCTGAACGTTAACAGATTACTTAATGCCTCCAGATGTGCCTCGGAAACTACTACTGGTCTCCCAGGAAAATATCAAAAACGTAGACGGTTTGAGACATTGCTACCATATAGAAAAGTCCGCATGGTGCCTCTTGTATTCAATCCCGATGCAATTTCTGTGTTTCATCAACACTCTGAAGGACCACAGTTTACATAATTCCTCCAGATGTGCTTCGGAAACCACTACTGGTCTCCCAGGAATCGATCAAATCCCAGACAGATTGTGACATTACTTCCATGGAGAAAAGTCCGCATGGTGCCTGTTGTATTCAATTCCAACGCAATTTCTGTGTTTCATCAACCCTCTGAAAGTCCACAGATTACAGGAAGCCTCCATATGTGCTTCGGAAACTACTACTGGCCTCCCAGGAATCGATCAGGGCATACACAGTGTGAGACATTACTCCCATGGAGAAAAGTCCGCATGGTTTCTGTTGTTTTCAATCCCGATGTAATTTCTGTGTTTCATCAACACTCTGAAGGTACACAGATTACACAATGCCTCCAGATGTGCTTCGGAAACTACTACTGGTCTCCCAAGAATCGATCAAAGCGTAGACAGTTTGAGACATTACTCAAATATAGAAAAGTCCGCAAGGTGCCTGTTGTATTCAATCCCGACGCAATTTCTGTGTTTCATCAACACTCTGAAATTCCACAGATGTGCTTCAGAAACTACTACTGGTCTCCTAAGAGTGGATCAAAGCGTAGACAATTTTAGACATTACTACCATATAGAAAAAACAGAATGGTGTCTGTTGTATTCAATCCCGATGCAATTTCTGTTTTTCATCAACACTCTGAACGTCCACAGATTACAGGATGCCTCCAGATGTGCTTCGGAAACTACCACTGGTCACCCAGGAATCGATCAAAGCGTAGACAGTTTGAGACATTACTCCCATGGAGAAAAGTCCGAATGGTGCCTGTTGTATTCAATTCCAATGCAATTTCTGTGTTTCGTCAACACTCTGAAGGTACACAGATTACAGAATGACTCCAGATGTGCTTCGGAAACTACTACTGGTCTCCCAGGAATCGATCAGAACGCAGACAGTTTGAGACATTACTCCCATGAAGAAAAGTCCGCATGGTGCCTGTTGTATTCAATCCGGATGCAATATCTGTGTCTCATCAACACTGTGCACGTGCACAGATTACAGGATGCCTCCAGATGTGCTTCGGAATCTACTACTGGTCTCCGAGGAATCGATCAAAGCGTAGACAGTTTGAGACATTGCTCCCATGGAGAAAAGTCCTCATGGTTTCTGTTGTTTTCAATCCCGATGTAATTTCTGTGTTTCATCAACACTCTGAAGGTACACAGCTTACACAATGCCTCCAGATGTACTTCGGAAACTACTACTGGTCTCCCAGGTATCGATCAAATCGTAGACATTTTGAGACATTACTCCCATGGAGAAAAGTCCGCATGGTGCCTGTTGTATTCAATCCCGATGCAATTTCTGTTTTTCATCAACACTCTGAACGTCCACAGATTACGGAATGCCTCCAGATGTGCTTCAGAAACTACTACTGGTCTCCTAAGAGTCGATCAAAGTGTAGACAATTTGAGACATTACTACAATATAGAAATAACAGCATGGTATCTGTTGTATTCAATCCTGATGCAATTCCTGTGTTTCATCAACACTCTGAACGTCCACAGATTACAGAATGCCTCCAGATGTGCTTCGGATTTTACTACTTGTCTCCCAGGGATCGATCAAAGCGTAGACAGTTTAAGACAATACTCCAATGGAGAAATGTCCGCATGGTGGCTGTTGTATTCAATCCCGATGCAATTTCTGTGTTTCATCAACACTCCGAACGTCCACAGATTGCAGAATGCCTCCAGATGTCCTTCGGAAAATACTACTTTTCTCTCAAGAATCGATCAAAGCGTAGACAGTTTGAGACATTACTCCCATATAGAAAAGTCCACATGCTGCTTTTTGTATTCAATCCCGATGCAATTTCCGTGTTTCATCAACACTCTGAACGTCCACAGATTACAGAATGCCTCCACATGTGCTTCGGATTTTACTACTGGTCTCCCAGGAATCGATTAAAGCGTAGACAGTTTAAGACATTACTCCTATGGAGCCAAGTCCGCATGGTGCTTAATGTATTCAATCCTTATGCAATTTCTGGGTTTCATCAACACTCTGAACGTACACAGATTACAGAATGCCCCCAAATGCGCTTCGGAAACTACTACTGGTCTCCCTGGAATCGACCAATGCGTAGACGGTTTGACACATTACTCCCATGGAGAAAAGTCCGCATGGTTTCTGTTGTTTTCAATCCCGATGTAATTTCTGTGTTTCATCAACACTCCTAAGGTCCACAGATTACAGAATTTCTCCAGATGTGCTTCGGAGACCACTACTGGTCTCCCAGGAATCGATCAGAGCGTAGAGAGTTTGAGACATTACTCCAATGGAGAAAAGTCCGCATGGTGCCTGTTGTATTTAATCCCGTCGCAAGTTGTGTGTTTCATCAACACACTTACTGTCCACAGATTGCAGAATGCCTCCAGATTTGCTTCGGAAACTGCTACTGGTCTTCCAGATCGATCAAAGTGTAGACAGTTTGAGATATTACTCCCATGGAGAAAAGTCCGCTTGTTTTCTGTAGTTTTCAATCGCGATGAAATTTCTATGATTCATCAACACTGTGAACGTCCACTGATTACAGAAGGCCTCCAGATGTGCGTCGGAAACTACCACTGGTCTCTCAGTAATCAATGAAAGCGTAGACAATTTGAAACATTACTCCCATCTAGAAAATTCCGCATGGTGCCTGGTGTTTTCAATCGAGATACAATTTCTGGGTTTCATCATCACTCTCAACGTCCACAGAATACAGAATGGCATCAAATGTGCTTCCTTAACTAACACTGGTCTCCCAGGAATCGATCAAATCGTAGACAGTTTGAGACATTACTCAAATATAGAAAAATCCGCAAGGTGGCTGTTGTATTCAATCCCGATGCAATTTCTGTGTTTCATCAACACTCTGAACATCCACAGATTGCAGAATGCCTCCAGATGTGCTTCGGAAACTGCTACTGGTCTCCCAAGAATCGATCAAAGCGTAGACACTTTGAGACATTACTGCCATATAGAAAAGTCCGCATGGAGCCTGTTGTATTCAATCCCGATGCAATTTCTGTGTTTCGTCAACACTGTGAACGTCCACAGATTACAGAATGCCCCCAGATGTTCTTCGGAAACTACCACTGTTCTCCCAGGATTCGATCAAATCGTGGACAGTTTGGGACATTAGTACTATGGAGAAAAGTCCGCATGGTGCTTATTGTATTTAATCCCGATGCAATTTCTGTGTTTCATCAACACTCTGAACGTCCACAGATTACAGAATGCTTCCAGATGTGCTTCGCAACCTACTACTGGTCTCCCAGGAATCGATCAAATCGTAGACACTTTGAGACATTACTGCCATGAAAAAAAGTCCGCATGGTGCCTGTTGTATTCAATTGCAATGCAATTTCTGTGTTTCGTCAACACTCTGAAGGTACACAGATGACAGAATGCCTCCAGATGTAATTCGGAAACTACTACTTGTCTCCCAAGAAACGATCAAAGCGTAGACAGTTTGAGACATCACTCAAATATAGAAAAGTGCGCAGGGTGCCTGTTGTATTTAATCCCGATGCAATTTCTGTGTTTCATCAACACTCTGAACGTCCACAGATTTTAGGATGCCTCCAGATGTGCTTCGGAAACTATTACTGGTCTCCCAAGAATCGTTCATAGCGTAGACAGTTTGAGAATTTACTCCCATGGAAAAAAGTCCGCATGGTGCCTTATGTATTCAATCCCGATGCAATTTCTGTGTTTCACAAACACTCTGAACGTCCACAGATATCAGAATGCCCCCACATGCGCTTCGTAAACTACTACTGGTCTCCCAGGAATCGACCAATGCGTAGACGGTTTGACACATTACTCCCATGGAGAAAAGTCGGCATAATTTCTGTTGTATTCAATCCCGATGCAATTTCTGTGTTTCATCAACACTCTGAAGGTCCACAGATAACATAATGCATCCAATTGTGCTTCGGAAATTATTACTGGTCTAACAGGGAACGATCAAAGCGTAGACAGTTTGAGACATTACTCCCATGGAGAAAAGTCCGCATGGTTTTTGTTGTTTTCAATCCCTATGCAATTTCAGTGTTTCGTCAACAATCTTACTGTCCACAGATTGCAGAATACCTCCAGATGTGCTTCGGAGACTACTACTGGTCTCCCAGGAATCGATCAGAGCGTAGAGAGTTTGAGACATTACTCCAATGGAGAAAAGTCCGCATGGTGCCTTTTGTATTTATTCCCAACGTAAGTTGTGTGTCTCATCAACACTCTTACTGTCCACAGATTGCAGAATGCCTCCAGATGTGCTTCGGAAACTAGTACTGGTTTTCCAGCAATCGATCAAAGCGTAGACAGTTTGAGAAATTACTCTCATGGAGTAAAGTCCGCTTGGTTTCTGTTGTTTTCAATCGCGATGCAATTTCTATGATTCATCAACACTCTGAACGTCCACAGATTACAGGAGGCCTCCAGATGTGCGTCGGAAACTACCACTGGTCTCTCAGTAATCAATGAAAGCGTAGACAGTTTAAACATTACTCCCATCTAGAAAATTCCGCATGGTGCCTGTTGTTTTCAATCGAGATACAATTTCTGGGTTTCATCATCACTCTGAACGTCCACAGAATGCAGAATGCCTCCAAATAAGCTTCCTAAACTACCACTGGTCTCCCAGGAATCGATCAAATCGTAGAGAGTTTGAGACATTACTCAAATATAGAAAAACCCGCAAGGTGCCTGTTGTATTCAATCCCGATGCAATTTCTGTGTTTCATCAACACGCAGAACATACACAGATTGCAGAATGCCTCCAGATGTGCTTCGGAAACTGCTACTGGTCTGCCAAGAATCGATCAAAGCGTAGACAGTTTGAGACATTACTCCCATATAGAAAAGTCCGCATGGTGCCTGTTGTATTCAATCCCGATGCAATTACTGTGTTTCTTCAACACTGTGAACGTCCACAGATTACAGAATGCCTCCAGATGTGCTTCGGAATCTGCTACTTGTTTCCCAGGAATCGATCATGGCGTAGACAGTTTGAACCATTACTCCCATGGAGAAAAGTCCGAATGGTGCCTGTTGAATTCAATTGCAATGCAATTTCTGTGTTTCATCAACACTCTGAAGTTACGCAGATGACAGAATGCCTCCAGATGTGATTCGGAAACTACTTCTGGTCTCCCAAGAATCGATCAAAGCGTAGACAGTTTGAGACATCACTCAAATATAGAAAGCCCTCAAGGTGCCTGTTGTATTCATTCCCGATGCAATTTGTGTGTTTCATCAACACTCTGAATGTCCACAGAATACAGAATGTCTCCAGATGTGCTTCGGAACCTACTATTGGTCTCCCAGGCATCGATCAGATCGCAGACAGTTTGGGTTATTACTCCCATGAAGAAAAGTTCGCATGGTGCCAGTTTTATTTACTTCCGTTGCAATTTCTGTGTTTCATCAACACTGTGAATGTCCACAGATTACAGAATGCCTCCGGATGTGCTTCGGAAAATACTACTGCTCTCCCAGGAATCGATCAAAGCGTTGACAGTTTAAGACATTACTGCCATGGAGAAAAGTCAGCATAGTGCTTGTTGTATTCAATACGGTTGCAATTTCTGTGATTGCAGAAAGCCTCCAGATGTGCTTTGGAAACTACTACTGGTCTCTCAGTCATCGTTGAAAGCGTAGACAGTTTTAAACCATACTCCCATCTACAAAATTCCGTATGGTGCCTGTTGTATTCAATCGCGATACAATTTCTGGGTTTCTTCATCACTCTGAACATCCACAAAATACAGGATTCTTCCAAATGTGCTTCCTAAAATACTACTGGTCTCCCAGGAATCGATCAAAGCATAGACAGTTTGAGACATTAATAAAATATAGAAAAGTCCGCATGGTGCCTGTTGTATTCAATCCCGATGCAATTACTGTGTTTCATCAACACTCTGAACGTCCACAGATTACAGAATGCCTCCAGATGTGCTTCGGAACCTACTTCTGGTCTCCCAGGAATCGATCAAAGCGTAGACAGTTTGAGACTTTACTACCATATAGAAAAGTCCGCATGGTGCCTGTTGTATTCAATCCATATGCAATTTCTGTGTTTCATCAACACTCTGAACATCCACAAAATACAGGATGGTTCCAAATCTGCTTCCTAAAATACTACTGGTCTCCCAGGAATCGATCAAAGCATAGACAGTTTGAGACATTAATAAAATATAGAAAAGTCCGCAAGGGGCCTGTTGTATCCAATCCCGACGCAATTTCTGTGTTTCATCAACACTCTGAACGTGCACAGATTACAGAATGCCTCCAGATGTGCTTCGGAAACTACTACTGGTCTCCCAAGAATTAATCAAATGGTAGACAGTTTGAGACATTACTGCTATATAGAAAACTCAGTATGGTGCCTGTTGTATTGAATCCCGAAACAATATCTGTGTTTCATCAACACTCTTACTGTCCACAGATTCAGAATGCCTCAAGATGTGCTTCGGAAATTATTACTGGTCTGCCAGGAATCGATCAAAGCGTAGACAGTTTGAGACATTACTCCCATGAAGAAAAGTCCGCATGGTGCCTCTTGTATTCAATCCCGATGCAATTTCTGTGTTTCATCAACACTCTGAACGTCCACAGATTCCAGAATGTACCTACATGTGCTTCGGAAACTACTACTGGTCTCCCAGGAATCGATCAAAGCGTAGACAGTTTGAGACATTACTCCCACGGAGAAAAGTCGGCATAGTACCTGTTGTATTCAATCCCGATGCAATTTCTGTGTTACATCAAGACTGTGAACGTCCACAGATTACAGAATGGCTCCAGATGTGCTTCGGAAACTACCACTGGCCTATCAGGAATCGATGAAAGCGTAGACTGTTTGAAACATTACTCCCATCTAGTAAATTCCGTATGGTGCCTGTTGTATTCAATCGCGATACAATTTCTGGGTTTCTTCATTACTCTGATCATCCACAAAATACAGGGTGCTTCCAAATGTGCTTAATAAAATACTACTGGTCTCCCAGGAATCGATCAAAGCGTAGACAGTTTGAGACATTAATAAAATATAGAAAAGTCCGCAAGGTTCCTGTTGTATCCAATCCGGATGCAATTTCTGTGTTTCATCAACACTCTGAAAGTCCACAGAATACAAAATGCCTCCAGATGTGCTTCGGAACCTATTACTGGTCTCCCAGGAATCGATCAAAGCGTAGACAGTATGAGACATTACTCCCATATAGAAAAGTCCGCATGGTGCCTATTGTATTCAATCCGGATGCAATTTCTGTGTTTCATCAACACTCTGGACATCCACAGATTACAGAATGCCTCCAGAAGTGCTTCGGAAACTACTACTGGTCTCCCAGGATTCGATCAAAGCGTAGACAGTTTGAGACATTACTCCCATGGAAAAAAGTCCGCATGGTGCCTGTTGTATTCAATCTGGATGTAATTTCTGTTTTTCATCAACACTCTGATCGTCCACAGAATACAGAATGCCTCCAGATTGCTTCGGAATCTACAACTGGTCTCCCAGGAATCGATTAGAGCGTAGACAGTTTGAGACATTACTCCCATGGACAAGTCCGCATGGTGCCTGTTGTATTTAATCCCGATGAAAGTTCTGTGTTTCATCAACACTCTGACCGTCCACAGATTACAGAATGCCTCCAGATGTGCTTCGGAAACTACTACTGGTCATCCAGGAATCGATCAAAAACGTAGACAGTTTGAGACGTTACTGCCATATGGAAAAGTCAGTATGGTGCGTCTTGTATTCAAACCGGATGAAATTTCTGTGTTTCATCAACACTCTTACTGTCACAGATTACAGAATACCTCCAGATGTGCTTCGGAAATTACTACTGGTTTGCCAGGAATCGATCAATGCGTAGACAGTTTGTGACATTACTCGCATGTAGATAAGTCTGCATGGTGCCGATGCAATTTCTGTGTTCATCAACACTCTGAAGTTCCACAGATTACAGAATGCATCCAGATGTCCTTCAGAAACTACTACTGGTCGCCCAAGAATCGATCAAAGCGTAGACAGTTTGCGACATTACTCCCATATAGCAAAGTCAGCATGGTGCCTGTTGTATTCAATCCCGATGCAATTTCTGTGTTTCATCAACACTCTGAAAGTCCACAGATTACAAAATGCTTCCAGATGTGCTTCGGAACCTACTACTGGTCTCCCAGGAATCGGTCAAAGCGTAGACAGTTTGAGACATTACTCCCATGGAGAAAAGTCCGCATGGTGCCTATTGTATTCAATCCCGATGCAATTTCTTTGTTTCATCAACATTCTGAAAGTCCACAGATTACAAAATGTCTCCCGATATGCTTCGGAACCTACTACTGATCTCCAGGGAATCGATCAAATCGTATACAATTTTAGACATTACTCTTATATGGAAAAGTCCGCATGGTGCCTATTGTATTCAATCCCGACGCAAGTTCTGTGTTTCATCAACACTCTGGACGTCCACAGATTACAGAATGCCTCCAGATGTGCTTCCTAACCTACTACTGGTCTCCCAGGAATCGATCAAAGCGTAGACAGTTTCAGTCATTACGCCCACGGAAAAAAGTCCGCATGGTGCCTGTTATATTCAATCCTTATGCAATTTCTGTGTTTCATCAACACTCTGTACGTCCAAAGATTACAGAATGCCTCCAGATGTGCTTCGGAAACTACCGCTGGTCTATCAGGAATCGATGAAAGCGTAGACAGTATGAAACATTACTCCCATCTAGAAATTTCTGTATGGTGCCTGTTGTTTTCAATCGCGATACAATTTCTGGGTTTCTTCATCACTCTGAACATCCATAAAATACAGAAAGCCTACAAATGTGCTTCCTAACCTACTACTGGTCTCCCAGGAATCGATCAAAGCGTAGACAGTTTGAGACATTACTCCCATGGAAAAAAGTCCGCATGGTGCCTGTTGTATTCAATCTCGTTGTAATTTCTGTTTTTCATCAACTCTCTGATCGTCCACAGATTGCAGAATGCCTCCAGATGTGCTTCGGAACCTACTATGGGTCTCCCAGGAATCGATCAAACCCTAGACATTTTGAGACATTACTCCCGTATAGAAAAGTCCGCATGGTGCCTATTGTATTCAATCCCGATGCAATTTCGGTGTTTCATCAACACTGTGAACGTCCAGAGAATAAAGAATGCCTCCAGATGTGCTTCGGAAACTACTACTGGTCTCCCAAGAATAAATCAAATCGTAGACAGTTTGAGACAATACTGCTATATAGAAAACTAAGTATGGTGCCTGTTGCATTCAATCCCGAAACAATATCTGTGTTTCATCAACACTCCTACTGTCCACAGATTCAGAATGCCTCAAGATGTGCTTCGGAAATTACTACTGGTCTGCGAGGAATCGATCAAATCGTGGACAGTTTGAGACATTACTCCCATGAAGAAAAGTCCTCATGGTTTCTGTTGTTTTCAATCCCGATATAATTTCTGTGTTTCATCAACACTCTGAAGGTCCACAGATTATGGAATGCCTCCAGATGTGCTTCGAAAACTACTGCTGGTCTCTCAGGAATCGTTGAAAGCGTTGACAGTTTGAAACATTCCTCCCATCTAGAAAATTCCGTATGGTACCTGTTGTATTCAATCGTGATACAATTTCTGGGTTTCATCATCACTCTGTACATCGAGTTAATACATAATTCCTCCAAATGTGCTTCCTAACCTACTACTGGTCTCCTAGGAATCGATCAAAGCGTAGACAGGTTGAGACATTAATAAAATATAGAAAAGTCCCCAAGGTGTCTGCTGTATCCAATCCCGATGCGATTTCTGTGTTTCATCAACACTCTGATAGTCCACAGAATACAAAATGCCTCAAGATGTGCTTCGGAATCTACTACTGGTCTCCCAGGAATCTATTAGAGCGTAGACAGTTTGAGACAATACTCCCATGGCCAAGTCCGCATGGTCCCTGTTGTATTTAATCCCGATGAAAGTTCTGTGTTTCATCAACACTCTGAACGTATACAGAATACAGAATGCCTCCAGATGTGCTTCGGAATCTTCTACTGGTCTCCCAGGAATCGATCAAAGCGTAGACGGTTTGATACATTACTACCATATAGAAAAGTCCGCACTGTGCCTATTGTATTCAATCCCAATGCTATTTCTGTGTTTCATCAACACTCTGAACGTATACAGAATACAGAATGCCTCCAGATGTGCTTCGGAATCTTCTACTGGTCTCCCAGGAATCGATCAAAGCGTAGACGGTTTGATACATTACTACCATATAGAAAAGTCCGCATGCTGCCTGTTGTATTTAATCCCGATGCAATTACTGTGTTTCATCAACACTCTGAACGTCTACAGATTACAGAATGCCTCCAGATGTGCTTCGGAACCTACTATGGGTCTCCCAGGAATCGATCAAACCCTAGACAGTTTGAGACATTACTCCCGTATAGAAAAGTCCGCATGGAGCCTATTGTATTCAATCCCGATGCAATTTCGGTGTTTCATCAACACTGTGAACGTCCACAGATAAAGAATGCCTCTAGATGTGCTTCGGAAACTACTACTGGTCTTCCAGGAATCGATCAAAGCGTAGACAGTTTGAATATTAATCCCATGCAGAAAAGTCCGCATGGTGCTTGTTGTATTCAATCCCGATGCAATTTCTGTGTTTCATCAACACTCTGAACGTATACAGAATACCGAATGCCTCCAGATGTGCTTCGGAATTTACTTCTGGTCTCCCAGGAATCAATCAAATCGTAGGCAGTTTGAGACATTACTACCATATAGAAAAGTCCGCATGGTGCCTATTGTATTCAATCCTTATGCAATTTGTGTGTTTCATCAACACTCTGGACGTCCACAGATTAAAGAATGCCTCCAAATGTGCTTCGGAACCTCTTACTGGTCTCCCAGGAATCGATCAAACCGTAGACAATTTGAGTCATTACGCCCATGGAAAAAAGTCCGCATGGTGCCTGTTGTATTCAATCCTTATGCAATTTCTGTGTTACATCAAAACTCTGAATGTCCAAAGATTACAAAATGCCTCCAGATGTGCTTCGGAATCTACCACTGGTCTCTCAGGAATCTATCAAAGGGTAGACAGTTTGAGACATTACTCCAGTGGAGAAAAGTCCACATGGTGTCGGTTGTATTCAATCCTGATGCAATTTCTGTGTTTCATCAACACTCTGAACGTCCACAGTTTACAGAATGCCTCCAGGTGTGCTTCGGAACCTACTACTGATCTTCCAGGAATCGATCAAAGCGTCGACAGTTTGAGACATTACTCCAATGGAAAAAAGTCCGCATGGTGCATCTTGTATTCAATCCATACGCAATTTCTTGGTTCATTAACACTTTGAACGTCCACAAATTACAGAATGCCTCCAGACGCGCTTCGGAAACTGCTACTTGTCTCCCAAGAATCGATCAAAGCATGGCACATTTCATAAACATCTATGTGCATAACATCAATGTATGTGGCTCATCTAAAATTAAGTAACAATACTACTCCATTAACTTTTGATACCATGTCATATTTCATAAACATCTATGTGCATAACATCAATGTATGTGACTCATCTAAAATTAAGTAACAGTACTACTCCATTAACTTTTGATACCATGTCACATGTCATAAACATCTATGTGCATAACATCAATGTATGTGGCTCATCTAAAATTAAGTAACAATACTACTCCATTGACTTTTGATACCATGTCACATTTCATAAACATCTGTGTGCATAACATCAATGTATGTGGCTCATCTAAAATTAAGTAACAATACTACTCCATTGACTTTTGATACCATGTCTCATTTCATAAACATCTATGTGCATAACATCAATGTATGTGGCTCATCTAAAATTAAGTAACAATACTACTCCATTAACTTTTGATACCATGTCACATTTCATAAACATCTATGATCATAACATCAATGTATGTGGCTCATCTAAAATTAAGTAACAATACTACTCCATTAACTTTTGATACCATGTCACATTTCATAAACATCTATGTGCATAACATCAATGTATGTGGCTCATCTAAAACTAAGTAACAATACTACTCCATTAACTTTTGATACCATGTCACATTTCATAAACATCTATGTGCATAACATCAATGTATGTGGCTCATCTAAAATTAAGTAACAATACTACTCAATTAACTTTTGATACCATGTCACATGTCATAAACATCTATGTGCATAACATCAATGTATGTGGCTCATCTAAAATTAAGTAACAATACTACTCCATTGACTTTTGATACCATGTCACATTTCATAAACATCTATGTGCATAACATCAATGTATGTGGCTCATCTAAAATTAAGTAACAATACTACTCCATTGACTTTTGATACCATGTCACATTTCATAAACATCTATGTGCATAACATCAATGTATGTGGCTCATCTAAAATTAAGTAACAATACTACTCCATTAACTTTTGATACCATGTCACATTTCATATACATCTATGTGCATAACATCAATGTATGTGGCTCATCTAAAATTGAGTAACAATACTACTCCATTAACTTTTGATACCATGTCACATTTCATAAACATCTATGTGCATAACATCAATGTATGTGGCTCATCTAAAATTAAGTAACAATACTACTCTATTAACTTTTGATACCATGTCACATTTCATAAACATTTATGTGCATAACATCAATGTATGTGGCTCATCTAAAATTAAGTAACAATACTACTCCATTAACTTTTGATACCATGTCACATTTCATAAACATCTATGTGAATAACATCAGCACCCAGATCAGATCCAGACACAAAAGTAAAATCAGACGTCTCATGGACAAACAATATCCCATTGCCAAAACTAATGACATAATCTCTCCTTTCAATTTTCATAAAAGAACCATCAACATGACTGAAATTACATTCAATGTCCAAGAACAAAAATTATTGGATAAAGGATTAAAGTATACTATCGAACCTAGACTCCACAATAGTGTACAATACAGCTAATAGCATCTGCAAAAGTAGCGCTAGACCTAGCAAAGTTACCCATAAAACAGCAAAATGAAATTACTGTCAAAATAGCAAACAAAACAGAAAGAGAGCTCAAAATCAAAAAAAGCTATAACACCCATTTAGAGAACAAAACGCTACACCAAATTAATGAAAAATTAACTAATAACAATTCCCTAGCAATTAAGTCAGATAAAGGCAACAGCCTAGTTATCATCAACAAAAATGACTACATACAAAAAGTTAACGATTTCTTTGGTAGCAATGGTATCACACAAATCAATAGAAACCCTACTAACAAATTTATAGCCCAAACCAAGAAAATCATAAAAGCATGTCACACAATACTTACAGAATATGAAAAAAGAACATGTATACCCATGAACCCCAGAACACCAAAGCTCCATGGACACCCTAAAATACATAAACAATTTGCTCCTATACGTCCTGTAGTAGACAATGTTAACAGTCCCAGATATTACATAAGCAAGAAACTAAACAACCTCCTTAATAAATTTTTCACATACAACAAAAAATATACAATAAGAAATTCCAGGACATTAGCCAAAAAAATCAAGGACATAAAAATACCTCCAAATGCAAGATTCGTATCCTTTGACATTACTAACCTATATACCAACATCCCAATCCAGGAAACAATAGATATCATAGAACAAAACCTACTTAAGTACAGAAAAATCTCAATACAAGCCACTACAGAAATTTTGCAACTAACGAAACTTGTCTTAAACCAAAATTACTTCGAGTTTGATAATAAAACATATGCACAGAAAGATGGAGTCGCAATGGGATGTAGTATTGCTGGAACCACAGCCGACATATTCCTCAACAGCTTGGAAGAAAAATTTTTTGAAACAAAAAACAATACTAATCAAAAAATCAAATATTATTACAGATATGTAGACGACACTATAATGCTTATAGAAGGTAACTTAACTGACATCGACGAAATACATAAAGCACTCAATCAGTTGCACCCCAAAGTGAAATTCACCATAGAACACGAAACTAACAAAACAATTAACTTCCTCGACCTAACTATTAAGAACACTAACAACAAACATTGCTTCCAAATTTACAGAAAGCCTACCACAACAGACTGTATTATTAATGCACACTCATGTCATCCAAAAGCCCACAAACTCGCATTCTTTCACACAATGCTAAACAGACTAATAAACTTAAGATTAGAAGATGAAGCAATCCAAAGGGAAATAAAAATCTTAGAATACATAGCCCAGCAAAATGATTATGACCACAAAATTGTAACACAATTATACCAAAATAAAACAAAACCTGAAAGGCACAACATACATAAAGAAATAACATTAAGCACACACACAACGAAAACTAAGAAAACAAAATAAGTAACCACGACCTATCTAGGAAACATCTACTGGTCTCCCAGGAATCGATGAAATCGTAGACAGTTTGAGACATTACTCCCATGAGGAAAAGTCCGAATGGTGTCTGTTGTATAGAACCCCAATGCAGTGTTTCATCAACACTCTGAACGTCCACAGATTAAAAAATGCCTCCAGATGTGCTTCGGAACCTACTACTGGTCACCCAGGAATCGATCAAAGCGTAGACAGTTTGACACCTTACTCCCATATACAAAAGTCCGAATGGTGCCTGTTGTATTCAATCCCGATGCAATTTCAGTGATTCATCTACGCTCTGAACGTCCACAGATTACAAAATGCCTCCAGATGTGCTTCGGAACCTACTACTGGTCTCCCAGGAGTCGATCAAAGCGTAGACATTTGAGACATTACTCCTATGTAGAAAAGTCTGCATGGTGCCTGTTGTATCTAACACCGATGCATATTCTGTGTTTCATCAACACTCTGAGTGTCAACAGTTTACAGAAGGTCTCCATGTGTGCTTCGAAAGCTACTACTGGTCTCCCTGGAATCGATCAAAGCGTAGACAGTTTTAGACTTTACTCCCATGGATATTTGTGCGCATAGTGCCTGTTATATTTAATCCCGATGAAATTTCTGTGTTTCATCAACACTGTGAAAATCCACAGATTACAGACTGCATCCAGATGAGCTTCAGAAACTATTACTGATCTCCCAAGAATCGATCAAAGCGTAGATAGTTTGAGACATACTCCCATGGAGAAAAGTCCGCATGGTGCTGTTGTATTCAATTCAGATGCAATTTCTGTGTTTCGTCAACTCTCTGAAGGTCCACAGATTACAGAATGCCTCCAGATGTGCTTTGGAAACTACTACTGGTCTCCCAGGAATCGATGAAGTCGTAGACAGTTTGAGACATTACTCCCATGGAGAAAAGTCCGCATAGTGCCTGTTATATTCAATCCCGATGAAATTCCTGTGTTTCATCAACACTGCAAACGTCCACAGATTACAGAAAGCCTCCAGTTGTGCTTCGGAAACTACTACTGGTCTCCCAGGGATCGATCGAAGGTTAGACAGTTTGAGACATTACTCCCATGGAGAAAAGTCCGCATGGTTCCTGTTGAATTCAATCCCGATACAATTTCTGTGTTTCGTCAACTCTCTGAAGGTCCACAGATTACAGAACGCCTCCAGATGTGCTTTGGAAACTACTACTGGTCTCCCAGGAATCGATGAAATCGTAGACAGTTTGAGACATTACTCTCATGGAGAAAAGTCTGCATGGTGACTGTTGTATTCAATCCCGATGCAACTTCTGTGTTTCATCAAGTCTCCGAACGTCCACAGATTGAAGAATGCCTCCAGATGTCCTTCGGAAACTACTACCGGTTTCCCAGGAGTCGATCAAAACGTAGACAGTTTGAGACATTACTCCCATGAAGAAAAGTCCGCATGGTGCCTGTTGTATTGAACCCCAATGCAATTTCTGTGTTTCATAAACACTCTGAACATCCACAAATTACAGAACTCCTCCAGATGTGCTTCGGAAACTACTACTGGTCTTTAAGGAGTTGATCAAAGCGTAGAATATTTGAAACATTACTCCCATCTAGTAAATTCCGCATGGTGCCTGTTGTATTCAATCGCAATACAATTTCTGTGTGTCATCATCACTCTGAACGTCCACGGAATACAGAATGAATGCCTCCAGATGTGCTTCGCAAACTACTACCGGTCCCCCAGGAGTCGATCAAAGCGTAGACGGTTTGAGACATTACTTCCATGAAAAGAAGTCCGCATGGTGCCTGTTGTATAGAAACCCAATGCATTGTTTCATCAACACTCTGAACGTCCACAGATTAAAGAATGCCTCCAGATGTGCTTCGGAATCTACAACTGGTCCCCCAGGAATCGATTAAAGCGTAGACAGTTTGACACCTTACTCCCATATAGAAAAGTCCGCTTGGTATCTGTTGTATTGAATCGCGATGTAATTTCTGTGTTTCATCAAGACTTTGAACGTCCACAGATTACAGAATGCCTCCAGATGTGCTTCGGAACTACCACTGGTCTCCCAGGAATCGATGAAAGCGTAGACAGTTTGAAACATTACTCCCATCTAGATAATTCCGTATGGTGCCTGTTGTATTCAATCGCGATACAATATCCGGGTTTCTTCATTACTCTGAACATCCACAAAATACAGAATGCCTCCAAATGTGCTTCCTAAGCTACTACTGGTCTCCCAGGAATCGATCAAAGAGTAGACAGTTTGAGACATTACACCTATATAGAAAAGTCCGCATGGTTCCAATTGTATTCAATCCCGACTCAAGTTCTGTGTTTCATCAACACTCTGACTGTCCACATATTACAGAATGCCTCCAGATGTGCTTCGGAAACTACTACTGGTCTCCCAGGAATCGATCAAGGCGTAGACAGTTTGAGACATTACTCCCATGGAGAAAGTTCTGCGTGGTGCCTGTTGTATTCAATACCGAAACAATTTCTGTGTTTCATCAACACTCTGAAAGTCCACATACTACAAAATGCCTCCAGATGTGCTTCGGAACCTACTACTTGTCTCCCAGGAATCGATCAAAGCGTAGACAGTTTGAGACATTACTCCTATATAGAAAAGTCCGCATGGTGCCTATTGTATTAATTCCGGTTGCAATTTCTGTGTTTCATCAACACTCTGGACGTCCACAGATTACACAATGCCTCCAGATGTGCTTCGGAAACTACTACTGGTCTCCCAAGTAGTAATCAAAGCGTAGACAGTTTGAGACATTACTCCCATATAGAAAAGTCCGCATGGTGCCTATTGTATTCAATCCGGATGCAATTTCTGTGTTTCATCAACACTCTGGACGTCAACAGATTACAGAATGCCTCCAGATGTGCTTCGAAACCTACCATGGGTCTCCCAAGATTCAATCAAAGTGTAGACACTTTGAAACATAACGGTCATTTAGAAAAGTCAGTATAGTGCCTGTTGTATTCAATCCCGATGAAATTTCTGTGTTTCATCAACACTCTTACTGTCCACAGATTACAGAATTTCTCCAGATGTGCTTCGGAAACTACTACTGGTCTCCCAGGAATCGATCAAGGCGTAGACAGTTTGAGACATTACTCCCATGGAGAAAAATCAGCATGGTGCCTGTTGGATTTAATCCCGACGCAAGTTCTGTGTTTCATCAACACTCTGACAGTCCACAGATTGCAGAATGCCTCCAGATGTGCTTCGGAAACTACTACTTCTCTTCCAACAATCTATGAAAGCGCAGACAGTTTGAGACATTACTCCCATGGAGAAAAGTCCCCTTGGTTTCTGTTGTATTCAATCCCGATGCAATTTCTGTGTCTCGTCAACTCTCTGAAGGTCCACAGATTACAGAATGCCTTTAGTTTTGCTTCGAAAACTACTACTGGTCTCCCAGGAACCGATCAGAGCGTAGACAGTTTGAGACATTTCTCCCATGGAGAAAAGTCCGCATAGTGCCTGTTATATTCAATCCCGATGAAATTCCTGTGTTTCATCAACACTCTGAACGACCACAGGTTGCAGAATGCCCCCAGATGTGCTTCGGAAACTACTACTGGTCTCCCAGGAATCTATCAAAGCGTAGACAGTTTGAGACATTACTAACATATAGAAAAGTCCGAACGGTGCGTGTTGTATTCAATCCTGATGCAATTTCTGTGTTTCATCAACACTCTGAACGTCCACAGATTACAGAATCCCACCAGATGTGCTGCGGAAACTACTACTGGTCTCCCAGGAATCGATCAAAGCGTAGACAGTTTGAGACATTACTCCAATTGAGAAGAGTCCGCATGGTGCCTGTTGTATTCAATCCTGAAGCGATTTCTGTGTTTCAACAACACTCTGTAGGTCCACAGATTACATGGCTCCCATGGAGAAAAGTCCACATGGTGCCTGTTGTATTCAATCGCGATGCAATTGCTGTGTTTCATCAACTCTCCGAACGTCCACAGATTGCAGAATGCCTCCAGATGTGCTTCTAAAACTACCACTGGTCTCCCAGGAGTCGATCAAAGCGTAAACAGTTTGAGACATTACTCCCATATAGAAAAGTCCGCATGGTGCCTGTTGTATTCAGACAATAAGCAATTTCTGTGTTTCATCATCACTCTGAACGTCCACAGATTACAGAATGGATTCAGATGTGCTTCGGAAACTGCTACTGGTCTCCCACGAATGGATCAAAGCGTAGACAGTTTGAGACATTACTCCCATGAAAGAAAGACCGCATGATGCCTTTTGTATTTATTCCCGATGCAATTTCTGTGTTTCATCAACATTCTGAAGGTCCACAAAGTACAGAATCCCTCCAGATGTGCTGAGGAAACTACTACTGGTCTCCCAAGAATCGATCAAAGCGTAGACAGTTTGAGACATTACTCCCATGGAGAAAAGTCCGCATGGTGCCTGTTGTATTTAATCCCGATGTAATTTCTTTGTGTCATCGACACTATGAACGTAAACAGATTACAGGAAGCCTCCAGATGTGCTGCGGAAACTACTACTGGTCTCTCAGGAATCGATCAAATCGTAGACAATTTTAGACATTACTCCCACGGAGAAGAGTCCGCATGGTGCCTGTTGTATTCAATCCCGAAGCAATTTCTGTGTTTCATCAACACTCTGTAGGTCCACAGATTACAGAGTGCCTCGAGAGGTGCTTCGGAAACTACTACTGGTCTCCCAAGAATCGATCAAAACGTAGATAATTTGGTACATTACTCCCATGTAGAAAAGTCCGCATGGTGCTTGTAGTATTCAATCCTGATGCAATTTATATGTTTCATCAACACTCCTAACGTCCACAGATTACAGAATGCCTTCAGATGTGCTTCGGAAACTGCTACTGGTCTCCCACGAATCGATCAAAGCGTAGTCAGTTTGAGACATTACTCCTATGGAGAAAAGTCTGCATGGTGCCTGTTGTATTCAATCACCATGAAATAAATGTGTTTCATCGACACTTTGAACATCCACAGATTACAGAATGCATCCACATGTGCATCGGAAACTACTCTTGGTCTCAGAGGAATCGATAAAATCGTAGACAGTTTGATACAATACTCCTATGGAGAAAAGTTCTCATATTGCCTGTTGTATTCAATCCCGATGCAATTTCTGTGTTTCATCAACACTCGGAAGGTATACAGATTACAGAATGCCTCCAGATGTGCTTCGGAAACTACTACTGGTCTCCCAGGAATCAATCAGAGCGTAGACAGTTTGAGACATTACTCCCATGGACAAAAGTCAATATGGTGTCTGTTGTATTCAACCCCGATGCAATTTCTGTATTTCATCAACACTCTGAAGGTCCACAGATTACAATATGCCTCTAGATGTGCTTCGGAAAATACTACTGGTCTCCCAGGAGACGATCAAAGCGTTGACAGTTTGAGACATTATTCCCATACAGAAAAGTCCGCATCATGCCTTTTGTATTCCGAACATAAGAAATTTCTGAGTTATAATCACACTCTGAAGGTCCACAGATTACAGAATGCATCCAGATGTGCTTCGGAAACTACCACTGGACTCCTAGGAATCGATCAAAGCGTAGACAGTTTGAGACATTACTCCCATGGACAAAAGTCCGCATGGTGCCTGTTGTATTCAATGCCGATGCTATTTTTGTGTTTCATCTAGACTCTGATCGTCCACAAATTACAGAATGCCTCCAGATGTTCTTCGGAAACAACTACTGATCTCCCAGTAATCGTTCAAAGCGTAGACAGTTTGAGACATTACTCCCATGGAGAAAAAGCCGCATGGTGCCTGTTGTACTTAATTACGATGCAATATCTGTGTTTCATCAACACTCTGAAGGTCCACAAATTACAGAATGCCTCCAGATGTGCCTCGGAAACTACTACTGGTCTCCCAGGAATCGATCAAAGCGTAGACAGTTTGAGACATTATTGAAATGGAGAAAAGTCCGCATAGTGCCTGTTATTTTCAATCCCGATTAAATTTCTGTGTTTCATCAACACTGTGTACGTCCACAGTTTCAGAATGCCTCGAGATGTGCTTCGGAAGCTACCACTGGTCTCTCAGGAGTCGATCAAAGCGTAGACAGTTTGAGACATTTCTCCCATCGAGAAAAGTCGGCATAGTTTCTGTTGTATTCAATCCCGATGCAATTTCTGTGTTTCATCAACACTCTGAAGGTCCACGGATTACAGAATTTCACCAGATGTGCTTCGGAAACTACTACTGGTCTCCCAGGGAACGGTCAAAGCGTAGAGAGTTTGAGACATTACTCCCATGGAGAAAAGTCCGCATGGTGACTGTTGTACTCAATCCGGCTGCAATTTCTGTGTTTCATCAACACTCTGAACGTCCACAGATTACAGAATGCCTCCAGATGTGCTTTGGAAGCTACTACTGGTCTCCCAGGAATCGATCAAATCGTAGTCAGTATGAGACATTACTCCCATGGAGATAAGTCCGCATGGTTTCTGTTGTATTCAATCCCGATGAAATTTCTGTGTTTCATCAACACTGTGAAAGTCCACAGATTACAGAAAGCCTCCAGATGTGCTTCGGAAACTACTACTGGTCTTCCAGGGATCGATCAAAGGTTAGACAGTTTGAGACATTACTCCCATGGAGAAAAGTCCGCATGGTTCCTGTTGAATTCAATCCCGATACAATTTCTGTGTTTCGTCAACTCTCTGAAGGTCCACAGATTACAGAATGCCTCCAGATGTGCTTTGGAAACTACTACTAATCTCCCAGGAATCGATGAAATCGTAGACAGTTTGAGACATTACTCCCATGGAGAAAAGTCTGCATGGTGCCTGTTGTATTCAATCCCGATGTAATTTCTGTGTTTCATCAAATCTCCGAACGTCCACAGATTGCATAATGCCTCCAGATGTTCTTCGCGAAACTACTACCGGTTTCCCAGGAGTCGATCAAAACGTAGACAGTTCGAAACATTACTCCCATGAGGAAAAGTTCGAATGGTGTCTGTTGTATAGAACCCCTATGCAGTGTTTCATCAACACTCTGAACGTCCACAGATTAAAGAATGCCTCCAGATGTGCTTCGGAACCTACTACTGGTCCCCCAGGAATCGATCAAAGCGTCGACAGTTTGACACCTTGCTCCCATATAGAAAAGTCCGCATGGTGCCTGTTGTATTCAATCCCCATGAAATTTCTGTGTTTCATCAACACTCAGAATGTCCACAGATTACAGAATGACTCCACATGTACTTCGCAAACTACTACTAGTCTCCCAGGAACCGATCGGAGCGTTGACAGTTTGAGACATTTCTCCCATGGAGAAAAGTCCGCATAGTGCCTGTTATATTCAATTCCGATGAAATTGCTGTGTTTCATCAACACTGCAAACGTCCACAGATTACAGAAGCCTCCAGTTGTGCTTCGGAAACTACTACTGGTCTCCCAGGGATCGATCGAACGTTAGACAGTTTGAGACATTACTCCCATGGAGAAAAGTCCTCATGGTTCCTGTTGAATTCAATCCCGATATAATTTCTGTGTTTCGTCCAATCTCTGAAGGTCCACAGATTACAGAATGCCTCCAGATGTGCTTTGGAAACTACTACTGGTCTCCCAGGAATCGATGAAATCGTAGACAGTTTGAGACATTACTCTCATGGAGAAGAGTCTGCATGGTGAATGTTGTATAGAACCCCAATGCATTGTTTCATCAACACTCTGAACGTCCACAGATAAAGAATGCCTCCAGATATGCTTCGGAATCTACTACTGGTCCCCCAGGAATCGATTAAAGCGTAGACAGTTTGACACCTTACTCCCATATAGAAAAGTCCGCTTGGTATCTGTTGTATTCAGTCGCGATGTAATTTCTGTGTTTCATCAAGTCTCCGAACGTCCATAGATTACAGAACTCCTCCAGATGTGCTTCGGAAACTACTACTGGTCTTTAAGGAGTTGATCAAAGCGTAGAATATTTGAAACATTACTCCCATCTAGTAAATTCCGCATGGTGCCTGTTGTATTCAATCGCAATACAATTTCTGTGTGTCATCATCACTCTGAACGTCCACGGAATACAAAATGCCTCCAGATGTGCTTCGCAAACTACTACCGGTCCCCCAGGAGTCGATCAAAGCGTAGACAGTTTGACACGTTACTCCCATATAGAAAAGTCCGCTTGGTTTCTGTTGTATTCAGTCGCGATGTAATTTCTGTGTTTCATCAAGACTGTGAACGTCCACAGATTACAGAATGCTTCCAGATGTGCTTCGGAACTAGCACTGGTCTCGCAGGAATCGATGAAAGCGTAGACAGTTTGAAACATTACTCCCATCTAGATAATTCCGCATGGTGATTGTTGTATTCAATCGCGATACAATTTCCGGGTTTCTTCATCACTCTGAACATCCACAAAATACAGAATGCCTCCAAATGTGCTTCCTAAACTACTACTGGTCTCCCAGGAATCGATCAAAGCGTAGACAGTTTGAGACATTACTCAAATATAGAGATGTCCCCAAGGTGCCTGTTGTATTCAATCCCGATGAAATTTCTGTGTTTCATCAACACTCTGAAAGTCCACAGATTACAAAATGCCTCCGGATGTGCTTCGGAACCTACTACTGGTCTCCCAGGAATCGATAAAAGCGTAGACAGTTTGAGACTTTACTCTCATATAGAAAAGTCCGCATGGTTCCTATTGTATTCAATCCCGACGCACGTTCTGTGTTTCATCAACACTCTGACTGTCCACATATTACAGAATGCGTCCAGATGTGCATCGGAACCTACTACTGGTCTCCCAGGAATCGATCAAAGCGTAGACAGTTTGAGACATTACTCCTATATAGAAAAGTCCGCATGGTGCCTATTGTATTGAATCCGGTTGCAATTTCTCTGTTTCATCAACACTCTGAACGTCCGCAGATTACAGAATGCCACCAAATGTGCTTCGGAAACAACTATTGGTCTCCAGGAATCGATCAAATCGTACACAGTTTGAGACATTTCTGCGTTTCATCAACACTCTGAACGTCCACAGATTAGAGAATGCACTCCGATGTGCTTCGAAAACTACTACTGATCTTCCAAGAATCGATCAAAGCGTAGACAGTTTGAGACATTACTTCCATGGAGAAAAGTTCGCATGGTGCTGTTGTATTCAATCAAGATGCAGTTTCTGTGTTTCGTGAACTCTCTGAAGGTCCACAGATTACAGAATGCCTCCAGATGTGCTTTGGAAACTACTACTGGTCTCCCAGTAATCAACGAAATCGTAGACTGTTTGACACATTACTCCCATGGAGAAAAGTCCGCATGGTGCTGTTGTATTCAATCCCGATGCAATTTCTGTGTTTCGTCAGCTCTCTGAAGGTCCACAGATTACAGAATGCCTCCAAATTTGCTTCGGAAACTACTACTGGTCTCCCAGGAACCGATCAGAGCGTAGACAGTTTCAGACATTTCTCCCATGGAGAAAAGACCGCATAGTGCCTGTTATATTCAATCCCGATGTAATTCCTGTGTTTCATCAACACTCTGAATGTCCAAAGATTACAAAACGCCTCCAGATGTGCTTCGGAATCCACCACTGGTCTCTCAGGAATCTATCAAAGAGTAGACAGTTTGAGACATACCTCAAATATAGAAAAAGCCGCAAGGTGATGTTGTATACAATCCCGATGCAATTTCTGTGTTTCATCAACAATCTGAACGTCCACAGATTGCAGAATGCCTCCAGATGTGCTTCGGAAACTACTTCTGGTCTCCCAACAATCGATCAAAGCGTAGACACTTTGAGAAATTACTCCCATGAAGAAATGTCCGCATGGTGCCTGTTGTATTCAATCCGGATACAAATTCTGTGTTTCATCAACACTCTGAACGTCCACAGATTACACAATGCCTCCAGATGTGCATCGGAAACAAATATTGGCCTCCAGGAATCGATCAAATCGTACACAGTTTGAGACATTTCTGCGTTTCATCAACACTCTGAACGTCCACAGATTAGAGAATGCCTCCAGATGTGCTTTGGAAACTACTACTGGTCTCATAGGAATCAATGAAATCGTAGACAGTTTGAGACATTTCTCCCATAGAGAAAAGTCCGCATGGTGCTGTTGTTTCAATCCCGGTGCAATTTCTGTGTTTCGTCAACTCTCTGAAGGTCCACACATTACAGAAGCCTCCAGTTGTGCTTCGGAAACTACTGCTGGTCTCCCAGGGATTGATCGAACGTTAGACAGTTTGAGAAATTACTCCAATGGAGAAAAGTCCGCATGGTTCCTGTTGAATTCAATCCCGATATAATTTCTGTGTTTCGTCCACTCTCTGAAGGTCCATAGATTACAGAATGCCTCCAGATGTGCTTTGGAAACAACTACTGGTCTCCCAGGAATCGATGAAATCGTAGACAGTTTGAGACATTACTCTCATGGAGAAGAGTCTGCATGGTGACTGTTGTATTCAATCCCGATGCAATTTCTGTATTTCATCAAGTCTCCGAACGTCCATAGATTACAGAATGCCTCCAGATGTGCTTTGGAAACTACTACTTGTCTCCCAAGAATCGATCAAAGCGTAGACAGTTTGACACCTTTCTCCCATATAGAAAAGTCCGAATGGTGCCTGTTGTATTCAATCTCGATGCAATTTCAGTGATTCATCTACGCTCTGAACGTCCACAGATTACAGAATGCATCCAGATGTGCTTCAGAAACTATTACTGATCTCCCAAGAATCGATCAAAGCGTAGACAGTTTGAGTCACACTCCCATGGAGAAAAGTCCGCATGGTGCTGTTGTATTCAATCACGATGCAATTTCTGTGTTTCGTCAACTCTCTGTAGGTCCACAGATTACAGAATGCCTCCAGATTTGCTTCGGAAACTACTACTGGTCTCCCAGGAACCGATCAGAGCGTAGACAGTTTGAGACATTACTCCCATGGAGAAAAGTGCGCATGGTTTCTGTTGTATTCAATCCCGATGAAATTTCTCTGTTTCATCAACACTCTGAACGTCCGCAGATTACAGAATGCCACCAAATGTGCTTCGGAAACAACTATTGGTCTCCAGGAATCGATCAAATCGTACACAGTTTGAGACATTTCTGCGTTTCATCAACACTCTGAACGTCCACAGATTAGAGAATGCTCTCCGATGTGCTTCGAAAACTACTACTGATCTTCCAAGAATCGATCAAAGCGTAGACAGTTTGAGACATTACTTCCATGGAGAAAAGTCCGCATGGTGCTGTTGTATTCAATCCCGATGCAGTTTCTGTGTTTCGTGAACTCTCTTAAGGTCCACACATTACAGAATGCCTCCAGATTTGCTTCGGAAACTACTACTGGTCTCCCAGGAACCGATCAGAGCGTTGACAGTTTGAGACATTTCTCCAATGGAGAAAAGTCCGCATAGTGCCTGTTATATTCAATCCCGATTAAATTCCTGTGTTTCATCAACACTGCAAACGTCCACAGATTGCAGAAGCCTCCAGTTGTGCTTCGGAAACTACTACTGGTCTCCCAGGGATCGATCGAACGTTAGATAGTTTGAGATATTACTCCCATGGAGAAAAGTCCGCATGGTTCCTGTTGAATTCAATCCCGATATAATTTCTGTGTTTCGTCCACTCTCTGAAGGTCCACAGATTACAGAATGCCTCCAGATGTGCTTTGGAAACAACTACTGGTCTCCCAGGAATCGATGAAATCGTAGACAGTTTGAGACATTACTCTCATCGAGAAGAGTCTGCATGGTGACTGTTGTATTCAATCCCGATGCAATTTCTGTGTTTCATCAAGTCTCCAAACGTCCATATATTACAGAACTCCTCCAGATGTGCTTCGGAAACTACTACTGGTCTTTAAGGAGTTGATCAAAGCGTAGAATATTTGAAACATTACTTCCATCTAGTAAATTCCGCATGGTGCCTGTTGTATTCAATCGCAATACAATTTCTGTGTGTCATCATCACTCTGAACGTCCACGGAATACAAAATGCCTCGAGATGTGCTTCGCAAACTACTACCGGTGCCCCAGGAATCGATCAAAGCGTAGACGGTTTGACACCTTACTCCCATATAGAAAAGTCCGCTTGGTATCTGTTATATTCAGTCGCGATGTAATTTCTGTGTTTCATCAAGACTGTGAACGTCCACAGTCTACAGAATGCCTCCAGATGTGCTTCGGAACTACCACTGGTCTCCCAGGAATCGATGAAAGCGTAGACAGTTTGAAACATTACTCCCATCTAGATAATTCCGCATGGTGCCTGTTGTATTCAATCGCGATACAATTTCCGGGTTTCTTCATCACTCTGAACATCCAAAAAATACAGAATGCCTCCAAATGTGCTTCCTAAACTACTACTGGTCTCCCAGGAATCGATCAAAGCGTAGACAGTTTGAGACATTACTCAAATATAGAGATGTCCCCAAGGTGCCTGTTGTATTCAATCCCGATGCAATTTCTGTGTTTCATCAATACTCTGAAAGTCCACAGATTACAAAATGCCTCCGGATGTGCTTCGGAACCTACTACTGGTCTCCCAGGAATCGATAAAAGCGTAGACAGTTTGAGACATTACTCCCATATAGAAAAGTCCGCATGGTTCCTATTGTATTCAATCCTGACGCACGTTCTGTGTTTCATCAACACTCTGACTGTCCACATATTACAGAATGCGTCCAGATGTGCATAGGAACCTACTACTGGTGTCCCAGGAATCGACCAAAGCGTAGACAGTTTGAGACATTACTCCTATATAGAAAAGTCCGCATGGTGCCTATTGTATTCAATCCGGTTGCAATTTCTGTGTTTCATCAACACTCTGGACGTCCACAGATTACACAATGCCTCCAGACGTGCTTCGGAAACTACTACTGGTCTCCCAAGTATTAATGAAAGCGTAGACAGTTTGAGACATTACTCCCATATGGAAAAGTCCGCATGGTGCCTATTGTATTCAATCCGGATGCAATTTCTGTGTTTCATCAACACTCTGGACGTCAACAGATTACAGAATGCCTCCAGATGTGCTTCGGAACCTACCATGGGTCTCCCAAGATTTAATCAAAGCGTAGACACTTTGAGACATTACGGCCATTTAGAAAAGTCAGTATAGTGCCTGTTGTATTCAATCCCGATGAAATTTCTGTGTTTCATCAACACTCTTACTGTCCACAAATTACAGAATTTCTCCAGATGTGCTTCGGAAACTACTACTGGTCTCCCAGGAGTCGATCAATGCGTAGACAATTTGAGACATTACTCTCATGGAGAAAATTCGGCATAGTTTCTGTTGTATTCAATCCCGATGCAATTTCAGTGTTTCATCAACACTCTGAAGGTCCACAGATTACAGAATGCCTCCAGTTGTGCTTCGGAAACTACTACTGGTCTAACAGGGAACGATCAAAGCGTAGACAGTTTGAGACATTACTCCCATGGAGAAAAGTCCGCATGGTTTTTGTTGTTTTCAATCCCGATGTAATTTCTGTGTTTCATCAACACTCTAAACGTCCACATATTAGAGAATGCCTCCAGATGTGCTTCGCAAACTACTACTGGTCTACCAGGAATCGATCAGAGCGTAGACAGTTTGAGACATTACTCCCATGGAGAAAAATCAGCATGGTGCCTGTTGGATTTCATCCCGACGCAAGTTCTGTGTTTCATCAACACTCTGACTGTCCACAGATTGCAGAATGCCTCCAGATGTGCTTCGGAAACTACTACTGGTCTTCCAACAATCTATCAAAGCGCAGACAGTTTGAGACATTACACCCATGGAGAAAAGTCCGCATGGTGCTGTTGTATTCAATCCCGATGCAATTTCTGTATTTCGTCAACTCTCTGAAGGTCCACAGATTACAGAATGCCTTCAGATTTGCTTCGAAAACTACTACTGGTCTCCCAGGAACCGATCAGAGCGTAGACAGTTTGAGACATTTCTTCCATGGAGAAAAGTCCGCATAGTGCCTGTTATATTCAATCCCGATGAAATTCCTGTGTTTCATCAACACTCTGAATATCCAAAGATTACAAAATGCCACCAGATGTGCTTCGGAATCTACCACTGGTATCTCAGGAATCTATCAAAGCGTAGACAGTTTGAGACATTACTCAAATATAGAAAAGTCCGTAAGGTGATGTATTCAATCCCGATGCAATTTCTGTGTTTAATCAACACTCTGAACGACCACAGATTGCAGAATGCCCCCAGATGTGCTTCGGAAACTACTACTGGTCTGCCAGGAATCTATCAAAGCGTAGACAGTTTGAGACATTACTAACATATAGAAAAGTCCGAATGGTGCGTCTTGTATTCAATCCCGATGCAATTTCAGTGTTTCATCAACACTCTGAAGGTCCACAGATTACAGAATGCCTCCAGTTGTGCTTCGGAAACTACTACTGGTCTAACAGGGAACGATCAAAGCGTAGACAGTTTGAGACATTACTCCCATGGAGAAAAGTCCGCATGGTTTTTGTTGTTTTCAATCCCGATGTAATTTCTGTGTTTCATCAACACTCTAAACGTCCACATATTAGAGAATGCCTCCAGATGTGCTTCGCAAACTACTACTGGTCTACCAGGAATCGATCAGAGCGTAGACAGTTTGAGACATTACTCCCATGGAGAAAAATCAGCATGGTGCCTGTTGGATTTCATCCCGACGCAAGTTCTGTGTTTCATCAACACTCTGACTGTCCACAGATTGCAGAATGCCTCCAGATGTGCTTCGGAAACTACTACTGGTCTTCCAACAATCTATCAAAGCGCAGACAGTTTGAGACATTACACCCATGGAGAAAAGTCCGCATGGTGCTGTTGTATTCAATCCCGATGCAATTTCTGTATTTCGTCAACTCTCTGAAGGTCCACAGATTACAGAATGCCTTCAGATTTGCTTCGAAAACTACTACTGGTCTCCCAGGAACCGATCAGAGCGTAGACAGTTTGAGACATTTCTTCCATGGAGAAAAGTCCGCATAGTGCCTGTTATATTCAATCCCGATGAAATTCCTGTGTTTCATCAACACTCTGAATATCCAAAGATTACAAAATGCCACCAGATGTGCTTCGGAATCTACCACTGGTATCTCAGGAATCTATCAAAGCGTAGACAGTTTGAGACATTACTCAAATATAGAAAAGTCCGTAAGGTGATGTATTCAATCCCGATGCAATTTCTGTGTTTAATCAACACTCTGAACGACCACAGATTGCAGAATGCCCCCAGATGTGCTTCGGAAACTACTACTGGTCTGCCAGGAATCTATCAAAGCGTAGACAGTTTGAGACATTACTAACATATAGAAAAGTCCGAATGGTGCGTCTTGTATTCAATCCCGATGCAATTTCAGTGTTTCATCAACACTCTGAAGGTCCACAGATTACAGAATGCCTCCAGTTGTGCTTCGGAAATTACTACTGGTCTAACAGGGAACGATCAAAGCGTAGACAGTTTGAGACATTACTCCCATGGAGAAAAGTCCGCATGGTTTTTGTTGTTTTCAATCCCGATGTAATTTCTGTGTTTCATCAACACTCTAAACGTCCACATATTAGAGAATGCCTCCAGATGTGCTTCGCAAACTACTACTGGTCTACCAGGAATCGATCAGAGCGTAGACAGTTTGAGACATTACTCCCATGGAGAAAAATCAGCATGGTGCCTGTTGGATTTCATCCCGACGCAAGTTCTGTGTTTCATCAACACTCTGACTGTCCACAGATTGCAGAATGCCTCCAGATGTGCTTCGGAAACTACTACTGGTCTTCCAACAATCTATCAAAGCGCAGACAGTTTGAGACATTACACCCATGGAGAAAAGTCCGCATGGTGCTGTTGTATTCAATCCCGATGCAATTTCTGTATTTCGTCAACTCTCTGAAGGTCCACAGATTACAGAATGCCTTCAGATTTGCTTCGAAAACTACTACTGGTCTCCCAGGAACCGATCAGAGCGTAGACAGTTTGAGACATTTCTTCCATGGAGAAAAGTCCGCATAGTGCCTGTTATATTCAATCCCGATGAAATTCCTGTGTTTCATCAACACTCTGAATATCCAAAGATTACAAAATGCCACCAGATGTGCTTCGGAATCTACCACTGGTATCTCAGGAATCTATCAAAGCGTAGACAGTTTGAGACATTACTCAAATATAGAAAAGTCCGTAAGGTGATGTATTCAATCCCGATGCAATTTCTGTGTTTAATCAACACTCTGAACGACCACAGATTGCAGAATGCCCCCAGATGTGCTTCGGAAACTACTACTGGTCTGCCAGGAATCTATCAAAGCGTAGACAGTTTGAGACATTACTAACATATAGAAAAGTCCGAATGGTGCGTCTTGTATTCAATCACGATGCAATTTCTGTGTTTCATCAACACTCTGAACGTCCACAGATTACAGAATGCCTCCAGACGTGCTTCGGAAATTACCACTGGTCTGCCAGGAATCGATCAAAGCGTAGACAGTTTGTGACATTACTAACATATAGAAAAGTCCACATGGTGCCTGTTGTATTCAATGCCGATGCAATTTCTGTGTTCATCAACACTCTGAATGTCCACAGACTACAGAATGCATCCAGATGTCCTTCAGAAACTACTACTGATCTCCCATGAATCGATCAAAGCGTAGACAGTTTGAGACATTACTTCCGTGGAGAAAAGTCCGCATGGTGCTGTTGTATTCAATCCCGATGCAGTTTCTGTGTTTCGTGAACTCTCTGAAGGTCCAAAGATTACAGAATGCCTCCAGATGTGCTTTGGAAACTACTACTGGTCTCCCAGTAATCAATGAAATCGTAGACTGTTTGACACATTACTCCCATGGAGAAACGTCCGCATGGTGCTGTTGTATTCAATCCCGATGCAATTTCTGTGTTTCATCAGCTCTCTGAAGGTCCACAGATTACAGAATACCTCCAGATTTGCTTCGGAAACTACTACTGGTCTCCCAGGAACCGATCAGAGCGTAGACAGTTTGAGACATTTCTCCCATGGAGAAAAGACCGCATAGTGCCTGTTATATTCCATCCCGATGAAGTTCCTGTGTTTCATCAACACTCTGAATGTCCAAAGATTACAAAACGCCTCCAGATGTGCTTCGGAATCTACCACTTGTCTCTCAGGAATCGATCAAAGCGTAGACAGTTTGAGGCATTCCTTCCATGGAGAAAAGTCCGCATGGTGCTGTTGTATTCAATCCCGATTCAATTTCTGTGTTTCGTCAACTCTCTGAAGTTCCACTGTTTACAGAATGCCTCCAGATGTGCTTTGGAAACTACTACTGGTCTCATAGGAGTCAATGAAATCGTAGACAGTTTGAGACATTTCTCCCATGGAGAAATGTCCGCATGGTGCTGTTGTTTCAGTCCCGGTGCAATTTCTGTGTTTCGGCAACTCTCTGAAGGTCCACACATTACAGAATGCCTCCAGATTTGCTTCGGAAACTACTACTATTCTCCCAGGAACCGATCAGAGCGTAGACAGTTTGAGACATTTCTCCCATCGACAAAAGTCCGCATGGTGCCTGTTGTATTGAACCCCAATGCAATTTCTGTGTTTCGTCAACTCTCTGAAGGTCCACAGATTACAGAATGCCTCCAGTTGTGCTTCGGAAAGTACTACTGGTCTAACAGGGAACTATCAAAGCGTAGGCAGTTTGAGACATTACTCCCATGGAGAAAAGTCCGCATGGTTTTTGTTGTTTTCAATCCCGATGTAATTTCTGTGTTTCATCAACACTCTAAACGTCCACATATTACAGAATGCCTCCAGATGTGCTTCGCAAACTACTACTGGTCTCCCAGGAATCTATCAAAACTTAGACAGTTTGAGACATTACTCCCATGGAAAAAAGTCCGCTTGGTGCATCTTGTATTCAATCCTTACGCAATTTCTGTGTTTCATTAACACTTTGAACGTCCAAAAATTACAGAATGCCTCCAGACGCGCTTCGGAAACTACTACTTGTCTCCCAAGAATCGTTCAAAGCGTAGATAGTTTGAGACATTACTGCCATATGGAAAAGTCAGTATGATGCCCGTTGTATTCAAACCCTATGAAATTTCTGTGTTTCATCAACACTCTGAATGTCCAAAGATTACAAAACGCCTCCAGATGTGCTTTGGAATCTACCACTGGTCTCTCAGGAGTCGATCAAAGCGTAGACAGTTTGAGACATTAGTTCCACCGAGAAAATTCCACATTGTGCCTGTTGTATTCAATCCCGATGCAATTTCTGTGATTCATCAACACTCCGAACGTCCACAGATTACAGAATGCTTCCAGATGTGCTCGGAACCTACTACTGGTTTCCCAGGAATCGATCAAAGCGTAGACAGATTGAGACATTACTCCCATATAGATAAGTCCCCATGGTGCCTGTTGCAATCACTCCTGATGTAATTTCTGTGTTTCATCAACACTCTGAACGTCAACAGAATACAGAATGGCTCCAGATGTGCTTCGGAAACTACTACATGTCTCCCAGGAATCGATAAAATCGTAGACAGTTCCAGACATTACTCCCATGGAGAGAAGTCTGCATGGTACCTGTTGTACTTAATCCCTATGCAATTTCTGTGTTTCATCAACCCTGTGAAGGTCCACAAAATACAGAATGCCCCCAGATGTGCTTCGGAAGCTGCTACTGGTCTCCCAGGAATCGATCAAAGCGTAGACAGTTTGAGACATTACTCCCATGTAGAAAAGTCCACATGGTGCCTGTTGTATGTTGACCGGAAGCAATTTATGTGTTTCATCTACACACTGAAGGTCCACAGATTACAGAATGACTCGAGATGTGCATCGGAAACTTCTACTGGTCTCAGAGGAATCGATCAAAGCGTAGATAGTTTGAGACATTACTCCCATGGAGAAAAGTCCGCATGGTTCCTGTTGTATTCAGACCCCAAGCAATTTCTGTGTTTCATCTACACCCTGAACGTCCACAGATTACAGAATGCCTCTAGATGTGCTTCGGAAACTACTATTTATCTCAGAGGAATCATTCAAAGTCGTAGATAGTTTGAGTTATTATTCCCATGAAGAAAAGTCCGCGTTGTGCCTGTTGTATTCAATCCCGATGCAATTTCTGTGTTTCATCTACACGCCGAACGTCCACAGATTACAGAATCCCTCCACATGTGCTTCGGAAACTACTACTGGTCTCCCAGGAATCGATCAAAGCGTAGACAGTTTGAGACATTACTCCCATTGAGAAAATCCCGCATGGTTCCTGTTGTATTCCATCCCAATGCAATTTCTGTGTTTCAACGATTCTCTGAAGGTCCACAAATTACAGAATGCCTCCAGATGCGCTTCGGAAACTACTACTGGTCTCCCAGGAATCGATCAAAGCGTAGACAGTTTGAGACATTACTCCCATCTAGAAAATACCGCATGGTGCTTGTTGTATTCAAACCTAATCAATTTCTGTCTTTCATCAACACTCTGAACGTCAACTGATTACGGAGTGCCACCAGATGTGCTTCGGAAACTACTACTGGTCTCCCAGGAATCGATAAAGCGTAGACAGTTTGACACATTACTCCCATGTATAAAAGTCCGCATGGTGCCTGTTGTATTCAATCCCAATACAATTTCTGTGTTTCATCAACACTCTGAACGTCCACAGATTACGGAATGCCTCCAGATGTGCTTCGGAAACTACTACAGGTCTACCAGGAATCGATGAAATCGTAGACAGTTTGAGACATGATTCCCATGGAGGAAAGTCCGAATTTTGACTGTTGTATTCAATCCCGATGCAATTCCTATGTTTCATCGACACTCTGAAGGTGCACAAATTACATAGTGCCTCCAGATGAGCTTCGGAAACTACTACTGGTCTCACAAGAATCTTTCAAAGTGTAGACAGTTTGAGACATTACTCCCATATATAAAAGTCTGCATGGTTTCTGTTGTATTCAATCCCGATGCAATTTCTGTGTTTCATCTACACTCTGAGCGTCCACAGATTACAGAATGCGGCCAGATATGCTTCGAAAATTCCAGTGGTCTCTCAGGAATCGATCAAAGCATCTACAGTTACAGACATTACTCCCATATAGAAAATTACGCATGGTGCCTGTTGTATTCAGTCGCGATGCAATTTCTGTGCTTCATCAACACTCTGAACGTCCACAGATTACAGAATGCCTTGAAATGTGCTTCGGAAACTACTACTGGTTTAACAGGAATCGATCAAAACGTTGAAAGTTGAGTCACTACTCCGATGGAGAAAAGTCAGCATGGTGCCTATTGTATTCAATCTTGATGCAATTTCTCTGTTTCATCAACACTCTGAACGTCCACAGATTACGGAATGCCTCCAGATGTGCTTCGGAAACTACTACAGGTCTACCAGGAATCGATCAAACCGTAGACAGTTTGAGACATGACTCCCATATAGGAAAGTCCGCATGGTGACTGTTGTATTCAATCCCAATGCAATATCTGTGTTTCATCTACACTCCGAACGTCCACAGATTACGGAATGGCTCCAGATGTGCTTCAGAAACTACTAGAGGTCTACCAGGAATCGATCAAAGCGTAGACAGTTTGAGACATGACTCCCATGGAGGGAAGTCCGCATGGTGACTGTTGTATTCAATCCCGATGCAATTTCTGTGTTTCGTCAACTCTCTGAAGTTGCACAAATTACAGAGTACCTCCAGATGTGCTTCGGAAACTACTGCTGGTCTCCCAGGGAACGATCTAAGCGTAGACAGTTTAAGACATTACTCCCATGAAGAAAAGTCCGCATGGTGAATGTTGTATTCAATCTCGATGCAATTTCTGTGTTTCTTCAACACTCTGAAACTCCACAGATTACAGAATGCCTCCAATGTGCTTCAGAAACTACTACTGGTCTCACAAGAATCGTTCAAATTGTAGACAGTTTGAGACATTGCTCCCATATATAAAAGTCTGCATGGTTTCTGTTGTATTCAATCCCGATGCAATTTCTGTGTTTTATCTACAATCTGAACGTCCACAAATTACAGAATGCCTCCACATGTGCTTCGAAACCTACTACTGGTCTCCCAGGAAGCAATCAAGGCGTTTCTCTGTTTCATCAACACTCTGAACGTCCACAGATTACAGGATGCCTCCACATGTGCTTCGGAAACCACCACTGGTCTCCCAGGAGTCGATCAAAGCGTAGACAGTTAGAGACATCACCCCCATTTAGAAATCTCTGCATGGTGCCTTTTGTATTTAATCCCCATGAAATTTCTATTTTTCATCGATACTCTGAACGTCCACAGTTTACAAGAAGCCTCCAGGTGTGCTTCGGAAACTACTACTGGTCTCCCAGCGAACGACCAAAGCGTAGATAGCTTACGACATTACTCCCACGGAGAAAAGTCTGCATGGTTTCTGTTGTATTCAGTCCCGGTGCAAATTATGTGTTTCATCAACACTTTTAACGTCCACAGATTACAGGAAGTCTCCATTGTGCTTTTGATACTGCTGCTGGTCTCCCAGGAATCGATCAAAGCGTAGAGAGTTTGAGACATTACTCCCATGGACAAAAGTCCGCATAGTTACAGTTGTATTCAATCGCGATGAAATTTCTGTGTTTCATGAACATTGTGAACGTCCACGGATTACAGAATGCGTCCAGATGTGCTTCGAAAACTACCACTAGTCTCTCAGGAATCGATCAAATCGTCGACAGTTAGAGACATTATTTCCATCTAGAAAATCCCGCATGGTGCCTGTTGTATTCATTCGCGGTACAATTTCTGTGTTTCATCATCACTCTGAAAGTCCACAGAATACAGAATGCCTCCAGACGTCCAGATGTGCTTCGGAAACTACTACTGGTCTCCCAGGAGTCGATCAAAGCGTAGACAGTTAGAGACATCACCCCTGTTTAGAAATCTCTGCATGGTGCCTGTTGTATTTCATCCCCATGAAATTTCTATGTTGCATCAATACTCTGAATGTCCACAGTTTACAAGAAGCCTCCAGATGTGCTTCGGAAACTACTACTGGTCTCCGAGGAATCGATGAAAGCGTAGACAGTTTGAGACATTACTCCCATGTAGAGAAGACCGCATTGTGCTTGTTGTATTCAATCCCGATGCAATTTCTGTGTTTTATCTATACTCTTAACGTCGACAGATTACAGAATGCCCCCAGATGTGCTTCGAATACTAATACTGGTCTCCCAGGCATCGATCAAAGCGTAGACAGTTTAAGACATTTCTCCCATGGAGAAAAGTCCGCATGGTGAATGTTGTATTGAATCTCGATGCAATTTCTGTGTTTCTTCAACACTCTGAACCTCCACAGATTACAGAATGCCTCCAAATGTGCTTCAGAAACTACTTCTGGTCTCACAAGAATCGTTCAAAGTGTAGACAGTTTGAGACATTACTCCCATATATAAAAGTCTGCATGGTTTCTGTTGTATTCAATCCCGATGCAATTTCTGTGTTTCATCTACACTCTGAGCGTCCACAGATTACAGAATGCGGCCAGATATGCTTCGAAAATTGCCAGTGGTCTCTCAGGAATCGATCAAAGCGTCTACAGTTTGAGACATTACTCCCATCTAGAAAATTAAGCATGGTGCCTGTTGTATTCAGTCGCGATGCAATTTCTGTGTTTCATCATCACTCTGAAAGTCCACAGAATACAGAATGCCTCCAGATGTCCAGATGTGCTTCGGAAACTACTACTGGTCTCCCAGGAAACGATCAATGCGTAGACAGTTTGAGACATTACTCCCATAGAGAAAAGTCAGCAAGATGCCTGTTGTATTCAAACACGAAACAATTTCTGTGTTTCATCAACACTCTCAACGTCCACAGATTACAGAATGCCTCCAGATGTGCTTCGGAAACTACTACTGGTTTCCCAGGAATCGATCTAAGTGTAGACAGTTTGAGACATTACTCCCATAGAGAAAAGTCAGCAAGATGCCTGTTGTATTCAAACTCGAAACAATTTCTGTGTTTCATCAACACTCTGAATGTCCACAGATTACAGAATGACTCCTGATGTGCTTCGGAAACTACTACTGGTCTAACAGAAATCGATCAAAGCGTGGACAGTTTGTGACATTAGTCCCAAAGAGAAAAGTCGGCATGGTGCATGTTGTATTCAATCCCGATGCATTTATTGTGTTTCATGAACACTCTGATGTTCCTCAGATTACAGGATGACTCCAGATGTGCTTCGGAAACTGCTACTGGTCTCCCAGGAAACGATCAAAGCGTAGACAGTTTCAGGCATCACTCCCGTGGAGAAAAGTCGCCATTGTCCCTGTTGTATTCAATCCCGATGATATTTCTGTGTTTCATCAAAACTCTGAAGGTAAACAGATTAAAGCAAGCCTCCAGATGTGCTTGAGATACTACTACCGGTCTCCCAGGAATCCAATGGAGAAAACTGCGCATGGTGATTGTTGTATTTAATCATCATGCAATTTCTGTGTTTCGTCAACACATTCAATATCCACAGATTTCAGAATGCCTCCAGATGTGCTTCGGAAACTACTACTGGTCTATCAGGAATGGGTCAAAGCGTAGACAGTTTGAGACATTACTCCCATGGAGAATAGTCCGCATGGTCCCTGTTGTATTCAATCCCGATACAATTTCTGTGTTTCTTCAAGACTCTGTAGGTCCACAGATTACAGGAAGCCTCCAGATGTGCTTCGGAAACAACTACTAGTCTCCCAGCAATCGATGAAAGCGTAGACAGTTTGAGACATTACTCCCATGTAGAGAAGCCCGCATGGTGCTTGTTGCATTCAATCCCGATGCAATTTCTGTGTTTCATCTACACTCTGAACGTCCACAGATTACAGAATGATTACAGATGTATTTCGGAAACTGCAACTGGTCTCCCAGGAGTCGATCAAAGCGTAGACAGATTGAGACATTACTCCCATGGATAAAAGTCGGCATGGTGCCAGTTGTATTCAATCCCAATGCAAATTTCTGTGTTTCATCAACGCTCTGAACGTCCACAGATTACAGAACGCCTCCAGATGTGCTTCGGAAACTACTACTGGTCTCCCAGGAATCGAACAAATCGTAGACAATTTGAGACATTACTCCCATGGAGAAAAGTCTACATGGTGCCTGTTGTATTGAATCCACATGAAATTTCTGTGTTTCTTCAACACTCTGAAGGTCCACAGATTACAGGCAGCCTCCAGATGTGCTTCGGAAACTACTACTGGTCTCCCAGGTATCTATCAAAGCGTAGACAGTTTGAGACATTACTCCCATGGCGAAAAGTCCGCATGGTGCCTGTGGTATTCAATCCCGATGCAATTTCTGTGTTTCATCTACACTCTGTACATCCACAGATTACAGAATGCCTCGAGATGTGCTTCGCAAACTAGTACTGGTTTCCCAGGAATCAATCAAAGCGTAGACATTTGGAAACGTTACTCCCATGGAGAAAAGTCGGCATGGTGCCTGTTGTATTCCATCCCGATGCAATTTCTGTGTTTCATCAACACTCTGAAGGTTCACAGATTACAGAATGACTCCATATGTGCTTCGAAAACAACTTCTGGTCTCCCAGGAATCAATCAAAGCGTAAACACTTTGAGACATTACTGCCATGGAGATAAGTCCGCATGGTGCCGTTTGTATTCAATAGTGATGCAATTTCTGTGTATCATCAACCCTCTGAACGTCCACAGATTACAGAATGCCTCCAGATGTGCTTCGAAAACTAATGCTGGTCTCCCAGGAATCCAACAAATCGTAGACAGTTTGAGACATTACTCCCATGGAGAAAAGTCTACATGGTGCCTGTTGTATTCAATCCCCATGAAATTTCTGTGCTTCATCGACACTCTGAACGTCCACAGATTACAGGATGCCTCCAGATGTGCTTCGGGAACTATTACTGGTCTCCCAGCGAACGATCAAAGCGTAGACTTTTTAAAACACTACTTCCATGGATAAAATCCCGCATGGTGCCTGTTGTATTAAATCCCGATGCAATTTCTGTGATTCATCGACACTCTGAATGTCCACAGATTGCAGGAAGCCTCCAGATGTGCTTCGGAAACTACTACAGGTCTCCCAGGACTCGATAAAACGTAGACAGTTTGAGATATTACTCCCATTGAGAAAAGTCAGCATGGTGCCTCTTGTATTCAATCCTTATGCAATTTCTGTGTTTCATCAACACTCTGACGTTCCACAGATTACAAGAAGCCTCCAGATGTGCTTTGGAAACTACTGCTGGTTTCCCAGGTATTGACCAAAGCCTAGAATGTTTGAGACATTACTGCCATGGAGAAAAGTCTGCATGGTGACTTTTGTATTCAATAGAGATGCAATTTCTGTGTTTCATCAACCCTCTGAACGTCCGCAGATTACAGAATGCCTCCAGATATACTTCGGAAACTACTACTGGTCTCCCAAGAATCGATCAAAGCGTAGACAATTTGAGACATTACTCCCATGGATAAAAGTCCACATGGTGCGTGTTGTATACAATCCCCATGAAATTTCTGTGTTTCATCAACACTCTGAATGTCCACAGATTACAGAATGACTCCAGATGTTCTTCGCAAACTACTAGTGGTCTCCCAGGAATCGATCAAAACGTAGACAGTTTGAGACATTACTCCCATGGAGAAAAGTTCTCATGGTTCGTGTTGTATTCAATCCAGATGCAATATCTGTTTTCATCTACACTCTGAACGTCCACAGATTACAGAATGCCTCCAGATGTGCTTCGAAAACTAATAGTGGTCTCCCATGAATCCAACAAATCGTAGACAGTTTGAGACATGACTCCCATGGAGAAAAGTCTACATGGTGCTTGTCGTATGCAATCCCGACGAAATTTCTGTGTTTCATCAACACTCTGAAGGTCCACATATTAAAGAAAGCCTCCAGATGTGCTTCGGAAGCTACTACTTGTCTCCCAGGAATTGATCAAAGGGTAGACAGTTTGAGACATTACTGCCATGGAGAAAAGTCGGCATGGTGCCTGTTGTATTCAATCACGATGCAATTTCTGTGTTTCATCTACACTCTGAACGTCCACAGATTACAGAATGCCTCCAGATCTGCTTCGGAAACTACTACTGGTCTCCCAGG
This sequence comes from Schistocerca gregaria, assembly GCF_023897955.1. NCBI lineage: Eukaryota > Metazoa > Arthropoda > Insecta > Orthoptera > Acrididae > Schistocerca > Schistocerca gregaria. The sequence goes on from NC_064920.1 coordinate 13,127,245, forward strand.
AATCGATCAAATCCTAGATAGTTTGAGACATTACTCCCATGGAGAAAAGTCCGCATGGTGTCTTTTGTATTCAATAGTGATGCAAGTTCTGTGTTTCATCAACCCTCTGAACGTCCACAGATTACAGAATGCTTCCAGATGTGCATCGCAAACAACTACTGGTCTTCCAGGAATCAATCAGAGCATAGACAATTTGAGACAATACTCCCATGGAGAAAAGTCTGCATGGTGCCTGTTCTATTCAATCCCAATGCAATTTCTGTGTTTCATCAACACTCTGAATGTCCACAGATAACAAGAAGCCTTCACATGTGCTTCGGAAACTACTACTGGACTCCCAGGAATCGACATAATAGTAGACAGTATGAGACATTACTCCCATGCAGAAAAGTCCGCATGGTGCCTGTTGTAATCCATCCCGATGCAATTTCTCTATTTCATCAACACTGGGAAGGTCCACAGATTACAGTAAGCCTCCAGATGTACTTCCCAAACTACTACTGGTCTCCTAGGAATCGATCAAAGCGTAGACACTTTGAGAAATTACTCCCATGGAGAAAAGTCCGCATGGTTCCTGGTGTATTCAATCCAGATGCAATTTCTGTTTTCATCTACACTCTGAACGTACACAGATGACAGAATGCCTCCAGATGTGCTATGGACACTAATATTGGTCTCCCAGTAATCGATCAAAGCGTATACAGTTTGAGGCATTACTTCCATGGAGAGAAGCCCGCATGGTGCCTGTTGTATTCAATCACGAAGCGATTTCTGTGTTTCATCAAAACTCTGAAGGTCCACAGTTTACGGAATGACTCCATATGTGCATCGAAAACTACTACTGCTCTCCAAGGAATCAATCAAAGCGTAGACAGTTAAGACATTACTCCCATGGAAAAAAGTCCGAATTGTGTCTTTTGTATTCAATAGTGATGCAAGTTCTGTGTTTCATCAAACCTCTAAACGTCCACAGATTACAGAATGCCTCCAGATGTGCTTCGGAAGCTACTACTGGTATTATAGGAATTGATCAAAGCGTAGACAATTTGAGACATTACTCTCATCTAGAAAAATCCGCATGGTGCCTGTTGTTTTCCATCCCGATGCAATTTCTGTGTTTCATCAACACTCTGAAGGTACACAGATTACAGAATGACTCCATATGTGCTTCGAAAACGACTACTGGTCTCCCAGGAATCAATCAAAGCTTAACACTTTGAGACATTACTGCCTTGGAGATAAGTCCGCATGCTGCCTTTTGTATTCAATAGTGATGCAATTTCTGTGTATCATCAACCCTCTGAACGTCCACAGATTACAGAATGCCTCCAGATGTGTTTCGGAAACTACTACAGGTCTTCAAAGAATTGATCAAAACGTAGACAGTTTGAGACATTACTCCCATGGAGAAAAATCAGCATGGTGCATGTTGTATTCAATCCTGATATAATTTCTGTGCTTCATCAACACTCTGAAGGTCCACATATTACAGAATGCTTCCAGATGTGCTTCTAAAACTACTACTGGTCTCCCAGGAATCGATCAAAGCGTAGACAGTTGGAGACGTTTCTCCCATGGAGAAAAGTCAGCATGGTGCTTCTTGTATTCAATCCCCATGACATTTCTTTGTTTCATAGACCCTCTGAACGTCCACAGATTACAGGAAGCCTCCAGATATGATTCGGAAACTACTACTGGTCGCCCAGGGAACGATCAAACGTAAACAGTTTGAGACATTACTCCCATGGTGGAAAGTCCGCATGGTGCCTGTTGTATTCAATCCCGATGCAATTTCTGTGTTTCATCTACACTCTGAACGTCCACAGATTACAGAATGATTACAGATGTATTTCGGAAACTGCAACTGGTCTCCCAGGAGTCGATCAAAGCGTAGACAGATTGAGACATTACTCCCATGGAGAAAAGTCGGCATGGTGCCAGTTGTATTCCATCCCGATGCAATTTCTGTGTTTCATCAACAGTCTGAAGGTACAAAGATTACAGAATGACTCCATATGTGCTGAGAAAACAACTACTGGTCTCCCAGGAATCAATGAAAGCGTAAACACTTTGAGACATTACTGCCATGGAGAAAAGTCGGCATGGTGCTTGTTGAATTCAATCCCGATGCAATTTCTGTGTTTCATCTACACTCTGAACGTCCACAGATTACAGAATGCCTCCAGATGTGCTTCGGAAACTACTACTGGTCTCCCAGGAATCGAACAAAGCGTAGACAATTTGAGACATTACTCCCATGGGGAAAACTCTACTTGGTGCCTGTTGTATTCAATCCCGATGCAATGTCTGTGTTTCATCAACACTCTGAAAGTCCACATATTACAGAATGCCTCCAGATGTGCTTCGGAAGCTACTACTGGTCTCCCAGGAATCGTTCGAAGTGTAGGCAGTTTGAGACATAACTCCGATGGAGAAAAGTCGGCATAGTGCCAGTTGTATTCAATCCAGATGCAATATCTGTGTTTTATCTACACTCTGAACGTCCACAGATTACAGAATGCCTCGAAATGTGCTTCGGAAACTAGTACTGGTTTTCCAGGAATCAATCAAAGCGTAGACATTTGGAAACGTTACTCCCATGAAGAAAAGTCCGCATGGTGCCTGTTGTATTCAATCCTGATATAATTTCTGTGATTCATTACACTATAAAGGTCAACAGATTACAAAATGCCTCCGGATGTGCTTCCGAAACTGCTACTGATCTCCCAGGGAACTATCAAATCGTAAACAGTTTGAGACATTAGTCCCATGGTAGAATGTACGCATGGTGCATGTGGTATTCAATCCTGATATAATTTCTGTGTTTCATCAACACTCTGAAGGTCCACATATTACAGAATACTTCCAGATGTGCTTCTAAAACTACTACTGGTCTCCCAGGAATCGATCAAAGCGTAGACAGTTGGAGACGTTTCTCCCATGGAGAAAAGTCAGCATGGTGCCTCTTGTATTCAATCCCCGTGACATTTCTTTGTTTCATAGACCCTCTGAACGTCCACAGATTACAGGAAGCCTCCAGATACGCTTCGGAAACTACTACTGGTCTCCCAGGGAACGATCAAACGTAAACAGTTTGAGACATTACTTCCATGGTGGAAAGTCCGCATGGTGCCTGTTGTATTCAATCCCGATGCAATTTCTGTGTTTCATCGACACTCTGAAGGTCCACAGATTTCAGAATGCCCCAGGTGTGATTCGGAAACTACTACTGGTCTCCCAGGAGTGCACCTAATACTAGACAGTTTGAGAAATTACTCCCATGGAGAAAAGCCGGCATGGTGCCTGTTGTATTCAATCCCGATTCAATTTCTGTGTTTCATCTACACTCTGAGCGTCCACAGATTACAGAATGCCTCCAGATGTGCTTCGGAAACTACTACTGGTCTCCCAGGAATCACTCAAAGCCTAGACAGTTGGAGACGTTACTCCCATGGAGAAAAGTCAGCATGGTGCCTGTTTTATGGAATCCTAATATAATTTCTGTGTTTCATCAACACTCTGAACGTCCACAAATGACAGGAAGCCTACAGATGTGCTTCGGAAACTACTACTGGACTCCCAGGATTCGATCAAAGGATAGACAGTTTCAGACATTACTCCCATGGAGAAAAGTCGGCATTGTGCCTGTTGTATTCAATCCCGATGCAATTTCTGTGTTTCATCTACAGTCTGAACGTCCACAGATTACAGAATGCGTCCAGATGTGCTACGGAAACTACTACGGGTCTCCCAGGAATCGATCAAACCCTGGATAGTTTGAGACATTACTCCCACGGAGAAAAGTCCGCATGGTGTCTTTTGTATTCAATAGTGATAAAGTTCTGTGTTTTTTCAACCCTCTGAACGTCCACAGATTACAGAATGCCTCCAGATGTGCTTCGCAAACTACTACTCGTCTTCCAAGAATCCATCAAAGCGTAGACAATTTGAGATATTACTCCCATGGAGAAAAATCCACATGGTGCCTGTTGTATTCAATCCCCATGAAATTTCTGTGCTTCATCGACACTCTGAACGTCCACAGATTACAGGATGCCTCCAGATGTGCTTCGGGAACTACTACTGGTCTCCCAGCGAACGATCGAAGCGTAGACTTTTTAAAACATTACTTCCATGGATAAAATCCCGCATGGTGCCTGTTGTACTCCATCCCGATGCAATTTCTGTGATTCATCGACACTCTGAATTTCCACAGATTGCAGGAAGCCTCCAGATGTGCTTCGGAAACTACTACAGGTCTCCCAGGACTCGATAAAACGTAGACAGTTTGAGACATTACTCCCATGGAGAAAAGTCGGCATGGTGCCACTTGTATTCAATCCTTATGCAAGTTCTGTGTTTCATCAACACTCTGACGTTCCACAGATTACAAGAAGCCTCCAGATGTGCTTTGGAAACTACTGCTGGTTTCCCAGGTATTGACCAAAGCCTAGACTGTTTGCGACATTACTGCCATGGAGAAAAGTCTGCATGGTGCCCTTTATATTCAATAGTGAAGCAATTTCTGTGTTTCATCAACCCTCTGAACGTCCACAGAATACAGAATGCCTCCAGATGTGCTTCGGAAACTACTACTGGTATTATAGGAATAGATCAAAGCCTAGACAGTTTGAGACATTACTCCCATCTAGAAAAATCCACATGGTGCCTGTTGTATTCAATCCAGATGCAATTTCTTTGTTTGATCAACATTCTGAAAGTCCACAGATTACAGAATGCCTCCAGATGTGCTTCGGAAACTACTACTGCTCTCCCAGGAATAGATCAAAGCATAGACAGTTTGAGACATTACTCCCATGGAGAAAATTTCGCACGGTTAGTGTTGTATTCAATCCCGATACAATTTCTGTGTTTCATCAACACTCTAAAGGTCCACATATTACAGAATGCCCATAGATGTGCTTCGGAAACTACTACTGGTCTCATAGGAATCGATCAAATCCTAGATAGTTTCTGACATTACTCCCATGGTGAAAAGCCCGCATGGTGCCTGTTGTATTCCATCCCGATGCAATTTCTGTGATTCATCGACACTCTGAATGTCCACAGATTGCAGGAAGCCTCCAGATGTGCTTCGGAAACTACTACAGGTTCCCAGGACTCGATAAAACGTAGACAGTTTGAGACATTACTCCCATTGAGAAAAGTCAGCATGGTGCCTCTTGTGTTCAATCCTTATGCAATTTCTGTGTTTCATCAACACTCTGACGTTCCACAGATTACAAGAAGCCTCCAGATGTGCTTTGGAAACTACTACTGGTCTCCCAAGAATCGATCAAAACGTAGACAATTTGAGACGTTACTCCCATGGATAAAAGTCCACATGGTGCGTGTTGTATTCAATCCCCATGAAATTTCTGTGTTTCATCAACTCTCTGAAGGTCCACAGATTACAGGCAGCCTTCAGGTGTGCTTCGGAAACTACTACTGGTCTCCGAGGTATCTATCAAAGCGTAGACAGTTTGAGACATTACTCCCATGGAGAAAAGTTCGCATGGTTCCTGTTGTATTCAATCCAGATGCAATTTCTGTTTTCATCTACACTCTGAACGTCCACAGATTACAGAATGCCTCCAGATGTGCTTCGAAAACTAATACTGGTCTCCCAGGAATCCAACAAATCGTAGACAGTTTGAGACATTACTGCCATGGAGAAAAGTCGGCATGGTGCCTGTTGTATTCAATCCCGATGCAATTTCTGTGTTTCATCTACACTCTGAAGGTACACAGATTACAGAATGACTCCAGATGTTCTTCGCAAACTACTACTGGTCTCCCAGGAATCGATCAAAACGTAGACAGTTTGAGACATTACTCCCATGGAGAAAAGTTCGCATGGTTCCTGTTGTATTCAATCCAGATGCAATTTCTGTTTTCATCTACACTCTGAACGTCCACAGATTACGGAATGCCTCCAGATCTGTTTCGGAAACTACTACAGGTCTCCAAAGAATTGATCAAAACGTAGACAGTTTGAGACATTACTCCCATGGAGAAAAATCAGCATGGTGCATGTTGTATTCAATCCTGATATAATTTCTGTGCTTCATCAACACTCTGAAGGTCCACATATTACAGAATGCTTCCAGATGTGCTTCTAAAACTACTACTGGTCTCCCAGGAATCGATCAAAAACGTAGACAGTTGGAGACGTTTCTCCCATGGAGAAAAGTCAGCATGGTGCTTCTTGTATTCAATCCCCATGACATTTCTTTGTTTCATAGACCCTCTGAACGTCCACGGATTACAGGAAGCCTCCAGATATGCTCCGGAAACTACTACTTGTCTCCCAGGGAACGATCAAACGTAAACAGTTTGAGACATTACTCCCATGGTGGAAAGTCCGCATGGTGCCTGTTGTATTCAATACCGATGCAATTTCTGTGTTTCATCGACACCCTGAAGGTCCACAGATATCAGAATGACCCAGGTTTGATTCGGAAACTACTACTGGTCTCCCAGGAGTGCACCAAATACTAGACAGTTTAAGAAATTACTCCCATGGAGAAAAGCCGGCATGGCGCCTGTTGTATTCAATCCCGATGCAAATTCTGTGTTTCATCTACTTTCTGAACGTCCACAGATTACAGAATGCCTCGAGATGTGCTTCGCAAACTAGTACTGGTTTCCCAGGAATCAATCAAAGCGTAGACATTTGGAAACGTTGCTCCCATGTAGAAAAGTCGGCATGGTGCCTGTTGTATTCCATCCCGATGCAATTTCTGTGTTTCATCTACACTCTGAGCGTCCACAGATTACAGAATGCCTCCAGATGTGCTTCGGAAACTACTACTGGTCTCCCAGGAATCAATCAAAGCGTAAACACTTTGAGACATTACTGCCATGGAGATAAGTCCGCATGGTGCTTTTTGTATTCAATAGTGATGCAATTTCTGTGTATCATCAACCCTCTGAACGTCCACAGATTACAGAATGCCTCCAGATGTGCTTCGAAAACTAATACTGGTCTCCCAGGAATCCAACAAATCGTAGACAGTTTGAGACATTACTCCCATGGAGAAAAGTCTACATGGTGCCTGTTTTATGCAATCCCGATGCAATTTCTGTGTTTCATCGACACTCTGAAGGTCCACAGATTTCAGAATGCCCCAGGTGTGATTCGGAAACTACTACTGGTCTCCCAGGAGTGCATCTAATACTAGACAGTTTGAGAAATTACTCCCATGGAGAAAAACCGGCATGGTGCCTGTTGTATTCAATCCCCATGCAATTACTGTGTTTCATCTAAACTCTGACCGTCCACAGATTACAGAATGATTCCAGATGTGTTTCGGAAACTGCAACTGGTCTCCCAGGAGTCGATCATTGCGTAGACAGATTGAGACATTACTCCCATGGAGAAAAGTCGGCATGGTGCCTGTTGTATTCAATCCCGATGCAATTTCTGTGTTTCATCTACACTCTGAGCGTCCACAGATTACAGAATGCCTCCAGATGTGCTTCGGAAACTACTACTGGTCTCCCAGGAATCACTCAAAGCCTAGACAGTTGGAGACGTTACTCCAATGGAGAAAAGTCAGCATGGTGCCTGTTTTATGGAATCCTAATATAATTTCTGTGTTTCATCAACACTCTGAACGTCCACAAATGACAGGAAGCCTACAGATGTGCTTCGGAAACTACTACTGGTCTCCCAGGATTCGATCAAAGGATAGACATTTTCAGACATTACCCCCATGGAGAAAAGTCGGCATTGTGCCTGTTGTATTCAATCCCGATGCAATTTCTGTGTTTCATCTACAGTCTGAACGTCCACAGATTACAGAATGCGTCCAGATGTGCTACGGAAACTACTACGGGTCTCCATGGAATCGATCAAATCCTGGATAGTTTGAGACATTACTCCCATGGAGAAAAGTCCGCATGGTGTCTTTTGTATTCAGTAGTGATGAAAGTTCTGTGTTTATTCAACCCTCTGAACGTCCACAGATTACAGAATGCCTCCAGATGTGCTTCGCAAACTACTACTGGTCTTCCAAGAATCCATCAAAGCGTAGACAATTTGAGATATTACTCCCATGGAGAAAAATCCACATGGTGCCTGTTGTATTCAATCCACATGAAATTTCTGTGCTTCATCGACACTCTGAACGTCCACAGATTACAGGATGCCTCCAGATGTGCTTCGGGAACTACTACTGGTCTCCCAGCGAACGATCAAAGCGTAGACTTTTTAAAACATTACTTCCATGGATAAAATCCCGCATGGTGCCTGTTGTATTCCATCCCGATGCAATTTCTGTGATTCATCGACACACTAAATTTCCACAGATTGCAGGAAGCCTCCAGATGTGCTTCGGAAACTACTACAGGTCTCCCAGGACTCGATAAAACGTAGACAGTTTGAGACATTACTCCCATGGAGAAAAGTCGGCATGGTGCCTCTTGTATTCAATCCTTATGCAATTTCTGTGTTTCGTCAACACTCTGACGTTCCACAGATTACAAGAAGCCTCCAGATGTGCTTTGGAAACTACTGCTGGTTTCCCAGGTATTGACCAAAGCCTAGACTGTTTGCGACATTACTGCCATGGAGAAAAGTCTGCATGGTGCCTTTTATATTCAACAGTGATGCAATTTCTGTGTTTCATCAACCCTCTGAACGTCCACAGAATACAGAATGCCTCCAGATGTGCTTCGGAAACTACTACTGGTATTATAGGAATCGATGAAAGCGTAGACAATTTGAGACATTACTCCCATCTAGAAAAATCCACATGGTGCCTGTTGTTTTCAATCATGATGCAAATTCTGTGTTTCATCAACACTCTGAACGTCCACAGATTACAGGAAGCCTCCAGATGTGCTTCGGAAACTACTACAGGTCTCCCAGGAATCGATCAAATCCTAGATAGTTTGATACATTACTCCCATGGAGAAAAGTCCGCATGGTGTCTTTTGTATTCAATAGTGATGCAAGTTCTGTGCTTCATCAACCCTCTGAACGTCCACAGATTACAGAATGCCTCCAGATGTGCTTCGGAAACTACTACTGCTCTCCCAGGAATAGATCAAAGCGTAGACACTTTGAGAAATTACTCCCATGGAGAAAATTCCGCACAGTTAGTGTTGCATTCAATCCCGATACAATTTCTGTGTTTCATCAACTCTCTAAAGGTCCACATATAACAGAATGCACCCAGATGTGCTTCGAAAACTACTACAGGTCTCCAAAGAATTGATCAAAACGTAGACAGTTTGAGACATTACTCCCATGGAGAAAAATCAGCATGGTGCATGTTGTATTCAATCCTGATATAATTTCTGTGCTTCATCAACACTTTGAAGGTCCACATATTACAGAATGATTCCAGATGTGCTTCTAAAACTACTACTGGTCTCCCAGGAATCGATCAAAGCGTAGACAGTTGGAGTCGTATCTCCCATGGAGAAAAGTCAGCATGGTGCTTCTTGTATTCAATCCCCATGACATTTCTTTGTTTAATAGACGTTCTGAACGTCCACAGATTACAGGAAGCCTCCAGATATGCTTCGGAAACTACTACTGGTCTCCCAGGGAACGATCAAACGTAAACAGTTTGAGACATTACTCCCATGGTGGAAAGTCCGCATGGTGCCTGTTGTATTCAATCCCGATGCAATTTCTGTGTTTCATCTACACTCTGAACGTCCACAGATTACAGAATGATTACAGATGTATTTCGGAAACTGCAACTGGTCTCCCAGAAGTTGATCAAAGCGTAGACAGATTGAGACATTACTCCCATGGAGAAAAGTCGGCATGGTGCCAGTTGTATTCAATCCCGATGCAATTTCTGTGTTTCATCAGCACTCTGAAGGTACAAAGATTACAGAATGACTCCATATGTGCTTAGAAAAAAACTACTGGTCTCCCAGGAATCAATGAAAGCGTAAACACTTTGAGACATTACTGCCATGGAGAAAAGTCCGCAAGGTGCCTTTTGTATTCAATAGTGATGCAATTTCTGTGTTTCATCAACCCTCTGAACGTCCACAGATTACAGAACGCCTTCAGATGTGCTTCGGAAACTACTACTGGTCTCTTAGGAATCGAACAAAGCGTAGACAATTTGAGACATTACTCCCATGGAGAAAAGTCTACATGGTGCCTGTTGTATTCAATCCACATGAAATTTCTGTGTTTCATCAACACTCTGAAGGTCCACAGATTACAGGCAGCCTCCAGATGTGCTTCGGAAACTACTACTGGTCTCCCAGGTATCTATCAAAGCATAGACAGTTTGAGACATTACTCCCATGGCAAAAAGTCCGCATGGTGCCTGTTGTATTCAATCTTGATATAATTTCTGTGATTCATCAACACTATAAAGGTCAACAGATTACAAAATGCCTCCAGATGTGCTTCGGAGACTGCTCCTGATCTCCCAGGGAACTATCAAATCGTAAACAGTTTGAGACATTAGCCCCATGGTAGAATGTCCGCATGGTGCATGTTGTATTCAATCCTGATATAATTTCTGTGTTTCATCAAGACTCTGAAGGTCCACATATTACAGAATACTTCCAGATGTGCTTCTAAAACTACTACTGGTCTCCCAGGAATCGATCAAATCCTGGATACTTTGAGACATTACTCCCATGGAGAAAAGTCCGCATGGTGTCTTTTGTATTCAATAGTGATGCAAGTTCTGTGTTTTTTCAACCCTCTGAACGTCCACAGATTACAGAATGCCTCCAGATGTGCTTCGCAAACTACTACTGGTCTTCCAACAATCCATCAAAGCGTAGACAATTTGAGACATTACTCCCATCTAGAAAAATCCACATGGTGCCTGTTGTTTTCAATCATGTTGCAATTTCTGTGTTCCATCAACACTCTGAACGTCCACAGATTACAGGAAGCCTCCAGATGTGCTTCGGAAACTTCTACTGGTCTCCCAGGGTACGATCGAGCGTAAACGGTTTGAGACATTACTCCCATGGTGGAAAGTCCGCATGGTGCCTTTTGTATTCAATCCAGATGCAGTTTCTTTGCTTGATCAACATTCTGAAAGTCCACAGATTACAGAATGCCTCCAGATGTGCTTCGGAAACTACTACTGGTCTCCCAGGAATAGATGAAAGCGTAGACAGTTTGAGACATTACTCCCATGCAGAAAATTCCGCATGGTGATTTTTGTATTCAATAGTGATCCAATTTCTGTGTTTCGTCAATACTCTGAACGTCCGCAGATTACAGAATGCCTCCAGATGTGCTTCGGAAAAAAATACTGGTCTCCCAGGAATCGATCAAATCGTAGACAGATTGAGACATTACTCCCGTGGAGAAAAGTCAGCATGGTGCCTGTTGTATTCAATCCCCATGAAATTTCTTTGTTTCATCGACACTCTGAACATCCACAGATTACAGGAGGCCTCCAGATGTGCTTCGGAAACTACTACTGGTCTCCCAGGGAACGACCAAAGCGTAGACTTCTTAAAACAATACTCCCATGGAGAAAATGTCCCATGGTGACTGTTGTATTCAATCCCGATACAATTTCTGTGTTTCATCAACACTCTAAAGGTCCACATATTACAGAATGCCCCCAGATGTGCTTCGGAAACTACTACTGGTCTCATAGGAATCGATCAAATCCTAGATAGTTGCAGACATTACTCCCATGGTGAAATGCCCGCATGGTGCCTGTTGCATACCATCCCGATGGAATTTCTGTGTTTCATCAACACTCTGAAGGTCCACAGATTACAGGAAGACTCCACATGTGCTTCGTCAACTACTACTGGTCTCCCAGTGTACGATCAAAGCGTAGACAGTTTGAGACATTTCTCCCATGTAGACAAGTCCGCATGGTGCCCGTTGTATTCAATCCCGAAGCAATTTCTGTGTTTCACTTCACACTCTGAATGTACACAGATTACAGAATGACTCCATATGTGCTTCGAAAGGAACTACTGGTCCTTCAGGAATCAATCGAAGCGTAAACAGTTTAAGACATTACTCCCATGGAGAAAAGTCCGCATGGTGATTTTTGTATTCAATAGTGATCCAATTTCTGTGTTTCGTCAATACTCAGAACGTCCGCAGATTACAGAATGCCTCCAGATGTGCTTCGGAAAAAAATACTGGTCTCCCAGGAATCGATCAAAACGTAGACAGTTTGAGACATTAATCGCATGGAGAAAAGTCCGCATGGTGCCTGTTGTCTTCAATCCCAATGCAATTTCTGTGTTTCATCAACAATCTGAATGTCCACAGATAACAAGAAGCCTCCACATCTGCTTCCGAAACTACTACTGGTCTCCCAGGAATCAACATAAGAATAGACAGTTTTAGACGTTACATCCATGGTAAAAAGTCTGCATGGTGCCTGTTGTATGCAATCCCGATGCAATTTCTGTGTTTCATCAACACTCTGAAGGTGCACAGATTACAGGAAGCCGCCAGATGTGCTTCGGAAACAACTACTGGTCTCCCAGGAATCGATCAAACCGTAGACAGATTGAGACATTACTCCCCTGGAGAAAAGTCAGCATGGTGCCTGTTGTATTCAGTCCCCATGAAATTTCTTTGTTTCATCGACACTCTGAACATCCACAGATTACAGGAGGCCTCCAGATGTGCTTCGGAAACTACTACTGGTCTCCCAGGGAACGACCAAAGCGTAGACTTCTTAAAACAATACTCCCATGGAGAAAATGTCCCATGGTGACTGTTGTATTCCATCCCGATGCAATTTCTGTGTTTCATCAACACTCTGAATGTCCACAGATTACAAGAAGCCTCCATATGTGCTTCGGAAACTACTACTGGTCTCCCAGGAATCGACCAAAGAATAGACAGTTTGAGACATTACTCCCATGGAGAGAAATCCACATGGTGCCTGTTGTATTCAATCCGCATGAAATTTCTGTGTTTCATCGAAACACTGAACGTCCACAGATTACAGGAAGCCTCCAGATGTGCTTCGGAAACTACTACTGGTCTCCCAGGGAACGATCAAATCGTAGACTTTTTAAAACATTACTCCCTTGGAGAAAATCCCGCATGGTGCCTGTTGTATTCCACCCCGATGCAATTTCTGTGTTTCATCAACACTCTGAAGGTGCACAGATTACAGGATGCCTCCAGATGTGCTTCGGAAACAACTACTGGTCTCCCAGGAATCGATCAAAGCGTAGACTGATTGAGACATTACTCCCCTGGAGAAAAGTCAGCATTGTGCCTGTTGTATTCAATCCCAATGCAATTTCTGTGTTTCAGCAACACTCTGAATGTCCACAAATTACAAGAAGCCTCCACATGTGTTTCGGAAACTACTACTGGTCTCATAGGAATCGACCAAAGAATAGACAGTTTGAGACATTACTCCCATGGAGAAAAGTCCGCATGGTGCCTATTGTAATCCATCCCGATGCAATTTCTCTGTTTCATCAACACTGTGAAGGTCCACAGATTACAGGAAGGCTCCAGATGTACTTCCCACACTACTACTGGTCTCCCAGGAATCGATCAAAGCGTAGACAGTTTGAGACATTACTCCCATGGTGGAAAGTCCGCATGGTGCCTGTTGTATTCAATACCGATGCAATTTCTGTGTTTCATCTACACTCTGAACGTCCACAGATTACAGAATGATTCCAGATGTATTTCGGAAACTGCATCTGGTCTCCCAGGAGTCGATCAAAGCGTAGACAGATTGAGACATTACTGCCATGGAGAAAAGTCCGCATGGTGCCTTTTGTATTCAATAGAGATGCAATTTCTGTGTTTCATCAACACTCTGAAGGTTCACAGATTACAGAATGACTCCATATGTGCTTAGAAAACAACTACTGGTCTCCCAGGAATCAATGAAAGCGTAAACACTTTGAGACATTACTACCATGGAGAAAAGTCCGCATGGTGCCTTTTGTATTCAATAGTGATGCAATTTCTGTGTTTCATCAACCCTCTGAACGTCCACAGATTACAGAACGCCTCCAGATGTGCTTCGGAAACTACTACTGGTCTCCCAGGATTCGATCAAAGGATAGACAGTTTCAGACATTACTCCCATGGAGAAAAGTCGGCATTGTGCCTGTTGCATTCAATCCCGATGCAATTTCTGTGTTTCATCTACAGTCTGAACGTCCACAGATTACAGAATGCGTCCAGATGTGCTTCGGAAACTACTACGGGTCTCCCAGGAATCGATCAAATGCTGGATAGTTTGAGACATTACTCCCATGGAGAAAAGTCCGCATGGTGTCTTTTGTATTCAAGAGTGATGCAAATTCTGTGTTTCTTCAACCCTCTGAACGTCCACAGATTACAGAATGCCTCCAGATGCGCTTCGCAAATTACTACTGGTCTTCCAAGAATTCATCAAAGCGTAGACAATTTGAGACATTACTCCCATGGAGAAAAATCCACATGGTGCCTGTTGTATTCAATCCCCATGAAATTTCTGTGCTTCATCGACACTCTGAACGTCCACAGATTACAGGATGCCTCCAGATGTGCTTCAGGAACTAGTACTGGTCTCCCAGCGAACGATCAAAGCGTAGACTTTTTAAAACATTACTTCCATGGATAAAATCCCGCAAGGTGCCTGTTGTATTCCATCACGATGCAATTTCTGTGATTCATCGACACTCTGAAGGTCCACAGATTACAGGCAGCCTTCAGATGTGCTTCGGAAACTACTATTGGTCTCCGAGGTATCTATCAAAGCGTAGTTTGAGACATTACCCCCATGGCGAAAAGTCCGCATGGTTCCTGTTGTATTCAATCCAGATGCAATTTCTGTTTTCATCTACAGTCTGAACGTCCACAGATTACAGAATGCCTCCAGATGTGCTTCGAAAACTAATACTGGTTTCCCAGGAATCCAACAAATCGAAGACAGTTTGAGACATCACTCCCATGGAGAAAAGTCTACATGGTGCCTGTCGTATGCAATCCCGATGAAATTTCTGTGTTTCATCAACACTCTGAAGATCCACACATAAACGAATGCCTCCAGATGTGCTTCGGAAGCTACTACTGGTGTCCCAGGAATCGATCAAAGGGTAGACAGTTTGAGACATTACTGCCATGGAGAAAAGTCGGCATGGTGCCTGTTGTATTCAATCCCAATGCAATTTCTGTGTTTCATCAACACTCTAAATGTCCACAGATAACAAGAAGCCTCCACAGGTGCTTCGGAAACTACTACTGGTCTCCCAGGAATCGACATAAAAATAGACAGTATGAGACATTACTCCCATGCAGAAAAGTACGTATGGTGCCTGTTGTAATCCATCCCGATGCAATTTCTCTATTTCGTCAACACTGGGTAGGTCCACAGATTACAGGAAGCCTCCACATGTACTTCCCAAACTACTACTGGTCTCCTAGGAATCGATCAAAGCGTAGACACTTTGAGAAATTACTCCCATGGAGAAAAGTCCGCATGGTTCCTGGTGTATTCAATCCAGATGCAATTTCTGTTTTCATCTACACTCTGAACGTACACAGATGACAGAATGCCTCCAGATGTGCTATGGACACTAATACTGGTCTCCCAGTAATCGATCAAAGCGTATACAGTTTGAGACATTACTTCCATGGAGAAAAGTCTGCGTGGAGCCTGTTGTGTGCAATCCTGATGCAATTTCTGTGTATCATCAACAATCTGAAAGTCCACAGATTACAGAATGCCTCCAGACGTGCTTCGGATGCTACTATTGGTCTCCCAGGTATCGATCAAACCCTAGATAGTTTGAGACATTACTCCCATGGAGAGAAGCCCGCATGGTGCCTGTTGTATTCAATCACGAAGCAATTTCTGTGTTTCATCAAAACTCTGAAGGTCCACAGATTACAGAATGACTCCATATGTGCATCGAAAACTACTACTGCTCTCCAAGGAATCAATCAAAGCGTAGACAGTTTGAGACATTACTCCCATGGAGAAAAGTCCGCATGGTGTCTTTTGTATTCAGTAGTGATGCAAGTTCTGTGTTTCATCAAACCTCTGAACGTCCACAGATTACAGAATGCCTCCAGATGTGCTTCGGAAACTACTACTAGTATTATAGGAATCGATCAAAGCGTAGACAATTTGAGACATTACTCCCATCTAGAAAAATCCACATGGTGCCTGTTGTTTTCAATCATGATGTAATTTCTGTGTTTCATCAACACTCTGAACGTCCACAGATTACAGGAAGCCTCCAGATGTGCTTCGGAAACTTCTACTGGTCTCCCAGGGTACGATCGAGCGTAAACGGTTTGAGACATTACTCCCATGGTGGAAAGTCCGCATGGTGCCTGTTGTATTCAATCCAGATGCAATTTCTTTGTTTGATCAACATTCTGAAAGTCCACAGATTACAGAATGCCTCCAGATGTGCTTCGGAAACTACTACTGCTCTCCCAGAAATAGATGAAAGCGTAGACAGTTTGAGACATTACTCCCATGGAGAAAATTCCGCACGGTTAATGTTGTATTCAATACCGATACAATTTCTGTGTTTCATCAACACTCTAAAGGTCCACATATTACAGAATGCACCCAGATGTGCTTCGGAAACTACTACTGGTCTCATAGGAATCGATCAAATCCTAGATAGTTGCAGAAATTACTCCCATTGTGAAAAACCCGCATGGTGCCTGTTGCATTCCATCCCGATGGAATTTCTGTGTTTCGTCAATACTCTGAACGTCCGCAGATTACAGAATGCCTCCAGATGTGCTTCGGAAAAAAATACTGGTCTCCCAGGAATCGATCAAAACGTAGACAGTTTGAGACATTAATCGCATGGAGAAAAGTCCGCATGGTGCCTGTTGTCTTCAATCCCAATGCAATTTCTGTGTTTCATCAACAATCTGAATGTCTACAGATAACAAGAAGCCTCCACATCTGCTTCCGAAACTACTACTGGTCTCCCAGGAATCAACATAAGAATAGACAGTTTTAGACATTACATCCATGGTAAAAAGTCTGCATGGTGCCTGTTGTATGCAATCCCGATGCAATTTCTGTGTTTCATCAACACTTTGAAGGTGCACAAATTACAGGAAGCCTCCAGATGTGCTTCGGAAACAACTACTGGTCTCCCAGGAATCGATCAAATCGTAGACAGATTGAGACATTACTCCCCTGGAGAAAAGTCAGCATGGTGCCTGTTGTATTCAATCCCCATGAAATTTCTGTGTTTCATCGACACTCTGAACATCCACAGATTACAGGAGGCCTCCAGATGTGCTTCGGAAACTACTACTGGTCTCCCAGGAATCGATCAAAGCGAAGACAGTTTCAGACATTACTCCCATGGAGAAAAGTCCACATGGTGCCTGTTGTATTCAATCCCCATGAAATATTAGTGTTTCATCAACACTCTGAATGTCCACAGATTACAGAATGACTCCAGATGTACTTTGCAAACTACTACTGGTCTCCGAGGAATCGATCAAAGCGTTAGACAGTTTGAGACAATACTCCCATGGTGAAAAGTTCGCATGGTGCCTGTTGTATTCCATCCCGATGCAATTTCTGTGTTTCATTAACACTCTGAAGGTCCACAGATTGCAGGAAGCTTCCAGATGTGCTTCGGAAACTACTAATGGTCTCCCAGGAATCGATCAAAGCGTACACAGTGTGAGACATTACTCCCATGTAGAAAAGTCCGTATGGTGACCGTTGTATTCAATCCCGAAGCAATTTCTGTGTTTCATCAACACTCTGAATGTCCATAGATTACAGAATGTTTCCAGATGTACTTCGGAAACTACTACTGGTCCCCCAGGAATCGATCAAAGCGTAGACAGTTTGAGACATTACTCGCATGGAGAAAAGTCCGCATAGTGCCTGTTGTAATCAATCCCGATGAAATTTCTGTGTTTCATCTACACTCTGAACGTCCACAGGTTACAGAATGCCTCCAGATGTGCTTCGGAAACTACTATTGGTCTCCCAGGAATCGAACAAATCCTAGATAGTTTGAGACATTACTCCCATGGAGAAAAGATCGCATGGTGCCTGTTGTATTCCATCCCGATGCAATTTCTGTGTTTCATTAACACTCTGAAGGTCCACAGATTGCAGGAAGCTTCCAGATGTGCTTCGGAAACTACTAATGGTCTCCCAGGAATCGATCAAAGCGTAGACAGTGTGAGACATTACTCCCATGTAGAAAAGTCCGTATGGTGACCGTTGTATTCAATCCCGAAGCAATTTCTTTGTTTCATCAACACTCTGAAGGTCCACAGATTACAGAATGACTCCAGATGTACTTCGCAAACTACTACTGGTCTCCGAGGAATCGATCAAAGCGTTAGACAGTTTGAGACAATACTCCCATGGTGAAAAGTTCGCATGGTGCCTGTTGTATGAAATCCCGATGCAATTTCTGTGTTTCATCAACACTCTGAATGTCCATAGATTACAGAATGTTTCCAGATGTACTTCGGAAACTAATACTGGTCTCTCAGGAATCGATCAAAGCGTAGACAGTTTGAGACATTACTCGCTTAGAGAAAAGTCCACATGGTGCCTGTTGTATACAATTGCGATGCAATTTCTGTGTCTCATCAACACTCGGAACATCCACAGATTACAGGAAGCATTCAGATATGCTTCGAAAACTACTAATGGTCTCCCAGGAATCGATCAAAGCGTAGACAGTGTGAGACATTACTCCCATGTAGACAAGTCCGTAAGGTGCCCGTCGTATTCAATCCCGAAGCAATATCTGTGTTTCATCAACACTCTGAAGGTCCACAGAATTCAGAATGCCTCCAGATGTGCTTCGGAAACTACTACTGGTCTCCCAGATATCGATCCAATCCTAGATAATTTGAGACATTACTCCCATTGTGAAAAGCCGGCATGGTGCCTGTTGTATGCAATCCCGATGCAATTTCTGTGTTTCATCAACACTCTGAAGGTCCACATATTACAGAGTGCCTACAGATGTGCTTCGGAAACTACTACTGGTGTCCCAGGGTACGATCAAAGCGTAAACATTTTGAGACATTACTATCATGGTGGAAAGTCGGCATGGTGAGTGTTGTATTCAATCCCCATGAAATTTCTGTGTTTCAGCGACACTCTGAAAGTCCACAGATTACGGGAAACCTCCAGATGTGCTTCGGAAACCACTACTAGTCTCCCAGGGAACGATCAAAGCGTAGACTTTTTAAAACATTATTCCCATGAGGGATATCCCGTATGGTGCCTGTTGTATTCCATACCGATGCAATTTCTTTGTTTCATCAACACTCTGAAGATGCACAGATTACAGGAAGCCTCCAGATGTCCTTCGGAAACTACTACTGGTCTGCCAGGGGTCGATCAAAGCGTAGACAGTTTGAGATATTACTCCCATGGAGAAAAGTTCGCATAGTTCCTGTTGTATTCAATCTAGACGCAATTTCTGTTTTCATCTACACTCTGAACGTCCTCAGTTTACAGAATGCCTCCAGATGTGCTTCGGATACTAATACTGGTCTTTCAGGAATCGATCAAAGCGTAGACAGTTTGAGACATTACTCGCGTGGAGAAAAGTCCACATGGTGCCTGTTGTATGCAATCCCGATGCAATTTCTGTGTTTCATCAACACACTGAAGGTCCACATATTACAGAATGCTTCCAGATGTGCTTCGGAAAATAGTACTGGTCTCCCAGGGAACGATCAGAGCGTAGACGTTTTAAAACATTACTCCCATGGAGTAAATCCCGCATGGTGCCTGTTGTATTACATCCCGATGAAATTTCGGTGTTTAATCAACACTCTGTAGGTGCACAGATTACGGGAAGCCTCCAGATATGCTTCGGAAACTACGACTGGTCTCCCAGGAATCGATCAAAGCGTACACAGTTTGAGACATTACTCCCATGGTGGAAAGTCCGCATGGTGTCTGTTGTATTCAATCCCGATTTAATTTCTGTGTTTCATCTACACTGTGAACATCCACAGGTTACAGAATGCCTCCTGATGTGCTTCTGAAACTACTACTGACATCACAGGAATCGATCAAATCCTAGATAGTTTGAGACACTACTCCCATGAAGAGAAGGTCGCATGGTGCCTGTTGTATTCCATACCGATGCAATTTCTGTGTTTCATAAACACTCGGAAGGTCCACAGATTACAGGAAGCTTCCAGATGTGCTTCGGAAACTACTAATGGCCTCCCAGGAATCGATCATAGCGTAGACAGTTTCAGAAATTACTCCCACGGAGAAAAGTCTGCATGGTGCCTGTTGTATGCAGTCCCGATGCAATTTCTGTGCTTCATCAACACTCTGAAGGTCCACAAATTACAGAATGCCTCCAGATGTGTTCGGAAACTACTACTGGGCTCCCAGAAATCGATCCAATCCTAGATAGTTTGAGACATTACTCCCATTGTGAAAAGAGGGCATGGTGCCTGTGGAATTCCATCCCGATGCAATTTCTGTGTTTCATCAACACTCTGAACGTCCACAGATTACAGAATGCCTCCAGATGTGCTTCGGAAACTACTACTGGTCTCCCCGGAATCGATCAAAGCGTAGACAGTTTGAGACATTACTCTTATGGAGAGAAGTCTGCATGGTTCCTGTTGTATTCAATCCCGATGCAATTTCTCTGTTTCATCTACACTCTGAACGTCCACAGATTACAGAATGCCTCCAGATGTGCTTCGGCAACTACTACTGCTCTCCCAGGAATCGATCAAATCCTAGATAGTTTGAGACATTACCCCCATGGAGAAAAGCTCACATGGTGCCTGTTGTATGCAATCCCGATGCAATTTCTGTTTTTCATCAACACTCTGAAGGTCCACATACTACTGAATGCCTCCAGATGTGCTTAGAAAACAACTACAGGTCTCCCAGGAATCAATCAAAGCGTAAACAGTTTGAGACATTACTCCCTTGGAGAAAAGTCCGCATGGAGCCTGTTGTATTCAATAGTGATGCAATTTCTGTGTTTCATCAACACTCTGAAAGGTACACAGATAACAGAATGACTCCATATGTGCTTCGCAAACTACTACTGGTCTCCCAGGAATCGATCAAAGCGTAGACAGTTTGAGACATTACTCCCATCTGTAAAAGTCCGTATGGTGCCTGTTGTATTCAATCCCCATGAAATTTCTGTGTTTCATCGACACTCTGAACGTCCACAGATTACAGGAAGCCTTAAGATGTGTTTCGGAAACCACTACTGGTCTCCCAGTGAACGATGAAATCGTAGATTTTTTAAAACATAATTCCCATGGAGGAAATCCCTTATGGTGCCTGTTGTATTCCATCCCGATGCAATTTCTTTGTTTCATCAACACTCTGAAGGTGCACAGATTACACGAAGCCTCCAGATGTCCTTCGGAAACTACTACTGGTCTCCCAGGAATCGATCAAAGCGTAGACAGTTTGAGACATTACTCCCATTTAGAAAAGTCAGCATTGTGCCTGTTGTATTCAATCCTGATGCAATGTCTTTGTTTCATCATCACTCTGAATGTCCAAACATTACAGGAAGCCTCCAGATGTGCTTCGGAAACTACTACTGGCCTCCCAGGGTACGATCAAAGCGTAAACGGTTTGGGACATTACTTCCATGGTGGAAAGTCAGCATGGTGCCCGTTGTGTTCAATCCAGATGGAATTTCTTTGTTTCATCAACATTCTGAAGGACAACAGATTACAGAATGCCTCCAGATGTGCTTCAAAAACTACAATTGGACTTCCACGAATCGATCAAATCGTAGACAATTTTAAACATTACTCCCATGGCGAAAAATCCAAATGGTTACTGTTGTATTCAATCCCCATGAAATTTCTGAGTTTCATCGACACTCTGATCGTCCACAGATTACAGAATGACTCCACATGTGCTTCGAAAACTACTACTGGTCTCCCAGGAATCAATCAAATCGTAGACAGTTTGAGACGTTACTCCAATGTAGAAAAGAGAATGGTGCCTTTTGTATTCTAAAGTGATGCAAGTTCTGTGTTTCATCAACCCTCTGAACGTCCACAGATTACAAAATGCCTCCAGATGTGCTTCAAAAACTAGTACTGGACTTCCACGAATCGATCAAAGCGTAGACAATTTTAAACATTACTCCCATGGAGAAAAATCCAAATGGTGACTGTTGTATTCAATCCCCATGAAATATCTGTGTTTCATCGACACTCTGAACGTCAACAGACTATAGAATGCCTTAAGATGTGCTTCAAAAACTACTACTGGTCTCCCAGGGAACGATCAAAGCGTAGACATTGTGAGACATTACTCCCATGGAGAAAATCTCGCATGGTGCCTGTTGTATTCAATCCTGATGCAATTTCTGTGTTTCATCAACACTCTGATCGTTCCCAGATTACAGGAAGCCTCCAGATGTGCTTCGGAAACTACTACTGGTCTCCCAGGGTACGATCAAAACGTAAACGGTTTGAGACATTACTCCCATGGTGGAAAGTCCGCATGGTGCCTGATGTATTCAATCCAGATGCAATTTCTTTGTTTCATCAACATTCTGAACGTCCACAGATTACAGAATGCTTCCAGATGTGCTTTGGAAATTACTACTGGTCTCCCAGGAATCGATCAAATCGTAGACAGTTTGAGACTTTACTTACATGGAGAAAAGTCCGCATGGTGCCTGTTGTATTCAATCCAGATGGAATTTCTGTGTTTCATCAACACTCTGAAGTTGCACAGATTACAAGAAGCCTCCAGATGTTCTTCGAAACTACTACTGGTTTCCCAGGTATCGACCCAAGCCTAGACAGTATGAGACATTACTCCCGTAGAAAGAAATCCGCATGGTGCGTGTTGTATGCAATCCCGATGCAATTTCTGTGTTTCATCAACACTCTGAATGTCCACAGATTACAAGAAACCACCAGATGTGCTTCGGAAGGTACTACTGGTTTCCCAGGTATCGACCAAACCCTAGGCAGTTTGAGACATTACTCCCATGGAGAAAAGTCCGCATGGTGCATGTTGTAATCCATCCCGATGCAAATTGTCTGTTTCATCAACACTCTGAACGTCCACAGATTACAGGAAGCCTTCAGATGTACTTGGCAAACTACTACTGGTCTCCCAGGAATCGAGCAAATCGTAGACAGTTTGAGACATTACTCCCATGGAGAAAAGTCCGCATGGTTCCTGTTGTATTCAATCCCGATGCAATCTCTGTGTTTCATCTACACTCTGAACGTCCACAGATTACAGGAAGCCTTCAGATGTACTTCGAAAACTACTACTGGTCTCCCAGGATTCGATCAAAGCGTAGACAATTTGAGATATTGCTCCCATGGAGAAAAGACCACATGGTGCCTGTTGTATGCAATCCCGATGCAATTTCTCTGTTTCATCAACACTCTGAAGATCCACATACTTCAGAATTCCTCCAGATGTGCTCCGGAAACTACTACTGGTCTCCCAGGAATCGATCAAAGCGTAGACAGTTTGAGACATTACTGCCATCTAGAAAAGTCCGTATGGTGCCTGTTGTATTCAATCCCCATGAAATTTCTGTGTTTCATCGACACTCTGAACGTCCACAGATTACAGGAAGCCTTCAGATGTGCTTCGGAAACCACTACTGGTCTCCCAAGGAACGATCAAAGCGTAGACTTTTTAAAACATCATTCCCATGGAGGAAATCCCGTATGGTGCCTGTTGTATTCCATCCCGATGCAATTTCTTTGTTTCATCAACACTCTGAAGATGCACAGATTACAGGAAGCCTCCAGATGTCCTTCGGAAACTACTACTGGTCTCCCAGGAATCGATCAAAGCGTAGACAGTTTGAGACATTACTCCCATTTGGAAAAGTGAGCATTGTGCCTGTTGTATTCAATCCTGATGCAATGTCTTTGTTTCATCAACACTCTGAAAGACAACAGATTACAGAATGCCTCCAGATGTGCTTCGGAAACTACTACTGGTTTCCCAGGTATCAACCAAAGCCTAGACAGTTTGAGACATTACTCCCATGGAGAAGAGTCCTCATGGTGCATGTTGTAATCCATCCCGATGCAATTTCTCTCTTTCATCTACACTCTGAACGTCCACAGATTACAGAATGCCTCCAGATGTGCTTCGGAAACTACTACTGGTCTTCCAGGAATCGATCAAAGCGTAGACAAATTGAGACATTACTCCCAAGTAGATAAGTCCACATGGTGCCTGTTGTATTCAATCGCCATAAAATTTCTGTGTTTCATCAACACTCTGAACGTCCACAGATTACAGGAAGCTTCCAGATGTGCTTCGGAAACTAGTACTGGTCTCCCAGGGAACGATCAAAGCGTAAATAGTTTAAAACACTAGTCCCAGGGTGGAAAGTCTGCATGGCGCCTGTTGTAATCAATCCAGATACAATTTCTTTGTTTCATCAACATTCGGAAGGTCCACAGATAACAGAATGCCTCCAGATGTGCTTCAAAAACTACTACTGGACTTCCACGAATCGATCAAATCGTAGACAATTTTAAACATTTCTCCCATGGAGAAAAATCCAAATGGTGACTGTTGTATTCAATCCCCATGAAATTTCTGAGTTTCTGCGACACTCCGAAGGTCCACAGATTACAGAATGTCTCCAGATGTGCATCGGAAACTACTACTGGTCTCCCAGGAATCGATCAACGCGTAGAAAGTTTGACACATTACTCCCATGGAAAAAAGGCCTAAAGGTGCCTGTTGTATTCAATCCCGTTGCAATTTCTGTGTTGCATCTACACTCTGATCGTCCACAGATTACAGAATGCTTCCAGATGTGCTTCGGAAACTACTACTGGTCTTCGAGGTATCTATCAAAGCGTAGACAGTTTGTGACATTACTCCCATTGCGAAAAGTTTGCATCGTGCCTGAGGTATTCAATACCGATGCAATTTCTGTGTTTCAACAACACTCTAATTGTCATCAGATTACATCTACAGGTCTCCCAGGAATCAATCAAATCGTAGACAGTTTGCAACATTACTCCCATGGAGAAAAGTCAGCATGGTGACTGTTGTAATCAGTCCCGATGAAATTTCTGTGTTTCGTCATCACTCTGAAGGTCCACAGATGACAGCAAGCCTCCAGATGTGCTTCGTATACTACTAAAGGTCTCCCAGGAAATGATCAAAACGTAGGCACGTTGAGTTATTACTCCAATGGAGACAAGTCCGCATGGTGCCTGTTGTATTCAATCCTGATGCAATTTCTGGGTTTCATCAACATTCTGAACGTCCACTGATTACAGATTGCCTCCAGATGTGCTTCAAAAACTGCTACTGGTCTCCGAGGAATCGATGAAAGCGCAGGCAGTTTGAGACATTACTCCCATGGAGACAAGTCCGCATGGTGCCTGTTGTATTCAATCCCGATGCAATTTCTGTGTTTCATCAACACTCTGAAGGTCCACAGATTACAGCAAGCCTCCAGATGTGCTTCGTATACTACTACTGGTCTCCCAGGAATCGATCAAAACGTAGGCACGTTGATTTACTACTCCAATGGAGAAAAGTCCGCATGGTGCCTGTTGTATTCAATCCCGATGCAATTTCTCTAGTTCATCAAGACTCTGAACGTGCACACATTACAAGAAGCCTCCAGATGTGATCGGAAACTACTACTGGTCTACCCAGGAACCGACCAAAGCCTAGACTGTTTGAGACATTACTCCCATGGAGAAAAATCCACTTGGTGCGTGTTGTAATCAATCCCGATGCAATTTCTCTGTTTCATCAACACTCTGAAGATCCACAGATTACAGGAAGCCTCCAGATGTGCTTCTGGAACTACTACGGGTCTCGCAGGAATCGATCAAACCGTAGACAGTTTGAGACATTACTCCCATGGAGAAAAGTCCGCATTGTGCCTGTTGTATTCAATCCCGATGCAATTTTTTGTGTTTCATCTATTCTCTGAACGTCCACAGTTTACAGAATGACTCCAGATTTGCTTCGGAAACTAGCACTGGTCTCCCAATAATCGTTCATAGCGAAGACAGTTTGAGACCTTACTCACATGGTGAAAAGTTTGCATGGTGCCTGTTGTATTCAATCCCGATGCAATTTCTGTGTTTCATCAACATTCTGAAGGTCCGCAGATTACAGAATGCCTCCAGATGTGCTCCGGAAACTAATACTGGACTCCCAGGAATAGATCAAAGCGTAGACAGTTTGTGACATTAATCCCGTGGGGAGAAGTCCGCATAGTGCCTGTTGTATTCAATCCTGATGCAATTTCTGTGTTTCATCAACACTCCGAAAGTCCACAGGTTGTAGGAAGCCTCCACATGTGCTTCGGAAACTACTACTGATCTTACAGGAATCGATCAAGGCGTAGACAGTTTGAGACATTACTCCCATGGAGAAAAGTCAGCATGGTGCTTGGTGTATTCAATCCCATTGCAATTTCTGTGATTCGTCAACACTCTGAACGTCCACAGATTACAAGAAGCCTCCAGATGTGCTTTTGAAACTACTACTGGTCACCCAGGAATCGACCAAAGCCTAGACAGTTTGAGACATTACTCACATGGAGAAAAGTCCGCATGGTGCCTGTTGTAATCCATCCCGATGCAATTTCTCTGTTTTATCAACACACTGAAGGTCCACAGATTATAGGAAACCTCCAGATGTACTTCGGAAACTACTACTCGTCTCCCAGGAATCGATCAAAGCGTAGACAGTTTGAGACATTACTCCCATGGAGAATAGTTCACATGGTGCCTGTTGTATTCAATTACCGATGCAATTTCTGTGTTTCATCAACATTCTGAAGGACCACAGATTACAGAATGCCTTCAGATGTGCTTCGGAAACTACCACTGGTCTCAAAGGAATCGATCAAAGCGTAGACAGTTTGAGACAGTAATCCCATGGGGAAAAGTCCTCATGGTTTCTGTTGTATTCAATCCAGATGCAATTTCTGTATTCATCTACACTCTGAACGTCCACAGATTACAGAATGCCTCCAGATGTGCTCCGAAATCTAATACTGGTCTCAAAGGAATCGATCAAAGCGTAGACAGTTTGAGACATTACTCCCATGGAGAAAGGTCCGCATGGTGCCTGTTGTATCCAATCCCCATGAAGTGTCTGTGCTTTATCGACCCTCTGAACGTCCACAGATTACAGGAAGAGTCCAGATGTGCTTGGGAAACAATTACTGGTCTCCCTGGAATCGATCAAATCGTAGACAGTTTAGGACATTACTCCCATGGAGAAACGTACACATGGTGCTGGTTGTATTCATCCCGATGCAATTTCTGTGTTTCATCTACTCTCGAAAAATCCAGAGATTACAGAATGCCTCCAGATGTGCTTAGGAAACTACTACTGGTCTCCCAAGAATCGATCAAAGCGTAGAGAGCTAGAGACATTACTCCAATGGAGAAAAGTCCGCATGGTGCCTCTTGTATTCAATCCCGCTGCAATTTCTGAACTTCATCTACACTCTGAAAGTCCACAGATTACAGAATAACTCCAGATGTGCTTCAAAAACTGCTACTGGTCTCCGGGGTATCGATCAAAGAGTAGATAGTTTGAGACATTACTCCCATGGAGACAAGTAAGCATGGTGCCTGTTGTATTCAATCCCGATGCAATTTCTGCGTAACATCAACACTCTGGAGGTCCACAGATTACAGCGAGCTTCCAGATGTGCTTCGTATACTACTACTGGTCTCCCAGGAATCGATAAAAACGTATGCACGTTGAGTTATTACTCCAATGTAGAAAAGTCCGCATGCTGCCTGTTGTATTCAATCCTGATGCAATTTCTGGGTTTCATCAACATTCTGAACGTCCACTGATTACAGAATGCCTCCAGATGTGCTTCGGAAACTCCTACTGGTGTCCCAGGGAACGATCAAAACCTAGACAGTATGAGACATTACTCCCATGGAGAAAAGTTCACATGGTGCCAGTTGTATTCAATCCCGATGCAATTTCTGTGTATCATCAACATTCTGAAGGACCACAGATTACAGAATGCCTTCCGATGTGCTTCGGAAACTACTACTGGTCTCAAAGGAATCGATCAAAGCGTAGACAGTTTGAGAAATTACTCCCATGGAGAAAAGTCTGCATGGTGTCTGTTGTACGCAAACTCGATGCAATTTCTGTGTTGCATCAACACTCTGAATTTCCACAGATTACAGAATGACTCTAGATGTGCTTTGGAAACTACTACTAGTCTCCCAGGAATCAATCAAATCGTAGAAAGTTTGAGACATTACTCCCCTGGAGAAAAACCCGCATGGTGCCAGTAGTATTCAATCCTGATGCAATTCCTGTGTTTCATCAACATTATGAACGTCCACAGATTACAGGAAGCCACCAGATGTGCTTCGGAAACTACTACTGGTGTCCCAGGGAATGATCAAATCTTAGACAGTATGAGACATTACTCCCATGGAGAAAAGTTCACATGGTGCCTGTTGTAATGAATCCCGATGTAATTTCTGTGTTTCGTCAACACTCTGAACGTCCACAGATTACAGGAAGCCTCCAGATGTGCTTCGGAAACTACTACTGGTCTCCCAGGAATCGATAACTTCCTAGACACTTTGGGACATTAGTCCCATGGAGAGAAGCATGCATGGTGCTGGTTGTATTCCATCTCGATGCAATTAATGTGTTTCATCAACACTCTACGCGTCCACAGATTGCAGGAAGCCTCCAGATGTGCTTCGGAAAGTACTAATGGTCTCCCAGGAATCGATGAAAGCGTAGAGAGGTA
The DNA here is from genome assembly GCF_023897955.1 of Schistocerca gregaria. Taxonomy (NCBI): domain Eukaryota; kingdom Metazoa; phylum Arthropoda; class Insecta; order Orthoptera; family Acrididae; genus Schistocerca; species Schistocerca gregaria. The sequence continues at coordinate 13,155,943 of NC_064920.1, forward strand.
GAGACATTACTCCAATGGAGAAAAGTCCGCATGGTGCCTGTTGTATTCAATCAAGTTGCAATATCTGTACTTCATCTACACTCTGAACGTCCACAGATTACAGAATGCCTCCAGATGTGCTTCAAAAACTGCTACTGGTCTCCGAGGAATCGATCAAAGCGCAGGCAGTTTGAGACATTACTCCCACGGAGACCGCATGGTGCCTGTTGTATTCAATCCCGATGCAATTTCTGTGTTTCATCAACACTCTGAAGGTCCACAGATTACAGCAAGCCTACAGATGTGCTTCGTATACTACTACTGGTCTCCCAGGAATCGATCAAAACGTAGGCACGTTGAGTTACTACTCCAATGGAGAAAAGTCCGCATGGTGCCTGTTGTATTCAATCCCGATGCAATTTCTCTGGTTCATCAAGACTCTGAACGTGCACACATTACAAGAAGCCTCCAGATGTGATCGGAAACTACTACTGGTCTACCCAGGAACCGACCAAAGCCTAGACTGTTTGAGACATTACTCCCATGGAGAAAAATCCACATGGTGCGTGTTGTAATCAATCCCGATGCAATTTCTCTGTTTCATCAACACTCTGAAGATCCACAGATTACAGGAAGCCTCCAGATGTGCTTCTGGAACTACTACGGGTCTCGCAGGAATCGATCAAACCGTAGACAGTTTGAGACATTACTCCCATGGAGAAAAGTCCGCATTGTGCCTGTTGTATTCAATCCCGATGCAATTTTTTGTGTTTCATCTATTCTCTGAACGTCCACAGTTTACAGAATGACTCCAGATTTGCTTCGGAAACTAGCACTGGTCTCCCAATAATCGTTCATAGCGAAGACAGTTTGAGACCTTACTCACATGGTGAAAAGTTTGCATGGTGCCTGTTGTATTCAATCCCGATGCAATTTCTGTGTTTCATCAACATTCTGAAGGTCCGCAGAATACAGAATGCCTCCAGATGTGCTCCGGAAACTAATACTGGACTCCCAGGAATAGATCAAAGCGTAGACAGTTTGTGACATTAATCCCGTGGAGAGAAGTCCGCATAGTGCCTGTTGTATTCAATCCTGATGCAATTTCTGTGTTTCACCAACACTCCGAAAGTCCACAGGTTATAGGAAGCCTCCACATGTGCTTCGGAAACTACTACTGATCTTACAGGAATCGATCAAGGCGTAGACAGTTTGAGACATTACTCCCATGGAGAAAAGTCAGCATGGTGCTTGGTGTATTCAATCCCATTGCAATTTCTGTGATTCGTCAACACTCTGAACGTCCACAGATTACAAGAAGCCTCCAGATGTGCTTTTGAAACTACTACTGGTCACCCAGGAATCGACCAAAGCCTAGACAGTTTGAGACATTACTCACATGGAGAAAAGTCCGCATGGTGCCTGTTGTAATCCATCCCGATGCAATTTCTCTGTTTTATCAACACACTGAAGGTCCACAGATTATAGGAAACCTCCAGATGTACTTCGGAAACTACTACTCGTCTCCCAGGAATCGATCAAAGCGTAGACAGTTTGAGTAGTTACTCCCATATAGAAAAGTCCGCATGGTGCCTGTTGTATTCAGTCCTGATGCAATTTCTGTGTTTCATCAACATTCTGAAGGTCCACAGATTATAGGACGCCTCCAGATGTGCTTCGGAAACTACTACTGATCTTACAGGAATCGATCAAAGTGTAGACAGATGAGACATTACTCCTATGGAGAAAAGTCCGCATGGGTCTTGTTGTATTCAATCCCATTGCAATTTCTGTGTTTCATCAACACTCTGAACGTCCACAGATTACAACAAGCCTCCAGATGTGCTTCGGAAACTACTACTGGTCACCCAGGAATCGACCAAAGCCTAGACAGTTTGAGTAGTTACTCCCATGGAGAAAAGTCTGCATGGTTCCTGTTGTACGCAATCCCGATGCAATTTCTGTGTTTCATCATCATTCTGAAAGTCCACAATTTATAGGAAGCCTCCAGATGTGCTTCGGAAGCTACTACTGATCTTACAGGAATCGATCAAAGCGTAGACAGATGAGACATTACTCCTATGGAGAAAAGTCTGCATGGTGCTTGTTGTATTCAATCCCATTGCAATTTATGTGTTTCATCAACACTCTGAACGTCCACAGATTACAAGAAGCCTCTAGATGTGCTTCGGAAACTACTACTGGTCACCCAGGAATCGACCAAAGCCTAGACAGTTTGAGAAATTACTCCCATGGAGAAAAGTCTGCATGGTTCCTTTTGTACGCAGTCCCGATGCAATTTCTGTGTTTCATCATCATTCTGAAAGTCCACAATTTATAGGAAGCCTCCAGATGTGCTTCGGAAGCTACTACTGATCTTACAGGAATCGATCAAAGCGTAGACAGATGAGACATTACTCCTATGGAGAAAAGTCCGCATGGTGCTTGTTGCATTCATTCCCATTGCAATTTATGTGTTTCATCAACACTCTGAACGTCCACAGATTACAAGAAGCCTCTAGATGTGCTTCGGAAACTACTACTGGTCACCCAGGAATCGACCAAAGCCTAGACAGTTTGAGAAATTACTCCCATGGAGAAAAGTCTGCATGGTTCCTTTTGTACGCAGTCCCGATGCAATTTCTGTGTTTCATCATCATTCTGAAAGTCCACAATTTATAGGAAGCCTCCAGATGTGCTTCGGAAGCTACTACTGATCTTACAGGAATCGATCAAAGCGTAGACAGATGAGACATTACTCCTATGGAGAAAAGTCCGCATGGGTCTTGTTGTATTCAATCCCATTGCAATTTATGTGTTTCATCAACACTCTGAACGTCCACAGATTACAACAAGCCTCCAGATGTGCTTCGGAAACTACTACTGGTCACCCAGGAATCGACCAAAGCCTAGACAGTTTGAGAAATTACTCCCGTGGAGAAAAGTCTGCATGGTTCCTTTTGTACGCAATCCCGATGCAATTTCTGTGTTTCATCAACACTATGAAGGTCAACAGATTAGAGAATGCTTCCAGATGTGCTTCGGAAACTACTATTGGTCTCCCAGGAATCTATCAAATCCTAGATAGTTTGAGACATTACTCCCATTGAGAAAAACCCGCATGTTGCCTGTTGTATTCAATCCTCAATCAATTCCTGTGTTTCATCAACATTCTCAATGTCCACAGATTACAGGAAGCCTCCAGATGTGCTTCGGAAACTACTACAGGTGTCCCAGGGAACGATCAAAACGTAGACAGTATGAGACATTACTCCCATGGAGAATAGTTCACATGGTGCCTGTTGTATTCAATTACCGATGCAATTTCTGTGTTTCATCAACATTCTGAAGGACCACAGATTATAGGACGCCTCCAGATGTGCTTCGGAAACTACTACTGATCTTACAGGAATCGATCAAAGTGTAGACAGATGAGACATTACTCCTATGGAGAAAAGTCCGCATGGGTCTTGTTGTATTCAATCCCATTGCAATTTCTGTGTTTCATCAACACTCTGAACGTCCACAGATTACAACAAGCCTCCAGATGTGCTTCGGAAACTACTACTGGTCACCCAGGAATCGACCAAAGCCTAGACAGTTTGAGTAGTTACTCCCATGGAGAAAAGTCTGCATGGTTCCTGTTGTACGCAATCCCGATGCAATTTCTGTGTTTCATCATCATTCTGAAAGTCCACAATTTATAGGAAGCCTCCAGATGTGCTTCGGAAGCTACTACTGATCTTACAGGAATCGATCAAAGCGTAGACAGATGAGACATTACTCCTATGGAGAAAAGTCTGCATGGTGCTTGTTGTATTCAATCCCATTGCAATTTATGTGTTTCATCAACACTCTGAACGTCCACAGATTACAAGAAGCCTCTAGATGTGCTTCGGAAACTACTACTGGTCACCCAGGAATCGACCAAAGCCTAGACAGTTTGAGAAATTACTCCCATGGAGAAAAGTCTGCATGGTTCCTTTTGTACGCAGTCCCGATGCAATTTCTGTGTTTCATCATCATTCTGAAAGTCCACAATTTATAGGAAGCCTCCAGATGTGCTTCGGAAGCTACTACTGATCTTACAGGAATCGATCAAAGCGTAGACAGATGAGACATTACTCCTATGGAGAAAAGTCCGCATGGTGCTTGTTGCATTCATTCCCATTGCAATTTATGTGTTTCATCAACACTCTGAACGTCCACAGATTACAAGAAGCCTCTAGATGTGCTTCGGAAACTACTACTGGTCACCCAGGAATCGACCAAAGCCTAGACAGTTTGAGAAATTACTCCCATGGAGAAAAGTCTGCATGGTTCCTTTTGTACGCAGTCCCGATGCAATTTCTGTGTTTCATCATCATTCTGAAAGTCCACAATTTATAGGAAGCCTCCAGATGTGCTTCGGAAGCTACTACTGATCTTACAGGAATCGATCAAAGCGTAGACAGATGAGACATTACTCCTATGGAGAAAAGTCCGCATGGGTCTTGTTGTATTCAATCCCATTGCAATTTATGTGTTTCATCAACACTCTGAACGTCCACAGATTACAACAAGCCTCCAGATGTGCTTCGGAAACTACTACTGGTCACCCAGGAATCGACCAAAGCCTAGACAGTTTGAGAAATTACTCCCGTGGAGAAAAGTCTGCATGGTTCCTTTTGTACGCAATCCCGATGCAATTTCTGTGTTTCATCAACACTATGAAGGTCAACAGATTAGAGAATGCTTCCAGATGTGCTTCGGAAACTACTATTGGTCTCCCAGGAATCTATCAAATCCTAGATAGTTTGAGACATTACTCCCATTGAGAAAAACCCGCATGTTGCCTGTTGTATTCAATCCTCAATCAATTCCTGTGTTTCATCAACATTCTCAATGTCCACAGATTACAGGAAGCCTCCAGATGTGCTTCGGAAACTACTACAGGTGTCCCAGGGAACGATCAAAACGTAGACAGTATGAGACATTACTCCCATGGAGAATAGTTCACATGGTGCCTGTTGTATTCAATTACCGATGCAATTTCTGTGTTTCATCAACATTCTGAAGGACCACAGATTACAGAATGCCTTCAGATGTGCTTCGGAAACTACCACTGGTCTCAAAGGAATCGATCAAAGCGTAGACAGTTTGAGACAGTAATCCCATGGGGAAAAGTCCTCATGGTTTCTGTTGTATTCAATCCAGATGCAATTTCTGTATTCATCTACACTCTGAACGTCCACAGATTACAGAATGCCTCCAGATGTGCTCCGAAATCTAATACTGGTCTCAAAGGAATCGATCAAAGCGTAGACAGTTTGAGACATTACTCCCATGGAGAAAGGTCCGCATGGTGCCTGTTGTATCCAATCCCCATGAAGTGTCTGTGCTTTATCGACCCTCTGAACGTCCACAGATTACAGGAAGAGTCCAGATGTGCTTGGGAAACAATTACTGGTCTCCCTGGAATCGATCAAATCGTAGACAGTTTAGGACATTACTCCCATGGAGAAACGTACACATGGTGCTGGTTGTATTCATCCCGATGCAATTTCTGTGTTTCATCTACTCTCGAAAAATCCAGAGATTACAGAATGCCTCCAGATGTGCTTAGGAAACTACTACTGGTCTCCCAAGAATCGATCAAAGCGTAGAGAGCTAGAGACATTACTCCAATGGAGAAAAGTCCGCATGGTGCCTCTTGTATTCAATCCCGCTGCAATTTCTGAACTTCATCTACACTCTGAAAGTCCACAGATTACAGAATAACTCCAGATGTGCTTCAAAAACTGCTACTGGTCTCCGGGGTATCGATCAAAGAGTAGATAGTTTGAGACATTACTCCCATGGAGACAAGTAAGCATGGTGCCTGTTGTATTCAATCCCGATGCAATTTCTGCGTATCATCAACACTCTGGAGGTCCACAGATTACAGCGAGCTTCCAGATGTGCTTCGTATACTACTACTGGTCTCCCAGGAATCGATAAAAACGTATGCACGTTGAGTTATTACTCCAATGTAGAAAAGTCCGCATGCTGCCTGTTGTATTCAATCCTGATGCAATTTCTGGGTTTCATCAACATTCTGAACGTCCACTGATTACAGAATGCCTCCAGATGTGCTTCGGAAACTCCTACTGGTGTCCCAGGGAACGATCAATACCTAGACAGTATGAGACATTACTCCCATGGAGAAAAGTTCACATGGTGCCAGTTGTATTCAATCCCGATGCAATTTCTGTGTATCATCAACATTCTGAAGGACCACAGATTACAGAATGCCTTCCGATGTGCTTCGGAAACTACTACTGGTCTCAAAGGAATCGATCAAAGCGTAGACAGTTTGAGAAATTACTCCCATGGAGAAAAGTCTGCATGGTGTCTGTTGTACGCAAACTCGATGCAATTTCTGTGTTGCATCAACACTCTGAATTTCCACAGATTACAGAATGACTCTAGATGTGCTTTGGAAACTACTACTGGTCTCCCAGGAATCAATCAAATCGTAGAAAGTTTGAGACATTACTCCCCTGGAGAAAAACCCGCATGGTGCCAGTAGTATTCAATCCTGATGCAATTCCTGTGTTTCATCAACATTATGAACGTCCACAGATTACAGGAAGCCACCATATGTGCTTCGGAAACTACTACTGGTGTCCCAGGGAATGATCAAATCTTAGACAGTATGAGACATTACTCCCATGGAGAAAAGTTCACATGGTGCCTGTTGTAATGAATCCCGATGTAATTTCTGTGTTTCGTCAACACTCTGAACGTCCACAGATTACAGGAAGCCTCCAGATGTGATCGGAAACTACTACTGGTCTACCCAGGAACCGACCAAAGCCTAGACTGTTTGAGACATTACTCCCATGGAGAAAAATCCACATGGTGCGTGTTGTAATCAATCCCGATGCAATTTCTCTGTTTCATCAACACTCTGAAGATCCACAGATTACAGGAAGCCTCCAGATGTGCTTCTGGAACTACTACGGGTCTCGCAGGAATCGATCAAACCGTAGACAGTTTGAGACATTACTCCCATGGAGAAAAGTCCGCATTGTGCCTGTTGTATTCAATCCCGATGCAATTTTTTGTGTTTCATCTATTCTCTGAACGACCACAGATTACAGAATGACTCTAGATGTGCTTTGGAAAATACTACTGGTCTCCCAGGAATCAATCAAATCGTAGACAGTTAGAGACATTACTCCCATGGAGAAAAGTCTGCATGGTGCCTGTTGTATTGAATGCTGATGCAATTTCTGTGTTTTACCAACACTCTGAATGTCCACAGATTACAGAATGCCTCCAGATGTGCTTCGGAAACTACTACCGGTCTCCCAGGAATCGAACATATCATAGACAGTTTGAGACATTACTCCCATGGAGAAAAGTTCGCAAGGTGCCTGTTGTCCCCAATCCCCATGAAGTGTCTGTGTTTTATCGACACTCTGAACGTCCAAAGATTACAGGAAGCCTCCAGTTGTGCTTCGTATACTACTACTGGTCTCCCAGGAATCGATCAAAACGTAAGCACGTTGAGTTATTACTCCAATGGAGAAAAGTCCGCATGGTGCCTGTTGTATTCAATCCCGATGCAATTTCTCTGTTTCATCAAGACTCTGAACGTGCACACATTACAAGAAGCCTCCAGATGTGATCGGAAACTACTACTGGTCTACCCAGGAACCGACCAAAGCCTACACTGTTTGAGAAATTACTCCCATGGAGAAAAATCCACATGGTGCGTGTTGTAATCAATCCCGATGCAATTTCTCTGTTTCATCAACACTCTGAAGATCCACAGATTACAGGAAGCCTCCAGATGTGCTTCTGGAACTACTACGGGTCTCCCAGGAGTCGATCAAACCGTAAGCAGTTTGAGACATTACTCCCATGGAGAAAAGTCCGCATTGTGCCTGTTGTATTCAATCCCGATGCAATTTTTTGTGTTTCATCTATTCTCTCAACGTCCACAGTTTACAGAATGACGCCAGATTTGCTTCGGAAACTAGCACTGGTCTCCCAGGAACCATTCATAGCGAAGACAGTTTGAGGCCTTACTCCCATGGAGAAAAGTCCGCATTGTGCCTCTTGTATTCAATCCCGCTGCAATTTCTGAACTTCATCTACAGTCTGAACGTCCACAGATTACAGAATACCTCCAGATGTGCTTCAAAAACTGCTACTGGTCTCCGGGGAATCGATCAAAGAGTAGACAGTTTGAGACATTACTCCCATGGAGACAAGTAAGCATGGTGCCTGATGTATTCAATCCCGATGCAATTTCTGTGTTTCATCAACACTCTGAAGGTCCACAGATTACAGCAAGCCTCAAGATGTGCTTCGTATACTACTACTGGTCTCCCAGGAATCAATCAAAGCATAGACAGTTTGAGACATTACTCCCGAGGGGAAAAGCCGGCATGGTGCTTGTTAAATTCAATCCCATTGCAATTTCTGTGTTTCATCAACACTCTGAACGTCCACAGATTACAAGAAGCCTCCAGATGTGCTTCGGAAACTTCTACTGGTCTGCCAGTAATCGACCAAAGTCTAGGCAGTTTGAGAAATTACTCCCATGGAGAAAAGTCTGCAAGGTGCCTTTTGTACGCAATTCCGATTCAATTTCAGTGTTTCATCAACACTATGAATTTCCACAGTTTACAGAATGCCTTCAGATGTGCTTCGGAAACTACCACTGGTCTCCCAGGAATCGATCATATCCTAGACAGTTTTAGACATTATACCCATGGAGAAAAGTCCGCATGGTGCCTGTTGTACCCAATCCCCATGAAGTGTCTGTGCTTTCTCGACACTCTGAACGTCCACAGATTACAGGAAGCATCCAGATGTGCTTGGTATACTACTACTGGTCTCCCAGGAATCGATCAAAGCGTATGAGTTTGAGACATTACTCCCATGGAGAAAAGCCCGCACGGTGCCCGTTGTATTCAATCCTGATGCAATTCCTATGTTTCATCAACATTCTAAATCTCCACAGCTTAAAGGAAGCCTCTAGATGTGCTTCGGAAACTACAACTGGTCTCTCAGGAATCGATCAAAGCGTAGTCAGATTGAGACATTTCTCCCATGGAGTAAAGTATGCATGGTGCCTGTTGTAATCAATAGTGATGCAATTTCTGTGTTTCATCAACACTCTGAAGGTCCACAGATTACAGCTAGCCTCAGGATGTGCTTCGGGCTGTACTAGTGTTCACCCAGGAAGTGATCAAAACGTAGGCACGTAGAGATATTACTCCAATGGAGAAAAGTCCTCATGGTGCCTGTTGTATTCAATCCCGATGCAATTTCTGTGTTTCATCAAGACTCTGAACGTCCACAGATTACATGGCATCCAGATGTGATCGGAAACTACTACTGGTCTCCCAGGAATCGACCAAAGCTAAACAGTTTGAGACATTGCACCCATGGAGAAAAGTCCGCATTGTGCCTGTTGTAATCAATCTCGATGAAATTTCTGTTATTCATCAACACTCTGAACGTCCACAGATTACAGGAAGCCTCCAGATGTGCTTCCGAAACTACCACTGGTCCCGCAGGAATCGATAAAATCCTAGACACTTTGGGACATTAGTCCCATGGAGAAAAGCCTGCATGGATCTAGTTGTATTCCATCTCGATGCATTTTCTCTGTTTCATCAACAATCTAAACATCCACAGATTACAGGAAGCCTCCAGATTTGCTTTGGAAACTACTACTGGTCTCCCAGGGATCGATCAAAGCGTAGAGAGTTAGAGACGTTACTCCAATGGAGAAAAGTCCGCATGGAGCCTGTTGTATTCAATCCTGTTGCAATTTCTGTACTTCATCTACACTGTGTAGGTCCACAGATTACAGGAAGCCTCCAGATGTGCTTCGGGAACTACTACTGGTCTCCCAGGAATCTATAAACAGTTCGAGACATTACTCCCATGGAGAAATATCCGCATTGTACCTGTTGTATTCAATCGCGAGGCAATTTCTGTGTTTCATCTATTCTCTGAACGTCCACAGTTTAAAGAATGCCTCCAGATGTGCTTCGGAAACTAGTACTGGTCTCTCAGGAATCCTTCATAGCGAAGACAATTTGAGACATTACTCCCATGGAGAAAAGTCTGCAAGGTGCCTTTTGTACGCAATTCCGATGCAATTTCATTGTTTCATCAACACTCTGAATTTCCACAGATTACAGAATGCCTCCAGATGTGCAGCGGAAACTATTACTGGTCTTCCAGGAATCGATCATATCCTAGACAGTTTTAGACATTACACCCATGGAGAAAAGCCCGCATGGTGCCCATTGTATTCAATCCTGATGCAATTCCTATGTTTCATCAACATTCTAAATGTCCACAGCTTAAAGGAAGCCTCCAGATGTGCTTCGGAAACTACAACTGGTCTCTCAGGAATCGATCAAAGCGTAGAGAGATTGAGACATTTCTCCCATGGAGAAAAGTATGCATGGTGCCTGTTGTAATCAATAGTGATGCAATTTATGTGTTTCATTAACACTCTGAACGTCCACAGAATACAGGAAGCCTCCAGATGAGCTTCGGAAACTACTGCTGGTCTCCCAGAAATCGATCTAAGCCTAGACAATTTGAGACATTTCTCCCATGGAGGAAAGTTCACATGGTGCATGTTGAATTCAATCCCGATGCAATTTCTGTGTTTCATCAACATTCTGAAGGACCACAGATTACAGAATGACTCCAGATGAGTTTCCCAAACTACTACTGGTCTCCGAGAATCGATCAAAGCGTAGACAGTTTTTGATATTACTCCCATGGAGAAAAGTCCGCATGATGCCTGTTGTATTCAATCCCGATGCAATTTTTGTGTTTCATCAACACTCTGATCGTCCACAGATTACAGGAAGCCTCCAAATGTTCTTCTGAAACTAATACCGGTCTCCCAGGAATCGATAAAATTCCTTACAATTTGAGACATTACTCCCATGGAGAAAAGCATGCATCGTGCCTGTTGTATTCCATCTCGATGCAATTTCTGAGTTTCATCAACACTCTGAATTTCCACAGATTACAGAATGCCTCCAGATGTGCTTCGGAAACTACTACTGGTCTCCCAGGAATCGATCAAAGCCCAGGTGTGTTTCGGAAACTACTACTGGTCTCCCAGGAATCGACCAAAGACTAGACAGTTTGACAAATTACTCAAATGCAGAAAAGTCCGCATTGTGCTTGTGTTATTCAATCCCGATGCAATTTCTGTGTTTCATCTATTCTCTGAACGTCCACAGATTACTGAATGCCTCCAGATGTGCTTCGGAAACTACTACTGGTCCCCCAGGAATCAATCAAAGCGTAGACAGTTTGAGACGTTACTCGCATGGAGAAAAGCCCGCAAGGTTCCTGTTGTATTAAATCCTGATGCAATTTCTCTGTTTCATCAAGACTCTGAACGTGCACAGATTACGAGAAGCCTCCTGATGTGTTCGGAAACTACTACTGGTCTCTCAGGAACCGACCAAAGCCTAGACTGTTTGAGACATTACTCCCACGGAGAAATGTCCACATGGTGGCTGTTGTAATCAATCCCAATGCAATTTCTCTGTTTCATCAACACTCTGAAGGTCCGCAGATTACGGGAAGCCTACAGATGTGCTTCGGGAACTACAACTGGTCTCCCAGGAATCGATCAAACCGTAGACAGTTTGAGACATTACTCTCATGGAGAAAAGTCCGTATTGTGCCTGTTGTATTCAATTCCGATGCAATTTCTGGGTTTCATCTATTCTCTGAACGTCCACAATGTGCAGAATGCCTCCAGATGTGCTTCGGAAACTAGTACTGGTCTCCCAGGAATCGTTCATAGCGAAGACAGTTTGACACATTACTCCCATGGTGAAAAGTTCGCATGTTGCGTGTTGTATTGAATCCCAATGCAATTTCTGTTTTTCATCAACATTCTTAATGTCCGCAGATTACAGAATGCTTCCAGATGTGCTACGGAAACTACTACTGGACTCCCAGGAATAGATCAAAGCGTAGACAGTTTGAGACATTACTCCCATGGAGAGAAGTCTGCATGGTGCCTGTTGTATTCAATCCCGATGCAATTTCTGTGTTTCATCAACACTCTGAACGTCCACAGATTACTGAATGCCTCCAGATGTGCTTCGGAAACTACTACTGGTCCCTTAGGAATCAATGAAAGCGTAGACAGTTTGAAACGTTGCTCCCATGGAGAAAAGTCCGAATGGTGGCTGTTGTATTCAATCCTGATGCAATTTATGTGTTTCATCAACATTCTGAACGTCCACAGATTATAGGTAGCCTCCAGAAGTGCTCCGGAAGCTAATACTGATCTTACAGGACTCGATCAAAGCGTAGACAGTTTGAGACATTACTCCCACGGAGAAAAGTCAGCATGGGGCTTGTTGTATTGAATCCCATTGCAATTTCTGTGTTTCATCAACACTCTGAACGTCCACAGATTACAGAATGACTCTAGATGTGCTTTGGAGAATACTACTGGTCTCTCAGGAATCAATCAAATTGTAGACAGTTAGAGACATTACTCACATTGAGGAAAGTCTGCATGGTGCCTGTTGTATTCAATACTGATGCACTTTCTGTGTTTTATCAATACTCGCAACGTCCACAGATTACAGAATGCCTACAGATGTGCTTCGGAAACTAATCCTAGTCTCCCAGGAATCAATCAAAGCATAGACAGTTTGAGGCATTACTCCGAAGAAGAAAAGTCGGCATGGTGCCTGTTGTATTCAATCCCGATGCAATTTCTGTGTTTCATCAACATTCTGAAGGTCCACAGATTACAGAATGCCTCCAGATGTGCTTCGGAAACTACTACTGGTCTCCCAGGAATAGATCAAAGCGTAGACAGTTTGAGACATTACTCCCATGGAGAGAAGTCCGCATGGTGCCTGTTGTATTCAATCCCGATGCAATTTCTGTTTTTCATCAACACTCTGAAAGTCCACAGATTACAGGAATTCTCCAGATGTGCTTCGGAAACTACTACTGGTGTCCTAGGAAACGATCAAAACGTAGACAATTTTAGACATTACTCCCATCGAGAAAAGTCCGCATGGTGCTTGTTGTGTTCAATCCCATTGCAATTTCTGTATTCCATCAACACTCTGAACGTCCACACGTTACAAGAAGCCTCCAGATGTGCTTGGGAAACTACTACTGCTCTCCCAGGAATCGATCAAAGCCTAGACAGTTTGACAAATTACTCAAATGGAGAAAAGTCCGCATGGTGCCTGTTGTAATCCATCCCGATGCAATTTCTGTTTTTCATCAACACTCAGAACGTCCACAGATTACAGAATGCCTCTAGATGTGCTTCAGAAACTACTACTGGTCTCCCAGAATCAATCAAAGCGTAGACAGTTTGAGCCGTTACTCCCATGGAGAAAAGTCCGTATGGTGCCTGTTGTATTCAATCCTGATGCAATCCCTGTGTTTCATCAACACACTGAATGTCCACAGATTATAGGAAGCCTCCAGATGTGCTTCGGAAACTACTACTCGTCTAACAGGAATCGATCAAAGCGTAGACAGATTGAGTAATTTGTCCCATGGAGAAAAGTCCTAATGGTTCCTGTTGTACTCAATGCAGATGCAATTTCTGTTTTCATCTACACTCTGAACGTCCACAGATTACAGAATGCCTCCAGATGTGCTCCGGAAACTAATACTGGTCTCCCAGGAATCGATCCAAGCGTAGACAGTTTGAGACATGACTCGCATGGAGAATAGTTCGCATGGTGCCTGTTGTATTCAATGCTGATGCAATTTCTGTGTTTCATCAACATTCTGAAGGTCCACAGATTACAGAATGCGTCCAGATGTGCTTCGGAAGCTACTACTGGTCTCCCAGGAATAGTTCAAAGCGTATCAGTTTGAGACAATATTCCCATGGGGAAAAGCTCGCATGGTGCCCGTTGTATTCAATCCTGATGCAATTCCTATGTTTCATCAACATTCTGAACGTCCACAGACTGCAGCAAGCCTCCAGATGTGCTTTGGAATTTACTACTGGTCTCCCAGGAATCGATCAAATCCCAGACAGATTAAGACATTACTCCCATTAAGAAAAGTCCGTATGGTGCCTGTAGTATCCAATCCCCATGACATTTCTGTGCTTTATGGACACTCTGAAGTTCCACAGATTACAGGAAGACTCCAGATGTGCTTGGGAAACAACAACTGGTCTACCAGGAATAGATCGAAGCGTAGACAGTTTCAGTCATTACTCTCATTGAAAAACGTCCGCATGGTGCCTGTTGTATTCAATCCTGATGCAATTTCTGTGTTTCATGTACACTCAGAAGGTCCAAAGATTACTGAATGCCACCAGTTGTGCTTCGGAAACTATTACTGGTCTTCCAGGGAAGGATCAAAGCGTAGGCAGTTTGAGACATTACTCCCATGGAGAAAAGTCCGCACGGTGCCTGTTGTATACAATCCCGATTCATTTTCTATGTTTCATTAACACTCTGAAGGTCCACAGATTACAAACTGCCTCATGATGTGCTTGGGAAACTGCTATTTGTCTTTTAGGTAACGATCAAAGCGTAGACGGTTTGAGACATTACTCCAATTGAGAAATGTCCGCATTGTGCTTGTTGTATTCAATCACGATGCAATTTCTGTGTTTCATCAACGCTCTCATGGTCCACAGATTGCAGAATGTCTCCAGATGTGCTTCGGAAACTAATACTGGTCTTCCAATGAACGATCTAAGCGTAGACAGTTGATACATTACTCCCATGGAGTAACGTCCGCATGGTGCCTGTTGTATTCAATCCTGATGCAATTTTTGTTTCATCAACACTCTGAAGGTCCAAAGATTACAGAATGCCTCCAGTTGTGCTTTGTAAACCACTACTGGCCTCCCAGGAATTGATCAAAGCATAGACAGTTTGAGACATTACTCCCATGGAGAAAATTCCGCATGGTGCCTGTTGAATTCAATCCCGATTCAATTTTTTGTTTCATCAACACTCTGAAGGTCCACAGATTACAGAATGCCTCCAGATGGGCTTCGGAAACTACTACTTGTCTCCCAGGTATCGATCAAAGCGTAGTCAGTTTGAGACATTACTCCCATGGAGAAAAAACCGCATGGTGCCTGCTGTATTCAATCCCGATGCAATTTCTGTGTTTCATCAACACTCTGAAGGTCCACAGATTACAGAATGCCTCCAGATGTGCTTAGGAATCTAATACTGGTTTTCCAGGGAACAATCAAAGTATAGACAGTTCAGACATTACTCCCATTGAGAAAAGTCCGCATGGTGCCTGTTGTATACAATCCCGACGCAATATCTGTGTTTCATCAACACTCTGAAGGTCCAAAGATTACTGAATGCCTGCAATTGTGCTTTGTAAACTAATACTGGTCTTCCAGGAAACGATCAAAGCGTAGACAGTTTGAGAGGTTACTCCCATGGAGAAAAGTCAGCATAGTGCCTGTTGTATTCAATCCCGTGGCAATTTTTATGTTTCATCAACACTCTGAAGGTCCACAGATTACAGAATGCCTCCAGATGTGCTTCGGAAATTGTTACCGGTCTCCCAGAGATCGATCAAAGCGTAGACAGTTTGAGACATTACTCCCATGGAGAAAAGTCAGCATAGTGCCTGTTGTATTCAATCCCAATTAAATTTCCGTGTTTCATCAACACTCTGAAGGTCCACAGATTACAGGATGTCTCCAGATGAGCTTCGGAATCTAATACTGGTCTTCCAGGGAACAATCAAAGTGTAGACAGTGTCAGACATTACTCCCATTGAGAAAACTCCGCATGGTGAATGTTGTATACAATCCCGACGCAATATCTGTGTTTCATCAACACTCTGAAGGTCCAAAGATTACTGAATGCCTCCAGTTGTGCTTTGTAAATTAATACTGGTCTTCCAGGGAACGATCAAAGCGTAGACAGTTTGAGAGGTTACTTCCATGGAGAAAAGTCAGCATAGTGCCTGTTGTATTCAATCCCGTTGCAATTTTTATGTTTCATCAACACTCTGAAGGTCCACAGATTACAAACTGCCTCCAGATTTGCTTCGGAAACCACTATTGGCCTTCCAGGGAACGATCAAAGCGTATACAGTTTGAGACAATAATCCCATGGACAAAAGTAAGCATGTTGCCTGTTGCATTCAATTGCGATGCAATTTCTGTGTTTCATCAACACTCTGAAGGTCCAAAGATTGCAGATTGCTTCCAGATGTGCTTCGTAAGCTACTACTGGTCTTCCAGGGAACATTCAATGCGTAGACAGTTTGAGACAGTACTCCCATTGAGAAAAGTCCGCATGGTTCCTGTTGTATTCAATCCCGATGGAATTTCAGTCATTCATCAACACTCTGAAGGTCCAAAGATTACTGAATGCCTATTGTTGTGCTTTGTAAACTACTACTGGTCATCCAGGGAACGATAAAAGCGTGAACAGTTTGAGAAATTACTCCCATGGAGATACGTCCGCAAGGTGCCTGTTGTATTCAATTCCGATGCAAATTCTATGTTTCATCAACACTCTGAATGTCCAAAGATTACTGAATGCTTCCAGATGTGCTTCGGAAACTACTACTGGTGTTCCATGGAACGATAAAAGCGTAGACACTTTGAGACATTACTCCCATGGAGAAAACTCCGCATGGTGCCTGTTGTATACACTCCCGACGCAATATCTGTGTTTCATCAACACTCTGAAGGTCCAAAGATTACTGAATGCCTCCAGTTGTGCTTTTTAAATTAATACTGGTCTTCCAGTGAACGATCAAAGCGTAGACAGTTTGAGAGGTTACTCCCATGGAGAAAAGTCAGCATAGTGCCTGTTGTATTCAATCCCGTTGCAATTTTTATGTTTCATCAACACTCTGAAGGTCCTCAGATTACAAACTGCCTCCAGATGTGCTTCGGAAACCACTATTGGTCTTCCAGGGAACGATCAAAGCGTAGACAGTTTGAGACAATACTCCCATGGACTAAAGTAAGTATGCTTCCAGATGTGCTTCGGATACTACTACTGGTCTTCCAGGGAACGATCAAAGCTTAGACAGTTTGAGACTTTACTCCCATGGAGAAAAGTAAGCATGGTGCCTGTTGTATTCAATTGCGATGCAATTTCTGTGTTTCAACAACACTCTGAACGTCCACAGATTTCAGTATGCCTAGACATGTCCTTCGGAAACTACTACTGGTCTCCCTGGAATCGATCAAAGCGTAGACTCTTTGCGACATTACTCCCATGGAGAAAAGTCCGCATGGTGCCTGTTGTATCCAATCCCGATGCAATTTCTGTGTTTCAGCAACACTATCAACGTCCAAAGATTACAGAATGTATCCAGATGAGCTTTGGACGCCACTACTGGTCTTCCAGGAATAGATCAAAGCATAGACGGTTTGAGACATTACTCCCAAGGAGAAAAGTCTGCATGGTTCCTGTTGTATTCAATCCCGATGTAATTTGTGTGGTTCATCAACACTCTGAACGTCCAAAGATTACAGAATGTATCCAGATGTGCTTTGGGAGCTATTACTGGTCGTCGAGGAATCGATCAAAGCGTAGACGGTTTGAGTTATTACTCCCATCGAGATAAGTCGGCATGGTGCCAGTTGTATTCAATCCCGATGCAAATTTTTTTTTTCATCAACACTCTGAACTTACAGAACGAATCCAGATGGGCTTCGGAAACTACTACTAGTCTCCCAATTATCGATCAAAGCATAGACAGTTTGAGACATTACTACCACGGAGAAAAGTAAGCATGGTGCCTGTTCTATTCAATCGCGATGTAATTTGTGTGTTTCATCAACAATCTGAAGGTCCACAGGTTTCAGAGTGCCTCCAGACGTGCTTCGGGAACTACTACTGGTCTTCCAGGGAACGATCAAAGCGTAGACAGTTTGAGACATTACTCCCATTGAGAAATGTCCGCATTGTGCTTGTTGTATTCAATCACGATGCAATTTCTGTGTTTCATCAACGCTCTGAAGGTCCACAAATTACAGAATGTCTCCAGATGTGCTTCGGAAACTAATACTGGTCTTCCAATGAACGATCGAAGCGTAGACAGTTGACACATTACTCCCATGGTAGTAACGCCCGCATGGTGCCTGTTGTATTCAATCCTGATGCAATTTTTGTGTTTCATCAATACTCTGAAGGTCCAAAGATTACAGAATGCCTCCAGTTGTGCTTTGTAGACCACTACTGGCGTCCCAGGAATCGATCAAATCGTAGACAGTTTGAGACATTTCTCCCATGGAGAAAATTACGCATGGTGCCTGTTGTATTCAATCTCGATGCAATTTCTGTGTTTCATCAACACTCTGAAGGTCCACAGATTACAGAATGCCTCCAGATCTGCTTCGGTATTTGCTACTGGTCTTCCAGAGAACGATCAAAGCGTAGACAGTTTGAGACATTACTCCCATTGAGAGAAAAGTCAGCATAGTGAACGTTGTATTCAATCCCGATGCAATTTCTATGTTTCATCAACGCTCTGAAGGACCACCGATTACAAACTCCCTCCAGATGTGCTTCGGAAACCACTATTGGTCTTCCAGGGAACGATCAAAGCGTAGACAGTTTGAGACATTACTCCCATGGAGAAACGTCGGTATGGTGCCTGTTGTATTCAATCCCGATGCAATTTCTTTGCTTCGTAAACACTCTGAGGGTCCACAGATTACAGAAAGCCTCAGGATGTACTTCGAAAACTACTACTGGTCTGCGAGGAACATATCAATGTGTAGATACTTTGAGACATTACTCCCGTGGAGATAAGTCTGCGTTGTGCCTGTTGTATTTAATCCCGATTCAATTTCTGTGTTTCATCAACACTCTGAAGGTCCACAGATTACAGGATGTCTCCAGATGTGCTTCGGAATCTAATACTGGTCTTCCAGGGAACAATCAAAGTGTTGACAGTTTGAGACATTGCTCCCATTGAGAAAAATCCGCACGGTGCCTGTTGTATTCCATCCCGATGCAATATCTGTGTTTCATCAACACTCTGAAGGTCCAAAGACTACTGAATTCCTCCAGTTGTGCTTTGTAAACTAATACTGGTCTTCCAGGGAAGGGTCAAAGCGTAGGCAGTCTGAGACATTACTCCCATGGTGAAAAGTCCACATGGTGAATGTTGTATTGCATCACGATGCCATATCTGTGTTTCATCAACACTCTGATGGTCCAAAGATTACTGAATGCCTCCAGATGTGCTTCGGAAACTACTACTGGACCTCCAGGGAACGATCAATGCGTAGACAGTTTGAGACATTACTCCCATAAAGAAAAGTCCGCATGGTGCATGTTGTATTCACTCCCGATGCAATTTCTGTGTTTCATCAACACTCTGAAGGTCCACAAATTACAGAATGCCTCCAGATGGGCTTCGGAAACTACTAGTTGTCTTCCAGGAATCGATCAAAGTGTAGACAGTTTGAGACATTACTCCCATGGAGAAAGAACCGCATGGTGCCTGTTGTATTCAATCCCGATGCAATTTTTGTGTTTCATCAACACTCTGAACTTACAGAACGCCTCCAGATGGGCTTCGGAAAGTACTACTAGTCTTCCAAATATCGATCAAAGCGTAGACAGTTTGAGACATTTCTTACATGGAGAAAAGTCGGCATGGTGCCTGTTGTATTCAATCCTGATGCAATTTCTGTGTTTCATGAACACTCAGAAGGTCCAAAGATTACTGAATGCCTCCAGTTGTGCTTCGGAAACTATTACTGGTCTTCCAGGGAAGGATCAAAGCGTAGGCAGTTTGAGACATTACTCCCATGGAGAAAAATAAGCATGGTGCCTGTTCTATTCAATCGCGTTGTAATTTGTGTGTTTCATTAACAATCTCAAGGTCCAAAGGTTTTAGAGTGCCTCCAGATGTGCTTCGGAACCAATACTGGTCTTCCAGGGAACGATCAAAGCGTAGACAGTTTGAGACATTACTCCCATGGGGAAAAGTCCGCACGGTGCCTGTTGTATTCTATCCCGATTAATTTTCTATGTTTCATTAACACTCTGAAGGTCCACAGATTACAAACTTCCTCATGATGTCCTTGGGAAACTTCTATTGGTCTTCCAGGTAACGATCAAAGCGTAGACAGTTTGAGACATTACTCCCATGGAGAGAATTCCGCATGGTGCCTGTTGTATTCAATCTCGGTGCAATTTCTGTGTTTCATCAACACTCTGAAGGTCCACAGATTACAGAATGCCTCCAGATCTGCTTCGGAACCAATACTGGTCTCCCAGGAATCCATCAAAGCGTAGACAGTTTGAGACATTACTACCATGGAGAAAAGTCCGCATGGTGCCTGTTGTATTCACTCCCGATTCAATTTCTGTGTTTCATCAACACTCTGAAGGTCCACAGGTTACAGAATGCCTCCAGATGGGCTTCGGAAACTACTACTTGTCACCCAGGAATCGATCAAAGCGTAGTCAGTTTGAGACATTACTCCCATGGAGAAAAAACCGCATGGTGCCTGTTGTATTCAATCCCGATGCAATTTCTGTGTTTCATCAACACTCTGAAGGTCCACAGATTACAGAATGCCTCCAGATGTTCTTCGGAATTTGCTACTGGTCTTCCAGAGGACGAACAAAGCGTAGACAGTTTGAGACATTACTCCCATGGAGAAAAGTCAGCATAGCGAACGTTGTATTCAATCCCGATGCAATCTCTATGTTTCATCAACACTCTGAAGGTAAACAGATTACAAACTCCCTCCAGATGTGCTTTGGAAACCACTATTGGTCTTCCAGGGAACGATCAAAGCGTAGACAGTTTGAAACATTACTCCCATGGAAGAACGTCCGTATGGTACCTGTTGTATTCAATCCCGATGCAATTACTGTGTTTCGTAAACACTCTGAAGGTCCACAGATTACAGAAAGCCTCAGGATGTACTTCGAAAACTACTACTGGTCTGCGAGGAACATATCAAAGTGTAGATAGTTTGAGACATTACTCCCGTGGAGAAAAGTCCGCATTGTGCCTGTTGTATTTAATTCCGATTCAATTTCTGTGTTTCATCAACACTCTGAAGGTCCACAGATTGCAGAATGTCTCCATATGTGCTTCGGAATCTAATACTGGTCTTACAGGGAACAATCAAAGTGTTGACAGTTTGAGACATTACTCCCATTGAGAAAAATCCGCATGGTGCCTGTTGTATTCAATCCCGATGCAATATCTGTGTTTCATCAACACTCTGAAGGTCCAAAGACTACTGAATTCCTCCAGTTGTACTTTGTTAACTAATACTGGTCTTCCAATGAACGGTCAAAGCGTAGACAGTTTGAGAGATTACTCCATTGGAGAAAGGTCAGCATAGTGCCTGTTGAATTCAATCCCCATTCAATTTGTTGTTTCATCAACACTTTGAAGGTCTACAGATCACACAATGCCTCCAGATGTGCTTTGGAAACTACTACTGGTCTCCCAGGAATCGATCAAAGCGTAGACTATTTGAGACATTACTCCCTTGGAGAGAAGTCCGCATGGTGCCTGTTGTATTCAATCCTGATGCAATTTCTGTGGTTCATCAACACTCTGAAAGTCCACAGATTACAGAGTGCCTCCAGATGTGTTTAGGAAACTACTACTGGTCTTCCAGGGAATTATGTAAGCGTAGACAGTTTGACACATTACTCCCATGTAGAAACGTCCGCATGGTGCCTGTTGTATTCAATCCTGATGCAATTTCTCTGTTTCATGAACACTCTAAAGGTCCAAAGATTACTGAATGCTTCCACTTGTGCTTCGGAAACTATTACTGGTCTTCCAGGGAAGGATCAAAGCGTAGGCAGTTTGAGACATTACTCCCATGGAGAAAAGTCCACATGGTGAATGTTGTATTCCATCACGATGCCATTTCTGTGTTTCATGAACACTCTGATGGTCCAAAGGTTACTGAATGCCTCCAGATGTGCTTCGGAAACTACTACTGGGCCTCCAGGGAACGATCAATGCGTAGACAATTTGTGACATTACTCCCATGGAGAAAAGTCCGCATGGTGCCTGTTGTATTCACTCCCGATGCAATTTCTGTGGTTCATCAACACTCTGAAGGTCCACAGATTACAGAATGCCTCCAGATGTACTTCGGGATTTGCTACTGGTCTTCCAGAGAACGATCAAAGCGTAGACAGTTTGAGACATTACTCCCATTGAGAAAAGTGAGCATAGTGAACGTTGTATTCAATCCCGATGCAATTTCTATGTTTCATCAACGCTCTGAAGGACCACCGATTACAAACTCCCTCCAGATGTGCTTCGGAAACCACTATTGGTCTTCCAGGGAACGATAAAAGCGTAGACAGTTTGAGACATTACTCCCATGGAGAAACGTCCGTATGGTGCCTGTTGTATTCAATCCCGATGCAATTTCTGTGCTTCGTAAACACTCTGAGGGTCCACAGATTGCAGAAAGCCTCAATATGTACTTCGAAAACTACTACTGGTCTGCGAGGAACATATCAAAGTGTAGATAGTTTGAGACATTACTCCCGTGGAGATAAGTCTGCATTGTGCCTGTTGTATTTAATCCCGATTCAATTTCTGTGTTTCATCAACACTCTGAAGGTCCACAGATTACAGGATGTCTCCAGATGTGCTTCGGAATCTAATACTGGTCTTCCAGGGAACAATCAAAGTGTTGACAGTTTGAGACATTGCTCCCATTGAGAAAAATCCGCACGGTGCCTGTTGTATTCCATGTTGTTGTTGTTGTTGTTGTCTTCAGTCCTGACACTGGTTTGATGCAGCTCTCCATGCTACTCTATCCTGTGCAAGCTGCTTCATCTCCCAGTACCTACCGCAACCTGCATCCTTCTGAATCTGTTTAGTGTACTCATCTCTCGGTCTCCCTCTACGATTTTTACCCTCCACGCTGCCCTCCAATGCTAAATTTGTGATCCCTTGATGCCTCAAAACATGTCCTACCAACCGATCCCTTCTTCTAGTCAAGTTGTGCCACAAACTTCTCTTCTCCCCAATCCTAATCAATACCTCCTCATTAGTTACGTGATCTATCCACCTTATCTTCAGTATTCTTCTGTAGCACCACATTTCGAAAGCTTCTATTCTCTTCTTGTCCAAACTAGTTATCGTCCATGTTTCACTTCCATACATGGCTACAAATGCTAGAAACGTAGGTTTGCCTTTTCTTAATCTTTCTTCTAAGATAAGTCGTAAGGTCAGTATTGCCTCACGTGTTCCAACATTTCGACGGAATCCAAACTGATCTTCACCGAGGTCTGCATCTACCAGTTTTTCCATTCGTCTGTAAAGAATTCGCGTTAGTATTTTGCAGCCGTGGCTTATTAAACTCATAGTTCGGTAATTTTCACATCTGTCAGCACCTGCTTTCTTTGGAATTGGAATTATTATATTCTTCTTGAAGTCTGAGGGTATTTCGCCTGTCTCATACATCTTGCTCACCAGCTGGTAGAGTTTTGTCATTACTGGCTCTCCCAAGGCCGTCAGTAGTTCTAATGGAATGTTGTCTACTCTGGGGGCCTTGTTTCGACTCAGGTCTTTCAGTGCTCTGTCAAACCCTTCACGCAGTTTCGTATCTCCCATTTCGTCTTCATCTACATCCTCTTCTATTTCCATAATATTGTCCTCAAGTACATCGCCCTTGTATAAACCTTCTAATTACTCCTTCCACCTTTCTGCCTTCCCTTCTTTGCTTAGAACTGGGCTGCCATCTGAGCTCTTGATATTCATACACGTGGTTCTCTTCTCTCCCAAGGTCTCTTTAATTTTCCTGTAGGCTGTATCTATCTTACCCCTAGTGAGATAAGCTTCTACATCCTTACATTTGTCCTCTAGCCATCCCTGTTTAGCCATTCTGCACTTTTGTATTCCATCCCGATGCAATATCTGTGTTTCATCAACACTCTGAAGGTCCAAAGACTACTGAATTCCTCCAGTTGTGCTTTGTAAACTAATACTGGTCTTCCAGGGAAGGATCAAAGCGTAGACAGTCTGAGACATTACTCCCACGGAGAAAAGTCCACATGGTGAATGTTGTATTGCATCACGATGCCATATCTGTGTTTCATCAACACTCTGATGGGCCAAAGATTACTGAATGCCTCCAGATGTGCTTCGGAAACTACTACTGGGCCTCCAGGGAACGATCAATGCGTAGACAGTTTGAGAGGTTACTCCCATGGAGAAAAGTCAGCATTGTGCCTGTTGTATTCAATCCCGTTGCAATTTTTATGTTTCATCAACACTCTGAACGTCCTAAGATTACAAAATGTATCCAGATGTGCTTTGGAAGCTACTACTGGTCGTCCAGGAATCGATCAAAGCGTAGAGGGTTTGAGACATTACTCCCATCGAGATAAGTCCGCATGGTGAGAGTTGTATTCAATCCCGATGCAATCTTTGTGTTTCATCAACACTCTGAACTTACAGAACGCCTCCAGATGGGCTTCGGAAAATACTACTAGTCTTCCAAATATCGATCAAAGCTTAGACAGTTTGAAACATTTCTTACATGGAGAAAAGTCGGCATGGTGCCTGTTGTATTCAATCCTGATGCAATTTCTGTGTTTCATGAACACTCAGAAGGTCCAAAGATTACTGAATGCCTCCAGTTGTGCTTCGGAAACTATTACTGGTCTTCCAGGGAAGGATCAAAGCGTAGGCAGTTTGAGACATTACTCCCATGGAGAATAATAAGCATGGTGCCTGTTCTATTCAATCGCGTTGTAATTTGTGTGTTTCATCAACAATCTGAAGGTCCAAAGGTTTCAGAGTGCCTCCAGATGTGCTTCGGAACCAATACTGGTCTTCCAGGGAACGATCAAAGCGTAGACAGTTTGAGACATTACTCCCATGGAGAAAAGTCCGCACGGTGCCTCTTGTATTCTATCCCGATTCATTTTCTATGTTTCATTAACACTCTGAAGGTCCACAGATTACAAACTTCCTCATGTTGTCCTTGGGAATCTTCTATTGGTCTTCCAGGTGACGATCAAAGCGTAGACGGTTTGAGACATTACTCCAATTGAGAAATGTCCGCATTGTGCTTGTTGTATTCAATCACGATGCAATTTCTGTGTTTCATCAACGCTCTGAAGGTCCACAGATTGCAGAATGTTCCAGATGTGCTTCGGAAACTAATACTGGTCTTCCAATGTACGATCTAAGCGTAGACAGTTGACACATTACTCCCATGGAGTAACGTCCGCATGGTGCCTGTTGTATTCAATCCTGATGCAATTTTTGTGTTTCATCAACACTCTGTAGGTCCAAAGATTACAGAGTGCCTCCAGTTGTGTTTTGTAAACCACTACTGGCCTCCCAGGAATCGATCAAAGCGTAGACAGTTTGAGACATACTCCCATGGAGAGAATTCCGCATGGTGCCTGTTGTATTCAATCTCGGTGCAATTTCTGTGTTTCATCAACACTCTGAAGGTCCACAGATTACAGAATGCCTCCAGATGTGCTTCGGAATTTGCTACTGGTCTTCCAGAGGACGAACAAAGCGTAGACAGTTAGAGACATTACTCCCATGGAGAAAAGTCAGCATAGTGAACGTTGTATTCAATCCCGATGCAATCTCTATGTTTCATCAACACTCTGAAGGTCCACAGATTACAAACTCCCTCCAGATGTGCTTCGGAAACCACTATTGGTCTTCCAGGGAACGATCAAAGCGTAGACAGTTTGAAACATTACTCCCATGGAAAAACGTCCGTATGGTGCCTGTTGTATTCAATCCCGATGCAATTTCTGTGTTTCGTAAACACTCTGAGGGTCCACAGATTACAGAAAGCCTCAGGATGTACTTCGAAAACTACTACTGGTCTGCGAGGAACATATCAAAGTGTAGATAGTTTGAGACATTACTCCCATTGAGAAAAATCCGCATGGTGCCTGTTGTATTCAATCCCGATGCAATTTTTGTGTTTCATCAAACATCTGAAGGTCCACAGATTACAGAATGCCTCCAGATGGACTTCGGAAACCACTACTGGTCTCCCAGGAATCGATCAAAGCGTTTGACAGTTTGAGACGTTACTCCCATGGAGAAAAATCCGCATGGTCTCTGTTGTATTCAATCCCGATGCAATTTCTATCTTTCATGAACACTCTGAAGGTCCACAGATTACAGAATGCCTCCAGATGTGCTTCGGAAACTACTACTAATATTCCATGGAACGATCAAAACGTATACATTTTGAGACATTACTCCCATAAAGAAAAGTCCGCATGGTGCCTGTTTTATTCAATCCCGATGCAATTTCTATGTTTCATCAACACTCTGAAGGTCCACATTTTACGGAATGCCTCCAAATGTGTTTCGGAAACTACAACTGTTCTTCCAGGGAACGATCAAAGCGTAGACAGTTTGAGACATTACTCCCATGGAGAAAAGTAAGCATGGTGCCCGTTGTATTCAATTGCGATGCAATTTCTGTGTTTCAACAACACTCTGAAGGTCCACATATTACAGAGTGCCTCCAGATGTGCTTCGGAAACTACTACTGGTCTCCCAGCAGTCGATCAAATCGTAGCTAGTTTGAAACATTACTCAAATACAGAAAATTTTAATGGTGCCTGTTATATTCAAATACCGATTCAATTTCTGTGTTCCATCAACACTCTGAATGTCTACAGATCACACAATGCCTCCAGTTGTGCTTTGGAAACTTCTACTTGTCTCCCAGGAATCGATCAAAGCGTAGACAATTTGAGACATTACTCCGATGGAGAAAAGTCCGCATGGTGCCTGTTGTATCCAATCCCGATGCAATTTCTGTGTTTCATCAACACTCGGAACTTATGGAATGCCTCCAGATGTGCTTGGGAAACTACTACTGGTCTCCCATCAGTCGATCAAATCGTATACAGTTGAAACATTACTCCCATGGAGGTAAGTCCGCATGGTGCCTTTTGTATTCAATATAGATGCAATTTCTGTGTCTCATGAACAATCTGTAGGTCTACAGATCACACAGTGCCTCCAGATGTGCTTTGGATACTACTACTGGTTTCCCAGGAATCGATCAAAGCGTAGACTGTTTGAGACATTACTCCAATGGAGAAAATTCCGCATGGTGACTGTTGTATTCAATCCTGATGCAATTTCTGTGTTTCATCAACACTCTCAACGTCCAAAGATTACAGGATGTATCCAGATGTGCTTTGGAAGCTACTACTGGTGTTCCAGGAATTGAGCAAAGCGTAGACGGTTTGAGACATTACTCCCAAGGAGAAAAGTCCGCATGGTTCCTGTTGTATTTTTTCCCTATGCAATTTCTGTGTTTCATCAACATTCTGAACTTACGGAATGCCTCCAGATGTTCCTCGGAAACTACTACTGGTCTCCCAGCTATCGATCAAGGCGTAAACAGTTTGAGACATTACTGCCGCGGAGAAAAGTCCGCATGGTGCCTGTTGAATTCAATCCCGATGCAGTTTCTGTGTTTCATCAGCACTCCGAACGTCCACAGATTACAGAATGCCTCCAGATGTGCTTCGGAAACTACTACTGGTCTCCCAGTAATCGATCAAAGCGTAGACAGCTTGAGACATTACTCCCATGGAGAAAAGTCCGCATACTGCCTGTTGTATTAATCCCGATGCAATTTCTGTAGTTCATCAACACTCTGAAAGTCCACAGATTACAGAATGCGTCCAGATGTGCTTCGGAAACTGCTACTGGTTTCCGAGTAATCGATCAAAGACTAGACAGTTTGAGACAAAACTCCCATGGAGAAAAGTCTGCATTGTGCCTATTGTATTCAATCCCGATGCAATTTCTGTGTTTCATCTGCACTCTGAACGTATACAGGTTACAGAATGCCTCCAGATGTGCTTCGGAAACTACTACTGGTCTCCCAGCAATCGATCAAATCGTAGACAGTTTGAGACATTTCTTACATGGAGAAAGGTCCGCATGGTGCCTGTTGTATTCAATCCCGATGCAATTTCTGTGTTTCATCAGCACTCCGAACGTCCACAGATTACAGAATGCCTCCAGATGTGCTTCGGAAACTACTACTGGTCTCCCAGTCATCGATCAAAGCGTAGACAGTTTGAGACATTTCTATAATGGAGAAAAGTCTGCATTGTGACTGTTGTACTCAATCCCGATGCAATTTCTGTGGTTCATGAACACTCTGAAAGTCCACAGATTACAGAATGCCTCCAGATGTGCTTCAGAATTTACTACTGGTTTCCGAGTAAACGATCAAACCCTAGACAGTTGAAACATTACTCCCATGGAGAAAAGTTCGCATGGTGCCTGTTGTATCCAATCCCGATGCAATTTCTGTGTTTCATCAACACTCGGAACTTACGGAATGCCTCCAGATGTGCTTGGGAAACTACTACTGGTCTCCCATCAGTCGATCAAATCGTATACAGTTGAAACATTACTCCCATGGAGGAAAGTCCGCATGGTGCCTTTTGTATTCAATATAGATGCAATTTCTTTGTCTCGTGAACAATCTGTAGGTCTACAGATCACACAGTGCCTCCAGATGTGCTTTGGATACTACTACTGGTTTCCCAGGAATCGATCAAAGCGTAGACTGTTTGAGACATTACTCCCATGGAGAAAATTCCGCATGGTGACTGTTGTATTCAATCCTGATGCAATTTCTGTGTTTCATCAACACTCTCAACGTCCAAAGATTACAGGATGTATCCAGATGTGCTTTGGAAGCTACTACTGGTGTTCCAGGAATTGAGCAAAGCGTAGACGGTTTGAGACATTACTCCCAAGGAGAAAAGTCCGCATGGTTCCTGTTGTATTTTTTCCCTATGCAATTTCTGTGTTTCATCAACATTCTGAACTAACGGAAAGCCTCCAGATGTTCCTCGGAAACTACTACTGGTCTCCCAGCTATCGATCAAGGCGTAAACAGTTTGAGACATTACTGCCGCGGAGAAAAGTCCGCATGGTGCCTGTTGCATTCCATCCCGATGTAATTTCTGTGGTTCATCAACACTCTGAACGTCCAAAGATTACAGAATGTATCCAGATGTGCTTTAGAAACTACTACTGGTTTCCGAGTAATCGATCAAAGATTATATAGTTTGAGACATAACTCCCATGGAGAAAAGTCCGCATTGTGCCTATTGTATTCAATCCCGATGCAATTTCTGTGTTTCATCTGCAATCTAAACGTATACAGGTTACAGAATGCCTCCAGATGTGCTTCGGAAACTACTAGTGGTCTCCCAAAAATCGATCAAATCGTAGACAGTTTGAAACATTACTCCCATGGAGAAAAGTCCGCATGGTGCCTGTTGTATTCAATATAGATGCAATTTCTGTGTTTCATCAACACTCTGAAGGTCTACAGATCACACAATGCCTCCAGATGTGCTTTGGAAACTACTAATGGTCTCCCAGGAATCGACCAAAACTTAGACAGTTTGAGACATTACTCCCATGGAGAAAAGTGCGCATGGTGCCTGTTGTATTCCATCCCGATGCAATTTCTGTGTTTCATCAGCACTCCGAACGTCCACAGATTACTGAATGCCTCCAGATGTTCTTCGGAAACTACTACTGGTTTCCCAGTAATCGATCAAAGCGTAGACAGTTTGAGACATTTCTTACATGGAGAAAAGTCCGTATGGTGCCTGTTGTATTCAATCCCGATGCAATTTCTGTGTTTCATCAACACTCTGAAGGTCTACAGATCACACAATGCCTCCAGATGTTCTTTGGAAACTACTACTGTTCTCCCAGGAATCGACCAAAACGTAGACAGTTTGAGACATTGCTCCCATGGAGAAAAGTCCGCATGGTGCCTGTTGAATTCAATCCCGATGCAGTTTCTGTGTTTCATCAGCACTCCGAACGTCCACAGATTACAGAATGCCTCCAGATGTGCTTCGGAAACTACTACTGGTCTCCCAGTAATCGATCAAAGCGTAGACAGCTTGAGACATTACTCCCATGGAGAAAAGTCCGCATACTGCCTGTTGTATTAATCCCGATGCAATTTCTGTAGTTCATCAACACTCTGAAAGTCCACAGATTACAGAATGCGTCCAGATGTGCTTCGGAAACTACTACCGGTTTCCGAGTAATCGATCAAAGACTAGACAGTTTGAGACAAAACTCCCATGGAGAAAAGTCTGCATTGTGCCTATTGTATTCAATCCCGATGCAATTTCTGTGTTTCATCTGCACTCTGAACGTATACAGGTTACAGAATGCCTCCAGATGTGCTTCGGAAACTACTACTGGTCTCCCAGCAATCGATCAAATCGTAGACAGTTTGAGACATTTCTTACATGGAGAAAGGTCCGCATGGTGCCTGTTGTATTCAATCCCGATGCAATTTCTGTGTTTCATCAGCACTCCGAACGTCCCCAGATTACAGAATGCCTCCAGATGTGCTTCGGAAACTACTACTGGTCTCCCAGTCATCGATCAAAGCGTAGACAGTTTGAGACATTTCTATAATGGAGAAAAGTCCGCATGGTGCCTGTTGTATTCTATCCCGATGCAATTTCTGTGTTTCATCTACACTCTGAACTTTCAGAACGCCTCCAGATGTGGTTCGGAAACTACTACTGGTCTCCCAGTAATCGATCAAAGCGTAGACAGCTTGAGACATTACTTCCACGGAGAAAAGTCCGCATGGTGCCTGTTGGATTCAATCCCGATGCCATTTCTGTGTTTCATCAACACTCTGAACGTCCACAGATTACAGAATGCATCCAGATGTGCTTCGGAAACTACAGCTGGTCTCCCAGTAATCGATCAAAGCGTAGACAGTTTGAGACATTTCTTCCATGGAGAAAAGTCTGCATTGTGACTGTTGTACTCAATCCCGATGCAATTTCTGTGGTTCATCAACACTCTGAAAGTCCACATATTACAGAATGCCTCCAGATGTGCTTCAGAATTTAATACTGGTTTCCGAGTAAACGATCAAACCCTAGACAGTTGAAACATTACTCCCATGGAGAAAAGTTCGCATGGTGCCTGTTGTATTCAATACCGATGCAATTTCTGTGTTTCATCAACACTCTGAAGGTGTACAGATCATACAATGCCTCCAGATGTTCTTTGGAAACTAGTACTGGTCTCCCAGGAATCGATCAAAGCGTAGACAGCTTGAGACATTACTTCCATGGAGAAAAGTCCGCATGGTGCCTGTTGTATTCAATCCTGATGCAATTTCTGTGGTTCATCAACACTCTGAAAGTCCACAGATTACAGAATGCCTCCAGATGTTCTTTGGAAACTGCTATTGGTTTCCGAGTAATCGATCAAAGATTATACAGTTTGAGACACAACTCCCTTGCAGAAAAGTCCGCATGGTGCCTGTTGTATTCAATATAGATGCAATTTCTGTGTTTCATCAACACTCTGAAGGTCTACAGATCAGACAATGCCTCCAGATGTGCTTTGGAAACTACTACTGGTCTCCCAGGAATCGATCAAAGCGTAGACACTTTGAGACATTACTCCCATGGAAAAAAGTGCTCATGGTGCCTGTTTTATTCAATCCCGATGCAATTTCTGTGTTTCATCAGCACTCCGAACGTCCACAGATTACAGAATGCCTGCAGATGTGCTTCGGAAACAACTACTGGTCTCCCAGGAATCGATCTAAGCGTAGTCAGTTTGAGACATTACTCCCATATAGAAAATTCCGCATGGTGCCTGTTTTATTCAATCCTGTGTTTCATCAACACTCTGAATGTCCACATATTACAGAATGCCTCAACATGTACTTCGGTAACTAGCACTAGTCTCACAGGAAACGATCAAAGCGAAGACTGTTTGAGACATTACTCCCATGAAGACAAGTCCGCATGGTCCCTTTTGGATTCAATCCCGATGCCATTTCTGTGTTTCATCAACACTCTGAATGTCCACAGATTACAGAATGCATCCAGATGTGCTTCGGAAACTAGTACTGGTCTCCCAGGAATCGATCAAAGCGTAGACAGCTTGAGACATTACTTCCATGGAGAAAAGTCTGCATGCTGCCTGTTGTATTTATCCCGATGCAATTTCTGTGGTTCATCAACACTCTGAAAGTCCACAGATTACAGAATGCCTCCAGATGTGCTAAGGAAACTACTACTGGTTTCCGAGTAATCGAGCAAAGCCTAAACAGTTTGAGACATAACTCCCATGGAGAAAAGTCCGCATTGTGCCTGTTGTATTCAATCCCGATGCATTTTCTGTGTTTCATCTGCACTCTGAACGTACACAGATTACAGAATGAATCCAGATGTGCTTCGGAAACTACTACTGGTCTCCCAGAAATCGATCAAATCGTAGACAGTTTGCAACATTACTCCCATGGAGGAAATTAAGCATGGTGCCTGTTGTATTCAATATAGATGCAATTTCGGTGTTTCATCAACACTCTGAAGGTCTACAGATCACACAATGCCTCCAGATGTGCTTTGGAAACTACTACTGGTCTCCCAGGAATCGATCAAAGCGTAGACACTTTGAGACATTACTCCCATGGAAAAAAGTGCTCATGGTGCCTGTTTTATTCAATCCCGATGCAATTTCTGTGTTTCATCAGCACTCCGAACGTCCACAGATTACAGAATGCCTCCAGATGTGCTTCGGAAACAACTACTGGTCTCCCAGTAATCGATCAAAGCGTGAACAGTTTGAGATATTTCTTACATGGAGAAAAGTCCGCTTAGTGCCTGTAGTATTCTGTCCCGATGCCAGTTATGTGTTTCATCTAGACTCTGAACTTAGAGAACGCAACCAGATGTGGTTCGGAAACTACTACTGGTCTCCCACTAATCGATCAAAGCGTAGACAGCTTGAGACGTTACTTCCATGGAGAAAATTCCGCATGGTGCCTGTTGTATTCAATCCCGATGCAATTTCTGTGTTTCATCTACACTCTGAACATACAGAATGCCTCCAGATGTGCTTCGGAAACTACTACTGGTCTCCCAGCAATCGATCAAATCGTAGGCACTTTGAAACATTACTCTCATGGAGAAAAGTTCGCATGGTGCCTGTTGTATTCAATACCGAAGCAATTTCTGTGTTTCATCAACACTCTGAAGGTCTACAGATCTCACAATGCCTCCAGATGTGCTTTGGAAACTAATACTGGTCTCCCACTAATCGATCAAAGCGTAGACAGTTTGAGACATTACTCCCATCTAGAAAAGTCCGCATGGTGCCTGTTGTATTCTATCCCGATGCATTTTCTGTGTTTCATCAACACTCTGAACTTACAGAATGCCTCCACATGTGCTTCGGAAACTACTACTGGTCTCCCAGGAATCGATCAAAGCGTAGGCAGTTTCAGACATTACTCCTGTGGAGAAAAGTTCTATGGTGAATGTTGTATTCCATCGCGATGCAATTTCTGTGTTTCATCAACTTTCTGAATGTCCACATATTACAGAATGCCTCCAGATGTTCTTCGAAAGTACTACTGGTCTCCCAGGAATCGACCAAAGCGTAGACAGTTTGAGACATTACTCCTGTGGAGAAAAGTCCCTATGGTGCCATTTGTACTCAATCCCGATGCAATTTCTGTGTTTCATCTACACGCTGAACTTACAGAACGCCTCCAGATGTGCTTTGGAACCTACTACTGGTCTCCCAGTAATCGATTAAAGCGTAGACAGTTTGAGTCATTTCTTACATTGAGAAAAGTCCGCATGGTATCTCTTGTATTCAATTCCGATGCAATTTCTGTGGTTCATCAACACTCTGAACATCCACAGATCGCAGAATGCCTCCAGATGTGTTGGGAAACTACTAATGGTTTCCCAGTAATCGATCAAATCCTAGACAGTTTGAGACATTACTCCCATGGAAAAAAGTCCGCATGGTGCCTGTTGTATTTAATCCCGATGCAGTTTTTGTGTTTCATCAACACTCTGAACTTACAGAACGCTTCCAGATGTGCTTCGGAAACTACTACTGGTCTCCCAGTAATCGATCAAAATGTAGACAGTTTGAGACATTCCTTACATGGAGAAATGTCCGCATGGTGCCTGTTGTATTCAATCCCGATGCAATTTCTGTGGTTCATCAACACTCTGAACATCCACAGAATACAGTATGCTTCCAGATGTGCTTCGGAAACTACTACTGGTCTCCCAGGTTTCGATCAAAGCGTAGACGGTTTGAGACATTACTTCCATGGTGAAAAGTCCGCATCGTGCCTGTTGTATTCAATCCCGATGTAATTTCTGTAGTTCATCAACACTCTGAACTTTCACAGATTACAGGAAGCTTCCAGCTGTGCTTCGGAAACTACTCCTGGTCTCCTAGGAATCGATCAAAGCGTAGACAGTTTGAGACATTACTCCTATGGAGAAATGTCCGCATGGTGCCTGATGTATTCAATCTCGATGCAATTTCTGTGTTTCATCTACACTTTGAACGTCCACATATTACTGAATGACTCAAGTTGTGCTTCGGGATCTACTACGGGTCTCCCAGGAATCGATCAAAGCGTAGGCAGTTTGAGGCATTACTCCCATGGAGAAAAGTCCGCATTGTTCCTGTTGTATTCAATCCCGATGCATTGTCTGTATTTCATCTGCACTCCGAACGTATACAGGTTACAGAATGCCTCCACATGTGCTTCGGAAACTACTACTGGTCTCCCAGATATCGATCAAATCGTAGACAGTTTGCAATATTTCTCCCATGGAGAAAATTACGCATGGTGCCTGTTGTATTCAAAATAGATGCAATTTTTGTGTTTCATCAATACTCTGAAGGTCTAGAGATCATACAATGCCTCCAGATGTGCTTCGGAAACTACTACTTCTCTCCCAGGAATCGATCAAAGCGTAGACAGTTTGAGACAATACTCCCATGGACAAAAATCCGCATGGTGCCTGTTGTATTCAATCCCGAAGCAATTTCTGTGTTTCATCAACACTCTGAATGTCCACATATTACTGAATGACTCAAGTTGTGCTTCGGAAACTACTACTGGTTTCCGAGGAATCGATCAAAGCGTAGACAGTTTGAGACATTACTCCCATGGAGACAAGTCCGCATGGTGCCTGTTGTATTCAATCCCGATGCAATTTCTGTTTCATCAACACTCGGAACGTCCACAGATTACAGAATGTCTCCAGATGTGCTTTGGAAACTGTTACTGGTCTCAAAGGAGTCGATCAAAGCGTAGACAGTTTCAGACATTATTCCTATGGAGAAAAGTCCGCATGCTGCCTGATGTATTCAATCCCGATGTAATTTCTCAGAACGTCCACAGATTACAGAATGCCTCCAGATGAGCCTGAGGTTATTACTACAGGTCTCCCAGGAATCGATAAAAGCGTAGACAGTTTGAGACATTACTCATATGAAGAAAAGTCCGCATGGTGCCTGATGTATAGAATCACGATACAATTTCTGTGTTGCATAAAGACTCTCAATGTACACAGATTACAGAATGTATCC
The DNA here is from genome assembly GCF_023897955.1 of Schistocerca gregaria. NCBI lineage: Eukaryota > Metazoa > Arthropoda > Insecta > Orthoptera > Acrididae > Schistocerca > Schistocerca gregaria. The sequence continues at coordinate 13,191,364 of NC_064920.1, forward strand.
AGATGTGCTTCGAAATCTACTACTGGTCACCCAGGAATCGATCAAACCGTAGACAGTTTGAGACATTAGTCCCATGAAGAAAAACCCGCATGGTGCCTGTTGTATTCAATCCCGATGCAATTTCAGTGTTTCATCAACACTCTGAACTTGCACAGATTTCAGGAAGCCTCCAGATATTCTTCGGAAACTACTACTGGTCTCCCTGGAAACGATCAAACAGTTGACAGTTTGAGACATTACTCCCATGGAGAAAAGTCCGCATGCTGCCTGTTGTTTTCAATCCCAATGCAATTTCTGTGTATCATCACCACTCTCAACGTACACAGATTACAGAAAGTATCCAGATGTGCTTCGGAATCTACTACAGGTCACCCAGAAATCGATCAAACCATAGACAGTTTGAGACATTACTCCAATGGAAAAGAGTCCGCATGGTGCCTGTTGTATTCAATCCCGATGCAATTCTCTGATCGTCCACAGATTACAGAATGTCTCCAGATGAGCTTAGGTAACTACTACAGGTCTCCCAGGAATCGATAAAAGCGTATACTGTTTGAGACATTACTCCCATAAAGAAAAGTCCGCATGGTGCCTGTTTTATACAATCCCGATGCAATTTCTATGTTTCATCACACTCTGAAGGTCCACAGATTACGGAATGCCTCCAAATGTGTTTCGGAAACTACAACTGGTCTTCCAGGGAACGATCAGAGCGTAGACAGTTTGAGACATTACTCCCATGGAGAAAAGTAAGCATGGTGCCTGTTGTATTCAATTGCGATGCAATTTCTGTGTTTCAACAACACTCTGAAGGTCCACATATTACAGAGTGCCTCCAGATGAGCTTCGGAAACTACTACTGGTCTCCCAGCAATCGATCAAATCGTAGCTAGTTTGAAACATTACTCCCATACAGAAAAGTTTGCGTGGTGCCTGTTATATTCAAATACCGATTCAATTTCTGTGTTCCATCAACACTCTGAAGGTCTACAGATCACACAATGCCTCCAGTTGTGCTTTGGAAAGTTCTACTTGTCTCCCAGGAATCGATCAAAGCGTAGACAGTTTGAGACATTACTCCCATGGAGAAAAGTCCGCATGGTGCCTGTTGTATCCAATCCCGATGCAATTTCTGTTTTATCAACACTCTGAACTTACGGAATGCCTCCAGATGTGCTTCGGAAACTACTACTGGTCTCCCATCAATCGATCAAATCGTAGACATTTGAAACATTACTCCCATGGAGGAAAGTCCGCATGGTGCCTTTTGTATTCAATCCCGATGCAATTTCTGTGTTTCATCAACACTGTCAACGTCCAAAGATTACAGAATGTATCCAGATGTGCTTTGGAAGCTACTACTGGTCTTCCAGGAACCGATCAAAGCGTAGACGGTTAGAGACATTACTCCCATCGAGATAAGTCCGCATGGTGCCAGTTGTATTCAATCCCGATGCAATTTTTGTGTTGCATCAACACTCTGAACTTACAGAACGCCTCCAGATGTGCTTCGGAAACTACTACTAGTCTCCCAATTATCGATCAAAGCGTAGACAGTTTGAGACATTTTTTACATGGAGAAAGGTCGGTATGGTGCCTGTTGTATTCAATCCCGATGCAATTTCTGTGTTTCATCAACACTCTGAACATGCACAGATTTCAGGAAGCCTCCAGGCATGCTTCCGAAACCACTAGTGGTCTCCCAAACAGTTGACTGGTTGAGACATTACTCCCATGAAGACAAATCCGCATGGTCCTCGTTGGATTCAATCCCGATGCAATTTCTGTGGTTCGTCAACACTCTGAACGTCCACAGATAACAGAATGCCTCCAGGTGTGCTTCGGAAAGTACTACTGGTCTCCCAGGAATCGATGTATGCGTAGACAGCTTGAGACATTACTTCAATGGAGAAAAGTCCGCATGCTGCCTGTTGTACTCAATCCCGATGCAATTTCTGTGGTTCATCAACACTCTGAAAGTCCACAGATTACAGAATGCCTCCACATGTGCTTCGGAAACTACTACTGGTTTCCGAGTAATCGATCAAAGCCTAGACAGTTTGAGACATAACTCCCATGGAGAAAAGTCCGCATTGTGCCTGTTGTATTCAATCCCGATGTAATTTCTGTGTTTCATCTGCACTCTGAACGTATACAGGTTACAGAATGACTCCAGATGTGCTTCGGAAACTACTACTTGTCTCCCAGCAATGGATCAAATCGCAGACAGTTTGAGACATTTCTTACATGGAGAAAGGTCCGCATGGTGCCTGTTGTATTCTATCCCGATGCAATTTCTGTGATTCATCTACACTCTGAACTTTCAGAACGCCTCCAGATGTGTTTCGGAAACTACTACTGGTCTCCCAGTAATCGATCAAAGCCTAGACAGTTTGAGACATTACTCCCATGGAGATAAGTCCGTATGGTGCCTGTTGTGTTCAATCCCGATGCAATTTCTGTGTTTCATCTACACTCTGACATTATACAGATTACAGAATATCTCCAGATGTGCTTCGGGAACTACTACTGGTCTCCCAGGAATCGATCAAATCGTAGACAATTTGAGACATTACTCCCTTGGAGAAAAGTCCGCATGGTGCCTGTTGTATTCAATCCTGATGCAATTTCTGTGGTTCATCAACACTCTGAAAGTTCACAGATTACAGAATGCCTCCAGATGTTCTTTGGAAGCTACTACTGGTTTCCGAGTAATCGATCAAAGCCTATACAGTTTGAGACATAACTCCCATGGAGAAAAGTCCGTATTGTGCCTATTGTATTCAAACCCGATGCAATTTCTGTGTTTCATCTGCACTCTGAACGTATACAGGTTACAGAATGCCTCCAGATGTGCTTCGGAAACTACTAATGGTCTCCCAGAAATCGATCAAATCGTAGACAATTTGAAACACTACTCCCATGGAGAAAATTCCGCATGGCGCCTGCTGTATTCAATCCCGATGCAATTTCTGTGTTTCATCAGCACTCCGAACGTCCACAGATAACAGAATGTCTCCAGATGTGTTTCGGACACTACTACTGGTTTCCCAGTAATCGATCAAAGCGTAGAAAGTTTGAGACATTTCTTACATGGAGAAAAGTCCGCATGGTGCCTGTTGTATTCAATACCGATGCAATTTCTGTGTTACATCTACAGTCTGACAGTATACAGATTACAGAATGCCTCCAGATGTGCTTCGGAAAATACTACTGGTCTCCGAGCATTCGATAAATCGTAGACAGTTTGAAACATTACTCCCAAGGAGAAAAGTTCGCATGGTGTCTGTTGTAGTCAATACCGATGCAATTTCTGTGTTTCATCAACACCCTGAATGTCTACAGATCACAATATGCCTCCAGATGTGCTTTGGAAACTACTACTGGTCTCCCAGGAATCGATCAAATCGTAGACAGTTTGAGACATTACTTCCATGGACAAAAGTACGTATGGTGCCTGTCGCACTCAGTCCCGATGCAATTTCTGTGTTTCATCAGCACTCCGAACGTCCACAGATTAGAGAATGCCTCCAGATGTGCTTCGGAAACTACTACTGCTCTCCCAGTAATCGATCAAAGCGTAGACAGCTTAAGACATTACTCCCATGGAGAAAAGTCCGCATACTGCCTGTTGTATTCAATCGCGATGCAATTTCTGTAGTTCATCAACACTCTGAAAGTTCACAGATTACAGAATGCCTCCAGATGCGCTTCGGAAACTACTACTGGTCTCCCAGGAATCGATCAAAGCGTAGACAATTTGAGAGATTACTCCCATGGAGAAAAGACTGCCTGGTGCCTGTTGTATTCAATCCCGATGCAATTCCTGTGTTTCATCAACACCCTGAACTTACAGAATGCCTCCAGATGTGCTTCGGAAACTACTGCTGGTCTCCCAGGAATCGATCAACGCGTAGTCAGTTTGAGACATTACTCCCATATAGAAAATTCCGCAAGGTGCCTGTTTTATTCATTCCTGTGTTTCATCAACACTCTAAATGTCCACATATAACAGAATGCCTCAATATGTACTTCGGTAAGTAGCACTATTCTCACAGGAAACGATCAAAACGTAGACTGTTTGAGACATTACTCCCATGGAGAAAAGTCTGCATGCTGCCTGTTGTATTCAATCCCGATGCAATTTCTGTGGTTCATCAACACTCTGAACGTATACAGATTACAGAATGCCTCGAGATGTGCTTCGGAAACTACTACTGGTCTCCGAGTAATCGAGCAAAGCCTAAACAGTTTGAGACATAACTCCCATGGAGAAAAGTCCGCATTGTGCCTGTTGTATTCAATCCCGATGCATTTTCAGTGTTTCATCTGCACTCTGAACGTATACAGATTACAGAATGCCTCCAGATGTGCTTCGGAAACTACTACTGGTCTCTTAGAAATCGATCAAATCGTAGACAGTTTGCAACATTACTCCCACGGAGGAAATTAAGCATGGTGCCTGTTGTATTAAATATAGATGCAATTTCTGTGTTTCATCAACACTCTCAAGGTCTACAGATCACACAATGCATCCAGATGTGCTTTGGAAACTACTACTGGTCTCCCAGGAATCGATCAAAACGTAGACACTTTGAGACATTACTCACATGGAAAAAAGTGCTCATGGTGCCTGTTGTATTCAATCCCGATGCAATTTCTGTGTTTCATCAGCACTCCCAACGTCCACAGGTTACAGAATGCCTCCAGATGTGCTTCTTAAACTACTACTGGTCTCCCAGTAATCGATCAAAGCGTGAACAATTTGAGACATTTCTTACATGGAGAAAAGTCCGCTTAGTGCCTGTAGTATTCTATCCCGATGCCAGTTCTGTGTTTCATCTAGACTCTGAACTTACAGAACGCCTCCAGATGTGGTTCGGAAACAACTACTGGTCTCCCAGGAATCGATAAAAGCGTAGACAGTTTGAGACATTTCTTCCATGCAGAAAAGTCCACATGGTGGCTGTTGTATTCAATCCCGATGCAATATCAGTGTTTCATCAACACTCTGAACTTACAGAATAACTCCAGATGTGCTTCGGAAACTACTACAGGTCGCCCAGGAATCGATCAAAGCGTAGACAGTTTCAGACCTTACTCCTGTGAAAAAAAGTCCCCATGGTGCGTGTTGTATTCAATCCCGATGCAATTTCTGTGGTTCATCAACACTCTGAACGTCCACAGATTACAGAATGCCTCCAGATGTGCTTCGGAAAGTATTACTGCTTTCCGAGTAAACGATCAAAGCCTGGACAGTTTGAGACATAACTCCCATGGAGAAAAGTCCGCATTGTGCCTGTTGTATTCAATCCCGATGCAATTTCTGTGTTTCATCTGCACTCTGAACGTATACAACTTACAGAATACCTGCAGATGTGCTTCGGAAACTACTACTGGTCTCCCAGCAATCGATCAAATCGTAGACACTTTGAGACATTACTCCCATGGAGAAAAGTCAGCATAGTGCCTGTTGTATTCAATCCCGATGCAATTTTTGTGTTTCACCTACGCTCTGAACTTACAGAACGCCTCCAGATGTGCTTCGGAATCTACTACTGGTCTCCCAGTAATCGATCAAAGCGTAGACAGCTTGAGACATTACTCCCATGGAGAAAAGTCCGCATACTGCCTGTTGTATTCAATCGCGATGCAATTTCTGTAGTTCATCAACACTCTGAAAGTCCACAGATTACAGAATGACTCCAGATGTGCTTCGGAAACTACTACTGGTTTACGAGTAAACGATCAAAGCCTAGACAGTTTGAGACAAAACTCCCATGGAGAAAAGTCCGCATTGTGCCTGTTGCATTCAATCCCGATGCAAATTCTGTGTTTCATCTGCACTCTGAACGTATACAGGTTACAGAATGACTCGAGATGTGCTTCGGAAACTACTACTGGTCTCCCAGCAATGGATCAAATCGTAGACAGTTTGAGACATTTCTTACATGGAGAAAGGTTCGCATGGTGCCTGTTGTATTCAATCCCGATGCAATTTCTGTGTTTCATCAGCACTCCGAACGTCCACAGATTACAGAATGCCTCCAGATGTGCTTCGGACAATACTACTGGTTTCCCAGTAATCGATCAAAGCGTAGACAGTTTGAGACATTTCTTACATGGAGAAAAGTCCGCATGGTGCCTGTTGTATTCAATACCGATGCAATTTCTGTGTTACATCTACAGTCTGACAGTATACAGATTACAGAATGCCTCCAGATGTGCTTCGGAAAATACTACTGGTCTCCGAGCAATCGATAAATCGTAGACAGTTTGAAACATTACTCCCTTGGAGAAAAGTCCGCATGGTGCCTGTTGTATTCAATCCTGATGCAATTTCTGTGGTTCATCAACACTCTGAAAGTAAACAGATTACAGAATGCCTCCAGATGTTCTTTGGAAACTACTACTGGTTTCCGAGTAATCGATCAAAGCCTAGACAGTTTGAGACAAAACTCCCATGGAGAAAAGTCCGCATTGAGCCTGTTGTCTTCAATCCCGATGCAATTTCTGTGTTTCATCTGCACTCTGAACGTATACAGGTTACAGAATGACTCCAGATGTGCTTCGGAAACTACTACTGGTCTCCCAGCCATGGATCAAATCGTAGACAGTTTGAGACATTTCTTACATGGAGAAAAGTCCGCATGGTGCCTGTTGTATTCTATCAAGCTGCAATTTCTGTGTTTCATCTACACTCTGAACTTTCAGAACGCATCCAGACGTGTTTCGGAAACTACTACTGGTCTCCCAGTAATCGATCAAAGCCTAGACAGTTTGAGACATTACTCATATGGAGATAAGTCCGTATGGTGCCTGTTGTATTCAATCCCGATGCAATTTCTGTCTTTCATCTACACTCTGACATTATACAGATTACAGAATGCCTCCAGATGTGCTTCGGAAACTACTACTGGTCTCGCAGCAATCGATCAAATCGTAGACAGTTTGAGACATTTCTTACATGGAGAAAGGTCCGCATGGTGCCTGTTTTATTCAATCCCGATGCAATTTCTGTGTTTCATCAGCACTCCGAACGTCCACAGATTTCAGAATGCCTCCAGATGTGCTTCGGAAACTACTACTGGTCTCCCAGGAATCGATCAAAGCGTAGACAATTTGAGACATTACTCCCATGGAGAAAAGTCCGCATTGTGCCTATTGTATTCAAACCCGATGCAATTTCTGTGTTTCATCTGCACTCTGAACGTAAACAGGTTACAGAATGCCTCCAGATGTGCTTCGGAAACTACTAGTGGTCTCCCAGAAATCGATCAAATCGTAGACAGTTTGAAACATTACTCCCATGGAGAAAAGTCCGCATGGCGCCTGCTGTATTCAATCCCGATGCAATTTCTGTGTTTCATCAGCACTCCGAACGTCCACAGATTACAGAATGCCTCCAGATGTGCTTCGGACACTACTACTGGTTTCGCAGTAATCGATCAAAGCGTAGACAGTTTGAGACATTTCTTACATGGAGAAAAGTCCGCATGGTGCCTGTTGTATTCAATACCGATGCAATTTCTGTGTTACATCTACAGTCTGACAGTATACAGATTACAGAATGCCTCCAGATGTGCTTTGGAAAATACTACTGGTCTCCGAGCAATCGATAAATCGTAGACAGTTTGAAATATTACTCCCAAGGAGAAAAGTTCGCATGGTGCCTGTTGTAGTCAATACCGATGCAATTTCTGTGTTTCATCAACACCCTGAATGTCTACAGATCACACAATGCCTCCAGTTGTGCTCTGGAAACTACTACTGGTCTCCCAGGAATCGATCAAATTGTAGACAGTTTGAGACATTACTTCCATGGACAAAAGTCCGTATGGTGCCTGTTGCACTCAGTCCCGATGCAATTTCTGTGTTTCATCAGCACTCCGAACGTCCACAGATTAGAGAATGCCTCCAGATGTGCTTCGGAAACTACTACTGGTCTCCCAGTAATCGATCAAAGCGTAGACATCTTGAGACATTACTCCCATGGAGAAAAGTCCACATACTGCCTGTTGTATTCAATCGCGATGCAATTTCTGTAGTTCATCAACACTCCGAACGTCCACAGATTGCAGAATGCCTCCAGATGTGCTTCGCAAACTACTACTGGTCTCCCAGGAATCGATCAAAGCGTAGGCAATTTGAGACATTACTCCCTTGGAGAAAAGTCCGCATGGTGCCTATTGTATTCAAACCCGATGCAATTTCTGTGTTTCATCTGCACTCTGAACGTATACAGGTTACAGAATGACTCCAGATGTGCTTCGGAAACTACTAGTGGTCTCCCAGAAATCGATCAAATCGTAGACAGTTTGAAACATTACTCCCATGGAGAAAAGTCCGCATGGCGCCTACTGTATTCAATCCCGATGCAATTTCTGTGTTTCATCTGCACTCTGAACGTATACAGGTTACAGAATGACTCCAGATGTGCTTCGGAAACTACTACTGGTCTCCCAGCAATGGATCAAATCGTAGACAGTTTGAGACATTTCTTACATGGAGTAAGGTCCACATGGTGCATGTTGTATTCAATCCCGATGCAATTTCTGTGTTTCATCAGCACTCCGAACGTCCACAGATTACAGAATGCCTCCAGATGTGCTTCGGAAACTACTACTGGTCTCCCAGTAATCGATCAAAGCGTACACAGTTTGAGACATTTCTTACATGGAGAAAAGTCCGCATGGTGCCTGTTGTATTCTATCCCGATGCAATTTCTGTGTTTCATCTACACTCTGAACTTTCAGATCGACTCCAGACGTGTTTCGGAAACTACTACTGGTCTCCCAGTAATCGATCAAAGCGTACACAGTTTGAGACATTTCTTACATGGAGATAAGTCCGTATGGTGCCAGTTGTATTCAATCCCGATGCAATTTCTGTATTTCATCTACACTCTGACATTATACAGATTACAGAATGCCTCCAGATGTGCTTCGGAAACTACTACTGGTTTCCGAGTAATCGATCAAAGCCTAGACAGTTTGAGACAAAACTCCCATGGAGAAAATTCCGCATTGTGCCTGTTGTATTCAATCCCGATGCAATTTCTGTGTTTCATCTGCACTCTGAACGTATACAGGTTACAGATGAGTCCAAATGTGCTTCGGAAACTACTACTGGTCTCCCAGCAATGGATCAAATCGTAGACAGTTTGAGACATTACTTCCATGGACAAAAGTCCGTATGGTGCCTGTTGCACTCAGTCCCGATGCAATTTCTGTGTTTCATCAGCACTCCGAACGTCCACAGATTACAGAATGCCTCCAGATGTGCTTCGGAAACTACTACTGGTCTCCCAGTAATCGATCAAAGCGTAGACAGTTTGAGACATTTCTTACATGGAGAAAAGTCCGCATGGTGCCTGTTGTATTCTATCCCGATGCAATTTCTGTGTTTCATCTACACTCTGAACTTTCAGAACGCCTCCAGACGTGTTTCGGAAACTACTACTGGTCTCCCAGTAATCGATCAAAGCCTAGACAGTTTGAGACATTACTCCGATGGAGATAAGTCCGTATGGTGCCTGTTGTATTCAATCCCGATGCAATTTCTGTGTTTCATCTACACTCTGACATTATACAGATTACAGAATGCGTCCAGATGTGCTTCGGAAACTACTACTGGTCTCCCAGCAATTGATCAAATCGTAGACAGTTTGAGACATTTCTTACATGGAGAAAGGTCCGCATGGTGCCTTTTTTATTCAATCCCGATGCAATTTCTGTGTTTCATCAACACTCCGAACGTCCACACATTACAGAATGCCTCCAGATGTGTTTCGGAAACTACTACTGGTCTCCCAGGAATCGATCAAAGCGTAGACAAATTGAGACATTACTCCCTTGGAGAAAAGTCCGCATGGTGCCTGTTGTATTCAATCCTGATGCAATTTCTGTGGTTCATCAACACTCTGAAAGTCCACAGATTACAGAATGCCTCCAGATGTTCTTTGGAAACTACTACTGGTCCGAGTAATCGAACAAAGAGACATAACTCCCATGGAGAAAAGTCCGCATTATGCCTATTGTATTCAAACCCGATGCAATCTCTGTGTTTCATCTGCACTCTGAACGTATACAGGTTACAGAATGCCTCCAGATGTGCTTCGGAAACTACTAGTGGTCTCCCAGAAGTCGATCAAATCGTAGACAGTTTGAAACATTACTCCCATGGAGAAAAGTCCGCATGGCGCCTGCTGTATTCAATCCCGATGCAATTTCTGTGTTTCATCAGTACTCCGTACGTCCACAGATTACAGAATGCGTCCAGATGTGCTTCGGACACTACTACTGGTTTCCCAGTAATCGATCAAAGCGTAGACAGTTTGAGACATTTCTTACATGGAGAAAAGTCCGCATGGTGCCTGATGTATTCAATACCGATGCAATTTCTGTGTTACATCTACAGTCTGACAGTATACAGATTACAGAATGCCTCCAGATGTGCTTCGGAAAATACTACTGGTCTCCGAGCAATCGATAAATCGTAGAGTTTGAAATATTACTCCCAAGGAGAAAAGTTCGCATGGTGCCTGTTGTAGTCAATACCGATGCAATTTCTGTGTTTCATCAAAACCCTGAATGTCTACAGATCACACAATGCCTCCAGATGTGCTCTGGAAACTACTACTGGTCTCCCAGGAATCGATCAAATCGTAGACAGTTGGAGACATTACTTCCATGGACAAAAGTCCGTATGGTGCCTGTTGCACTCAGTCCCGATGCAATTTCTGTGTTTCATCAGCACTCCGAACGTCCACAGATTAGAGAATGCCTCCAGATGTGCTTCGGAAACTACTACTGGTCTCCCAGTAATCGATCAAAGCGTAGACAGCTTGAGACATTACTCCCATGGAGAAAAGTCCGCATACTGCCTGTTGTATTCAATCGCGATGCAATTTCTGTAGTTCATCAACACTCTGAAAGTCCACAGATTAGAGAATGCCTCCAGATGTGCTTCGGAAACTACTACTGGTTTCCGAGTAATCGATCAAAGCCTAGACAGTTTGAGACAAAACTCCAATGGAGAAAATTCCGCATTGTGCCTGTTGTATTCAATCCCGATGCAATTTCTGTGTTTCATCTGCACTATGAACGTATACAGGTTACAGATGAGTCCAAATGTGCTTCGGAAACTACTACTGGTCTCCCAGCAATGGATCAAATCGTAGACAGTTTGAGACATTACTTCCATGGACAAAAGTCCGTATGGTGCCTGTTGCACTCAGTCCCGATGCAATTTCTGTGTTTCATCAGCACTCCGAACGTCCACAGATTACAGAATGCCTCCAGATGTGCTTCGGAAACTACTACTGGTCTCCCAGTAATCGATCAAAGCGTAGACAGTTTGAGACATTTCTTACATTGAGAAAAGTCCGCATGGTGCCTGTTGTATTCTATCCCGATGCAATTTCTGTGTTTCATCTACACTCTGAACTTTCAGAACGCCTCCAGACGTGTTTCGGAAACTACTACTGGTCTCCCAGTAATCGATCAAAGCCTAGACAGTTTGAGACATTACTCCGATGGAGATAAGTCCGTATGGTGCCTGTTGTATTCAATCCCGATGCAATTTCTGTGTTTCATCTACACTCTGACATTATACAGATTACAGAATGCGTCCAGATGTGCTTCGGAAACTACTACTGGTCTCCCAGCAATCGATCAAATCGTAGACAGTTTGAGACATTTCTTACATGGAGAAAGGTCCGCATGGTGCCTTTTTTATTCAATCCCGATGCAATTTCTGTGTTTCATCAACACTCCGAACGTCCACACATTACAGAATGCCTCCAGATGTGTTTCGGAAACTACTACTGGTCTCCCAGGAATCGATCAAAGCGTAGACAAATTGAGACATTACTCCCTTGGAGAAAAGTCCGCATGGTGCCTGTTGTATTCAATCCTGATGCAATTTCTGTGGTTCATCAACACTCTGAAAGTCCACAGATTACAGAATGCCTCCAGATGTTCTTTGGAAACTACTACTGGTCCGAGTAATCGAACAAAGAGACGTAACTCCCATGGAGAAAAGTCTGCATTATGCCTATTGTATTCAAACCCGATGCAATCTCTGTGTTTCATCTGCACTCTGAACGTATACAGGTTACAGAATGCCTCCAGATGTGCTTCGGAAACTACTAGTGGTCTCCCAGAAATCGATCAAATCGTAGACAGTTTGAAACATTACTCCCATGGTGAAAAGTCCGCATGGCGCCTGCTGTATTCAATCCCGATGCAATTTCTGTGTTTCATCAGTACTCCGTACGTCCACAGATTACAGAATGCGTCCAGATGTGCTTCGGACACTACTACTGGTTTCCCAGTAATCGATCAAAGCGTAGACAGTTTGAGACATTTCTTACATGGAGAAAAGTCCGCATGGTGCCTGATGTATTCAATACCGATGCAATTTCTGTGTTACATCTACAGTCTGACAGTATACAGATTACAGAATGCCTCCAGATGTGCTTCGGAAAATACTACTGGTCTCCGAGCAATCGATAAATCGTAGAGTTTGAAATATTACTCCCAAGGAGAAAAGTTCGCATGGTGCCTGTTGTAGTCAATACCGATGCAATTTCTGTGTTTCATCAAAACCCTGAATGTCTACAGATCACACAATGCCTCCAGATGTGCTCTGGAAACTACTACTGGTCTCCCAGGAATCGATCAAATCGTAGACAGTTGGAGACATTACTTCCATGGACAAAAGTCCGTATGGTGCCTGTTGCACTCAGTCCCGATGCAATTTCTGTGTTTCATCAGCACTCCGAACGTCCACAGATTAGAGAATGCCTCCAGATGTGCTTCGGAAACTACTACTGGTTTCCGAGTAATCGATCAAAGCCTAGACAGTTTGAGACAAAACTCCAATGGAGAAAATTCCGCATTGTGCCTGTTGTATTCAATCCCGATGCAATTTCTGTGTTTCATCTGCACTCTGAACGTATACAGGTTACAGATGAGTCCAAATGTGCTTCGGAAACTACTACTGTTCTCCCAGCAATGGATCAAATCGTAGACAGTTTGAGACATTACTTCCATGGACAAAAGTCCGTATGGTGCCTGTTGCACTCAGTCCCGATGCAATTTCTGTGTTTCATCAGCACTCCGAACGTCCACAGATTACAGAATGCCTCCAGATGTGCTTCGGAAACTACTACTGGTCTCCCAGTAATCGATCAAAGCGTAGACAGTTTGAGATATTTCTTACATGGAGAAAAGTCCGCATGGTGCCTGTTGTATTCTATCCCGATGCAATTTCTGTGTTTCATCTACACTCTGAACTTTCAGAACGCCTCCAGACGTGTTTCGGAAACTACTACTGGTCTCCCAGTAATCGATCAAAGCCTAGACAGTTTGAGACATTTCTCACATGGAGAAAAGTCCGCATGGTGCCTGTTGTATTCAATACCGATGCAATTTCTGTGTTACATCTACAGTCTGACAGTATACAGATTACAGAATGCCTCCAGATGTGCTTCGGAAAATACTACTGGTCTCCGAGCTATTGATAAATCGTAGACAGTTTGAAACATTACTCCCAAGGAGAAAAGTTCGCATGGTGCCTGTTGTAGTCAATACCGATGCAATTTCTGTGTTTCATCAATACCCTGAATGTCTGCAGATCACACAATGCCTCCAGATGTGCTTTGGAAACTACTACTGGTCTCCCAGTAATCGATCAAATCGTAGACAGTTTGAGACATTATTTTCATGGACAAAAGTCCGTATGGTGCCTGTTGCACTCAGTCCCGATGCAATTTCTGTGTTTCATCAGCACTCCGAAGGTCCACAGATAAGAGAATGCCTCCAGATGTGCTTCGGAAACTACTACTAATCTCCCAGTAATCGATCAAAGCGTGGACAGTTTGAGACATTTCGTACATGGAGTAAAGTGCGCATAGTGCCTGTTGTATTCTATCCCGATGCAAGTTCTGTGTTTCATCTACACCCTGAACTTACAGAAGGCATCCATATGTGTTTCGGAAACTACTACCGGTCTTCCACTAATCGATCAAAGCGTAGACAGCTTGAGACGCTACTTCCATGGAGAAAATTCCGCATGGTGCCTGTTGTATTAAATCCCGATGCAATTTCTGTGGTTCATCAACACTCTGTACATCGACAGATTACAGAATGCCTCCAGATGTGTTCGGAAACTAATACTGGTTACCCAGTAATCGAACAAACCTTTGCAGTTTGAAACATTACTCCCACGGAGAAAACTTCGCATGGTGCCTGTTGTATTCAATACCGATGTAATTTCTGTGTTTCATCAACACCCTGAAGGTCTAAAGATCACACAATGCATCCAGAAGTGTTTTGGAAACTACTACTGGTCTCCTAGGAATCGATTAAAGCGTAGACAGTTTGAGACATTACTCCCATTGAGAAAAGACTGCCAGGTGCCTGTTGTATTCAATCCCGATGCAATTCCTGTGTTTCATCAACACCCTGAACTTACAGAATGCCTCCAGATGTGCTTCGGAAACTCCTGCTGGTCTCCCAGGAATCGATCAAAGCGTAGGCAGTTTGAGACATTAATCCCATGGAGAAAAGTCCGCATTGTGCCTGTTGTATTCAATGCCGATGCAATTTCTGTGTTTCATCAACACTCTGAATGTCCGCATATTACTGAATGACTCAAGTTGTGCTTCGGAAACTACCACTGGTCTCCCAGAACTCGATCAAAGCGTAGACAGTTTGAGACATTACTCCCATGGAGAAAAGTCCGCATGGTGACTGTTGTATTCAATCCTGATGCAATTTCTGTGTTTCATCTACACTCTGACCGTCCACATATAACAGAATGCTTCCAGATGTGCTTCGGAAACTACTACTGGTCTCCCAGGAATCGATCAAAGCGTAGACAGTTTGAGACATTACTCCCATGGAGACAAGTCCGCATGGTGCCTGTTGTATTCAATCCCGAAGCAATTTCTGTTTCATCAACACTCGGAACGTCCACAGATTACAGAATGTCTCCAGATGTGCTTTGGAAACTATTACTGGTCTCAAGGGAATCGATCAAAGCGTAGACAGTTTGAGACATTATTCCTATGGAGAAAAGTCCGCATGCTGCCTGATGTATTCAATCCCGATATAATTTCTCTGAACGTCCACAGATTACAGAATGCCTCCAGATGAGCTGAGGTTATTACTACAGGTCTCCCAGGAATCGATAAAAGCGTAGACAGTTTGAGACATTACTCATATGGAGAAAAGTCCGCATGGTGCCTGTTGTATAGAATCACGAAGCAATTTCTGTGTTGCATCAACACTCTCAATGTACACAGATTACAGAATGTATCCAGATGTGCTTCGAAATCTACTACTGGTCACCCAGGAATCGATCAAACCGTAGACAGTGTGAGACATTACTCCCATGGAGTAAAGTCCGCATGGAGCCTGTTGTATTCAATCCCGATGCAATATCTGTGTTTCATCAACACTCTCAACGTACACAGATTACAGAATGTATAGAGATGTGCTTCGGAAACTGGTACTGGTTTCCCAGGAATCGATCAAACCGTAGACAGTTTGAGACATTTCTCCCATGGAGAAAAGCCCGCATGGTGCCTGTTGTATTCAACCAGATAGCAATTTCTAAAATCTCATCAAAGCTCTGAAGGTCCACAGATTACAGAAAGCCTCCAGATGTGTTTCTGAAACTGCTACTGGTCTCCCAGTAATAGATCAAAGCCTAGACAGTTCGAGACATTACTCTCATGGTGAAAAGTCCGCATGGTGCCTGTTGAATTCAATCCCGATTAAATTTTTGTGTTTCATCTACAGTTTGAGCGTCCACAGATTACAGAATGCCTCCAGATATGCTTCGGAAACTACAACTGGTTTACCAGGAATCGATCAAAGTGTAGACAGCTGAGACATTTCTCCCATGGAGAAACGTCCGCAAGGTGTCTGTTGTATTCAATCCCGATGCTATTTCTGTGTTTCAACTACACTCTGAACTTACAGAATGCCTCCAGATGTGCTTTGGAATCTACTACTCGTCTTCCAGAAATCGATAAAAGGAAAGACAGTTTGACACATTACTTCCATTGAGAAAGGTCCACATGGTGCCTGTTATATTCAATCCCGATGTAATATCTGTGGTTCATCAACACACTGAAAGTCCGCAGATTACAGAATGCTTCCAGATGTGCTTCGGAAACTACTACTTCTCTCCCAGGAATCGATCAAAGCGTAGACAGTTTGAGACATTACTCCCATGGAGAAAAATCCGCATGATGCCTGTTGTATTCAATGCCGAAGCAATTTCTGTGTTTCATCAACACTCTGAATGTCCGCATATTACTGAATGACTCAAGTTGTGCTTCGGAAACTACCACTGGTCTCCCAGAACTCGATCAAAGCGTGGACAGTTTGAGACATTACTCCCATGGAGAAAAGTCCGCATGGTGACTGTTGTATTCAATCCTGATGCAATTTCTGTGTTTCATCTACACTCTGACTGTCCACATATAACAGAATGCTTCCAGATGTGCTTCGGAAACTACTACTGGTCTCCCAGGAATCGATCAAAGCGTAGACAGTTTGAGACATTACTCCCATGGAGACAAGTCCGCATGGTGCCTGTTGTATTCAATCCCGAAGCAATTTCTGTTTCATCAACACTCGGAACGTCCACAGATTACAGAATGTCTCCAGATGTGCTTTGGAAAATATTACTGGTCTCAAGGGAATCGATCAAAGCGTAGACAGTTTGAGACATTACTCCCATGGAGACAAGTCCGCATGGTGCCTGTTTTATTCAATCCCGAAGCAATTTCTGTTTCATCAACACTCGGAACGTCCACAGATTACAGAATGTCTCCAGATGTGCTTTGGAAACTATTACTGGTCTCAAGGGAATCGATCAAAGCGTAGACAGTTTGAGACATTATTCCTATGGAGAAAAGTCCGCATGCTGCCTGATGTATTCAATCCCGATATAATTTCTCTGAACGTCCACAGATTACAGAATGCCTCCAGATGAGCTAAGGTTATTACTACAGGTCTCCCAGGAATCGATAAAAGCGTAGACACTTTGAGACATTACTCATATGGAGAAAAGTCCGCATGGTGCCTGTTGTATAGAATCACGATGCAATTTCTGTGTTGCATCAACACTCTCAATGTACACAGATTACAGAATGTATCCAGATGTGCTTCGAAATCTACTACTGGTCACCCAGGAATCGATCAAACCGTAGACAGTGTGAGACATTACTCCCATGGAGTAAAGTCCGCATGGAGCCTGTTGTATTCAATCCCGATGCAATATCTGTGTTTCATCAACACTCTCAACGTACACAGATTACAGAATGTATAGAGATGTGCTTCGGAAACTGGTACTGGTTTCCCAGGAATCGATCAAACCGTAGACAGTTTGAGACATTTCTCCCATGGAGAAAAGCCCGCATGGTGCCTGTTGTATTCAACCAGATAGCAATTTCTAAAATCTCATCAAAGCTCTGAAGGTCCACAGATTACAGGAAGCCTCCAGATGTGTTTCTGAAACTGCTACTGGTCTCCCAGTAATAGATCAAAGCCTAGACAGTTCGAGACATTACTCTCATGGTGAAAAGTCCGCATGGTGCCTGTTGAATTCAATCCCGATTAAATTTTTGTGTTTCATCTACAGTTTGAGCGTCCACAGATTACAGAATGCCTCCAGATATGCTTCGGAAACTACAACTGGTTTACCAGGAATCGATCAAAGTGTAGACAGCTGAGACATTTCTCCCATGGAGAAACGTCCGCAAGGTGTCTGTTGTATTCAATCCCGATGCTATTTCTGTGTTTCAACTACACTCTGAACTTACAGAATGCCTCCAGATGTGCTTTGGAATCTACTACTCGTCTTCCAGAAATCGATAAAAGGAAAGACAGTTTGACACATTACTTCCATTGAGAAAGGTCCACATGGTGCCTGTTATATTCAATCCCGATGTAATATCTGTGGTTCATCAACACACTGAAAGTCCGCAGATTACAGAATGCTTCCAGATGTGCTTCGGAAACTACTACTTCTCTCCCAAGAATCGATCAAACCGTAGACAGTTTGAGACATTACTCCCATGGAGACAAGTCCGCATGGTGCCTGTTGTATTCAATCCCGAAGCAATTTCTGTTTCATCAACACTCGGAACGTCCACAGATTACAGAATGTCTCCAGATGTGCTTTGGAAAATATTACTGGTCTCAAGGGAATCGATCAAAGCGTAGACAGTTTGAGACATTACTCCCATGGAGACAAGTCCGCATGGTGCCTGTTGTATTCAATCCCGAAGCAATTTCTGTTTCATCAACACTCGGAACGTCCACAGATTACAGAATGTCTCCAGATGTGCTTTGGAAACTACTACTTCTCTCCCAGGAATCGATCAAAGCGTAGACAGTTTGAGACATTTCTTACATGGAGAAAAGTCCGCATGGTGCCTGTTGTATTCAATACCGATGCAATTTCTGTGTTACATCTACAGTCTGACAGTATACAGATTACAGAATGCTTCCAGATGTGCTTCGGAAAATACTACTGGTCTCCGAGCAATCGATAAATCGTAGACAGTTTGAAATATTACTCCCAAGGAGAAAAGTTCGCATGGTGCCTGTTGTAGTCAATACCGATGCAATTTCTGTGTTTCATCAAAACCCTGAATGTCTACAGATCACACAATGCCTCCAGATGTTCTCTGGAAACTACTACTGGTCTCCCAGGAATCGATCAAATCGTAGACAGTTTGAGACATTACTTCCATGGACAAAAGTCCGTATGGTGCCTGTTGCACTCAGTCCCGATGCAATTTCTGTGTTTCATCAGCACTCCGAACGTCCACAGATTAGAGAATGCCTCCAGATGTGCTTCAGAAACTACTACTGGTCTCCCAGTAATCGATCAAAGCGTAGACAGCTTGTGACATTACTCCCATGGAGAAAAGTCCGCATACTGCCTGTTGTATTCAATCGCGATGCAATTTCTGTAGTTCATCAACACTCTGAAAGTCCACAGATTACAGAATGCCTCCAGATCTGCTTAGGAAACTACTACTGGTTTCCGAGTAATCGATCAAAGCCTAGACAGTTTGAGACAAAACTCCCATGGAGAAAATTCCGCATTGTGCCTGTTGTATTCAATCCCGAAGCAATTTCTGTTTCATCAACACTCGGAACGTCCACAGATTACAGAATGTCTCCAGATGTGCTTTGGAAACTATTACTGGTCTCAAGGGAATCGATCAAAGCGTAGACAGTTTGAGACATTATTCCTATGGAGAAAAGTCCGCATGCTGCCTGATGTATTCAATCCCGATATAATTTCTCTGAACGTCCACAGATTACAGAATGCCTCCAGATGAGCTGAGGTTATTACTACAGGTCTCCCAGGAATCGATAAAAGCGTAGACAGTTTGAGACATTACTCATATGGAGAAAAGTCCGCATGGTGCCTGTTGTATAGAATCACAATGCAATTTCTGTGTTGCATCAACACTCTCAATGTACACAGATTACAGAATGTATCCAGATGTGCTTCGAAATCTACTACTGGTCACCCAGGAATCGATCAAACCGTAGACAGTGTGAGACATTACTCCCATGGAGTAAAGTCCGCATGGAGCCTGTTGTATTCAATCCCGATGCAATATCTGTGTTTCATCAACACTCTCAACGTACACAGATTACAGAATGTATAGAGATGTGCTTCGGAAACTGGTACTGGTTTCCCAGGAATCGATCAAACCGTAGACAGTTTGAGACATTTCTCCCATGGAGAAAAGCCCGCATGGTGCCTGTTGTATTCAACCAGATAGCAATTTCTAAAATCTCATCAAAGCTCTGAAGGTCCACAGATTACAGAAAGCCTCCAGATGAGTTTCTGAAACTGCTACTGGTCTCCCAGTAATAGATCAAAGCCTAGACAGTTCGAGACATTACTCTCATGGTGATAAGTCCGCATGGTGCCTGTTGAATTCAATCCCGATTAAATTTTTGTGTTTCATCTACAGTTTGAGCGTCCACAGATTACAGAATGCCTCCAGATATGCTTCGGAAACTACAACTGGTTTACCAGGAATCGATCAAAGTGTAGACAGCTGAGACATTTCTCCCATGGAGAAACGTCCGCAAGGTGTCTGTTGTATTCAATCCCGATGCTATTTCTGTGTTTCAACTACACTCTGAACTTACAGAATGCCTCCAGATGTGCTTTGGAATCTACTACTCGTCTTCCAGAAATCGATAAAAGGAAAGACAGTTTGACACATTACTTCCATTGAGAAAGGTCCACATGGTGCCTGTTATATTCAATCCCGATGTAATATCTGTGGTTCATCAACACACTGAAAGTCCGCAGATTACAGAATGCTTCCAGATGTGCTTCGGAAACTACTACATCTCTCCCAGGAATCGATCAAAGCGTAGACAGTTTGAGACATTACTCCCATGGAGAAAAATCCGCATGGTGCCTGTTGTATTCAATGCCGAAGTAATTTCTGTGTTTCATCAACACTCTGAATGTCCGCATATTACTGAATGACTCAAGTTGTGCTTCGGAAACTACCACTGGTCTCCCAGAACTCGATCAAAGCGTGGACAGTTTGAGACATTACTCCCATGGAGAAAAGTCCGCATCGTGACTGTTGTATTCAATCCTGATGCAATTTCTGTGTTTCATCTACACTCTGACTGTCCACATATAACAGAATGCTTCCAGATGTGCTTCGGAAACTACTACTGGTCTCAAGGGAATCGATCAAAGCGTAGACAGTTTGAGACATTATTCCTATGGAGAAAAATCCGCATGCTGCCTGATGTATTCAATCCCGATATAATTTCTCTGAACGTCCACAGATTACAGAATGCCTCCAGATGAGCTGAGGTTATTACTACAGGTCTCCCAGGAATCGATAAAAGCGTAGACAGTTTGAGACACTACTCATATGGAGAAAAGTCCGCAAGGTGCCTGTTGTATAGAATCGCAATGCAATTTCTGTGTTGCATCAACACTCTCAATGTACACAGATTACAGAATGTATCCAGATGTGCTTCGAAATCTACTACTGGTCACCCAGGAATCGATCAAACCGTAGACAGTGTGAGACATTACTCCCATGGAGTAAAGTCCGCATGGAGCCTGTGGTATTCAATCCCGATGCAATATCTGTGTTTCATCAACACTCTCAACGTACACAGATTACAGAATGTATAGAGATGTGCTTCGGAAACTGGTACTGGTTTCCCAGGAATCGATCAAAAAGTAGACAGTTTGAGACATTTCTCCCATGGAGAAAAGCCCGCATGGTGCCTGTTGAATTCAACCAGATAGCAATTTCTAAAATCTCATCAAATATCTGAAGGTCCACAGATTACAGAAAGCCTCCAGATGTGTTTCTGAAACTAATACTGGTCTCCCAGTAATCGATCAAAGCCTAGACAGTTCGAGACATTACTCTCATGGTGAAAAGTCCGCATGGTGCCTGTTGAATTCAATCCCGATCCAATTTCTGTGTTTCATCTACAGTTTGAGCGTCCACAGATTACAGAATGCCTACAGATGTGCTTCGGAAACTACTACTGGTCTCCCAGGAATCGATCAAAGCGGAAACAGTTTGAGACATTACTCCCATGGAGAAAAGTCCGCATGGCGCCTGCTGTATTCAATCCCGATGCAATTTCTGTGTTTCATCAGCACTCCGAACGTCCACAGATTACAGAATGCCTCCAGATGTGCTTCGGACACTACTACTGGTTTCCCAGTAATCGATCAAAGCGTAGACAGTTTGAGACATTTCTTACATGGAGAAAAGTCCGCATGGTGCCTGTTGTATTCAATACCGATGCAATTTCTGTGTTACATCTACAGTCTGACAGTATACAGATTACAGAATGCTTCCAGATGTGCTTCGGAAAATACTACTGGTCTCCGAGCAATCGATAAATCGTAGACAGTTTGAAATATTACTCCCAAGGAGAAAAGTTCGCATGGTGCCTGTTGTAGTCAATACCGATGCAATTTCTGTGTTTCATCAATACCCTGAATGTCTGCAGATCACACAATGCCTCCAGATGTGCTTTGGAAACTACTACTGGTCTCCCAGGAATCGATCAAAGCGTAGACAGTTTGAGACATTACTCCCATGGAGAAAAGACTGCCAGGTGCCTGTTGTATTCAATCCCGATGCAATTCCTGTGTTTCATCAACACCCTGAACTTACAGAATGCCTCCAGATGTGCTTCGTAAACTCCTGCTGGTCTCCCAGGAATCGATCAAAGCGTAGTCAGTTTGAGACATTACTCCCATATAGAGAATTCCGCAAGGTGCCTGTTTTATTCAATCCTGTGTTTCATCAACACTCTAAATGTCCACATATAACAGAATGCCTCAATATGTACTTCGGTAAGTAGCACTATTCTCACAGGAAACGATCAAAGCGTAGACTGTTTGAGACATTACTCCCATGAAGACAAGTCCGCATGGTCCCTGTTGGATTCAATCCTGATGCCATTTCTGTGTTTCATCAACACAATGAACGTCCACAGATTACAGAATGCATCCAGATGTGCTTCGGAAACTACTACTGGTCTCCCAGGAATCGATCAAAGCGTAGACAGCTTGAGACATTACTTCCATGGAGAAAAGTCTGCATGCTGCCTGTTGTATTCTATCCCGATGCAATTTCTGTGGTTCATCAACACTCTGAACGTATACAGATTACAGAATGCCTCGAGATGTGCTTCGGAAACTACTACTGGTCTCCGAGTAATCGAGCAAAGCCTAAACAGTATGAGACATAACTCCCATGGAGAAAAATCCGCATTGTACCTGTTGTATTCAATCCCGATGCATTTTCTGTGTTTCATCTGCACTCTGAACGTATACAGATTACAGAATGCCTCCAGATGTGCTTCGGAAACTACTACTGGTCTCCCAGAAATCGATCAAATCGTAGACAGTTTGCAACATTACTCCCATGGAGGAAATTAAGCATGGTGCCTGTTGTATTCAATATAGATGCAATTTCTGTGTTTCATCAACACTCTGAAGGTCTACAGATCTCACAACGCCTCCAGATGTGCTTTGGAAACTGCTACTGGTCTCCCAGGAATCGATCAAAGCGTAGACAGTTTGAGACATTACTCCCATGTAGAAAAGTCCGCATGGTGCCTGTTGTATTCAATCCCGATGCAATTTCTGTGTTTCATCAACACTCTGAACTTACAGAACGCCTCCAGATGTGCTTCGGAACCTACTACTGGTCTCCCAGTAATCGATCAAAGCGTAGACAGTTTGAGTCATTTCTTACATTGAGAAAAGTCTGCATGCTGCCTGTTGTATTCAACCCCGATGCAATTTCAGTGGTTCATCAACACTCCGAACATCCACAGATCGCAGAATGCCTCCACATGTGTGGGGAAACTACTTCTGGTCTCCCAGTAATCGATCAAAATGTAAACAGTTTGAGACATTCCTTACAAGGAGAAAAGTCCGCATGGTGCCTGTTGTATTCAATCCCGATGCAATTACTGTGGTTCATCAACACTTTGAACATCCACAGACTTCAGAATGCTTCCAGATGTGCTTCGGACACTACTACTGGTCTCCCAGGTTTCGATCAAAGCGTAGACGGTTTGAGACATTACTTCCATGGTGAAAAGTCCGCATCGTGCCTCTTGTATTCAATCCCGATGTAATTTCTGTAGTTCATCAACACTCTGAACGTTTACAGATTACAGAATGCCTCCAGATGTGCTTCGGAAACTACTACTGGTCCCACAGGAATCTATCAAAGCGTAGACAGTTTGAGAAATTACTGCTGTGGAGAAAAGTCCGCATGGTGCCTGTTGTATTCAATCCCGATGCTATTTCTGTGTTTCATCAACACTCTGAACGTCCACAGATTACAGAATGCCTCCAGATGTGGTTCGGAAACTACTACGGGTCTCCCAGGAATCGACCAAAGCGTAGACAGTTTGAGACATTACTCCCATGGAGACAAGTCCGCATGGTGCCTGTTGTATTCAATCCCGAAGCAATTTCTGGAACATCAACACTCGGAACGTCCATAGATTACAGAATGTCTCCAGGTGTGTTTTGGAAACTATTACTGGTCTCAAAGGAATCGATCAAAGCGTAGACAGTTTGAGACATTATTCCTATGGAGAAAAGTCCGCATGCCGCCTGATGTATTCAATCCCGATATAAATTCTCTGAACGTCCACAGATTACAGAATGCCTCCAGATGAGCTGAGGTTATTACTACAGGTCTCCCAGGAATCGATAAAAGCGTAGACAGTTTGAGACATTACTCATATGGAGAAAAGTCCGCATGGTGCCTGTTGTATAGAATCACGATGCAATTTCTGTGTTGTATCAACACTCTCAATGTACAGAGATTACAGAATGTATCCAGATGTGCTTCGAAATCTACTACTGGTCACCCAGGAATCGATCAAACCGTAGACAGTTTGAGACATTACTCCCATGGAGAAAAGACCGCATGGAGCCTGTTGTATTCAATACCGATGCAATTTCTGTGTTACATCTACAGTCTGACAGTATACAGATTACAGAATGCCTCCAGATGTGCTTCGGAAAATACTACTGGTCTCCGAGCAATCGATAAATCGTAGACAGTTTGAAATATTACTCCCAAGGAGAAAAGTTCGCATGGTGCCTGTTGTAGTCAACACCGATGCAATTTCTGTGTTTCATCAAAACCCTGAATGTCTACTGATCACACAATGCCTCCAGATGTGCTCTGGAAACTACTACTGGTCTCCCAGGAATCGATCAAATCGTAGACAGTTTGAGACATTACTTCCATGGACAAATGTCCGTATGGTGCCTGTTGCACTCAGTCCCGATGCAATTTCTGTGTTTCATCAGCACTCCGAACGTTCACAAATTAGAGAATGCCTCCAGATGTGCTTCGGAAACTACTACTGGTCTCCCAGTAATCGATCAAAGCGTAGACAGCTTGAGACATTACTCCCATGGAGAAAAGTCCGCATACTGCCTGTTGTATTCAATCGCGATGCAATTTTTGTAGTTCATCAACACTCTGAAAGTCCACAGATTACAGATTGCCTCCAGATGTGCTTCGGAAACTACTACTGGTTTCCGAGTAATCGATCAAAGACTAGACAGTTTGAGACAAAACTCCCATGGAGAAAATTCCGCATTGTGCCTGTTGTATTCAATCCCGATGCAATTTCTGTGTTTCATCTGCACTCTGAACGTATACAGGTTACAGAATGACTCCAGATGTGCTTCGGAAACTACTACTGGTCTCCCAGCAATGGATCAAATCGTAGACAGTTTGAGACATTTCTTACTTGGAGAAAGGTCCGCATGGTGCCTGTTGTATTCAATCCCGATGCAATTTGTGTGTTTCATCAGCCCTCCGAACGTCCACAGATTACAGAATGCCTCCAGATGTGCTTCGGAAACTACTACTGGTCTCCCAGTAATCGATCAAAGCGTAGACAGTTTGAGACATTTCTTGCATGGAGAAAAGTCCGCATGGTGCCTGTTGTATTCTATCACGATGCTATTTCTGTGTTTCATCTACACTCTGAACTTTCAGAACGCCTCCAGACGTGTTTCGGAAACTACTACTGGTCTCCCAGTAATCGATCAAAGCCTAGGCAGTTTGAGACATTACTCCCATGGAGATAAGTCCGTATGGTGCCTGTTGTATTCAATCCCGATGCAATTTCTGTATTTCATCTACACTCTGACATTATACAGATTACAGAATGCGTCCAGATGTGCTTCGGAAACTACTACTGGTCTCCCAGCAATCGATCAAATCGTAGACAGTTTGAGACATTTCTTACATGGAGAAAGGTCCGCATGGTGCGTGTTTCATTCAATCCCGATGCATTTCTGTGTTTCATCAGCACTCCGAACGTCCACAGATTACAGAATGCCTCCAGATGTGCTTCGGACACTACTACTGGTTTCCCAGTAATCGATCAAAGCGTGGACAGTTTGAGACATTTCTCATATGGAGAAAAGTCCGCATGGTGCGTGTTGTATTCAATGTCGATGCAATTTCTGTGTTACATCTACAGTCTGACAGTATACAGATTACAGAATGCCTCCAGATGTGCTTCGGAAAATACTACTGGTCTCCGAGCTATCGATAAATCGTAGACAGTTTGAAACATTACTCCCAAGGAGAAAAGTTCGCATGGTGCCTGTTGTAGTCAATACCGATGCAATTTCTGTGTTTCATCAATACCCTGAATGTCTGCAGATCACACAATGCCTCCAGATGTGCTTTGGAAACTACTACTGGTCTCCCAGGAATCGATCAAATCGTAGACAGTTTGAGACATTATTTTCATGGACAAAAGTCCGTATGGTGCCTGTTGCACTCAGTCCCGATGAAATTTCTGTGTTTCATCTACACTCTGAACTTACAGAAGGCCTCCATATGTGTTTCGGAAACTACTACCGGTCTTCCACTAATCGATCAAAGCGTAGACAGCTTGAGACGCTACTTCCATGGAGAAAATTCCGCATGGTGCCTGTTGTATTAAATCCCGATGCAATTTCTGTGGTTCATCAACACTCTGTACATCGACAGATTACAGAATGCCTCCAGATGTGTTTGGAAACTAATACTGGTTACCCAGTAACCGAACAAACCTTTGCAGTTTGAAACATTACTCCCACGGAGAAAACTTCGCATGGTGCCTGTTGTATTCAATACCGTTGTAATTTCTGTGTTTCATCAACACCCTGAAGGTCTAAAGATCACACAATGCATCCAGAAGTGTTTTGGAAACTACTACTGGTCTCCTAGGAATCGATCAAAGCGTAGACAGTTTGAGACATTACTTCCATGGAGAAAAGACTGCCAGGTGCCTGTTGTATTCAATCCCGATGCAATTCCTGTGTTTCATCAACACGCTGAACTTACAGAATGCCTCCAGATGTGCTTCGGAAACTCCTGCTGGTCTCCCAGGAATCGATCAAAGCGTAGTCAGTTTGAGACATTACTCCCATATAGAGAATTCCGCAAAGTGCCTGTTTTATTCAATCCTGTGTTTCATCAACTAAATGTCCACATATAACAGAATGCCTCAATATGTACTTCGGTAAGTAGCACTATTCTCACAGGAAACGATCAAAGCGTAGACTGTTTGAGACATTACTCCCATGAAGACAAGTCCGCATGGTCCCTGTTGGATTCAATCCTGATGCCATTTCTGTGTTTCATCAACACAATGAACGTCCACAGATTACAGAATGCATCCAGATGTGCTTCGGAAACTACTACTGGTCTCCCAGGAATCGATCAAAGCGTAGACAGCTTGAGACATTACTTCCATGGCGAAAAGTCTGCATGCTGCCTGTTGTATTCAATCCCGATGCAATTTCTGTGGTTCATCAACACTCTGAACGTATACAGATTACAGAATGCCTCGAGATGTGCTTCGGAAACTACTACTGGTCTCCGAGTAATCGAGCAAAGCCTAAACAGTATGAGACATAACTCCCATGGAGAAAAATCCGCATTGTGCCTGTTGTATTCAATCCCGAAGCATTTTCTGTGTTTCATCTGCACTCTGAACGTATACAGATTACAGAATGCCTCCAGATGTGCTTCGGAAACTACTACTGGTCTCCCAGAAATCGATCAAATCGTAGACAGTTTGCAACATTACTCCCATGGAGGAAATTAAGCATGGTGCCTGTTGTATTCAATATAGATGCAATTTCTGTGTTTCATCAACACTCTGAAGGTCTACAGATCTCACAATGCCTCAAGATGTGCTTTGGAAACTACTACTGGTCTCCCAGGAATCGATCAAAGCGTAGACAAAAAAAATAAAAAAAAATGGCTCTGAGCACTATGGGACTCAACTGCTGTGGTCATTAGTCCCCTAGAACTTAGAACTACTTAAACCTAACTAACCTAAGGACATCACACACATCCGTGCCCGAGGCAGGATTCGAATCTGCGACCGTAGCAGTCGCACGGTTCCGAACTGCGCGCCTAGAACCGCGAGACCACCGCGGCCGGCAAAGCGTAGACAGTTTGAGACATTACTCCCATGTAGAAAAGTCCGCATGGTGCCTGTTGTATTCAATCCCGATGCAATTTCTGTGTTTCATCAACACTCTGAACTTACAGAACGCCTCCAGATGTGCTTCGGAACCTACTACTGGTCTCCCAGTAATCGATCAAAGCGTAGACAGTTTGAGTCATTTCTTACATTGAGAAAAGTCCGCATGCTGCCTGTTGTATTCAACCCCGATGCAATTTCAGTGGTTCATCAACACTCCGAACATCCACAGATCGCAGAATGCCTCCACATGTGTGGGGAAACTACTTCTGGTCTCCCAGTAATCGATCAAAATGTAAACAGTTTGAGACATTCCTTACATGGAGAAAAGTCCGCATGGTGCCTGTTGTATTCAATCCCGATGCAATTACTGTGGTTCATCAACACTTTGAATATCCACAGAATTCAGAATGCTTCCAGATGTGCTTCGGACACTACTACTGGTCTCCCAGGTTTCGATCAAAGCGTAGACGGTTTGAGACATTACTTCCATGGTGAAAAGTCCGCATCGTGCCTCTTGTATTCAATCCCGATGTAATTTCTGTAGTTCATCAACACTCTGAACGTTCACAGATTACAGAATTCCTCCAGATGTGCTTCGGAAACTACTACTGGTCCCACAGGAATCTATCAAAGCGTAGACAGTTTGAGAAATTACTGCTGTGGAGAAAAGTCCGCATGGTGCCTGTTGTATTCAATCCCGATGCTATTTCTGTGTTTCATCAACACTCTGAACGTCCACAGATTACACAATGCCTCCAGATGTGGTTCGGAAACTACTACGGGTCTCCCAGGAATCGACCAAAGCGTAGGCAGTTTGAGACATTAATCCCATGGAGAAAAGTCCGCATTGTGCATGTTGTATTCATTGCCGATGCATTGTCTGTATTTCATCTGCACTCTGAACGTATACAGGTTACAGAATGCTTCCAGATGTGCTTCGGAAACTACTACTGGTCTCCCAGGAATCGATCAAAATGTAAACAGTTTGAGACATTCCTTACATGGAGAAAAGTCCGCATGGTGCCTGTTGTATTCAATCCCGATGCAATTACTGTGGTTCATCAACACTTTGAACATCCACAGAATTCAGAATGCTTCCAGATGTGCTTCGGAAACTACTACTGGTCCCACAGGAATCTATCAAAGCGTAGACAGTTTGAGAAATTACTGCTGTGGAGAAAAGTCCGCATGGTGCCTGTTGTATTCAATCCCGATGCTATTTCTGTGTTTCATCAACACTCTGAACGTCCACAGATTACAGAATGCCCCCAGATGTGGTTCGGAAACTACTACGGGTCTCCCAGGAATCGACCAAAGCGTAGGCAGTTTGAGACATTAATCCCATGGAGAAAAGTCCGCATTGTGCATGTTGTATTCATTGCCGATGCATTGTCTGTATTTCATCTGCACTCTGAACGTATACAGGTTACAGAATGCTTCCAGATGTGCTTCGGTAACTACTACTGGTCTCCCAGGAATCGATCAAAGCGTAGACAGTTTGAGACATTACTCCCATGGAGACAAGTCCGCATGGTGCCTGTTGTATTCAATCCCGAAGCAATTTCTGGAACATCAACACTCGGAACGTCAATAGATTACAGAATGTCTCCAGGTGTGTTTTGGAAACTATTACTGGTCTCAAAGGAATCGATCAAAGCGTAGACAGTTTGAGACATTATTCCTATGGAGAAAAGTCCGCATGCCGCCTGATGTATTCAATCCCGATATAATTTCTCTGAACGTCCACAGATTACAGAATGCCTCCAGATGAGCTGAGGTTATTACTACAGGTCTCCCAGGAATCGATAAAAGCGTAGACAGTTTGAGACATTACTCATATGGAGAAAAGTCCGCATGGTGCCTGTTGTATAGAATCACGATGCAATTTCTGTGTTGTATCAACACTCTCAATGTACACAGATTACAGAATGTATCCAGATGTGCTTCGAAATCTACTACTGGTCACCCAGGAATCGATCAAACCGTAGACAGTTTGAGACATTACTCCCATGGAGAAAATTCCGCATTGTGCCTGTTGTATTCAATCCCGATGCAATTTCTGTGTTTCATCTGCACTCTGAACGTATACAGGTTACAGAATGACTCCAGATGTGCTTCGGAAACTACTACTGGTCTCCCAGCAATGGATCAAATCGTAGACAGTTTGAGACATTTCTTACTTGGAGAAAGGTCCGCATGGTGCCTGTTGTATTCAATCCCGATGCAATTTGTGTGTTTCATCAGCCCTCCGAACGTCCACAGATTACAGAATGCCTCCAGATGTGCTTCGGAAACTACTACTGGTCTCCCAGTAATCGATCAAAGCGTAGACAGTTTGAGACATTTCTTACATGGAGAAAAGTCCGCATGGTGCCTGTTGTATTCTATCACGATGCTATTTCTGTGTTTCATCTACACTCTGAACTTTCAGAACGCCTCCAGACGTGTTTCGGAAACTACTACTGGTCTCCCAGTAATCGATCAAAGCCTAGGCAGTTTGAGACATTACTCCCATGGAGATAAGTCCGTATGGTGCCTGTTGTATTCAATCCCGATGCAATTTCTGTGTTTCATCTACACTCTGACATTATACAGATTACAGAATGCGTCCAGATGTGCTTCGGAAACTACTACTGGTCTCCCAGCAATCGATCAAATCGTAGACAGTTTGAGACATTTCTTACATGGAGAAAGGTCCGCATGGTGCGTGTTTCATTCAATCCCGATGCAATTTCTGTGTTTCATCAGCACTCCGAACGTCCACGGATTACAGAATGCCTCCAGATGTGCTTCGGACACTACTACTGGTTTCCCAGTAATCGATCAAAGCGTAGACAGTTTGAGACATTTCTCACATGGAGAAAAGTCCGCATGGTGCGTGTTGTATTCAATGTCGATGCAATTTCTGTGTTACATTTACAGTCTGACAGTATACAGATTACAGAATGCCTCCAGATGTGCTTCGGAAAATACTACTGGTCTCCGAGCTATCGATAAATCGTAGACAGTTTGAAACATTACTCCCAAGGAGAAAAGTTCGCATGGTGCCTGTTGTAGTCAATACCGATGCAATTTCTGTGTTTCATCAATACCCTGAATGTCTGCAGATCACACAATGCCTCCAGATGTGCTTTGGAAACTACTACTGGTCTCCCAGGAATCGATCAAATCGTAGACAGTTTGAGACATTATTTTCATGGACAAAAGTCCGTATGGTGCCTGTTGCACTCAGTCCCGATGCAATTTCTGTGTTTTATCAGCACTCCGAAGGTCCACAGATTAGAGAATGCCTCAAGATGTGCTTCGGAAACTACTACTGGTCTCCCAGTAATCGATCAAAGCGTAGACAAAAAAAAAAAAAAAAATGGCTCTGAGCACTATGGGACTCAACTGCTGTGGTCATTAGTCCCCTAGAACTTAGAACTACTTAAACCTAACTAACCTAAGGACATCACACACATCCATGCCCGAGGCAGGATTCGAACCTGCGACCGTAGCAGTCGCACGGTTACGGGCTGCGCGCCTAGAACCGCGAGACCACCGCGGCCGGCAAAGCGTAGACAGTTTGAGACATTACTCCCATGTAGAGAAGTCCGCATGGTGCCTGTTGTATTCAATCCCGATGCAATTTCTGTGTTTCATCAACACTCTGAACTTACAGAACGCCTCCAGATGTGCTTCGGAACCTACTACTGGTCTCCCAGTAATCGATCAAAGCGTAGACAGTTTGAGTCATTTCTTACATTGAGAAAAGTCCGCATGCTGCCTGTTGTATTCAACCCCGATGCAATTTCAGTGGTTCATCAACACTCCGAACATCCACAGATCGCAGAATGCCTCCACATGTGTGGGGAAACTACTTCTGGTCTCCCAGTAATCGATCAAAATGTAAACAGTTTGAGACATTCCTTACATGGAGAAAAGTCCGCATGGTGCCTGTTGTATTCAATCCCGATGCAATTACTGTGGTTCATCAACACTTTGAACATCCACAGAATTCAGGATGCTTCCAGATGTGCTTCGGACTCTACTACTGGTCTCCCAGGTTTTCGATCAAAGCGTAGACGGTTTGAGACATTACTTCCATGGTGAAAAGTCCGCATCGTGCCTCTTGTATTCAATCCCGATGTAATTTCTGTAGTTCATCAACACTCTGAACGTTCACAGATTACAGAATGCCTCCAGATATGCTTCGGAAACTACTACTGGTCCCACAGGAATCTATCAAAGCGTAGACAGTTTGAAAAATTACTGCTGTGGAGAAAAGTCCGCATGGTGCCTGTTGTATTCAATGCCGATGCATTGTCTGTATTTCATCTGCACTCTGAACGTATACAGGTTACAGAATGCTTCCAGATGTGATTCGGAAACTACTACTGGTCTACCAGGAATCGATCAAAGCGTAGACAGTTTGAGACATTACTCCCATGGAGACAAGTCCACATGGTGCCTGTTGTATTCAATCCCGAAGCAATTTCTGTATCATCAACACTCGGAACGTCCATAGATTACAGAATGTCTCCAGGTGTGTTTTGGAAACTATTACTGGTCTCAAAGGAATCGATCAAAGCGTAGACAGTTTGAGACATTATTCCTATGGAGAAAAGTCCGCATGCCGCCTGATGTATTCAATCCCGATATAATTTCTCTGAACGTCCACAGATTACAGAATGCCTCCAGATGAGCTGAGGTTATTACTACAGGTCTCCCAGGAATCGATAAAAGCGTAGACAGTTTGAGACATTACTCATATGGAGAAAAGTCCGCATGGTGCCTGTTGTATAGAATCACGATGCAATTTCTGTGTTGTATCAACACTCTCAATGTACACAGATTACAGAATGTATCCAGATGTGCTTCGAAATCTACTACTGGTCACCCAGGAATCGATCAAACCGTAGACAGTTTGAGACATTACTCCCATGGAGAAAAGTCCGCATGGAGCCTGTTGTATTCAATACCGATGCAATTTCTGTGTTACATCTACAGTCTGACAGTATACAGATTACAGAATGCCTCCAGATGTGCTTCGGAAAATACTACTGGTCTCCGAGCAATCGATAAATCGTAGACAGTTTGAAATATTACTCCCAAGGAGAAAAGTTCGCATGGTGCCTGTTGTAGTCAATACCGATGCAATTTCTGTGTTTCAACAAAACCCTGAATGTCTACTGATCACACAATGCCTCCAGATGTGCTCTGGAAACTAGTACTGGTCTCCCAGGTATCGATCAAATCGTAGACAGTTTGAGACATTACTTCCATAGACAAAAGTCCGTATGGTGCCTGTTGCACTCAGTCCCGATGCAATTTCTGTGTTTCATCAGCACTCCGAACGTTCACAGATTAGAGAATGCCTCCAGATGTGCTTCGGAAACTACTACTGGTTTCCGAGTA
The DNA here is from genome assembly GCF_023897955.1 of Schistocerca gregaria. Taxonomy (NCBI): domain Eukaryota; kingdom Metazoa; phylum Arthropoda; class Insecta; order Orthoptera; family Acrididae; genus Schistocerca; species Schistocerca gregaria. The sequence continues at coordinate 13,224,864 of NC_064920.1, forward strand.
ATCGATCAATGCCTAGACAGTTTGAGACAAAACTCCCATGGAGAAAATTCCGCATTGTGCCTGTTGTATTCAATCCCGATGCAATTTCTGTGTTTAATCTGCACTCTGAACGTATACAGGTTACAGAATGACTCCAGATGTGCTTCGGAAACTACTACTGGTCTCCCAGCAATGGATCAAATCGTAGACAGTTTGAGACATTTCTTACTTGGAGAAAGGTCCGCATGGTGCCTGTTGTATTCAATCCCGATGCAATTTGTGTGTTTCATCAGCCCTCCGAACGTCCACAGATTACAGAATGCCTCCAGATGTGCTTCGGAAACTACTACTGGTCTCCCAGTAACCGATAAAAGCGTAGACAGTTTGAGACATTATTCCCATGGAGAAAAGTCCGCATGCTGCCTGGTGTATTCAATCCCAATGCAATTTCTGTGTTTCATCACCACTCTCAACGAAGACAGATTACAGAATGTATCAAGATGTGCTTCGGAATCTACTACTGGTCACCCAGGAATCGATCAAACCGTAGACCGTTGAGACATTACTCCCATGGAGAAAAGCCCGCATGGTTCCTGTTGTATTCAATCCCGATGCAACTTCTGTGCTTCATCAACACTCTGAACATGCACAGATATCAGGGAGCTTCCAGATATGCTTAGGAAACTTCTACTGGTCCCCCAGGAATCGATCAAACAGTTGACAGTTTGAGACATTACTCCCATGGAGAAAAGTCCGTATGCTGAGTGGTGTTTCAATCCCAATGCAATTTCTGTGTATCATCACCACTCTCAACGTACACAGATTACAGAATGCATCCAGATGTGCTTCGGAATCTACTACAGGTCACCCAGGAATCGATCAAACCGTAGACAGTTTGAGACATTACTCCTATGGAGAAAAGTCCGCATGGTGCCTGTTGTATTCAATCCCGATGCAATTTCTCTGAACGTCCACAGATTACAGAATGCCTCCAGATGAGCTGAGGTTATTACTACAGGTCTCCCAGGAATCGATAAAAGCGTAGACAGTTTGAGACATTACTCATATGGAGAAAAGTCCGCATGGTGCCTGTTGTATAGAATCACGATGCAATTTCTGTGTTGCATCAACACTCTCAATGTACACAGATTACAGAATGTATCCATTTGTGCTTCGAAATCTACTACTGGTCACCCAGGAATCGATCAAACCGTAGACAGTTTGAGACATTACTCCCATGGAGAAAAGTCCGCATGGAGCATGTTGTATTCAATCCCGATGGAATATCTGTGTTTCATCAACACTCTCAACGTACACAGATTACAGAATGTATAGAGATGTGCTTCGGAAACTGGTACTGGTTTCCCAGGAATCGATCAAACCGTAGACAGTTTGAGACATTTCTCACATGGAGAAAAGATCGCATGGTGCCTGTTGTATTCAACCAGATAGCAATTTCTAAAATCTCATCAAATATCTGAAGGTCCACAGATTACAGATAGCCTCCAGATGTGTTTCTGAAACTACTACTGGTCTCCCAGTAATCGATCAAAGCCTAGACAGTTCGAGACATTACTCTCATGGTGAAAAGTCCGCATGGTGCCTGTTGAATTCAATCCCGATCCAATTTCTGTGTTTCATCTACAGTTTGAGCGTCCACAGATTACAGAATGCCTCCAGATGTGCTTCGGAAACTACTACTGGTCTCCCAGGAATCGATCAAAGCGGAAACAGTTTGAGACATTACTCCCATGGAGAAAAGTCCGCATGGTGCCTGTTGTATTCAATCCCGATGCAATTTCTGTGTTTTATCAACACTATGAACATGCACAGATTTCAGGAAGCCTCCAGATATGCTTTGGAAACTACAACTGGTTTCCCAGGAATCGATCAAAGTGTAGACAGCTGAGACATTTCTCCCATGGAGAAAAGTCCGCAAGGTGTCTGTTGTATTCAATCCCGATGCAATTTCTGTGTTTCAGCTACACTCTGAACTTACAGAATGCCTCCAGATGTGCTTTGGAATCTACTACTCGTCTCCCAGAAATCGATAAAAGGAAAGACAGTTTGACACATTACTTCCATTGAGAGAGGTCCACATGGTGCCTGTTATATTCAATCCCGATGTAATATCTGTGGTTCATCAACACACTGAAAGTCCGCAGATTACCGAATGCTTCCAGATGTGCTTCGGAAACTACTACTTCTCTCCCAGGAATCGATCAAAGCGTAGACAGTTTGAGACATTACTCCCATGGAGAAAAATCCGCATGGTGCCTGTTGTATTCAATGCCGAAGCAATTTCTGTGTTTCATCAACACTCTGAATGTCCGCAAATTACTGAATGACTCAAGTTGTGCTTCGGAAACTACCACTGGTCTCCCAGAACTCGATCAAAGCGTAGACAGTTTGAGACATTACTCCCATGGAGAAAAGTCCGCATGGTGACTGTTGTATTCAATCCTGATGCAATTTCTGTGTTTCATCTACACTCTGACCGTCCACATATAACAGAATGCTTCCAGATGTGCTTCGGAAACTACTACTGGTCTCCCAGGAATCGAACAAAGCGTAGACAGTTTGAGACATTACTCCCATGGAGACAAGTCCGCATGGTGCCTGTTGTTTTCAATCCCGAAGCAATTTCTGTTTCATCAACACTCGGAACGTCCACAGATTACAGAATGTCTCCAGATGTGCTTTGGAAACTATTACTGGTCTCAAGGGAATCGATCAAAGCGTAGACAGTTTGAGACATTATTCCTATGGAGAAAAGTCCGCATGCTGCCTGATGTATTCAATCCCGATATAATTTCTCTGAACGTCCACAGATTACAGAATGCCTCCAGATGAGCTGAGGTTATTACTACAGGTCTCCCAGGAATCGATAAAAGCGTAGACAGTTTGAGACATTACTCATATGGAGAAAAGTCCGCATGGTGCCTGTTGTATAGAATCACGATGCAATTTCTGTGTTGCATCAACACTCTCAATGTACACAGATTACAGAATGTATCCAGATGTGCTTCGAAATCTACTACTGGTCACCCAGGAATCGATCAAACCGTAGACAGTGTGAGACATTACTCCCATGGAGTAAAGTCCGCATGGAGCCTGTTGTATTCAATCCCGATGCAATATCTGTGTTTCATCAACACTCTCAACGTACACAGATTACAGAATGTATAGAGATGTGCTTCGGAAACTGGTACTGGTTTCCCAGGAATCGATCAAACCGTAGACAGTTTGAGACATTTCTCCCATGGAGAAAAGCCCGCATGGTGCCTGTTGTATTCAACCAGATAGCAATTTCTAAAATCTCATCAAATCTCTGAAGGTCCACAGATTACAGAAGGCCTCCAGATGTGTTTCTGAAACTACTACTGGTCTCCCAGTAATCGATCAAAGCCTAGACAGTTCGAGACATTACTCTCATGGTGAAAAGTCCGCATGGTGCCTGTTGAATTCAATCCCGATCCAATTTCTGTGTTTCATCTACAGTTTGAGCGTCCACAGATTACAGAATGCCTCCAGATGTGCTTCGGAAACTACTACTGGTCTCCCAGGAATCGATCAAAGCGGAAACAGTTTGAGACATTACTCCCATGGAGAAAAGTCCGCATGGTGCCTGTTGTATTCAATCCCGATGCAATTTCTGTGTTTTATCAACACTATGAACATGCACAGATTTCAGGAAGCTTCCAGATATGCTTCGGAAACTACAACTGGTTTCATAGGAATCGATCAAAGTGTAGACAGCTGAGACATTACTCCCATGGAGAAAAGTCCGCAAGGTGACTGTTGTATTCAATCCCGATGCAATTTCTGTGTTTCAACTACACTCTGAACTTACAGAATGCCTCCAGATGTGCTTTGGAATCTACTACTCGTCTCCCAAAAATCGATAAAAGGAAAGATAGTTTGACACATTACTTCCATGGAGAAAGGTCCACATGGTGCCTGTTATATTCAATCCCGATGCAATTTCTGTGTTTCATCAACACTCTGAACGTCCTCAGATTACAGAATGCTTCCAGATGTGCTTCGGAAACTACTACTGCCTTCCCAGGAATCGATCAAAGCGTAGACAGTTTGAGATTTTACTCCCATGGAGACAAGTCCGCATGGTGCATGTTGTATTCAATCCCGAAGAAATTTCTGTTTCATCAACACTCGTAACGTCCACAGATTACAGAATGTCTCCAGATGTGCTTTGGAGACTATTACTGGTCTCAAAGGAATCGATCAAAGCGTAGACAGTTTGAGACATTATTCCTATGGAGAAAAGTCCGCATGCTGCCTGATGTATTCAATCCCGATATAATTTCTCTGAACGTCCACGGATTAGAGAATGCCTCCAGATGAGCTGAGGTTATTACTACAGGTCTCCCAGGACTCGATAAAAGCGTCTACAGTTTGAGACATTACTCATATGGAGAAAAGTCCGCATGGTGCCTGTTGTATAGAATCACGATGCAATTTCTGTGTTGCATCAACACTCTCAATGTACACAGATTACAGAATGTATCCAGATGTGCTTCGAAATCTACTACTGGTCACCCAGGAATCGATCAAACCGTAGACAGTTTGAGACATTACTCCCATGGAGGAAAGTCCGCATGGTGACAGTTGTATTCAATCCTGATGCAATTTCTGTGTTTCATCTACACTCTGACCGTTCACATATAACAGAATGCTTCCAGATGTGCATCGGAAACTACTACTGGTCTCCCAGGAATCGATCAAAGCGTAGACAGTTTGAGACATTACTCCCATGGATACAAGTCCGCATGGTGCCTGTTGTATTCAATCCCGAAGCAATTTCTGTTTCATCAACACTCGGAACGTCCACAGATTACAGAATGTCTAAAGATGTGCTTTGGAAACTATTACTGGTCTCTAGGGAATCGATCAAAGCGTAGACAGTTTGAGACATTATTCCTATGGAGAAAAGTCCGCATGCTGCCTGATGTATTCAATCCCGATATAATTTCTCTGAACGTCCACAGATTACAGAATGCCTCCAGATGAGCTGAGGTTATTACCACAGGTCTCCCAGGAATCGATAAAAGCGTAGACAGTTTGAGACATTACTCATATGGAGAAAAGTCCGCATGGTGCCTGTTGTATAGAATCACGATGCAATTTCTGTGTTGCATCAACACTCTCAATGTACACAGATTACAGAATGTATCCAGATGTGCTTCGAAATCTACTACTGGTCACCCAGGAATCGATCAAACCGTAGACAGTGTGAGACATTACTCCCATGGAGTAAAGTCCGCATGGAGCCTGTTGTATTCAATCCCGATGCAATATCTGTGTTTCATCAACACTCTCAACGTACACAGATTACAGAATGTATAGAGATGTGCTTCGGAAACTGGTACTGGTTTCCCAGGAATCGATCAAACCGTAGACAGTTTGAGACATTTCTCCCATGGAGAAAAGCCCGCATGGTGCCTGTCGTATTCAACCAGATAGCAATTTCTAAAATCTCATCAAATCTCTGAAGGTCCACAGATTACAGAAAGCCTCCAGATGTGTTTCTGAAACTACTACTGGTCTCCCAGTAATCGATCAAAGCCTAGACAGTTCGAGACATTACTCTCATGGTGAAAAGTCCGCATGGTGCCTGTTGAATTCAATCCCGATCCAATTTCTGTGTTTCATCTACAGTTTGAGCGTCCACAGATTACAGAATGCCTCCAGATGTGCTTCGGAAACTACTACTGGTCTCCCAGGAATCGATCAAAGCGGAAACAGTTTGAGACATTACTCCCATGGAGAAAAGTCCGCATGGTGCCTGTTGTATTCAATCCCGATGCAATTTCTGTGTTTTATCAACACTATGAACGTGCACAGATTTCAGGAAGCCTCAAAATATGCTTCGAAATCTACTACTGGTCACCCAGGAATCGATCAAACCGTAGACAGTTTGAGACATTACTCCCATGGAGAAAAGTCCGCATGGTGCCTGTTGTATTCAATCCCGATGCAATTTCTGTTTCATCAACACTCGGAACGTCCACAGATTACAGAATGTCTCCAGTCAGGTTTTGCAAACTATTACTGGTGTCAAAGGAATCGATCAAAGCGTAGACAGTTTGAGACATTATTCCTATAGAGAAAAGTCCGCATGCTGCCTGATGTATTCAATCCCGATGCAATTTCTCTGAACGTCCACAGATTACAGAATGCCTCCAGATGAGCTGAGGTAACTACTACAGGTCTAGCAGGAATCGATAAAAGCGCCGACAGTTTGAGACTTTACTCCCATGGAGAAAAACCCGCATGGTGCCTGTTGTATTCAATCCCGATGCAATTTCTTTGTTTCATCAACCCTCTGAACAAGTACAGATTTCAGGAAGCCTCAAAATATGCTTCGGAAACTACTACTGGTCTCCCAGGAATCGATCAAACAGTTGACAGCTTGAGACATTACTCCCATGGAGAAAAGTCCGCATAGTGTCTATTGTATTAAATCCGGATGCAATTTATGTGTTTCATCAACACTCTGAACGTCCAAAGATTACAGGAAGCCTCCAGATATGCTTCGTAAACTACTACTGGTTTCCCTGGATTCGATCAAATTGTAGACAGCTGAGACATTACTCCCATGGAGAAAAGTCCGCATGCTGTCTGTTGTATTCAATCCCGATGCAATTTCTGTGTTTTAACTACACTCTGAACGTCCACAGATTACAGAATGCCTCCAGATGTGCTTCGGAAACTACTACCGGTCTCCCAGGAATCTATTAAAGCATAGACAATTTGAGACACTTCTTGCATGGAGAAAAGTCCACATGGTGCCTGTTGTATTCAATCCCGACGCAATTTCTCTGAACGTCCACGGATTACAGAATGTCTCCAGATGAGCTTAGGTAACTACTACAGGACTCCCAGGAATCGATCAAAACGTAGACAGTTTGAGACATTTCTTGCATGGAGAAAGGAAATAAGTACTGGTTTCCCAGGAATCGATCAAACCGTTGACAGTTTGAGACATTACTCCCATGGAGAAAAGCCCGCATGGTGCCTGTTGTATTCAACCCCATAGCAATTTATAAAATCTCATCAAATCTCTGAAGGTCCACAGATTACAGAAAGCCTCCAGATGTGTTTCTGAAACTACTACAGGTCTCCCAATAATCGATCAAAGCCTAAACAGTTCGAAACATTACTCTCATGGATATAAGTCCGCAAGGTGCCTGTTGTATTAAATCCCGATGCAGTTTCTGTGTTTCGAAAACACTCTGAACTTACAGAATGCCTCCAGATGTGCTTCGGAAACTACCACTGGTCTCCCAGGAATCGATCAAAGCGGAGAAAATTTGAGACATTACTCCCATGGAGAAAACTCCGCATGGCGCCTGTTGCATTCATTCCCGATGTAATTTCTGTGTTTCATCAACACTCTGAACGACCTCAGATTACAGAATGCTTCCAGATGTGCACCGGAAACTATTACTGCCTTCCCAGGAATCGATCAAAGCGTAGACAGTTTGAGACTTTACTCACTTGAAGACAAGTACGCATGGTGATTGTTGTATTCAATCCCGATCAATTTCTGTGTTTCATCAACACTCTGAAGGTCCACAGATTATAGAATGTCTCCTGATGTGCTTCGGAAACTACTATTGGTCTCCCAGGAATCGATCAAAACGTAGGCAGTTTGAGACATTACTCCCATGGAGAGAAGTCCGCATTGTGCCTGTTGTAATCAATCCCGATGCAATTTCTGTTTCATCAACACTCGGAACGTCCGCAGATTACAGAATGTCTCCAGATGTGCTTTGCAAACTATTACTGGTGTCAAATGAATTGATCAAAAAGTAGACAGTTTGAGACACTACTTCCATGAAGAAAAACCCGCATGGTGCCTGTTGTATTCAATCCCGATGCAATTTCTGTGTTTCATCATTACCCTGAACATGCACAGATTTCAAGAAGCCTCCAGATATGCTTCGGAAACTACTACTGGTCTCCCAGGAATCGATCAAACAGTTTACAGTTTGAGACATTACTCCCATGGAGAAAAGTCCGCATGCTGTCTGTTGTATTCAATCCCGATGCAATTTCTGTGTTTCAACTACACTCTGAACGTCCACAGATTACAGAATGCCTCCAGATGTGCTTCGGAAACTACTACTGGTCTCCCAGGAATCGATCAAAGCATAGACAATTTGAGACACTTCTTGCATGGAGAAAGGTCCACATGGTGCCTGTTGTATTCAATCCCGATGTAATATCTGTAATTCTTCATCAATCTGAACGTCCAAAGATTACAGAATGCTTCCAGATGTGCTTCGGAACTACTACTGCTCTCCCAGGAATCGATGAAAGCTTAGACTGTTTGGGATTTTACTCCCATGGAGAAAAGTCCGCATGGTGCCTGTTGTATTCAATCCTGATGCAATTTCTGTGTTTCATCAACACTGTTAAGGTCCACAGATTACAGAATGCCTCAAGATGTGCTTCGGAAACAAATATTGGCCTCCCAGAAATCGATCAAAGCGAAGACACTTTGAGACATTACTCCACTGGAGAGAAATCCGTATGGTGCCTGTTGCATTCAATCCCGATGCAATTTCTGTGTTTCATCAACACTCTGAAGGTCCACAGATTGCAGAATGCCTCCAGATGTGCTTCGGAAACTACTACTGGTCTCCCAGGAATCGATCAAATTCTAGTCAGTTTGAGACATTACTCCCATGGAGAAAAGTCCGCATGGTGCCTGCTGTATTCAGTCCAGATACAATTTCTGTGTTTCATCAAATTCTGAAGGTGTGCACAGATTAAAGAATGCCTCCAGATGTGCTTCGGAAAATACTACTGGTCTCCCAGGAATCGATCAATGCGTAAACAGTTTGAGACATTACTCCCAAGGAGAAAAGTCCACATGGTGCCTGTTGTATTCAATGCCGATGCATTGTCTGTATTTCATCTGCACTCTGAACGTATACAGGTTACAGAATGTATCCAGATGTGCTTCGGAATCTACTACTGGTCACCCAGGAATCGATCAAACCGTAGACAGTTTGAGACATTACTCCCATGGAGTAAAGCCCGTATGGTGCCTGCTGTATTCAATCCCGATGCGATTTCTGTGCTTCATCAACTCTCTGAACAGGCACAGATTTCAGGGAGCTTCCAGATATGTCTCGGAAACTACTACTGCTCCCCCAGGAATCGATCAAACAGTTGACAGTTAGAGATATTACTCTCATGGAGAAATGTCCGCATGGGGCGTCTTGTATTCAATCCCGATGCTATTTCTGTATTTCATCAACACTCTCAACGTACGAGATTACAGAATGTATCGACATGTGCTTCGGAAACTAATACTGGTTTCCCGGGAATCGATCAAACCGTAGACAGTTTGAGACATTACTCCCATGAAGAGAAGCCCGCATGGTGCCTGTTTTATTGAATCACGATGCAATTTCTGTGTTTCATCAACACGCGGAACGTCCACAGATTGCAGTATGTCTCCAGATGTGCTTCGGGAACTATTACTGGTCTGCAAGGGATCGATCAAAGCGTAGACAGTTTGAGCCATTACTCCCATGGAGAAAATTCCGCATGGTTCCTGTTGTATTGAATCCCGATGCAATTTCTGTGTTTCATCAACACTCTGAACGTCCACAGATTACAGAATTACTCCAGTTATGCTTCGGAAACTACTACTGGTCTCCCAGTAATAGATCAAAGCCTAGACTGTTTGAGACTTTACTCCTCTGGAGAAAAGTCCGCATGGTGCCTGTTGTATTCAATACCGATGCAATTTCTGTGTTTCATCATCACTCTGAGGGACCACAGATTTCTGAATGCCTCCAGATGTGCTTCGGAAACTACTATTGGTCTCCCAGGAATTGATCAAAACGTAGGCATTTTGAGACATTACTCCCATGGAGAAAAGTCCGCATGGTGCCTGTTGTATTCAATCCCGATGCAATTTCTGTTTCATCAACACTCGTAACGTCCACAGATTACAGAATGTCTCCAGATGTGCTTTGCAAACTATTACTGGTCTCAAAGGAATCGATCAAAGGGTAGACAGTTTGAGATATTACTCCCATGAAGAAAAACCAGCATGGTGCCTGTTGTATTCAATCCCGATGCAATTTCTGTGTTTCATCAACACTGTTAAGGTCCACAGATTACAGAATGCCTCCAGATGTGCTTCGGAAACTAATATTGGTCTCAAAGGAATCGATCAAAACGTAGACAGTTTGAGACATAACTCTTATGGAGAAATGTCCGCATGCTGCCTGTTGTATTCAATCCCGACGCAATATCTCTGAACGTCCACAGATTACAGAATGCCTCCCGATGAGCTTAGGTAACTACTACAGGTCTCCCAGGAATCTATAAAAGCGTAGACAGTATGAGACATTACTCCCATGGAGAGAAGTCCGCATGGTGCCTGTTGTATTCAATCCCAATGCAATTTCTGTGTTTCATCACCACTCTCAACGTATACAGATTACAGAATGTATCCAGATGTGCTTCGGAATCTACTACTGGTCACCCAGGAATCGATCAAACCGTAGACAGTTTGAGACATTACTCCCATGGAGTAAAGCCCGTATGGTGCCTGCTGTATTCAATCCCGATGCGATTTCTGTGCTTCATCAACACTCTGAACAGGCACAGATTTCAGGGAGCTTCCAGATATGTCTCGGAAACTACTACTGCTCCCCCAGGAATCGATCAAACAGTTGACAGTTAGAGATATTACTCTCATGGAGAAATGTCCGCATGGGGCGTCTTGTATTCAATCCCGATGCTATTTCTGTATTTCATCAACACTCTCAACGTACGAGATTACAGAATGTATCGACATGTGCTTCGGAAACTAATACTGGTTTCCCGGGAATCGATCAAACCGTAGACAGTTTGAGACATTACTCCCATGAAGAAAAGCCCGCATGGTGCCTGTTGTATTGAATCACGATGCAATTTCTGTGTTTCATCAACACGCGGAACGTCCACAGATTACAGAATGTCTCCAGATGTGCTTCGGGAACTATTACTGGTCTGCAAGGGATCGATCAAAGCGTAGACAGTTTGAGCCATTACTCCCATGGAGAAAATTCCGCATGGTTCCTGTTGTATTGAATCCCGATGCAATTTCTGTGTTTCATCAACACTCTGAACGTCCACAGATTACAGAATTACTCCAGTTGTGCTTCGGAAACTACTACTGGTCTCCCAGTAATAGATCAAAGCCTAGACTGTTTGAGACTTTACTCCTCTGGAGAAAAGTCCGCATGGTGCCTGTTGTATTCAATACCGATGCAATTTCTGTGTTTCATCATCACTCTGAGGGACCACAGATTTCTGAATGCCTCCAGATGTGCTTCGGAAACTACTATTGGTCTCCCAGGAATTGATCAAAACGTAGGCATTTTGAGACATTACTCCCATGGAGAAAATTCCGCATGGTGCCTGTTGTATTCAATCCCGATGCAATTTCTGTTTCATCAACACTCGTAACGTCCACAGATTACAGAATGTCTCCAGATGTGCTTTGCAAACTATTACTGGTCTCAAAGGAATCGATCAAAGGGTAGACAGTTTGAGATATTACTCCCATGAAGAAAAACCAGCATGGTGCCTGTTGTATTCAATCCCGATGCAATTTCTGTGTTTCATCAACACTGTTAAGGTCCACAGATTACAGAATGCCTCCAGATGTGCTTCGGAAACTAATATTGGTCTCAAAGGAATCGATCAAAACGTAGACAGTTTGAGACATAACTCTTATGGAGAAATGTCCGCATGCTGCCTGTTGTATTCAATCCCGACGCAATTTCTCTGAACGTCCACAGATTACAGAATGCCTCCCGATGAGCTTAGGTAACTACTACAGGTCTCCCAGGAATCTATAAAAGCGTAGACAGTATGAGACATTACTCCCATGGAGAGAAGTCCGCATGGTGCCTGTTGTATTCAATCCCAATGCAATTTCTGTGTTTCATCACCACTCTCAACGTATACAGATTACAGAATGTATCCAGATGTGCTTCGGAATCTACTACTGGTCACCCAGGAATCGATCAAACCGTAGACCGTTGAGCCATTACTCCTATGGAGAAGAGCCCGCATGGTACCTGTTGTATTCAATCCTGATGCTATTTCTGTGTTTCATCAACACTCTGAACGTCCACAGATTACAGTAATCCTCCATATATTCTTCGGAAACTACTACTGGTCTCTCAGGAATCGATCAAAGAGTAAACAGTTTGAGACATTACTCTCATGGAGAAAAGTCCGCATGGTGCCTGTTGAATTTAATCCCGATGCAATCATTGTGTTTCAAAAACACTCTGAAGGTCCACAGATTACAGAAAACCTCCAGATGTGCTTCGGAAGCTATTACTTGTGTTCAAGGAATCGATCAAAGCCTAGACAGTTCGCGACATTACTCTCATGGAGAAAAGTCCGCATTGTGCCTGTTGTATTCAATCCCGATGCAATTTCTTCGTTTCATCTACACTCTGAACGTATACAGATTACAGAATACCTCCAGACGTGATCCGGAAACTACCACTGGTCTCCCAGCAATCGATCAAATCGTAGACAAATTGAAACATTACTCCTATTGAGAAAAGTCCGCATGGTACCTGTTGTATTCAATACCGATGCAATTTCTGTGTTTTATTAACACTCCGAAGGCCCACATATCACACAATGCCTCCAGATGTGCTTTGGAAACTACTACTGGTCCCCCAGGAATCGATCAAAGCGTAGACACTTTGAGACATTACTCCCATGGAGAAAAGTCCGCATGGTGATTGTTGTATTCAATCTCGATGCAATTTATGTGTTTCATAAACACTCTGAACTTACAGAATGCCTCCAGATGTGTTTCGGAAACAACTACTCGTCTCCCAGAAATCGACAAAAGCAAAGACAGTTTGAGACATTACTCCCATGGAGAAAGGTCCACATGGAGTGTTATATTCAATCCTGATGCAATTTCTGTGTTTCATCAACACTCTGAACGTCCGCAGATTACAGAATCCTGCCAGATGTGCTTCGGAAACTACTACTCCCCTCCAAATAATCTATCAAAGCGTAGACAGTTTGAGACTTTACTCCCATGGAGACAAGTCCGCATGGTGCCTGTTGTATTCAATCCCGATGAAATTTCAGTGTTTCATCAACACTCTGAATGTCCAGAAATTACGGAATTCTTCCATATGTGTTTCGGAAACTACTACCGGTCTCCCAGTAATCGATCAAAGCGTAGATAGTTTGAGATATTACTCCCATGGAGAAAAGTCCACATGTTGCCTGTTGTATTCAAACCCAATGCAATTTCTGTGTTTCATCAACACTCTGAACTTACAGAATGCCTCCACATGTGAATCTGAAACTACTACTGGTCTCCCAGGAATCGATCAAAGCGTAGACAGTTTGAGACATTTATTGCATTGGAGAAAGGTAAAAATGGTGACTGTTGTATTCAATCACGATTTAATTTCTGTGGTTCATCAACACTCTGAAAGTCCGCAGATTACAGAATGCTTCCAGATGTGCTTCGGAAACTACTACTGCTCTCCCAGGAATCGATCAAATCTTAGACAGTTTGGGATTTTACTCCCATGGAGAAAAGTCCGCTTGGTGCCTGTTGTATTCAATCCCGATGTAATTTCTGTGTTTCATCAACACTCTGAAGGTCCACAGATTACAAAATGCCTCCAGATGTGCTTTGGAAACTAATATTGGTCTCAGATTAATCGATCAAATCGTAGACAGTTTGAGACATTACTCCTATGGAGAAATGTCCACATGCTGCCTGTTGTGTTCAATCCCAATGCAATTTCTGTGTTTAATCACCACTATCAACGTACACAGCTTACAGAATGTATCCAGATGTGCTTCGGAATCTACTACTGGTCACCCAGGAATCGATCAAACCGTAGACAGTTTGAGACATTACTCCCATGGAGTAAAGCCCGTATGGTGCCTGCTGTATTCAATCCCGATGCGATTTCTGTGCTTCATCAACACTCTGAACAGGCACAGATTTCAGGGAGCTTCCAGATACGTCTCGGAAACTACTACTGCTCCCCCAGGAATCGATCAAACAGTTGACAGTTAGAGATATTACTCTCATGGAGAAATGTCCGCATGGGGCGTCTCGTATTCAATCCCGATGCTATTTCTGTATTTCATCAACGCTCTCAACGTACGAGATTACAGAATGTATCGACATGTGCTTCGGAAACTACTACTGGTTTCCCGGGAATCGATCAAACCGTAGACAGTTTGAGACATTACTCCCATGAAGAAAAGCCCGCATGGTGCCTGTTGTATTGAATCACGATGCAATTTCTGTGTTTCATCAACACGCGGAACGTCCACAGATTACAGAATGTCTCCAGATGTGCTTCGGGAACTATTACTGGTCTGCAAGGGATCGATCAAAGCGTAGACAGTTTGAGCCATTACTCCCATGGAGAAAATTCCGCATGGTTCCTGTTGTATTGAATCCCGATGCAATTTCTGTGTTTCATCAACACTCTGAACGTCCACAGATTACAGAATTACTCCAGTTGTGCTTCGGAAACTACTACTGGTCTCCCAGTAATAGATCAAAGCCTAGACTGTTTGAGACTTTACTCCTCTGGAGAAAAGTCCGCATGGTGCCTGTTGTATTCAATACCGATGCAATTTCTGTGTTTCATCATCACTCTGAGGGACCACAGATTTCTGAATGCCTCCAGATGTGCTTCGGAAACTACTATTGGTCTCCCAGGAATTGATCAAAACGTAGGCATTTTGAGACATTACTCCCATGGAGAAAAGTCCGCATGGTGCCTGTTGTATTCAATCCCGATGCAATTTATGTGTTTCATAAACACTCTGAACTTACAGAATGCCTCCAGATGTGTTTCGGAAACAACTACTCGTCTCCCAGAAATCGACAAAAGCAAAGACAGTTTGAGACATTACTCCCATGGAGAAAGGTCCACATGGAGTGTTATATTCAATCCTGATGCAATTTCTGTGTTTCATCAACACTCTGAACGTCCGCAGATTACAGAATCCTGCCAGATGTGCTTCGGAAACTACTACTCCCCTCCCAATAATCTATCAAAGCGTAGACAGTTTGAGACTTTACTCCCATGGAGACAAGTCCGCATGGTGCCTGTTGTATTCAATCCCGATGAAATTTCAGTGTTTCATCAACACTCTGAATGTCCAGAAATTACTGAATGGTTCCATATGTGTTTCGGAAACTACTACCGGTCTCCCAGTAATCGATCAAAGCGTAGATAGTTTGAGACATTACTCCCATGGAGAAAAGTCCACATGGTGCCTGTTGTATTCAAACCCAATGCAATTTCTGTGTTTCATCAACACTCTGAACTTACAGAATGCCTCCACATGTGAATCTGAAACTACTACTGGTCTCCCAGGAATCGATCAAAGCGTAGACAGTTTGAGACATTTATTGCATTGGAGAAAGGTAAAAATGGTGACTGTTGTATTCAATCACGATATAATTTCTGTGGTTCATCAACACTCTGAAAGTCCGCAGATTACAGAATGCTACCAGATGTGCTTCGGAAACTACTACTGCTCTCCCAGGAATCGATCAAATCTTAGACAGTTTGGGATTTTACTCCCATGGAGAAAAGTCCGCTTGGTGCCTGTTGTATTCAATCCCGAAGTAATTTCTGTGTTTCATCAACACTCTGAAGGTCCACAGATTACAAAATGCCTCCAGATGTGCTTTGGAAACTAATATTGGTCTCAGATTAATCGATCAAATCGTAGACAGTTTGAGACATTACTCCTATGGAGAAATGTCCACATGCTGCCTGTTGTGTTCAATCCCAATGCAATTTCTGTGTTTAATCACCACTATCAACGTACACAGCTTACAGAATGTATCCAGATGTGCTTCGGAATCTACTACTGGTCACCCAGGAATCGATCAAACCGTAGACAGTTTGAGACATTACTCCCATGGAGTAAAGCCCGTATGGTGCCTGCTGTATTCAATCCCAATGCGATTTCTGTGCTTCATCAACACTCTGAACAGGCACAGATTTCAGGGAGCTTCCAGATATGTCTCGGAAACTACTACTGCTCCCCCAGGAATCGATCAAACAGTTAACAGTTAGAGATATTACTCTCATGGAGAAATGTCCGCATGGGGCGTCTTGTATTCAATCCCGATGCTATTTCTGTATTTCATCAACACTCTCAACGTACGAGATTACAGAATGTATCGACATGTGCTTCGGAAACTAATACTGGTTTCCCGGGAATCGATCAAACCGTAGACAGTTTGAGACATTACTCCCATGAAGAGAAGCCCGCATGGTGCCTGTTTTATTGAATCACGATGCAATTTCTGTGTTTCATCAACACGCGGAACGTCCACAGATTGCAGAATGTCTCCAGATGTGCTTCGGGAACTATTACTGGTCTGCAAGGGATCGATCAAAGCGTAGACAGTTTGAGCCATTACTCCCATGGAGAAAATTCCGCATGGTTCCTGTTGTATTGAATCCCGATGCAATTTCTGTGTTTCATCAACACTCTGAACGTCCACAGATTACAGAATTACTCCAGTTATGCTTCGGAAACTACTACTGGTCTCCCAGTAATAGATCAAAGCCTAGACTGTTTGAGACTTTACTCCTCTGGAGAAAAGTCCGCATGGTGCCTGTTGTATTCAATACCGATGCAATTTCTGTGTTTCATCATCACTCTGAGGGACCACAGATTTCTGAATGCCTCCAGATGTGCTTCGGAAACTACTATTGGTCTCCCAGGAATTGATCAAAACGTAGGCATTTTGAGACATTACTCCCATGGAGAAAAGTCCGCATGGTGCCTGTTGTATTCAATCCCGATGCAATTTCTGTTTCATCAACACTCGTAACGTCCACAGATTACAGAATGTCTCCAGATGTGCTTTGCAAACTATTACTGGTCTCAAAGGAATCGATCAAAGGGTAGACAGTTTGAGATATTACTCCCATGAAGAAAAACCAGCATGGTGCCTGTTGTATTCAATCCCGATGCAATTTCTGTGTTTCATCAACACTGTTAAGGTCCACAGATTACAGAATGCCTCCAGATGTGCTTCGGAAACTAATATTGGTCTCAAAGGAATCGATCAAAACGTAGACAGTTTGAGACATAACTCTTATGGAGAAATGTCCGCATGCTGCCTGTTGTATTCAATCCCGACGCAATTTCTCTGAACGTCCACAGATTACAGAATGCCTCCCGATGAGCTTAGGTAACTACTACAGGTCTCCCAGGAATCTATAAAAGCGTAGACAGTATGAGACATTACTCCCATGGAGAGAAGTCCGCATGGTGCCTGTTGTATTCAATCCCAATGCAATTTCTGTGTTTCATCACCACTCTCAACGTATACAGATTACAGAATGTATCCAGATGTGCATCGGAATCTACTACTGGTCACCCAGGAATCGATCAAACCGTAGACCGTTGAGCCATTACTCCTATGGAGAAGAGCCCGCATGGTACCTGTTGTATTCAATCCTGATGCTATTTCTGTGTTTCATCAACACTCTGAACGTCCACAGATTACAGTAATCCTCCATATATTCTTCGGAAACTACTACTGGTCTCTCAGGAATCGATCAAAGAGTAAACAGTTTGAGACATTACTCTCATGGAGAAAAGTCCGCATGGTGCCTGTTGAATTTAATCCCGATGCAATCATTGTGTTTCAAAAACACTCTGAAGGTCCACAGATTACAGAAAACCTCCAGATGTGCTTCGGAAGCTATTACTTGTGTTCAAGGAATCGATCAAAGCCTAGACAGTTCGCGACATTACTCTCATGGAGAAAAGTCCGCATTGTGCCTGTTGTATTCAATCCCGATGCAATTTCTTCGTTTCATCTACACTCTGAACGTATACAGATTACAGAATACCTCCAGACGTGATCCGGAAACTACCACTGGTCTCCCAGCAATCGATCAAATCGTAGACAAATTGAAACATTACTCCTATTGAGAAAAGTCCGCATGGTGCCTGTTGTATTCAATACCGATGCAATTTCTGTGTTTTATTAACACTCCGAAGGCCCACATATCACACAGTGCCTCCAGATGTGCTTTGGAAACTACTACTGGTCCCCCAGGAATCGATCAAAGCGTAGACACTTTGAGACATTACTCCCATGGAGAAAAGTCCGCATGGTGCCTGTTGTATTCAATCTCGATGCAATTTATGTGTTTCATAAACACTCTGAACTTACAGAATGCCTCCAGATGTGTTTCGGAAACAACTACTCGTCTCCCAGAAATCGACAAAAGCAAAGACAGTTTGAGACATTACTCCCATGGAGAAAGGTCCACATGGAGTGTTATATTCAATCCTGATGCAATTTCTGTGTTTCATCAACACTCTGAACGTCCGCAGATTACAGAATCCTGCCAGATGTGCTTCGGAAACTACTACTCCCCTCCAAATAATCTATCAAAGCGTAGACAGTTTGAGACTTTACTCCCATGGAGACAAGTCCGCATGGTGCCTGTTGTATTCAATCCCGATGAAATTTCAGTGTTTCATCAACACTCTGAATGTCCAGAAATTACGGAATTCTTCCATATGTGTTTCGGAAACTACTACCGGTCTCCCAGTAATCGATCAAAGCGTAGATAGTTTGAGATATTACTCCCATGGAGAAAAGTCCACATGTTGCCTGTTGTATTCAAACCCAATGCAATTTCTGTGTTTCATCAACACTCTGAACTTACAGAATGCCTCCACATGTGAATCTGAAACTACTACTGGTCTCCCAGGAATCGATCAAAGCGTAGACAGTTTGAGACATTTATTGCATTGGAGAAAGGTAAAAATGGTGACTGTTGTATTCAATCACGATTTAATTTCTGTGGTTCATCAACACTCTGAAAGTCCGCAGATTACAGAATGCTTCCAGATGTGCTTCGGAAACTACTACTGCTCTCCCAGGAATCGATCAAATCTTAGACAGTTTGGGATTTTACTCCCATGGAGAAAAGTCCGCTTGGTGCCTGTTGTATTCAATCCCGATGTAATTTCTGTGTTTCATCAACACTCTGAAGGTCCACAGATTACAAAATGCCTCCAGATGTGCTTTGGAAACTAATATTGGTCTCAGATTAATCGATCAAATCGTAGACAGTTTGAGACATTACTCCTATGGAGAAATGTCCACATGCTGCCTGTTGTGTTCAATCCCAATGCAATTTCTGTGTTTAATCACCACTATCAACGTACACAGCTTACAGAATGTATCCAGATGTGCTTCGGAATCTACTACTGGTCACCCAGGAATCGATCAAACCGTAGACAGTTTGAGACATTACTCCCATGGAGTAAAGCCCGTATGGTGCCTGCTGTATTCAATCCCGATGCGATTTCTGTGCTTCATCAACACTCTGAACAGGCACAGATTTCAGGGAGCTTCCAGATACGTCTCGGAAACTACTACTGCTCCCCCAGGAATCGATCAAACAGTTGACAGTTAGAGATATTACTCTCATGGAGAAATGTCCGCATGGGGCGTCTCGTATTCAATCCCGATGCTATTTCTGTATTTCATCAACGCTCTCAACGTACGAGATTACAGAATGTATCGACATGTGCTTCGGAAACTACTACTGGTTTCCCGGGAATCGATCAAACCGTAGACAGTTTGAGACATTACTCCCATGAAGAAAAGCCCGCATGGTGCCTGTTGTATTGAATCACGATGCAATTTCTGTGTTTCATCAACACGCGGAACGTCCACAGATTACAGAATGTCTCCAGATGTGCTTCGGGAACTATTACTGGTCTGCAAGGGATCGATCAAAGCGTAGACAGTTTGAGCCATTACTCCCATGGAGAAAATTCCGCATGGTTCCTGTTGTATTGAATCCCGATGCAATTTCTGTGTTTCATCAACACTCTGAACGTCCACAGATTACAGAATTACTCCAGTTGTGCTTCGGAAACTACTACTGGTCTCCCAGTAATAGATCAAAGCCTAGACTGTTTGAGACTTTACTCCTCTGGAGAAAAGTCCGCATGGTGCCTGTTGTATTCAATACCGATGCAATTTCTGTGTTTCATCATCACTCTGAGGGACCACAGATTTCTGAATGCCTCCAGATGTGCTTCGGAAACTACTATTGGTCTCCCAGGAATTGATCAAAACGTAGGCATTTTGAGACATTACTCCCATGGAGAAAAGTCCGCATGGTGCCTGTTGTATTCAATCCCGATGCAATTTCTGTTTCATCAACACTCGTAACGTCCACAGATTACAGAATGTCTCCAGATGTGCTTTGCAAACTATTACTGGTCTCAAAGGAATCGATCAAAGGGTAGACAGTTTGAGATATT
This sequence comes from Schistocerca gregaria, assembly GCF_023897955.1. Lineage (NCBI taxonomy): Eukaryota > Metazoa > Arthropoda > Insecta > Orthoptera > Acrididae > Schistocerca > Schistocerca gregaria. The sequence continues at coordinate 13,245,231 of NC_064920.1, forward strand.
ACTCCCATGAAGAAAAACCAGCATGGTGCCTGTTGTATTCAATCCCGATGCAATTTCTGTGTTTTATCAACACTGTTAAGGTCCACAGATTACAGAATGCCTCCAGATGTGCTTCGGAAACTAATATTGGTCTCAAAGGAATCGATCAAAACGTAGACAGTTTGAGACATAACTCTTATGGAGAAATGTCCGCATGCTGCCTGTTGTATTCAATCCCGACGCAATTTCTCTGAACGTCCACAGATTACAGAATGCCTCCCGATGAGCTTAGGTAACTACTACAGGTCTCCCAGGAATCTATAAAAGCGTAGACAGTATGAGACATTACTCCCATGGAGAGAAGTCCGCATGGTGCCTGTTGTATTCAATCCCAATGCAATTTCTGTGTTTCATCACCACTCTCAACGTATACAGATTACAGAATGTATCCAGATGTGCTTCGGAATCTACTACAGGTCACCCAGGAATCGATCAAACCGTAGACCGTTGAGCCATTACTCCTATGGAGAAGAGCCCGCATGGTACCTGTTGTATTCAATCCTGATGCTATTTCTGTGTTTCATCAACACTCTGAACGTCCACAGATTACAGTAATCCTCCATATATTCTTCGGAAACTACTACTGGTCTCTCAGGAATCGATCAAAGAGTAAACAGTTTGAGACATTACTCTCATGGAGAAAAGTCCGCATGGTGCCTGTTGAATTTAATCCCGATGCAATCATTGTGTTTCAAAAACACTCTGAAGGTCCACAGATTACAGAAAACCTCCAGATGTGCTTCGGAAGCTATTACTTGTGTTCAAGGAATCGATCAAAGCCTAGACAGTTCGCGACATTACTCTCATGGAGAAAAGTCCGCATTGTGCCTGTTGTATTCAATCCCGATGCAATTTCTTCGTTTCATCTACACTCTGAACGTATACAGATTACAGAATACCTCCAGACGTGATCCGGAAACTACCACTGGTCTCCCAGCAATCGATCAAAGCGTAGACAAATTGAAACATTACTCCTATTGAGAAAAGTCCGCATGGTGCCTGTTGTATTCAATACCGATGCAATTTCTGTGTTTCATTAATACTCCGAAGGCCCAAATATCACACAATGCCTCCAGATGTGCTTTGGAAACTACTACTGGTCCCCCAGGAATCGATCAAAGCGTAGACACTTTGAGACATTACTCCCATGGAGAAAAGTCCGCATGGTGCCTGTTGTATTCAATCCCGATGCAATTTATGTGTTTCATAAACACTCTGAACTTACAGAATGCCTCCAGATGTGTTTCGGAAACAACTACTCGTCTCCCAGAAATCGACAAAAGCAAAGACAGTTTGAGACATTACTCCCATGGAGAAAGGTCCACATGGAGTGTTATATTCAATCGTGATGCAATTTCTGTGTTTCATCAACACTCTGAACGTCCGCAGATTACAGAATCCTGCCAGATGTGCTTCGGAAACTACTACTCCCCTCCCAATAATCTATCAAAGCGTAGACAGTTTGAGACTTTACTCCCATGGAGACAAGTCCGCATGGTGCCTGTTGTATTCAATCCCGATGAAATTTCAGTGTTTCATCAACACTCTGAATGTCCAGAAATTACTGAATGGTTCCATATGTGTTTCGGAAACTACTACCGGTCTCCCAGTAATCGATCAAAGCGTAGATAGTTTGAGACATTACTCCCATGGAGAAAAGTCCACATGGTGCCTGTTGTATTCAAACCCAATGCAATTTCTGTGTTTCATCAACACTCTGAACTTACAGAATGCCTCCACATGTGAATCTGAAACTACTACTGGTCTCCCAGGAATCGATCAAAGCGTAGAAAGTTTGAGACATTTATTGCATTGGAGAAAGGTAAAAATGGTGACTGTTGTATTCAATCACGATATAATTTCTGTGGTTCATCAACACTCTGAAAGTCCGCAGATTACAGAATGCTACCAGATGTGCTTCGGAAACTACTACTGCTCTCCCAGGAATCGATCAAATCTTAGACAGTTTGGGATTTTACTCCCATGGAGAAAAGTCCGCTTGGTGCCTGTTGTATTCAATCCCGAAGTAATTTCTGTGTTTCATCAACACTCTGAAGGTCCACAGATTACAAAATGCCTCCAGATGTGCTTTGGAAACTAATATTGGTCTCAGATTAATCGATCAAATCGTAGACAGTTTGAGACATTACTCCTATGGAGAAATGTCCACATGCTGCCTGTTGTGTTCAATCCCAATGCAATTTCTGTGTTTAATCACCACTATCAACGTACACAGCTTACAGAATGTATCCAGATGTGCTTCGGAATCTACTACTGGTCACCCAGGAATCGATCAAACCGTAGACAGTTTGAGACATTACTCCCATGGAGTAAAGCCCGTATGGTGCCTGCTGTATTCAATCCCAATGCGATTTCTGTGCTTCATCAACACTCTGAACAGGCACAGATTTCAGGGAGCTTCCAGATATGTCTCGGAAACTACTACTGCTCCCCCAGGAATCGATCAAACAGTTAACAGTTAGAGATATTACTCTCATGGAGAAATGTCCGCATGGGGCGTCTTGTATTCAATCCCGATGCTATTTCTGTATTTCATCAACACTCTCAACGTACGAGATTACAGAATGTATCGACATGTGCTTCGGAAACTACTACTGGTTTCCCGGGAATCGATCAAACCGTAGACAGTTTGAGACATTACTCCCATGAAGAAAAGCCCGCATGGTGCCTGTTGTATTGAATCACGATGCAATTTCTGTGTTTCATCAACACGCGGAACGTCCACAGATTACAGAATGTCTCCAGATGTGCTTCGGAAACTACTACTGGTCTCCCAGTAATAGATCAAAGCCTAGACTGTTTGAGACTTTACTCCTCTGGAGAAAAGTCCGCATGGTGCCTGTTGTATTCAATACCGATGCAATTTCTGTGTTTCATCATCACTCTGAGGGACCACAGATTTCTGAATGCCTCCAGATGTGCTTCGGAAACTACTATTGGTCTCCCAGGAATTGATCAAAACGTAGGCATTTTGAGACATTACTCCCATGGAGAAAAGTCCGCATGGTGCCTGTTGTATTCAATCCCGATGCAATTTCTGTTTCATCAACACTCGTAACGTCCACAGATTACAGAATGTCTCCAGATGTGCTTTGCAAACTATTACTGGTCTCAAAGGAATCGATCAAAGGGTAGACAGTTTGAGATATTACTCCCATGAAGAAAAACCAGCATGGTGCCTGTTGTATTCAATCCCGATGCAATTTCTGTGTTTCATCAACACTGTTAAGGTCCACAGATTACAGAATGCCTCCAGATGTGCTTCGGAAACTAATATTGGTCTCAAAGGAATCGATCAAAACGTAGACAGTTTGAGACATAACTCTTATGGAGAAATGTCCGCATGCTGCCTGTTGTATTCAATCCCGACGCAATTTCTCTGAACGTCCACAGATTACAGAATGCCTCCCGATGAGCTTAGGTAACTACTACAGGTCTCCCAGGAATCTATAAAAGCGTAGACAGTATGAGACATTACTCCCATGGAGAGAAGTCCGCATGGTGCCTGTTGTATTCAATCCCAATGCAATTTCTGTGTTTCATCACCACTCTCAACGTATACAGATTACAGAATGTATCCAGATGTGCTTCGGAATCTACTACTGGTCACCCAGGAATCGATCAAACCGTAGACCGTTGAGCCATTACTCCTATGGAGAAGAGCCCGCATGGTACCTGTTGTATTCAATCCTGATGCTATTTCTGTGTTTCATCAACACTCTGAACGTCCACAGATTACAGTAATCCTCCATATATTCCTCGGAAACTACTACTGGTCTCTCAGGAATCGATCAAAGAGTAAACAGTTTGAGACATTACTCCCATGGAGAAAAGTCCGCATGGTGCCTGTTGTATTCAATCCCGATGCAATTTCTGTGTTTCAACTACACTCTGAACTTACAGAATGCCTCCAGATGTGTTTCGGAAACAACTACTCGTCTCCCAGAAATCGACAAAAGCAAAGACAGTTTGAGACATTACTCCCATGGAGAAAGGTCCACATGGAGTGTTATATTCAATCCTGATGCAATTTCTGTGTTTCATCAACACTCTGAACGTCCGCAGATTACAGAATCCTGCCAGATGTGCTTCGGAAACTACTACTCCCCTCCCAATAATCGATCAAAACGTAGACAGTTTGAGACATTTATTGCATTGGAGAAAGGTAAAAATGGTGACTGTTGTATTCAATCACGATTTAATTTCTGTGGTTCATCAACACTCTGAAAGTCCGCAGATTACAGAATGCTTCCAGATGTGCTTCGGAAACTACTACTGCTCTCCCAGGAATCGATCAAATCTTAGACAGTTTGGGATTTTACTCCCATGGAGAAAAGTCCGCTTGGTGCCTGTTGTATTCAATCCCGAAGTAATTTCTGTGTTTCATCAACACTCTGAAGGTCCACAGAGTACAAAATGCCTCCAGATGTGCTTTGGAAACTAATATTGGTCTCAGATTAATCGATCAAATCGTAGACAGTTTGAGACATTACTCCTATGGAGAAATGTCCACATGCTGCCTGTTGTGTTCAATCCCAATGCAATTTCTGTGTTTAATCACCACTATCAACGTACACAGCTTACAGAATGTATCCAGATGTGCTTCGGAATCTACTACTGGTCACCCAGGAATCGATCAAACCGTAGACAGTTTGAGACATTACTCCCATGGAGTAAAGCCCGTATGGTGCCTGCTGTATTCAATCCCGATGCGATTTCTGTGCTTCATCAACACTCTGAACAGGCACAGATTTCAGGGAGCTTCCAGATATGTCTCGGAAACTACTACTGCTCCCCCAGGAATCGATCAAACAGTTGACAGTTAGAGATATTACTCTCATGGAGAAATGTCCGCATGGGGCGTCTTGTATTCAATCCCGATGCTATTTCTGTATTTCATCAACACTCTCAACGTACGAGATTACAGAATGTATCGACATGTGCTTCGGAAACTACTACTGGTTTCCCGGGAATCGATCAAACCGTAGACAGTTTGAGACATTACTCCCATGAAGAAAAGCCCGCATGGTGCCTGTTGTATTGAATCACGATGCAATTTCTGTGTTTCATCAACACGCGGAACGTCCACAGATTACAGAATGTCTCCAGATGTGCTTCGGGAACTATTACTGGTCTGCAAGGGATCGATCAAAGCGTAGACAGTTTGAGCCATTACTCCCATGGAGAAAATTCCGCATGGTTCCTGTTGTATTGAATCCCGATGCAATTTCTGTGTTTCATCAACACTCTGAACGTCCACAGATTACAGAATTACTCCAGTTGTACTTCGGAAACTACTATTGGTCTCCCAGGAATTGATCAAAACGTAGGCATTTTGAGACATTACTCCCATGGAGAAAAGTCCGCATCGTGCCCGTTGTATTCAATCCCGATGCAATTGCTGTTTCATCAACACTCGTAACGTCCACAGATTACAGAATGTCTCCAGATGTGCTTTGCAAACTATTACTGGTCTCAAAGGAATCGATCAAAGGGTAGACAGTTTGAGATATTACTCCCATGAAGAAAAACCAGCATGGTGCCTGTTGTATTCAATCCCGATGCAATTTCTGTGTTTCATCAACACTGTTAAGGTCCACAGATTACAGAATGCCTCCAGATGTGCTTCGGAAACTAATATTGGTCTCAAAGGAATCGATCAAAACGTAGACAGTTTGAGACATAACTCTTATGGAGAAATGTCCGCATGCTGCCTGTTGTATTCAATCCCGACGCAATTTCTCTGAACGTCCACAGATTACAGAATGCCTCCCGATGAGCTTAGGTAACTACTACAGGTCTCCCAGGAATCTATAAAAGCGTAGACAGTATGAGACATTACTCCCATGGAGAGAAGTCCGCATGGTGCCTGTTGTATTCAATCCCAATGCAATTTCTGTGTTTCATCACCACTCTCAACGTATACAGATTACAGAATGTATCCAGATGTGCTTCGGAATCTACTACTGGTCACCCAGGAATCGATCAAACCGTAGACCGTTGAGCCATTACTCCAATGGAGAAGAGCCCGCATGGTACCTGTTGTATTCAATCCTGATGCTATTTCTGTGTTTCATCAACACTCTGAACGTCCACAGATTACAGTAATCCTCCATATATTCCTCGGAAACTACTACTGGTCTCTCAGGAATCGATCAAAGAGTAAACAGTTTGAGACATTACTCTCATGGAGAAAAGTCCGCATGGTGCCTGTTGAATTTAATCCCGATGCAATCATTGTGTTTCAAAAACACTCTGAAGGTCCACAGATTACAGAAAACCTCCAGATGTGCTTCGGAAGCTATTACTTGTGTTCAAGGAATCGATCAAAGCCTAGACAGTTCGCGACATTACTCTCATGGAGAAAAGTCCGCATTGTGCCTGTTGTATTCAATCCCGATGCAATTTCTTCGTTTCATCTACACTCTGAACGTATACAGATTACAGAATACCTCCAGACGTGATCCGGAAACTACCACTGGTCTCCCAGCAATCGATCAAAGCGTAGACAAATTGAAACATTACTCCTATTGAGAAAAGTCCGCATGGTGCCTGTTGTATTCAATACCGATGCAATTTCTGTGTTTCATTAACACTCCGAAGGCCCACATATCACACAATGCCTCCAGATGTGCTTTGGAAACTACTACTGGTCCCCCAGGAATCGATCAAAGCGTAGACACTTTGAGACATTACTCCCATGGAGAAAAGTCCGCATGGTGCCTGTTGTATTCAATCCCGATGCAATTTATGTGTTTCATAAACACTCTGAACTTACAGAATGCCTCCAGATGTGTTTCGGAAACAACTACTCGTCTCCCAGAAATCGACAAAAGCAAAGACAGTTTGAGACATTACTCCCATGGAGAAAGGTCCACATGGAGTGTTATATTCAATCCTGATGCAATTTCTGTGTTTCATCAACACTCTGAACGTCCGCAGATTACAGAATCCTGCCAGATGTGCTTCGGAAACTACTACTCCCCTCCCAATAATCTATCAAAGCGTAGACAGTTTGAGACTTTACTCCCATGGAGACAAGTCCGCATGGTGCCTGTTGTATTCAATCCCGATGAAATTTCAGTGTTTCATCAACACTCTGAATGTCCAGAAATTACGGAATGGTTCCATATGTGTTTCGGAAACTACTACCGGTCTCCCAGTAATCGATCAAAGCGTAGATAGTTTGAGACATTACTCCCATGGAGAAAAGTCCACATGGTGCCTGTTGTATTCAAACCCAATGCAATTTCTGTGTTTCATCAACACTCTGAACTTACAGAATGCCTCCACATGTGAATCTGAAACTACTACTGGTCTCCCAGGAATCGATCAAAACGTAGACAGTTTGAGACATTTATTGCATTGGAGAAAGGTAAAAATGGTGACTGTTGTATTCAATCACGATTTAATTTCTGTGGTTCATCAACACTCTGAAAGTCCGCAGATTACAGAATGCTTCCAGATGTGCTTCGGAAACTACTACTGCTCTCCCAGGAATCGATCAAATCTTAGACAGTTTGGGATTTTACTCCCATGGAGAAAAGTCCGCTTGGTGCCTGTTGTATTCAATCCCGAAGTAATTTCTGTGTTTCATCAACACTCTGAAGGTCCACAGATTACAAAATGCCTCCAGATGTGCTTTGGAAACTAATATTGGTCTCAGATTAATCGATCAAATCGTAGACAGTTTGAGACATTACTCCTATGGAGAAATGTCCACATGCTGCCTGTTGTGTTCAATCCCAATGCAATTTCTGTGTTTAATCACCACTATCAACGTACACAGCTTACAGAATGTATCCAGATGTGCTTCGGAATCTACTACTGGTCACCCAGGAATCGATCAAACCGTAGACAGTTTGAGACATTACTCCCATGGAGTAAAGCCCGTATGGTGCCTGCTGTATTCAATCCCGATGCGATTTCTGTGCTTCATCAACACTCTGAACAGGCACAGATTTCAGGGAGCTTCCAGATATGTCTCGGAAACTACTACTGCTCCCCCAGAAATCGATCAAACAGTTGACAGTTAGAGATATTACTCTCATGGAGAAATGTCCGCATGGGGCGTCTTGTATTCAATCCCGATGCTATTTCTGTATTTCATCAACACTCTCAACGTACGAGACTACAGAATGTATCGACATGTGCTTCGGAAACTACTACTGGTTTCCCGGGAATCGATCAAACCGTAGACAGTTTGAGACATTACTCCCATGAAGAAAAGCCCGCATGGTGCCTGTTGTATTGAATCACGATGCAATTTCTGTGTTTCATCAACACGCGGAACGTCCACAGATTACAGAATGTCTCCAGATGTGCTTCGGAAACTACTACTGCTCTCCCAGGAATCGATCAAATCTTAGACAGTTTGGGATTTTACTCCCATGGAGAAAAGTCCGCTTGGTGCCTGTTGTATTCAATCCCGAAGTAATTTCTGTGTTTCATCAACACTCTGAAGGTCAACAGATTACAAAATGCCTCCAGATGTGCTTTGGAAACTAATATTGGTCTCAGATTAATCGATCAAACCGTAGACAGTTTGAGACATTACTCCCATGAAGAAAAGCCCGCATGGTGCCTGTTGTATTGAATCACGATGCAATTTCTGTGTTTCATCAACACTCTGAACGTCCACAGATTACAGAATTACTCCAGTTGTGCTTCGGAAACTACTATTGGTCTCCCAGGAATTGATCAAAACGTAGGCATTTTGAGACATTACTCCCATGGAGAAAAGTCCGCATGGTGCCTGTTGTATTCAATCCCGATGCAATTTCTGTTTCATCAACACTCGTAACGTCCACAGATTACAGAATGTCTCCAGATGTGCTTTGCAAACTATTACTGGTCTCAAAGGAATCGATCAAAGGGTAGACAGTTTGAGATATTACTCCCATGAAGAAAAACCAGCATGGTGCCTGTTGTATTCAATCCCGATGCAATTTCTGTGTTTCATCAACACTGTTAAGGTCCACAGATTACAGAATGCCTCCAGATGTGCTTCGGAAACTAATATTGGTCTCAAAGGAATCGATCAAAACGTAGACAGTTTGAGACATAACTCTTATGGAGAAATGTCCGCATGCTGCCTGTTGTATTCAATCCCGACGCAATTTCTCTGAACGTCCACAGATTACAGAATGCCTCCCGATGAGCTTAGGTAACTACTACAGGTCTCCCAGGAATCTATAAAAGCGTAGACAGTATGAGACATTTCTCCCATGGAGAGAAGTCCGCATGGTGCCTGTTGTATTCAATCCCAATGCAATTTCTGTGTTTCATCACCACTCTCAACGTATACAGATTACAGAATGTATCCAGATGTGCTTCGGAATCTACTACTGGTCACCCAGGAATCGATCAAACCGTAGACCGTTGAGCCATTACTCCTATGGAGAAGTGCCCGCATGGTACCTGTTGTATTCAATCCTGATGCTATTTCTGTGTTTCATCAACACTCTGAACGTCCACAGATTACAGTAATCCTCCATATATTCTTCGGAAACTACTACTGGTCTCTCAGGAATCGATCAAAGAGTAAACAGTTTGAGACATTACTCTCATGGAGAAAAGTCCGCATGGTGCCTGTTGAATTTAATCCCGATGCAATCATTGTGTTTCAAAAACACTCTGAAGGTCCACAGATTACAGAAAACCTCCAGATGTGCTTCGGAAGCTATTACTTGTGTTCAAGGAATCGATCAAAGCCTAGACAGTTCGCGACATTACTCTCATGGAGAAAAGTCCGCATTGTGCCTGTTGTATTCAATCCCGATGCAATTTCTTCGTTTCATCTACACTCTGAACGTATACAGATTACAGAATACCTCCAGACGTGATCCGGAAACTACCACTGGTCTCCCAGCAATCGATCAAAGCGTAGACAAATTGAAACATTACTCCTATTGAGAAAAGTCCGCATGGTGCCTGTTGTATTCAATACCGATGCAATTTCTGTGTTTCATTAATACTCCGAAGGCCCACATATCACACAATGCCTCCAGATGTGCTTTGGAAACTACTACTGGTCCCCCAGGAATCGATCAAAGCGTAGACACTTTGAGACATTACTCCCATGGAGAAAAGTCCGCATGGTACCTGTTGTATTCAATCCTGATGCTATTTCTGTGTTTCATCAACACTCTGAACGTCCACAGATTACAGTAATCCTCCATATATTCTTCGGAAACTACTACTGGTCTCTCAGGAATCGATCAAAGAGTAAACAGTTTGCGACATTACTCCCAAGGAGAAAAGTCCACATGGTGCCTGTTGTATTCGATCCCGGTGCAATTTCTGTGTTTCATCAACACTCTAAACTTACACAAGGCTCCAGATGTGCTTCGGAAACTACTACTGGTCTCCCAGGAATCGATCAAAGCTTAGACAGTTTGAGACATTTCTTGCATGGAGAAAGGTCCACATGGTGCCTGTTGTATTCAATACTGATGCAATATCTGTGTTTCATCAACACTCTCAACGTACACAGATTTCAGAATGTATCGAGATGTGCCTCGGAAACAAGTACTGGTTTCCCTGGAATCGATCAAACCGTAGACAGTTTGAGACATTACTCCCATGGAGAAAAGCCCGCATGGTGCCTGTTGTATTCAACCCCATAGCAATTTCTAAAATCTCATCAAATCTCTGAAAGTCCACAGATTACAGAAAGACTCCAGATGTGTTTCTGAAACAACTACTGGTCTCCCAATAATCGATCAAAGCCTAGACAGATTGAGACATTACTCTCATGGTGAAAACTACGCATGGTGCCTGTTGTATTAAATCCGGATGCAGTTTCTGTGTTTCATCAACACTCTGAACGACCTCAGATTACAGAATGCTTCCAGATGTGCTTCGGAAACTACTACTGCCTTCCCAGGAATCGATCAAAGCGTAGACAGTTTGAGACTTTTCTCCCATGGAGAGAAGTCCATATGGTGATTGTTGTATTCAATCCCGATGCAATTTCTGTGTTTCATCAACACTCTGAAGGTCCACAGATTATTGAACGTCTCCTGATGTGCTTCGGAAACTACCATTGGTCTCCCAGGAATTGATCAGAACGTAGGCAGTTTGAGACATTACTCCCATGGAGAGAAGTCCGCATGGTGCCGGTTGTATTCAATCCCAATGCAATTTCTGTGTTTCATCACCACTCTCAACGTACACACATTACAGAATGTATCCAGATGTGCTTCGGAATCTACTACTGTTCACCCAGGAATCGATCAAACTGTAGACCGTTGAGACATTACTCCTATGGAGAAAAGCCCACTTTGTACCTGTTGTATTCAATCCCGATGCAATTTCTGTGCTTCATCAACACTCTGAACATGCACAGATTTCAGGAAGCTTCCAGATATGCTTCGGAAACCTCTACTGGTCCCCAAGGAATGGATCAAACATTTGACAGTTTGAGACATTACTCACATGGAGAAAAGCCCGCATGGTGCCTGTTGTATTCAATCCCGATGCAATTTCTTCGTTTCATCTACACTCTCAACGTACACAGATTTCAGAATGTATCGAGATGTGCTTCGGAAACAAGTACTGGTTTCCCAGGAATCGATCAAACCGTAGACAGTTTGAGACATTACTCCCATGGAGACAAGTATGCATGGTGCCTGTTGTATTCAATCCCGATGAAATTTCAGTGTTACATCAACACTCTGAATGTCCACAAATTACAGAATGGTTCCAGATGTGTTTCGGAAACTACTACCGGTCTCCCAGTAATCGATCAAAGCGTAGATAGTTTGAGACATTACTCCCATGGCGAAAAGTCCACATGGTGCCTGTTGTATTCAATCCCAATGCAATTTCTGTGTTTTATCAACACTCTGAACTTACAGAACGCCTCCACATGTGCTTCTGAAACTACTACTGCTCTCCCAGGAATCGATCAAAGCTTAGACAGTTTGGGATTTTACTCCCATGGGGAAAAGTCCGCTTGGTGCCTGTTGTATTCAATCCCGATCCAATTTCTGTGTTTCATCAACACTCTGAAGGTCAACAGATTACAAAATGCCTCCAGATGTGCTTCGGAAACTAATATTGGTCTCAGATTAATCGATCAAAGCGTAGACAGTTTGAGACATTACTACTATGGAGAAATGTCCGCATGCTGCCTGTTGTGTTCAATCCCGATGCAATTTCTGTGTTACATCAACACTCTGAACCTACAGAATGCCTCCAGATGTGCTTCGCATACTACTACTGTTCTCCTAGGAATAGATAAAAGCGTAGACAGTTTGAGACATTACTCCCATTGAGAAAAGTCCACATGGTGCCGGTTGTATTCAATCCCGATGCATTTTCTCTAGTTCATCACCTCTCCGAACGTCCACAGACTACAGATTGAATCCAGATGTGCATCGGAAACTACTACTGATCTAACAGGAATCGATAGAAGCGTATACAGTTTGAGACAACACTCTCATGGAGAAAAGTCCATATGGTGCCTGTTGAATTTAATCCCGATGCAATCTCTGTGTTTCATCAACACTCTGAACGTCCACAGATTACAGAATGCTTCCAGATGTGCTTCGAAAACTGCTACTGGTCTCCCAGGAATCGATAAAAGCGTAGAGAGTTTGAGATATTACTCCCATGGAGAAAAGTCCAAAGGGTGCCTGCTCTATTCAGTACCGATGCAATTTCTGTGTTTCATCAACACACTGAAGGTCCACAGATTACTGAATGCCTCCAGATGTGCTTCGGAAACTACTATTGGTCTTCCAGGAATCGATCAAAACGTAAGCAGTTTGAGACATTACTCCCATGGAGAAAGGTCCACATGGTGCCTGTTGTATTCAATCCCGATGCAATTTCTGCGTTTCATCAACACTCTGAACTTACAGAAAGCCTCCAGAAGTGCTTCGCATACTACTACCGTTCTCCCAGGAATAGATCAAAGCGTAGAGAGTTTGACACAATACTCCCATGGAGGAAAGTCCACATGGTGCCTGTTGTATTCAATACCGATGCAATTTCTGTGGTTCACCACCACTCTGAATGTCCACAGACTACAGAATGAGTCCAGATGTGCTTCGGAAACCACTACTGGTCTCCCAGGAATCGATCAAAGCGCAGACAGTTTGAGACACTACTTTCATGGAGAAAAGTCCGCATCTTGCCTGTTGTATTATATCCCGATGCAATTTCTGTGTTTCGTCAGAACTCTCAACTTACAGAATGCCTCCAGATGTGCTTCGGAAACTACTACCGGTCTCCCAGGAATCGAACAAAGCATAGACAGTAAGAGACATTACTCCAATGGAGAAAATTCGGCATGGTACCTGTTATATTCAATCCCGATGGAGTTTCTGTGTTTCATCAACACTCGGAACGTCCAGAGATTACAAAATGTCTCCAGATCTGCTTCGGAAACTATTACTGGTCGCTAAGCTATCGATCAAAGCGCAGACAGTTTGATGCATTACTTCCATAGAAAAAACTCAGCATGGTGCCTGTTGTATTCAATCCCGATACAATTTCTGAGTTTCATCTACACTATGATCGTCACCAGATCACAGAATGCAACCAGATGTGCTTCGGAAACTACTACTGGTCTCCCAGGAATCGATCAAAGCGTAGATAGTTTGGAACATTACTTCCATGGAGAAATGTCCGCATGGTGCCTGTTGTATTCAGTCCCGATGGAATTTTTGTGCTTCATCAACACTCTGAAGTGCCACAAATTACAGAATGCATACAGATGTGCTTCGGAAACTACTACCGGTCTCCCAGGTATCGAAAAAAGCATAGACAGTATGAGACATTACACCAATGGAGAAAAGTGGGCATGGTGCGTGTTATATTCAATCCCGATGCAATTTCTGTGTTTCATCTACACTCTGACCGTCCACATATAACAGAATGCCTCCAGATGTGCTTCGGAAACTACTACTGGTCTGACAAGAATCGATCAAAGCGTAGACAATTTGAGACATTACTCCCAAGGAGAAAAGTCCACATGGTGCCTGTTGTATTCAATCCCGGTGCAATTTCTGTGTTTCATCAACACTCTAAACTTACACAAGGCTCCAGATGTGCTTCGGAAACTACTACTGGTCTCCCAGGAATCGATCAAAGCTTAGACAATTTGAGACATTTCTTGCATGGAGAAAGGTCCACATGGTGCCTGTTGTATTCAATACTGATGCAATATCTGTGTTTCATCAACACTCTCAACGTACACAGATTTCAGAATGTATCGAGATGTGCCTCGGAAACAAGTACTGGTTTCCCTGGAATCGATCAAACCGTAGCCAGTTTGAGACATTACTCCCATGGAGAAATGCCCGCATGGTGCCTGTTGTATTCAACCCCATAGCAATTTCTAAAATCTCATCAAATCTCTGAAAGTCCACAGATTACAGAAAGACTCCAGATGTGTTTCTGAAACAACTACTTGTCTCCCAATAATCGATCAAAGCCTAGACAGATCGAGACATTACTCTCATGGTGAAAAGTCCGCATGGTGCCTGTTGTATTAAATCCCGATGCAGTTTCTGTGTTTCATCAACACTCTCAACGTACACACATTACAGAATGTATCCAGATGTGCTTCGGAATCTACTACTGTTCACCCAGGAATCGATCAAACTGTAGACCGTTGAGACATTACTCCTATGGAGAAAAGCCCACTTTGTACCTGTTGCATTCAATCCCGATGCAATTTCTGTGTTTCATCAACACTCTGAACGTCCACTGATAACAGGAAGCCTTCAGATTTGCTTTGGAAACTGTTACTGGTCTCCAAAGTATCGATCAAAGCGTAGACAGTTTGAGACATTACTCCCATGGAGAAAAGCCCGCATGGTGCCTGTTGTATTCAATCCCGATGCAATTTCTGTGTTTCATCAACACTTTGAACGTCCACAGATTACAGGAATACTCCATATATTCTTCGGAAACTACTACTGGTCTCTCAGGAATCGATCAAAGAGTGAACAGTTTGAGACATTACTCCCATGGAGAAAAGTCCGCATGGTGCCTGTTGTATTCAACCCCATAGCAATTACTAAAATCTCATCAAATCTCTGAAGGTCCACAGATTACAGAAAGCCTCCAGATGTGTTTCGGAAACTACTACTGGTCTCCCAGTAATCGATCAAAGCCTAGACAGTTCGAGACATTACTCTCATGGAGAAAAGTCCGCATTGTGCCTGTTGTATTCAATCCCGATGCAATTTCTTCGTTTCATCTACACTCTCAACGTACACAGATTTCAGAATGTATCGAGATGTGCTTCGGAAACAAGTACTGGTTTCCCAGGAATCGATCAAACCGTAGACAGTTTGAGACATTACTCCCATGGAGACAAGTATGCATGGTGCCTGTTGTATTCAATCCCGATGAAATTTCAGTGTTTCATCAACACTCTGAATGTCCACAAATTACAGAATGGTTCCAGATGTGTTTCGGAAACTACTACCGGTCTCCCAGTAATCGATCAAAGCGTAGATAGTTTGAGACATTACTCCCATGGAGAAAAGTCCACATGGTGCCTGTTGTATTCAATCCCAATGCAATTTCTGTGTTTCATCAACACTCTGAACTTACAGAACGCCTCCACATGTGCTTCTGAAACTACTACTGCTCTCCCAGGAATCGATCAAAGCTTAGACAGTTTGGGATTTTACTCCCATGGGGAAAAGTCCGCTTGGTGCCTTTTGTATTCAATCCCGTTCCAATTTCTGTGTTTCATCAACACTCTGAAGGTCAACAGATTACAAAATGCCTCCAGATGTGCTTCGGAAACTAATATTGGTCTCAGATTAATCGATCAAAGCGTAGACAGTTTGAGACATTACTACTATGGAGAAGTGTCCGCATGCTGCCTGTTGTGTTCAATCCCGACGCAATTTCTCTGAACGTCCACGGATTACAGAATACCTCCAGATGAGCTTAGGTAACTACTACAGGTCTCCCAGGAATCGATAAAAGCCTAGACAGTTTGAGACATTACTCCCATGGAGAGAAGTCCGCATGGTGCCTGTTGTATTCAATCCCAATGCAATTTCTGTGTTTCATCACCAGTATCAACGTACACAGATTACAGAATGTATCGACATGTGCTTCGGAAACTACTACTGGTTCCCCGGGAATCGATCAAACCGTAGACAGTTTATGACATTACTCCCATGAAGAAAAGCCCGCATGGTGCCTGTTGTATTGAATCCCGATGCAATTTCTGTGTTTCATCAACACCCAGAACGTCCACAGATTACAGAATGTCTCCAGATGTGCTTCGGGAACTATTACTGGTCTCCAAGGGATCGATCAAAGCGTAGACAGTTTGAGACATTACTCCCATGGAGAAAAGCCCGCATGGTGCCTGTTGTATTCAACCCCATAGCAATTTCTAAAATCTCATCAAATCTCTGAAAGTCCACAGATTACAGAAAGACTCCAGATGTGTTTCTGAAACAACTACTGGTCTCCCAATAATCGATCAAAGCCTAGACAGATTGAGACATTACTCTCATGGTGAAAAGTCCGCATGGTGCCTGTTGTATTAAATCCCGATGCAGTTTCTGTGTTTCATCAACACTCTGAACGACCTCAGATTACAGAATGCTTCCAGATGTGCTTCGGAAACTACTATTGCCTTCCCAGGAATCGATCAAAGCGTAGACAGTTTGAGACTTTTCTCCCATGGAGGCAAGTCCATATGGTGATTGTTGTATTCAATCCCGATACAATTTCTGTGTTTCATCAACACTCTGAAGGTCCACAGATTATAGAACGTCTCCTGATGTGCTTCGGAAACTACCATTGGTCTCCCAGGAATTGATCAGAACATAGGCAGTTTGAGACATTACTCCCATGGAGAGAAGTCCGCATGGTGCCTGTTGTATTCAATCCCAATGCAATTTCTGTGTTTCATCACCACTCTCAACGTACACACATTACAGAATGTATCCAGATGTGCTTCGGAAACTACTACTGTTCACCCAGGAATCGATCAAACTGTAGACCGTTGAGACATTACTCCTATGGAGAAAAGCCCACTTTGTACCTGTTGTATTCAATCCCGATGCAATTTCTGTGCTTCATCAACACTCTGAACATGCACAGATTTCAGGAAGCTTCCAGATATGCTTCGGAAACCTCTACTGGTCCCCAAGGAATCGATCAAACATTTGGCAGTTTGAGACATTACTCTCATGGAGAAATATCCGAATGGTGCCCCTTGTATTCAACCCGGATGCAATTTCTGTGTTTCATCAACACTCTGAACGTCCACTGATAGCAGGAAGCCTTCAGATTTGCTTTGGAAACTGTTACTGGTCTCCAAAGTATCGATCAAAGCGTAGACAGTTTGAGACATTACTCACATGGAGAAAAGCCCGCATGGTGCCTGTTGTATTCAATCCCGATGCAATTTCTGTGTTTCATCAACACTCTGAACGACCACAGATTACAGGAATACTCCATATATTCTTCGGAAACTACTACTGGTCTCTCAGGAATCGATCAAAGAGTGAACAGTTTGAGACATTATTCCAATGGAGAAAAGTCCGCATGGTGCCTGTTGTATTCAACCCCATAGCAATTACTAAAATCTCATCAAATCTCTGAAGGTCCACAGATTACAGAAAGCCTCCAGATGTGTTTCGGAAACTACTACTGGTCTCCCAGTAATCGATCAAAGCCTAGACAGTTCGAGACATTACTCTCATGGAGACAAGTATGCATGGTGCCTGTTGTATTCAATCCCGATGAAATTTCAGTGTTTCAACAACACTCTGAATGTCCACAAATTACAGAATGGTTCCAGATGTGTTTCGGAAACTACTACAGGTCTCCCAGTAATCGATCAAAGCTTAGACAGTTTGGGATTTTACTCCCATGGGGAAAAGTCCGCTTGGTGCCTGTTGTATTCAATCCCGATCCAATTTCTGTGTTTCATCAACACTCTGAAGGTCAACAGATTACAAAATGCCTCCAGATGTGCTTCGGAAACTAATATTGGTCTCAGATTAATCGATCAAAGCGTAGACAGTTTGAGACATTACTACAATGGAGAAATGTCCGCATGCTGCCTGTTGTGTTCAATCCCTACGCAATTTCTCTGAACGTCCACAGATTACAGAATACCTCCAGATGAGCTTAGGTAACTACTACAGGTCTCCCAGGAATCGATAAAAGCCTAGACAGTTTGAGACATTACTCCCATTTAGAGAAGTCCGCATGGTGCCTGTTGTATTCAATCCCAATGCAATTTCTGTGTTTCATCACCACTATCAACGTACACAGATTACAGAATGTATCGACATGTGCTTCGGAAACTACTACTGGTTCCCCGGGAATCGATCAAACCGTAGACAGTTTGTGACATTACTCCCATGAAGAAAAGCCCGCATGGTGCCTGTTGTATTGAATCCCGATGCAATTTCTGTGTTTCATCAACACCCAGAACGTCCACAGATTACAGAATGTCTCCAGATGTGCTTCGGGAACTATTACTGGTCTCCAAGGGATCGATCAAAGCATAGACAGTTTCAGCCATTACTCCCATGGAGAAAATTCCGCATGGTGCCTGTTGTATTCAATACCGATGCAATTTCTGTGTTTTATCTACACTCTGAACGTATACAGTTTACAGAATGCATCCACATTTGGTTCGGAAACTACTACTGGTCTCCCAGGAATCGATCAAAGCGCAGACAGTTTGAGACACTACTTTCATGGAGAAAAGTCCGCATCTTGCCTGTTGTATTACATCCCGATGGAATTTCTGTGTTTCGTCAGAACTCTCAACTTACAGAATGCCTCCAGATGTGCTTCGGAAACTACTACCGGTCTCCCAGGAATCGAACAAAGCATAGACAGTAAGAGACATTACTCCAATGGAGAAAATTCGGCATGGTACCTGTTATATTCAATCCCGATGGAGTTTCTGTGTTTCATCAACACTCGGAACGTCCAGAGATTACAAAATGTCTCCAGATCTGCTTCGGAAACTATTACTGGTCGCTAAGCTATCGATCAAAGCGCAGACGGTTTGATGCATTACTTCCATAGAAAAAACTCAGCATGGTGCCTGTTGTATTCAATCCCGATACAATTTCTGAGTTTCATCTACACTATGATCGTCACCAGATCACAGAATGCAACCAGATGTGCTTCGGAAACTACTACTGGTCTCCCAGGAATCGATCAAAGCGTAGATAGTTTGGAACATTACTTCCATGGAGAAATGTCCGCGTGGTGCCTGTTGTATTCAGTCCCGATGGAATTTTTGTGTTTCATCAACACTCTGAAGGGCCACAAATTACAGAATGCATACAGATGTGCTTCGGAAACTACTACCGGTCTCCCAGGTATCGAAAAAAGCATAGACAGTATGAGACATTACACCAATGGAGAAAAGTGGGCATGGTGCCTGTTATATTCAATCCCGATGCAATTTCTGTGTTTCATCTACACTCTGACCGTCCACATATAACAGAATGCCTCCAGATGTGCTTCGAAATCTACTACTGGTCACCCAGGAATCGATCAAACCGTAGACAGTTTGAGACATTACTCCCATGGAGAAAAGTCCGCATGGAGCCTGTTGTATTTAATCCCGATGCAATATCTGTGTTCCATCAACACTCTCAACGTACACAGATTACAGAATGTATAGAGATGTCCTTCGGAAACTGGTACTGGTTTCCCAGGAATCGATCAAACCGTAGACAGTTTGAGACATTACTCCCATGGAGAAAATCCCGCATGGTGCTTGTTGTATTCAACCAGATAGCAATTTCTAAAATCTCATCAAATCTCTGAAGGTCCACAGATTACAGAAAGCCTCCAGAAGTGTTTTTGAAACTACTACTGGTCTCCCAGTAATCGATCAAAGCCTAGACAGTTCGAGACATTACTCTCATGGTGAAAAGTCCGCATGGTGCCTGTTGTATTAAATCCCGATGCAGTTTCTGTGTTTCGTAAACACTTTGAACTTACAGAATGCCTCCAGATGTGCTTTGGAATCTACTACTCGTCTCCCAGAAATCGATAAAAGGAAAGACAGTTTGACACATTACTTCCATGGAGAAAGGTCCACATGGTGCCTGTTATATTCAATCCGGATGCAATTTCTGTGTTTCATCAACACTGAACGTCCTCAGATTACAGAATGCTTCCAGATGTGCTTCGGAAACTACTACTGCCTTCCCAGGAATCGATCAAAGCGTAGACAGTTTGAGACTTTACTCCCATGGAGACAAGTCCGCATGGTGATTTTTGTATTCAATCCCAATGCAATTTCTGTGTTTCATCAACACTCTGAAGGTCTACAGATTATAGAATGTCTCCTGATGTGCTTCGGAAACTACTATTGGTGTCTTAGGAATCGATCAAAATGTAGGCAGTTTGAGACATTACTCCCATGGAGAGAAGTCCGCATGAGGCCTATTGTATTCAATCCCGATGCAATTTCTGTTTCATCAACAGTCGGAACGTCCACAGATTACAGAATGTCTCCAGATGTGCTTTGCAAACTATTAGTGGTGTCAAAGGAATCGATCAAAGCGTAGACAGTTTGAGACATTATTCCTATGGAGAAAAGTCCGCATGCTGCCTGATGTATTCAATCCCAATGCAATTTCTCTGAGCGTCCACAGATTACAGAATGCCTCCAGATGAGCTGAGATAACTACTACAGGTCTAGCAGGAATCGATAAAAGCGCAGACAGTTTGAGACTTTACTCCCACGGAGAAAAACCCGCATGGTGCCTGATGTAATCAATCCCGATGTTTTTCTGAGTTTCATCAACACTCTGATCGTCCACAGATTACAAAATGCCTCCAGATGTGCTACGGAAACTATTACTGGTCCCCAAGGAATCCATCAAATCGTAGACAGTTTGAGATATTACGACCATGGAGGAATGACCGCATGGTGCCTGTTGTATTCAATCCCGATGTAATTTCTGTGTTTCATCTACACTTTGAACGTCCACAGATTAGAGAATGCATATTGATGTGATTCGGAAACCACTACTGGTCTCCAAGCAATCGATCAAAGCGTAGACAGTTTGAAACATTAGTCCCATGGAGAAAAGTTCACATGGTGCCTGTTGTACTCAATACGGATGCAATTTCTGTGTTTCATCAACACTCTGAACGTCCAAAGATTACAGGAAGCCTCCAGATGCGCTTCGGAAATTTCTACTGGTCTCCCAGGAATCGATCAAATCGTTAACAGTTTGAGACATTACACCCATGGAGAAAAGTCCGCATGGTGCCATTTCTATGCACTCCCGATGCAATTTCTGTGTTTCATCAACACTCTGAACGTCCACAGATAACAGGAAGCCTCCAGATGTGCTTCGAAAACTACTACTGGCCTCCAATGGATCGATCAAAGCGTAGACAGTTTGAGACATTAATCCCATTGAGAAAAGTCTGCATGGTGCCTGTTGTATTCAATCCCGATGCATTTTCTGTGTTTCATCAACACTCTGAAAGTCCACAGATAACAGGAAGTATGGAGATGTGCTTCTGAAACTACTACTGGTTTCCCATGGATCGATCAAAAACGTAGACAATTAGAGTCATTACTCCCATGGAGAAAAGTAAGCATGGTGACCGTTGTATTCAATCTCGATGCAATTTCTGTGTTTCATCACCACTCTGAAGGTCCACAGATAACATAATGCTTCCAGATGTGCTTCGGAAACGACTACTGGTCTCCCAGGAATCGATCAAAGCGCACACAGTTTGAGACATTACTCATATTGAGAAAAATGTGCATGGCGCCTGTTGTATTCAATCCGGATGCATTTTCTGTGTTTCATCAACACTCTCATCGTCCACAGTTTACAGAATGTATCCAAATGTGCTTTGGAAACTACTGCTGGTCTCCCATGAATCGATCAAAGCGCAGACAGTTTGAGACCTTACTCCCATTGAGAAAAGTCTGCATGGTGCCTGTTGTATACAATCCCGATGCATTTTCTGTGTTTCATCAACACTCTAAAAGACCACAGATAACAGGAAGCATCCAGATGTGTTTCAGATATTGCTACTGGTTTCTCACGAATCGATCAAATCGAAGACAGTTTGAAACATTACTTCTATTGAGAAAAGTAAGCAAGGTGCCTGTTGTATTCTATCCCGATGCAATTTCTGTGTTTCATCGTGACTCTGAAAGTCCACAGATAACATTAAGCCTCCTGGTGTGCTTCGAAAACTACTACTGGTCTCTCAGGAATCGATCAAAGCGTAGACAGTTTGATACATTTCTCCCATGGAGAAAAATCAAAATGGTGCCTGTTGTATTCAATCTGGATGCAATTTATGTGTTTCATCAACACTCTGAACGTCCGCAGATTACAGAATGCCTCCAGATGTGCTTCGGAAAGTACTACTGGTCTCTCACGAATCGATAAAAGCGTAAACAGTTTGAGATATTACTCCCAGGGAGAACAGTCCGCATGGTGCCTGTTGTATTCAATCCCGATGCAATTTCTGTGTTTCATCAACACTGGGAACGTCCATAGATTACAGGAAGCCTCCAGATGTGCTTCGAAAACTACCACTGGTCTCCCAGGAATCGATCAAGTTGTAGACAGTTTGAGACATTAATCCAAGGAGAAAAGTCCGCATGGTGCTTGTTGTATTAAATCCCGATGTAATTTCTGTGTTTCATCAACACTGGGAACGTCCACAGATTACAGGAAGCCTCCAGATGTGCTTCGAAAACTACTACTGGTCTCCCAGGAATCGATCAAATCGTAGACAGTTTGAGACATTACTCGCAAGGAGAAAATTCCGCATGGTGCCTGTTGTATTTATTCCCGATGCAATTTCTGTGCTTAATCAATTCGCTGAACGTCCACAGATTACAGGAAGCTTCCAGATGTGCTTCGAAAACTACTACTGGTGTCCCAGGAATCGATCAAAGCGCAGACAGTTTGAGATATTACTCCCATGGAGAAAAGTCCGCATGGTGCCTGTAGTATTCAATCCCGTTGGAATTTCTGTGTTTCATCAACACTCTGAGCGTCCAAAGACTACAGAATGCCTTTAGATGTGCTTCGGAAACTACTACTGGTCTCCCAGGAACCGATCAAAACGTAGACGATTTGAAACATTCCTCCCATGGAGAAAAGTCCGCATGGTGCGTGCTGTTATCAATCCCGATGCAATTTCTGTGATTCATCAACACTCTGAACGTCCACAAAATACAGAATGCCCGAAGATGTGCTTCGGAAGCTACTGCTGGTCTCCCAGGAATCGATCAAAGCGTAGGCAATCTAAGACATTACTCCCATGGAGGAAAGTCCGCATGGTGCCTGTAGTATTCAATCCCGTTGCAATTTCTGTGTTTCATCAACACTCTGAGCGTCCAAAGATTACAGAATGCCTTTAGATGTGCTTCGGAAACTACTACTGGTCTCCCAGGAACCGATCAAAACGTAGACAATTTGAAACATTTCTCCTATGGAGGAAAGTCTGCATGGTGCCTTTTGTAATCAATCCCGATGCAATTTCTGTGTCTCATCAACACTCTGAACGTCCGCAGATTACAGAATGCCTCCAGATGTGCTTCGGAAACTAGTACTGGTCTCCAAGGATTCGATAAAAGCGTAGACATTTTGAAACATTACTCCCATTTAGAAAAGTCCGCATGGTGCCTGCTGTATTCAATCCTGATGCAATTTCTGTGTTTCATCAACACTCTGAACGTCCACAGATTACAGGAAGCCTCCAGATGTGCTTCGGAAACTAGTACTGGTCTCCAAGGAATCGATCAAAGCGTAGACATTTTGAAACATTACTCCCATGGAGAAAAGTCCGAATGGTGCCTGCTGTATTCAATCCTGATGCAATTTCTGTGTTTCATCAACACTCTGAACGTCCACAGATTACAGGAAGCCTCCAGTTGTGCTTCGAAAACTACTACTGGTCTCCCAGGAATCGATCAAATCGTAGACAGTTTGAGACATTACTCGCAAGGAGAAAATTCCGCATGGTTCCTGTTGTATTTAATCCCGATGCAATTTCAGTGCTTAATCAATACCCTGAACGTCCACAGATTACAGGAAGCTTCCAGATGTGCTTCGAAAACTACTACTGGTCTCCCAGGAATCGATCAAAGCGCAGACAGTTTGAGACATTACTCCCATTGAGAAAAGTCTGCATGGCGCCTGTTGTATTCAATCCCGATGCAATTTCTATGTTTCATCAACACACTCATCGTCTACAGATTACAGAATGTATCCAGATGTGTTTCGGAAACTAATACTGGTCGCCCATGACTCGATGAAAGCGCAGACAGTTTGAGACATTAATCCCATTGAGAAAAGTCTGCATGGTGCCTGTTGTATTCAATCGCGATGCATTTCCTGTGTTTCATCAACACTCTGTAAGACGACAGATAACAGGAAGCATCCAGATGTGCTTCGGATACTGCTACTGGTTTCCCAGGAATCGATCAAAGCGTAGACAGTTTTAAACATTACTCCCATGGAGAAAAGTCCGCTTGGTGTGTGTGGTATTCAATCCCGATTTAATTTCTGTATTTCATCAACTCTCTGAACGTTCACAGATTACAGAATGCCTCCAGATGTGCTTCTGAAACTACTACTGGTCTCCCAGGAATCGACCAAACCGTAGACAGTTTGAGACATTACTCCCATGGAGAAAAGTCCGCATGGTGCCTGTTGTATTCAATCCCGTTGCAATTTCTGTGTTTCATCAACACTCTGAGCGTCAAAGATTACAGAATGCCCCCAGATGTGCTTCGGAAACTACTACTGGTCTCCCAGGAACCGAGCAAAGAGTAGACAATTTGACAAATTTCTCCTATGGAGGAAAGTCCGCATGGTGCCTTTTGTAATCAATCCCGATGCAATTTCTGTGTTTCATCAACACTCTGAGATTACAGAATGCCATTAGATGTGCTTCGGAAGCTACTAGTGGTCTCCCAGGAACCGATCAAAGCGTAGACAATTTGAAACATTTCTCCGATGGAGAAAAGTCCCCATGGTGCCTGTTGTAATCAATCCCGATTCAATTTCTGTGTTGCATCAACACTCTGAGCGTCCAAAGATTACAGAATGCCTTTAGATGTGCTTCGGAAACTATTACTGGTCTCCCAGGAACCGATCAAAGCGTAGACAATTTGAAACATTTCTCCCATGTAGAAAAGTCCGCATGGTGCCTGTTGCAATCAATCCCGATTCAATATTTGTGTTTAATCGACACTCCGAACGTCCACAGATTACAGGAAGACTCCAGATGTGTTTCGGAAACTACTACTGGTCTGAGAAGAATCGATCAAAGCGTGGACAGTTTTAGACATTACTCCCATGGAGAAAAGTCCGCATGGTGCCTGTTGTATTCAATCCCGATGCATATTCTGTGTTTCATCAACACTCTCATCGTCCACAGATTACAGAATGTATCCAGATGTGCTTCGAAAACTACTACTGGTCTCCCATGAATCGATCAAAACGCAGACAGTTTGAGACATTACTCATATTGAGAAAAGTGTGCATGGCACCTGTTGTATTCAATTCCGATGCAATTTCTGTGTTGCATCAACACTCTCATCGTCCACAGATTACAGAATGTATCCAGATGTGCTTCTGAAACTACTACTGGTCTCCCAGGAATCGACCAAACCGTAGACATTTTGAGACATTACTCCCATGGAGAAAAGTCCGCATGGTGCCTGTAGTATTCAATTCCGTTGCAATTTCTGTGTTTCATCAACACTCTGACTGTCCACAGACTACAGAATGCCTCCAGATGTGCTTCGGAAGCTACTACTGGTCTCCCAGGAACCGATCAAAGAGTAGACAATTTGAAACATTTCTCCTATGGAGGAAAGTCCGCATGGTGCCTTTTGTAATCAATCCCGATGCAATTTCTGTGTTTCATCAACACTCTGAGCGTTAAAAGATTAGAGAATGCCTTTAGATGTGCTTCGGAAACTACTACTGGTCTCCTAGGAACCGATCAAAGCGTAGACAATTTGAAACATTTCTCCCATGGAGAAAAGTCCGCATGGTGCCTGTTGTAATCAATCCCGATGCAATTTCTGTGTTGCATCAACACTCTGAGCGTCCGAAGATTACAGAATGCCTTTAGATGTGCTTCGGAAACTACTACTGGTCTCCCAGGAACCGATCAATGCGTAGACAATTTGAAACATTTCTCCCATGGAGAAAAGTCCGCATGGTGCCTGCTGTAATCAATCCCGATTCAATATCTGTGTTTCATCGACAGTCAAAAACGTCCACAGATTACAGGAAGCCTCCAGATGTGTTTCGGAAACTACTACTGGTCTGAGAAGAATCGATCAAAGCGTGGACAGTTTTAGACATTACTCCCATGGAGAAAAGTCCGCATGGGGCCTGTTGTATTTAATCCCGATGCAATTTTTGTGTTTTATCAAGATTCTGAACGTCCACAGATTACAGGATGCCTGCAGATGTGCTTCGGAAAGTACTACTGCATTCCCAGGAATCGATCAGAGCGTAGATAGTTTGAGACATTACTCCCATGGAGAAAAGTCGGCATGGTGCCTGTTGTATTCAATCCCGAAGCAATTTCTGTGTTTTATCAACACTCTGAACGTCCACAGATTACAGGAAGCCTCCAGATGTGCTTTGGAAACTACGATTGGTCTCCACCGAATCGATCAAAGCCTAGGCAGTTTGAGAATTTAGTCCCATGGGTAAAAGTCCGCATGGTTCCTGTTGTATTTCATCCCGATGCAATTTCTGTGTTTCATCAACACTGGGAACGTCCACAGATTACAGGAAGCCTCCAGATGTGCTTCGGAAACTTCTACTGGTCTCCCAGGAATCGATCAAGTTGTAGACAGTTTGAGACATTAATCCCAAGGAGAAAAGTACGCATGGTGCTTGTTGTATTAAATCCCGATGTAATTTCTGTGTTTCATCAACACTGGGAACGTCCATAGGTAACAGAATGCCTTCAGATGTGCTGCGGAAACTACTACTGGTCTCCCATGAATCGATCAAACCGTAGACAGTTTGAGACATTACTCCCATTGAGAAAAGTCCGCATGGTGTCTGTTGTATTTAATCCCGATGCAATTTCTTTGTTTTATCAACACTGTGAACATCCACAGATTGCAGGAAGCCTCCGGATGTGATTCAGAAACTACTACTGGTCTCCCACGAATCGATCAAGTTGTAGACAGTTTGTGACATTAATCCCAAGGAGAAAAGTCCGCATGGTGCTTGTTGTATTAAATCCCGATGTAATTACTGTGTTTCATCTACACTCTGAACGTCCACAGATTACAGAATGCCTCCAGATGTGCTTCTGAAACTACTACTGGTCTCCCAGGAATCGATCAAACCGTCGACAGTTTGAGACATTACTCCCATGGAGAAAAGTTCGCATGGTGCCTGTTGTATTAAATCCCGATGCAATTTCAGTGTTTCATCAACACTGTGAACGTCCACAGATAACAGAATGCCTTCAGATGTGCTGTGGAAACTACTACTGGTCTCCCAGGAAACGATCAAAGCGTAGACTGTTTGAGACATTACTCCCATGGAGAAAAGTCCGCATGGTGCCTGTTGTATTGAATCCCGATGCATATTCTGTGTTTCATCAACACTCTCATCGTCCACAGATTACAGAATGTATCCAGATGTGCTTCGAAAACTACTACTGGTCTCCCATGAATCGATAAAAACGCAGACAGTTTGAGACATTACTCATATTGAGAAAAGTGTGCATGGCGCCTGTTGTATTCAATCCCGATGCAATTTCTGTGTTGCATCAACACTCTCATCGTCCACAGATTACAGAATGTATCCAGATGTGCTTCTGAAACTACTACTGGTCTCCCAGGAATCGACCAAACCGTAGACAGTTTGAGACATTACTCCCATGGAGAAAAGTCCGCATGGTGCCTGTAGTATTCAATTCCGTTGCAATTTCTGTGTTTCATCAACACTCTGACTGTCCACAGACTACAGAATGCCTCCAGATGTGCTTCGGAAGCTACTACTGGTCTCCCAGGAATCGATCAAAGCGTAGGCAATCTGAGACATTACTCCCATGGAGGAAAGTCCGCATGGTGCCTGTAGTATTCAATCCCGTTGCAATTTCTGTGTTTCATCAACACTCTGAGCGTCCAAAGATTACAGAATGCCTCTAGATGTGCATCGGAAACTACTACTGGTCTCCCAGGAACCGATCAAAGTGTAGACAATTTCAAACATTTCTCCTATGGAAAAAGTCCGCATGGTGCCTTTTGTAATCAATCCCGATGCAATTTCTGTGTTTCATTAACACTCTGAGCGTCGAAAGATTACAGAATGCCTTTAGATGTGCTTCGGAAACTACTACTGGTCTCCCAGGAACCGATCAAAGCGTAGACAATTTGAAACATTTCTCCCATGGAGAAAAGTCCGCATGGTGCCTGTTGTCATCAATCCCGATGCAATTTCTGTGTTGCATCAACACTCTGAGCGACCAAAGATTACAGAATGCCTTTAGATGTGCTTCGGAAACTACTACTGGTCTCCCAGGAACCGATCAATGCGTAGACAATTTGAAACATTTCTCCCATGGAGAAAAGTCCGCATGGTGCCTGCTGTAATCAATCCCGATTCAATATCTGTGTTTCATCGACAGTCAAAAACGTCCACAGATTACAGGAAGTCTCCAGATGTGTTTCGGAAACTACTACTGGTCTGAGAAGAATCGATCAAAGCGTGGACAGTTTTAGACATTACTCCCATGGAGAAAAGTCCGCATGGTGCCTGTTGAATTCAATACCGATGCAATTTTTTGTTTCATCAACACTCTGAAGGTTCACATATTACAGAATGCGTCCAGATGTGCTTCGGAAACTAATACTGGTCTCCCATGACTCGATCAAAGCGCAGACAGTTGGAGACATTAATCCCATTGAGAAAAGTCTGCATGGTGCCTGTTGTATTCAATCCCGATGCAATTTCTGTGTTTTATTAACACTCTGAACTTCCACAGATTACAGGAAGCATCCAGATGTGTTTCGGATACTGCTACTCGTTTCTCAGGAATCGATCAAAGCGTAGACAGTATGAAACATTACTCCCATGGCGAAAAGTCCACATGGTGCCTGTTGTATTAAATCCCGATGCAATTTCTTTGTTTTATCAACACTCTGAAAGTCCACAGATTACAGGAAGCCTCCAGATGTGATTCGGAAACTACTACTGGTCTCCCAGGAATCGATCAAGTTGTAGACAGTTTGAGACATTAATCCCAAGGAGAAAAGTCCGCATGGTTCTTTTTGTATTCAATCCCGATGCAATTTCTGTGATTCATCAACACTCTTAAGGTCCACAGGTTACAGAATGCCTCAAGATGTGCTTCGGAAACTACTACTGGTCTCCCAGAAATTGATCAAAAAGGTAAACAATTAGAGGCATTACTCCCACGGAGAAAAGCAAGCATGGTGACAATTGTATTCAACTCCGTTGCAATTTCTGTGTTTCATCAACACTCTGACTGTCCACAGACTACAGAATGCTTCCAGATGTGCTTCGGAAACTACTACTGGTCTCCCAGGAATCGATCAAAACGTAGACAGTTTGAGACATTACTCCCATGGAGAAAAGTCCGCATAGTGCCAGTCGTATTCTATCCCGATGCAATTTGTTTGTTTCATCAACACTCTGAAGGTCCACAGACAACAGAATGCTTCCAGATGTGCTTCGGAAAAACTACTGGTCTCCCAGGAATCGACCAAAGCGTAGACAATTTGAGACATTACTCCCATGGAGAAAAGTCCACAGGGTGCCTGTTGTATTCGATCCCGATGCAATTTTTATGTTTCATTAACACTCTGAAAGTCCACAGATTACAGACTGCCTCCATATGTCCTTCGGAAACTACTACTGGTCTCCCAGGAATCGACCAAACCGTAGACAGTTTGAGACATCACTCATATGGAGAAACGTCCGCATGGTGCCTGTAGTATTCAATCCCGTTGCAATTTCTGTGACTTATCAACACTCTGAACGTCCACAGATTACAGAATGCCCCCAGATGTGCTTCGGAAACTACTACTGGTCTCCCATTAATCGATCAAAGCGTAGACAGTTTGAGACATCACTCCCTTGGAGAAAAGTCCGCATGGTGCCTTTTGTATTCAATCCCGATGCAATTTCTGTGTTGCATCAACACTCTTAAGGACCGCAGAATACAGAATGCCTCCAGATGTGCTTCGGAAACTACTACTGGTCTCCCAGGAATCGACCAAACCGTAGACAGTTTGAGACATCACTCCCTTGGAGAAAAGTCTGCATGGTGCCTGTAGTATTCAATCCCGTTGCAATTTCTGTGATTCATCAACACTTGAACGTCCACAGATTACAGAATGCCCCCACATGTGCTTGGGAAACTACTACTGGTCTCCCATGAATCGATCAAAGCGCAGACAGTTTGAGACCTTACTCCCATTGAGAAAAGTCTGCATGGTCCCTGTTGTATTCAATCCCGATGCATTTTCTGTGTTTCATCAACACTCTGAAAGTCCATAGATAACAGGAAGCATCCAGATGTACTTCGGATACTGCTACTGGTTTCCCAGCGATCGTTCAAACCGTAGACAGTTTGAAACATTACTCCCATGGAGAAAAGTCCGCTTGGTGAGTGTTGTATTCGATCCCGATGTAATTTTTGTATTTCATCAACACTCTGAACGTCCAGAGATTACAGAATGTCTCCAGATGTGCTTCTGAAACTAGTACTGGTCTCCCAGGAATTGACCAAACCGTAGACAGTTTGAGAGACCACACCCATGGAGAAAAGTACGCATGGTGCCTTTTGTATTCGATCAAGATGCAATTTCTGTCTTTCATCAACACTCTTAAGGTCCGCAGAATACAGAATGCCTCAAGATGTGCTTCGGAAACTACTACTGGTCTCCCAGGAATCGATCAAAGCGTAGACATTTCGAAACATTACTCCTGTGGAGAAAAGTCCGCATGGTGCTTTTTGTATTCAATCCCGATGCAATTTCTGTGTTTCATCATCACGCTTAAGGTCCACATACTACAGAATGCGTCAACATGTGCTTCTGAAAATACTACAACTCTCCCACGAATCGATCAAAAACGTAGACAATTAGAGACATTACACCCATGGAGAAAAGTAAGCATGGTGACCGTTGTATTCAATCTCGATGCATTTTCTGTGTTTCATCAACACTCTGAGCGGAAAAAGATTAGAGAATGCCTTTAGATGTGCTTCGGAAAGTACTACTGGTCTCCCAGGAACCGATCAAAGCGTAGACAATTTGAAACATTTCTCCCATGGAGATAAGTCCGCATGGTGTCTGTTGTAATCAATCCTGACGCAATTTCTGTGACTCATCAACACTCTGAAAGTCCACAGATTACAGAATGCCCCCAGATGTGCTTCGGAAGCTACTACTGGTCTCCCAGGAATCGATCAAAGCGTAGGCAATCCGAGACATTACTCCCATGGAGAAAACTCCGCATTGTGCCTGTTGTATTCAATACCGATGCAATTTCTGTGTTTCGTCATCACTCTTAAGGTCCACAGAACACAGAATGCCTCACGATGTACTTCGGAAACTACTACTGGTCTCCGAGGAATCGATCAAAGCGTAGGCAATCTGAGACATTTCTCCCATGGAGAAAAGTCCGCATGGTGCCTGTTGTAATCAATCCCGATTCAATATCTGTGTTTCATCAACACTCCGAACGTCCACAGATTACAGGAAGCCTCCAGATGTGCTTTGGAAACTACTATTGGTCTCCACCGAATCGATCAAAGCCTAGACAGTTTGAGACATTACTCCCAATGGGAAAAGTCCGCATGGTGCCTGTTGTATTTAATCCCGTTGCAATTTCTGTGTTTCATCAACACTCTGAACGTCCACAGATTACAGAATGCCTCCAGTTGTGCTTCTGAAACTACTACTGGTCTCCCAGGAATCGACCAAACCGTAGACAGCTTTAGACATTACTCCCGTGGAGAAAAGTCCGCATGGTGCCTGTAGAATTCAATCCCGTTGCAATTTCTGTGATTCATCCACACTCTGAACGTCAACCGATTACAGATTGCTTCCAGATGTGATTCGGAAGCTACTAATGGCCTCCCAGTAATCGATCAAAGCGTACTGAATTTGAGGAATTACTCGAATTTAGAAAAGTCCGCATGGTGCCTGTTGTATTCAATACCGATGCAATTTCTTTTTTTCATCAACTCACTCAAGTTCCACAGATTACAGAATGCCTCCAGATGTGCTTCGGAAACTAGTACTGGTCTGAAAAGAGTCGATCAAACGTGGACAATTTGAGACATTACTCCCATGGAAAAAAGTCCGCATGGTGCCCGTTGTATTCAATCCCAATGAAATTTCTGTGTTTCATCAACACTCTGACTCTCCACAGACTACAGAATGCCTTCAGATGTGCTTCGAAAACTACTACTGGTCTCCCACGAATCGATAAAAGCGTAGACAGTTTGAGACATTACTCCCATGGAGAGAAGTAGGCATGGTGCCTGTTGTATTCAATCACGATGCAATCTCTGTGTTTCATCAACACTCTGAAAGACCACAGATTACAGAATTCCTTCATGTGTGCTACGAAAACTACCACTGGTGTCCGAGGAATCATTCAAATCGTAGACAGTTTGAGACATTACCCCCATGGAGAAAGTCCGAATGATGCCTGTTGTATTCAATCCCGATGCAATGTCTGTGTTTCATCAACATTCAGACTGTCCACAGATTAAAGAATGCCTCCAGATGTGCTTCGGAAACTACTACTGGTCTCCAAGGAAAAGATCAAAGCGTATACAATATGAGACATTACTCCCATGGAGAAAAGTCCGCATGGGCCCTGTTGTATTCAATCGCGATGCAAATTCTGTGTTTCATCAACATTCTGAAGGTCCACTGATTACAGGATGCCTCCAGATGTGCTTCGTAAACTACTACTGGTCTCCGAGGAATCGATCAAAGCCTAGACAGTTTTAGACATTACTCGCGTGGAGAAAAATCCGCATGGTGCATGTTGTATTTAATCCCGATGCAATTTCTGTGTTTCATCAACACGCTGAACGTCCACAGATTACAGGAAGGCTCCAGATGTGCTGCGGAAACTACTACTGGTTTCCCAGGAATCGATCAAAGCGTAGAGAGTTTGAGACATTACTCCCATGGTGAAAAATCAGCATGGTGTCTGTTGTATTCAATCTCGATGCAATTTCTGTGTTTCAGCAACACTCTGAAAGTCCACAGGTAACAGGAAGCATCCAGATGTGCTTCGGATACTGCTACTGGTTTCTCAGGAATCGATCAAAGCGTAGACAGTTTGAAACATTACTCCCATGGATAAAAGTCCGCATGGTGCCTGTTGTATTAAAACCCGATGCAATTTCCGTGTTTCATCAACACTCTGAACGTCCACAGATTACAGAATGCCTCCAGATGTGCTTCCTAAATTACTACTGGTCTGAAAAGAATCGATCAAAGTGTGGACAGTTTTAGACTTTACTCCCCATGGTGAAAAGTCCGCATAGTGCCAGTTGTATTCTATCCCGATGCAATTTCTGATTCATCAACACGCTGAACGTCCACAGATACAGGAAGCCTCCAGATGAGCTTCGGAAACTATTACTGGTTTCCCAGGACTCGATCAAAGCGTAGACAGTTTGAGACATTACTCCCATTTGAGAAAAGTCCGCATGGAGCCTGTTGTATTCGATCCCGATGCAATTTTTATGTTTCATTAACACTCTGAACGTCCATAGATTACAGAATGACTCCAGATGTGTTTCGGAAACTACTACTGGTCTCCCAGGAATCGATGAAAGCGTAGACTTGTTTGAAACATTACTCCCATGGAGAAAAGTCCGCATGGTGCCTGTTGTATTCAATCCCGATGCAATTTCTGTGTTTCATAAACACTCTGAACGTCTACAGATTACAGGACCCCTCCAGATGTGCTTCGAAAACTACTAGTGGTCTCCCAGGAATCGATAAAAGCGTAGACTGTTTGAAACATTGCTCCCGTTTAGAAAAGACCGCATGATGCCTGTTGAATTCAATCCCTATGCAATTTGTGTGTTTCATCAACACTATGAACGTCCACAGGTTACAGAATGCCTCCAGATGTGCTTCGGAAACTACTACTGGTCTCCGAGGAATCGATCAAAGAGTAGACAGTTTGAGACATTACTCCCATGGAGAAAAGTCCGCATGGTGCCTGTTGTATTCAATCCCGATGGAATTTCGGTGTTTTATCAACACTCTAAAGGACCACAGATTACAGATAGTCTCAAGATGTGCTTCGGAATCTACTATTGGTCTACCACGAATCGATCAAAGCGTAGGCAGTTTGAGACATTACTCCCATGGAGAAAAGTACGCATGGTGCCTGTTGTATTCAATCCCGATGCAATTGCTCTGTTTCATCAACACTCTCAAAGTCCATAGATTACATAATGCATCCAGATGTGCTTCGGAAACTATTACTGGTCTCCGAAGAATCGATCAAAGCGTAGATAGTTTGAGACATTACTCAAATGGAGAAAAGTCCGCATGGTGCCTATTGTATTCAATCCGGATGCAATTTCCGTGTTTCATCAACACTCTGAAGGTCCACAGATTGCAGAATGCCTATAGATGAACTTCGGAAATTACTGCTGGTATCCCAGGAATCGATCGAGGCGTAGACAGTTTGAGACTTTACTTCCACGGAGAAACGTGCGCATGGTGCCCGTTATATTCAATCCCGATGGAATTTCTGTGTTTCATCAACAGCCTGAAGGTCCACAGGTTACAGAATGAATCCAGATGTGCTTCGGAAAATACTACTGGTCTCCCAGGAATCGATCAAGGGGTAGAAAATTTGGGACATCTTTCCCATGGAGAAAAGCCCGCATGGTGCCTGTTGTATTCAATCCCTATGCAATTACTGTGTTTTATCAACACTCTGATCGTCTACAGGTTACAGAATGCCTCCAGATGTGCTTCGGAAACTACTATTGGTCTCCCATGAATCGATCAAAGTGTAGGCAGTTAGAGACATTACTCCCAAGGAGAGAAGTTAGCATGGGGCCTTTTGTATTCAATCCCGATGCAATTTCTGTGTTTTATCAACACTCTCAAAGTCCACAGGTTACAGAATGCATCCGGATGTGCTTCTGAAACTACTACTGGTTTCCCAGGAAACGACCAAAGCGTACACAGTTTGAGACATTACTCCCTTGAGAGAAGTCCGCATGGTGCCTGTTGTATTAAATACCGATGCAATTTCTGTGTTTCATCAACACTCTGAACGTCCACAGGTTACAGAATGCCTCCAGATGTGATTCGGAAACTACTACTGGTCTCCGAGGAATCGATGAAAGCGTAGATAGTTTGAGACATTACTCCCATGGAGAAAAGTCCGCATGGTGCCTGTTGTATTCAATCCCGATGCAATTTCTCTGTTTCATCAACACTCTCAAAGTCCATAGATTACATAATGCATGCAGATGTGCTTCGGAAACTACTACCGGTCTCCAAGGAATCGATCAAAGCGGAGTCAGTTTGAGACATTACTCCCATGGAGAAAAGTCCGTATGGTGCATGTTGTATTCAATCCCGATGCAATTTCTGTGTTTTATCAACACTCCGAATGTCTACAGATTACAGGAAGCCTCCAGATGTGTTTTGGAAAATACACCTCGTCTCCCAGTAATCGACCAAAGTGTATACAGTTTGAGACATTACTCCCTTGCAGAAAAGTCCTCATGGTGCCCGTTGTATTCAATCCCGATGAAATTTCTGTGTTTTATCAACACTCTCAAAGTCCACAGATCACATAATGCATCCCGATGTGCTTCGGAAGTTACTACCGGTCTACCAGGAATTGATCAAAGCGTAGACAGTTTGAGACATTACTGACATGGAGAAAACTCCACATGGAGACAGTTGTATTCAATCCCGATGCAGTTTCTGTGTTTCATCCTCACTCTGAACGTCCACAGAATACAGGAACCCTCCATATGTTTTTCGGAAACTACTACTGGTCGCCGAGGAATCGATAAAAGCGTAGACAGTTTGAGACATTACCCCCATGGAGAAAAGTGCGCATGGTGAGTGTTGTATTCAATCACGATGCAATGTCTGTGTTTCATCAACACTCTGAACGTCCAAGATTACATAATGCCTCAAAATGTGCTTCGGACTCTACTACTGGTCTCCCAGGAATCGATCA
This sequence comes from Schistocerca gregaria, assembly GCF_023897955.1. NCBI lineage: Eukaryota > Metazoa > Arthropoda > Insecta > Orthoptera > Acrididae > Schistocerca > Schistocerca gregaria. The sequence continues at coordinate 13,281,530 of NC_064920.1, forward strand.
AAGTGTAGAAAATGTTGAGACATTACTCCTTTGGAGAAAAGTCCGCAAGGTGCCTGTTGAATACAATCCGGATGCAATTTCCGTGTTTCATCAACACTCTGAGGGTCCACAGATTACAGAATGCCTATGGATGAACTTCGGAAATTACTGCTGGTATCCCAGTAATCGATCGAGGCGTAGACAATTTGAGACTTTACTCCCATGGAGAAAAGTCCGCATGATACTTGTTGTATTCAATCCCTATGCAATTACTGTGTTTCATCAACACTCTGAACGTCTACAGGTTACAGAATGCCTCCAGATGTGCTTCGGAAACTACTATTGGTCTCCCATGAATCGATCAAAGCGTAGGCAGTTAGAGACATTACTACCAAGGAGAGAAGTCCGCATGGTGCATTTGTATTCAATCCCGAAGCAATTTCTGTGATTTATCAACACTCTGAACGTCCACATATTACAGAATGCCTCTAGATGTCTTTCGGAAACTACTATTGGTCTCCCATGAAACGATCAAAGCGTAGGCAGTTAGAGACATTACTCCCATGGAGACAAGTCCGCATGGTGCCTGTTGTATTCAATCCCGATGCAATTACTGTGCTTAATGAACACTCTGAACGTCCACAGTCTTCAGAATGCCTCCAGTTGTGCTTCGGAAAATACTACTGGTCTCCCAGGAATCGATCAAAGGGTAGACAGTTTGAGACTTTACTCCCATGAAGAGACGTGTGCATGGTGCCTGTTGTATTCAATCCCGATGCAATAACTGTGCTTAATGAACACTCTGAACGTCCACAGTCTTGAGAATACCTCCGGAAAATAATACTGATCTCCCAGGAATCTATCAAAGGGTAGAGAATTAGAGACATTACTCCCATGGAGAAAAGTCCGCAAGGTGCCTGTTGAATTCAATCCGGATGCAATTTCCGTGTTTCATCAACACTCTTAAGGTCCACAGATTACAGAATGCCTCAAGATGTGCCTCGGAAACTACTACTGGTCTCCCAGGAATCGATCAGAAACGTAGACAATTAGAGACATACCCCCATGGAGAAAAGTAAGCATGGTGACAGTTGTATTCATTCTCGGTGCAATTTCTGTGTTTCATCAACAATCTGAGAGTTCAAAGATTGCAGAATGCCTTTAGATGTGCTTCGGAAACTACTACTGGTCTCCCAGGAATCGATCAAAGCGTAGAAAACTTGAGATGTGCATGGAGAAAAGTCCGCATGGCGCCTATTGTATTCAATCCCGATGCAATTTCTGCGTTTCATCAACACTCTCAACGTCCACAGATTTCAGAAAGCATCCTGATGTGCTTCGGAAACTATTACTGGTTTCCCAGGAATCGATCAAAGCGAACACAGTTTGAGACATTACTCCCTTAAGAGAAGTCCGCATGGTGAGTGTTCTATTCAATCCCGATGCAATTTCTGTGTTTCATCTACACTCTGAAGATCCACAATTTACAGAATGCCTACAGATGTGCTTCGGAAACTACTACTAGTCTCCCAGGAATCGATCAACGCGTAGAAGGTTTGAGACATTAGTCCGATGGAGAAAAGTCCGGATGCTGCCTGTTGTATTCAATCCCGATCCAATTTCTGTGTTTCATCAACACTCTGAAGATCCACACATTACAGAATGAATCCAGATCTGCTTCGGAAACTACTACGTGTCTCCTAGGAATCGATCAAAAACGTAGACAGTTTGAAACATCACTCCCACGGAGAAAAGTAAGCATGGTGTCTGTTATATTCAATCTCGATGCAATTTCTGTGTTTCATCAACACTCAGGACATTAACAGATTACAGGAAGGTTCCAGATGTGCTTCGGAAACTGCAACTGGTCTCCCTTGATTCCACCAAAGCGTAGACAGTTTGAAACATTACTCCCACGGAGAAAGGTCCGCATGGTGCCTGTTGTATTCAATCACGATGCAATTTCTGTGTTTCATCAACAGTCTAATCGTAAACAGGTTACAGAATCTTTATAGATGTGCTTCGGAAACTACTACTGGTCTCCCAGGAACCGATCAAAGCGTAAACAGTTTAAGACATTATTCCCATGCAAAAAAGACAGCATGGTGCCTGTTGTATTCAATCCGGATGCAATTTCCGTGTTTGATCAACACTCTAAACCTCCACAGATTTTAGAATGCCTCCAGTTGTACTTCGGAAACTACTACTGGTCTCCGAGGAAACGATCAAAGCGTAGACAGTTTGAGACATTACTCCCATGGAGAAAAGTCCGCTTGGTGCTTCTGGTATTCAATACCGATGCAATTTCTGTGTTTTATCAACACTCTAAAGGTATACAGATTACGGAATGTCTCCAGAAGTGCCTCGTAAACTACTACGTGTCTCCTAGAAATCGATAAAAGCGTAAATAGTTTGAGACATAACTCATATGGAGAAAAGTCCGCATGGTGCCTGTTGTATTCAACCCCGATGCAATTTCTGTGATTCATCAACACTCTCAACATCCACAGATTTCAGAAAGCATCCTGATGTGCTTCGGAAACTATTACTTGTTTCCCAGGAATCGATCAAAGCGAACACAGTTTGAGACATTACTCCCTTAAGAGAAGTCCGCATGGTGAGTGTTCTATTCAATCCCGATGCAATTTCTGTGTTTCATCTACACTCTGAAGATCCACACATTACAGAATGAATCCAGACCTGCTTCGGAAACTACTACGTGTCTCCTAGGAATCGATCAAAAAGGTAGACAGTTTCAGACATCACTCCCATGGAGAAAAGTAAGCATGGTGTCTGTTATATTCAATCTCGATGCAATTTCTGTGTTTCATCAACACTCAGGACATTAACAGATTACAGGAAGGTTCCAGATGTGCTTCGGAAACTGCAACTGGTCTCCCATGATTCCACCAAAGCGTAGACAGTTTGAAACATTACTCCCACGGAGAAAAGTCCGCATGGTGCCTGTTGTATTCAATCCCGATGCAATTTCTGTGTTTAATCAACACTCTAAGCGTAAACAGATTACAGAATCTTTATAGATGTGCTTCGGAAACTACTTCTGGTCTACCAGGAATCGATCAAAAACGTAGAAAATTTGAGACATTACTCTCATGGAGATAAAATCCCCATGGTTCGTGTTGTATTGAATCCCGATGCAATTTCTGTGTTTCCTCAACACTCTGAAGGTCCACAGATTACAAATGCCTAAAGATGTGCTTCCGGAACAACTACTAGTCTCCCAGGCATCGTTCAAAGCGTAGACAGTTTGAGACATCTCTCCCATGGAGAAAAGTCCGCATGGTAAATGTTGTATTCAATCCCGATGCAATTTCTGTGTTTCATCAACACTCTGAAGGTAAACAGATTACAGAATGCCAGTAGATGGGCTTAGGTAACTACTAATGTTCTCCCAGGAATAGATAAGAAACGTAGAAAATTTGAGACATACTCCCATGGAGAGAAGTCCCCATTGTGCTTGTTGTATTCAATCCCGATGAAATTTCTGTGTTTCATCAACACTCTGAACGTACACAGATTACAGGAGGTCTCCAGATGTGCTTCGCAAACAACTACTGGTTTCCCAGGAATCGATCAAAGCGTAGACAGTTTGTGACATTACTCCCATGGAAAAATGTCGGCATGGTGCCTCTTGTATTCAATCGCGATTCAATTTCTGTGTTTCATCAACACTCTGAACATCCACAGATAACAGGAGGTCTCCAGATGGGCTTCGGAAACAACTACTGGTTTCCCAGGAATCGATCAAAGCGTAGACAGTTTGAGACATTACTCCCATGGAGAAAAGTCTGCTTGGTGCTTGTTGTATCCAACCCCATGCAATTTCTGTGTTTTATCAACACTCTAAAGGAACAGAGATTACATAATGTCTCCAGATGTGCTTCGGAAACTACTACTGGTCTCCGAGGTAACGATCAAAGCGTAGACTGTTTGAGACATTACTCCTATGAAGACAAGTCCGCATGGTCCCTGTTGGATTCAATCCTGATGCCATTTCTGTGTTTCATCAACACTCTGAACATCCACAGATTTTAGAATGCCTCCAGATGTGATTCGGAAACTACTACAGGTCTCCGAGGAATCGATCAAAGCGTAGACAGTTTGAGACATGGAGAAAGGTCCGCATGGTGACTGTTGTATTCAATCCCGACGCAATTTCTGTGTTTCATCAACACTCTGAACGTCCACAGATTACAGAATGCTTCCAGATGTGATTCGGAATCTACTACTGGCCTCCCAGCAAACGATCAAAGCGTAGACAGGTTGAGACTTTACTCCCATGGAGAAACATCTGCATGGTGTCCGTTGTATTCAAACCCGATTTAATTACTGAGTTTCATCAGCACTCTGAACGTCCACGGATTATAGAATGCTTCCAGATGTGCTTCGGAAACTACCAGGAATCGATCCAAGCGTAGAAAATTCGAGACATTACTCCCATGGAGAAAAGTCCGCATGGCGCCTGTTGCACTCAATCCCGATGCAATTTCTGTGTTTCATCAAAACCCTGAACGTCCACAGATTACAGTATGCCACCAGATGTGCTTCGGAAACTACTACTGGTCTCCTAGGAACTTATCAAAGCGTAAACAGTTTAAGACATTACTCCCTTGCAGAAAAGACAGCATGGTGTCTGTTGTATTCAATCCTGATGCAATTTCCGTCTTTCATCAACACTCTAAACCTCCACAGATATTAGAATGCCTCCAGATGTACTTCGGAAACTACTACTGGCCTACCAGGAATCGATCAAAGCGTAGACAGTTTGAGACATTACTCCCATGGAGAAAAGTCTGCTTGGTGCGTGTTGTATTCAACCCCATGCAATTTCTGTGTTTTATCAACACTCTAAAGGAACACAGATTACAGAATGTCTCCAGATGTGCTTCGGAAACTACTACTGGTCTCCGAGGTATCGATCAAAGCTTAGACAGTTTGAGAGATTACTCGCATAAAGAAAAGTCTGCATGGTGCCTGTTGTATTCAATACCGGTACAATATCAATGTTTCATCAACACTCGGAACGTCCACAGATTTAAGAATGTCTCCAGATGTGCTTCGGAAGCTACTACTGGTCTCGCAGGAATCGATCAAAGCGTAGACAGTTTGAGACATTACTCCCATGGAGAAATGTCCGTATGGTACCTGTTGTATTCAATCCCGATGCAATTTCTGTGTTTCATCAACACTCTGAACGTCCGCAGATTACAGAATGCCACCAGATATGCTTCGGAAACTACTACGGGTCTCCCAGGAACCGATCAAAGCGTAAACAGTTGAACACATTACTCCCACTGTGAAAAGTCTGCACGGTGAATGTTGCATTTTGGTGCATTTTCTAGGTTTCATCAACACTCTGAACGTCCACAGATTTAAGAATGCCTCCAGATGTGCTTCGGAAGCTACTACTGGTCTCCAGGAATCGATCAAAGCGTAGACTGTTTGAGACATTACTCCCACTTAGAAATGTCCGTATGGTACCTGTTGTATTCAATCCCGATCCAATTTCTGTGTTTCATCAACACTCTGAACATCCACAGATTACAGGAAGTCTCCAGATGTGCTTCGGAAACAACTACTGGTTTCCCAGGAATGGATCAAAGCGTAGACAGTTTGAGACATTACTCCCATGGTGAGAAGTCCGCATGGTGCGTGTTGTATGCAATCCCGATGGAATTTCTGTGTTTCATCAACACTCTCAACGTCTACAGATTACAGAATGCCACCAGATGTGCTTCGGAAACTACTACAGGTTTCCCAGGAAACGATCAAAGCGTACACAGTTTGAGACATCACTCCCATGGAGAAAAGTCGGCATGGTGACTGTTTTATTAAACCCCGATGCAATTTCTGTGTTTCACCAACACTCTGAACGTCCACAGATTACAGAATGCCTCCAGATGTGATTCGGAAACGACTACTGGTCTCCGAGGAATCGATCAAAGCGTAGACAGTTTGAGACATTACTCCCATAAAGAAAAGTCCTCATGGCGCATGTTGTATTCAATCCCGATGCAATTTCTGTGTTTCATCAACACCCTGAACGTCCACAGATTACAGAATGCCACCAGATGTGCTTCGGAAACTACTACTGGTCTCCCTGGAATCGATCAAAGCGTCAACAGTTGAAGACATTACTCCTATGGTGAAAAGTCTGAATGGTGCCTGTTGTATTCAATACCGGTGCAATTTCTGTTTCATCAACGCTCTCAACGTCCACAGATTACAAAATGCCTCCAGATGTGCTTCGGAAACTACTACTGGTCTCCGAGGAATCGATCAAAGCGTAGACAATTTGAGACATTACTCCCATAAAGAAAAGTCCGCATGGCGCATGTTGTATTCAATCCCGATGCAATTTCTGTGTTTCATCAACACCCTGAACGTCCACAGATTACAGAATGCCATCACATGTGCTTGGAAAACTACTACTGGTCTCCCAGGAACCGATCAAAGCGTAAACAGTTGAAGAAATTACACCCATGCAGAAAAGTCTGCATGGTGGCTGTTGTATTCAGTACCGGTGCAATTTTTGTGTTTCATCAACACTCTGAACATCCACAGATTACAGGAGGTCTCCAGATGTGCTTCGGAAACAACTACTGGTTTCCCAGGAATGGATCAAAGCGTAGACAGTTTGAGACATTACTCCCAATGAGAGAAGTCTGCATGGTGCCTGTTGTATTCAATCCCGATGTAATTTCTGTGATTCATCAACAGTCTGAAGGTCCACAGATTACAGAATGCCTCCAGATGTGCTTCGGAAACTACTACTGGTCTCCGAGGTATCGATCAAAGCGTAGACAGTTTGAGACATTACTCTCATAAAGAAAAGTTCGCATTGCGCATGTTGTATTAAAGCCCGATGCAATTTCTGTGTTTCATCAACATCCTGAACATCCACAGATTACAGAATGCCACCAGATGTGCTTCGGAAACTACTACTGGTCTCCCAGGAACCGATCAAAGCGTAAACCGTTGAAGACATTACTCCCATGGTGAGAAGTCTGCATGGTGCCTGTTTTATTCATTATTGGCGCAATTTCTATGTTTCATCAACACCCTGAACATCCACAGATTTTAGAATGCCTCCAGATGTGCTTCGGAAGCTATTACTGGTCTCCCAGGAATCGATCAAAGCGTACACAGTTTGAACCATTAGTCCCTTGAGAGAAGACCGCATGGTGCCTGATGTATTAAACCCCGATGCAATTTCTGTGTTTCATCAACACTCTGAACGTCCACAGATTATAGAATGCCTCCAGATGTGCTTAGGAAACTACTACTAGTCTCCGAGGAATCGATCAAAGCGTAGACAATTTGAGACATTACTCCCATAAAGAAAAGTCCGCATGGCGCATGTTGTATTCAATCCCGATGCAATTTCTGTGTTTCATCAACACACTGAACGTCCACAGATTACAAAATGCCATCACATGTGCTTGGGAAACTACTACTGGTCTCCCAGGAACCGATCAAAGCGTAAACAGTTGAAGAAATTACACCCATGCAGAAAAGTCTGCATGGTGCCTGTTGTATTCAGTACCGGTGCAATTTTTATGTTTCATCAACACTCTGAACATCCACAGATTACAGGAGGTCTCCAGATGTGCAAAGGAAACAACTACTGGTTTCCCAGGAATCGATCAAAGCGTAGACAGTTTGAGACATTACTCCCATTTTGAAATGTCCGTATGGTACCTATTGTATTCAATCCCGATCCAGTTTCTATGTTTCATCAACACTCTGAACATCCACAGATTACATGAAGTCTCCAGATGTGCCTTGGAAACAACTACTGGTTTCCCAGGAATCGATCAAAGCGTAGACAGTTTGAAACATTACTCCCATGGAGAGAAGTCAGCATGGTGCGTGTTGTATTCAATCCCGATGGAATTTCTGTGTTTCATCAACAGTCTGAAGGTCCACAGATTACAGAATGCCTCCAGATGTGCTTCGGAAACTACTACGGGTATCATAGGAATCGATCAAAAACGTAGACAATTTGAGACATTACTCCCATGGAGAAAAGTAGACATGGAGCCTGTTGTATTAAATCCCAATGCAATTTCTGTGTTTCATCAACACACTGAACGTCCACAGATTACAGAATGCCTCCAGATGTGCTTCGGAAACTACTACTGGTCTCCGAGGAAACGATCAAATCGTAGACAATTTGAGACATTACTCCCATAAAGAAAATTTCGCATGGCGCATGTTGAATTCAATCCCGATGCAATTTCTGTAATTCATCAACACCCTGAACGTCCACAGATTACAGGAAGTCTCCAGATGTGCTTCGGAAGCTACTACTGGTCTCCAGGAATCGATCAAAGCGTAGACTGTTTGAGACATTACTCCCACTTAGAAATGTCCGTATGGTACCTGTTGTATTCAATCCCGATCCAATTTCTGTGTTTCATCAACACTCTGAACATCCACAGATTACAGGAAGTCTCCAGATGTGCTTCGGAAACAACTGCTGGTTTCCCAGGAATGGATCAAAGCGTAGACAGTTTGAGACATTACTCCCATGGAGAGAAGTCTGCATGGTGCCTGTTGTATTCAATCCCGATGTAAATTCTGTGATTCATCAACAGTCTGAAGGTCCACAGATTACAGAATGCCTCCAGATGAGCTTCGGAAACTACTTCTAGTATCCCAGGAAACGATGAAAGCATAGACAGTTTGAGACGTTACTCCCATGGTGAGAAGTCCGCATGGTGCCTGTTGTATGCAATCCCGATGGAATTTCTGTGTTTCATCAACACTCTCAACGTCTACAGATTACAGAATGCCACCAGATGTGCTTCGGAAACTACTACAGGTTTCCCAGGAAACGATCAAAGCGTACACAGTTTGAAACATCACTCCCATGGAGAAAAGTCGGCATGGTGACTGTTTTATTAAACCCCGATGCAATTTCTGTGTTTCATCAACACTCTGAACATCCACAGATTACAGGAAGTCTCCAGATGTGCTTCGGAAACAACTACTGGTTTCCCAGGAATGGATCAAAGCGTAGACAGTTTGAGACTAAACTCCCATGGAGAAACGTGTGCATAGTGCCTGTTGTGTTCAATCCCGATGCAATTTCTGTGTTTCATCCTCACTCTGAAGGTCCACAGATTACAGAATGCCTCCAGATGTGCTTCGGACTCTACTACGGGTATCATAGGAATCGATCAAAAACGTAGACAGTTTGAGACTTTACTCCCATGCAGAAAAGTAAGCATGGAGCCTGTTGTATTAAATCAAAATGCAATTTCGGTGTTTCATCAACACCCTGAACGTCCACAGAATACAGAATGCCTCCAGATGAGCTTCGGAAACTACTGCTGATATCACATTAAACGATGAAAGCGTAGACAGTTTGAGACTAAACTCCCATGGAGAAACGTGTGCATAGTGCCTGTTGTGTTCAATCCCGATGCAATTTCTGTGTTTCATCAACACTCTGAACGACCACAGATTACAGAAAGCCTCCAGTTGTGCTTCGGAAACTACTACTGGTCTCCCAGGAATCGATCAAAGCGTAGACAGTTTGAGACATTACTCCCATGGAGAAAAGTATGCATGGTGCCTGTTGTATTCAATCCCGATGCAATTTCTGTGTTTCATCAACACACTGAACGTCCACAGATTACAGAATGCCTCCAGATGTGCTTCAGAAACTACTACTGGTCTCCGAGGAAACGATCAACTCGTAGACAATTTGAGACATTACTCCCATAAAGAAAAGTCTTCATGGCGCATGTTGTATTCAATCTCGATGCAATTTCTGTGTCGCATCAACACTCTGAACATCCACAGATTACAGGAGGTCTCCAGATGTGCTTCGGAAACAACTACTGGTTTCCCAGGAATGGATCAAAGCGTAGACAGTTTGAGACATTACTCCCATGGAGAGAAGTCTGCATGGTGCCTGTTGTATTCAATCCCGATGTAATTTCTGTGATTCATCAACAGTCTGAAGGTCCACAGATTACAGAATGCCTCCAGATGAGCTTCGGAAACTACTTCTGGTATCCCAGGAAACGATGAAAGCGTAGACAGTTTGAGACATTACTCCCATCGAGAAAAGTCCGCATGGTGCCTGCCGTATTCAATCCCGATGCAATTTCTGTGTTTCATCAACACTCTCAACGTCTACATATTACAGAATGCATCCAGATGTGCTTCGGAAACTACTACAGGTTTCCCAGGAAACGATCAAAGCGTACACAGTTTGAGACATTACTCCCTTGAGAGAAGTCCGTATGGTGCCTGTTGTATTAAATCCCGATGCAATTTCTGTGTTTCATCAACACTCTGAACGTCCACAGATTACAGAATGACTCCAGATGTGCTTCGGAAACTACTACCGGTCTCCGAGGTATCGATCAAAGCGTAGACAGTTTGAGACATTACTCTCATAAAGAAAAGTTCGCATTGCGCATGTTGTATTAAAGCCCGATGCAATTTCTGTGTTTCATCAACATCCTGAACATCCACAGATTACAGAATGCCACCAGATGTGCTTCGGAAACTACTACTGGTCTCCCAGGAACCGATCAAAGCGTAAACCGTTGAAGACATTACTCCCATGGTGAGAAGTCTGCATGGTGCCTGTTTTATTCATTATTGGCGCAATTTCTATGTTTCATCAACACTCTGAACATCCACAGATTTAAAATGCCTCCAGATGTGCTTCGGAAGCTATTACTGGTCTCCCAGGAATCGTTCAAAGCCTAGACAATTTGAGACATTACTCCCATGGAGAGAAGTCCGCATGGTGAATGTTGTATGCAATCCCGATGGAATTTCTGTGTTTGATCAACAGTCTGAAGGTCCACAGATTACAGAATGCCTCCAGATGTGCTTCGGAAACTACTACGGGTATCATAGGAATCGATCAAAAACGTAGTCAGTTTGAGACATTACTCCCATGGAGAAAAGTAGACATGGAGCCTGTTGTATTAAATCCCAATGCAATTTCTGTGTTTCATCAACACACTGAACGTCCACAGATTACAGAATGCCTCCAGATGTGCTTCGGAAACTACTACGGGTCTCATAGGAATCGATATAAAACGTAGACAGTTTGAGACATTAATCCCATGGAGAAAAGTAAGCATGGTGCCTGTTGTATTAAATCCCGATGCAATTTTAGTGTTTCATCAACACCCCGAACGTCCACAGATTACAGAATGCCATCACATGTGCTTGGGAAACTACTACTGGTCTCCCAGGAACCGATCAAACCGTAAACAGTTGAAGAAATTACACCCATGCAGAAAAGTCTGCATGGTGCCTGTTGTATTCAGTACCGGTGCAATTTTTATGTTTCATCAACACTCTGAACATCCACAGATTACAGGAGGTCTCCAGATGTGCAAAGGAAACAACTACTGGTTTCCCAGGAATCGATCAAATCGTAGACAGTTTGAGACATTACTCCCATTTTGAAATGTCCGTATGGTACCTATTGTATTCAATCCCGATCCAATTTCTATGTTTCATCAACACTCTGAACATCCACAGATTACAGGAAGTCTCCAGATGTGAGTTGGAAACAACTACTGGTTTCCCAGGAATCGATCAAAGTGTAGACAGTTTGAAACATTACTCCCATGGAGAGAAGTCAGCATGGTGCCTGTTGTATTCAATCCCGATGGAATTTCTGTGTTTCATCAACAGTCTGAAGGTCCACAGATTACAGAATGCCTCCAGATGTGCTTCGGAAACTACTACGGGTATCATAGGAATCGATCAAAAACGTAGACAGTTTGAGACATTACTCCCATGGAGAAAAGTAGACATGGAGCCTGTTGTATTAAATCCCAATGCAATTTCTGTGTTTCATCAACACACTGAACGTCCACAGATTACAGAATGCCTCCAGATGTGCTTCGGAAACTACTACTGGTCTCCGAGGAAACGATCAAGTCGTAGACAATTTGAGACATTACTCCCATAAAGAAAATTTCGCATGGCGCATGTTGAATTCAATCCCGATGCAATTTCTGTAATTCATCAACACCCTGAACGTCCACAGATTACAGAATGCCTCCACATGTGCTTCGGAAACTACTACTGGTCTCCCAGGAACCGATCAAAGCGTAAACAGTTGAAGACATTACTCCCATGGAGAAAAGTCTGCATGGTGCCTGTTGTATTCAATCCGGATGGAATTTCTGTGTTTCATCAACAGTCTAAAGGTCCACAGATTACAGAATGCCTCCAGATGAGCTTCGGAAACTACAGCTAATATCACATTAAACGATGAAAGCGTAGACAGTTTGAGACTAAACTCCCATGGAGAAACGTGTGCATAGAGCCTGTTGTATTCAATCCCGATGCAATTTCTGTGTTTCGTCCTCACTCTGAACGTCCACAGATTACAGAATGCCTCCACATGTGCTTCGGCAACTACTACTGGTCTCCGAGGAAACGATCAAATCGTAGACAATTTGAGACATTACTCCCATAAAGAAAATTTCGCATGGCGCATGTTGAATTCAATCCCGATGCAATTTCTGTAATTCATCAACACCCTGAACGTCCACAGATTACAGGAAGTCTCCAGATGTGCTTCGGAAGCTACTACTGGTCTCCAGGAATCGATCAAAGCGTAGACTGTTTGAGACATTACTCCCACTTAGAAATGTCCGTATGGTACCTGTTGTATTCAATCCCGATCCAATTTCTGTGTTTCATCAACACTCTGAACATCCACAGATTACAGGAAGTCTCCAGATGTGCTTCGGAAACAACTGCTGGTTTCCCAGGAATGGATCAAAGCGTAGACAGTTTGAGACATTACTCCCATGGAGAGAAGTCTGCATGGTGCCTGTTGTATTCAATCCCGATGTAATTTCTGTGATTCATCAACAGTCTGAAGGTCCACAGATTACAGAATGCCTCCAGATGAGCTTCGGAAACTACTTCTAGTATCCCAGGAAACGATGAAAGCATAGATAGTTTGAGACGTTACTCCCATGGTGAGAAGTCCGCATGGTGCCTGTTGTATGCAATCCCGATGGAATTTCTGTGTTTCATCAACACTCTCAACGTCTACAGATTACAGAATGCCACCAGATGTGCTTCGGAAACTACTACAGGTTTCCCAGGAAACGATCAAAGCGTACACAGTTTGAAACATCACTCCCATGGAGAAAAGTCGGCATGGTGACTGTTTTATTAAACCCCGATGCAATTTCTGTGTTTCATCAACACTCTGAACATCCACAGATTACAGGAAGTCTCCAGATGTGCTTCGGAAACAACTACTGGTTTCCCAGGAATGGATCAAAGCGTAGACAGTTTGAGACTAAACTCCCATGGAGAAACGTGTGCATAGTGCCTGTTGTGTTCAATCCCGATGCAATTTCTGTGTTTCATCCTCACTCTGAAGGTCCACAGATTACAGAATGCCTCCAGATGTGCTTGTGACTCTACTACGGGTATCATAGGAATCGATCAAAAACGTAGACAGTTTGAGACATTACTCCCATGCAGAAAAGTAAGCATGGAGCCTGTTGTATTAAATCAAAATGCAATTTCGGTGTTTCATCAACACCCTGAACGTCCACAGAATACAGAATGCCTCCAGATGAGCTTCGGAAACTACTGCTGATATCACATTAAACGATGAAAGCGTAGACAGTTTGAGACTAAACTCCCATGGAGAAACTTGTGCATAGTGCCTGTTGTGTTCAATCCCGATGCAATTTCTGTGTTTCATCAACACTCTGAACGACCACAGATTACAGAAAGCCTCCAGTTGTGCTTCGGAAACTACTACTGGTCTCCCAGGAATCGATCAAAGCGTAGACAGTTTGAGACATTACTCCCATGGAGAAAAGTATGCATGGTGCCTGTTGTATTCAATCCCGATGCAATTTCTGTGTTTCATCAACACACTGAACGTCCACAGATTACAGAATGCCTCCAGATGTGCTTCAGAAGCTACTACTGGTCTCCGAGGAAAAGATCAACTCGTAGACAATTTGAGACATTACTCCCATAAAGAAAAGTCTTCATGGCGCATGTTGTATTCAATCTCGATGCAATTTCTGTGTCGCATCAACACTCTGAACATCCACAGATTACAGGAGGTCTCCAGATGTGCTTCGGAAACAACTACTGGTTTCCCAGGAATGGATCAAAGCGTAGACAGTTTGAGACATTACTCCCATGGAGAGAAGTCTGCATGGTGCCTGTTGTATTCAATCCCGATGTAATTTCTGTGATTCATCAACAGTCTGAAGGTCCACAGATTACAGAATGCCTCCAGATGAGCTTCGGAAACTACTTCTGGTATCCCAGGAAACGATGAAAGCGTAGACAGTTTGAGACATTACTCCCATCGAGAAAAGTCCGCATGGTGCCTGCCGTATTCAATCCCGATGCAATTTCTGTGTTTCATCAACACTCTCAACGTCTACATATTACAGAATGCATCCAGATGTGCTTCGGAAACTACTACAGGTTTCCCAGGAAACGATCAAAGCGTACACAGTTTGAGACATTACTCCCTTGAGAGAAGTCCGTATGGTGCCTGTTGTATTAAATCCCGATGCAATTTCTGTGTTTCATCAACACTCTGAACGTCCACAGATTACAGAATGACTCCAGATGTGCTTCGGAAACTACTACCGGTCTCCGAGGTATCGATCAAAGCGTAGACAGTTTGAGACATTACTCTCATAAAGAAAAGTTCGCATTGCGCATGTTGTATTAAAGCCCGATGCAATTTCTGTGTTTCATCATCATCCTGAACATCCACAGATTACAGAATGCCACCAGATGTGCTTCGGAAACTACTACTGGTCTCCCAGGAACCGATCAAAGCGTAAACCGTTGAAGACATTACTCCCATGGTGAGAAGTCTGCATGGTGCCTGTTTTATTCATTATTGACGCAATTTCTATGTTTCATCAACACTCTGAACATCCACAGATTTAAAATGCCTCCAGATGTGCTTCGGAAGCTATTACTGGTCTCCCAGGAATCGTTCAAAGCCTAGACAATTTGAGACATTACTCCCATGGAGAGAAGTCCGCATGGTGAATGTTGTATGCAATCCCGATGGAATTTCTGTGTTTGATCAACAGTCTGAAGGTCCACAGATTACAGAATGCCTCCAGATGTGCTTCGGAAACTACTACGGGTATCATAGGAATCGATCAAAAACGTAGTCAGTTTGAGACATTACTCCCATGGAGAAAAGTAGACATGGAGCCTGTTGTATTAAATCCCAATGCAATTTCTGTGTTTCATCAACACACTGAACGTCCACAGATTACAGAATGCCTCCAGATGTGCTTCGGAAACTACTACGGGTCTCATAGGAATCGATATAAAACGTAGACAGTTTGAGACATTAATCCCATGGAGAAAAGTAAGCATGGTGCCTGTTGTATTAAATCCCGATGCAATTTTAGTGTTTCATCAACACCCCGAACGTCCACAGATTACAGAATGCCATCACATGTGCTTGGGAAACTACTACTGGTCTCCCAGGAACCGATCAAACCGTAAACAGTTGAAGAAATTACACCCATGCAGAAAAGTCTGCATGGTGCCTGTTGTATTCAGTACCGGTGCAATTTTTATGTTTCATCAACACTCTGAACATCCACAGATTACAGGAGGTCTCCAGATGTGCAAAGGAAACAACTACTGGTTTCCCAGGAATCGATCAAATCGTAGACAGTTTGAGACATTACTCCCATTTTGAAATGTCCGTATGGTACCTATTGTATTCAATCCCGATCCAATTTCTATGTTTCATCAACACTCTGAACATCCACAGATTACAGGAAGTCTCCAGATGTGAGTTGGAAACAACTACTGGTTTCCCAGGAATCGATCAAAGTGTAGACAGTTTGAAACATTACTCCCATGGAGAGAAGTCAGCATGGTGCCTGTTGTATTCAATCCCGATGGAATTTCTGTGTTTCATCAACAGTCTGAAGGTCCACAGATTACAGAATGCCTCCAGATGTGCTTCGGAAACTACTACGGGTATCATAGGAATCGATCAAAAACGTAGACAGTTTGAGACATTACTCCCATGGAGAAAAGTAGACATGGAGCCTGTTGTATTAAATCCCAATGCATTTTCTGTGTTTCATCAACACACTGAACGTCCACAGATTACAGAATGCCTCCAGATGTGCTTCGGAAACTACTACTGGTCTCCGAGGAAACGATCAAGTCGTAGACAATTTGAGACATTACTCCCATAAAGAAAATTTCGCATGGCGCATGTTGAATTCAATCCCGATGCAATTTCTGTAATTCATCAACACCCTGAACGTCCACAGATTACAGAATGCCTCCACATGTGCTTCGGAAACTACTACTGGTCTCCCAGGAACCGATCAAAGCGTAAACAGTTGAAGACATTACTCCCATGGAGAAAAGTCTGCATGGTGCCTGTTGTATTCAATCCGGATGGAATTTCTGTGTTTCATCAACAGTCTAAAGGTCCACAGATTACAGAATGCCTCCAGATGAGCTTCGGAAACTACAGCTAATATCACATTAAACGATGAAAGCGTAGACAGTTTGAGACTAAACTCCCATGGAGAAACGTGTGCATAGAGCCTGTTGTATTCAATCCCGATGCAATTTCTGTGTTTCGTCCTCACTCTGAACGTCCACAGATTACAGAAAGCCTCCACATGTGCTTCGGCAACTACTACAGGTCACCAGGGGATCGATAAAAGCGTAGACAGTTTAGACATTACTCCCATCGAGAAAAGTCCGCTTGGTGCCTGTTGTATTAAATCCCGATGCAATTTCTGTGTTTCATCATCAAACTGAACGTCCACAGATTACAGAATGCCTCCAGATGTGCTTCGGAAACTACTACTGGTCTCCGAGGTATCGATCAAAATGTAGACAATCTGAGACAATACTCCCGTAAAGAAAAGTCCGCATGGCGCATGTTGTATTCAATCCCGATGCAATTTCTGTGTTTCATCAACACCCTGAACGTCCACAGATTACAGAATGCCACCACATGTGCTTCGGAAACTACTACTGGTCTCCCAGGAACCGATCAAAGCGTAAACAGTAAGAAATTACTCCCATGGAGAAAAGTCTGCATAGTGCCTGTTGTATTCAATACCGGTGCAATTTCTATGTTTCATCAACACTCTGAACGTCCACGGATTTTAGAATGCCTCCATATTTGCTTCGGAAGCTACTACTGGTCTCCCACAAATCGATCACAGTATAGACAATTTGAGACACCACCCTTATGGAGAATATTCCGCATGGTACCTGTTGTATTCAATCCCGTTCCAATTTCTGTGTTTCATCAACACTCTGAACATCCTCAGATTGCAGGAGGTCTCCAGAGGTGCTTTGGAAACAACTACTGGTTTCTCAGGAATCGATCAAAGCGTAGACAGTTTGAGACATTACTCCCATGGAGAGAAGTCCGCATGGTGCCTGTTGTATTCAATCCCGATGCAATTTCTGTGTTTCATCAAGACCCTGAACGTCGACAGATTACAGAATGCCTCCAGATGTGCTTCGGAAGCTACTACTGGTCTCCCAGGAACCGATCAAAGCGTAAACAGTTGAAGACATTACTCCCATGCAGAAAATTCTGCATGGTGCCTGTTGTATTCAGTACCGGTGCAATTTCTGTGTTTCATCAACACTCTGAACATCCACAGATTGCAGGAGGTCTCCAGAGGTGCTTTGGAAACAACTACTGGTTTCTCAGGAATCGATCAAAGCGTAGACAGTTTGAGACATTACTCCCATGGAGAGAAGTCAGCATGGTGCCTGTTGTATTGAATCCCGATGGAATTTCTGTGTTTCATCAAAAGTCTGAAGGTCCACAGATTACAGAATGTCTCCAAATGTGCTTCGGAAATTACCACGGGTCTCATAGGAATCGATCAAGAACGTAGACAGTCTGAGACATTACTCCCATGGAGAAAAGTAAGCATGGTGCCTGTTGTATTAAATCCCGATGCAATTTCTGTGTTTCATCAACACTCTGAACGTCCACAGATTACAGAATGCCTCCAGATGTGCTTCGGAAACTACTACTGGTCTCCCAGGAACCGATCAAAGCGTAAACCGTTGAAGACATTACTCCTATGGTGAGAAGTCTGCATGGTGCCTGTGGTATTCATTATTAGCGCAATTTCTATGTTTCATCAACACTCTGAACATCCACAGATTTTAGAATGCCTCCAGATGTGTTTCGGAAGCTATAACTGGTCTCCCAGGAATCGTTCAAAGCCTAGACAATTTGAGACATTACTCCCATGGAGAGAAGTCCGCATGGTGCCTGTTGTATGCAATCCCGATGGAATTTCTGTGTTTGATCAACAGTCTGAAGGTCCATAGATTACAGAATGCCTCCAGATGTGCTTCGGAAACTACTATGGGTCTCATAGGAATCGATCAAAAACGTAGACAGTTTGAGACATTACTCCCATGGAGAAACGTGTGCATAGTGCCTGTTGTATTCAATTCAGATGCAATTTCTGTGTTTCATCCTCACTCTGAACGTCCACAGATTACAGAATGCCTCCACATGTGCTTCGGCAACTACTACTGGTCACCAGGAGATCGATAAAAACGTAGACAGTATGAGACATTACTCCCATCGAGAAAAGTCCCCATGGTGCCTGTTGTATTCAATGCCGATGCAATTTCCGTGTTTCACCAACACTCTCAACGTCCACAGATTACAAAATGCCTCCAGATGTGCTTCGGAAACTACTACTGGTCTCCGAGGAATCGATCAAAGCGTAGAGAATTTGAGACATTACTCCCATAGAGAAGAGTCCGCATGGCGCATGTTGTATTCAATCCCGATGCAATTTCTGCGTTTCATCAACACTCTGAACGTCCACAGATTACAGAATGCTTCCACATTTGCTTCGGAAGCTACTACTGGTCGCCAGGGGATCGATAAAAGCGTAGACAGTATGAGACATTACTCCCATCGAGAAAAGTCAGCATGGTCCCTGTTGTATTCAATGCCGGTGCAATTTCTATGTTTCATCAACACTCTGAACCTCCACAGATTTTAGAATGCCTCCAGATGTGCTTCGGAAGCAATTACTGGTCTCCCAGGAATCGATCAAAGCCTAGACAGTTTGAGACATTACTCCCATGGAGAGAAGTCCGCATGGTGCCTGTTGTATTCAATCCCGATGCAATTTCTGTGTTTCATCAACACCCTGAACGTCCACAGATAACAGAATGCCACCACATGTGCTTCGGAAACTACTACTGGTCTCCCAGGAACCGATCAAAGCGTAAACAGCTGAAGACATTACTCCCATGGAGAAAAGTCTGCATGGTGCCTATTGTATTCAATACGGGTGCAATTTCTATGTTTCAGCAACGCTCTGAACGTCCACTGATTTTAGAATGCCTCCAGATGTTCTTCGGAAGCTACTACTGGTCTCCCAGGAATCGATCAAATCCTAGACAGTTTGAGACTTTACTCCCATGGAGAAAAGTCCGCATGGTACTTGTTGTATTCAATCCCAATCCAATTTCTGTGTTTCATAAACACTCTGAACGTCCACAGATCACAGAATGCTTCCACATGTGCTTCGGCAACTACTACTGGTCACCAGAGGATCGATAAAAACGTAGACACCTTGAGACATTGCTCCCATCGAGAAAAGTCCTCATGGTGCCTGTTGTATTCGATGCCGATGCAATTTCTGTGTTTCATCAACACTCTCAACGTCCACAGATTACAAAATGCCTCCAGATGTGCTTCGGAAACTACTACTGGTCTCCGAGGAATCGATCAAAGCGTAGAGAATTTGAGACATTACTCCCATAAAGAAAAGTCCGCATGGCGCATGTTGTATTCAATCCTGATGCAATTTCTGTGTTTCATCAACACTCTGAACGTCCACAGATTACAGAATGCCTCCACATGTGCTTCGGAAACTACTACTGGTCGCCAGGGGATCGATAAAAGCGTAGACAGTATGAGACATTACTCCCATCGAGAAAAGTCAGCATGGTCCCTGTTGTATTCCATCCCGATGCAATTTCTGTGTTTCATCAACACTCTGAACGTCCACAGATTATAGAATGCCTCCAGATGTGCTTCGGAAGCTACTACTGGTCTCCCAGGAACCGATCAAAGCGTAAACAGTTGAAGACATTACTCCCATGGTGAAAAATCTGCATGGTGAATGTTATATTCAATACCGGTGCAATTTCTATGTTTCATCAACACTCTGAACGTCCACAGATTTTAGAATGACTCCAGATTTGCTTCGGAAGCTCCTACTGGTCTCCCACGAATCGATCACAGCCTAGACAATTTGAGACAATACTCTTATGGAGAAAAGTCCGCATGGTACCTGTTGTATTCAATCCCATTCCAATTTCTGTGTTTCATCAACACTCTGAACATCCACAGATTGCAGTAGGTCTCCAGAGGTGCTTTGGAAACAACTACTGGTCTCTCAGGAATCGATCAAAGAGTAGACAGTTTGAGACATTACTCCCATGGAGAGAAGCCCGCATGGTGCATGGGTTATTCAAACCCGATGGAATTTCTGTGTTTCATCAACAGTCTGAAGGTCAACAGATTACAGAATGCCTCCAGATGTGCTTCGGAACCTCCTACGGGTCTAATAGGAATCGTTCAAGAACGTAGACAGTTTGAGACATTACTCCCATGGAGAAAAGTAAGCATGGTGCTTGTTGTATTAAATCCCGATGCAATTTCTATGTTTCATCGACACTCTGAACGTCCACTGATTTTAGAATGCCTCCATATATGCTTCGGAAGCTACAACTGGTCTCCCAGGAATCGATCATATCGTAGACAGTTTGAGACATTACTCCCATGGAGAAAAGTCCGCATGGTATCTGTAGTATTCAATCCCGATCCAATTTCTGAGTTTCATCAAAACTCTGAACATCCACAGATTACAGGAGGTCTGCAGATGTGCTTCAGAAACAACTACTGGTTTCCCATTAATCGATCAAATCGTAGACAGTTTGAGACATTACTCCCATGGAGAGAAGTCTGCATGGTGCCTGTTGTATTCAATCCCGATGGAATTTCTGTGTTTCATCAACACTGGGAACGTCCACAGATTACAGGAAGCCTCCAGATGTGCTTCGAAAACTACTACTGGTCTCCCAGGAACCGATCAAAGCGTAAACAGTTGAAGACATTACTCCCATGGTGAAAAATCTGCATGGTGAATGTTGTATTCAATACCGGTGCAATTTCTATGTTTCATCAACACTCTGAACGTCCACAGATTCTAGAATGCCTCCAGATTTGCTTCGGAAGCTACTACTGGTCTCCCACGAATCGATCAGAGCCTAGACAATTTGAGACAATACTCTTATGGAGAAAAGTCCGCATGGTACCTGTTGTATTCAATCCCGTTCCAATTTCTGTGTTTCATCAACACTCTGAACATCCACAGATTGCAGTAGGTCTCCAGAGGTGCTTCGGAAACAACTACTGGTTTCTCAGGAATCCATCAAAGAGTAGACAGTTTGAGACATTACTCCCATAGAGAGAAGTCTGCATGGTGCCTGTTGTATTCAATCCCGATGCAATTTCTATGTTTCATCGACACCCCGACCGTCCACAGATTACAGAATGCCTCCAGATGTGGTTCGGAAGCTAGTACTGGTCTCCCAGGAACCGATCAAAGCGTAAATAGTTGAAGACATTACTCCCATGCAGAAAATTCTGCATGGTGCCTGTTGTATTCAGTACCGGTGCAATTTCTATGTTTCATCAACACTCTGAACATCCACAGATTGCAGGAGGTCTCCCAAATGTGCTTCGGAAACAACTACTGGTTTGCCAGGAATCGATCAAAACGTAGACAGTTTGAAACATTACTCCCATGGAGAGAAGTCCGCATGGTGCCTGTTGTATTCAATCCCAATGGAATTTCTGTGTTTCATCTACAGTCTGAAGGTCCACAGATTACACAATGCCTCCTGATGAGCTTCGGAAGCTACTGCTGGTCAACATTGGATCGATAAAAGCGTAAACAGTTTGAGACATTACTCCGATCTAGAAATGTCCGCATGGTGCGTGTTGTATTCAATCCCGAAGCAATTTCTGTGTTTCATCAACAGTCTGAAGGTCCACTGATTTTAGAATGCCTCCAGATGTTCTTCGGAAGCTACTACTGCTCTCCCAGGAATCGATCAAATCCTAGACAGTTTGAGTCTTTACTCCCATGGAGAAAAGTCCGCATGGTACCTGTTGTATTCAATCCCAATCCGATTTCTGTGTTTCATCAACACTCTGAATATCCACAGATTACAGGAGGTCTCCAGATGTGCTTCAGAAGCAACTATTTTTTTCCCAAGAATCGATCAAAGCGTAGACAGTTTGAGACATTACTCCCATGGAGAGAAGTCCGCATGGTGCCTGTTGTATTCAATCCCGATGGAATTTCTGTGTTTCATCAACAGTCTGAAGGTCCAAAGATTACAGAATGCCTCTAGATGTGCTTCTGAAACTACTACGGGTCTCCCAGGAAACGATCAAATCGTAAACAGATGAAGACATTACCCCCATGCAGAAAAGTGTGCATGTTGCCTGTTGTATTCAGTACCGGTGCAATTTCTATGTTTCATCAACACTCTGAACGTCCACATATTTTAGAATGCCTCCAGATGTGCTTCGGAAGCTACTACTGGTCTCCCAGGAATCGATCAAAGCGCAGGCAGTTTGAGACATAACTCCCATGGAGAAAAGTCCGCATGGTAGCTGTTGTATTCAATCCCGATCCGATTTCTGTGTTTCATCAACACTCTGAACATCCAGAGATTACAGGAGGTCTCCAGATATGCTTCGGAAACAACTACTGGCTTCCTAGGAATCGATCAAAAGCGTAGACAGTTTGAGACATTACTCCCATGGAGAAAAGTCCGCATGGTGCCTGTTGTTTTCAATCCCGATGGAATTTCTGTGGTTCATCAAAAGTCTGAAGGTCCACAGATTACAGAAAGCCTCCAGATGTGCTACGGAAACTACTACGGGTCTCCCAATAATCGATCAAAACGTAGACAGTTTGAGACATTACTCCCATGGAGAAAAGTAAGCGTTGTTCCTGTTGTATTCAATCTCGACGCAATTTCTTTGTTTTATCAACAGTCTGAACGTCCACTGATTTTAGAATGCCTCCACATGTCCTTCGGAAACTACTACTGGTTTCCCAGGAAACAATCAAAGTGTACACAGTTTGAGACATTACTCCCAAGGAGAAAAGTAAGCATGGAGCCTGTTGTATTCAATCCCGATGGAATTTCTGTGTTTCATCAACACCCTGAAAGTCCACAGATTACAGTATGCCTCGTGATGTGCTTCGGAAACTACTGCTGATATCTCAGGAATCGATCAAAGCGTTGACAGTTTGAGACATAACTCCCATGGAGAAACGTGTGCATAGAGCCTGTTGTATTAAATCCCGATGCAATTTCTGTGTTTCATCGTCACTCTGAGCATCCACAGATTACAGAATGCCTCATCGTGTGCTTCGGCAACTACTACTGGCCACCAGGGGATCGATAAAAGCGTAGACAGTTTGAGACATTACTCCCATCGAGAAAAGTCCGCATGGTGCCTGTTGTATTCAATCCCGATGCATTTTCTGTGTTCCATCAACACTCTCATCGCCTACAGATTACAGAATGAATCCAGATGTGCTTCTGAAGCTACTACTTGTCTCCCAGGAATCGATCAGAGCCTAGACAGTTTGAGACATTACTCCCATCGAGAAAAGTCCGCATGGTGCCTGTTGTATTCAATCCCGATGCAATTTCTGTGTTTCATCAACACTCTGAACGTCCACAGATTACAGAAAGCCTCCAGATGAGCTTCGGAAACTACTGCTGGTATCTCAGGAATCGATCAAAGCGTGGACAATTTGAGACATTACTCCCATAAAGAAAAGTCCGCATTGCGCATGTTGTATCAATCCCGATGGAATTTCTGTGTTTCATCAACACCCTGAACGTCCACAGATTACAGAAAGCCTCCAGATGAGCTTCGGAAACTACTGCTGGTATCTCAGGAATCGATCAAAGCGTTGACAGTTTGAGACATAACTTCCATGGAGAAACGTATGCATAGTGCCTGTTGTATTAAATCCCGATGCAATTTCTGTGTTTCATTCTCACTCTGAACGTCCACAGATTACAGAATGCCTCCACATGCGCTTCGGCAACTACTACTGGTTACCAGGGGTCGATAAAAGCGTAGACAGTTTGAGACATTCCTCCCATCGTGAAAAGTCCGCATGGTGCCTGTTGTATTCAATCCCGATGCAACTTCTGTGTTTCATCAACACTCTGAACATCCACAGATTACAGGAGGTCTCCAGATGTGCTTCAGAAACAACTACTGGTTTCCCAGGAATCGATCAAATCGTAGACAGTTACAGACATTACTCCCATGGAGAAAAGTCTGCATGGTGCCTGTTGTATTCAATACCGGTACAATTTATATGTTTCATCAACACTCTGAACGTCCACAGATTGTGGAATGCCTCCAGATGTGCTTCGGAAGCTACTAATGGTCTCCCAGGAATCGATCAGAGCCTAGACAGTTTGAGACATTACTCCCATATAGAAAAAACCCACATGGTACCTGTTGTATTAAATCCCGATCAAATTTCTGTGTTTCATCAACAGTCTGAACATCCACAGATTACAGGAGGTCTCCAGATGTGCTTCGGAAACAGTTACTGGTTTCCCAGGAATCGATCAAAGCGTAGACAGTTTGAGACATTGCTCCCAAGTAGAAAAGTAATCATGGTGCCTGTTGTATTCAATTCCGAAGGAATTTCTGTGTTTCATCAACAGTCTGAAGGTCCACAGATTACATAATGCCTCGTGATGTGCTCCGGAAACTACTGCTTGCATCTCAGGAATCGATCAAAGCGTAGACAGTTTGACACACTACTCCCATGGAGAAATGTCCGCATGGTGCCTGTTGTATTCAATACCGGTGCAATTTCTATGTTTCATCAACACTCTGAACGTCCACAGATTACACAATGTCTCCAGATGTCCTTCGGAAACTACTACTGGTCTCCGAGGAATCGATCAAAGCGTAGACAATTTGAGACATTACTCCCATAAAGAAAAGTCCGCATGGCGCATGTTGTATTCAATCCCGATCCAATTTCTGTGTTTCATCAACACTCTGAACATCCACAGACTACAGATAGTCTCCAGATATGCTTGAGATCTAACTACTGGTTTCCCAGGTATC
Source organism: Schistocerca gregaria (assembly GCF_023897955.1). Classification (NCBI taxonomy): domain Eukaryota; kingdom Metazoa; phylum Arthropoda; class Insecta; order Orthoptera; family Acrididae; genus Schistocerca; species Schistocerca gregaria. The sequence goes on from NC_064920.1 coordinate 13,306,791, forward strand.
GATAAAAGCATAGACAGTTTGAGACATTACTCCCATGGATAGAAGTCCGCATGGTGCCTGTTGTATTCAATCCCGATGCAACTTCTGTGTTCCATCAACACTCTCAACGCGTACAGATTACAGAATGCATCCGGATGTGCTTCGGAAACTACTACTGTGTTCCCAGGAAACGATCAAAGCGTACACAGTTTGAGCCATTACTCCCTTGAGAGAAGTCCGCATGGTGCCTGTTGTATTAAACCCCAATGCAATTTCTGTGTTTCATCAACACTCTGAACGTCCACAGATTACCGAATGCCTCCAGATGTGCTACGGAAACTACTACTGGTTTCCCAGGAATCGATCAAAACGTAGACAGTTTGAGACATTACTCCCATGGAGAGAAGTCCGCATGGAGCCTGTTGTATTCAATCCCGATGGAATTTCTGTGTTTCATCAACACCCTGAACGTCCACAGATTACAGAAAGCCTCCAGATGAGCTTCGGAAACTACTGCTGGTATCTCAGGAATCGATCAAAGCGTTGACAGTTTGAGACATAACTTCCATGGAGAAACGTGTACATAGTGCCTGTTGTATTAAATCCCGATGCAAATTCTGTGTTTCATTCTCACTCTGAACGTCCACAGATTACAGAATGCCTCCACATGTGCTTCGGCAACTACTACTGGTTACCAGGGGTCGATAAATGCGTAGACAGTTTGAGACATTACTCCCATCGTGAAAAGTCCGCATTGTGCCTGTTGTATTCAATCCCGATGCAACTTCTGTGTTTCATCAACACTCTGAACATCCACAGATTACAGGAGGTCTCCAGATGTGCTTCGGTAACAACTACTGGTTTCCCAGGAATCGATCAAAACGTAGACAGTTTGAGACATTACTCCCATGGAGAGAAGTCCGCATGGTGCCTTTTGTATTCAATCCCGATGCAATATCTGTGTTTCATCAACACCCTGAACGTCCACAGATTACAGAATGCCACTACATGTGCTTCGGAAACTACTACTGGTGTCCCACGAATCGATCACATCCGAGACAATTTTAAACAATACTCCCATGGATAAAAGTGCACATGGAAAATGTTGTATTCAATCCCGATACAATTTCTGTGTTTTATCAACACTCTAAAGGTCCACAGATTACACAATGTCTCCAGATGTTCTTCGGAAACTACTATTGGTCTCCCATGAATCGATCAAAGCGTAGGCAGTTTGAGAATTACTCCCATGGAGAAATGTCCGCATGGTGCCTGTTGTATTCAATCCCTGTGCAATTTCTGTGTTTCATTATCATTCTAAACGCCCACAGATTACAGAATGCCTCCAGATGGGCTTCGGAAACTACTACGGGTCTCCCAGGAAACGATCAAAGACGTATAGAGTTTGAGACATTACTTCCATGGAGAAAAGTAAGCATGGTGCCTGTTGTATTCAATCTCGATGCAATTTCTGTGTTTCATCAACACTCTGAACGTCCACAGGTTACAGAATGCCTATAGATATGCTTCGGAAACTATTACTGGTCTCCGAAGAATCGACCAAAGCGTAGACAGTTTGAGACATTACTCCCATGGAGAAAAGTCCGCATAGTGCCTGTTGTATACAATCCGGATGCAATTTCTGTGTTTCATCAACACTCTGAAGGTCCACATATACAGAAAGCCGCCAGATGTGCTTCGGAAAGTACTAGTGGTCTCCCAGGAATCTATCAAAAGGTAGAAAATTTGAGACATTACTCCCATGGAGAAAAGACCGCATGGTGCCTGTTGTATTCTATCCCTTTGCAATTTCTGTGTTACACCAACACTCTGAACGTCCACAGGTTACAGAATGCCTCCAGATGTGCTTCGGAAACTACTACTGGTCTAAGAGGAATCGATCAAAGCGTAGAGAATTTGAGACATTACTCGAATGGAGAAAAGTCCGCATGGTGCCTGTTGTATTCAATTCCGATGGAATTTGTGTGTCTCATCAACACTCTAAATGTCCACAGATTACAGAATGTCTCCAGATGTGCTTCGGAAACTACTATTGGTCTCCCATGAATCGATCAAAGCGTAGGCAGTTTGAGACATTACTCGAATGGAGAAAAGTCCGCATGGTGCCTGTTGTATTCAATCCCGTTGGAATTTCTGTGTCTCATCAACACTCTAAATGTCCACAGATTACTGAATGTCTCCAGATGTGCTTCGGAAACTACTATTGGTCTCCCATGAATCGATCAAAGCGTAGGCAGTTTGAGACATTACTCCCATGGAGAAAACTACGGATTGTGCCTATTGTATTCTATCCCGATGCAATTTCTGTGTTTCATCCTCACTCTGAACGTCCACAGATTACAGAATGCCTCCAGATATGCTTTGGAAACTATTACTGGTCTCCGAAGAATCGATCAAAGCGTAGACAGTTTGAGACATTACTCCCATCGAGAAAAGTAAGAATGGCGCCTGTTGTATTCAATCCGGATGCAATTTCCGTGTTTTATCAACACTCTGAACGTCCACAGATTACAGAATGCATCCGGATATGCTTCGGAAACTGCTACTGGTTTCCCAGGAAACGATCAAACCGTACACAGTTTGAGACATTACTCCCCTGAGAGAAGTCCGCATGGTGCCTGTTGTATTCAATCCCGATGCAGTTTCTGAGTTTCATCAACACTCTGAACGTCCACAGATTACAGAATTCCACTAGGTGTGCTTCGGAAACTCATACTGGTCTCCCAGGAACCGATCAAAGCGTAAACAGTTTAAGACATTACTCCCATACAGAAAAGTCCGCATGGTGCCTGTTGTATCCAATACCGATGCAATTTCTACGTTTCATCAACACTCTGAACGTCCACAGATTTTAGAATCATCCAGATGTGCTTCGGAAACTACTTCTGGCCTCCCAGGAATCGATCAAAGCGTAGACAGTTTGAGACATTTCTCCCATGGAGGAAAGTCGGCATGGTACCTGTTGTATTCAATCCCGAAGCAATTTCTGTGTTTCAATAACACTCTGAACTGCCACAGATTACAGGAAGTCCACAGATGTGCTTCGAAAACAACTACTGGTTTCCCAGGAATCGATCAAAGCGTAGAAAGTTTGAGACATTACTCCCATGGAGAGAAGTCCTCATGGTGCCTGTTGTATTCAATCCCAATGGAATATCTGTGTTTCATCAACTGTCTGAAGGTTCACAGATTACAGAATGCCTCCAGATGTGCTTTGGAAACTACTACGGGTCTCAAAAGAATCGATCAAAAACGTAGACAGTTTGAGACATTAATCCCATGGCGAAAAGTCCGCATGGTGCCTGTTGTATTCAATCCCGATGCAATTTCTGTGTTTCATCCATACTCTGAACATCCACAGATTACAGGAAGGCTCCAGATGTGCTTCGGAAACAACTACGGGTTTCCCAGGAAACGATCAAAGTGTAGACAGTTTGAGACATTACTCCCATGGAGAGAACTCAGCACGGTGCCTGTTGTATTCAATCCCGATGAATTTCTGTGTTTCATCAACAGTCGGAAGGTCCACAGATTGCAGGATGCCTCCAGATGTGCTTCGGAAACTACTACGGGTCTCCCAGGAATCTATCAAATACGTAGACAGTTTGAGACATTACTCCCATGGAGAAAAGTAAGCATGGTGCCTGTTGCATTCAATCTCGATGCAATTTCTGTGGTTCATCAACACTCTGAACGTCCACAGATTACAGAATGCATCCAGATATGCTTCGCAAACAATTACTGGTCTCTGAAGAATCGATCAAAGTGTAGACAGTTTGAGCCATTACTCCCATGGTGAAACGTCTGAATGGTGCCTGTTGCATTCAATCCCGATGCAATTTCTGGGTTTCATCAACACTCTAAACGACCACAGATTAAAGAATACCTCCAGATATGCTTCGGAAACTACCACTGGTCTCCCAGGATTCGACAAAAGCGTAGAAAATCTGAGACATTTCTCCCATGGAGAAAAGTCCGCATTGTGCCTGTTGTAATCAATCCCGATACAATTTCTGTGTTTCATCAACACTCTGAACTTCCACAGATTACAGAATGCCTCCAGATATGGTTCGGAAACTTTTACTGGTCTACGAAGAATCGATCAAAGCGTAGACAGTTTGAGACATTACTCCCATGGAGAAAAGTCCGCATGGTGCCTGTTGTATTCAATCCGGATGCAATTTCTGTGTTTCATCCTCACTCTGAACGTCCACAGGTTACAGAATGCCTCCAGATGTGCTTCGGAAACTACTACTGGACTCCGAGGAATCGATCAAAGCGTAGAAAATTTGAGACATTACTCCCACGGAGAAACGTCCGCATGGTGCCTGTTGTATTCAATCCCGATGGAATTTCTGTGTCTCATCAACACTCTAAATGTCCACAGATTACAGAATGTCTCCAGATGTGCTTCGGAAACTACTATTGGTCTCCCATGAATCGATCAAAGCGTAGGCAGTATGAGACATTACTCCCATGGAGAAAATTCCGCATTCTGCCTGTGTTATTCAAATCCCGATGCATTTTCTTCGTTTCATCAACACTCTGAACGTCCACAGATTACAGAATCCCTCCAGATGTGCTTCGGAAACTAGGACTGGTCTCCCAGCAATCGATCAAAGCGTATACAGATTGTGACATTACTCCCATGGAGAAACGTTTTCATGGTGCCTGTTGTATTCAATCCCGATGTAGTTTCTGGGTTTCATCAACACGCTGAACGTCCACAGATTACAGAGTGCCTCCAGATGTGCTTCGGAAACTACTACTGCTCTACGACGAATCGATCAAAGCGTAGAAAATTTGAGGCATTACTCACATGGAGAAAAGTCCGCATGGTGCCTGTTGTAATCAATCCCGATGCAATTTCTGTGTTTTATCAACACCCTGAACGTCCACAGATTACATAATGAAACCACATGTGCTTCGGAAACTACTACTGGTCTCCCAGGAACCGATCAAATCGTAAACAGTTTAAGACATTACTCCCGTGGAGAAAAGACCGCATGGTGCATGTTGTATTCAATACCGATGCAATTTCTACGTTTCAACAACATTCTGAACGTCCACAGATTTTAGAATCCTTCAGATGTGCTTCGGAAACTACTACTGGTCTCCCAGGAATCGATCAAATCCTAGACAGTTTGAGTCTTTACTCCCATGGAGAAAAGTCCGCATGGTACCTGTTGTATTCAATCCCAATCCGATTTCTGTGTTTCATCAACACTCTGAATATCCACAGATTACAGGAGGTCTCCAGATGTGCTTCAGAAGCAACTATTTTTTTCCCAAGAATCGATCAAAGCGTAGACAGTTTGAGACATTACTCCCATGGAGAGAAGTCCGCATGGTGCCTGTTGTATTCAATCCCGATGGAATTTCTGTGTTTCATCAACAGTCTGAAGGTCCAAAGATTACAGAATGCCTCTAGATGTGCTTCTGAAACTACTACGGGTCTCCCAGGAAACGATCAAATCGTAAACAGATGAAGACATTACCCCCATGCAGAAAAGTGTGCATGTTGCCTGTTGTATTCAGTACCGGTGCAATTTCTATGTTTCATCAACACTCTGAACGTCCACATATTTTAGAATGCCTCCAGATGTGCTTCGGAAGCTACTACTGGTCTCCCAGGAATCGATCAAAGCGCAGGCAGTTTGAGACATAACTCCCATGGAGAAAAGTCCGCATGGTAGCTGTTGTATTCAATCCCGATCCGATTTCTGTGTTTCATCAACACTCTGAACATCCAGAGATTACAGGAGGTCTCCAGATATGCTTCGGAAACAACTACTGGCTTCCTAGGAATCGATCAAAAGCGTAGACAGTTTGAGACATTACTCCCATGGAGAAAAGTCCGCATGGTGCCTGTTGTTTTCAATCCCGATGGAATTTCTGTGGTTCATCAAAAGTCTGAAGGTCCACAGATTACAGAAAGCCTCCAGATGTGCTACGGAAACTACTACGGGTCTCCCAATAATCGATCAAAACGTAGACAGTTTGAGACATTACTCCCATGGAGAAAAGTAAGCGTTGTTCCTGTTGTATTCAATCTCGACGCAATTTCTTTGTTTTATCAACAGTCTGAACGTCCACTGATTTTAGAATGCCTCCACATGTCCTTCGGAAACTACTACTGGTTTCCCAGGAAACAATCAAAGTGTACACAGTTTGAGACATTACTCCCAAGGAGAAAAGTAAGCATGGAGCCTGTTGTATTCAATCCCGATGGAATTTCTGTGTTTCATCAACACCCTGAAAGTCCACAGATTACAGTATGCCTCGTGATGTGCTTCGGAAACTACTGCTGATATCTCAGGAATCGATCAAAGCGTTGACAGTTTGAGACATAACTCCCATGGAGAAACGTGTGCATAGAGCCTGTTGTATTAAATCCCGATGCAATTTCTGTGTTTCATCGTCACTCTGAGCATCCACAGATTACAGAATGCCTCATCGTGTGCTTCGGCAACTACTACTGGCCACCAGGGGATCGATAAAAGCGTAGACAGTTTGAGACATTACTCCCATCGAGAAAAGTCCGCATGGTGCCTGTTGTATTCAATCCCGATGCATTTTCTGTGTTCCATCAACACTCTCATCGCCTACAGATTACAGAATGAATCCAGATGTGCTTCTGAAGCTACTACTTGTCTCCCAGGAATCGATCAGAGCCTAGACAGTTTGAGACATTACTCCCATCGAGAAAAGTCCGCATGGTGCCTGTTGTATTCAATCCCGATGCAATTTCTGTGTTTCATCAACACTCTGAACGTCCACAGATTACAGAAAGCCTCCAGATGAGCTTCGGAAACTACTGCTGGTATCTCAGGAATCGATCAAAGCGTGGACAATTTGAGACATTACTCCCATAAAGAAAAGTCCGCATTGCGCATGTTGTATCAATCCCGATGGAATTTCTGTGTTTCATCAACACCCTGAACGTCCACAGATTACAGAAAGCCTCCAGATGAGCTTCGGAAACTACTGCTGGTATCTCAGGAATCGATCAAAGCGTTGACAGTTTGAGACATAACTTCCATGGAGAAACGTATGCATAGTGCCTGTTGTATTAAATCCCGATGCAATTTCTGTGTTTCATTCTCACTCTGAACGTCCACAGATTACAGAATGCCTCCACATGCGCTTCGGCAACTACTACTGGTTACCAGGGGTCGATAAAAGCGTAGACAGTTTGAGACATTCCTCCCATCGTGAAAAGTCCGCATGGTGCCTGTTGTATTCAATCCCGATGCAACTTCTGTGTTTCATCAACACTCTGAACATCCACAGATTACAGGAGGTCTCCAGATGTGCTTCAGAAACAACTACTGGTTTCCCAGGAATCGATCAAATCGTAGACAGTTACAGACATTACTCCCATGGAGAAAAGTCTGCATGGTGCCTGTTGTATTCAATACCGGTACAATTTATATGTTTCATCAACACTCTGAACGTCCACAGATTGTGGAATGCCTCCAGATGTGCTTCGGAAGCTACTAATGGTCTCCCAGGAATCGATCAGAGCCTAGACAGTTTGAGACATTACTCCCATATAGAAAAAACCCACATGGTACCTGTTGTATTAAATCCCGATCAAATTTCTGTGTTTCATCAACAGTCTGAACATCCACAGATTACAGGAGGTCTCCAGATGTGCTTCGGAAACAGTTACTGGTTTCCCAGGAATCGATCAAAGCGTAGACAGTTTGAGACATTGCTCCCAAGTAGAAAAGTAATCATGGTGCCTGTTGTATTCAATTCCGAAGGAATTTCTGTGTTTCATCAACAGTCTGAAGGTCCACAGATTACATAATGCCTCGTGATGTGCTCCGGAAACTACTGCTTGCATCTCAGGAATCGATCAAAGCGTAGACAGTTTGACACACTACTCCCATGGAGAAATGTCCGCATGGTGCCTGTTGTATTCAATACCGGTGCAATTTCTATGTTTCATCAACACTCTGAACGTCCACAGATTACACAATGTCTCCAGATGTCCTTCGGAAACTACTACTGGTCTCCGAGGAATCGATCAAAGCGTAGACAATTTGAGACATTACTCCCATAAAGAAAAGTCCGCATGGCGCATGTTGTATTCAATCCCGATCCAATTTCTGTGTTTCATCAACACTCTGAACATCCACAGACTACAGATAGTCTCCAGATATGCTTGAGATCTAACTACTGGTTTCCCAGGTATCGATAAAAGCATAGACAGTTTGAGACATTACTCCCATGGATAGAAGTCCGCATGGTGCCTGTTGTATTCAATCCCGATGCAACTTCTGTGTTCCATCAACACTCTCAACGCGTACAGATTACAGAATGCATCCGGATGTGCTTCGGAAACTACTACTGTGTTCCCAGGAAACGATCAAAGCGTACACAGTTTGAGCCATTACTCCCTTGAGAGAAGTCCGCATGGTGCCTGTTGTATTAAACCCCAATGCAATTTCTGTGTTTCATCAACACTCTGAACGTCCACAGATTACCGAATGCCTCCAGATGTGCTACGGAAACTACTACTGGTTTCCCAGGAATCGATCAAAACGTAGACAGTTTGAGACATTACTCCCATGGAGAGAAGTCCGCATGGAGCCTGTTGTATTCAATCCCGATGGAATTTCTGTGTTTCATCAACACCCTGAACGTCCACAGATTACAGAAAGCCTCCAGATGAGCTTCGGAAACTACTGCTGGTATCTCAGGAATCGATCAAAGCGTTGACAGTTTGAGACATAACTTCCATGGAGAAACGTGTACATAGTGCCTGTTGTATTAAATCCCGATGCAAATTCTGTGTTTCATTCTCACTCTGAACGTCCACAGATTACAGAATGCCTCCACATGTGCTTCGGCAACTACTACTGGTTACCAGGGGTCGATAAATGCGTAGACAGTTTGAGACATTACTCCCATCGTGAAAAGTCCGCATTGTGCCTGTTGTATTCAATCCCGATGCAACTTCTGTGTTTCATCAACACTCTGAACATCCACAGATTACAGGAGGTCTCCAGATGTGCTTCGGTAACAACTACTGGTTTCCCAGGAATCGATCAAAACGTAGACAGTTTGAGACATTACTCCCATGGAGAGAAGTCCGCATGGTGCCTTTTGTATTCAATCCCGATGCAATATCTGTGTTTCATCAACACCCTGAACGTCCACAGATTACAGAATGCCACTACATGTGCTTCGGAAACTACTACTGGTGTCCCACGAATCGATCACATCCGAGACAATTTTAAACAATACTCCCATGGATAAAAGTGCACATGGAAAATGTTGTATTCAATCCCGATACAATTTCTGTGTTTTATCAACACTCTAAAGGTCCACAGATTACACAATGTCTCCAGATGTTCTTCGGAAACTACTATTGGTCTCCCATGAATCGATCAAAGCGTAGGCAGTTTGAGAATTACTCCCATGGAGAAATGTCCGCATGGTGCCTGTTGTATTCAATCCCTGTGCAATTTCTGTGTTTCATTATCATTCTAAACGCCCACAGATTACAGAATGCCTCCAGATGGGCTTCGGAAACTACTACGGGTCTCCCAGGAAACGATCAAAGACGTATAGAGTTTGAGACATTACTTCCATGGAGAAAAGTAAGCATGGTGCCTGTTGTATTCAATCTCGATGCAATTTCTGTGTTTCATCAACACTCTGAACGTCCACAGGTTACAGAATGCCTATAGATATGCTTCGGAAACTATTACTGGTCTCCGAAGAATCGACTAAAGCGTAGACAGTTTGAGACATTACTCCCATGGAGAAAAGTCCGCATAGTGCCTGTTGTATACAATCCGGATGCAATTTCTGTGTTTCATCAACACTCTGAAGGTCCACATATACAGAAAGCCGCCAGATGTGCTTCGGAAAGTACTAGTGGTCTCCCAGGAATCTATCAAAAGGTAGAAAATTTGAGACATTACTCCCATGGAGAAAAGACCGCATGGTGCCTGTTGTATTCTATCCCTTTGCAATTTCTGTGTTACACCAACACTCTGAACGTCCACAGGTTACAGAATGCCTCCAGATGTGCTTCGGAAACTACTACTGGTCTAAGAGGAATCGATCAAAGCGTAGAGAATTTGAGACATTACTCGAATGGAGAAAAGTCCGCATGGTGCCTGTTGTATTCAATTCCGATGGAATTTGTGTGTCTCATCAACACTCTAAATGTCCACAGATTACAGAATGTCTCCAGATGTGCTTCGGAAACTACTATTGGTCTCCCATGAATCGATCAAAGCGTAGGCAGTTTGAGACATTACTCGAATGGAGAAAAGTCCGCATGGTGCCTGTTGTATTCAATCCCGTTGGAATTTCTGTGTCTCATCAACACTCTAAATGTCCACAGATTACTGAATGTCTCCAGATGTGCTTCGGAAACTACTATTGGTCTCCCATGAATCGATCAAAGCGTAGGCAGTTTGAGACATTACTCCCATGGAGAAAACTACGGATTGTGCCTATTGTATTCTATCCCGATGCAATTTCTGTGTTTCATCCTCACTCTGAACGTCCACAGATTACAGAATGCCTCCAGATATGCTTTGGAAACTATTACTGGTCTCCGAAGAATCGATCAAAGCGTAGACAGTTTGAGACATTACTCCCATCGAGAAAAGTAAGAATGGCGCCTGTTGTATTCAATCCGGATGCAATTTCCGTGTTTTATCAACACTCTGAACGTCCACAGATTACAGAATGCATCCGGATATGCTTCGGAAACTGCTACTGGTTTCCCAGGAAACGATCAAACCGTACACAGTTTGAGACATTACTCCCCTGAGAGAAGTCCGCATGGTGCCTGTTGTATTCAATCCCGATGCAGTTTCTGAGTTTCATCAACACTCTGAACGTCCACAGATTACAGAATTCCACTAGGTGTGCTTCGGAAACTCATACTGGTCTCCCAGGAACCGATCAAAGCGTAAACAGTTTAAGACATTACTCCCATACAGAAAAGTCCGCATGGTGCCTGTTGTATCCAATACCGATGCAATTTCTACGTTTCATCAACACTCTGAACGTCCACAGATTTTAGAATCATCCAGATGTGCTTCGGAAACTACTTCTGGCCTCCCAGGAATCGATCAAAGCGTAGACAGTTTGAGACATTTCTCCCATGGAGGAAAGTCGGCATGGTACCTGTTGTATTCAATCCCGAAGCAATTTCTGTGTTTCAATAACACTCTGAACTGCCACAGATTACAGGAAGTCCACAGATGTGCTTCGAAAACAACTACTGGTTTCCCAGGAATCGATCAAAGCGTAGAAAGTTTGAGACATTACTCCCATGGAGAGAAGTCCTCATGGTGCCTGTTGTATTCAATCCCAATGGAATATCTGTGTTTCATCAACTGTCTGAAGGTTCACAGATTACAGAATGCCTCCAGATGTGCTTTGGAAACTACTACGGGTCTCAAAAGAATCGATCAAAAACGTAGACAGTTTGAGACATTAATCCCATGGCGAAAAGTCCGCATGGTGCCTGTTGTATTCAATCCCGATGCAATTTCTGTGTTTCATCCATACTCTGAACATCCACAGATTACAGGAAGGCTCCAGATGTGCTTCGGAAACAACTACGGGTTTCCCAGGAAACGATCAAAGTGTAGACAGTTTGAGACATTACTCCCATGGAGAGAACTCAGCACGGTGCCTGTTGTATTCAATCCCGATGAATTTCTGTGTTTCATCAACAGTCGGAAGGTCCACAGATTGCAGGATGCCTCCAGATGTGCTTCGGAAACTACTACGGGTCTCCCAGGAATCTATCAAATACGTAGACAGTTTGAGACATTACTCCCATGGAGAAAAGTAAGCATGGTGCCTGTTGCATTCAATCTCGATGCAATTTCTGTGGTTCATCAACACTCTGAACGTCCACAGATTACAGAATGCATCCAGATATGCTTCGCAAACAATTACTGGTCTCTGAAGAATCGATCAAAGTGTAGACAGTTTGAGCCATTACTCCCATGGTGAAACGTCTGAATGGTGCCTGTTGCATTCAATCCCGATGCAATTTCTGGGTTTCATCAACACTCTAAACGACCACAGATTAAAGAATACCTCCAGATATGCTTCGGAAACTACCACTGGTCTCCCAGGATTCGACAAAAGCGTAGAAAATCTGAGACATTTCTCCCATGGAGAAAAGTCCGCATTGTGCCTGTTGTAATCAATCCCGATACAATTTCTGTGTTTCATCAACACTCTGAACTTCCACAGATTACAGAATGCCTCCAGATATGGTTCGGAAACTTTTACTGGTCTACGAAGAATCGATCAAAGCGTAGACAGTTTGAGACATTACTCCCATGGAGAAAAGTCCGCATGGTGCCTGTTGTATTCAATCCGGATGCAATTTCTGTGTTTCATCCTCACTCTGAACGTCCACAGGTTACAGAATGCCTCCAGATGTGCTTCGGAAACTACTACTGGACTCCGAGGAATCGATCAAAGCGTAGAAAATTTGAGACATTACTCCCACGGAGAAACGTCCGCATGGTGCCTGTTGTATTCAATCCCGATGGAATTTCTGTGTCTCATCAACACTCTAAATGTCCACAGATTACAGAATGTCTCCAGATGTGCTTCGGAAACTACTATTGGTCTCCCATGAATCGATCAAAGCGTAGGCAGTATGAGACATTACTCCCATGGAGAAAATTCCGCATTCTGCCTGTGTTATTCAAATCCCGATGCATTTTCTTCGTTTCATCAACACTCTGAACGTCCACAGATTACAGAATCCCTCCAGATGTGCTTCGGAAACTAGGACTGGTCTCCCAGCAATCGATCAAAGCGTATACAGATTGTGACATTACTCCCATGGAGAAACGTTTTCATGGTGCCTGTTGTATTCAATCCCGATGTAGTTTCTGGGTTTCATCAACACGCTGAACGTCCACAGATTACAGAGTGCCTCCAGATGTGCTTCGGAAACTACTACTGCTCTACGACGAATCGATCAAAGCGTAGAAAATTTGAGGCATTACTCACATGGAGAAAAGTCCGCATGGTGCCTGTTGTAATCAATCCCGATGCAATTTCTGTGTTTTATCAACACCCTGAACGTCCACAGATTACATAATGAAACCACATGTGCTTCGGAAACTACTACTGGTCTCCCAGGAACCGATCAAATCGTAAACAGTTTAAGACATTACTCCCGTGGAGAAAAGACCGCATGGTGCATGTTGTATTCAATACCGATGCAATTTCTACGTTTCAACAACATTCTGAACGTCCACAGATTTTAGAATCCTTCAGATGTGCTTCGGAAACTACTACTGGTCTCCCAGGAATCGATCAAAGCGTAGACAGTTTGAGACATTACTCCCATGGAGAAAAGTAAGTATGGTGCCTGTTGCATTCAATCTCGATGCAATTTCTGTGTTTCTTCAACACAGTGAACGTCCACAGATTACAGAATGCCTCCAGATATGCTTTGGAAACTATTACTGGTCTCCGAAGAATCGATCAAAGCGTAGACAGTTTGAGACATTACTCCCATCGAGAAAAGTAAGCATGGCGCCTGTTGTATTCAATCCGGATGCAATTTCCGTGTTTTATCAACACTCTGAAGGTCCACAGATTACAGGGAGCCTCCAGATGTGCTTCGGAAACTGCTTCTGGTCTCCCAGGAATCTATCAAAGCGTACACAGTTTGAGACATTACTCCCGTGGAGAGAAGTCCGCATGGTGACTGTTGTATTCAATCGCGATGCAAATTCTGTGTTTCATCAACACTCTGAACGTCCACAAGTTACAGAATGCTTCCAGATGTGCTTCGGAAACTACCACTGGTCTCCGAGGAATCGATCAAAGCGTATACAGTTTGAGATATGGAGAAAGGTCCGCATGGTGACTGTTGTATTCAATCCCGATGCACGTTGTGTGTCATCAACACTCTGAACGTCCACAGGTTACAGAATACCACCAGATGTGCTTCGGAAACTAGTACTGGTCTACGAGGAATCGATCGAAGCGTACACAGTTTGAGACATTACCCCCATGGAGAAAAGACCGCATGGTTCCTGTTGTATTCAATCCCGATGCAATTTCTGTGTTTTATCAACACTCTAAAGGTCCACAGACTACAGAAGGTCTCCAGATGTGCTTCGAAACTACTATTTGTCTCGAATGAATCGATCAAAGCCTAGACACTTTGAGACATTTCTCCTATGTAGAAAAGTCCGCATGGTGCCTGTTGTATACAATCCCGATGCAATTTCTGTCCTTCATCATCACTCTCAACGTCCACAGATTACACAATGCATCCGGATATACTACGGAAACTACTATTGGTTTCCCAGGAAACGATCTAAGCGTACACAGTTTGTGACATTACTCCCTTGAGAGAAGTCCATATGGTGCCTGTTGTATTAAATCCCGATGCAATTTCTGTGTTTCATCAACACTCTGAACGTCCACAGATTAGAGAATACCTCCAGATGTGTTCGGAAACTACTACTGGTCTCCCAGGAATCGATCAAAGCGTTGAAAATTTGAGACATTACTCCCATGGAGAAAAGTCCGCATGGTTCCTGTTGTATTCGATCCAAATGCAATTTCTGTGTTTTATCAACACCATGAACGTCCACAGATTACAGAATGCCACCAGATGTGCTTCGGAAACTACTACTGCTTTCCCAGGAACCGATCAAAGCGTACACAGTTTGAGACATTACTCCCTTGAGAGAAGTCCGCATGGTGCCTCTTGTATTCAATACCGATGCAATTTCTATGTTTCATCAACACTCTGAACGTCCACCGATTTTAGAATGCCTCCAGATGAGCTTCGGAAACTACTATTGGTCTCCCAGGAACCGATCAAAGCGTAGACATTTTGAGACATTACTCCCATGGAGTAAAGTCCGCATGGTACCTGTTGTATTCAATCCCGATTCAATTTATGTGTTTCATCAACACTCTGAACGTCCACAGGTTACAGAATGCCTCCAGATGTGCTTCGGAAACTACTACTGGTGTCCCAGGACTCGATCAAAGCGTAGACAGATTGTGACAACACTCCCATGGAGAAACGTTTGCATGGTGCCTGCTTTATTCAATCCCGATGCAATTTCTGAGTTTCATCAACACGCTGAACGTCCACAGATTACAGAGTGCCTCCAGATGTGCTTCGGAAACTACCACTGATCTCCCAGGAATCGATCAAAGCGTACAAAATTTGAGACATTACTCCCATGGAGAAAAGTCCGCATGGTGCCTGTTGTATTCAATCCCGAAGCAATTTCTGTGTTTTATCAACACCCTGAACGTCCACAGATTACAGAATGCCACCACATGTGCTTCGGAAACTACTACTGGTTTCCCAGGAACCGATCAAATCGTATACAGTTTGAAACATTACTCCCTTGAGAGAAGACCGCATGTATTCAATACCGATGCAATTTCTATGTTTCATCAACACTCCGAACGTCCAAAGATTTTAGTAAGCCTCCAGATGTGCTTCGGAAACTACTATTGGTCTCCCAGGAATCGATCAAAGCGTAGACATTTTGAGACATTACTCCCATGGAGAAAAGTCCGCATGGTAACTGTTGTATTCAATCCCGATGCAATTTCTGTGTTCCATCAACACTCTGAACATCCACAGATTACAGGAAATCTCCAGATGTGCTTCGGAAACAACTACTGGTTTCCCAGGTATCGATCAAAGCGTAGACAGTTTGAGACATTACTTCCATGGTGAAAAGTCCGCATGGTTCCTATTGTATTCAATCTCAATGCAATTTCTGTGTTTCATCAACACT
The DNA here is from genome assembly GCF_023897955.1 of Schistocerca gregaria. Classification (NCBI taxonomy): domain Eukaryota; kingdom Metazoa; phylum Arthropoda; class Insecta; order Orthoptera; family Acrididae; genus Schistocerca; species Schistocerca gregaria. Next base: position 13,322,591 of record NC_064920.1, read on the forward strand.
CAGAACATTAACAGATTACAGGAAGCCTCCAGATGTGCTTCGGAAACTGCTTCTTCTCTCCCGGGAATCGATCAAAGCGTACACAAATTGAGACATTACTCCCGAGTAGTGAAGTCCGCATTGTGACTGTTGTATTCAATCCCGATGCAAATTCTGTGTTTCATCAACACTCTGAAGGTCGACAAGTCACAGAATGCTTCCAGATGTACTTCGGAAACTACTACTGGTCTCCGAGGAATCGATCAAAGCGTAGACAGTTTGAGACATGGAGAAAGGTCCGCATGGTGACTGTTGTATTCAATCCCGATGCAAGTTCTGTGTTTCATCAACACTCTGAACGTCCACAGGTTACAGAATGCCACCAGATGTGCTTCGGAAACTAGTACTGGTCTCCGAGGAATCGATCAAAGCGTAGACAGTTTGAGACATTACCCCCATGGAGAAAAGTCCGCATGGTGCCTGTTGTATTCAATCCCGATGCAATTTCTGTGTTTCATCCTCACTCTGAACGTCCACAGACTACAGAATGTCTCCAGATGTGCTTCGAAACTACTATTGGTCTCGAATGAATCGATCAAAGCCTAGACAGTTTGAGACATTACTCCCATGGAGAAAAGTCCGCATGGTGCCTGTTGTATTCAATCCGATGCAATTTCTGTTCTTCAGCAACACTCTCAACGTCCACAGATTACAGAATGCATCCGGATGTGCTTCGGAAACTACCACTGGTCTCCCAGGAATCGATCAAAACGTACACAGTTTGAGAAATTACTCCCTTGAGAGAAGTCCGCATGGTGCCTGTTGTATTAAATCTCGATGCAATTTCTGTGTTTCATCAACACTCTGAACGTCCACAGATTACGGAATGCCTCCAGATGTGCTTCGGAAACTGCTACTGGTCTCCCAGGAAATGATCTAAGCGTAGACTGTTTGAGACATGGAGAAAGGTCCTTATGGTGACTGTTGTATTCAATCGCGATGCAATTTCGGTGTTTCATCAACACTCTGAACATCCACGGATTACAGGAACTCTCCAGATGTGCTTCGGAAACAATTACTGGTTTCCCAATAATCGATCAAAGCGTAGACAGTTTGAGACATTACTCCCATGGAGAAAAGTCCGCATGGCGCCTATTGTATTCAATCTCGATGCAATTTCTGTGTTTCATCAACACTCAGAACATTAACAGATTACAAGAAGCCTCCAGATGTGCTTCGGAAACTGTTACTGGTCTCCCAGGAATCGATCAAAGCGTAGACTGTTTGAGACATTGAGAAAGGTCCGCATGGTGACTGTTGTATTCAATCCCGATGCAAGTTCTGTGTTTATCAACACTCTGAATGTCCACAGGTTACAGAATGCCACCAGATGTGCTTCGGGAACTGCTACTGGTCTCCCAGGAGTGGATAAGAGCGTAGACAGTTTGACACATTACTCCCATGGAGAAAAGTCCGCATGGTGCCTGTTGTATTCAATTCCGATGCAATTTCTGTGTTTCATCAACTCTCTCAACGTCCACAGATTACAGAATGCATCCGGTTGTGCTTCGGAAACTACTATTGGTTTCCAAGGAATCGATCAAAACGTACACAGTTTGAGACATTACCCCCTTGACAGAAGTCCGCATGGTGCCTATTGTATTAAATCTCGATGCAATTTCTGTGTTTCATCAACACTCTGAACGTACACAGATTACAGAAGGCCTCCAGATGTGCTTCGGAAACTACTACTGGTCTCCCAGGAATCGATCAAATCGTAGAAATTTGAGACATTACTCCCATGGAGAAAACTTCGCATGGTGCCTGTTGTATTTAATCCCGATACAATTTCTGTGTTTCATCAACACTCTGAACGTCCACAGATTACAGAATGCATCCAGATATGTTTCGGAAACTATTACTGGTCTCCGAAGAATCGATCAAAGCGTAGACAGTTTGAGACATTACTCCCATTGAGAAACGTAAGCATGGTGCCTGTTGTATTCAATCCGGATGCAATTTCCGTGTTTTATCAACACTCTGAAGGTCCACAGATTACAGAATGCCTCCAGATGTGCGTTGGAAACTACTACTGGTCTCCGAGTAGTCGATCAAAGCGTAGATAGTTTGAGTGCCTGTTGTATTCAATCCGGATGCAATTTCCGTGTTTTATCAACACTCTGAAGGCCCACAGATTACAGAATGCCTCCAGATGTGCGTTGGAAACTACTACTGGTCTCCGAGGAATCGATCAAAGCGTAGATAGTTTGAGACATTTCTCCCATGGAGAGAAGTCCGCATGGTGCCTGTTGTATTCAATCCCGATGCAATATCTGTATTTCATCAACACTCTGAACGTCCACAGATTACAGAATACCTCCAGATGTGCTACGGAATCTTCTACTGGTTTCCCAGGAATCGTTCAAAGCGTAGACTGTTTGAGACATTACTCCCACGGAGAAAAGTCCGCATGGTGCCTGTTGTATTCAATCCCGATGCAATTACTATGTTTCATCAACACTCTGAACGTCCTCAGATTTTAGAATGCCTCCAGATGTGCTTCGGAAACTACTATTGGTCTCCCAGGAATCGATCAAAGCGTAGACAGTTTGAGACATTACTCCCATGGAGAAAAGTGCGCATGGTAACTGTTGTATTCAATCCCGATGCAATTTCTGTGTCTCATCAACACTCTGAACATCCACAAATTACAGGAAGCCTCCAGATGTGCTTCGGAATCAACTACTGGTTTCCCAGGAATCGAACAAAGCGTAGACAGTTTGAGACATTACTCCCATGGAGAAAAGTCCGCATGGTGCCTATTGTATTCAATCTCGATGCAATTTCTGTGTTTCATCAACACTCAGAACATTAAAAGATTAAAGGAAGCCTCCAAATGTGCTTAGGAAACTGCTACTGGTCTCCCAGGAATCGATCAAAGCGTAAACAGTTTGAGACATGGAGAAAGGTCTGCATGATGACTGTTGTATACAATCCCGATGGAATTTCTGTGTTTCATCAACACTCTCAACGTCCACAGATTACAGAATGCATCCGGATGTGCTTCGGAAGCTACTACTGGTTTCCTAGGAATCGATGAAAACGTACACAGTTTGAGACATTACTCCCTTGAGAGAAGTCCATATGGTGCCTGTTGTATTAAATCCCGATGCAATTTCTGTGTTTCATCAACACTCTGAACGTCCACAGATTAGAGAATACCTCCAGATGTGTTCGGAAACTACTACTGGTCTCCCAGGAATCGATCAAAGCGTTGACAGATTGTGACATCACTCCCATGGAGAAACGTTTGCATGGTGCCTGTTGTATTCAATCCCGATGCAATTTCTGAGTTTCATCAACACGCTGAACGTCCACAGATTACAGAGTGCCTCCAGATGTGCTTCGGAAACTACCACTGATCTCCCAGGAATCGATCAAAGCGTAGAAAATTTGAGACATTACTCCCATGGAGAAAAGTCCGCATGGTTCCTGTTGTATTCGATCCAAATGCAATTTCTGTGTTTTATGAACACCATGAACGTCCACAGATTACAGAATGCCACCAGATGTGCTTCGGAAACTACTACTGCTTTCCCAGGAACCGATCAAAGCGTACACAGTTTGAGACATTACTCCCTTGAGAGAAGTCCGCATGGTGCCTCTTGTATTCAATACCGATGCAATTTCTATGTTTCATCAACACTCTGAACGTCCACCGATTTTAGAATGCCTCCAGATGAGCTTCGGAAACTACTATTGGTCTCCCAGGAACCGATCAAATCGTAGACAATTTGAGACATTACTCCCATGGAGTAAAGTCCGCATGGTACCTGTTGTATTCAATCCCGATTCAATTTATGTGTTTCATCAACACTCTGAACGTCCACAGGTTACAGAATGCCTCCAGATGTGCTTCGGAAACTACTACTGGTCTCCGAGGAATCGATCAAACCGTAGACAGTTTGAGACATGAAGAAAGGTCCGCATGGTGCCCATTGTATTTAATCTCGATGAAATTTCTGTGCTTCATCAACACTGTCAACGTCCACAGATTACACAATGCAAGTGGATGTGCTTCGGAAACTACTATTGGTTTCCCAGGAAACGATCTAAGCGTAGACAGTTTGGGACATTACTCCCTAGGGAGAAGTCCATATGGTGATTGTTGTATTTAATCCCGATGCAATTTCTGTGTTTCATCAACACTATGAAAGTCCACAGATTACAGAATGCCTCCAGATGTATTCGGAAACTACTACTGGTCTCCCAGGACTCGATCAAAGCGTAGACAGATTGTGACAACACTCCCATGGAGAAACGTTTGCTTGGTGCCTGCTTTATTCAATCCCGATGCAATTTCTGAGTTTCATCAACACGCTGAACGTCCACAGATTACAGAGTGCCTCCAGATGTGCTTCGGAAACTACCACTGATCTCCCAGGAATCGATCAAAGCGTACAAAATTTGAGACATTACTCCCATGGAGAAAAGTCCGCATGGTGCCTGTTGTATTCAATCCCGAAGCAATTTCTGTGTTTTATCAACACCCTGAACGTCCACAGATTACAGAATGCCACCACATGTGCTTCGGAAACTACTACTGGTTTCCCAGGAACCGATCAAATCGTATACAGTTTGAAACATTACTCCCTTGAGAGAAGTCCGCATGTATTCAATACCGATGCAATTTCTATGTTTCATCAACACTCCGAACGTCCAAAGATTTTAGTAAGCCTCCAGATGTGCTTCGGAAACTACTATTGGTCTCCCAGGAATCGATCAAAGCGTAGACATTTTGAGACATTACTCCCATGGAGAAAAGTCCGCATGGTAACTGTTGTATTCAATCCCGATGCAATTTCTGTGTTTCATCAACACTCTGAACATCCACAGATTACAGGAAATCTCCAGATGTGCTTCGGAAACAACTACTGGTTTCCCAGGTATCGATCAAAGCGTAGACAGTTTGAGACATTACTTCCATGGTGAAAAGTCCGCATGGTTCCTATTGTATTCAATCTCAATGCAATTTCTGTGTTTCATCAACACTCAGAACATTAACAGATTACAGGAAGCCTCCAGATGTGCTTCGGAAACTGCTTCTTCTCTCCCGGGAATCGATCAAAGCGTACACAAATTGAGACATTACTCCCGAGTAGTGAAGTCCGCATTGTGACTGTTGTATTCAATCCCGATGCAAATTCTGTGTTTCATCAACACTCTGAAGGTCGACAAGTCACAGAATGCTTCCAGATGTACTTCGGAAACTGCTACTGGTCTCCGAGGAATCGATCAAAGCGTAGACAGTTTGAGACATGGAGAAAGGTCCGCATGGTGACTGTTGTATTCAATCCCGATGCAAGTTCTGTGTTTCATCAACACTCTGAACGTCCACAGCTTACAGAATGCCACCTGATGTGCTTCGGAAACTAGTACTGGTCTCCGAGGAATCGATCAAAGCGTAGACAGTTTGAGACATTACCCCCATGGAGAAAAGTCCGCATGGTGCCTGTTGTATTCAATCCCGATGCAATTTCTGTGTTTCATCCTCACTCTGAACGTCCACAGACTACAGAATGTCTCCAGATGTGCTTCGAAACTACTATTGGTCTCGAATGAATCGATCAAAGCCTAGACAGTTTGAGACATTACTCCCATGGAGAAAAGTCCGCATGGTGCCTGTTGTATTCAATCCGATGCAATTTCTGTTCTTCAGCAACACTCTCAACGTCCACAGATTACAGAATGCATCCGGATGTGCTTCGGAAACTACCACTGGTCTCCCAGGAATCGATCAAAACGTACACAGTTTGAGAAATTACTCCCTTGAGAGAAGTCCGCATGGTGCCTGTTGTATTAAATCTCGATGCAATTTCTGTGTTTCATCAACACTCTGAACGTCCACAGATTACGGAATGCCTCCAGATGTGCTTCGGAAACTGCTACTGGTCTCCCAGGAAATGATCAAAGCGTAGACTGTTTGAGACATGGAGAAAGGTCCTTATGGTGACTGTTGTATTCAATCGCGATGCAATTTCGGTGTTTCATCAACACTCTGAACATCCACAGATTACAGGAACTCTCCAGATGTGCTTCGGAAACAATTACTGGTTTCCCAATAATCGATCAAAGCGTAGACAGTTTGAGACATTACTCCCATGGAGAAAAGTCCGCATGGCGCCTATTGTATTCAATCTCGATGCAATTTCTGTGTTTCATCAACACTCAGAACATTAACAGATTACAAGAAGCCTCCAGATGTGCTTCGGAAACTGTTACTGGTCTCCCAGGAATCGATCAAAGCGTAGACTGTTTGAGACATTGAGAAAGGTCCGCATGGTGACTGTTGTATTCAATCCCGATGCAAGTTCTGTGTTTATCAACACTCTGAACGTCCACAGGTTACAGAATGCCACCAGATGTGCTTCGGGAACTGCTACTGGTCTCCCAGGAGTGGATAAGAGCGTAGACAGTTTGACACATTACTCCCATGGAGAAAAGTCCGCATGGTGCCTGTTGTATTCAATTCCGATGCAATTTCTGTGTTTCATCAACTCTCTCAACGTCCACAGATTACAGAATGAATCCGGTTGTGCTTCGGAAACTACTATTGGTTTCCAAGGAATCGATCAAAACGTACACAGTTTGAGACATTACCCCCTTGACAGAAGTCCGCATGGTGCCTATTGTATTAAATCTCGATGCAATTTCTGTGTTTCATCAACACTCTGAACGTACACAGATTACAGAATGCCTCCAGATGTGCTTCGGAAACTACTACTGGTCTCCCAGGAATCGATCAAATCGTAGAAATTTGAGACATTACTCCCATGGAGAAAACTTCGCATGGTGCCTGTTGTATTTAATCCCGATACAATTTCTGTGTTTCATCAACACTCTGAACGTCCACAGATTACAGAATGCATCCAGATATGTTTCGGAAACTATTACTGGTCTCCGAAGAATCGATCAAAGCGTAGACAGTTTGAGACATTACTCCCATTGAGAAAAGTAAGCATGGTGCCTGTTGTATTCAATCCGGATGCAATTTCCGTGTTTTATCAACACTCTGAAGGCCCACAGATTACAGAATGCCTCCAGATGTGCGTTGGAAACTACTACTGGTCTCCGAGGAATCGATCAAAGCGTAGATAGTTTGAGACATTTCTCCCATGGAGAGAAGTCCGCATGGTGCCTGTTGTATTCAATCCCGATGCAATATCTGTATTTCATCAACACTCTGAACGTCCACAGATTACAGAATACCTCCAGATGTGCTACGGAAACTTCCACTGGTTTCCCAGGAATCGTTCAAAGCGTAGACTGTTTGAGACATTACTCCCACGGAGAAAAGTCCGCATGGTGCCTGTTGTATTCAATCCCGATGCAATTACTATGTTTCATCAACACTCTGAACGTCCTCAGATTTTAGAATGCCTCCAGATGTGCTTCGGAAACTACTATTGGTCTCCCAGGAATCGATCAAAGCGTAGACAGTTTGAGACATTACTCCCATGGAGAAAAGTGCGCATGGTAACTGTTGTATTCAATCCCGATGCAATTTCTGTGTCTCATCAACACTCTGAACATCCACAAATTACAGGAAGCCTCCAGATGTGCTTCGGAATCAACTACTGGTTTCCCAGGAATCGAACAAAGCGTAGACAGTTTGAGACATTACTCCCATGGAGAAAAGTCCGCATGGTGCCTATTGTATTCAATCTCGATGCAATTTCTGTGTTTCATCAACACTCAGAACATTAAAAGATTAAAGGAAGCCTCCAAATGTGCTTAGGAAACTGCTACTGGTCTCCCAGGAATCGATCAAAGCGTAAACAGTTTGAGACATGGAGAAAGGTCTGCATGATGACTGTTGTATACAATCCCGATGGAATTTCTGTGTTTCATCAACACTCTCAACGTCCACAGATTACAGAATGCATCCGGATGTGCTTCGGAAGCTACTACTGGTTTCCTAGGAATCGATGAAAACGTACACAGTTTGAGACATTACTCCCTTGCGAGAAGTCCGCATGGTGCCTATTGTATTCAATCTCGATGCAATTTCTGTGTTTCATCAACACTCAGAACATTAAAAGATTACAGGAAGCCTCCAGATGTGCTTCGGAAACTGCTTGTGGTCTCCTAGGACTCTATCAAAGCGTACACAGTTTGAGACATTACTCCCATGGAGAGAAGTCCGCATGGTGCCAGTTGTATTCAATCCCGATGCAATTTCTGTGTTTTATCAACACTCTAAAGGTCCACAGACTACAGAAGGTCTCCAGATGTACTTCGAAACTACTATTTCTCTCGAATGAATCGATCAAAGGCTAGACAGTTTGAGACATTTCTCCCGTGGAGAAACGACCGCGTGGTGCCTGTTGTATTCAATACCGATGCAATTTCTACGTTTCATCAACATTCTGAACGTCCACAGATTACAGAATGCATCCAGATATGTTTCGGAAACTATTACTGGTCTCCGAAGAATCGATCAAAGCGTAGACAGTTTGAGACATTACTCCCATGGAGAAAAGTCCGCATGGTGCCTATTGTATTCAATCTCGATGCAATATCTGTATTTGATCAACACTCTTAACGTCCATAGATTACAGAATACCTCCAGATGTGCTTTGGAAACTACTACTGGTTTCCCAGGAATCGATCAAAGCGTAGACAGATTGAGACATTACTCCCATGGAGAAAAGTCCGCATGGTGCCTATTGTATTCAATCTCGATGAAATTTCTGTGTTTCATCAACACTCAGAACATTAACAGATTACAGGAAGCCTCCAGATGTGTTTCGGAAACTGTTACTGGTCTCCCAGGAATCGATCAAAGCGTAGACTGTTTGAGACATTGAGAAAGGTCCCCATGGTGACTGTTGTATTCAATCCCGATGCAAGTTCTGTGTTTATCAACACTCTGAACGTCCACAGGTTACAAAATGCCACCAGATGTGCTTCGGGAACTGCTACTGGTCTCCCAGGAGTGGATAAGAGCGTAGACAGTTTGACACATTACTCAGATGGAGAAAAGTCCGCATGGTGCCTGTTGTATTCAATCCCGATGCAATTTCTGTGTTTCATCAACACTCTCAACGTCCACAGATTACAGAATGCATCCGGATGTGCTTCGGAAACTACTATTGGTTTCCATGGAATCGATCAAAACGTACACAGTTTGAGACATTACCCCCTTGACAGAAGTCCGCATGGTGCCTATTGTATTAAATCTCGATGCAATTTCTGTGTTTCATCAACACTCTGACCGTCCACAGATTACAGAATGCCTCCAAATGTGCATTGGAAACTACTACTGGTCTCCGAGGAATCGATCAAAAAGTAGATAGTTTGAGTGCCTGTTGTATTCAATCCGCATGCAATTTCCGTGTTTTATCAACACTCTGAAGGTCCACAGATTACAGAATTCCTGCAGATGTGCGTTGGAAACTACTACTGGTCTCCGAGGAATCGATCAAAGCGTAGATAGTTTGAGACATTACTCCCATGGAGAGAGGTCCGCATGGTGCCTGTTGTATTCAATCCCGATGCAATATCTGTATTTCATCAACACTCTGAACGTCCACAGATTACAGAATACCTCCAGATGTGCTTCGGAAACTTCTACTGGTTTCCCAGGAATCGTTCAAAGCGTAGACTGTTTGAGACATTACTCCCACGGAGAAAAGTCCGCATGGTGCCTGTTGTATTCAATCCCGATGCAATTACTATGTTTCATCAACACTCTGAACGTCCTCAGATTTTAGAATGCCTCCAGATGTGCTTCGGAAACTACTATTGGTCTCCCAGGAATCGATCAAAGCGTAGACAGTTTGAGACATTACTCCCATGGAGAAAAGTGCGCATGGTAACTGTTGTATTCAATGCCGAAGCAATTTCTGTGTCTCATCAACACTCTGAACATCCACAAATTACAGGAAGTCTCCAGATGTGCTTCGGAATCAACTACTGGTTTCCCAGGAATCGAACAAAGCGTAGACAGTTTGAAACATTACTCCCATGGAGAAAAGTCCGCATGGTGCCTATTGTATTCAATCTCGATGCAATTTCTGTGTTTCATCAACACTCAGAACATTAAAAGATTACAGGAAGCCTCCAAATGTGCTTAGGAAACTGCTACTGGCCTCCCAGGAATCGATCAAAGCGTAAACAGTTTGAGACATGGAGAAAGGTCTGCATGATGACTGTTGTATACAATCCCGATGGAATTTCTGTGTTTCATCAACACTCTCAACGTCCACAGATTACAGAATGCATCCGGATGTGCTTCGGAAACTAGTACTGGTTTCCTAGGAATCGATGAAATCGTACACAGTTTGAGACATAACTCCGTTGCGAGAAGTCCGCATGGTGCCTGTTGTATTAAATCTCGATGCAATTTCTGTGATTCATCAACACTCTGAACGTCCACAGATTACAGAATACCTCCAGATATGCTTCGGAAACTATTACTGATCTCCGAAGAATCGATCAAAGCGTAAACAGTTCAAGACATTTCTCCCGTGGAGAAACGACCGCGTGGTGCCTGTTGTATTCAATACCGATGCAATTTCTACGTTTCATCAACATTCTGAACGTCCACAGATTTTACAATCCTCCAGATGTGCTTGGGAAACAACAACTGATCTCCCAGGAATCGATGAAAGCGTACACAGTTTGAGAATTTACTGTCATGGAGGAAAGTCCGCATGGTGCCTATTGTATTCAATCTCGATGCAATTCCTGTGTTTCATCAACACTCAGAACATTAACAGATTACAGGAAGCCTCCAGATGTGCTTCGGAAACATCTACTGGTCTCCCAGGAAATGATCAAAGCGTAGACTGTTTGAGACATGGAGAAAGGTCCGCATGGTGACTGTTGTATTCAATCGCGATGCAATTTCGGTGTTTCATCAACACTCTGAACATCCACAGATTACAGGAACTCTCCAGATGTGCTTCGGAAACAATTACTTGTTTCCCAATAAACGATCAAAGCGTAGACAGTTTGAGACATTACTCCCATGGAGAAAAGTCCGCATGGCGCCTATTGTATTCAATCTCGATGCAATTTCTGTGTTTCATCAACACTCAGAACATTAACAGATTACAGGAAGCCTCCAGATGTGCTTCGGAAACTGTTACTGGTCTCCCAGGAATCGATCAAAGCGTAGACTGTTTGAGACATTGAGAAAGGTCCGCATGGTGACTGTTGTATTCAATCCCGATGCAAGTTCTGTGTTTATCAACACTCTGAACGTCCACAGGTTACAGAATGCCACCAGATGTGCTTCGGGAACTGCTACTGGTCTCCCAGGAGTGGATAAGAGCGTAGACAGTTTGACATTACTCCCATGGAGAAAAGTCCGCATGGTGCCTGTTGTATTCAATCCCGATGCAATATCTGTATTTCATCAACACTCTGAACGTCCACAGATTACAGAATTCCTCCAGATGTGCTTCGGAAACTTCTACTGGTTTCCCAGGAATCGTTCAAAGCGTAGACTGTTTGAGACATTACTCCCACGGAGAAAAGTCCGCATGGTGCCTGTTGTATTCAATCCCGATGCAATTACTATGTTTCATCAACACTCTGAACGTCCTCAGATTTTAGAATGCCTCCAGATGTGCTTCGGAAACTACTATTGGTCTCCCAGGAATCGATCAAAGCGTAGACAGTTTGAGACATTACTCCCATGGAGAAAAGTGCGCATGGTAACTGTTGTATCCAATCCCGATGCAATTTCTGTGTCTCATCAACACTCTGAACATCCACAAACTACAGGAAGTCTCCAGATGTGCTTCGGAATCAACTACTGGTTTCCCAGGAATCGAACAAAGCGTAGACAGTTTGAGACATTACTCCCATGGAGAAAAGTAAGCATGGTGCCTATTGTATTCAATCTCGATGCAATTCCTGTGTTTCATCAACACTCAGAACATTAACAGATTACAGGAAGCCTCCAGATGTGCTTCGGAAACTGCTACTGGTCTCCCAGGAAATGATCAAAGCGTAGACTGTTTGAGACATGGAGAAAGGTCCGCATGGTGACTGTTGTATTCAATCGCGATGCAATTTCGGTGTTTCATCAACACCCTGAACATCCACAGATTACAGGAACTCTCCAGATGTGCTTCGGAAACAATTACTGGTTTCCCAATAAACGATCAAAGCGTAGACAGTTTGAGACATTACTCCCATGGAGAAAAGTCCGCATGGCGCCTATTGTATTCAATCTCGATGCAATTTCTGTGTTTCATCAACACTCAGAACATTAACAGATTACAGGAAGCCTCCAGATGTGCTTCGGTAACTGTTACTGGTCTCCCAGGAATCGATCAAAGCGTAGACTGTTTGAGACATTGAGAAAAGTGCGCATGGTAACTGTTGTATTCAATCCCGATGCAAGTTCTGTGTTTATCAACACTCTGAACGTCCACAGATTACAGAATGCCTCCAGATGTGCGTTGGAAACTACTACTGGTCTCCGAGGAATCGATCAAAGCGTAGGTAGTTTTAGTGCCTGTTGTATTCAATCCAGATGCAATTTCCGTGTTTTATCAACACTCTGAAGGTCCACAGATTACAGAATGCCTCCAGATGTACGTTGGAAACTACTACTGGTCTCCGAGGAATCGATCAAAGCGTAGATAGTTTGAGACATTACTCCCATGGAGACAAGTCCGCATGGTGCCTGTTGTATTCAATCCCGATGCAATATCTGTATTTCATCAACACTCTGAACGTCCACAGATTACAGAATTCCTCCAGATGTGCTTCGGAAACTTCTACTGGCTTCCCAGGAATCGTTCAAAGCGTAGACTGTTTGAGACATTACTCCCACGGAGAAAAGTCCGCATGGTGCCTGTTGTATTCAATCCCGATGCAATTACTATGTTTCATCAACACTCCGAACGTCCTCAGATTTTAGAATGCCTCCAGATGTGCTTCGGAAACTACTATTGGTCTCCCAGGAATCGATCAAAGCGTAGACAGTTTGAGACATTACTCCCATGGAGAAAAGTAAGCATGCTGCCTGTTGTATTCAATCCGGATGCAATTTCCGTGTTTTATCAACACTCTGAAGGTCCACAGATTACAGAATGCCTCCAGATGTGCGTTGGAAACTACTACTGGTCTCCCAGGAATCGATCAAAGCGTAAACAGTTTGAGACATGGAGAAAGGTCTGCATGATGACTGTTGTATACAATCCCGATGGAATTTCTGTGTTTCATCAACACTCTCAACGTCCACAGATTACAGAATGCATCCGGATGTGCTTCAGAAACTACTACTGGTTTCCTAGGAATCGATGAAAACGTACACAGTTTGAGACATTACTCCCTTGCGAGAAGTCCGCATGGTGCCTGTTGTATTAAATCTCGATGCAATTTCTGTGTTTCATCAACACTCTGAACGTCCACAGATTACAGAATGCCTCCAGATATGCTTCGGAAACTATTACTGGTCTCCGAAGAATCGATCAAAGCGTAGACAGTTTGAGACATTACTCCCATGGAGAAAAGTCCGCATGGTACCTGTTGTATTCAATCCCGATGCAATTTCTATTTTCACCAACACTCTGAACATCCAAAGATTACAGGAAATCTCCAGATGTGCTTCGGAAACAACTACTGGTTTCCCAGGAAACGATCAAAGGGTAGACAGTTTGAGACACTACTCCCATGGAGACAAGTCCGCATGGTGCGTATTGTATTCAATCTCAATGCAACTTCTGTGTTTCATCAACACTCAGAACATTAACAGATTACAGGAAGCCTCCAGATGTGCTTCGGAACCTACTACTGGTCTCCGAGGAATCGATCAAAGCGTAGACCATTTTAGACATGGAGAAAGGTCCGCATGGTGACTGTTGTATTCAATCCCGATGCAATTTCTGTGTTTCATCAACACTTTGAACGTCCACAGGTTACAGAATGGCTCCAGATGTGCTTCGGAAACTACTACTGGTATCCGAGGAATCGAACAAACCGTAGAGAGTTTGATACATGGAGAAAGGTCCGCATGGTGACTGTTGTATTCAATCCCTATGCAAGTTCTGTGTTTCATCAACACTCTGAACATCCACAGATTACAGGAACTCTCCAGATGTGCTTCGGAAACAATTACTGGTTTCCTAATTATCGATCAAAGCGTAGACAGTTTGAGACATTACTCCCATGGAGAAAAGTCCGCATGGAGCCTATTGTATTCAATCTCGATGCAATTTCTGTGTTTCATCAACACTCAGAACATTAACAGATTACAGGAAGCCTCCAGATGTGCTTCGGAAACTGTTACTGGTCTCCCAGGAATTGATCAAAGCGTAGACTGTTTGAGACATCCAGAAAGGACCGCATGGTGACTGTTGTATTCAATCCCGATGCAAGTTCTGTGTTTATCAACACTCTGAACGTCCACAGGTTACAGAATGCCACCAGATGTGCTTCGGGAACTGCTACTGGTTTCCCAGGAGTGGATAAGAGCGTAGACAGTTAGACACATTACTCCCATGGAGAAAAGTCCGCATGGTGCCTGTTGTATTCAATCCCGATGCAATTTCTGTGTTTCATCAACACTCTCAACGTCCACAGATTACAGAATGCATCCGGATGTGCTTCGGAAACTACTATTGGTTTCCCAGGAATCGATCAAAACGTACACAGTTTGAGACATTACTCCCTTGACAGAAGTCCGCATGGTGCCTGTTGTATTCAATCCCGATGCAATATCTGTATTTCATCAACACTCTGAACGTCCACAGATTACAGAATACCTCCAGATGTGCTTCGGAAACTTCTACTGGTTTCCCAGGAATCGTTCAAAGCGTAGACTGTTTGAGACATTACTCCCATAGAGAAAAGTCCGCATGGTAACTGTTGTATTCAATCTCGATGCAATTTCTGTGTTTCATCAACACTGAGGACATTAAAAGATTACAGGAAGCCTCCAAATGTGCTTAGGAAACTGCTACTGGTCTCCCAGGAATCGATCAAAGCGTTGACAGTTTGAGACATGGAGAAAGGTCTGCATGGTGACTGTTGTATTCACTCCCGATGGAATTTCTGTGTTTCATCAACACTCTCAAAGTCCACAGATTACAGAATGCATCCGGATGTGCTTCGGAAACTACTACTGGTTTCCTAGGAATCGATGAAAGCGTACACAGTTTGAGACATTACTCCCTTGAGAGAAGTCCGCATGGTGCCTGTTGTATTAAATCTCGATGCAATTTCTGTGTTTCATCAACACTCTGAACGTCCACAGATTACAGAATGCCTCCAGATATGCTTCGGAAACTATTACTGGTCTCCGAAGAATCGATCAAAGCGTAGACAGTTTGAGACATTACCCCCATGGAGAAAAGTCCGCATGGTACCTGTTGTATTCAATCCCGATGCAATTTCTGTGTTTCACCAACACTCTGAACATCCAAAGATTACAGGAAATCTCCAGATGTGCTTCGGAAACAACTACTGGTTTCCCAGGAAACGATCAAAGCGTAGACAGTTTGAGACATTACTTCCATGGAGAAAAGTCAGCATGGTGCCTGTTGCATTCAATCCGGATGCAGTTTTCGTGTTTCATCAACACTCTGAAGGTCCACAGATTACAGAATGCCTCCATATGTGGTTCGGAAACTACTACTGGTCTCCGAGGAATATATCAAAGAGTAGACAGTTTGAGACATTACCCCTATGGAGAAAAGTCCGCATGGTGCCTGTTGTATTCAATCCCGATGCAATTTCTGTTTTTCATCCTCACTCTGAACGTCCACAGATTACAGAATACCTCCACATGTGCTTCGGAAACTACTACTGGTCTCTTAGGTGTCGATAAAATCGTAGACAGTTTGAGACATTACTCCCGTGGAGAAAAGTACGCATGGTGCCTGTTGTATTCAATCCCGATGCAATTTCTCTGTTTCATCAAAACTCTCAACGTCCACAGATTACAGAATGCATCCGGATGTGCTTCGGAAACTACTACTGGTTTCCCAGGAATCGATCAAAACTTACACAATTTGAGACATTACTCCCTTGAGAGAAGTCCGCATGGTGCCTGTTGTAATAAATCTCGATGCGATTTCTGTGTTTTATCAACACTCTAAAGGTGCACAGACTACAGAATGTCTCCAGATGTGCTTCGAAACTACTATTTGCCTCGAATGAATCGATCAAAGCCTAGACAGTTTGAGACATTACTTCCATGGAGAAAAGTCCGCATGGTGCCTGTTGAATTAAATCTCGATGCAATTTCTGTATTTGTTCAATACTCTGACCGTCCACAGATTACAGAATGCCTCCAGATATGCTTCGGAAGCTACTACTGGTCTCCCAGGAATCGATCAAATCGTAGAAAATTTGAGACATTATTCCCATGGAGAAAACTTCGCATGGTGCCTGTTGTATTCAATCCCGATACAATTTCTGTGTTTCATCAACACTCTGAACGTCCACAGATTACAGAATGCCTCCAGATGTGTTCGGAAACTACTACTGGTCTCCCAGGACTCGATCAAAGCGTAGAAACTTTGAGACATTACACCCATGAGGAAAAGTCATCATGGTGCCTGTTGTATTCAATCCCGATGCAATTTCTGTGTTTCATCAACACTCTGAACGTCCACAGATTACAGAATGCCTCCAGATGTGTTCGAAAACTGCTACTGGTCTCCCAGGAATCGATCAAAGCGTTGACTGATTGTGACATCACTCCCATGGAGAAACGTTTGCATGGAGCCTGTTGTATTCAATCCCGATGCAATTTCTGAGTTTCATCAACACGCTGAACGTCCACAGATTACAGAGTGCCTCCAGATGTGCTTCTGAAACTACCACTGATCTCCCAGTAATCGATCAAAGCGTAGAAAATTTGAGACATTAATCCCATGGAGAAAAGTCCGCATGGTGCCTGTTGTATTCAATCCAAATGCAATATCTGTGTTTTATCAACACCCTGAACGTCCATAGATTACAGAATGCCACCAGATGTGCTTCGGAAACTACTACTGGTTTTCCAGGAACCGATAAAAGCGTACACAATTTGAGACATTACTCCCGTGAGAGAAGTCCGCATGGTGCCTCTTGTATTAAATACCGATGCAATTTCTATGTTTCATCAACACTCTGAACGTTCACAGATTTTAGAATGCCTCCAGATGAGCTTCGGAAGCTACTATTGGTCTCCCAGGAGTCGATCAAAGCGTAGACAGTTTGACACATTACTCCCATGGAGTAAAGTACGCATGGTACCTGTTGAATTCAATCCCGATGCAATTTTTGTTTTTCATCAACACTCTGAACATCCACAGATTACAGGAAATCTCCAGATGTGCTTCGGAAACAACTACTGGTTTCCCAGGAATCGATCAAAGCGTAGACAGTTTGAGACATTACTCCCATGGAGAAAAGTCCGCATGGTTCCTATTGTATTCAATCTCAATGCAATTTCTGTGTTTCATCAACACTCAGAACATTAACAGATTACAGGAAGCCTCCAGATGTGCTTCGGAAACTGTTACTGGTCTCCCAGGAATCGATCAAAGCGTAGACTGTTTGAGACATGGAGAAAGGACCGCATGGTGACTGTTGTATTCAATCCCGATGCAAGTTCTGTGTTTATCAACACTCTGAACGTCGACAGGTTACAGAATGCCACCAGATGTGCTTCGGGAACTGCTACTGGTTTCCCAGGAGTGGATAAGAGCGTAGACAGTTTGACACATTACTCCCATGGAGAAAAGTCCGCATGGTGCCTGTTGTATTCAATCCCGATGCAATTTCTGTGTTTCATCAACACTCTCAACGTCCACAGATTACAGATAGCATCCGGATGTGCTTCGGAAACTACTACTGGTCTCCCAGGAGTCGATAGAATCGTATACAGTTTGAGACATTACTCCCGTGGAGAAAAGACCGCATGGTGCCTGTTGTATTCAATCCTGATGCAATTTCTCTGTTTCATCAACACTCTCAACGTCCACAAATTATAGAATGCATCCGGATGTGCTTCGGAAACTACAACTGGTTTACCAGGAATCGATCAAAACGTACACAGTTTGAGACATTACTCCTTTGAGAGAGGTCCGCATGGTGCCTGTTGTATTAAATCTCGATGCAATTTCTCTGTTTCATCAACACTCTGAACATCCACAGATTACAGAATGCCCCCAGATATTCTTTGGAAAGTATTACTGGTCTCCGAAGAATCGATCAAAGCGTAGACAGTTTGAGACATTACTTCCATGGAGAAAAGTCAGAATGGTGCCTGTTGTATTCAATCCGGATGCAGTTTCCGTGTTTCATCAACACTCTGAAGGTCCACAGATTACAGAATGCCTCCAGATGTGGTTCGGAAACTACTACTGGTCTCCGAGGAGTCGATCAAAGCGTAGACAGTTTGAGACATTACTCCCATGGAGAAAAGTCCGCATGGTGTCTGTAGTATTCAATACCGATGCAATTTCTGTGTTTTATCAACACTCTAAAGGTCTCCAGTTGTGCTTCGAAACTACTATTGGTCTCGAATGAATCGATCAAAGCCTAGACAGTTTGAGACATTACTCCCATGGAGAAAAGTCCGCATGATGCCTGTTGTATTCAATCCCGATGCAATTTCTGTCCTTCATCAACACTCTGAACGATCACAGATTACAAAATGCATCCGGATGTGCTACGGAAACTGCTATTGGTTTCCCAGGAAACGATCTAAGCGTACACAGTTTGGGACATTACTACCTGGGGAGAAGTCCATACGGTGCCTGTTGTATTAATTCCCCATGCAATTTCTGTGTTTCATCAACACTCTGAACGTCCACAGATTACAGAATGCCTCCAGATGTGTTCGGAAACTACTAATGGTCTCCCAGGACTCGATCAAAGCGTAGAAACTTTGAGACATTACACCCATGAGGAAAAGTCCTCATGGTGCCTGTTGTATTCAATCCCGATGCAATTTCTGTGTTTCATCAACACTCTGAACGTCCACAGATTACAGAATGCCTCCATATGTGTTCGGAAACTGCTACTGGTCCCCCAGGAATCGATCAAAGCGTTGACTGATTGTGACATCACTCCCATGGAGAAACGTTTGCATGGAGCCTGTTGTATTCAATCCCGATGCAATTTCTGAGTTTCATCAACACGCTGAACGTCCACAGATTACAGAGTGCCTCCAGATGTGCTTCTGAAACTACCACTGATCTCCCAGTAATCGATCAAAGCGTAGATAATTTGAGACATTAATCCCATGGAGAAAAGTCCGCATGGTGCCTGTTGTATTCAATCCAAATGCAATTTCTGTGTTTTATCAACACCCTGAACGTCCATAGATTACAGAATGCCACCCGATGTGCTTCGGAAACTACTACTGGTTTTCCAGGAACCGATAAAAGCGTACACAATTTGAGACATTACTCCCTTGAGAGAAGTCCGCATGGTGCCTCTTGTATTAAATACCGATGCAATTTCTATGTTTCATCAACACTCTGAACGTCCACAGATTTTAGAATGCCTCCAGACGAGCTTCGAAAGCTACTATTGGTCTCCCAGGAGTCGATCAAAGCGTAGACAGTTTGAGACATTACTCCCATGGAGTAAAGTCCGCATGGTACCTGTTGTATTCAATCCCGATGCAATTTTTGTGTTTCATCAACACTCTGAACATCCACAGATTAGAGGAAATCTCCAGATGTGCTTCGGAAACAACTACTGGTTTCCCAGGAATCGATCAAAGCGTAGACAGTTTGAGACATTACTCCCATGGAGAAAGGTCCGCATGGTTCCTATTGTATTCAATCTCAATGCAATTTCTGTGTTTCATCAACACTCAGAACATTAACAGATTACAGGAAGCCTCCAGATGTGCTTCGGAAACTGCTTCTGGTCTCCCAGGAATCGATCAAAGCGTAGACAGATTGTGACATCACTCTCATGGAGAAACGTATGCATGGTGCCTCTTGTATTCAATCCCGATGCAATTTCTGAGTTTCATCAACACGCTGAACGTCCACAGATTACAGAGTGCATAAAGATGTGTTCGGAAACTACCACTGATCTCCTAGGAATCGCTCAAAGCGTAGAAAATTTGAGACATTACTCCCATGGAGAAAAGTCCGCATGGTACCTGTTGTATTCAATCCCAAAGTAATTTCTGTGTTTCATCAACACCCTGAACATCCAAACATTACAGGAAGCCTCCAGATGTGCTTCGGAAACTGTTACTGGTCTCCCAGGAATCGATCAAAGCGTAGACTGTTTGAGACATGGAGAAAGGACCGCATGGTGACTGTTGTATTCAATCCCGATGCAAGTTCTGTGTTTATCAACACTCTGAACGTCCACAGGTTACAGAATGCCACCAGATGTGCTTCGGGAACTGCTACTGGTTTCCCAGGAGTGGATAAGAGCGTAGACAGTTTGACACATTACTCCCATGGAGAAAAGTCCGCATGGTGCCTGTTGTATTCAATCCCGATGCAATTTCTGTGTTTCATCAACACTCTCAACGTCCACAGATTACAGAATGCATCCGGATGTGCTTCGGAAACTACTACTGGTCTCCCAGGAGTCGATAGAATCGTATACAGTTTGTGACATTACTCCCGTGGAGAAAAGTCCGCATGGTGCCTGTTGTATTCAATCCCGATGCAATTTCTCTGTTTCATCAACACTCTCAACGTCCACAAATTATAGAATGCATCCGGATGTGCTTCGGAAACTACAACTGGTTTACCAAGAATCGATCAAAACGTACACAGTTTGAGACATTACTCCTTTGAGAGAGGTCCGCATGGTGCCTGTTGTATTAAATCTCGATGCAATTTCTGTGTTTTGTCAACACTCTGAACGTCCACAGATTACAGAATGCCTCCAGATATTCTTTGGAAAGTATTACTGGTCTCCGAAGAATCGATGAAAGACTAGACAGTTTGAGACATTACTTCCATGGAGAAAAGTCAGCATGGTGCCTGTTGTATTCAATCCGGATGCAGTTTCCGTGTTTCATCAACACTCTGAAGGTCCACAGATTACAGAACGCCTCCAGATGTGCTTCGGAAACTTCTACTGGTCTCCGAGGAGTCGATCAAAGCGTAGACAGTTTGAGATATTACTCCCATGGAGAAAAGTCCGCATGGTGTCTGTAGTATTCAATACCGATGCAATTTCTGTGTTTTATCAACACTCTAAAGGTCTCCAGTTGTGCTTCGAAACTACTATTGGTCTCGAATGAATCGATCAAAGCCTAGACAGTTTGAGACATTACTCCCATGGAGAAAAGTCCGCATGGTGCCTGTTGTATTCAATCCCGATGCAATTTCTGTCCTTCATCAACACTCTGAACGATCACTGATTACAAAATGCATTCGGATGTGCTACGGAAACTGCTATTGGTTTCCCAGGAAACGATCTAAGCGTACACAGTTTGGGACATTACTACCTGGGGAGAAGTCCATACGGTGCCTGTTGTATTAATTCCCCATGCAATTTCTGTGTTTCATCAACACTCTGAACGTCCACAGATTACAGAATGCCTCCAGATGTGTTCGGAAACTACTACTGGTCTCCCAGGAATCGATCAATGCGAAGACAGATTGTGACATCACTCTCATGGAGAAACGTTTGCATGGTGCCTCTTGTATTCAATCCCGATGCAATTTTTGTGTTTCATCAACACTCTGAACATTTACAGATTACAGGAACTCTCCAGATGTGCTTCGGAAACAATTACTGGTTTCCCAATAATCGATCGAACCGCAGACAGTTTGAGACATTACTCCCATGGAGAAAAGTCCGCATGGCGCCTATTGTATTCAATCTCGATGCAATTTCTGTGTTTCATCAACACTCAGAACACTAACAGATTACAGGAAGCCTCCACATGTGCTTCGGAAACTGTTACTGGTCTCGCAGGAATCGATCAAAGCGTATACAGTTTGAGACATGGAGAAAGGTCCGCATGGTGACTGTTGTATTCAATCCCGATTCAATTTCTGTGTTTCATCAACACTCGCAACGTCCACAGATTACAGAATGCATACGGATGTGCTTCGGAAACTACTACTGGTGTCCCAGGAATCGATCAAAACGTACACAGTTTGAGACATTACTCCCTTGACAGAAGTCCGCATGGTGCCTCTTGTATTCAATCCCGATGCAAGTTCTGTGTTTATCAAAACTCTGAACGTCCACAGGTTACAGAATGCCACCAGATGTGCTTCGGAAACTACTACTGGTGTCCCAGGAGTCGATAAAAGCGTAGACAGTTTGAGACATTACTCACATGGAGAAAAGTCCGCATGGTGCCTGTTGTATTAAATCTCGATGCAATTTCTGTGTTTCATCAACACTCTGACCGTCCACAGATTACAGAATGCCTCCAGATGTGCTTCGGAAACTACTACAGGTCTCCCAGGAATCGGTCAAATCGTAGAAAATTTGAGTCAATACTCCCATGGAGAAAACTTAGCATGGTGCCTGTTGTATTAAATCCCGATACAATTTCTGTGTTTCATCAACACTCTGAACGTCCACAGTTTATAGAATGCCTCCAGATATGCTTCGGAAACTATTACTGGTCTCCGAAGAATCGATCAAAGCGTAGACAGTTTGAGACATTACTCCCATGGAGAAAAGTAAGCATGGTGCCTGTTGTATTCAATCCGGATGCAATTTCCGTGTTTTATCAACACTCTGAAGGTCCACAGATTACAGAGTGCCTGCAGATGTGCGTTGGAAACTACTACTGGTCTCCGAGGAATCGATCAAAGCGTAGATAGTTTGAGACATTACTCCCATGGAGAGAAGTCCGCATGGTGCCTGTTGTATTCAATCCCAATGCAATATCTGTATTTCATCAACACTCTGAACGTCCACAGATTACAGAATACCTCCAGATGTGCTTCGGAAACTACTACTGGTTTCCCAGGAATCGATCAAAGCGTAGACTGTTTGAGACATTACTCCCACGGAGAAAAGTCCGCATGGTGCCTGTTGTATTCAATCCCGATGCAATTACTATGTTTCATCAACACTCTGAACGTCCTCAGATTTTAGAATGCCTCCAGATGTGCTTCGGAAAATACTATTGGTCTCCCAGGAATCGATCAAAGCGTAGACAGTTTGAGACATTACTCTCATGTAGAAAAGTGCGCATGGTACTTGTTGTATTCAATCCCGAAGCAATTTCTGTGTTTCATCAACACTCTGAAAATCCGAAGATTACAGGAATCCTCCAAATGTGCTTAGGAAACTGCTCCTGGTCTCCAATTAATCCGATCAAAGCGTAGACAGTTTGAGACATGGAGAAAGGTCCGCATGGTGACTTTTGTATTCAATCGCGATGCAATTTCTGTGTTTCATCAACACTCTGAATATCCACAGGTTACAGAATGCCTCCAGATGTGTTCGGAAACTACTACTGGTCTCCCAGGACTCGATCAAAGCGTAGAAACTTTGAGACATTACTCCCATGAGGAAAAGTCCTCATGGTGCCTGTTGTATTCAATCCCGATGCAATTTCTGTGTTTCATCAACACTCTGAACGTCCACAGATTACAGAATGCCTCCAGATGTGTTCGGAAACTGCTACTGGTCTCCCAGGAATCGATCAAAGCGTAGACAGATTGTGACGTCACTCTCATGGAGAAACGTATGCATGGTGCCTCTTGTATTCAATCCCGATGCAATTTCTGAGTTTCATCAACACGCTGAACGTCCACAGATTACAGAGTGCATAAAGATGTGTTCGGAAACTACCACTGATCTCCTAGGAATCGATCAAAGCGTAGAAAATTTGAGACATTACTCCCATGGAGAAAAGTCCGCATGGTACCTGTTGTATTCAATCCCAAAGTAATTTCTGTGTTTCATCAACACCCTGAACATCCAAACATTACAGGAAATCTCCAGATGTGCTTCGGAAACAACTACTGGTTTCCCAGGAATCGATCGAAGCGTTGACAGTTTGAGACGTTACTCCCATGGAGAAAAGTCCGCATGGTGCTGTTGTATTCAATCTCAATGCAATTTCTGTGTTTCATCAACACTCAGAACATTAACAGATTACAGGAAGCCTCCAGATGTGCTTCGAAAACTGCTTCTGGTCTCCGAGGAATCGATCAAAGCGTACACAAATTGAGACATTACTCCCGTGGAGAGAAGTCCGCATTTTGACTGTTGTATTCAATCACGATGCAAATTCTGTGTTTCATCAACACTCTGAACGTCCACAGATTACAGAATGCCTCCAGATGTGTTCGGAAACTACTATTGGTTTCCCAGGAAACGATCTAAGCGTACACAGTGTGGGACATTACTCCCTAGGGAGAAGTCCAAATTTGGCCTGTTGTATTAAATCCCGATGTAATTTCTAAGTTACATCAACACTCTGAACGTCCACAGATTACATAATGCCTCCAGATGTGTTCGGAAACTGCTACTGGTCTCCCAGGACTCGATCAAAGCGTAGACAGATTGTGACATCACTCCCATGGAGAAACGTTTGCATGGTGCCTGTTGCATTCAATCCCGATGCAATTTCTGAGTTTCATCAACACGCTGAACGTCCACAGATCACGGAATGTCTCCAGACTACAAGAAGCCTCCAGATGTGCTTCGGAAACAGCAACTGGTCTCCCAGGAATCGATCAAAGCGTAGACAGTTTGAGACATGGAAAAATGTCCGCATGGTGACTGTTGTATTCAATCCCGATGCAATTTCTGTGTTTCATCAACATTCTGAACTTCCACAGGTTACAGAGTGCCTCCAGATGTGCTTTGGAAACCACTACTGGTCTCCAAGGAATCGATCAAAGCGTAGACAGTTTGTGACAAGGAGAAAGGTCCGCATGGTGACTGTTGTATTCAATCCCGATGCAATTTCTGTGTTTCATTAACACTCAGAACGTCCACAGGTAACAGAATGCCTCCAGATGTCCTTCGGAAACTACTACTGGTCTCCGAGGAATCGATCAAAGCGTAGACAGTTTGAGACATGGAGAAAGGTTCGCATGGTGACTGTTGTATTCAATCCCGATGCAATTTCTCTGTTTCATCCTCACTCTGAACGTCTACAGATTACAGAATGCCTCCACATGTGCTTCAGAAACTACTACTGGTCTCCCAGGAGTCGATCAAAACGTACACAGTTTGAGACGTTACTCTCTTGAGAAAAGTCAGCATGGTGCCTGTTGTATTAAATCCCGATGCAATTTCTGTGCTTTTTCAACACACTGAACGTCCACAGTTTACAGAATGCCTCCAGATGTGCTTTGGAAACTACTATTGGTCTCCCATCAATCGATCAAAGCGTAGACAGTTTGACACATTACTCCCATGGAGAAAAGTCCGCATGGTGCCTGTTGTAGTAAATCCCGATACAATTTCTGTGTTTCATCCTCACTCTGAACGTCCACAGACTACAGAATGCCTCCCCATGTGCTTCGGAAAGCACTACTGGTCTCCCAGGTATCGATAAAAGTGTAGAGAGTTTGAGACATTACTCCTATGGAGGAAAGTCCGCATGGTGAATGTTGTATTCAATCCCGATGCGATTTCTGTGTTTCATCAACACTCTGAACGTCCACCGATTATAGAATGCCTCTTGATGTACTTTGGAAACTACTAATGGTCTCCCAGGATTCGACCAAACTGTAGACAGTTTGAGACATTACTCCCATGGAGAAAATTCCGCATGGTGGCAGTTGTATTTAATCCCGATACAATTTCTATGTTTCATCAACACTCTGAACGTCCACAGATTACAGAATACCTCCAGATATGCTTCGAAATCTATTACTGGTCTCCGATGAATCGATCAATGCGTAGACAGATTGAGACATGGAGAAAGGCCCGCATGGTGACTGTTGTATTCAGTCCCGATGCAATTTGTGTGTTTCATCCTTACTCTGAACGTCCACAGATTACAGAATGCCTCCAGATGTGTTCGGAAACTGCTACTGGTCTCCCAGGAATCGATCAAATCGTTGACTGATTGTGACATCACTCCCATGGAGAAACGTTTGCATGGAGCCTGTTGTATTCAATCCCGATGCAATTTCTGAGTTTCATCAACACGCTGAACGTCCACAGATTACAGAGTGCCTCCAGATGTGCTTCTGAAACTACCACTGATCTCCCAGTAATCGATCAAAGCGTAGAAAATTTGAGACATTACTCCCATGGAGAAAAGTCCGCATGGTTCCTATTGTATTCAATCCCAATGCAATTTCTGTGTTTCATCAACACTCAGAACATTAACAGATTACAGGAAGCCTCCAGATGTGCTTCGGAAACTGCTTCTGGCCCCCCAGGAATCGATCAAAGCGTACACAAATTGAGACATTACTTCAGTGGAGAGAAGTCCGCATGGTGACTGTTGTATTCAATCCCGATGCAAATTCTGTGTTTCATCAACACTCTGAACGTCCACAAGTTACAGACTGCTTCCAGATGTACTTCGGAAGCTATTACTGGTCTCCGAGGAATCGATCAAAGTGTAGACAGTTTGAGACATGGAGAAAGGTCTGCATGGTGACGGTTGTATTCAATCCCGATGCAAGTTCTGTGTTTCATCAATACTCTGAACGTCCACAGATTACAGAATGCCACCAGATGTGTTCGGAAACTACTACTGGTCTCCGAGGACTCGATCAAAGCGTAGACAGATTGTGACGTCACTCTCATGGAGAAACGTATGCATGGTGCCTCTTGTATTCAATCCCGATGCAATTTCTGAGTTTCATCAACACGCTGAACGTCCACAGATTACAGAGTGCATAAAGATGTGTTCGGAAACTACCACTGATCTCCTAGGAATCGATCAAAGCGTAGAAAATTTGAGACATTACTCCCATGGAGAAAAGTCCGCATGGTACCTGTTGTATTCAATCCCAAAGTAATTTCTGTGTTTCATCAACACCCTGAACATCCAAACATTACAGGAAATCTCCAGATGTGCTTCGGAAACAACTACTGGTTTCCCAGGAATCGATCGAAGCGTTGACAGTTTGAGACGTTACTCCCATGGAGAAAAGTCCGCATGGTGCTGTTGTATTCAATCTCAATGCAATTTCTGTGTTTCATCAACACTCAGAACATTAACAGATTACAGGAAGCCTCCAGATGTGCTTCGAAAACTGCTTCTGGTCTCCGAGGAATCGATCAAAGCGTACACAAATTGAGACATTACTCCCGTGGAGAGAAGTCCGCATTTTGACTGTTGTATTCAATCCCGATGCAAATTCTGTGTTTCATCAACACTCTGAACGTCCACAGATTACAGAATGCCTCCAGATGTGTTCGGAAACTACTATTGGTTTCCCAGGAAACGATCTAAGCGTACACAGTGTGGGACATTACTCCCTAGGGAGAAGTCCAAATTTGGCCTGTTGTATTAAATCCCGATGCAATTTCTAAGTTACATCAACACTCTGAACGTCCACAGATTACATAATGCCTCCAGATGTGTTCGGAAACTGCTACTGGTCTGCCAGGACTCGATCAAAGCGTAGACAGATTGTGACATCACTCCCATGGAGAAACGTTTGCATGGTGCCTGTTGCATTCAATCCCGATGCAATTTCTGAGTTTCATCAACACGCTGAACGTCCACAGATCACGGAATGTCTCCAGACTACAAGAAGCCTCCAGATGTGCTTCGGAAACAGCAACTGGTCTCCCAGGAATCGATCAAAGCGTAGACAGTTTGAGACATGGAAAAATGTCCGCATGGTGACTGTTGTATTCAATCCCGATGCAATTTCTGTGTTTCATCAACATTCTGAACTTCCACAGGTTACAGAGTGCCTCCAGATGTCCTTCGGAAACTACTACTGGTCTCCGAGGAATCGATCAAAGCGTAGACAGTTTGAGACATGGAGAAAGGTTCGCATGGTGACTGTTGTATTCAATCCCGATGCAATTTCTCTGTTTCATCCTCACTCTGAACGTCTACAGATTACACAATGCCTCCACATGTGCTTCGGAAACTACTACTGGTCTCCCAGGAGTCGATCAAAACGTACACAGTTTGAGACGTTACTCTCTTGAGAAAAGTCAGCATGGTGCCTGTTGTATTAAATCCCGATGCAATTTCTGTGCTTTTTCAACACACTGAACGTCCACAGTTTACAGAATGCCTCCAGATGTGCTTTGGAAACTACTATTGGTCTCCCATCAATCGATCAAAGCGTAGACAGTTTGACACATTACTCCCATGGAGAAAAGTCCGCATGGTGCCTGTTGTAGTAAATCCCGATACAATTTCTGTGTTTCATCCTCACTCTGAACGTCCACAGACTACAGAATGCCTCCCCATGTGCTTCGGAAAGCACTACTGGTCTCCCAGGTATCGATAAAAGTGTAGAGAGTTTGAGACATTACTCCTATGGAGGAAAGTCCGCATGGTGAATGTTGTATTCAATCCCGATGCGATTTCTGTGTTTCATCAACACTCTGAACGTCCACCGATTATAGAATGCCTCCTGATGTACTTTGGAAACTACTAATGGTCTCCCAGGATTCGACCAAACTCTAGACAGTTTGAGACATTACTCCCATGGAGAAAATTCCGCATGGTGGCAGTTGTATTTAATCCCGATACAATTTCTATGTTTCATCAACACTCTGAACGTCCACAGATTACAGAATACCTCCAGATATGCTTCGAAATCTATTACTGGTCTCCGATGAATCGATCAATGCGTAGACAGATTGAGACATGGAGAAAGGCCCGCATGGTGACTGTTGTATTCAGTCCCGATGCAATTTGTGTGTTTCATCCTTACTCTGAACGTCCACAGATTACAGAATGCGTCCACATGTGCTTCGGAAACTACTACTGGTCTCCCAGGAGTCGATAAAAGCGTAGACAGTTTGAGACATTACTCCCATGGAGAAAAGTCCGCATGGTGCCTGTTGTATTAAATCCCGATCCAATTTCTGTGCTTTATCAACACACTGAAAGCCCACAGTTTACAGAATGCCTCCAGATGTGCTTTGGAAACTACTATTGGTCTCCCGTCAATCGATAAAGGCGTAGACAGTTTAAGACATTACTCCCATGAAGAAAAGTCCGCATGGTGCCTGTTGTATTCAATCCCGTTGCAATATCTCTGTTTAATCAACGTGCACAGATTACAGAATGCTTCCGGGTGAGCTTCGTAAAATACTACTGGTTTCCCAGGAGTCGATAAAAACGTACACAGTTTGAGACATAACTCCCTTGAGAGAAGTCCGCATGGTGCCTGTTGTATTAAATCTCGATACAATTTCTGTGTTTCATCAACACACTGAACGTCCACAGCTTACAGAATGCCTACAGATGTGCTTCGGAAACTACTACTGGTCTCCGAGGAATCGATCAAAGCGTAGACAGTTTGAGACATTACTCCCAAGGAGAAAAGTCTGTATGGTGCATGTTGTATTCAATCCCGATGCAATTTCTGAGATTCATTAACACTCTGAACGTTCACAGATTACAGAATGCCTCCAGACGTGCTTCGGAAACTACCACTGGTCTCCTAGGAATCGATCAAAACGTAGAAAATTTGAGACATTACTCCCATGGAGAAAACTCCGCATGGTGCCTGTTGTATTCAATCCCGATACAATTTCTATGTTTCATCAACACTCTGAACGTCCACAGATTACAGAATGCCTCCAGATATGCTTCGAAAACTATTACTGGTCTCTGAGGAATCGATCAAATCGTAGACAGTTGGAGACATTACTCCCATGGAGAAAAGTCCGCATGGTGCATGTTGTATTCAATCCTAATGCAACTTCTGTGCTTCTTCAACACTCTAAAAGTCCACAGATTCCAGAATGCATCCAAATGTGCTTCGGAAACTAGTGGTCGTCTCCCAGGAATTCATCAAAGCGTAGTCAGTTTGAGACATTACTCCCATAAAGAAAAATCCGCATGGTGCCTGTTGTATTCAATCCCGCTGCAATTTCTATGTTTCATCAACACTCTGAACGTCCACAGAGTAAAGAATGCCTCCAGATGTGATTCGGAAACTACTACTGGTCTCCTAGGAATCGATCAAAGCGTAGAAAATTTCAGACATTACTCCCATGGAGAAAAGTCTGCATGGTAACTGTTGTATTCAATCCAGATTCATTTTCTGTGTTTCATCAACACCCGGAATGTCCACAGATTATAGAATATCACAAGATGTGCTCCGGAAGCTACTACTGTTCTCCAGGAACCGATCAAAGACTAAACAGTTTAAGACATTACTACCGTGGATAAAAATCCGCATGTTGCCTGTTATATTCAATCACGATTCATTTTCTGTGTTTCATTAACACCCTGAACGTCCACAGATTACAGAATGCCACCAGATGTCCTTCGGAAACTACTACTGGTCTCCCAGGAATCGATTAAAACGTAGACACTTTGAGACATTACTCCAATGGAGAAAAGTCCGCATGGTACATGTTGTATACAATCCCGATGCAATTTCTGTGTTTCATCAACACTCTGAACACCCACAGATTACAGGAAGTCTCCAGATGTGCTTCGGAAACAACTACTGGTTTCCCAGGAATCGATCAAAGCGTACATACTTTGAGACCCTACTCCCGTGGAGAAATGTCCGCATATTTCCTCTTGTATTCAATCCCGATGGAATTTCGAAGTTTCATCAACAGTCTGAACGTCCACAGATTACAGAATGTCTCCAGATGTGCTTCGGAAACTACTGAGTGTCTCCCAGGAATCGATCAAAAACGAAGACAGTTTGAGACAATACTCCCATGGAGAAAAGTAAGCATGGTGTCTGTTGTATACAATCTCGATGCTATTTCTGTGTTTCATCAACACTCAGAACATTAACAGATTAGAGGAAGCCTCCAGATGTGATTCGGAAACCGCTACTGGTCTCCCAGGATTCGATCAAAGCGTAGACAGTCTCCAGACATTACTCCCACGGAGAAAGGTCAACATGGTGCCTGTTGCATTCAATCCCGATGCAATTTCTGTGTTTCATCAACACTCTGAAGGTCCACAGATTACAGAATGCCTACAGATGTGCTTCGGAAACTCCTGAGTGTCTCCCAGGAATCGATCAAAAACGAAGACAGTTTGAGACAATACTCACATGGAGAAAAGTAAGCATGGTGTCTGCTGTACTCAATCTCGATGCAATTTCTGTGTTTCATAAACACTCAGAACATTAACAGATTACAGGAAGCCTCCAGATGTGATTCGGAAACTACTACTGGTCTCCCAGGATTCAATCAAAGCTTAGACAGTTTGAGACATTACTCCCATGGAAAAACGTCCGCATGGTTCCTGTTGTATTCAATCCCGATGCAATTTCTGTGTTACATCAACACTCTGAACGTCCACAGATTACAGAATGTCTTTAGAAGAGCTCGGGAAACAACTACTAGTCTCCCAGGAATCGATCAAACCGTAGACAGTTAGAGACACTACTCCCATGGTAAGAAGCCCGCATGGTGCCTGTTGTATTGAATCCCGATGCAATATCTGTGTTTCATCAACACTCTGAAGGTAAACAGATTACAGGATGCCTATTGATGTGCTTCGGTAACTACTACTGTACTCACAGGAAAAGATAAAAAACGTAGAAAATTTGAGACATTACTGTCATGGAGATAAGTCCGCATGGTTCCTCTTGTATTCAATCCCGATCGAATTTTTGCGTTTCATCAACACTCTGAAGGTCCACAGATTACCGAATGCCTAAAGATGTGCGTCGGAAACTACTACTGATCTCCCAGGAATCGATCAAAGCTTAGACAGTTTGAGACATTACTCCCATGGAGAGAAGTCCGCATTGTGCCTGGTGTATTCAATCCTGATGGAATTTTTGCGTTTCATCAACACTCTGAACGTCCACAGATTACAGAATGCCTATAGATGTGCTTCGGAAACTACTACTTGTCTCCCAGGTATCGATCAAATCGTAGAAAATGTGAGACGTTACTCCCATGGAGAAAACTCCGATTGGTGACTCTTGTATTCAATCACAATGCAAATTCTGTGTGTCATCAACACTCTGAAGGACCACAAATTACAGAATGCCTCCAGATGTCGTTCGGAAACTACTACTGGTCTCCCAGGAATCGATCAAAGCGTAGAATGTGTGAGACATTACTCCCATGGAGAGAAGTCCGCATGGTGCCTGTTGGATGCAATCCCGATGCAATTTCTGTGTTTAATCAACACTCTCAAGGTCCACAGATTACAGAATGCCTCCAGATGTGCTTCAAAAACTACTACTGGTCTCCGAGGAATCGATCAAATCGTAGACAGTTTGCGACATTACTCCCATGGAGAAAAGTCCGCATGGTTCATGTTGTATTCAATCCCGATGCAACTTCTGTGCTTCTTGAACACTCTGAAAGTCCACAGATTCCAGAATGCCTCCAGATGTGATTCGGAAACTACTACTGGTCTCCGAGGAATCGATCAAAGCGTAGACAGTTTGAGACATTACTCCGATGGGGAAAAGTCCTCATGGTGCCTCTTGTATTCAATCCCGATGCAATTTCTGGGTCTCATCAACACTCTGAAGGACCATAGATTACAGAATGCCTACAAATGTGCTTCGGAAACCACTACTGGTCTCCCAGTAATCGATCAAGTCGTAGACAGTTTGAAACATTACTCCCATGGAAAAAAGTCCGTTGGTGCCTGTTGTATTCAATCCCGACGCAATTTCTGTGTTTCATCAACACTCTGAACGTCCACAGATTACAGAATGTCTTTAGATGTGCTTTGGATACAACTACTAGTCTCCCAGGAATCGATCAAACCGTAGACAGTTTGAGACATTACTCCCATGGAAAGAAGCCCGCATGGTGCCTGTTGTATTCAATCCCTATGCAATATCTGTGTTTCATCAACACTCTGAAGGTAAATAGATTACAGAATGCCTATTGGTGTGCTTCGGTAACGACTACTGTTCTCCCAGGAAAAGATAAAAAACGTAGAAAATTTGAGACATTACTCTTATGGAGAGAAGTCCGCATGGTTCCTGTGGTATTCAATCCCGATGCAATTTCTGTGTTTCATCAACACTCTGAACGTCCACAGATTACAGAATGCCTCCAGACGTGCTTCGGAATCTACTACTGGTGTCCCAGGAATCGATCAAAGCGTAAACAGTTTGTAACGTTACTCCCTTGGAGATAGGTCCACATGGTGCCTGTTGTATACAATCCCGATACAGTTTCTGTGTTTCATCAAAACTCTGATCGTCCACAGATTACAGAATTATTGCGGATGTGCTTCAGAAACAACTACTGATCTCACAGGAATCGATCAAAGCGTAGATAGTTTTGTACATTACTCCCATGGAGAAAAGTCCGCCTGGTGCCTGTTGTATTCAATCCCGATGCAATTTCTGTGTTTCATCATCACTCTGAAGGACCACAGATTACAGGAAGCCTCCAGATGTGATCCGGAAACTACTACTGGTCTCCCAGGAATCGATCAAAGCGTAGACAGTTTGAGACATTACTCCCGTGGAAAGAAGCCCGCATGGTGCCTATTGTATTCAATCCCGAAGCAATATATGTGTTTCATCAACACTCTGAAGGTAAACAGATTACAGAATAATCACCTTGGTATTGAAGCTCTTTTTTTCCGTGTTTGCTTTAACAATATATATGTTTTTGGATAGGGTCCGCCTCTAGCAAAACACAGTTTTGTTTTTTAACCCAGACGAGTTTCACTGCAGTTGCAGCATCCTCAGTGGTCTTTTATTTTCCATCTGTTAAAGATAAAGAACGTTCTTTGTTTTTTTGTATACATGCAGCTATTAGTTTAAAAAAAATATAATTATAGATATTTTAAAAAACACATAAATTATGAAAATCCAACAATTTTACCACATGGTGTGGTTTTTCTGACGTCTTGTGTTTCTACAATGACCGACAGTTTGTCATCTGCAACCACGTATACCTAAAGTAGATAAATTGTTTAAGCCAAAATTACGATTTGAAGAACTATGTTATTATTGTGCCTGAAATTATTTAATTCTATGTGTGTGTGTGTGTGTGTGTGTGTGTAAGTGTCTATTTACATGGTGTTTCACTTACTCTTTTTTCGTCTTCATCACTGTCAAACACTGATAATTGAGTTGCCACTGCCACTGTCACTGTCACTCACTGTTTCACTGTTTATCAGCTATAAAAACAAAACATGGCTGGCAGTGGAACAGCTGGAGGTGTAAAAACAAGATGGCTGACAGTGGAACAGTTGAAGGTGTTCCTGGCGGCTGTTTTGAACCTTTCAGAGGTGACTGAGATATTTTTACTTTTTTTTTTAGTGTGTGTTTGTGTGTGTGTGTGTGTGTGTGTGTGTGTGTGTGTGTGTGTGTGTGTGTGTGTATGTATGTATGTATGTAAAAGGGGGAGACAGAGAGAGAAAGACAGGGAGAGAGAAAGGGAGGGAGAGAGAGATTTTAGGTTTCAGGATCTTTTTTTTTTCTGGTGGGTGGGGGAGGGGGGTTAAGATCTCTATAGGTTGGTTTTGTCTGTTAATTCTTTGAGGGCAGAGTACAGAGTGCTATTGCAGAGAGCTGTGTATTCATTTATTATTTGTTTGCCTTCGACTATGGCTTTTTGTATCTGGTAATTTTCTTCGATTATCAGTTTTTGTGAGGGGCTGTTGCTGCATTTGAGAATTTTCAAATCCGTGTTGATGTTTGTTGGGCTATGTTTGTTGTCCATGAGGTGTTCAGCAAATGTGGAATGACAGCTGTTACTTTTTAATGCTCTTTTGTGTTCTGTATATCTGGTATTAAAGTTTCTGGTTGTCTGTCCTATATAAACTGCTTTGCAATCCTGGCATGTTAATTGGTAAATACCAGATGTGTTGTGTTTGTCTGTGCTTGTGTTGGTTGTCCTTAGTTTTTTCTGTGTTGAGTTGTCTGTCCTGTAGGCTATTTTTATCCCTTGTTTTTTGAGTATGTTGCCTATTCTGTGTACTGTTTTGTTGTTATAGGTGAGAGTGAACCATCTGTTTGTCATTGTGGGTGTTTCCTTTTCATGTGTGTTTGTAGGTTGAGGCTTTTGTTTTTGACTTTGTATGTTGGGTGTCCTTTTTAGTTTTGCTTTAATTTTGTGGTTTAGTTTATCTATAGTGTTTGTGTCATATCCATTCTCCACTGCTATTTGTCTGATTGTCTGCAATTCATTCTTGTAGTTGTTATCAGTGAGTGGGGTTTTGTTATGTCTGTGTAGCATATATTGGAAGCGGGCTAGTTTGTGTGTAATCGGATGATTAGAGTCTTTGTGAATGGTTGTGCTAGTGGTGGTCGCTTTCCTGAATATGGAGAATTGGTGTTGGTTGTTGTGTCTGTATATTGTGAGGTCAAGGAAGTTTAGCCTTTTGTCATGTTCTGTTTCTATGGTGAATTTTATTTTTGGGTGTACTTTGTTTATATCACTGTGGAGTTGTTGGATGCGACTTGGTGTTTCATCTATAAGGCATATGATGTCATCTACATAACGGTACCAATATATTATCCGGTATTGTTTGGGTCTAACTATTGTTTCGAATATTTTATTTTCAATGTGATTGAGAAAGATGTTGGCTAGGACTCCACTGACTGGTGACCCCATTGGAAGCCCATCTTCTTGTGAGTAAAACTGATTGTCAAAGGAAAAGTAGTTTTGTTGTGTGATAAGTTTTAGGATGCTAGCTATTTCTTTTATGTGGGGTTCGGGAATTTTGGCTTGTTCTTCTAATTGTTGTCTGATGATGTTGATGGTTTCAGTGGTGGGGATATTGGTATACATGGATGTGATGTCAAATGATGTGAGTGTGGCTGCTGTGGGTATGTTGATGTCTTTGATTTGCTGTACCAGCTCTTCGGTGTTGCGTATGCTTCTGTTATTTGTGTATATGTAATGTTTCTGTATGTATGTGTGAATTTCTCTGGCTAAGTGGTATGTGGGTGCACTTCTGAAATTGACTACAGGGCGTATAGGAATGCCATCCTTGTGGAGCTTTAGTAGGCTGTTCAGTGTGGGTGCTTGGGGGTTCTTTTGTTTCAACCATTTTGCTTTCTGATTTGTGAATATGTGTGAGATATTTTTTAGGAGTGTTATTGTGTTTTTCTGGTATCTTTGTGTTGGGTCACTGGTTAGCTTTGTTATGTTGTTGTCTTCCAGGAATTTTAAGGTTTTTTGCTTGTATTCATCCTGTTTTATTATTATCATGGTGCTGCCCTTGTCTGATCTTGTGATGAGTGCCTCATTGTTTTTAAGTTTGTCCTTTATTTTTCCAGAGGTTTTTTCTTCTTCAGTTTTTGTTCCTGTCAATATGTTGTTTTTGTTTTCTTTTATTATGTATCTTATTTCTTCTGTGATTAATTCTCTTGTCAGACCTGCATTGAAGTTTTGATTATTGTTTCTTTCTTGTTGTTTTATGATGTACTCACTTTCTGTGATAAGATTCTCCACTGTCTTGTGTGTGATGTGTGTGTTGACATTGTATTTTGGGCCTTTTTCTAGAAAACTTATTTCATGGTTGGTTAGTGGTATGTCAGTAAGGTTTACCAGACGTTTGTGGAATGTGTGGTTTGCTTGCTTTCTATTTTTATGTGCATAAGCTTTGTTTTGTTTTAAAAGAGTGTTTAGTTTTTGTTGTTGTTTATTCCATTTTGATTTTATTTGTGTTTCTGTGTTTTGTTTGACTGTATTCATGGTATCGTTGAATATTTCAGAGACTTTAATTTCTTTGAGGGCTGTTCCACTGCCAGCCATGTTTTGTTTTTATAGCTGATAAACAGTGAAACAGTGAGTGACAGTGACAGTGGCAGTGGCAACTCAATTATCAGTGTTTGACAGTGATGAAGACGAAAAAAGAGTAAGTGAAACACCATGTAAATAGACACTCACACACACACACACACACACATAGAATTAAATAATTTCAGGCATAATGATAACATAGTTCTTCAAATCGTAATTTTGGCTTAAACAATTTATCTACTTTAAGGTATAAGTGGTTGCAGATGACAATCTGTCGGTCATTGTAGAAACACAAGACGTCAGAAAAACCACAGCATGTGGTAAAAAGGTATGGATATTCATAATTTATGTGTTTCTTCAAATATCTATAATTACATTTTTTAAAAACTAATAGCTACATGTATACAAAACAACAAAGAACGTTGTTTATCTTTAACAGATGGAAAATAAAAGCCCACTGAGGATGCTGCAACTGCAGTGAAACATGTCTGGGTTAAAAAACAAAACTGTGTTTTGCTAAAGGCGGACCCTATCCAAAAACATATATATTGTTAAAGGAAACACAGAAAGAAAGAGCTTCAATACCAAGATGATTATTTCGACGCCTTGCCAGGCATTTCCGAGCAAGCTCTACAACAAATTCCGGAACACTACAGCAAAGTTACATCAAACTATTTTAAATATAAAATTCAATAGACTTTGTCTTTCATATAATGTAATACCTAACTATATACATGTAAATGTAAACAGTATGTCACCTGCAGCTCGTCATGCCAAACATAAAGCTGAAATTGAGTGGCAGAAGCAAGAAATTAGAAACCTACATACAAAAAAGCAAGAACTCAATGTTGAACTATTCAAAATTCACCTGGAACTAGGAAATCACATTAAAGTCTCTGAAATATTCAACGATACCATGAATACAGTCAAACAAAACACAGAAACACAAATAAAATCAAAATGGAATAAACAACAACAAAAACTAAACACTCTTTTAAAACAAAACAAAGCTTATGCACATAAAAATAGAAAGCAAGCAAACCACACATTCCACAAACGTCTGGTAAACCTTACTGACATACCACTAACCAACCATGAAATAAGTTTTCTAGAAAAAGGCCCAAAATACAATGTCAACACACACATCACAAACAAGACAGTGGAGAATCTTATCACAGAAAGTGAGTACATCATAAAACAACAAGAAAGAAACAATAATCAAAACTTCAATGCAGGTCTGACAAGAGAATTAATCACAGAAGAAATAAGATACATAATAAAAGAAAACAAAAACAACATATTGACAGGAACAAAAACTGAAGAAGAAAAAACCTCTGGAAAAATAAAGGACAAACTTAAAAACAATGAGGCACTCATCACAAGATCAGACAAGGGCAGCACCATGATAATAATAAAACAGGATGAATACAAGCAAAAAACCTTAAAATTCCTGGAAGACAACAACATAACAAAGCTAACCAGTGACCCAACACAAAGATACCAGAAAAACACAATAACACTCCTAAAAAATATCTCACACATATTCACAAATCAGAAAGCAAAATGGTTGAAACAAAAGAACCCCCAAGCACCCACACTGAACAGCCTACTAAAGCTCCACAAGGATGGCATTCCTATACGCCCTGTAGTCAATTTCAGAAGTGCACCCACATACCACTTAGCCAGAGAAATTCACACATACATACAGAAACATTACATATACACAAATAACAGAAGCATACGCAACACCGAAGAGCTGGTACAGCAAATCAAAGACATCAACATACCCACAGCAGCCACACTCACATCATTTGACATCACATCCATGTATACCAATATCCCCACCACTGAAACCATCAACATCATCAGACAACAATTAGAAGAACAAGCCAAAATTCCCGAACCCCACATAAAAGAAATAGCTAGCATCCTAAAACTTATCACACAACAAAACTACTTTTCCTTTGACAATCAGTTTTACTCACAAGAAGATGGGCTTCCAATGGGGTCACCAGTCAGTGGAGTCCTAGCCAACATCTTTCTCAATCACATTGAAAATAAAATATTCGAAACAATAGTTAGACCCAAACAATACCGGATAATATATTGGTACCGTTATGTAGATGACATCATATGCCTTATAGATGAAACACCAAGTCGCATCCAACAACTCCACAGTGATATAAACAAAGTACACCCAAAAATAAAATTCACCATAGAAACAGAACATGACAAAAGGCTAAACTTCCTTGACCTCACAATATACAGACACAACAACCAACACCAATTCTCCATATTCAGGAAAGCGACCACCACTAGCACAACCATTCACAAAGACTCTAATCATCCGATTACACACAAACTAGCCCGCTTCCAATATATGCTACACAGACATAACAAAACCCCACTCACTGATAACAACTACAAGAATGAATTGCAGACAATCAGACAAATAGCAGTGGAGAATGGATATGACACAAACACTATAGATAAACTAAACCACAAAATTAAAGCAAAACTAAAAAGGACACCCAACATACAAAGTCAAAAACAAAAGCCTCAACCTACAAACACACATGAAAAGGAAACACCCACAATGACAAACAGATGGTTCACTCTCACCTATAACAACAAAACAGTACACAGAATAGGCAACATACTCAAAAAACAAGGGATAAAAATAGCCTACAGGACAGACAACTCAACACAGAAAAAACTAAGGACAACCAACACAAGCACAGACAAACACAACACATCTGGTATTTACCAATTAACATGCCAGGATTGCAAAGCAGTTTATATAGGACAGACAACCAGAAACTTTAATACCAGATATACAGAACACAAAAGAGCATTAAAAAGTAACAGCTGTCATTCCACATTTGCTGAACACCTCATGGACAACAAACATAGCCCAACAAACATCAACACGGATTTGAAAATTCTCAAATGCAGCAACAGCCCCTCACAAAAACTGATAATCGAAGAAAATTACCAGATACAAAAAGCCATAGTCGAAGGCAAACAAATAATAAATGAATACACAGCTCTCTGCAATAGCACTCTGTACTCTGCCCTCAAAGAATTAACAGACAAAACCAACCTATAGAGATCTTAACCCCCCTCCCCCACCCACCAGAAAAAAAAAAGATCCTGAAACCTAAAATCTCTCTCTCCCTCTCTTTCTCTCTCCCTCTCTTTCTCTCTCTGTCTCCCCCTTTTACATACACACACACACACACACACACACACACACACACACACACACACACACACACACACACACACAAAACACACACTAAAAAAAAGTAACAATATCTCAGTCACCTCTGAAAGGTTCAAAACAGCCGCCAGGAACACCTTCAACTGTTCCACTGTCAGCCATCTTGTTTTTACACCTCCAGCTGTTCCACTGCCAGCCATGTTTTGTTTTTATAGCTGATAAACAGTGAAACCGTGAGTGACAGTGACAGTGGCAGTGGCAACTCAATTATCAGTGTTTGACAGTGATGATGATGATGATGAGTCCCATACTCCGTTTACCGAGCGTAGGGGAGCGACGCGGGAGACCCGCGCCGCCATACTAGGCAAGGTCCTAGTGGAGGTGGTTTGCCATTGCCTTCCTCCGACCGTAATGGGGATGATTGATGATGATGATGAAGACGACACAAACACCCAGTCATCACGAGGCAGGTGAAAAATCCCTGACCCCGCCGGGAATCGAACCCGGGACCCCGTGCTCGGGAAGCGAGAACGCTACCGCGAGACCACGAGCTGCGGACCGTGATGAAGACGAAAAAAGAGTAAGTGAAACACCATGTAAATAGACACTCACACACACACACACACATAGATTTAAATAATTTCAGGCATAATAATAACATAGATCTTCAAATCGTAATTTTGGCTTAAACAATTTATCTACTTTAAGGTATAAGTGGTTGCAGATGACAAACTGTCGGTCATTGTAGAATCACAAGACGTCAGAAAAACCACACCATGAGGTAAAAAGGTATGGATTTTCATAATTTATGTGTTTTTTCAAATATCTATAGTTACATTTTTTTAAAACTAATAGCTACATGTACACAAAACAACAAAGAACGTTCTTTATCTGTAACAGATGGAAAATAAAAGCCCACTGAGGATGCTGCAACTGCAGTGAAACATGTCTGTGTTAAAAAACAAAACTGTGTTTTGCTAAAGGCGAACCCTATCCAAAAACATATAGATTACAGAATGCCTATTGATGTGCTTCGGTAACTACTACTGTTCTCCCAGGATAAGATAAAAAACGTAGAAAATTTGAGACATTACTCTCATGGAGAGAAGTCCGCATGGTTCCTGTTGTATTCAATCCCGACGCAATTTCTGTGTTTCATCAACACTCTCAACGTCCACAGATTACAGAATGTCTTTAGATGTGCTTGGGATACAACTACTAGTCTCCCAGGAATCGATCAAACCGTAGACAGTTTGATACATTACTCCCATGGAAAGAAGCCAACATGGTGCCTGTTTTATTCAATCCCGATGCAACATCTGTGTTTCATCAACACTCTGAAGGTAAACAGATTGCAGAATGCTTATTGATGTGCTTCGGTAACTACTACTGTTCTCCCAGGAAAAGATAAAAAACGTAGAAAATTTGAGACATTACTCTCATGGAGAGAAGTCCGCATTGTGCCTATTGTATTCAATCCCGATGGAATTTTTGCGTTTCATCAACACTCTGAACATCCACAGATTACAGAATGCCTAATGATGTGCTTCGAAAACTATTACATATCTCCCAGGTATCGATCAAAGCGCAGACAGTTTGAGACATTACTCCCATGGACAAAACTCCGCATGGTGCCTGTTGTATTCAATCCCGATGCAATTTCTGTGTTTCATCAACACTCTGAAGGACCACAGATTACAGAATTACTCCAGATGTCCTTCGGAAACAACTGCTGATCTCACAGGAATCGATCAAAGCGTAGACACTTTTGTACATTACTCCCATGGAGAAAATTCCGCATGGCGCCTGTTGTATTCAATCCAGATGCAATTTCTGTGTTTCATCAACACCCTTAACGTCCACAGATTACAGAATACCTATATATGTGCTTCGGAAACTACTACTGGTCTCCCAGGAATCGTTCAAACCGTGCAGTTTGAGACATTACTTCCACGGAGAAAAGTCCGCATGGTGCCTGTTGGATTTAATCCCGATGCAATTTCTGTGTATATCAACACTCTCAAGGTCCACAGATTACAGAATGCCTCCAGATGTGCTTCGGAAACTACTACTGGTCTCCGAGGAATCGATCAAAGCGTAGACAGTTTGAGATATTACTCCCATGGAGAAAAGTCGGCATGCATGTTGTATTCAATACCAATGCAACTTCTGTGCTTCTTCAACAATCTGAAAGTCCACAGATTCCAGAATGCCTCCAGATGTGCTTCGGAAACTAGTGCTCGTGTCAAAGGAATTCATCAAAGCGTAGACAGTTTAAGACATTACTCCCATAAAGAAAAATGCACGTGGTGCCTGTTGTATTCAATCCCGCTGCAATTTCTAAGTTTCATCATCACTCTGAACGTCCACAGATTACAGAATGCCTCCAGATGTGCTTCGGAAACTACTACTGGTCTCCCAGGAATTAATCAAAGCCTAGAAAGTTTGAGACATTATTCCCATGGAGAAAAGTCCGCTTGGTGCCTGTTGTATTCAATCCCGATGCAATTCCTGTGTTTCATCAACACACTGAAGGACCACAGATTACAGGAATCCTCCAGATGTGCTTCTGAAACTACTACTGGTCTCCCAGGAATCGATCAAAGCGTAATCAGTTTGAGACATTACTCCCATGGAGAGAAGTCCGCATTGTGCCTGTTGTATTCAATCCCGATGGAATTTTTGTGTTTCATCAACACTCTGAACGTCCGCACATTACAGAATGCCTATAGATGTGCTTCGGGAACTACTACTTGTCTCCCAGGAATCGATCAAAGCGTAGAAAATGTGAGACATTACTCCCATGGACAAAACAACGCATGGTGCCTGTTGTATCCAATCCTGATGGAATTTCCGCGTTTCATCAACACTCTGAACGTCCAC
The DNA here is from genome assembly GCF_023897955.1 of Schistocerca gregaria. Classification (NCBI taxonomy): domain Eukaryota; kingdom Metazoa; phylum Arthropoda; class Insecta; order Orthoptera; family Acrididae; genus Schistocerca; species Schistocerca gregaria. The sequence goes on from NC_064920.1 coordinate 13,365,429, forward strand.
AGATTACAGAATGCCTCCAGATGTGCTTCGAAAACTATTACTTATCTCCCAGGTATCGATCAAAGCGTAGGCAGTTTGAGACATTAATCCCATGGAAAGAAGCCCGCATGGTGCCTGTTGTATTCAATCCCGATGCAATATCTGTGTTTCATCAACACTCTGAAGGTAAACAGATTAGAGAATGCCTATTGATGTTCTTCGGTAACTACTACTGTTCTCCCAGGAAAAGATAAAAAACGTAGAAAATTTGATACATTACTCTCATGGAGAGAAGTCTGCATGGTTCGTGTTGTATTCAATCCCGATGCAATTTCTGTGTTTCATCAACACTCTGAAGGACCACAGATTACAGAATTATTCCAGATGTGCTTCGGAAACAACTGCTGATCTCACAGGAATCGATCAAAGCGTAGACACTTTTGTACATTACTCCCATGGAGAAATTTCCGCATGGCGCCTGTTGTATTCAATCCCGATGCAATTTCTGTGTTTCATCAACACTCTTAACGTCCACAGATTACAGAATACCTATATATGTGCTTCGGAAACTACTACTGGTCTCCCAGGAATCGATCAAACCGTGCAATTTGAGACATTACTTCCATGGAGAAAAGTCCGCATGGTGCCTGTTGGATTTAATCCCGATGCAATTTCTGTGTATATCAACACTCTAAAGGTCCACAGTTTACAGAATGCCTCCAGATGTGCTTCGGAAACTACTACTGGTCTCCGAGGAATCGATCAAAGCTTAGACAGTTTGAGACATTACTCCCATGGAGAAAAGTCCTTATGCATGTTGTATTCAATACCAATGCAACTTCTGTGCTTCTTCAACACTCTGAAAGTCCACAGATTCCAGAATGCCTCCAGATGTGCTTCGAAAACTATTACTTATATCCCAGGAATCGATCAAATCGTAGGAGGTTTGAGACATTACTCCCATGGAGAAAAGTCCACATGGTACTTGTTGTATTCAATCCCGATGCAATTTCTGTGTTTCATCAACACTCTGAACGACCACAGATTACAGAAAGCCTCCAGTTGTGCTTCGGAAACTACTACTGGTCTCCCAGGAATCGATCAAAGCGTAGACAGTTTGAGACATTACTCCCATGGAGAGAAGTCCGCATGGTGACTGTTGTATTCAATCCCGATGCAATTTCTGCGTTTCATCAACACTCTGAACGTCCACAGATTACAGAATGCCTCCACATGTGCTTCGAAAACTATTACTTATCTCCCAGGTATCGATCAAAGCGTAGACAGTTTGAGACATTACTCCCATGGACGAAAGTCCGCATGGTGCCTGTTGTATTCAATTCCGATGCAATTTCTGTGTTTCATCAACGCTCTGAACGTCCACAGATTACAGGAAGCTTCCAGATGTGCTTCGGAAACTACTACTGGTCTCCCAGGAATCAATCAAAGCGTAGACAGTTTGAGACATTACTCCCATGGACAAAAGTCCGCATGGTGACTGTTGTATTCAATCCCGATGCAATTTCTGCGTATCATCAACACTCTGAAGGACCACAGATTACAGAAACATTCCAGATGTGCTTCGGAAACTACTACTGATCTCATAGGAATCGATCACAGCGTAGACACTTTTGTACAGTACTCCCATGGAAAATAGTCCGCATGGTGCCTGTTGTATTCAATCCCGATGCAGTTTCTGTGTTTCATCAACGCTCTGAACGTCCACAGATTACAGAAAGCCTCCAGATGTGCTTCCGAAACTACTACAGGTCTCCAAGGAATCAATCAAAGCGTAGACAGTTTGAGACATTACTCCCATGGAGAAAAGTCCGCATGCATGTTGTATTTAATACCAATGCAACTTCTGTGCTTCTTCAACACTCTGAAAGTCCACAGATTCCAGAATGCCTCCAGATGTGCTTCGGAAACTAGTGCTCGACTCAAAGGAATTCATCAAAGCGTAGACAGTTTGAGACATTACTCCCATAGAGAAAAATGCACATGGTGCCTGTTGTATTCAATCCCGCTGCAATTTCTTAGTTTCATCATCACACTGAACGTCCACAGATTACAGAATGCCTCCAGATGTGCTTCGCAAACTACTACTGGTCTCCCAGGAATCAATCAAAGCCTAGAAAGTTTGAGACATTACTCCCATGGAGAAAAGTCCGCATGGTGGCTGTTGTATTTAATCCCGATGCAATTTCTGTGTTTCATCAACACCCTGAACGTTCGCAGATTACAGAATGCCACCAGATGTGCTTCGGAAACTACTACTGTTCCCCAGGATCCGATCAAAGAATAACAGTTTAAGACATTACTATCGTGGAGAAAAGTCCACATGGGGCATGTTGTATTCAATGCTGATGCAATTTCAATGTTTAAACAACACTCTGAATGCCCACAGATTTTAGAATGCCTTCAGATGTGCTTCGAAAACTACTACTGGTCCCTCAGGAATCGATCAAAGCGTAGACAGTTTGAGACATTACTCCCATGGAGAAAAGTCCACATGGTACCTGTTGTATTCAATCCCGATGCAATTTCTGTGATTCAGCAACACTCTGAAGGTCCACAGATTACGGAATGCATGAAGATGTGATTCAGAAACTACTACGGGTCTCCCAGGAATCGATCAAAAACGTAGACAGTTTGAGCCATTACTCCCATGGAGAATAGTTAGCAGGTGCTAGTTGTATTCAATATCGATGCAATTTCTGTGTTTCATCAACACTCTGCAGGACCACAGATTACAGGATGCCTATAGATGTGTTTTGGAAACTACTACAGGTCTCCCAGGAATCGATCAACGGGTAGAAAATTTAAATCATTACTCTTATGGAGAAAAGTCCGCATGGTGCCTGTTGTATTCAATGCCGATGCAATTTCTTCGTTTCATCAACAGTCTGAACGTCCACATATTACAGAATGCCTCCAGATGTGCTTCGGAAACTACTACTGGTGTCCCAGGAATCGATCAAAGCGTAAACAGTTTGAAACATTACTCCCTTGGAGAAAGAACCGCATGGTGCCTGTTGTATACAATCCCGATACAGTTTCTGTGTTTCATCAACACTCTGATCGTCCACAGATTACAGAATTATTGCGGATGTGCTTCAGAAACAACTACTGATCTCACAGGCATCGATCAAAGCGTAGATAGTTTGGACTTTACTCCCATGGAGAAAAGTCCGCTTGGTGCATGTTGTATTCAATCCCGATGCAATTTCTGTGTCTCTGAACGACCACAGATTACAGAAAGCCTCCAGTTGTGATTCGAAAACTACTACTGGTCTCCCAGGAATCGATCAAAGCGTAGACAGTTTGAGACATTACTCTCATGGAGAGAATTGCGCATGGTGACTGTTGTATTCAATCCCGATGCAATTTCTGCGTTTCATCAACACTCTGAACGTCCACAGATGACAGAATGCCTCCACGTGTGCTTCGAAAACTATTACTTATCTCCCAGGTATCGATCAAAGCGTAGACAGTTTGAGACATTACTCCCATGGACGAAAGTCCGCATGGTGCCTGTTGTATTCAATTCCGATGCAATTTCTGTGTTTCGTCAACGCTCTGAACGTCCACAGATTACAGGAAGCCTCCAGATGTGCTTCGGAAACTACTACTGGTCTCCCAGGAGTCGATCAAAACGTAGACAGTTTGAGACATTACTCCCATGGACAAAAGTCCGCATGGTGACTGTTGTATTCAATCCCGATGCAATTTCTGCGTCTCATCAACACTCTGGAGGACCACAGATTACAGAAATATTCCAGATGTTCTTCGGAAACTACTACTGATCTCACAGGAATCGATCACAGCGTAGACACTTTTGTACAGTACTCCCATGGAAAATAGTCCGCATGGTGCCTGTTGTATTCAATCCCGATGCAATTTCTGTGTTTCGTCAACGCTCTGAACGTCCACAGATTACAGAAAGCCTCCAGATGTGCTTCCGAAACTACTACAGGTCTCCAAGGAATCAATCAAAGCGTAGACAGTTTGAGACATTACTCCCATGGAGAATAGTCCGCGTGCATGTTGTATTTAATACCAATGCAAATTCTGTGCTTCTTCAACACTCTGAAAGTCCACACATTCCAGAATGCCTCCAGATGTGCTTCGGAAACTAGTGCTCGACTCAAAGGAATTCATCAAAGCGTAGACAGTTTGAGACATTACTCCCATAGAGAAAAATGCACATGGTGCCTGTTGCATTCAATCCCGCTGCAATTTCTAAGTTTCATCATCACTCTGGAGGTCCACAGATTACAGAATGTCTCCAGATGTGCTTCGCAAACTACTACTGGTCTCCCAGGAATCAATCAAAGCCTAGAAAATTTGAGACATTACTCCCATGGAGAAAAGTCCGCATGGTGGCTGTTGTATTTAATCCCGATGCAATTTCTGTGTTTTATCAACACCCTGAACGTCCGCAGATTACAGAATGCCACCAGATGTGCTTCGGAAACTACTACTGTTCCCCAGGAACCGATCAAAGAATAACAGTTTAAGACATTACTACCGTGGAGAAAAGTCCGCATGGGGCCTCTTGTATTCAATCCTGATGCAATTTCAATGTTTAAGCAACACTCTGAATGCCCACAGATTTTAGAATGCCTTCAGATGTGCTTCGAAAACTACTACTGGTCCCTCAGGAATCGATCAAAGCGTAGACAGTTTGAGACATTACTCCCATGGAGAAAAGTCCACATGGTACCTGTTGTATTCAATCCCGATGCAATTTCTGTGATTCAGCAACACTCTGAAGGTCCACAGATTACAGAATGCATGAAGATGTGATTCAGAAACTACTACGGGTCTCCCAGGAATCGATCAAAAACGTAGAGAGTTTGAGACATTACTCCCATGGAGAAAAGTTAGCAGGTGCTAGTTGTATTCAATATCGATGCAATTTCTGTGTTTCATCAACACTCTGCAAGACCACAGATTACAGGATGCCTATAGATGTGTTTTGGAAACTACTACAGGTCTCCCAGGAATCGATCAACGGGTAGAAAATTTAAATCATTACTCTTATGGAGAAAAGTCCGCATGGTGCCTGTTGTATTCAATGCCGATGCAATTTCTTCGTTTCATCAACAGTCTGAACGTCCACATATTACAGAATGCCTCCATATGTGCTTCTGAAACTACTACTGGTGTCCCAGGAATCGATCAAAGCGTAAACAGTTTGAAACATTACTCCCTTGGAGAAAGAATCGCATGGTGCTGTTGTATACAATCCCGATAGAGTTTCTGTGTACATCAACACTCTGATCGTCCACAGATTACAGAATTATTGCGGATGTGCTTCAGAAACAACTACTGATCTCACAGGAATCGATCAAAACGTAGATAGTTTTGTACATTACTCCCATGTAGAAATGTCCGCTTGGTGCATGTTGTATACAATCCCGATGCAATTTCTGTGTTTCATCAACACTCTGAACGACCACAGATTACAGAAACCCTTCATTTGTTCTTCGGAAACTACTACTGGTCTCCCAGGAATCGATCGAAGGGTAGACAGTTTGAGACATTACTCCCATGGAGAGAAGTCCACACGGTGTCTGTTGGATTCAATCCCGATGATATTTCTGTGATTCATCAACTCTCTCAAGGTCCACAGATTACTGAATGTTTCCAGGTGTGCTGCGGAAACTAGTGCTCGTCTCCCAGGAATTCATCAAAGCGCAGACAGTTTGAGACATTACTCCATTGGACAAAACTCCGCATGGTGCATGTTGAATTCAATCCCGATGCAATTTCTGTGTTTCATCAACACTCTGAAGGACCACAGATTACAGAATTATTCCAGATGTGCTTCGGAAACAACTGCTGATCTCACAGGAATCGATCAAAGCGTAGACACTTTTGTACATTACTCCCATGGAGAAATTTCCGCATGGCGCCTGTTGTGTTCAATCCCGATGCAATTTCTGTGTATATCAACACTCTCAAGGTCCACAGATTACAGAATGCCTCCAGATGTGCTTCGAAAACTACTACTGGTCTCCGAGGAATCGATCAAAGCGTAGACAGTTTGAGACATTACTCCCATGGAGAAAAGTCCGCATGCATGTTGTATTCAGTACCAATGCAACTTCTGTGCTTCTTCAACAGTCTGAACGTCCACAGATTACAGAATGCCTCCAGATGTGCTTCGAAAACTACTACTGGTCTCCCAGGAATCAATCAAAGCCTAGATAGTTTGAGACATTACTTCCATGGAGAAAAGTCCGCTTGGTGCCTGTTGTATTCAATCCCGATGCAATTTCTGTGTTTCATCAACACTCTGAAAGACCACAGATTACAGGAATCCTCCAGATACGCTTCTGAAACTACTACTGGTCTCCCAGGAATCGATCAAAGCGTAGACAGTTTGAGACATTACTCCCATGGAGAGAAGTCCGCATTGTGCCTGTTGTATTCAATACCGATGGAATTTTTGTGTTTCATCAACACTCTCAACGTCCGCAGATTACAGAATGCCTATAGATGTGCTTCGGGAACTACTACTTGTCTCCAAGGAATCGATCAAAGCGTAGAAAATGCGAGACATTAGTCCCATGGACATAACAATGCATAGTGCCTGATGTATCCAATCCTGATGGAATTTCCGCGTTTCATCAACACTCTGAATGTCCACAGATTACAGAATGCCTCCAGATGTGCTTCGAAAACTATTACTTATCTCCCAGGTATCGATCAAAGCGTAGGCAGTTTGAGACATTAGTCCCATGGGAAGAAGCCCGCATGGTGCCTGTTGTATTCAATCCCGATGCAATATCTGTGTTTCATCAACACTCTGAAGGTAAACAGATTAGAGAATGCCTATTGATGTTCTTCGGTAACTACTACTGTTCTCCCAGGAAAAGATAAAATACGTAGAAAATTTGATACATTACTCTCATGGAGAGAAGTCTGCATGGTTCCTGTTGTATTCAATCCCGATGCAATTTCTGCGTTTCATCAACACTCTGAACGTCCACAGATTACAGAATGCCTCCACATGTGCTTCGAAAACTATTACTTATCTCCCAGGTATCGATCAAAGCGTAGACAGTTTGAGACATTACTCCCATGGACGAAAGTCCGCATGGTGCCTGTTGTATTCAATTCCGATGCAGTTTCTGTGTTTCATCAACGCTCTGAACGTCCACCGATTACAGGAAGCCTCCAGATGTGCTTCGGAAACTACTACTGGTCTCCCAGGAATCGATCAAAGCGTAGACAGTTTGAGACATTACTCCCATGGACAAAAGTCCGCATGGTGACTGTTGTATTCAATCCCGATGCAATTTCTGCGTTTCATCAACACTCTGAAGGACCACAGATTACAGAAATATTCCAGATGTGCTTCGGAAACTACTACTGATCTCACAGGAATCGATCACAGCGTAGACACTTTTGTACAGTACTCCCATGGAAAATAGTCCGCATGGTGCCTGTTGTATTCAATCCCGATGCAATTTCTGTGTTTCATCAACGCTCTGAACGTCCACAGATTACAGAAAGCCTCGAGATGTGCTTCCGAAACTACTACAGGTCTCCAAGGAATCAATCAAAGCGTAGACAGTTTGAGACATTACTCCCATGGAGAATAGTCCGCGTGCATGTTGTATTTAATACCAATGCAACTTCTGTGCTTCTTCAACACTCTGAAAGTCCACAGATTCCAGAATGCCTCCAGATGTGCTTCGGAAACTAGTGCTCGACTCAAAGGAATTCATCAAAGCGTAGACAGTTTGAGACATTACTCCCATAGAGAAAAATGCACATGGTGCCTGTTGTTTTCAGTCCCGCTGCAATTTCTAAGTTTCATCATCACTCTGAACGTCCACAGATTACAGAATGCCTCCAGATGTGCTTCGCAAACTACTACTGTTCCTCAGGAATCCATCAAAGCGTAAACAGTTTGAAACATTACTCCCTTGGAGAAAGAACCGCATGGTACCTGTTGTATACAATCCCGATGCAATTTCTGTGTTTCATCAACACTCTGAACGACCACAGATTACAGAAACCCTTCATTTGTGCTTCGGAAACTTCTACTGGTCTGCCAGGAATCGATCAAAGCGTGGAGAGTTTGAGACATTACTCCCATGCAGTAAAGTCCACACGGTGCCTGTTGGATTCAATCCCGATGATATTTCTGTGTTTCATCAACACTCTCAAGGTCCACAGATTACAGAATGCCTCCAGATGTGCTTCGGAAGCTACTACTGGTCTCCCAGGAATCGATCAAAGCGTAGACAATTTGAGACATAACTCCCATGGAGAAAAGTCCGGATGTTGAATGTTGTATTCAATCCCGATGATATTTCTGTGTTTCATCAACTCTCTCAAGGTCCACAGATTACAGAATGTTTCCAGGTGTGCTGCGGAAGCTAGTGCTCGTCTCCCAGGAATTCATCAAAGCGTAGACAGTTTGAGACATTACTCCTATAGAGAAAAATCCGCAAGGTTCCTGTTGTATTCAATGCCGCTGCAATTTCTAAGTTTGATCAACACTCTGAACGTCAACAGATTACAGAATGCCTAAAGATGTGCTTCGGAAACTAGTGCTCGTCTCCCTGGATTTCATCAATGCGTAGACAGTTTGAGACATTACTCCCATAGAGAAAAATCCGCATGGTGCCTGTTGTTTTCAATCCTGATGCAATTTCTATGTTTCATCAACACTCTGAATGTCCACAGATTTTAGAATGCCTTCAGATGTGTTTCGGAAACTACTACAGGTCACCCAGGAATCGATCAACGCGTAGAAAATTTAAATCAGTACTCTTATTTAGAAAAGTCCGCATGGTGCTTGTTGTATTCAATGCCGATGTAATTTCTTCGTTTCATCAACAGTCTGAACGTCCACAGATTACAGAATGCCTATAGATGTGCTTCGGAAACTACTACTGGTCTGCCAGCAATCGATCAAAGCGTAGAGAGTTTGAGACATAACTCCCATGCAGTAAAGTCCGCATGGTGCCTGTTGTATTCCATCCCGATGCTATTTCTTCATTTCATCAACACTCTGATATTCCACAGATTACAGAATGCCTCCAGATGTGCTTCGGAAACTACTACTGGTCTCCCAGGAATCGATCAAAAACGTAGACAATTTAAGACATTACTCCCATGGAGAAAAGTAAGCATGGTGCAAGTTGCATTCAATGTCGATGCAATTTCTGTGTTTCACCAACACACTGAACGTCCACAGATTACAGAATGCCTCCAGATTTGCTTCGGAAACTACTAATGGTCTCCGAGGAATCGATCAAAACGTAGACAGATTGAGAGAATACTCCCATGGAGAGACGTTCGCATGGTGCCTGTTGTATTCAATCCCGACGCAATTTCTATGTTTCATCAACACTCTGAAGGAACCACAGATTACAGGAAGCCTCCAGATGTGCTTCGGAAACTACTACTGGTCTCCTAGGAAGCGATCAAAGCGTAGACAGATGAGACATTACTACCATGGAGAAAAGTCCTCATGGTGCCTGTTGTATTCAATCCCGATGCAATTTCTGTGTTTCAGCAACACTCTGAAGGTAGACAGATTACAGAATGCCTATGGATGTTTCTCGAAAACTACTGCTGGTCTCCCAGGAATCGATCAAAACGTCAAAAGTTGAAACATTACTCTCATATAGAAAACTCCTCATGGTGCCTGTTGTATTCAATTAAGACGCACTTTCTGTGTCTCATCAACACTCTGAAGAACCACACATTACAGATTGCCTACAGATGTGCTTCGGATACTACTACTGGTCTCCCAGGAATCGACCAAAACGTAGACAGTTTGAGACATTACTCCCATGTAAAAAACTCCTCATGGTGCCTGTCGTATTCAATTCCAATGCAATTTCTTTGTCTCATCAACACTCTGAAGGATCACAGATTACAGAATGCCTACAGATGAGCCTCGGAAACAACTACTGGTCTAACAGGAATCGATCAAAGCGTAGACAGTTTGAGACATTACTCCCATGGAAAGAAGCCAACATAATGCATGTTGTATTCAATCCCGATGCAATTTCTATGTTTCATCAACACTCTGAACGTCTACAGATTACAAAATGCCTCCAGATGTGCTTCGGAAACTACTACTGGTGCCCCAGGAATCGTTCAAAGCGTAGACAGTTTGAGACATTACTCCCATGGAGAAAAGTCCGCATGGTGCCTCTTGTATTCAATCCCGATGCAATTTCTGTGGTTCATCAACACTATGATCGTCCACAGATTACAGAATGCCTACAGATGTGCTTGGGAAACTACAACTGGTCTCCCAGGAATCGATCAAAGCGTAGACAGTTTGAGTCATTACTCCCATGGAAAGAATCCTGCATGGTGCCTGTTGTACTCAATCCCGATGCAATTTCTGTGTTTCATCAATGCTCTGAAGGTAAACACATTACAGAATGCCTATAGATGTTTCGCAAAAACTACTACTGGTCTCCCAGGAATCGATCAAAACGTAGAAAATTTGAGACATTACTCTCATGGAGAAAAGTCCGCATGGTGCCTGCTGTATTCGATCGCGATGCAATTTCTGTGTTTCATCAACACTCGGAACTGCCAGGAAGCCTCCAGATGTGCTTCGGAAACTACTACTGGTCACCCTGGAATCGATCAAAGCGTAAAAAATTTGAGACATAACTCTCATGGAGAAGAGTCCGCATGGTGCCTGTTGTATTCAATACCGATGAAATATTTGTGTTTCATCAACACTCTGAAGGTCCACAGATTACAGGAAGCCTCCAGATGTGCTCCGGAAACTACTACTGGTCACCCAGGAAACGATCAAAACGTAGACGTTTTGAGACATTACTCCCATGGAGAAAACTCCTCATGGTGCCTGTTGTATTCAATTAAGATGTACTTTCTGTATCTCATCAACACTCTGAAGAACCACATATTACAGAATGCCTACAGCTGTGCTTCCGAATCTACTACTGGTCTTCCAGGAATCGATCAAAGAGTAGAAAGTTTGCGACATTACTCCCATGGAAAGAAGCCCGCATGGTGCCTGTTGTCTTCCATCCCGATGCTATTTCTTCGTTTCATCAACACTCTGAAATTCCACAGATTACAGAATGCCTCCAGATGTGCTTCGGAAACTACTACTGGTCTCCCAGGAATCGATCAAAAACGTAGACAATTTAAGACATTACTCCCATGGAGAAAAGTAAGCATGGTGCAAGTTGTACTCAGTGTCGATGCATTTTCTTAGTTTCATCAACACACTGAACGTCCACACATTACAGAATGCCTCCAGATTTGCTTCGGAAACTACTAATGGTCTCCCAGGAATCGATCAAATCGTAGACAGTTTGAGACATTACTCCCATGGAGAAACGTCCGCATGGTGCCTGTTGTATTCAATCCCAACGCAATTTCTATGTTTCATCAACACTCTGAAGGAACCACAGATTACAGGAAGCCTCCAGATGTGCTTTGGAAACTACTACTTGTCTCCCAGGAAGCGATCAAAGCGTAGACAGATGAGACATTACTACCATGGAGAAAAGTCCTCATGGTGCCTGTTGTATTCAATCCCGATGCAATTTCTGTGTTTCAGCAACACTCTGAAGGTAGACAGATTACAGAATGCCTATGGATGTTTCTCGAAAACTACTGCTGGTCTCCCATGAATCGATAAAAACGTAGAAATGTTGAGACATTACTCTAATGGAGAAAAGTCCTCATGGTGCCTGTTGTATTCAATTAAGACGCACTTTCTGTGTCTCATCAACACTCTGAAGGACCACACATTACAGATTGACTACAGATGTCCTTCGGATACTACCACTGGTCTCCAAGGAATCGACCAAAACGTAGACAGTTTGAGACATTACTCCCATGTAAAAAACTTCTCATGGTGCCTGTCGTATTCAATTCCGATGCAATTTCTGTGTCACATCAACACTCTGAAGGACCACAGATTACAGAATGCCTACAGATGAGCCTCGGAAACTACTACTGATCTAACAGGAATCGATCAAAGCGTAGACAGTTTGAGTCATTACTCCCATGGAAAGAATCCTGCATGGTGCCTGTTGTATTCAATCCCGATGCAATTTCTGTTTTTTAGCAACACTCTGAAGGTAGACAGGTTACAGAATGCCTTATGGATGTTCATCGAAAACTACTGCTGGTCTCCCAGGAATCGATCAAAACGTAGAAAATTTGAGACATTACTCGCTGGGAGAAAAGTCCGCATGGTGCCTGTTGTATTCAATCGCGATGCAATTTCTGTGTTTCATCAACACTCGGAACTGCCACAGATTACAGAATGCCTTTAGATGTGCTTTGGAAACTACTACTGGTCTCCCAGGAATCGATCAAAGCGTAGGCAGTTTGAGACATTGCTCCCATGGAGAAAATTCCTCATGGTGCCTGATATATTCAATCCAGATGCACTTTCTGTGTCGCATCAACACTCTGAATTACCACATATTACAGAATGCCTACAGATGTGCTTCGGAAACTACTACTGGTCTCCCAGGAATCGATCAAAACGTAGACAGTTTGAGACATTACTCCCATGGAAAAAAGGCCTCATGGTGTATGTTGTATTCAATTCCAATGCAATTTCTGTGTCTCATCAACACTCTGAAGGACCACACATTACAGATTGCCTACAGATGTGTTTCGGAAACTACTACTGGTCTCCCAGGAACCGATCAAAGCGTTGACAGTTTGAGACATTACTCCTGTGGAAAGAAACCCGCATGGTGCCTGTTGTATTCAATCCCGGTGCAATTTCTGTGTTTCACCAACACTCTAAAGGTAAAGAGATTACAGAAAGCCTATAGGTGTGCTTCGAAAACTACTACTGGTCTCCCATTAATCGATCAAAGCGTAGACAGTTTGTAACATTATTCCCATGGAGAAAAGACCTCATGGTGCCTGTTGAATTCAATCCCGATGCTATTTCTTCGTTTCATCAACACTCTGAAGGTCCATAGATTACAGAATGCCTCCAGATGTGCTTCGGAAACTACTACTGGTCTCCCAGGAATCGATCAAAAACGTAGACAATTTAAGACATTACTCCCATGGGCAAAAGTAAGCTTGGTGCAAGTTGCATTCAGTCTCGCTGCTATTTCTGTGTTTCATCAACACTCTGAACGTCCATAGATTACAGAATGCCTCCAGATTTGCTTCAGAAACTGCTACTGGTCTCACATGAATCGATCAAAAACGTAGACAATTTGAGACATTACTCCCAAGGAGAAAAGTAAGCATGGTGCATGTTGTATTCAATCTCGATGCAATTTCTGTGTTTCATCAACACTCGGAACGTCCACAGATGACAGGAAGCCTCCAGATATGCTTCCGAATCTACTAATGGTCTCTCAGGAAACGATCAAAGCGCAGACAGTTTGAGACATTACTCCCACGGAGAAAAGTCCTCATGGTGAATGTTAAATTCAATCCCGATGCAATTAATGTATCTCATCAAAACTCTGAAGTACCACAAATTACAGAATGCCTACAGATGTGCTTCGGAAACTACTACTGGTCTCCCAGGAATCGTTCAAAGCGTAGACAGTTTGAGACATTACCCCCATGGAAAGATGCCCGCATGGTGCCTGTTGTATTCAATACCGACACAATTTCTGTGATTCATGAGCACTCTGAAGGACCACAGATTACAGAACGCCTACAGATGTGCTCCAGAAACTACTACTGGTCTCTAAGGTATCGATAAAAGCGTAGACAGTTTGAGACATTTCTCCCATGAAGAAAAGTCCGCATGGTGCCTCTTTTATTCAATCCCGATGCAATTTCTGTGTTTCATCAACAGTCTGAAGGTCTACAGATTACAGAATGCCTCCAGATGTGCTTCGGAAAGTACTACTGGTCTCCCAGGAATCGATCAAACCGTATACAGTTTGAGACATTACTCCCATGGGAAGAAGCTCGCATTGTGCCTGTTGTATACAATCCCGGTGCAGTTTCTGTGTTTCATCATCATTCTGAACGTCCACAGATTACAGAATGCCTACAGATGTGCTTCGGAAACTACTGCCAGTCTCCCAGGAATCGATCGAAGCGTAGACAGTTTGAGACATTACTCCCATGGAGCAAAGTCCGCATGGTGCTCCTGTATTCAGCCAGACGCAAATTCAGTGTTTCATCAACTGTCTGAACGTCCACAGATTACAGAAGGCCTTTAGTTGTGCTTCGGAAACTACTACTGGTCTCCCAGGAATCCATCAAAAACGTAGACAATTTGAGACATTACTCCCATGGAGAAAAGTAAGCATGGTGCCAGTTGCATTCAATCTCGATGCAATTTCTGTGTTTCATCAACACTCTGAACGTCCACAGATTACAGAATGCCTACAGATGCGCTTGGGAAACTACTACTGGTCTCCCAGGAATCGATCAAAGCGTAGACAGTTTGAGACATTACTCCCATGGAAAGAATCCCGCATGGTGCCTGTTGTACTCAATCCCGATGCAATTTCTGTGTTTCATAAACACTCTGAAGGTCCATAGATTACAGAATGCCTCCAGATGTGCTTCGTAAACTACTACTGGTCTCCCAGGTATCGATCAAGAACGTAGACAATTTGAGACATTACTCCCATGGAGGAAAGTAAGCATGGTGCAAGTTGTATTCAATCTCGATGCAACTTTTGATTTCTTCAACACTCTGAACGTCCACAGATTACAGAATGCATCCAGATTTGCTTCGGAAACTACTAATGGTCTCCCAGGAATCGGTCAAAGCGTAGACAGTTTGAGAGATTACTCCCATGGAGAAACGTCCGCATGGTGCCTGTTGTATTCAATCCCGACTCAATTTCTGTGTTTCATCAACACTCTGAAGGTTTACAGATTACAGGAAGCCTCCAGATATGCTTCGGAAACTACTACTGGTCTCCCAGGAAGCGATCAAAGCGTAGACACATGAGACATTACTACCATGGAGAAAAGTCCTCATGGTGCCTGTTGTATTCAATCCCGATGCAATTTCTGTGTTTCAGCAACACTCTGAAGGTAGACAGATTACAGAATGCCTATAGATGTTTCTCGAAAACTACTACTGGTCTCCCAGGAATCGATCAAAACGTAGAAAATTTGAGACATTACTCTCATGGAGAAAAGTCCACATGGTGCCTGTTGTATTCAATTAAGACGCACTTTCTGTGTCTCATCAACACTCTGAAGGACCACACATTAAAGATTGCCTACAGATGTGCTTGGGAAACTACTACAGGTCTCCCAGGAATCGATCAAAGCGTAGACAGTTTGAGACGTTACTCCCATGGAATGAAGCCCGAATGGTGCCTGTTGTATTCAATCCGATGCAATTTCTGTGTTTCATCAATGCTGTGAAGGTAAACAGATAACATAATGCCTATAGATGTGCTTCGGAAAATTCTACTGGTCTCGCAGGAATCGATCAAAGCGTAGAAAATCTGAGACATTACTCTCATGGAGAAAAGTTCGCGGGGTGCCTATTGCATTCAATCCCGATGCAATTTCTGTGTTTCATCAACACTCTGGAGGTCCACAGATTACAGAATGCCTCCAGGTGTGCTTCGGAAACTACTATTGGTCTCCCAGGAATCGATAAAAAACGTAGACAATTTGAGACATTACTCCCATGGAGAAAAGTAAGCATGGTGCAAGTTGTAATCAATCTCGATGCAATTTCTGTGTTCCATCAACACTCTCAACGTCCACAGTTTACAGAATGCCTCCAGATTTGCTTCGGAAACTACTAATGGTCACCCATTAATCGATCAAAGCGTAGAAAATTTGAGACATAACTCTCATCGAGAAAAGTCCGCATGGTGCCTGTTCTATTCAATACCGATGCAATTTCTGTGCTTCATCAACTCTCTGAAGGTCCACAGATTACACGAAGCCGTCAGATGTGCTTCGGAAACTACTACTGGTCACTCGGAATTTATGAAACCGTTGACAGTTTGAGACATTATTCCCATGGAGAAAGTCCTCATGGTGCCTGTTGTATTCAATCCCGGTGCAATTTCTGTGTTTCATCAACACTCTGAAGGTAAACACATTACAGAATGCCTATAGATGTGCTTCGGAAACTACTACTGGTCTCCCAGGAGTCGATCAAAGCGTAGAAAATTTGAGACATAACTCTCATGGAGAAAAGTCCTCATGGTGCCTGTTGTATTCAATCCCGGTGCAATTTCTGTGTTTCATCAACACTCTGAAGGTAAACACATTACAGAATGCCTATAGATGTGCTTCTGAAACTACTAATGGTCTCCCAGGAATCGATCAAAGCGTAGACAGATTTAGACATTACTCCCATATAGAAACGTCCGCATGGAGCCTGTTGTATTCAATCCCGACGCAATTTCTGTGTTTCATCAACACTCTGAAGGAAATCAGATTACAGGAATCCTCCAGATGTGCTTCGCAAACTACTACTGGTCTCCCAGGTAGCGATCAAATCGTAGACAGATTTAGACATTACTCCCATGGAGAAACGTCCGCATGGTGCCTGTTGTATTCAATCCCGACGCAATTTCTGTGTTTCATCAACACTCTGAAGGTAATCAGATTACAGGAAGCCTCCAGATGTGCTTCGGAAAGTACTACTGGTCTCCCAGGAATCGATCAAACCGTATACAGTTTGAGACATTACTCCCATGGAAAGAAGCACGCATGATGCCTGTTGTATTCAATCCCGATGCAATTTCTGTGTTTCATCAACATTCAGAAGGTAAACAGGTTACAGAATACCCATAGATGTTATTCGGAAACTACTACTGGTCTCCGAGGAATCGATCAAAGAGTGGACAGTTTGAGACATAACTCCCATGGAGAAAAGTCCGCATGGTGCCCGTTGTATTCAATCCCGATGGGATTTCTGTGTTTCATCAACACTCTGCAAGACCAGAGATTACAGAATGTCTACAGATGTGCTTCGGAAACTACTACTGGTCTCCCAGGAATCGATCTAAGCATAGACAGTTTGATACATTACTCCCATGGAGAAAAGTCCACATGGTGCCTGTTGTATCCAATCCCAATGCAATTTCTGTGTCTCATCAACACTCTGATGGACCACAGATTACAGAATGCCTACAGATGTGCTTCGGAAACTACTACTGGTCTCCCTGGAATCGATCAAAGCGTAGACAGCTTGAGACGTTACTCCCATGGAGAGAAGTCCGCATTGTGCCTGTTGTATTCAATCCCGATGGAATTTCTGTGTTTCATCAACACTCTGAACGTTCACAGATTACATAATGCCTATAGATGTGCTTCGGAAACTACTACTTGTCTCCCAGGAATCGATCAAAGCGTAGACAGCTTGAGACGTTACTCCCATGGAGAGAAGTCCGCATTGTGCCTGTTGTATTCAATCCCGATGGAATTTCTGTGTTTCATCAACACTCTGAACGTTCACAGATTACATAATGCCTATAGATGTGCTTCGGAAACTACTACTTGTCTCCCAGGAATCGATCAAAGCGTAGAAAATGTGAGACATTACTCCCATGGAAAAAACTCCGCATGGTGCCTGTTGTATTCAATCTCGATTCATTTTCTGTGTTTCATCAACACCCTGAATGTCCACAGATTACAGAATGCCACCAGATGTGCTTTCTGAAACTACTACTGTTCCCCAGGAACCGATCAAAGGTAAACAGTTTAAGACAGTACTCCCGTGGAGAAAAGTCCGCATGGTGCCTGTTGTATTCAATCCCGATACATTTTCTGTGTTTCATCAACACCCTGTACGTCCACAGATAACAGAATGCCTCCAGATGTGCTTCGGAAACTACTACTGTTCCCCAGGAACCGATCAAATCTAAACAGTTTAAGACAGTACTCCCGTGGAGAAAAGTCCGCATGGTGCCTGTTGTATTCAATACCGATACATTTTCTGTGTTTCATCAACACCCTGTACGTCCACAGATACCAGAATGCCTCCAGATGTGCTTCGGAAACTACTACTGGTCTCCCAGGAATCGATCAAAGTGTAGACAGATTGAAACATTACTACCATGGAGAGAAGTCCACATGGTGGCTGTTAAATTCAATCCCGATGCAGTTTCTGTGTATTATCAACACTCTCAAGGCCCACAGATTTCAGAATACCTCCAGATGTGATTCGGAAACTACAACTTTTCTCCGAGGAATCGATCAAATCGTAGACAGTTTGAGATATAACTCACATGGAGAAAAGTCTGCATGGTGCATGTTGTATTCAATCCCGATGCAACGTCTGTGCTTCTTCAACACTCTGAATGTCCACTGATTCCAGAATGCCTCCAGATGTGCTACGGAAACTAGTGCTCGTCTCCCATTAATTCATCAAAGCGTAGACAGTTTGAGACATTACTCCCATGGAGAACAGTCCGCATCGTGCCTGTTGTATTCAATCCCTATGCAATTTCTGTGTTTCATCAACACTCTGAAAGTCCACAGATTACAGAATGCCTATAGATGTGCTTCGGAAGCTACTACTTGTCTCCCAGGAATCGATCAAAGCGTAGAAAATGTGAGACATTACTCCAATGGAGATAACTCCGCATGGTGCCTGTTTAATTCAATCCCGATGCAATTCTTGTGTTTCATCAACACTCTGAAGGACAACAGATTACAGACTGCCTCCAGATGTGCTTCGGAAACTAATACTTGTCTCCGACTAATCGATCAAAAACGTAGGCAATTAGAGACATTTCTCCCATGGAGAAAAGTACACCTGGTGCCCGTTGTATTCAATCCCGATGAAATTTCTGTGCTTCATCAACACTCTGAAGGTCCACAGATCACAGAATGCCTATAGATGTGCTTCGGAAACTACTGACAGTCTCCCAGGTATCGATCAAAGCGTAGGCAGTTTGAGACATTACTCCTATGGATAAAATTCCTCATGGTGCCTGATATATTCAGTCCAGATGCACATTCTGTGTCGCATCAACACTCTGAAAGACCACAAATTACAGAATGGCTACAGATGAGCTTCGGAAACTACTACTGGTCTCCCAGGAATCGATCAAAACGTAGACAGTTTGAGACATTACTCCCATGGAGAAAAGTCCGTATGGTGCCTGTTGTATTCAATCCCGATGGAATTTCTGTGTTTCATCAACACTCTGCGAGACCGCAGATTACAGAATGCGTACAGATGAGCTTCGGAAACTACTACTGGTCTCCAAGGAATCGATCAAAGCGTAGACAGTTTGAGACATTACTCCCATGGGGAAAAGTCAGCATGGTGCCTCTTGTATTCAATCCCGATGCAATTTCTGTGTTTCATCATCACTCTTAACGTCCACAGATTACAGAATGCCTACCGAAGTGCTTCGGAAACTACAGCCAGTCTCCCAGGAATCGATCAAAGCGTAGACAGTTTGAGACATTACTCCATTGGAATGAAGCCCGCCTGGTGCCTATTGTATTCAATCCCGATGCATCTTCATTGTTTCATCAACACTCTGAAGGTAAACAGATTACAGAATGCCTATAGATGTGCCTCTGGAAACTACTACTGGTCTCCCATTAATAGATGAAAGCGTAGACCGTTTGAGACATTACTCCCATGGAGAAAAGTCCTCATGGTTCCTGTTAAATTCAATCCCGATGCAATTTCTGTATCTCATCAACACTCTGAAGGACCACAAATTAGAGAATGCCTACAGATGTGCTTCGGAAATTAATACTGGTCTCCCAGGAATCGACCAATGCGTAGACAGTTTGAGACATTACTCCCATGGAGTAAAGTCCGCATGGTGCCTGTTGTATTCAATCCCGATGGAATTTATGAGTTTGATCAACACTCTGAAGGTCCACAGATTACAGAATGCCTCCAGATGTGCTTCGGAAAATACCACTGGTCTCCCAGGAATCGATCAAACCGTAGACAGTTTGAGACATTACTCCCATGGAAAGAAGGCCGCATGGTGCCTGTTGTATTCAATCCCGATGCAATTTCTGTGTTTCATCAACATTCAGAAGGTAAACAGGTTACAGAATGCCCATAGATGTTATTCGGAAACTACTACTGGTCTCCGAGGAATCGATCAAAGAGTGGACAGTTTGAGACATAACTCCCATGGAGAAAAGTAAGCATGGTGCAAGTTGTATTCAATCCCGATGGGATTTCTGTGTTTCATCAACACTCTGCAAGACCACAGATTACAGAATGTCTACAGATGTGCTTCGGAAACTACTACTGGTCTCCCAGGAATCGATCTAAGCATAGACAGTTTGAGACATTACTCCCATGGAGAAAAGTCCACATGGTGCCTGTTGGATCCAATCCCAATGCAATTTCTGTGTCTCATCAACACTCTGATGGACCACAGATTACAGAATGCCTACAGATGTGCTGCGGAAACTACTACTGGTCTCCCTGGAATCGATTAAAGCGTAGACAGTTTGAGACATTTCGCCCATGGAGAAAAGTCAGCATGGTGCCTGTTTTATTCAATCCCGATGCAATTTCTATGTTTCACCAACACTTTGAATGGCCACAGATTACAGAATGCCTTTAGATGTGCTTCGGAAACTACTACTGGTCTCCCAGGAATCGATCAAAGCGTAGACAGCTTGAGATATTACTCCCATGGAGAGAAGTCCGCATTGTGCCTGTTGTATTCAATACCGATTCATTTTCTGTGTTTCATCAACACCCTGTACGTCCACAGATAACAGAATGCCTCCAGATGTGCTTCGGAAACTACTACTGGTCTCCCAGGAATCGATCAAAGTGTAGACAGATTGAAACATTACTACCATGGAGAGAAGTCCACATGGTGGCTGTTGGATTCAATCCCGATGCAGTTTCTGTGTATTATCAACACTCTCAAGGCCCACAGATTTCAGAATACCTCCAGATGTGATTCGGAAACTACAACTTTTCTCCGAGGAATCGATCAAATCGTAGACAGTTTGAGATATAACTCACATGGAGAAAAGTCTGCATGGTGCATGTTGTATTCAATCCCGATGCAACGTCTGTGCTTCTTCAACACTCTGAATGTCCACTGATTCCAGAATGCCTCCAGATGTGCTACGGAAACTAGTGCTCGTCTCCCATTAATTCATCAAAGCGTAGACAGTTTGAGACATTACTCCGATAGAGAAATCCGCATGGTGCCTGTTGTATTCAATCCCGCTGCAATTTCTAAGTTTCATCAGCCCTCTGAACGTCCACAGATTACAGAATGCCGCCAGATGTGATTCGGAAACTACTACTGGTCTCCCAGGATTCGATCAAAGCGTAGACAGTTTGAGACATTACTCCCATGGAGAAATGTCCGCATCGTGCCCGTTGTATTCAATCCCGATGCAATTTCCGTGTTTGATCAACACTCTGAAGGTCGACAGATTACAGAATGCCTCCAGATGTGCTTCGGAAACTTTTACTGTTCTCCCAGTAATCGATCAATGCGTAGACAGTTTGAGACATTACTCCCATGGAGAACAGTCCGCATCGTGCCTGTTGTATTCAATCCCGATGCAATTTCTGTGTTTCATCAACACTCTGAAAGTCCACAGATTACAGAATGCCTATAGATGTGCTTCGGAAGCTACTACTTGTCTCCCAGGAATCGATCAAAGCGTAGAAAATGTGAGACATTACTCCCATGGAGATAACTCCGCATGGTGCCTGTTTAATTCAATCCCGATGCAATTCTTGTGTTTCATCAACACTCTGAACGACAACAGATTACAGAATGCCTCCAGATGTGCTCCGGAAACTAATACTTGTCTCCGACTAATCGATCAAAAACGTAGGCAATTAGAGACATTTCTCCCATGGAGAAAAGTACACCTGGTGCCCGTTGTATTCAATCCCGATGAAATTTCTGTGCTTCATCAACACTCTGAAGGTCCACAGATTACAGAATGCCTCCAGATATGCATCAGAAACTACTACTGGTCTCCCAGGAATCGATCAAAACGTAGACAATTTGAGACATTACTCCCATGGAGAAAAGTCCGCATGGAGCCTGTCGTATTCAATCCCGATGCAATTTCTGTGTTTCATCAACACTCTGATGTCCACATATTGCAAGAAGCCTCCAGAAGTGATTCGAAAACTACTACTGGTCTGCCAGGAATTGGTCAAAACGTAGACACTTTGAGACATTACTTCCATGGAGCAAAGTCCTTATGGTGCCTGTTGTATTCAATCCCGACTTAATTTGTGTAATTCATCAACACTCTGATGGTCCACAGATTACAGAGTGCCTCCAGATGTGCTTCGGAAACTACTACTGGTCCCCCAGGAATCGATCAAAGCGTAGAATATGTGAGACATTACTCCCATGGAGAGATGTCCCGATGTTGCCTGTTGTATTCAATCCCGATGCAATTTCTGTGTTTCATCAACACTCTGATGTCCATATATTGCCATAAGCCTCCAGATGTGCTTCGGAAACTACCACAGGACTGCCAGGAATTGGTGAAAACGTAGACCGTTTGAGACATTACTTCCATGGAGAAAAGTCCTTATGGTGCTTGTTGTATTCAATCCCGATGCAATTTCTGTGTTTCATCAACACTCTAAACGTCCACAGATTACAGAATGCCTCCAGGTATGCTTCGGAAACTATTACTGGTCTCCCAGAAACGGATTAATGTGTAGACAGTTTGAGACATTACTCCCATGGAGAAAATTCCGCATGGTGCCTGTTGTATTCAATCCCAATGCAATTTATGTGTTTCATCAACGCTCTGAAGGTCCACAGATTACATAATGCCTATGGATGTGCTTCGGAAACTACTACTGGTCTCCCAGGAATGGACCAAAACGTAGACAATTTGTGACATTACTCCCATGGAGAAAAGTCCGCATGGAGTCTGTTGTATTCAATCCAGATGCAATTTCTGTGTTTCATCAACACTCTGATGTCCACATATTGCAAGAAGCCTCCAGAAGTGCTTCGGAAACTACCACAGGTCTGCCAGGAATTGGTCAAAACGTAGAGACTTTGAGACATTACTTCTTTGAACAAAGTCCTTATGGTGCCTGTTGTATTCAATCCCGATGCAATTTGTGTATTTCATCATTACTCTGAAGGTCCACAGATTACACAGTGCCAGCAGATGTGCTTCGGAAAGTACTACTGGTCTCCCAGGAATCGATCAAAAACGTAGACAATTTGAGACATTACTCAAATGAAGAAAAGTAAACATGGTGCCAGTCGTATTCAATCTCGATGGAATTTCTGTGTTTCAACAACACTCTGAACGTCCAACGATTACAGGAAGCCTCCAGATGTGCTTCGGAAACTACTACTGGTCTCCCAGGAATCGATAAAAGCGTAGACAGTTTGAGACATTACTCCCATGAAGAGAAGTCCGCATGGTGCCTGTTGTCTTAAATCCCGATGCAATTTGTGTATTTCATCAACACTCTGAAGGTCCACAGAATACAGAGTGCCTCCAGATGTGCTTCGGAAACTACTACTGGTCTCCCAGGAATCGTTCAAAGCGTAGGATATGTGAGACATTACTCCATTGGAGAAATGTCCCCATGTTGCCTGTTGTATTCAATCCCGATGAAATTTCTGTGTTTCATCAACACTCTGATGTCCATATATTGCAAGAAGCCTCCAGATGTTCTTCGGAAACTACCACTGGACTACCAGGAATTGGTGAAAACGTAGACCGTTTGAGACATTAATTCCACGGAAAAAAGTCCTTATGGTGCTTGCTGTATTCAATCCCGATGCAATTTCTGTGTTTCATCAACATTCTAAACGTCCACAGATTACAGAATGCCTCCAGGTATGCTTCGGAAACTATTACTGGTCTCCCAGAAACCGATTAATGTGAGACAGTTTGAGACATTACTCCCATGGAGAAAATTCCGCATGGTGCCAGTTGTATTCAATCCCAATGCAATTTCTGTGTTTCATCAACACTCAGAAGGACCATAGATTACAGAATGCCTCCAGCTGTGCTTCGGAAACTACTACTGGTCTCCGTGGAATCGATCAAAGCGTAGACAGTTTGAGACATTACTCCCAAGGCGAGAAGTCCGCATGGTACCTGTTGAATTAAATCTCGATGGAATTTCTGTGCTTCATCAACACTCTGAAGGTCCACAGATTACAGAATGCCTATAGATGTGCTTCGGAAACTACTACTGTTCTACCAATAATCGATCGAAGCGTAGAATATCTGAGACATTATTCACATGGAGAAAAGTCCGCATGGTTCCCGTTCTATTCAATGGCGATGCAATTTCTGTGTTTCATCAACACTCTGAAGGTCAACAGATTACAGAATGCCTATAGATCTGCTTCAGAAACTACTACTGGTCTCCCAGGAATCGATCACAGCGTAGAATATGTGAGACATTACTCCCATGGAGAAAAGTCCCCATGGTGAATGTTGTATTCAATTCTGATGCAATTTCTATGTTCCTTCAACACTATGAAGGTCCACAGATTACAGAATGCCTCCAGATACGCATCAGAAACTACTGCTGGTCCCCACGGAATCGATCAAAACGTAGACAGTTTGGGACATTACTCCCATTCGGAAACGTCCGCATAGTGCCTGTTGTATTCGATCACGATGCTATTTCTTCGTTTCATCAACACTCTGAGTGTCCACAGATTACATAATGCCTATTGATGTGCTTCGGAAACTACTACTGGTCTCCCAGGAATCGGTCAAATCGTAGATAGGTTGAGACATTACTCCCATGGACAAAAGCCACATGGTGCCTTTTGTATACAATCCCGATGCAATTTCTGTGATTCATCAACACTCTGAAGGACCACACATTACAGAATGCCTCCAAATGTGCTTCGAAAACTACTACATGTCTCAGAGTAATCGATCAAAGCGTAGACTGTTTGAGACATTACTCCCAAGGAGAGAAGTCCGCATGTACCTGTTCTATTCAATCCCGATGCAATTTCTGTGCTTCATCAACACTCTGAAGGTCCACAGATTACAGAATGCCAATAGCTGTGCTTCGAAAACTACTACTGGTCTCCCAGGAATCGATCAAAGCGTAGAATGTGTGAGACATAACTCCCATGGGGAAAAGTCTGCATGGTGCCTGTTGTATTCAATCCCGATGCAATTTCTGTGTTTCATCAACAATATGAAGGTCTACAGATTACAGAATGCCTCCAGATATGCATGGGATACTACTACTGGTCTCCACGGAATCGATCAAAACGTAGACAGTTTGAGACATTACTCCCATGGAGAAAAGCCCCATGGTGAATGTTGTATTCAATTCCGATGCAATTTCTGTGTTCCTTCAACACTATGAAGGTCCACAGATTACAGAATGCCTCCAGATACGCATCAGAAACTACTGCTGGTCCCCACGGAATCGATCAAAACGTAGACAGTTTGGGACATTACTCCCATTCGGAAACGTCTGCATAGTGCCTGTTGTATTCGATCACGATGCTATTTCTTCGTTTCATCAACACTCTGAGTGTCCCCAGATTACATAATGCCTATAGATGTGCTTCGGAAACTACTACTGGTCTCCCAGGAATCGGTCAAATCGTAGATAGGTTGAGACATTACTCCCATGGACAAAAGCCGCATGGTGCCTTTTGTATACAATCCCGATGCAATTTCTGTGATTCATCAACACTCTGAAGGACCACACATTACAGAATGCCTCCAGATGTGCTTCGAAAACTACTACATGTCTCAGAGTAATCGATCAAAGCGTAGACTGTTTGAGACATTACTCCCAAGGAGAGAAGTCCGCATGGTACCTGTTCTATTCAATCCCGATGCAATTTCTGTGCTTCATCAACACTCTGAAGGTCCACAGATTACAGAATGCCAATAGCTGTGCTTCGGAAACTACTACTGGTCTCCCAGGAATCGATCAAAGCGTAGAATGTGTGAGACGTTACTCCCATGGGGAAAAGTCCGCATGGTGCCTGTTGTATTCAATCCCGATGCAATTTCTGTGTTTCATCAACAATATGAAGGTCTACAGATTACAGAATGCCTCCAGATATGCATCAGATACTACTACTGGTCTCCACGGAATCGATCAAAACGTAGACAGTTTGAGACATTACTCCCATGGAGAAACGTCCGCATGGTGCCTGTTGTATTCAATCCCGATGCAATTTTTGTGTTTCATCAACACTCTGAACGTCCACAGATTACAGAATGCCTACAGATGTGCTTCGGAAACAACTAATGGTCTCCCAGGAATCGATCGAATCGTAGACTGTTTGAGGCATTACTCAGATGCAGAAAAGTCCTCATGGTGCCTGTTGTTTTCAGTCCCAATGCAATTTCTGTGTTTCGTCAACACTCTGATGTCCACATATTGCAAAAAGCCTCCAGATGTGCTTCGGAAACTACCACTGGTCTGCCAGGAATCGGTCAAAACGTAGACAGTCTGAGACATTACTTCCATGGAGAAAAGTCCTTATGGTGCCTGTTGTATTCAATCCCGATGCAATTTCTGTGTTTCATCAACACTCTAAACGTCCACAGATTACAGAATGCCTCCAGGTATGCTTCGGAAACTATTACTGGTCTCCCAGAAACCGATTAATGTGAGACAGTTTGAGACATTACTCCCATGGAGAAAATTCCGCATGGTGCCTGTTGTATTCAATCCCAATGCAATTTGTGTGTTTCATCAACACTCAGAAGGACCATAGATTACAGAATGCCTCCAGATGTGCTTCGGAAACTACTACTGGTCTCCGTGGAATCGATCAAAGCGTAGACAGTTTGAGACATTACTCCCAAGGCGAGAAGTCCGCATGGTACCTGTTGAATTAAATCTCGATGGAATTTCTGTGCTTCATCAACACTCTGAAGGTCCACAGATTACAGAATGCCTATAGATGTGCTTCGGAAACTACTACTGTTCTACCAATAATCGATCGAAGCGTAGAATATCTGAGACATTATTCACATGGAGAAAAGTCCGCATGGTTCCCGTTCTATTCAATGGCGATGCAATTTCTGTGTTTCATCAACACTCTGAAGGTCAACAGATTACAGAATGCCTATAGATCTGCTTCAGAAACTACTACTGGTCTCCCAGGAATCGATCAAATCGTAGAATGTGTGAGACATTACTCCCATGGGGAAAAGTCCGCATGGTGCCTGTTGTATTCAATCCCGATGCAATTTCTGTGTTTCATCAACACTCTAAACGTCCACAGATTACAGAATGCCTCCAGGTATGCTTCGGAAACTATTACTGGTCTCCCAGAAACGGATTAATGTGTAGACAGTTTGAGACATTACTCCCATGGAGAAAATTCCGCATGGTGCCTGTTGTATTCAATCCCAATGCAATTTCTGTGTTTCATCAACGCTCTGAATGTCCACAGATTACATAATGCCTATGGATGTGCTTCGGAAACTACTACTGGTCTCCCAGGAATCGGTCAAATCGTAGACAGTTTGAGACATTACTCCCAAGGAGAGAAGTCCGCATGGCACCTGTTGTATTCAATCTCGATGGAATTTCTGTGCTTCATCAACACTCTGAAGGTCCACAGATTACAGAATGCCTATAGATGTGCTTCGGAAACTACTACTGGTCTCCCAGGAATCGGTCAAATCGTAGATAGGTTGAGACATTACTCCCATGGACAAAAGCCGCATGGTGCCTTTTGTATACAATCCCGATGCAATTTCTGTGATTCATCAACACTCTGAAGGACCACACATTACAGAATGCCTCCAGATGTGCTTCGAAAACTACTACATGTCTCAGAGTAATCGATCAAAGCGTAGACTGTTTGAGACATTACTCCCAAGGAGATAAGTCCGCATGGTACCTGTTCTATTCAATCCCGATGCAATTTCTGTGCTTCATCAACACTCTGAAGGTCCACAGATTACAGAATGCCAATAGCTGTGCTTCGAAAACTACTACTGGTCTCCCAGGAATCGATCAAAGCGTAGAATGTGTGAGACATTACTCCCATGGGGAAAAGTCTGCATGGTGCCTGTTGTATTCAATCCCGATGCAATTTCTGTGTTTCATCAACAATATGAAGGTCTACAGATTACAGAATGCCTTCAGATATGCATGGGATACTACTACTGGTCTCCACGGAATCGATCAAAACGTAGACGGTTTGAGACATTACTCCCATGGAGAAAAGTCCCCATGGTGAATGTTGTATTCAATTCCGATGCAATTTCTGTGTTCCTTCAACACTATGAAGGTCCACAGATTACAGAATGCCTCCAGATATGCATCAGATACTACTACTGGTCTCCACGGAATCGATCAAAACGTAGACAGTTTGAGACATTACTCCCATGGAGAAACGTTCGCATGGTGCCTGTTGTATTCAATCCCGATGCAATTTTTGTGTTTCATCAACACTCTGAACGTCCACAGATTACAGAATGCCTACAGATGTGCTTCGGAAACAACTAATGGTCTCCCAGGAATCGATCGAATCGTAGACAGTTTGAGGCATTACTCAGATGCAGAAAAGTCCTCATGGTGCCTGTTGTTTTCAGTCCCAATGCAATTTCTGTGTTTCGTCAACACTCTGATGTCCACATATTGCAAAAAGCCTCCAGATGTGCTTCGGAAACTACCACTGGTCTGCCAGGAATCGGTCAAAACGTAGACAGTCTGAGACATTACTTCCATGGAGAAAAGTCCTTATGGTGCCTGTTGTATTCAATCCCGATGCAATTTCTGTGTTTCATCAACACTCTAAACGTCCACAGATTACAGAATGCCTCCAGGTATGCTTCGGAAACTATTACTGGTCTCCCAGAAACCGATTAATGTGAGACAGTTTGAGACATTACTCCCATGGAGAAAATTCCGCATGCTGCCTGTTGTATTCAATCCCAATGCAATTTGTGTGTTTCATCAACGCTCTGAAGGTCCACAGATTACATGATGCCTATGGATGTGCTTCGGAAACTACTACTGGTCTCCCAGGAATCGATCAAATCGTAGACAGTTAGAGACTTTACTCCCATGGAGAAAAGTCCGCATGGTGCCTGTTGTATTCAATCCCGATGCAATTTTTGTGTTTCATCAACACTCTAAACGTCCACAGATTACAGAATGCCTACAGATGTGCTTCGGAAACAACTAATGGTCTCCCAGGAATCGATCGAATCGTAGACAGTTTGAGGCATTACTCAGATGCAGAAAAGTCCTCATGGTGCCTGTTGTATTCAATCCCAATGCAATTTCTGTGTTTCGTCAACACTCTGATGTCCACATATTGCAAAAAGCCTCCAGATGTGCTTCGGAAACTACCACTGGTCTGCCAGGAATCGGTCAAAACGTAGACAGTTTGAGACATTACTTCCATAGAGAAAAGTCCTTATGGTGCCTGTTGTATTCAATCCCGATGCAATTTCTGTGTTTCATCAACAGTCTAAACGTCCACAGATTACAGAATGCCTCCAGGTATGCTTCGGAAACTATTACTGGTCTCCCAGAAACCGATTAATGTGAGACAGTTTGAGACATTACTCCCATGGAGAAAATTCCGCATGGTGCCTGTTGTATTCAATCCCAATGCAATTTCTGTGTTTCATCAACACTCAGAAGGACCATAGATTACAGAATGCCTCCAGATGTGCTTCGGAAACTACTACTGGTCTCTGTGGAATCGATCAAAGCGTAGACAGTTTGAGACATTACTCCCAAGGCGAGAAGTCCGCATGGTACCTGTTGAATTAAATCTCGATGGAATTTCTGTGCTTCATCAACACTCTGAAGGTCCACAGATTACAGAATGCCTATAGATGTGCTTCGGAAACTACTACTGGTCTCCCAGGAATCGATCAAAACGTAGACAATTTGAGACATTACTCCCATGGAGAAAAGTCCGCATGGAGCCTGTCGTGTTCAATCCCGATGCAATTTCTGTGTTTCATCATTACTCTGATGTCCACATATTGCAAGAAGCCTCCAGAAGTGATTCGAAAACTACTACTGGTCTGCCAGGAATTGGTCAAAACGTAGACACTTTGAGACATTACTTCCATGGAGCAAAGTCCTTATGGTGCCTGTTGTATTCAATCCCGATGCAATTTCTGTGTTTCATTAACACTCTAAACGTCCACAGATTACAGAATGCCTCCAGGTATGCTTCGGAAACTATTACTGGTCTCCCAGAAACGGATTAATGTGTAGACAGTTTGAGACATTACTCCCATGGAGAAAATTCCGCATGGTGCCTGTTGTATTCAATCCCAATGCAATTTCTGTGTTTCATCAACGCTCTGAAGGTCCACAGATTACATAATGCCTATGGATGTGCTTCGGAAACTACTACTGGTCTCCCAGGAATCGACCAAAACGTAGACAATTTGTGACATTACTCCCATGAAGAGAAGTCCGCATGGTGCCTGTTGTCTTCAATCCCGATGCAATTTGTGTATTTCATCAACTCTCTGAAGGTCCACAGATTACAGAGTGCCTCCAGATGTGCTTCGGAAACTACTACTGGTCTCCCAGGAATCGTTCAAAGCGTAGGATATGTGAGACATTACTCCATTGGAGAAATGTCCCCATGTTGCCTGTTGTATTCAATCCCGATGAAATTTCTGTGTTTCATCAACACTCTGATGTCCATATATTGCAAGAAGCCTCCAGATGTGCTTCGGAAACTACCACTGGACTACCAGGAATTGGTGAAAACGTAGACCGTTTGAGACATTAATTCCACGGAAAAAAGTCCTTATGGTGCTTGCTGTATTCAATCCCGATGCAATTTCTGTGTTTCATCAACACTCTAAACGTCCACAGATTACAGAATGCCTCCAGGTATGCTTCGGAAACTATTACTGGTCTCCCAGGAACGGATTAATGTGTAGACAGTTTGAGACATTACTCCCATGGAGAAAATTCCGCATGGTGCCTGTTGTATTCAATCCCAATGCAATTTCTGTGTTTCATCAACGCTCTGAATGTCCACAGATTACATAATGCCTATGGATGTGCTTCGGAAACTACTACTGGTCTCCCAGGAATCGGTCAAATCGTAGACAGTTTGAGACATTACTCCCAAGGAGAGAAGTCCGCATGGCACCTGTTGTATTCAATCTCGATGGAATTTCTGTGCTTCATCAACACTCTGAAGGTCCACAGATTACAGAATGCCTATAGATGTGCTTCGGAAACTACTACTGGTCTCCCAGGAATCGGTCAAATCGTAGATAGGTTGAGACATTACTCCCATGGAGAAACGTCCGCATGGTGCCTGTTGTATTCAATCCCGATGCAATTTTTGTGTTTCATCAACACTCTGAACGTCCACAGATTACAGAATGCCTACAGATGTGCTTCGGAAACAACTAATGGTCTCCCAGGAATCGATCGAATCGTAGACAGTTTGAGACATTACTCAGATGCATAAAAGTCCTCATGGTGCCTGTTGTATTCAGTCGCAATGCAATTTCTGTGTTTCGTCAACACTCTGATGTCCACATATTGCAAAAAGCCTCAAGATGTGCTTCGGAAACTACCACTGGTGTGCCAGGAATCGGTCAAAACGTAGACAGTTTGAGACATTACTTCCATGGAGAAAAGTCCTTATGGTGCCTGTTATATTCAATCCCGATGCAATTTCTGTGTTTCATCAACACTCTAAACGTCCACAGATTACAGAATGCCTCCAGGTATGCTTCGGAAACTATTACTGGTCTCCCAGAAACCGATTAATGTGAGACAGTTTGAGACATTACTCCCATGGAGAAAATTCCGCATTCTGCCTGTTGTATTCAATCCCAATGCAATTTGTGTGTTTCATCAACGCTCTGAAGGTCCACAGATTACATGATGCCTATGGATGTGCTTCGGAAACTACTACTGGTCTCCCAGGAATCGGTCAAATCGTAGACAGTTAGAGACATTACTCCCATGGAGAAACGTCCGCATGGTGCCTGTTGTATTCAATCCCGATGCAATTTTTGTGTTTCATCAACACTCTGAACGTCCACAGATTACAGAATGCCTACAGATGTGCTTCGGAAACAACTAATGGTCTCCCAGGAATCGATCGAATCGTAGACAGTTTGAGGTATTACTCAGATGCAGAAAAGTCCTCATGGTGCCTGTTGTATTCAATCCCAATGCAGTTTCTGTGTTTCGTCAACACTCTGATGTCCACATATTGCAAAAAGCCTCCAGATGTGCTTCGGAAACTACCACTGGTCTGCCAGGAATCGGTCAAAACGTAGATAGGTTGAGACATTACTCCCATGGACAAAAGCCGCATGGTGCCTTTTGTATACAATCCCGATGCAATTTCTGTGATTCATCAACACTCTGAAGGACCACACATTACAGAATGCCTCCAGATGTGCTTCGAAAACTACTACATGTCTCAGAGTAATCGATCAAAGCGTAGACTGTTTGAGACATTACTCCCAAGGAGAGAAGTCCGCATGGTACCTGTTCTATTCAATCCCGATGCAATTTCTGTGCTTCATCAACACTCTGAAGGACCATAGATTACAGAATGCCTCCAGATGTGCTTCGGAAACTACTACTGGTCTCCGTGGAATCGATCAAAGCGTAGACAGTTTGAGACATTACTCCCAAGGAGAGAAGTCCGCATGGTACCTGTTCTATTCAATCCCGATGCAATTTCTGTGCTTCATGAACACTCTGAAGGTCCACAGATTACAAAATGCCTATAGATGTGCCTCGGAAACTACTACTGCTCTCCCAATAATCGATCGAAGCGTAGACTATGTGAGACATTATTCCCATGGACAAAAGTCCGCATGGTGCCTGTTGTATTAAATCCCAATGCAATTTATGTGTTTTATCAACACTCTGAAGGACCACAGATTACAGAATGCCTCCAGATGTGCTTAGGATACTACTACTGGTCTCCGAGGAATCGATCAAAGCGTAGAATATGTGGGACATTACTCCAATGGAGAAAAGTCCCCATGGTGCTTGTTGTATTCAATGCCGATGCAATTTCTGTGTTTCATCAACACTCTAAAAGTCCACAGATTACAGAATGCCTATAGATGTGCTTCGGAAACTACTACTGGTCTCCCAGGAATCGATCGAAGCGTAGAATATGTGAGACATTACTCCGATGGAGAAACGTCCCCATGGTGCCTGTTGTATTCAAATCCGATGCAATTTCTGTGTTTCATCAACACTATGAACGGCCACAGATTACAGAATGCCTCCAGATATGCATCAGAAACTACTACTGGTCTCCACGGAATCGATCAAAATTTAGACAGTTTGAGACATTACTCCCATTGAGAAACGTCTGCATGGTGCCTGTTGTATTCCCACTCGATGCTATTTCTTCGTTTCATCAACACTCTGAAGGTCCACAGATTACAGAATGCCAATAGCTTTGTTTTGGAAACTACTACTGGTCTCCCAGGAATCGATCAAAGCGTAGAATTTGTGAGACAATACTCCCATGGGGAAAAGTCCGCATGGTGCCTGTTGTATTCAATCCCGATACAATTTCTGTGTTTCATCAACACTCTAAACGTCCACAGATTACAGAATGCCTCCAGGTATGCTTCGGAAACTATTACTGGTCTCCCAGAAACGGATTAATGTGTAGACAGTTTGAGACATTACTCCCATGGAGAAAATTCCGCATGGTGCCTGTTGTATTCAATCCCAATGCAATTTCTGTGTTTCATCAACGCTCTGAATGTCCACAGATTACATAATGCCTATGGATGTGCTTCGGAAACTACTACTGGTCTCCCAGGAATCGGTCAAATCGTAGACAGTTTGAGACATTACTCCCAAGGAGAGAAGTCCGCATGGCACCTGTTGTATTCAATCTCGATGGAATTTCTGTGCTTCATCAACACTCTGAAGGTCCACAGATTACAGAATGCCTATAGATGTGCTTCGGAAACTACTACTGGTCTCCCAGGAATCGGTCAAATCGTAGATAGGTTGAGACATTACTCCCATGGACAAAAGCCGCATGGTGCCTTTTGTATACAATCCCGATGCAATTTCTGTGATTCATCAACACTCTGAAGGACCACACATTACAGAATGCCTCCAGATGTGCTTCGAAAACTACTACATGTCTCAGAGTAATCGATCAAAGCGTAGACTGTTTGAGACATTACTCCCAAGGAGAGAAGTCCGCATGGTACCTGTTCTATTCAATCCCGATGCAATTTCTGTGCTTCATCAACACTCTGAAGGTCCACAGATTACAGAATGCCAATAGCTGTGCTTCGGAAACTACTACTGGTCTCCCAGGAATCGATCAAAGCGTAGAATGTGTGAGACATTACTCCCATGGGGAAAAGTCCGCATGGTGCCTGTTGTATTCAATCCCGATGCAATTTCTGTGTTTCATCAACAATATGAAGGTCTACAGATTACAGAATGCCTCCAGATATGCATCAGATACTACTACTGGTCTCCACGGAATCGATCAAAACGTAGACAGTTTGAGACATTACTCCCATGGAGAAACGTCCGCATGGTGCCTGTTGTATTCAATCCCGATGCAATTTTTGTGTTTCATCAACACTCTGAACGTCCACAGATTACAGAATGCCTACAGATGTGCTTCGGAAACAACTAATGGTCTCCCAGGAATCGATCGAATCGTAGACAGTTTGAGACATTACTCAGATGCAGAAAAGTCCTCATGGTGCCTGTTGTATTCAGTCGCAATGCAATTTCTGTGTTTCGTCAACACTCTGATGTCCACATATTGCAAAAAGCCTCAAGATGTGCTTCGGAAACTACCACTGGTGTGCCAGGAATCGGTCAAAACGTAGACAGTTTGAGACATTACTTCCATGGAGAAAAGTCCTTATGGTGCCTGTTGTATTCAATCCCGATGCAATTTCTGTGTTTCATCAAAACTCTAAACGTCCACAGATTACAGAATGCCTCCAGGTATGCTTCGGAAACTATTACTGGTCTCCCAGAAACCGATTAATGTGAGACAGTTTGAGACATTACTCCCATGGAGAAAATTCCACATGCTGCCTGTTGTATTCAATCCCAATGCAATTTGTGTGTTTCATCAACGCTCTGAAGGTCCACAGATTACATGATGCCTATGGATGTGCTTCGGAAACTACTACTGGTCTCCCAGGAATCGGTCAAATCGTAGACAGTTAGAGACATTACTCCCATGGAGAAACGTCCGCATGGTGCCTGTTGTATTCAATCCCGATGCAATTTTTGTGTTTCATCAACACTCTGAACGTCCACAGATTACAGAATGCCTACAGATGTGCTTCGGAAACAACTAATGGTCTCCCAGGAATCGATCGTATCGTAGACAGTTTGAGACATTACTCAGATGCAGAAAAGTCCTCATGGTGCCTGTTGTATTCAATCCCAATGCAGTTTCTGTGTTTCGTCAACACTCTGATGTCCACATATTGCAAAAAGCCTCCAGATGTGCTTCGGAAACTACCACTGCTCTGCCAGGAATCGGTCAAAACGTAGACAGTTTGAGACATTACTTCCATGGAGAAAAGTCCTTATGGTGCCTGTTGTATTCAATCCCGATGCAATTTCTGTGTTTCATCAACACTCTAAACGTCCACAGATTACAGAATGCCTCCAGGTATGTTTCGGAAACTATTACTGGTCTCCCAGAAACCGATTAATGTGAGACAGTTTGAGACATTACTCCCATGGAGAAAATTCCGCATGGTGCCTGTTGTATTCAATCCCAATGCAATTTCTGTGTTTCATCAACACTCTGAAGGACCATAGATTACAGAATGCCTATAGATGTGCCTCGGAAACTACTACTGCTCTCCCAATAATCGATCGAAGCGTAGAATATGTGAGACATTATTCCCATGGACAAAAGTCCGCATGGTGCCTGTTGTATTCAATCCCGATGCAATTTCTGTGTTTCATCAACACTCTGAAGGAAAACAGATTACAGAATGCCTATAGATGTGCTTCGGAAACTACTACTGGTGTCCCAGGAGTCGATCAAAGCGTATACAATTTGAGACATTACTCTCAAGGAGAGAAGTCCTCATGGTACCTGTTGTATTCAATACCGATGGAATTTCTGTGCTTCATCAACACTCTGAAGGTCCACAGAATATAGAATTCCTATAGATGTGCTTCGGAAACTACTACTGGTCTCCCAGGAATCGATCAAAGCGTAGAATGTGTGAGACATTACTCCCATAGACAAAAGTCCGCATGGTGCCTGTTGCATTAGATCCCGATGCAATTTCTGTGTTTCATCAACACTATGCCTGTCCACAGGTTACAGAATGCCTCCAGGTGTACTTCCGAAACTACTACTGGTCTCCCAGGAATCGATCAAAAACGTAGACAATTTGAGACATTACTCCCATGAAGATAAGTAAACATGGTGCCAGTTGTATTCAATCTCGATGGAATTTCTGTGTTTCATCAACACTCTGAACGTCCAAAGATTACAGGAAGCCTCCAGATGTGCTTCGGAAACTGCTACTGGTCTCCCAGGAATCGATCAAAGCGTAGTCAGTTTGAGACATTACTTCCATGAAGAGAAGTCCGCATGGTGCTGTTGTCTTCAATCCCGATGGAATTGCTGTGCTTCATCAACACTCTGAAGGTCCACAGCTTACAGAATTCCTATAGATGTGCTTCGGAAACTGCTACTGGTCTCACAGGAATCGATCAAAGCGTAGAATGTGTGAGACATTACTCCCATAGACAAAAGTCCGCATGGTGCCTGTTGTATTAGATCCTGATGCAATTTCTGTGTTTCATCAACACTCTGAAGGTCCACAGATTACAGAATGCCTCCAGATATGCATCAGATACTACTTCTGGTCTCCACGGAATCGATCAAAACGTAGACAGTTTGAGACATTACTCCCATGGAGAAACGTCCGCATGGTGCCTGTTGTATTCAATCCCGATGCAATTTCTGTGTTTCATCAACACTCTGAACGTCCACAGATTACAGAATGACTGCAGATGTGCTTCGGAAACAAATAATGGTCCCCCAGGAATCGAACAAGGCGTAGACATTTGAGACGTTACTCTCATGGAGAAAAGTCCCCATGATGCCTGTTGTATTAAATCCCGATGCAATTTCGGTGTTTCATCAACGCTCTGAAGGTCCACAGTTTACATAAAGCCTATAGATGTGCTTCGGAAACTACTACTGGTCTCCCAGGAATCGGTCAAAGCGTAGACAGTTTGAGACATTACTCCCATGGAGAAAAGTCCAAATGGTGCCTGTTGTATTCAATCCCGATGCTATTTCTTCGTTTCATCAACACTCTGAAGGTCCACAGATTCCAGAATGCTTCCAGGTGTACTTCGGAAACTACTACTGGTCTTCCAGGAATAGATCGAATCGTAGACAGTTTCAGACATTACTCCCATGGATACAAGTAGGCATGGTCCCTGTTGCCTTCAATCCCGATGCAATTTCTGTGTTTCATCAACACTCAGAAAGTCCACAGATTACAGAATGCCTCCAGAAATGCATCAGAAACTACTACTGGTCTACACGGAATATATCAAAACGTAGGCACTTTGTGACATTACTCCCATGTAGAAACGTCCGCAAGGTGCCTGTTGTATTCTATCCCGATGGTATTTCTTCGTTTCATCAACACTCTGAGGTCCACAGATTCCAGAATGCTTCCAGGTGTACTTCGGAAACTACTACTGGTCTCCCAGGAATCGGTCAAAGCGTAGACAGTTTGAGACATTACTCCCATGGAGAAAAGTCCAAATGGTGCCTGTTGTATTCAATCCCGATGCAACCTCTCTGATTCATCAACACTCTGAACGTCCACAGATTACAGAATGCCTCCAGAAATGCATCAGAAACTACTACTGGTCTACACGGAATATATCAAAACGTAGGCACTTTGTGACATTACTCCCATGCAGAAACGTCCGCAAGGTGCCTGTTGTATTCTATCCCGATGCTTTTTCTTCGTTTCATCAACACTCTGAAGGTCCACAGATTCCAGAATGCTTCCAGGTGTACTTCGGAAACTACTACTGGTCTCCCAGGAATAGATCGAATCGTAGACAGTTTCAGACATTACTCCCATGGATACAAGTAAGTATGGTCCCTGTTGCCTTCAATCCCGATGCAATTTCTGTGTTTCATCAACACTCAGAAAGTCCACAGATTACAGTATGCCTATATTTGTGCTTCGGAAACTACTACTGCTCTCTCAGGAATCGAACAAAAACGTAGACAATTTGAAACTTTACACCCAAGGAGAAACGTCCGCATGGAGCCTGTAGTATTCAATCCCGATGCAATTTCTGTGTTTCATCAACACTCTGAAGGTCCACAGATTGCAGAATGAATCCAGATGTGCTTCGGAAACTACTACTGGTCTCCCAGGAATCGATCAAAGCTTAGACAGTTTGAGACATTACTCCCATGGAAAAAAGTTCGTATGGTGCCTTTTATATTCAATCCCGATTTAATTTCTGTGTTTCATCAACACCTTGAGGGACCACAGATTACAGAATGACTATAGATGTGCTTCGAAAACTACTACTGGTCTTCCAGGAATCGATCAAACCTTAGACAGTTTGAAACATTACTCCCAAGGAATGAAGCCCGCATGGTGCCTGTTGTATTCAATCCTGATGCAATTTCTGTGTTTCATCAATACTCTGAAGGTCCACAGAGTACAGAATGCCTAGAGATGTGCTTCGGAAACTACTACTGGTCTCCTAGGAATCGATCAAATCGTAGAAAATTTGAGACATTACTCCCATGGAGAAAATTCCGCATGGTGCCTGTTGTATTCAATCACGAAGCAATTTGAGTGTTTCATCAACACTTTGAAGGTCCACAGATTTCAGAATGCATAAAGATTTCTTTCGGAAACTACTACTGTTCTCCCGGAATCGATCAAAGCCTAGACAGTTTGAGACATTAGTCCAATGGAGAAAAGTCCGCATAGAGCCTGTTGTATTCAATCCCGAAGCTATTACTGTTTTTCATCATTACTCTGAAACTCCATAGTTTACAGGAAGCCTCCAGATGTGCTTCGGAAACTACCACTGGTCTCCCAGGAATCGATAAATGCGTAGACCGTTTAAGACATTACTCCCAGGGAGATAAGTCCGCATGGTCCCCATTGTATTCAAACTCGATGGAATTTCTGTGTTTCATCAACACTCTGAAGGTCCACAGATTACAGAATGCCTATAGATGTGCTTCGGAAAATACTATTTGTCTCCCAGGAATGGATCAAAAAGTAGAAATATTGAGACGTTACTCCCATGGAGAAAAGCCCGCATGGTGCCTCTTGTATTCAATCCCGAATGAATTTCTGTGTTTCATCAACACTCTGAAGGTCCACAGATTACAGAATGCCTATAGATGTGGTTCGGAAACGACTACCGGTCTCCCAGAAATCGATTAAAGCGTAGAAAATTTGAGACATTACTCCCATAGAGAAAAGTACGCATGATGCCTGTTGTATTCATTCCCGAATGAATTTCTGTGTTTCATCAACAATCTGAAGGTCCACAGATTACAGATCCCTCCAGGTGTACTTCGGAAACTACTACTGTTCTCCCCGGAATCGATCAAAGCGTAGAAAATTTTGAGACATTACTCCTATGGAGAAAAGTCCGCATGGTGGCTGTTATATTTAATCCCGACGCAATTTCTGTGTTTCATCAACACTCTGAACGTCCGAAGATTACAGGAAGCCTCCAGATGTGCTTCGGAAAGTACTACTGGTCTCCTAGGATTCGATCAAAGCGTAGACAATTCGAGACATTATTCCCATGGAGAACAGTCCAAATGGTGCCTGTTGTATTCAATCCTGATGCAATTTCTGTGTTTCATCAACACTCTGAAGGTCCACAGAGTGCAGAAAGCCTAGAGATTTGCTTCGGAACTTCTACTGTTCTCCCGGAATCGATCAAAGCGTAGACAGTTTGAGACGTTACTCCCATGGAGAAAAGTCGGCATTCTGACTGTTGTATTCAATCCTGATGATATTTATGTATTTCATCTACACTCTGAAGGTCCACAGATCACACTATGGCTCCAGATGTGCTTTTTGAAACTACTACTGGTCTCCCAGTTATCGATTAAATCGTAGAAAATTTGAGACATTACTCCCATGGAGAAAAGTCCGCATGGTGCCTGTTGTATTCAATCCCGAATGAATTTCTGTGTTTCATCAACACTCCGAACGTCCACAGATTACAGAATGCCTCCAAATGTACTTCGGAAACTACGACTGTTCTCCTCGGAATCGATCAAAGCGTAGACAATTTGAGACATAACTGCTATGGAGAAAAGTTCGCATGGTGCCTGTTGTATTAAATCCCGATGAAAGTTCTGTGTTTCATTAACACTCTGAACGTCCAGAGGTTACAGAAAGCCTATAGATGTGCTTCGGAAACTACTATTGGTCTTCCAGGAATCGATCAAAGCGTAGACAATTCGAGACATTACTCCCATGGAGAAATATCCAAATGGTGCCTGTTGTATTCAATCCCGATGCAATTTCTGTTTTTCATCAACGCTCTGAAGGTCCACAGATTACATAATGCCTATACATGTGCTTGTGAAACTACTACTGCTCTCCCAGGAATCGGTCAAAGCGTAGAGAGTTTGGGACATTACTCCCATGCAGAAAAGTCCACATGATGCCTGTTGTATTCATTCCCGAATGAATTTCTGTGTTTCATCAACAATCTGAATGTTTACAGGTTACAGATACCTCGAGGTGTACTTCGCAAACTACTACTGTTCTCCCCGGAATAGATCAAAGCGTAGAAAATTTGAGACATTACTCCTATGGAGAAAAGTCCGCATGGTGGCTGTTGTATTTAATCCCCATGCAATTTCTGTGTTTCATCAACACTCTGAACGTCCGCAGATTACTGGAAGCCTCCAGATGTGCTTCGGAAAGTACCACTGGTCTCCCAGGAATAGATCAAAGCGTACACAACTCGAGACATTACTCCCATGGAGAACAGTCCAAATAGTGTCTGTTGTATTCAATTCCAATGCAATTTCTGTGTTTCATCAACACTCTGAAGGTCCACAGATTACAGATTGCCTATAGATGTGCTTCTGAAATTATTATTTGTCTCCCAGGAATCGTACAAAGCGTAGAAAAATTGAGACATTACTCCCATGGAGAAAAGACCGCTTGCTTCCTGTTGTATTCAATTCCGAAGCAATTTCTGTGTTTCATCAACACTCCTAACGTCCACAGATTACATAATGCCGCAAG
Source organism: Schistocerca gregaria (assembly GCF_023897955.1). NCBI lineage: Eukaryota > Metazoa > Arthropoda > Insecta > Orthoptera > Acrididae > Schistocerca > Schistocerca gregaria. The sequence continues at coordinate 13,406,583 of NC_064920.1, forward strand.
ATGTATTTTGGAAACTACTACTGTCGTCCCCGGAATCGATCAAAGCGTAGACAGTTTGAGACATTCCTGCTATGGGCAAAATTGCGAATGGTGCCTCTTGTATTAAATCCTTATGAAATTTCTGTGCTTCATCAACACTCTGAAGGTCCACAGATTACAGAATGCCTGTAGATGTGCTTCGGAAACTACTACTGGTCTCCCAGGAATCGATCATATCTTAGAAAATTTGAGACATTACTCATATGGAGAAAAGTCCGCATGTTGCCTGTTGTATTCAATCCCGCAGCAATTTGAGTGTTTCATCAATACTCTAAAGGTCCAGAGATTACAGAATGCCTCCAGATGTGCTTCGGAAACTATTACTGGTCTCCCAGGAATCGATCAAAGCGTAGAAAATCTGAGACATTACTCCCATTGGGAAAAGTCCAAATGTTGCCTGTTGTATTCAATCACGATGCAATTTCTGTGTTTCATCAACACTCTGAACATCCACAGGTTAGAGAATGCCTCCAGATATGACCCGGAAACTACTATTGGTGTCCCAGGAATCGATCAAAGCGTAATCAGTTTGAGACATTACTCCCATGGAGAAAAGTCCGCATGGTGCCTCTTGTATTCAATCCTGATGCAATTTCTGTATTTCATGAACACTCTGAACGTCCACAGATTACAGAATGCCTATAGCTGTGCTTCGGAAGCTATTAGTGGTCTCCCAGGATTCGATCAAATCGTAGATTTTTTGAGACATTCCTCCCATGGAGAAAAGTCCGCATGTTGCCTGTTGTATTCAATCCCGATGATATTTGAGTGTTTCATCAACCCTCTGCAGGTCCACAGAAAACAGAATGCCTCCAGATGTGCTTCGGAAACTACTACTAGTCTCCCAGGAATCAATAAAGGCGTAGACAATTTGAGACAACTCCCATATAGACAACTAAGCATTTTACCAGTTGTATTCAATCTCGATGCAATTTGAGTGTTTCATCAACACTCTGAAGGTCCACAGATTACAGGAATTCTCCTGATGTGCTTCGAAAACTACTACTGGTCTCCCAGGAATCGATCAAAGCGTAGATAGTTTCAGACATTACTCCCATGGAGAAAAGTCCACATGCTGCCTGTTGTATTCAATCCTGATGCAATTTCTGTGTTTCATCAACACTGCGTAGGTCCACAGATCACACAATGGCTCCAGATGTGCTTTTTGAAACTACTACTGGTCTCCCAGGAATCGATCAAAGCGTAGACAGTTTGAGACATTACTCCCATGGAAAAAAGTCCGCATCGAGCCTGTTCTATTCAATCCCGATGCAATTTCTGTGTTTCATCAACACTCTGAACGTCCACAGATTACAGAATGACTCCACTCCAGATATGCTTCGGAAACTACTACTGGCCTCCCAGGAATCGATCAAATCGTAGACAATTTGAGACATTACTCCCATGGAGAATAGTCCGCATGGTGCCTGTTGTATTCAATCCCGATGCAAGTGTTTCATCAACAGTCTGAAGGACCACAGATTACAGGAAGCCTCCAGATGTGATTCGGAAAATTCTACTGGTCTCCCCGGAATCGTCAAAGCGTAGACAGTTTGAGATATTATTCCAAATGAGAAAAGTCCGCATGGTACCTGTTGTATTCAATGCCGATATAATTTCTGTGTTTCATCAACACTCTAAAGGTCCACAGATTACAGAACGCCTCCAGATATGCTTCGGAATCTACTACTGGTCTTCTAGGAATCGAGCAAGAACGTAGACAGTTTGGGAACTTACTCCCATGGAAAAAACTAAGCATGGTGAAAGTTGTATTCGTATCGATGAAATTTCTGTGTTTCATCAACACTCTGAACGTCCACAGATTACAGTAAGCCTCCAGATGTGTTTCGGATACTACTACTGGTCTCACAGGAATCGATCGAAGCGTTGACTGCTTGAGACATTACTCCCATGAAGAAAAGTCGGCATGGTGCCTGTTGTATTCAATCCTGATGCAATTTCTGTGTTTCATCAAAACTCTGAAGGTCCACAGATCACACAATGGCTCCAGATGTGCTTCTTGAAACTACTACTTGATTCCCAGGAATCGATCAAAGCGTAGACAGTTAGAGACATTACTCCCAGGGAGATAAGTCCGCATGGTCACCATTGTAATCAATCCCGATGGAATTTCTGTGTTCCATCAACACTTTGAAGGTACACAGATTACAAAATGCCTATAGATGTGCTTCGCATTTTACTACATGTTTCCCAGGAATCGATCTAACCGTAGAGAGTTTGAGACATTACTCCCATAGAGAAAAGTCTGCATGGAGCCTGTTGTATTAAATGCCGATGGAATGTCTGTGATTCATCAACACTCTGAAGGACACAGATTACAGAATGCCTATAGATGTGCTTCGGAAACTACTACTGCTCTCCCAGCAATCGATCAAATCGTAGAAAATTTGAGATATTACTCCCATAGAGAAATGTCCTCATGTTGCCTGTTGTATTCAATCCCGAAGCAATTTCTGTGTTTCATCAACGCTCTAAAGGTCCACAGATTACAGGATGCCTCCAGATGTGCTTCGGAATCTACTACTACTCTCCTAGGAATCGCGCAAAGACGTAGACAGTTTGAGACATTACTCCCATGGACAAAAGTACTCATGGTGCCTGTTGTATTAAATCCCGATGGAATTTCTGTGATTCATCAACACTCTGAAGGTCACAGATTACAGAATGCCTCCAGATGTGATTTGGAAACTACTACTGGTCTCGCAGGAATCGAGCAAATTCGTAGACAGTTTGAGACATTTCTCCCAAGGAGAAAAGTAAAATGGTGCCAGTTGTATTCAATATCGATGCAATTTCTGTGTTTCATCAACACTCTGAATGACCATAGATAACAGAATGCCTCCAGATGGGCTTCGGCAACTAATACCGTATCCCAGGAATCGAGCAAGGCGTAAACAGTTTGATACATTACTCCCAATGAGAAAAGTCCGCATAGTGAATGTTGTATTCAATCAAGATTCAATTTCTGTGTTTCATCAACACTCACAAGGACCACACATTCCAGAATGCCTCCAGATGTGCTTCGGAAACTACTACTGGTTTCCCAGGAATCGATCAATGCGTAGATAGTTTCAGACACTACTCCCATGGAGATAAGTCCGCATGGTGCCTGTTGTATTCAATCCCTATGGAATTTCTGTGTTTCATCAACACTCTAAAGGTCCACAGATTACAGAATGCCTCCAGATGTGCTTCGGAAACTACTCATGGTCTCGCAGGAATCGAGCAAAGTCGTAGACAGTTTGAGACATTACTCCCATGGAGAAATGCAAGCATGGTGCCAGTTGCATTCATATCGATGCAATTTGTGTGTTTCATCAACACTCTGAACGTCCACAGATTACAGGAAACCTCCAGATGTGCTTCGGAAACAACAACTGGTTTCCCAGGAATCGATCAAAACGTAGACAGTTTGAGACATTACTCCATGGATAAAAGTCCGCATGGTGCCTGTTGTATCCAATCCCGATGCAATTTCTGTGTTTCATCGACACTCTGAAGGTCCACGGATTACAGAACGCCTCCAGATGTGCTCCGGAAACTACTACTGGTGTCCCAGGAAAAGATCAAGACGTAGACAGTTTGAGACTTTACTCCCATGGAGAAAAGTCCACATGGTGACTGTTGTATTCAATCCCGATGCAATTTCTGTGTTTCATTAACACTCTGAAGGTCCACAGATTACACAATGCACCCGATTGTCCATCGGAAAATGCTTTTGGTCTACCAGGAATCGATAAAAAAATAGACAGTTTACACATTACTCCCATGGAGAAAAGTCCACATGGTGCCTGTTGTATTCAATCCCGATGCAATTTCTATGTTTCATCAACACTCTGAAAGTCAACAGATTACAGGAAGCCTCCGTATGTGCTTTAGACACGACTTACTGTTCTCCCAGGAATCGATCAAGGTAATAGACAGTTTCAGATATTACTCCCATGGAGTAAAGTCCGCATGGTGCCTGTTCTATTCAATCCCGATGCAATTTCTGTGTTTCATCAACACTCTGAAAGTCCACAAAGAACAGAATTCCTATATATGTGCTTCGGAAACAACTACTGGTGTCCCAGGAATCCACCAAAGCGAAGAAAGTTTTAGACATTACTCCCATGGAGAAAAGTCCACCTGGTGCCTGTTGTGTTCAATCCCGATGCAATTTCTGTGTTTCATCAACATTCTGAACGTCCACAGCTTACAGAATGCCTCCAGATGTGCTTCGGAAACTACTACTGGTCTCCCAGGAATCGATCAATGAGTTAAAAGTTTGAGACATTACTCCTACGGAGAAAAGGCGGCATGGTGCCTGTTGTATTCAATCCCGATGCAATTTCTGTGTTTCATCAACACTCTGAACGCCCACAGCTTCAGAATGCCTGCAGATGTGCTTTGGAAACTAATACTGGTCTCCCAGGAATCGATCAAACTGTGAACAATTTGAGACTTTACTCCCACGGAGGTAAGTCGGCATGGTGCCTGTTGCAATCAATCCCGATGCAATTTCTGTGTTCCATCAACACTCTGAAGGTCCACAGATTACAGAATGACTCCAGATGTGCTTCGGAAATTTCTACTGGACTCCCAGGAATCGATCAAAGCATACAAAAGTTTGAGATATTACTCCCTTGGAGAAAAGTCCAAATGGTGTCTGTTGTACCATATCCCGATTCAATTTCTTTCATCAACACTCTCAAGGTCCACAGATTACAGAATGCCTATATATGTGCTTCGGAAACTACTACTGGTCTCCCAGGTATCGATCCAATCGTAGAAAAAATTTTGAGACATTACTCCCATGGAGAAAAGTCTGCCTGGTGCCTGTTGTATTCAATCGCGATGCAATTTCTATGTTTCATCAACACGCTGAACGTCCACAGCTTACAGAATGCCTCCATATTTGCTTTGGAAACTACTACTGGTCGCCCATAAATCGATCAAAATCGTAGACAGTTTGAGACATCACTAGCAAGGAGAAAATTCTGCATTGTGCCTGTTGTGTAGTACCCCGATGCAATTTCTGTGTTTCATCAACACTCTGAAAGTCTACAGATTACAGGAAGCCTACGTATGTGCTTTAGAAATTACTACTGTTCTCCCAGGAATCGATCAAAGCATAGACAGTTTCAGATAATACTCCCATGGAGAAAAGTCCGCATGGTGCCTGTTCTATTAAATCCCGATGCAATTTCTGTGTTTCATCAACACTCTGAATTTCGACAGATTACACAATGCCAATATATGTGCTTCGGAAACTAGTACTAGTCTCCCAGGAATCGATCAAAGCGTAGAAAGTTTGAGACATTTCTCCCATGGAGAAAAGTCCGCATAGTGAATGTTGTTTTCAATCCCGATGCAATTTCTGTGTTTCATCAACACTCTGAACGTCCACAGCTTACAGAATGTCTCCAGATGTGCTTCGGAAACTACTACTGGTCTCCCAGGAATCGATCAAAGCGTAGAAAATTTTAGACATTACTCCCATGGAGAAAATTCCGCATGGTGCCTGTTGTATTCAATCCCGATTCATTTTCTGTGTTTCATCAACACCCTGAACGTCCACTTATTATAAAATGCCACCAGATGTGCTTCGGAAACTACTACTGGTCTCCCAGGAATCGATCAAAGCGTTGGCACTTTGAGACATTACACCCACGGAGGTAATTCGGCATGGTGCCTGTAGCATTCAATCAGGATGCAATTTCTGTGTTTCATCAACACTCTGAATGTCCACAGATTACACAATGCTTCCATATTTGCTTTGGAAACTACTACTGGTCTCCCAGAAATCGATCAAAAACGTAGACAGTTTGACACATCACTCGCAAGGAAAAAATTCAACTTTGTGCCTGTTGTATTGTATCAAGATGCAATTTCTGTGTTTCATCAACACTCTGAAAGTCCACAGATTACAGGAAGCCTCCGTATGTGCTTTAGATACGACTAATGTTCCCCCAGGAATCGATCAAGGCATGGACAGTTTCAGATATTACTCCCATGGAGTAAAGTCCGCCTGGTGCCTGTTCTATTCAATCCCGATGCAATTTCTGTGTTTCATCAACACTCTGAAGGACCACAGATTATAGAATGAATCCGTAAGTGCTTCAGAAACGACTACTGTTCTCCCAGGAATCGATCAAAGCATAGACAGATTCAGATATTACTCCCATGGAGTAAAGTCAACATGGTGCCTGTTCTATTCATTCCCGATGCAATTTCTGTGTTTCATCAACACTCTGAAGGTCCACAGAGAACCGAATGCCTATATATATGCTTTGGAAACTACTACTGGTCTCCCAGGAATCGATCAAAGTGTGATCAAATTGAGACATTACTCCCACGGAGATAAGTCGGCATGGTGCCTGTTGCAATCAATCCCGATGCAATTACTGTGTTTCATCAACACTCTGAAGGTCCACAGATTACAGAATGACTCCAGTTGTGCTTCGGAAACTTCTACTGGACTCCCAGGAATCGATCAAAGCGTACAAAAGTCTGAGACATTACTCCCATGGAGAAAAGTCCAAATGGTGTCTGTTGTATCCAAACCCGATGCAATATCTGTGTTTCTTCAGCACTCTGAGGGTCCACAGATTACAGAATGCCTATATATGTGCTTCGGAAACTACTACTGGTCTCCATGGAATCGATCCAATCGTAGAAAGTTTGAGACATTACTCCCATGGAGAAAAGTCCGCCTGGTGCCTGTTGTATTCAATCCTGATGTAATTTCTGTGTTCCATCAACACTCTGAACGTCCACAGCTTACAGAATGCCTCCATATTTGCTTTGGAAACTACTACTGGTCGGCCAGAAACCGATCAAAAGCGTAGACAGTTTGAGACATCACTAGCAAGGAGAAAATTCTGCATTGTGCCTGTTGTATTCTATCCCGATGCAATTTCTGTGTTTCATCAACACTCTGAAAGCCTACAGATTACAGGAAGCCTGCGCATGTGCTTTAGAAACTACTACTGTTCTCCCAGGAATCGATCAAAGCATAGACAAAAGGTGCCTGTTCTATTCAGTCCCGATGCAATTTCTGTGTTTCATCAACTCTCTGAATTTCCACAGATTACAGAATGCCTATATATGTGCTTCGGAAACTACTACTGGTCTCCCAGGAATCGATCAAAGCGTAGAAAGTTTGAGACATTTCTCCCATGGAGAAAAGTCCGCATGGTGCTTGTTGTTTTCAATCCCGATGCAATTTCTGTGTTTCATCAACGCTCTGAACGTCCAAAGCTTACAGAATGTCTCCAGATGTGCTTCGGAAACTACTACTGGTCTCCCAGGAGTCGATCAAAGCCTTGGTACTTTGAGACATTACTCCCACGGAGGTAATTCGGCATGGTGCCTGTTGCATTCAATCAGGATGCAATTTCTGTGTTTCATCAGCACTCTGAAGGTCCACAGATTACAGAATGCTTCCATATTTGCTTTGGAAACTACTACTGGTCTCCCAGAAATCGATCAAAAGCGTAGACAGTTTGAGACATCACTCCCAAGGAAAAAATTCTACATTGTGCTGTTGCATTGTATCAAGATGCAATTTCTGTGTTTCATCAACACTCTGAAGGACCACAGATTACAGAATGCCTCCGTATGTGCTTTAGAAACGACTACTGTTCTCCCAGGAATCGATCAAAGCATAGACAATTTCAGACATTACTTCCATGGATAAAAGTCCGCATGGTGCCTCTCCTATTCAATCCCGATGCAATTTCTCTGTTTCATCAACACTTTGAAGGTCCACAGATTACAGAATACCTCCAGATGTGCTTCGGAAACTTCAACTGGTCTCCCAGGAATCGATCAAAGCGTAGATAGTTTGAGATAATACTCCCATGGAGAAAAGTCCAAATGGCGCATGGTGTATCCAATCCCGCTGCAATTTCTGTGTTTCATCAACACTCTGAAGGTCCACAGAATACAGATTGCATCCAGATGTGCTTCGGAAACTACTACTGGTCTCCCAGGAATCAACCAAAACGTAGACAGTTTGAGACAACCCTCCCATGGAGAAAAGCCCGCCTGGTGCCTGTTGTATTCAATCCCGATGCAATTTCTGTGTTTCATGAACATTCAGAACGTCCACAGCTTACAGAATGCCTCCAGATGTGCTTCGGAAACTACTACTGGTCTCCCAGGAATCGATCAATGCGTTAAAAGTTTGAGACATTACTTCTACGTAGAAAAGGCGGCATGGTGCCTGTTGTATTCAATCCCGATGCAATTTCTGTGTTTCATCAACACTCTGAACGTCCAAAGCTTCAGAATGCCTGCAGATGTGCTTCGGAAACTAATACTGGTCTCCCAGGAATCGATCAAAGCGTACAAAAGTCTGAGACATTACTCCCATGGAGAAAAGTCCAAATGGTGTCTGTTGTATCAACCCGGTGCAATTTCTGTGTTTCATCAACACTCTGAGGGTCCACAGATTACAGAATGCCTATATATGTGCTTCGGAAACTACTACTTGTCTCCATGGAATCGATCCAGTCGTAGAAAGTTTGAGACATTACTCCCATGGAGAAAAGTCCGCCTGGTGCCTGTTGTATTCAATCCCTATGCAATTTCTGTGCTTCATCAACACTCTCAACTACCACAGATTACAAAATGCCAATATATGTGCTTCGGAAACTACTACTGGTCTCCCAGGTATCGATCCAATCGTAGAAAAAATTTGAGACATTACTCCCATGGAGAAAAGTCCGCCTGGTGCCTGTTGTATTCAATCCCGATGCAATTTCTGTGTTTCATCAACACCCTGAACGTCCACTTATTATAAAATGCCACCAGATGTGCTTCGGAAACTACTACTGGTCTCCCAGGAATCGATCAAAGCGTTGGCACTTTGAGACATTACACCCACGGAGGTAATTCGGCATGGTGCCTGTAGCATTCAATCAGGATGCAAGTTCTGTGTTTCATCAACACTCTGAATGTCCACAGATTACACAATGCTTCCATATTTGCTTTGGAAACTACTACTGGTCTCCCAGAAATCGATCAAAAACGTAGACAGTTTGACACATCACTCCCAAGGAAAAAATTCTACTTTGTGCCTGTTGTATTGTATCAAGATGCAATTTCTGTGTTTCATCAACACTCTGAAAGTCCACAGATTACAGGAAGCCTCCGTATGTGCTTTAGACACGACTAATGTTCTCCCAGGAATCGATCAAGGCATGGACAGTTTCAGATATTACTCCCATGGAGTAAAGTCCGCCTGGTGCCTGTTCTATTCAACCCCTTTGCAATTTCTGTGTTTCATCAACACTCTGAAGGACCACAGATTATAGAATGAATCCGTAAGTGCTTTAGAAACGACTACTGTTCTCCCAGGAATCGATCAAAGCATAGACAGATTCAGATACTACTCCCATGGAGTAAAGTCAACATGGTGCCTGTTCTATTCATTCCCGATGCAATTTCTGTGTTTCATCAACACTCTGAAGGTGCACAGAGAACAGAATGCCTATATATGTGCTTTGGAAACTACTACTGGTCTCCCAGGAATCGATCAAAGTGTAATAAAATTGAGACCATACTCCCACGGAGATAAGTCGGCATGGTGCCTGTTGCAATCAATCCCGATGCAATTACTGTGTTTCATCAACACTCTGAAGGTCCACAGATTACAGAATGACTCCAGTTGTGCTTCGGAAACTTCTACTGGTCTCCCAGGAATCGATCAAAGCGTACAAAAGTCTGAGACATTACTCCCATGGAGAAAAGTCCAAATGGTGTCTGTTGTATCCAAACCCGATGCAATTTCTGTGTTACATCAGCACTCTGAGGGTCCACAGATTACAGAATGCCTATATATGTGCTTCGGAAACTACTACTGGTCTCCATGGAATCGATCCAATCGTAGAAAGTTTGAGACATTACTCCCATGGAGAAACGTCCGCCTGGTGCCTGTTGTATTCAATCCTGATGCAATTTCTGTGTTCCATCAACACTCTGAACGTCCACAGCTTACAGAATGCCTCCATATTTGCTTTGGAAACTACTACTGGTCGGCCAGAAACCGATCAAAAGCGTAGACAGTTTGAGACATCACTAGCAAGGAGAAAATTCTGCATTGTGCCTGTTGTATTGTATCCCGATGCAATTTCTGAGTTTCATCAACACTCTGAAAGCCTACAGATTACAGGAAGCCTGCGCATGTGCTTTAGAAACTACTACTGTTCTCCCAGGAATCGATCAAAGCATAGACAAAAGGTGCCTGTTCTATTCAGTCCCGATGCAATTTCTGTGTTTCATCAACTCTCTGAATTTCCACAGATTACAGAATGCCTATATATGTGCTTCGGAAACTACTACTGGTCTCCCAGGAATCGATCAAAGCGTAGAAAGTTTGAGACATTTCTCCCATGGAGAAAAGTCCGCATGGTGCTTGTTGTTTTCAATCCCGATGCAATTTCTGTGTTTCATCAACGCTCTGAACGTCCAAAGCTTACAGAATGTCTCCAGATGTGCTTCGGAAACTACTACTGGTCTCCCAGGAGTCGATCAAAGCCTTGGCACTTTGAAACATTACTCCCACGGAGGTAATTCGGAATGGTGCCTGTTGCATTCAATCAGGATGCAATTTCTGTGTTTCAACAACACTCTGAAGGTCCACAGATTACAGAATGCTTCCATATTTGCTTTGGAAACTACTACTGGTCTCCCAGAAATCGATCAAAAGCGTAGACAGTTTGAGACATCACTCCCAAGGAAAAAATTCTACATTGTGCCTGTTGTATTGTTTTAAGATGCAATTTCTGTGTTTCATCAACACTCTGAAGGACCACAGATTACAGAATGCCTCCGTATGTGCTTTAGAAACGACTACTGTTCTCCCAGGAATCGATCAAAGCATAGACAGTTTCAGATATTACTCCCATGGAGTAAAGTCAACATGGTGCCTGTTCTATTCAATCCAGATGCAAATTCTGTGTTTCATCAACACTCTGAAGGTCCACAGTGAACAGAACGCCTATATATGTGCTTTGGAAACTACTACTGTTCTCCCAGGAATCGATCAAAGCATAGACAGTTTCAGACATTACCCCCATGGAGAAAAGTCCGCATGGTGCCTCTCCTATTCAATCCCGATGCAATTTCTCTGTTTCATCAACACTTTGAAGGTCCACAGATTACAGAATACCTCCAGATGTGCTTCGGAAACTTCTACTGGTCTCCCAGGAATCGATCAAAGCGTAGATAGTTTGAGATATTACTCCCATGGAGAAAAGTCCAAATGGCGCATGGTGTATCCAATCCCGCTGCAATTTCTGTGTTTCATCAACACTCTGAAGGTCCACAGATTACAGAATGCATCCAGATGTGCTTCGGAAACTACTACTGGTCTCCCAGGAATCAACCAAAACGTAGACAGTTTGAGACAACCCTCCCATGGAGAAAAGCCCGCCTGGTGCCTGTTGTATTCAATCCCGATGCAATTTCTGTGTTTCATGAACATTCAGAACGTCCACAGCTTACAGAATGCCTCCAGATGTGCTTCGGAAACTACTACTGGTCTCCCAGGAATCGATCAATGTGTTAAAAGTTTGAGACATTACTCCAATGGAGAAAAGGCGGCATGGTGCCTGTTGTATTCAATCCCGATGCAATTTCTGTGTTTCATCAACACTCTGAACGTCCAAAGCTTCAGAATGCCTGCAGATGTGCTTCGGAAACTAATACTGGTCTCCCAGGAATCGATCAAAGCGTACAAAAGTCTGAGACATTACTCCCATGGAGAAAAGTCCAAATGGTGTCTGTTGTATCAACCCGATGCAATTTCTGTGTTTCATCAACATTCTGAGGGTCCACAGATTACAGAATGCCTATATATGTGCTTCGGAAACTACTGCTGGTCTCCATGGAATCGATCCAATCGTAGAAAGTTTGAGACATTACTCGCATGGAGAAAAGTCCGCCTGGTGCCTGTTGTATTCAATCCCGATGCAATTTCTGTGTTTCATCAACACTCTCAACTACCACAGATTACAAAATGCCAATATATGTGCTTCGGAAACTACTACTGGTCTCCCAGGTATCGATCCAATCGTAGAAAAAATTTGAGACATTACTCCCATGGAGAAAAGTTTGCCTGGTGCCTGTTGTATTCAATCCCGATGCAATTTATATGTTTCATCAGCACGCTGAACGTCCACAGCTTACAGAATGCCTCCATATTTGCTTTGGAAACTACTACTGGTCGCCCAGAAATCGATCAAAGCGTAGACAGTTTGAGACATCACTAGCAAAGAGAAAATTCTGCATTGTGTCTGTCGTATTGAATCCCGATGCATTTTCTGTGTTTCATCAACACTCTGATAGTCTACAGATTACAGGAAGCCTGCGTATGTGCTTTACAAACTACTACTGTTCTCCCAGGAATCGATCAAAGCATAGACAGTTTCAGATAATACACCCATGAAGAAAAGTCCGCATGGTGCCTGTTCTATGCAATCCCGATGCAATATCTGTGTTTCATCAACAGTCTGAATTTCCACAGATTACAGAATGCCTATATATGTGCTTCGGAAACTACTACTAGTCTCCCAGGAATCGATCAAAGCGTAGAAAGTTTGAGACATTCCTCCCATGGAGAAAAGTCCGCATAGTGGCTGTTGTTTTCAATCCCGATGCAATTTCTGTGTTTCATCAACGCTCTGAACGTCCACAGCTTACAGAATGTCTCCAGATGTGCTTCGGAAACTACTACTAGTCTCCCAGGAATCGATCAAAGCGTAGAAGTTTGAGACCTTTCTCCCATGGAGAAAAGTCCGCATGGTGCTTGTTGTTTTCAATCCCGATGCAATTTCTGTGTTTCATCAACGCTCTGAACGTCCACAGCTTACAGAATGTCTCCAGATGTGCTTCGGAAACTACTACTGGTCTCCCAGGTATCGATCAAAGCATAGACAGTTTCAGATATTACTTCCATGGAGTAAAGTCAACATGGTGCCTGTTCTATTCAATCCCGATGCAATTTCTGTGTTTCATCAACACTCTGAAGGTCCACAGAGAACAGAATGCCTATATATGTGCTTTGGAAACTACTGCTGCTCTCCCAGGAATCGATCAAAGTGTGAACAATTTGAGACATTACTCCCACGGAGATAAGTCGGCATGGTGCCTTTTGCAATCAATCCCGATGCAATTACTGTGTTTCATCAACACTCTGAAGGTCCACAGTTTACAGAATGACTCCAGATGTGCTTCGGAAACTACTACTGGTCTCCCAGGAATCGATCAAATCGTAGAAAAAATTTGAGACATTACTCCCATGGAGAAAAGTCCGCCTGGTGCCTGTTGTATTCAATCCCGATGCAATTTCTGTGTTTCCTGAACACTCTGAAGGTCCACAGATTACAGAATGACTCGAGATGTGCTTCGGAAACTTCTACTGGTCTCCCAGGAATCGATCATAGCGTACAAAAGTTTGAGACATTACTCATATGGAGAAAAGTCCAAATGGTGTCTGTTGTACCCAATCCCGATGTAATTTCTGTGTTTCATCAACACTCTCAACTTCCACAGATTAAAAATGCCTATATATGTGCTTCGGAAACTACTACTGGGCTCCCAGGTATCGATCCAATCGTAGAAAAAATTTGAGACGTTACTCCCATGGAGAAAAGTCTGCCTGGTGTCTGTTGTATTCAATCCCGATGCAATTTCTATGTTTCATCAACACGCTGAACGTCCACAGCTTACAGAATGCCTCCATATTTGCTTTGGAAACTACTACTGGTCGGCCAGAAATCGATCAAAAGCGTAGACAGTTTGAGACATCACTAGCAAGGAGAAAATTCTGCATTGTGCCTGTTGTATTGTATCCCGATGCAATTTCTGTGTTTCATCAACACTCTGAACGTCCACAGATTACAGGAAGCCTGTAGATATGCTTCGGAAACAACTACTGGTCTCCCAGGAATCGATCAAAGCGTAGAGAGTTTGAGACATTAGTCCCATGGAGAAAAGTCTGCATAGAGCCTGTTGTATTCAATCCCGAAGCAATTACTGTCTTTCATCATTACTCAGAAAGTCCACAGTTTACAGGAAGCTTCCAGATGTGCTTCGGAAACTACCACTGGCCTCCAAGGATTCGATAAAAGCGTAGACAGTTTAAGACATTACTCCCAGGGAGATAAGTCCGCATGGTCCCCATTGTATTCAATTCGATGGAATTTCTGTGTTTCATAAACACTCTGAAGGTCCACAGATTACAAAATGCCTATAGATGTGCTTCGTAATTTACTACTTGACTCCCAGGAATCGATCAAAGCGTAGAAAAATTGAGACATTACCCCCATGGGGAACAGACCCAATGGTGCTTGTTGTATTCAATCCCAATAAATTTTCTGTGTTTTATCAACACTCTGAACATCCACAGACTACAGAATGCCTCCAGATATGCTTAAGAAACTACTACTGGTCTCCCAGGAATCGATCAAAGCGTAGACAGTTTGAGACAATACTCCCATGGAAAAAAGTCCGCATGGTGACTGTTGTATTCAATCCCGATGCAATTTCTGTGTTTCATCAACACTCTGAGGGTCCACAGATTACAGAATGCCTATTGATGTGCTTCGAAAACTACTACTGGTCGCCCAGGAATCGATCAAACCTTAGACAGTTTGAAACATTACTCCCATGGAATGAAGCTCGCATGGTGCCTGTTGTATTCAATCCTGATGCAATTTCTGTGTTTCATCAAACACTCTGAAGGTCCACAGAGTACAGAATGCCTAGAGATGTGCTTCGGAAACTACTACTGGTCTTCCAGGAATCGATAAAGCGTAGACAATTCGAGACATTACTCCCATGGAGAAATATCTAAAGGTGCCTGTTGTATTCAATCTCGATGCAACTTCTGTGTTTTATCAACACTCTGAACGTCCACAGATTACAGGAAGCCTCCAGATGTGCATCGGAATCTTCTACTGGTTTCTCAGGAATCGATTAAAGCGTAGACAGTTTGAGGCATTATTCCCATGGCGAAAAGTCCAAATGATGAATGTTGTATACAATCCCGATGCAATTTCTGTGTTTCATCAACACTCTAAAGGTCCACAGATTACAGAGTGCCTCCAGATGTGCTTCGGAATCTACTACTGGTCTCCCAGAAATCGATCAAAGCGTAGACAGTTTGAGACATTACTCCCATGGAGGGAAGTCCGCATGGTGCCTGTTGTATTCAATCCCGATGAAATTTCTGTGTTTCATCAACACTCTGAAGGTCCACAGATTACAGAATGCCTATTGATGTGCTTCGGAAATTCCTACTTTTCTCCAAGGAATCGATCAAAGCGAAAAAAAAAAATTGAGATATTACTCCCATGGAGGAAAGTCCGCATGGTTCATGTTGAATTAAATCCTGATGAAATTTCTGTGTTTCAGCAACACTCTGAACGTCCACAGATTACAGGAAGCCTCCAGATGTGCTTCGGAAACTATTACTGGTCTCCCAGGAATCGATCAAAGCGTAGAAAATCTGAGACATTACTCCCATGGAGAAAAGTCCAAATGGTGCCTTTGTATTCAATCCCGATGCAATTTCTGTGTTTCATCAACACTCTGAACATCCACAGGTTAGAGAATGCCTCCAGATATGATCCTGAAACTACTATTGGTTTCCCAGGAATCGATCAAACCGTAGGCAGTTTAAGACATTACTCACATGGAGAAAAGTCCGCATGGTGCCTCTTGTATTCAATCCTGATGCAATTTCTGTGTTTCATGAACACTCTGAACGTCCACAGATTACAGAATTCCTATTGATGTGCCTCGGAAATTCCTACTTGTCTCCAAGGAATCGATCAAAGCGAAAAAAAATTGAGATATTACTCCCATGGAGAAAAGTCCGCATGGTGCCTGTTGATTTAAATCCCGATGAAATTTCTGTGTTTCAGCAACACTCTGAACGTCCACAGATTACAGAATGCCTATAGATGTGCTTCGGAAACTACTAGTCGTCTCCCAGCATTCGATGAAATCGTAGATTTTTTGAGACATTACTCCCATGGAGAAAAGTCCGCATGTTGCCTGTTGTATTCAATCCCGATGATATTTGAGTGTTTCATCAACCCTCTGCAGGTCCACAGATAACAGAATGCCTCCACATGTGCTTCGGAAACTACTACTGGTCTCCCAGGAATCGATAAAGGCGTAGACAATTTGAGACAACTCCCATATAGACAACTAAGCATTGTGCCAGTTGTATTCAATCTCGATGCAAATTGAGTGTTTCATCAACACTCTGAAGGTCCACAGATTACAGGAAACCTTCAGATGTGCTTCGGAAACTACTACTGGTCTCCCAGGAATCGATCAAAGCGTAGATAGTTTCAGAGTTTCAGACATTACTCCCATGGAGACAACTAAGCATTGTATCAGTTGTATTCAATCTCGATGCAACTTCTGTGTTTCATCAACACTCTGAACGTCCACAGATTACAGGAAGCCTATAGATCTGCTTCGGAAACTACTACTGGTCTCCCAGGAATCGATCAAAGCGTAGATAGTTTCAGACATTACTCCCACGGAGAAAAGTCCAAATGGTGCCTGTTCTATTCAATCCCGATGCAATTTCTGTGTTTCATCAACACTCTGAACGTCCACAGATTACAGAATGACTCCAGATATGCTTCGGAAACTACTACTGGCCTCCCAGGAATCGATCAAATCGTAGACAATTTGAGATATTACTCCCATGAAGAAAAGTCCAAATGGTGCCTGTTGTATTCAATACCGATGCAATCTGAGTGTTCCATCAACACTCCGAAGGTCCGCAGATTACAGAATGCCTCCAGATGTGCTTCTGAAACTACCACTAGTCTCACAGGAATCGATCAAAGACGTAGACAATTTGAGACATTACTCCCATAGGGAAAACTAAGCATTGTGTCAGTGGTATTTAATCCCGGTGCAATTTCTGTGTTTCATCAACACTCTGAAGGTCCACAGATTACAGATTGCCTATAGATGTGCTTCGGAAACTACTACAGGTCTCCCAGGAATCGATCAAAGCGTAGACAGTTTGAGACATTATTCCCTAGGAAAAAAGTCGAAATGATACCTGTTGTATTCAATCCCGATGCAATTTCTGTGTTTCATCAACACTCTGAACGTCTACAGATTACACAATAGCTCCAGATGTGCTTTTTAAACTACTACTGGTCTCCCGGAATCGATCAAAGTGTAGACAGTTTGAGACATTACTCACATGGGGAAAAGTACTCATGGTGCCTGTTGTATTCAATCCCGATGCAATTTCTGTGTTTCAACAACACTCCGAACGTCCACATATTACAGAATGCCTATAGATGTGCTTTGGAAACTACTATTGGTCTCCCAGGAATCGATCAAGACGTAGACAGTTTGAGACATTACTCAAATGGAGAAAAGTCCACATGGTGACTGTTGTATTCAATCCCGATGCAATTTCTTTGTTTCATTAACACTCAGAAGGTCCACAGATTACACAATGCACCCGATTGTACAGCAGAAAATACTTTTGGTCTAACAGGAATCGATAAAAAAATAGACAGTTTGAGACATTACTCCCATGGAGAAAAGTCCGCATGGTGCCTGTTGTATTCAATCCCGATGCAATTTCTGCGTTTCATCAGCACTCTGAAAGTCCACAGATTACAGAATGCCTCCATATTTGCTTTGGAAACTACTACTGGTCTCCCAGAAATCGATCAAAAGCGTAGACAGTTTGAGACATCACTCCCAAGGAGAAAATTCTGCGTTGTGTATGTTGTATTGTATCCCGATGCAATTTTTGTGTTTCATCAACACTCTGAAAGTCCACAGATTGCAGGAAGCCTGCGTATGTGCTTTAGAAACTACTACTGTTCTCCCAGTAATCGATCAAAGCATAGACAGTTACAAATAATAGTCCCATCGAGAAAAGTCCGCATGGTGCTGTTCTATTCAATCCCGATGCAATTTCTGTGTTTCATCAACGCTCTGAATTTCCACAGATTACAGAATGCCTATATATGTGCTTCGGAAACTAGTACTAGCCTCCCAGGAATCGATCAAAGCGTAGTAAGTTTGAGACATTTCTCCCATGGAGAAAAGTCCCCATGGTGCCTGTTGTATTCAATCCCGATGCAATTTCTGTGTTTCATCAACGCTCTGAACGTCCACAGCTTACAGAATGTCTCCAGATGTGCTTCGGAAACTACTTCTGGTCTCCAGTAATCGATCAAGGCGTAGAAAGTTTGAGACATTACTGCCATGGAGAAAAGTCCGCATGGTGCCTGTTGTATTCAATCCCGATGCAATTTCTGTGTTTCATCAACACTCTGAAGGTCCACAGATTACAGAATACCTCCAGATATGCTTCAGACACTACTATTGGTCTCCCAATAATGGATAATAGCGTAGACAGTTTGAGACATTACTCCCATGGTGAAAAGTCCGCATGGTGCCTGTTATCTTTAATCCTGGTGCAATTTCTGTGTTTCATCAACATTCTGAGGGGCCACAGATTACAGAATACCTATAGATGTGCTTCGAAAACTACTACTGGTCTCCCAGGATTCGATCAAATCGTAGATTTTTTGAGACATTACTCCCATGGAGAAAAGTCCACATGTTGAGTGTTGTATTCAATCCCGATGATATTTGAGTGTTTCGTCAACCCCCTGCAGGTCCACAGATAACAGAATGCCTCCACATGTGCTTCCGAAACTACTACTGGTCTCCCAGGAATCGATAAAGGCGTAGAGAATTTGAGACAACTCCCATATAGACAACTAGGCATTGTGCCAGTTGTATTCAATCTCGATGCAATTTGAGTGTTTCATCAACACTCTGAAGGTCCACAGATTACAGGAATCCTCCAGATGTGCTTCGGAAACTACTACTGGTCTCCCAGGAGTCGATCAAAGCGTAGATAGTTTCAGACATTACTCCCATGGAGAAAAGTCCACATGGTGCCTGTTGAATTCAATCCTGATGCAATTTCTGTGTTACATCAACACTCCGAAGGTCCACAGATCACACAATGGCTCCAGATGTGCTGTTTGAAACTACTACTGGTCTCCCAGGAATCGATCAAATCGTAGACAATTTGAGACATTACTCCCATGGAGAAAAGTCCAAATGGTGCCTGTTCTATTCAATCTCGATGCAATTTCTGTGTTTCATTAACACTCTGAACGTCCACAGATTACAGAATGACTCCAGATATGCTTCGGAAACTACTACTGGCCTCCCAGGAATCGATCAAATCGTAGACAATTTGAGATATTACTCCCATGAAGAAAAGTCCAAATGGTGCCTGTTGTATTCAATACCGATGCAATTTGAGAGTTCCATCAACACTCTGAAGGTCCGCAGATTACAGAATGCCTCCAGATGTGCTTCTGAAACTACTACTGGTCTCACAGGAATCGATCAAAGACGTAGACAATTTGAGACATTACTCCCACAGCGAAAACTAAGCATGGTGCCAGTGGTATTCAATCTCGGTGCAATTTCTGTGTTTCATCAACACTCTGATTCGTCACAGATTACAGAATGCCTATAGATGTGCTTCGAAAACTACTACTGGTCTCTCAGGAATCGATAAAAGCGTAGACAGTTTGAGACATTATACCCAGGGAGATAGGTCCGCATGGTGCCCATTGTATTCAATCCCGATGGAATTTATGTGTTTCATCAACACTCTGAAGGTCCACAGATTACAGATTGCCTATAGATGTGCTTCGGAAACTACTACAGGTCTCCCAGGAATCGATCAAAGCGTAGACAGTTTGAGACATTATTCCCTAGAAAAAAAGTCGAAATGATGCCTGTTGTATTCAATCCCCATGCAATTTCTGTGTTTCATCAACACTCTAATGGTCCACAGACTACAAAACGCCTCCAGATGTGCTTCGGAATCTATTACTAGTCTCCTAGGAATCGCGCAAAAAAGTAGGCAGTTTGAGACATTATTCCCTAGGAGAAAAGTCCAAATGATACCTGTTGTATTCAATCCCGATGCAATTTCTGTGTTTCATCAACACTCTGAACGTCTACAGATTACACAATAGCTCCAAATGTGCTTTTTAAACTACTACTGGTCTCCCGGAATCGATCAAAGTGTAGACAGTTTGAGACATTACTCACATGGGGAAAAGTACTCTTGGTGCCTGTTGTATTCAATCCCGATGCAATTTCTGTGTTTCAACAACACTCCGAACGTCCACATATTACTGAATGCCTATAGATGTGCTTTGGAAACTACTACTGGTCTCCCAGGAATCGATCAAGACGTAGACAGTTTGAGACATTACTCCCATGGAGAAAAGTCCACATGGTGACTGTTGTATTCAATCCCGATGCAATTTCTGTGTTTCATTAACACTCAGAAGTTCCACAGATTACACAATGCACCCGATTGTCCATCGGAAATAAACTTTTGGTCTAACAGGAATCGATAAAAAAATAGACAGTTTGAGACATTACTCCCATGGAGAAAAGTCCGCATGGTGCCTGTTGTATTCAATCCCGATGCAATTTCTGCGTTTCATCAGCACTCTGAAAGTCCACAGATTACACAATGCCTCCATATTTGCTTTGGAAACTACTACTGGTCTCCCAGAAATCGATCAAAAGCGTAGACAGTTTGAGACATCACTCCCAAGGAGAAAATTCTGCGTTGTGTATGTTGTATTGTATCCCGATGCAATTTTTGTGTTTCATCAACACTCTGAAAGTCCACAGATTGCAGGAAGCCTGCGTATGTGCTTTAGAAACTACTACTGTTCTCCCAGTGATCGATCAAAGCATAGACAGTTTCAAATAATACTCCCATGGAGAAAAGTCCGCATGGTGCCGTTCTATTCAATCCCGATGAAATTTCTGTGTTTCATCAACGCTCTGAATTTCCACAGATTACAGAATGCCTATATATGTGCTTCGGAAACTACTACTAGCCTCCCAGGAATCGATCAAAGCGTAGTAAGTTTGAGACATTTCTCCCATGGAGAAAAGTCCCCATGGTGCCTGTTGTATTCAATCCCGATGCAATTTCTGTGTTTCATCAACGCTCTGAACGTCCACAGCTTACAGAATGTCTCCAGATGTGCTTCGGAAACTACTTCTGGTCTCCAGTAATCGATCAAGGAGTAGAAAGTTTGAGACATTACTCCCATGGAGAAAAGTCCGCATGGTGCCTGTTGTATTCAATCCCTATGGAATATCTGTGTTTCATCAACACTCTGAAGGTCCACAGATTACAGAATACCTCCAGATATGCTTCAGACACTACTATTGGTCTCCCAATAATGGATAATAGCGTAGACAGTTTGAGACATTACTCCCATGGTGAAAAATCCGCATGGTGCCTGTTATCTTTAATCCCGGTGCAATTTCTGTGTTTCATCAACATTCTGAGGGGCCACAGATTACAGAATGCCTATAGATGTGCTTCGAAAACTACTACTGGTCTCCCAGGAATCGATCAAACCGTAGACAGTTTGAGATATTACTCCCATGGAGAAAAATCCGCATGTTGCCTGTTGTATTCAATCCCGATGCAATTTCTGTGTTTCATCAACACTCTGAACGTCCACAGATTACAGAATGCCTCCAGATGTTCTTCAAAAACTACTACTGGTCTCTCAGGAATCGATAAAAGCGTAGACAGTTTGAGTCATTATTCCCAGGGAGATAAGTCCACATGGTGCCCATTGTATTCAATCCCGATGGAATTTATGTGTTTCATCAACACTCTGAAGGTCCACAGATTACAGATTGCCTATAGATGTGCTTCGGAAATTATTACTTGACTCCCAGGAATCGAACAAAGCGTAGAAAAATTGAGACATTACTCCCATGGAGAAAAGACCGCTTGGTTCCTGTTGTATTCAATTCCGAAGCAATTTCTGTGTTTCATCAACACTCCTAACGTCCACAGATTACATAATGCCGCAAGATGTATTTAGGAAACTACTACTCTCCTCCCCGGAATCGATCAAAGCGTAGACAGTTTGAGACATTACTGCTATGGGCAAAATTCCGAATGGTGCCTCTTGTATTAAATCCTGATGAAATCTCTGTGCTTCATCAACACTCTGAAGGTCCACAGATTACAGAATGCCTATAGATGTGCCTCGGAAACTACTACTGGTCTCCCAGGAATCGATCAAACCGTAGAAAGTTTGAGAAATTACTCCCATGGAGAAAAGTTCGCATGATGCCTGTTGTATTCAAACTCGATGCAATTTCTGTGTTTCAACAACACTCTAATGGTCCACAGACTACAAAACGCCTCCAGATGTGCTTCGGAATCTATTACTAGTCTCCTAGGAATCGCGCAAAGAAGTAGGCAGTTAGAGACATTATTCCCTAGGAGAAAAGTCCAAATGATACCTGTTGTATTCAATACCGATGCAATTTTTGTGTTTCATCAACACTCTGAACGTCCACAGATTACACAATGGCTCCAGATGTGCTTTTTAAACTACTACTGGTCTCCCGGAATGATCAAAGTGTAGACAGTTTGAGACATTAGTCACGTGGGGAAAAGTACTCATGGTGCCTGTTGTATTCAATCCCGATGCAATTTCTGTGTTTCAACAACACTCTGAACGTCAACATATTACAGAATGCCTATAGATGTGCTTTGGAAACTACTACAGGTCTCCCAGGAATCGGTCAAAGCGTAGAAAATTTGAGCCATTACTCCCACGGAGAAAAGTCTGCATCGTGCCTGTTGTTTCCAATCCCGATGCAATTTCTGTGTTTCATCAACTCTCTGAACGTCCACAGATTACAGAATGCCTCCAGATGTGCTCCGGAAACTACTACTGGTGTCCCAGGAATCGATCAAGACGTAGACAGTTTGAGGCATTACTCCCCTGGAGAAAAGTCCACATGGTGACTGTTGTATTCAATCCCGATGCAATTTCTGTGTTTCATTAACACTCAGAAGGTCCACAGATTACACAATGCACCCGAGTGTCCATCGGAAAATACTTTTGGGATAACAGGAATCGATAAAAAAATAGACAGTTTGAGACATTACACCCATGGAGAAAAGTCCGCATGCTGCCTGTTGTATTCAATCCCGATGCAAGTGATTCATCATCACTCTGAAGGACCACAGATTACAGGAAGCCTCCAGATGTGTTTTGGAAAATACTACTGGTCTCCCCGGAATCGTCAAAGCGTAGACAGCTTGAGACGTTACTCCCATGGAGAGAAGTCCGCATGGTGCCTGTTGTATTCAATCCGGATGGAATTTCTTTGTTTCATCGACACTCTAAAGGTCCACAGATTACAGAATGCATCCAGATGTGCTTAGGAAACTACTACTGGTCTCGCAGGAATTGAGCAAATTCGTAGACAGTTTCAGACATTACTCCCATGGGGAAAAGTCCGCATGATGCCTGTTGTATTGAAACTCGATGCAATTTCTGTGTTTCAACAACACTCTGAACGTCCACGGATTACAGGAAGCCTCCAGATGTGCTTCGGAATCTACTACAGGTCTCCCAGGAATCGATCAAAGAGTAGACAGTTTGAGACATTATTCCCTAGGAAAAAAGTCGGAATGATGCCTGTTGTATTCAATCCCGATGCAATTTCTGTGTTTCATCAACACTTGAACGTCCACATATTACAGAATGCCTATAGATGTGCTTTGGAAGCTACTACTGGTCTCCTGGAATCGATCAAAGTGTAGACAGTTTCAGACATTACTCACATGGGGAAAAGTAATCATGGTGCCTGTTGTATTCAATCCCGATGCAATTTCTGTGATTCAACAACACTCTGAACGTCCACATATTACAGAATGCCTATAGATGTGCTTTGGAAACTACTACTGGTCTCCCAGGAATCGGTCAAAGCGTAGAAAATTTGAGCCATTACTCCCACGGAGTAAAGTCTGCATCGTGCCTGTTGTATCCAATCCCGATGCAATTTCTGTGTTTCATCAACTCTCTGAACGTCCACAGATTACAGAATGCCTCCAGATGTGCTCCGGAAACTACTACTGGTGTCCCAGGAATCGATCAAGACGTAGACAGTTTGAGACATTACTCCCCTGGAGAAAAGTCCACATGGTGACTGTTGTATTCAATCCCGATGCAATTTCTGTGTTTCATTAACACTCAGAAGGTCCACAGATTACACAATGCACCCGATTGTCCATCGGAAAATACTTTTGGGATAACAGGAATC
Source organism: Schistocerca gregaria (assembly GCF_023897955.1). Lineage (NCBI taxonomy): Eukaryota > Metazoa > Arthropoda > Insecta > Orthoptera > Acrididae > Schistocerca > Schistocerca gregaria. The sequence continues at coordinate 13,430,841 of NC_064920.1, forward strand.
GATAAAAATTAGACAGTTTGAGACATTACTCCCATGGAGAAAAGTCCGCATGGTGCCTGTTGTATTCAATCCCGATGCAATTTCTGCGTTTCATCAGCACTCTGATAGTCCACAGATTACAGAATGCCTCCATATTTGCTTTGGAAACTACTACTGGTCTCCCAGAAATCGATCAAAAGCGTAGACAGTTTGAGACATCACTCCCAAGGAGAAAATTCTGCGTTGTGTATGTTGTATTGTATTACGATGCAATTTTTGTGATTCATCAACACTCTGAAAGTCCACAGATTACAGGAAGCCTGCGTATGTGCTTTAGAAACTACTACTGTTCTCCCAGTAATCGATCAAAGCATAGACAGTTTCAAATAATACTCCCATGGAGAAAAGTCCGCATGGTGCATTCTATTCAATCCCGATGCAATTTCTGTGTTTCATCAACACTCTGAATTTCCACAGATTACAGAATGCCTATATATGTGCTTCATAAACTACTACTAGTCTCCCAGGAATCGATCAAAGCGTAGAAAGTTTGAGACATTTCTCCCATGGAGAAAAGTCCCCATGGTGCCTGTTGTATTCAATCCCGATGCAATTTCTGTGTTTCATCAACGCTCTGAACGTCCATAGCTTACAGAATGTCTCCAGATGTACTTCAAAAACTACTACTGGTATCACCGGAATCTATCAAAACGTACTCCCATGGAGTAAAGGAAGCATGGTGCCTTTCGTATTCAATCGTGATGCAATTTCTGTGTTTCATCAACACTCTGAAAGTCCACAGATCACACAATGGCCCCAGCTGTGCTTCTTGAAACTACTACTGGTCTCCTAGGAATCGATCAAAGCGTAGACAGTTTGAGACATTACTCCCATGGAGAAATATCCGCATGGAGCCTGTTGTATTCAATCCCGATGCAATTTCTGTGTTTCATCAACACTCCGAACGTCCACAGATTACAGAATGCCTCCAGATGTGCTTCGGAAACTACTACTGGTCTCCCAGGAACCGATCAAAAACGTAGACAATTTGAGACATTACTCCCATGAAGACAACTAAGCATTGTGTCAGTTGTATTCAATCTCGATGCAATTTCTGTGTTTCATCAACACTCTGAACGTCAACAGATTACAGGAAGCCTCCAGATCTGCTTCGGAAACTACTACTGGTGTACCAGGTATCGATAATAGCATCGACAGTTTGAGACATTACTCCCATGGTGAAAAGTCCGCATGGTGCCTGTTGTATTTAATCCCGGTGCAATTTCTGTCTTTCATCAACACTCTGATTCGCCACAGATTACAGAATGCCTATAGATGTGCTTCGAAAACTACTACTGGTCTCTCAGGAATCGATAAAAGCGTAGACAGTTTGAGACATTATTCCCAGGGAGATAAGTCCGCATGGTGCCCATTGTATTCAATCCCGATGGAATTTATGTGTTTCATCAACACTCTGAAGGTCCACAGATTACAGATTGCCTATAGATGTGCTTCGGAAATTATTACTTGTCTCCCAGGAATCGAACAAAGCGTAGAAAAATTGAGACATTACTCAGATGGAGAAAAGACCGCTTGGTTCCGGTTGTATTCAATTCCGAAACAATTTCTGTGTTTCATCAACACTCCTAACGTCCACAGATTACATAATGCCGCAAGATGTCTTTAGGAAACTACTACTCTCCTCCCCGGAATCGATCAAAGCGTAGACAGTTTGAGACATTACTGCTATGGGCAAAATTCCGAATGGTGCCTCTTGTATTAAATCCTGATGAAATTTCTTTGCTTCAACATCACTCTGAAGGTCCACAGATTACAGAATGACTATAGATGTGCTTAGGAAACTACTACTGGTCTCCCAGGAATCGATCATATCGTAGAAAATTTGAGACATTACTCACATGGTGAAAAGTCCGCATGTTGCCTGTTGTATTCAATCCCGAAGCAATTTGAGTGTTTCATCAATACTCTAAAGGTCCACAGATTACAGAATGACTCCAGATGTGCTTCGGAAACTACTACTGGTCTCCCCGGATTCGATCAAAGCGTAGAGTGTTTGAGCCATTACTCCCATGGAGAGAAGTCCGCATGGATCCTGTTGTACTCAATCCCGAAGCAATTTCTGTTTTTCATCATTACCATGAACGTCCACAGATTACAGGAAGCCTTCAGATGTGCATTGGAATCTTCTACTGGTTTCTCAGGAATCGATTAAAGCGTAGACAGTTTGAGGCATTATTCCCATGGCGAAAAGTCCAAATGATGAATGTTATATTCAATCCCGATGCCATTTCTGTGTTTCATCAACACTCTAAAGGTCCACAGATTACAGAGTGCCTCCAGATGTGCTTCGGAATCTACTACTGGTCTCCCAGAAATCGATCAAAGTGTAGACAGTTTGAGACATTACTCCCATGGAGGGAAGTCCGCATGGTGAATGTTGTATTCAATCCCGATGAAATTTCTGTGATTCATCAACATTCTGAAGGTCCACAGATTACAGAATGCCTATTGGTGTGCTTCGGAAATTCCTACTTGTCTCCAAGGAATCGATCAAAGCGAAAAAAAAATTGAGATATTACTCCCATGGAGAAAAGTCCGCATGGTGCCTGTTGTATTCAATCCCGATGGAATTTCTGTGTTTCATCGACACTCTGAAGGTCCACAGATTACAGAATGCATCCAGATGTGCTTAGGAAACTACTACTGGTCTCGCAGGAATTGAGCAAAGTCGTAGACAGTTTCAGACATTACTCCCATGGAGAAAAGTCCGCGTGGTAACTGTTTTATTCAATCCCGATTCAATTTCTGTGTTTCATCAACACTCTGAAGGACCACAGATTACAGAATGCCTCCAGATGTGTTTCGAAACTACTACTGGTCTCCCAGAAGTCGATCAAAGCGTAAACAGTTTGAGACATTACTCCCATGGAGGAAACTCCACATGGTGACTGTTGTATTCAATCCCGATGCAATTTCTGTGTTTCATCAACACTCTGAACGTCCACGGATTACAGGAAGCCTCCAGATGTGATTCGGGAACAACTACAGGTCTCCCAGGAATCGATCAAGCGTAGACAGTTTGAGACAACATTCCCTAGGAAAAAAGTCGAAATGATGCCTGTTGTATTCAATCCCGATGCAATTTCTGTGTTTCATCAACACTCTAATGGTCCACAGACTACAAAACGCCTCCAGATGTGCTTCGGAATCTATTACTAGTCTCCTAGGAATCGCGCAGAAAAGTAGGCAGTTTGAGACAATATTCCCTAGGAGAAAAGTCCAAATGATACCTGTTGTATTCAATACCGATGCAATTTCTGTGTTTCAACAACACTCTGAACGTCCACATATTACAGAATGCCTATAGATGTGCTTTGGAAACTACTACTGGTCTCTCAGGAAAGGATAAAATACGTAGAAAATTTGATACATTACTCTCATGGAGAGAAGTCTGCATGGTTCCTGTTGTATTCAATCCCGATGCAATTTCTGTGTTTCATCAAATCTCTGAACGTCCTCAGATTACAGAATGCCTCCAGATGTGCTCCAGAAACTACTACTGGTGTCCCGGGAATCGATGAAGACGTAGACAGATTGAGACATTATTCCCATGGAGAAAAGTCCACATGGTGACTGTTGTATTCAATCCCGATGCAATTTCAGTGTTTCATTAACACTCAGAAGGTCCACAGATTACACAATGCACCCGATTGTCCATCGGAAAATACTTTTGGTCTAACAGGAATCGATAAAAAAATAGACAGTTTGAGACATTACTCCCATGGAGAAAAGTCCGCATGGTGCCTGTTGTATTCAATCCCGATGCAATTTCTGCGTTTCATCAGCACTCTGAAAGTCCACAGATTACAGAATGCCTCCATATTTGCTTTGGAAACTACTACTGGTCTCCCAGAAATCGATCAAAAGCGTAGGCAGTTTGAGACATCACTCACAAGGAGAAAATACTGCGTTGTGTATGTTGTATTGTATCCCGATGCAGTTTTTGTGTTTCATCAATACTCTGAAAGTCCACAGTTTACAGGAAGCCTGCGTATTGCTTTAGAAACTACTACTGTTCTCCCAGTAATCGATCAAAGCATAGACAGTTTCAAATAATACTCCCATGGAGAAAAGTCCGCATCGTGCTGTTCTATTCAATCCCGATGCAATTTCAGTGTTTCATCAACACTCTGAATTTCCACAGATTACAGAATGCCCATATATGTGCTTCGGAAACTACTACTAGTCTCCCAGGAATCGATCAAAGCGTAGAAAGTTTGAGACATTTCTCCCATGGAGAAAAGTCCGCATGGTGCCTGTTGTATTCAATCCCGATGCAATTTCCGTGTTTCATCAACGCTCTGAACGTCCACAGCTTACAGAATGTCTCCAGATGTGCTTCGGAAACTACTACTGGTCTCCCAGGAGTCGATCAAAGCGTTGACACTTTGAGACATTACTCCTACGGAGGTAATTCGGCATGGTGCCTTTTACATTCAATCAGGATGCAATTTCTGTGTTTCATCAACACTCTGAAGGTCCACAGATTACAGAATGCTTCCATATTTGCTTTGGAAACTACTACTGGTCTCCCAGAAATCGATCAAAAGCGTAGACAGTTTGAGACATCACTCCCAAGGAAAAAATTCTACATTGTGCCTGTTGTATTGTATCAAGACGCAATTTCTGTATTTCATCAACACTCTGAAAGTCCACAGATTACAGGAAGCCTCCGTATGTGCTTTAGACACGACTACTGTTCTCCCAGGAATCCATCAAGGCATAGACAGTTTCAGATATAACTCCCATGGAGTAAAGTCTTCATGGGGCCTGTTCTATTCAATACCGATGCACTTTCTGTGTTTCATCAACAATCTGAAAGTCCACAAAGAACAGAATGCCTATATATGTGCTTCGGATACTACTACTGGTCTCCCAGGACTCGACCAAAGCGTAGAAAGTTTTAGACATTACTCCCATGGAAAAAAGTCCGCCTGGTGCCTGTTGTGTTCAATCCCGATGCAATTTCTGTGTTTCATCAACATTCTGAACGTCCACAGCTTACAGAATGCCTCCAGATGTGCTTCGGAAACTACTACTGGTCTCCCAGGAATCGATCAATGCGTTAAAAGTTTGAGACATTACTCCTACGGAGAAAAGGCGGCATGGTGCCTGTTGTATTCAATCCCGATGCAATTTCTGTGTTTCATCAACACTCTGAACGCCCACAGCTTCAGAATGCCTGCAGATGTGCTTCGGAAACTAATACTGGTCTCCCAGTAATCGATCAAAGTGTCAAGAATTTGAGACATTACTCCCACGGATATAAGTCGGCATGGTGCCTGTTGCAGTCAATCCCGATGCAAATTCTGTGGTTCATCAGCACTCTCAAGGTCCACAGATTACAGAATGACTCCAGTTGTGCTTCGGAATCTTCTACTGGTCTCCCAGGAATCGATCAAAGCGTACAAAAGATTGAGACATTACTCCCATGGAGAAAAGTCCGCCTGGTGCCTGTTGTATTCAATCCCGATGCAATTTCTGTGTTTCATCAACACGCTGAACGTCCACAGCTTACAGAATGTCTCCATATTGGCTTTGGAAACTACTACTGGTCGCCCAGAAATCAATCAAATGCGTACACAGTTTGAGACATCACTAGCAAGGAGAAAATTCTGCATTGAGCCAGTTGTATTGTATCCCGATGCAATATCTGTGTTTCATCAACACTCTGAAAGTCTACAGGTTACAGGAAGCCTGCGTATGTGCTTTAGAAACTACTACGGTTCTCCCAGGAATCGATCAAAGCGTAGACACTTTCAGATAATACTCCCATGGAGAAAAGTCGGCATGGTGATTATTCTATTCAATCCCGATGCAATTTCTGTGTTTCATCAACACTCTGAATTTCCACAGATTACAGAATGCCTATATATGTGCTTCGGAAACTACTACTAGTCTCCCAGGAATCGATCAAAGCGTAGAAAGTTTGAGACATTTCTCCCATGGAGAAAAGTCCGCATAGTGCCTGTTGTTTACAATCCCGATGCAATTTCTGTGTTTCATCAACGCTCTGAACGTCCACAGCTTACAGAATGTCTCCAGATGTGCTTTTGAATCTACTACTGGTCTCCCAGAAATCGATCAAAAGCGTAGACAGTTTGAGACATCACTCCCAAGGAAAAAATTCTGCATTGTGCCTGTTGTATTGTATCAAGATGCAATTTCTGCGTTTCATCAACAGTCTGAAAGTCCACAGATTACAGGAAGCCTCCTTATGTGCTTTAGACACGACTAATGTTCTCCCAGGAATCGATCAAGGCATGGACAGTTTCAGATATTACTCCCATGGAGTAAAGTCCGCCTGGTGCCTGTTCTATTCAATCCCGATGCAATTTCTGTGTTTCATCAACACTCTGAAGGACCACAGATTATAGAATGCCTCCGTATGCGCTTTAGAAACGACTACTGTTCTCCCAGGAATCGATCAAAGCATAGACAGTTTCAGATATTACTCCCATGGAGTAAAATCAACATGGTGCCTGTTCTATTCAATCCCGATGCAATATCTGTGTTTCATCAACACTCTGAAGGTCCACAGAGAACAGAATGCCTATATATGTGCTTTGGAAACTACTACTGGTCTCCCAGGAATCGATCAAAGTGTGAACAATTTGAGACATTACTCCCACGGAGATAAGTCGGCATGGTGCCTGTTGCAATCAATCCCGATGCAATTACTGTGTTTCATCAACACTCTGAAGGTCCAAAGATTACAGAATGCCTATATATGTGCTTCGGAAGCTACTACTGGTCTCCCAGGAATCGACCAAAGCGTACAAAATTTGAGACATTACTCCCATGAAGAAAAGTCCAAATGGTGTCTGTTGAACCCATCCCGATGCAATTTCTGTGTTTCATCAACACTCTGAAGGACCACAGATTACAGAATGCATCCAGATGTGCCTCGGAAACTAATACTGGTATCCCAGGAATCGATCAAGGCGTAAACAGTTTGAGATATTATTCCAAATGAGAAAAGTCCGCATAGTGCCTGTTGTATTCAATGCCGATATAATTTCTGTGTTTCATCTACACTCTGAACGTCCACAGATTACAGAATGCCTCCAGGTGTACTTCGGAAACAACTACTGGTCTCCCCAGAATCGATCAAAGCGTAGACAGTTTGAGACATTAATCCCATGGTGAAAAGTCTGCATGGTGCCTGTTGTATTCAATCCCGATGTAATTTCTGTGTATCATCAACGCTCTGAAGGTCCGCAGATTACATAATGCCTATAGATGTGCTTCGGAAACTACTACTGGTCTCCCAGGATTCGATCAAAGCTTAGACAGTTTGAGACATTGCTCCCATGGAGGAAACTCCACATGGTGACTGTTGTATTCAATCCCGATGCAATTTCTGTGTTTCATCAACACTCTGTACGTCCACGGATTACAGAATGCCTCCAGATGTGCTTCGAAAACTACTACTGGTCTCCCAGGAATCGATCAAATCGTTGACACTTTGAGACATTACTCCCAATGCAGAGAAGCTTACATGGTGACTGTTGTATACAATCCCGATGCAATTTATGTGTTTCAACAACACTCTGAACGTCCACGGATTACAGGAAGTCTCCAGATGTGATTCGGAAACTACTACAGGTCTCCCAGGAATCGATCATGCGTAGACAGTTTGAGACATCATTCCCTAGGAAAAAAGTCGAAATGATGCCTGTTGTATTCAATCCCGATGCAATTTCTGTGTTTCATCAACACTCTAATGGTCCACGGACTACAAAACGCCTCCAGATGTGCTTCGGAATCTATTACTAGTCTCCTAGGAATCGCGCAGAAAAGTAGGCAGTTTGAGACAATATTCCCTAGGAGAAAAGTCCAAATGATACCTGTTGTATTCAATACCGATGCAATTTCTGTGTTTCAACAACACTCTGAACGTCCACATATTACAGAATGCCTATAGATGTGCGTTGGAAACTACTACTGGTCTCTCAGGAATCGGTCAAAGCGTAGAAAATTTGAGCCATTACTCCCACGGAGAAAAGTCTGCATTGTGCCTGTTGTATCCAATCCCGATGCAATTTCTGTGTTTCATCAACTCTCTGAACGTCCTCAGATTACAGAATGCCTCCAGATGTGCTCCAGAAACTACTACTGGTGTCCCGGGAATCGATCAAGACGTAGACAGATTGAGACATTACTCCCATGGAGAAAAGTCCACATGGTGACTGTTGTATTCAATCCCGATGCAATTTCAGTGTTCCATTAACACTCAGAAGGTCCACAGATTACACAATGCACCCGATTGTCCATCGGAAAATACTTTTGGTCTAACAGGAATCGATAAAAAAATAGACAGTTTGAGACATTACTCCCATGGAGAAAAGTCCGCATGGTGCCTGTTGTATTCAATCCCGATGCAATTTCTGCGTTTCATCAGCACTCTGAAAGTCCACAGTTTACAGAATGCCTCCATATTTGCTTTGGAAACTACTACTGGTCTCCCAGAAATCGATCAAAAGCGTAGGCAGTTTGAGACATCACTCACAAGGAGAAAATTCTGCGTTGTGTATGTTGTATTGTATCCCGATGCAGTTTTTGTGTTTCATCAATACTCTGAAAGTCCACAGATTACAGGAAGCCTGCGTATTGCTTTAGAAACTACTACTGTTCTCCCAGTAATCGATCAAAGCATAGACAGTTTCAAATAATACTCCCATGGAGAAAAGTCCGCATCGTACTGTTCTATTCAATCCCGATGGAATTTCAGTGTTTCATCAACACTCTGAATTTCCACAGATTACAGAATGCCCATATATGTGCTTCGGAAACTACTACTAGTCTCCCAGGAATCGATCAAAGCGTAGAAAGTTTGAGACATTTCTCCCATGGAGAAAAGTCCGCATGGTGCCTGTTGCATTCAATCCCGATGCAATTTCCGTGTTTCATCAACGCTCTGAACGTCCACAGCTTACAGAATGTCTCCAGATGTGCTTCGGAAACTACTACTGGTCTCCCAGGAGTCGATCAAAGCGTTGACACTTTGAGACATTACTCCTACGGAGGTAATTCGGCATGGTGCCTTTTACATTCAATCAGGATGCAATTTCTGTGTTTCATCAGCACTCTGAAGGTCCACAGATCACAGAATGTTTCCTTATTTGCTTTCTAAACTACTACTGGTCTCCCAGAAATCGATCAAAAGCGTAGACAGTTTGAGACATCACTCCCAAGGAAAAAATTCTACATTGTGCCTGTTGTATTGTATCAAGATGCAATTTCTGTATTTCATCAACACTCTGAAAGTCCACAGATTACAGGAAGCCTCCGTATGTGCTTTAGACACGACTACTGTTCTCCCAGGAATCCATCAAGCATAGACAGTTTCAGATATAACTCCCATGGAGTAAAGTCTTCATGGTGCCTGTTCTATTCAATACCGATGCACTTTCTGTGTTTCATCAACAATCTGAAAGTCCACAAAGAACAGAATGCCTATATATGTGCTTCGGATACTACTACTGGTCTCCCAGGAATCGATCAATGCGTCAAAAGTTTGAGACATTACTCCTACGGAGAAAAGACGGCATGGTGCCTGTTGTATTCAATCCCGATGCAATTTCTGTGTTTCATCAACACTCTGAACGCCCACAGCTTCAGAATGCCTGCAGATGTGCTTCGGAAACTAATACTGGTCTCCCAGGAATCGATCAAAGTGTCAAGAATTTGAGACATTACTCCCACGGATATAAGTCGGCATGGTGCCTGTTGCAGTCAATCCCGATGCAAATTCTGTGGTTCATCAGCACTCTCAAGGTCCACAGATTACAGAAAGACTCCAGTTGTGCTTCGGAATCTTCTACTGGTCTCCCAGGAATCGATCAAAGCGTACAAAAGATTGAGACATTTCTCCCATGGAGAAAAGTCCAAATGGTGTCTGTTGTATCCAATTCCGATGCAATTTCTGTGTTTCATCAACACTCCGAAGGTCCACAGATTACAGAATGCCTATGTATGTGCTTCGGAAACTACTACTAGTCTCCCAGGAATCGATCCAATCGTAGAAAGTTTGAGACATTACTCCCATGGAGAAAAGTCCGCCTGGTGCCTGTTGTATTCAATCCCAATGCAATTTCTGTGTTTCATCAACACGCAGAACGTCCACAGCTTACAGAATGCCTCCATATTGGCTTTGGAAACTACTACTGGTCGCCCAGAAATCGATCAAAAGCGTACACAGTTTGAGACATCACTAGCAAGGAGAAAATTCTGCATTGTGAAAGTTGTATTGTATCCCGATGCAATTTCTGTGTTTCATCAACACTCTGAAAGTCTACAGATTACAGGAAGCCTGCGTATGTGCTTTAGAAACTACTACTGTTCTACCCAGGAATCGATCAAAGAGTAGACAGTTTCAGATAATACTCCCATGGAGAAAAGTCCGCATGGTGATTATTCTATTCAATCCCGATGCAATTTCTGTGTTTCATCAACACTCTGAATTTCCACAGATTACAGAATGCCTATATATGTGCTTCGGAAACTACTACTAGTCTCCCAAGAATGGATCAAAGCGTAGAAAGTTTGAGACATTTTTCCTATGGAGAAAAGTCCGCATAGTGCCTGTTGTTTTTAATCCCGATGCAATTTCTGTGTTTCATCAACGCTCTGAACGTCCACAGCTTACAGAATGTCTCCAGATGTGCTTTTGAAACTACTACTGGTCTCCCAGAAATCGATCAAAAGCGTAGACAGTTTGAGACATCACTCCCAAGGAAAAAATTCTGCATTGTGCCTGTTGTATTGTATCAAGATGCAATTTCTGCGTTTCATCAACAGTCTGAAAGTCCACAGATTACAGGAAGCCTCCTTATGTGCTTTAGACACGACTAATGTTCTCCCAGGAATCGATCAAGGCATGGAAAGTTTCAGATATTACTCCCATGGAGTAAAGTCCGCCTGGTGCCCGTTCTATTCAATCCCGATGCAATTTCTGTGTTTCTTCAACACTCTGAAGGACCACAGATTATAGAATGCCTCCGTATGCGCTTTAGAAACGACTACTGTTCTCCCAGGAATCGATCAAAGCATAGACAGTTTCAGATATTACTCCCATGGAGTAAAATCAACATGGTGCCATTTCTATTCAATCCCGATGCAATATCTGTGTTTCATCAACACTCTGAAGGTCCACAGAGAACAGAATGCCTATATATGTGCTTTGGAAACTACTACTGGTCTCCCAGGAATCGATCTAAGTGTGAACAATTTGAGACATTACTCCCACGGAGATAAGTCGGCATGGTGCCTGTTGCAATCAATCCCGGTGCAATTACTGTGTTTCATCAACACTCTGATGGTCCACAGTTTACAGAGTGACTCCAGACGTGCTTCGGAATCTTCTACTGGTCTCCCAGGAATCGACCAAAGCGTACAAAAGTTTGAGACATTACTCCCATGGAGAAAAGTCCAAATGGTGTCTGTTGTACCCAATCCCGATGCAATTTCTGTGTTTCATCAACACTTTCAAGGTCCACAGATTACAGAATGCCTATATATGTGCTTCGGAAACTGCTACTGGTCTATCAAGGAATCGATCAAATCGTAGAAAAAATTTGAGACATTACTCCCATGGAGAAAAGTCTGCCTGGTGCCTGTTGTATTCAATCCCGATGCAATTTCTATGTTTCATCAACACGCTGATCGTCCACAGCTTACAGAATGCCTCCATATTTGCTTTGGAAACTACTACTGGTCGGCCAGAAATCGATCAAAAGCGTAGACAGTTTGAGACCTCACTAGCAAGGAGAAAATTCTGCATTGTGCCTGTTGTATTGTATCCCGATGCAATTTCTGTGTTTCATCAACACTCTGAACGTCCACAGATTACAGGAAGCCTGTAGATATGCTTCGGAAACAACTACTGGTCTCCCAGGAATCGATCAAAGCGTAGACAGTTTGAGACATTAGTCCCATGGAGAAAAGTCCGCATAGAGCCTGTTGTATTCAATCCCGAAGCAATTACTGTTTTTCATCATTACTCTGAAAGTCCACAGTTTACAGGAAGCTTCCAGATGTGCTTCGGAAACTACCACTGCCCTCCAAGGAATCGATAAAAGCGTAGACAGTATAAGACATTACTCCCAGGGAGATAAGTCCGCATGGTCCCCATTGTATTCAATCCCGATGGAATTTCTGTGTTTCATCAACACTCTGAAGGTCCACAGATTACAAAATGCCTATAGTTGTGCTTCGTAAGTTACTACTTGTCTCCCAAGAATCGATCAAAGCGTAGAAAAATTGAGACATTACCCCCATGGGGAACAGACCCAATGGTGCTTGTTGTATTCAATCCCAATGCATTTTCTGTGGTTTATCAACACTCTGAACATCCACAGACTATAGAATGCCTCCAGATATGCATAAGAAACTACTACTGGTCTCCCAGGAATCGATCAAAGAGTAGTCAGTTTGAGACATTACTCCCATGGAAAAAAGTCCGCATGGTGACTGTTGTATTCAATCCCGATGCAAATTCTGTGTTTCATCAACACTCTGAACGTCCACAGATTACAGGAAGCCTCCAGATGTGCTTCGGAAACTAATACAGGTATCCCAGGAATCGATCAAGGCGTATACAGTTTGAGACATTACTCCCATGGAGAAAAGTCCGCATGGTACCGGTTTTATTCAATCCCGATGCAATTTCTGTGTTTATCAACACTCTAAACGTCCACAGATTACAGAATGACTCCAGATGTGCTTCGGAAACCTCTACTGGTCTCCCAGGAATCGATCATAGCGTACAAAAGTTTGAGACATTACTCATATGGAGAAAAGTCCAAATGGTGTCTGTTGTACCCAATCCCGATGCAATTTCTGTGTTTCATCAACACTCTCATCTTCCACAGATTAAAAATGCCTATATATGTGCTTCGGAAACTACTACTGGTCTCCCAGGTATCGATCCAATCGTAGAAAAAATTTGAGATATTACTCCCATGGAGAAAAGTCCGCCTGGTGCCTGTTGTATTCAATCCCGATGCAATTTCTGTGTTTCATCAACACTCTCAACTTCCACAGATTACAAAATGCCTATATATGTGCTTCGGAAACTACTACTGGTCTCCATGGAATCGATCCAATCGTAGAAAGTTTGAGACATTACTCCCATGGAGAAAAGTCCGCCTGGTGCCTGTTGTATTCAATCCCGATGCAATTTCTGTGTTTCATCAACACTCTCAACTTCCACAGATTACAAAATGCCTATATATGTGCTTCGGAAACTACAACTGGTCTCCCAGGTACCGAACAATCGTAGAAAAAATTTGAGGCATTACTCCCATGGAGAAAAGTCTGCCTGGTGCCTGTTGTATTCAATCCCGATGCAATTTCTACGTTTCATCAACACGCTGAACGTCCACAGCTTACAGAATGCTTCCATATTTGCATTGGAAACTACTACTGGTCGCCCAGAAATCGATCAAAAGCGTAGACAGTTTGAGACATCACTAGCAAGGAGAAAATTCTGCATTGTGCCTGTCGTATTGTATCCCGATGCAATTTCTGTGTTTCATCAACACTCTGAAAGTCTACAGATTACAGGAAGCCTGCGTATGTGCTTTACAAACTACTACTGTTCTCCCAGGAATCGATCAAAGCATAGACAGTTTCAGATAATACTCCCATGAAGATAAGTCCGCATGGTGCCTGTTCTATTCAATCCCGATGCAATTTCTGTGTTTCATCAACAGTCTGAATTTCCACAGATTACAGAATGCCTATATATATGCTTCGGAAACTACTACTAGTCTCCCAGGAATCGATCAAAGCGTAGAAAGTTTGAGACATTTCTCCCATGGAGAAAAGTCCGCATAGTGCCTGTTGTTTTCAATCCCGATGCAATTTCTGTGTTTCAACAACGCTCTGAACGTCCACAGCTTACAGAATGTCTCCAGATGTGCTTCGGAAACTACTACTGGTCTCCCAGGTATCGATCAAAGCATAAACAGTTTCAGATAATACTCCCATGAAGAAAACTCCGCATGGTGCCTGTTCTATTCAATCCCGATGCAATTTCTGTGTTTCATCAACACTCTGAAGGTCCACAGAGAACAGAATGCCTATATATGTGCTTTGGAAACTACTGCTGATCTCCCAGGAATCGATCAAAGTGTGAACAATTTGAGACATTACTCCCACGGAGATAAGTCGGCATGGTGCCTGTTGCAATCAATCCCGGTGCAATTACTGTGTTTCATCAACACTCTGAAGGTCCACAGATTACAGAATGACTCCAGATGTGCTTCGGAAACTTCTACTGGTCTCCCAGGAATCGATCATAGCGTACAAAAGTTTGAGACATTACTCATATGGAGAAAAGTCCAAATGGTGTCTGTTGTACCCAATCCCGATGCAATTTCTGTGTTTCATCAACACTCTCATCTTCCACAGATTAAAAATGCCTATATATGTGCTTCGGAAACTACTACTGGTCTCCCAGGTATCGATCCAATCGTAGAAAAAATTTGAGACATTACTCCCATGGAGAAAAGTCTGCCTGGTGCCTGTTGTATTCAATCCCGATGCAATTTCTATGTTTCATCAACACGCTGAACGTCCACAGCTTACAGAATGCCTCCATATTTGCTTTGGAAACTACTACTGGTCGGCCAGAAATCGATCAAAAGCGTTGACAGTTTGAGACCTCACTAGCAAGGAGAAAATTCTGCATTGTGCCTGTTGTATTGTATCCCGATGCAATTTCTGTGTTTCATCAACACTCTGAACGTCCACAGATTACAGGAAGCCTGTAGATATGCTTCGGAAACAACTACTGGTCTCCCAGGAATCGATCAAAGCGTAGACAGTTTGAGACTTTAGTCCCATGGAGAAAAGTCCGCATAGAGCCTGTTGTATTCAATCCCGAAGCAATTACTGTTTTTCATCATTACTCTGAAAGTCCACAGTTTACAGGAAGCTTCCAGATGTGCTTCGGAAACTACCACTGCCCTCCAAGGAATCGATAAAAGCGTAGACAGTATAAGACATTACTCCCAGGGAGATAAGTCCGCATGGTCCCCATTGTATTCAATCCCGATGGAATTTCTGTGTTTCATCAACACTCTGAAGGTCCACAGATTACAGGAGCCTCCAGATGTGCTTCGGAAACTAATACAGGTATCCCAGGAATCGATCAAATCGTAGAAAAAAATTGAGACATTACTCCCATGGAGAAAAGTCAGCATGGTGCCTGTTGTGTTCAATCCCTATGGAATTTCTGTGTTTCATCAACACTCTGAAGGTCCACAGATTACAGAATACCTCCAGATATGCTTCAGACACTACTACTGGTCTCCCAATAATGGATAATAGCGTAGACAGTTTGAGACATTACTCCCATGGTGAAAACTCCGCATGGTGCCTGTTATATTTAATCCCGGTGCAATTTCTGTGCTTCATCAACACTCTGAAGGTCCACAGATTACAGAATGCCTATAGATGTGCTTCGGAGACTACTACTGGTCTCCCAGGAATCGATCATATCGTAGAAAATTTGAGACATTACTCAAATGGTGAAAAGTCCGCATGTTGCCTGTTGTATTCAATCCCGAAGCAATTTGAGTGTTTCACCAATACTCTAAAGGTCCACAGATTACTGAATGCCTCCAGATGTGCTTCGGAAACTACTACTGGTCTCCCAGGATTCGATCAAAGCGTAGAGTGTTTGAGCCATTACTCCCATGGAGAGAAGACCGCATGGATCCTGTTGTACTCAATCCCGAAGCAATTTCTGTTTTTCATCATTACCATGAACGTCCACAGATTTCAGGAAGCCTTCAGATGTGCATCGGAATCTTCTACTGGTTTCTCAGGAATCGATTAAAGCGTAGACAGTTTGAGGCATTATTCCCATGGCGAAAAGTCCAAATGATGAATGTTGTATACAATCCCGATGCAATTTCTGTGTTTCATCAACACTCTAAAGGTCCACAGATTACAGAGTGCCTCCAGATGTGCTTCGGAATCTACTACTGGTCTCCCAGAAATCGATCAAAGCGTAGACAGTTTGTGACATTACTCCCATGGAGGGAAGTCCGCATGGTGCCTGTTGTATTCAATCCCGATGAAATTTCTGTGTTTCATCAACATTCTGAAGGTCCACAGATTACAGAATGCCTATTGATGTGCTTCGGAAATTCCTACTTGTCTCCAAGGAATCGATCAAAGCGAAAAAAAAAAATTGAGATATTACTCCCATGGAGAAAAGTCCGCATGGTTCCTGTTGAATTAAATCCCGATGAAATTTCGGTGTGTTTCAGCAACACTCTGAACGTCCACAGATTACACGAAGCCTCCAGATGTGTTTCGGAAACTATTACTGGTCTCCCAGGAATCGATCAAAGCGTAGAAAATCTGAGACATTACTCCCATGGATAAAAGTCCAAATGGTGCCTTTGTATTCAATCCCGATGCAATTTCTGTGTTTCATCAACACTCTGAACATCCACAGGTTAGAGAATGCCTCCAGATATGATCCTGAAACTACTATTGGTGTCCCAGGAATCGATCAAAGCGTAATCAGTTTGAGACATTACTCCCATGCAGAAAAGTTCGCATGGTGCCTATTGTATTCAATCCCGATTAAATTGCGGTGATTCATCAACGCTCTGAAGGTCCACGGATTACATAATGCCTATAGATGTGCTTCGGAAACTACTACTGGTCTCCCAGGAATCGATCAAACCGTAGGTAGTTTAAGACATTACTCCCGTGGAGAAAATTCCGCATGGTGCCTCTTGTATTCAATCCTGATGCAATTTCTGTGTTTCATGAACTCTCTGAACGTCCACAGATTACAGAATGCCTATTGATGTGCTTCGGAAATTCCTACTTGTCTCCAAGGAATCGATCAAAGCGAAAAAAAAAAAATTGAGATATTACTCCCATGGAGAAAAGTCCGCATGGTGCCTGTTGATTTAAATCCCGATGAAATTTCTGTGTTTCAGCAACACTCTGAACGTCCACAGATTACAGGAAGCCTCCAGATATGCTTCGGAAACTATTACTGGTCTCCCAGGAATCGATCAAAGCGTAGAAAATCTGAGACATCACTCCCATGTAGAAAAGTCCAAATGGTGCCTTTGTATTCAATCCCGATGCAATTTCTGTGTTTCATCAACACTCTGAACATCCACAGGTTAGAGAATGCCTCCAGATATGATCCGGAAACTACTATTGGTGTCCCAGGAATCGATCAAAGCGTAATCAGTTTGAGACATTACTCCCATGGAGAAAAGTTCGCATGGTGCCTGTTGTATTCAATCACGATTAAATTGCGGTGATTCATCAACGCTCTGAAGGTCCACGGATTACATAATGCCTATAGATGTGCTTCGGAAACTACTACTGGTCTCCCAGGAATCGATCAAACCGTAGGCAGTTTAAGACATTACTCCCATGGAGAAAAGTCAGCATGGTGCCTCTTGTATTCAATCCTGATGCAATTTCTGTGTTTCATGAACACTCGGAACGCCCACAGATTACAGAATGCCTATAGATGTACTTCGGAAACTACTAGTCGTCTCCCAGGATTCGATCAAATCGTAGATTTTTTGAGACATTTCTCCCATGGAGAAAAGTCCGCATGTTGCCTGTTGTATTCAATCCCGATGATATTTGAGTGTTTCATCAACCCTCTGCAGGTCCACAGATAACAGAATGCCTCCACATGTGCTTCGGAAACTACTACTGGTCTCCCAGGATTCGATAAAGGCGTAGACAATTTGAGACAACTCCCATATAGACAACTAAGCATTGTGCCAGTTGTATTCAATCTCGATGCAATTTGAGTGTTTCATCAACACTCTGAAGGTCCACAGATTACAGGAATACTCCAGATGTGCTTCGGAAACTACTACTGGTCTCCCAGGAATCGATCAAAGCGTAGATAGTTTCAGACATTACTCCCATGGAGAAAAGTCCACAAGGTGCCTGTTGTATTCAATGCTGATGCAATTTCTGTGTTTCATCAACACTCCGAAGGTCCACAGATCACACAATGGCTCCAGATGTGCTTTTTGAAACTTTTACTGGTCTCCCAGGAATCGATCAAAGCGTAGACAGTTTGAGACATTACTCCCATGGAAAAAAGTCCGCATCGAGCCTGTTCTATTCAATCCCGATTCAATTTCTGTGTTTCATCAACACTCTGAACGTCCACAGATTACAGAATGACTCCAGATATGCTTCGGAAACTACTACTGGCCTCCCAGGAATCGATCAAATCGTAGACAATTTGAGACATTACTCCCATGGAGAAAAGTCCAAATGGTGCCTGTTCTATTCAATCTCGATGCAATTTCTGTGTTTCATCAACACTCTGAACGTCCACAGATTACAGAATGACT
Organism: Schistocerca gregaria; assembly: GCF_023897955.1. Taxonomy (NCBI): domain Eukaryota; kingdom Metazoa; phylum Arthropoda; class Insecta; order Orthoptera; family Acrididae; genus Schistocerca; species Schistocerca gregaria. Next base: position 13,449,275 of record NC_064920.1, read on the forward strand.
CCAGATATGCTTCGGAAACTACTACTGGCTTCCCAGGAATCGATCAAATCGTAGACAATTTGAGATATTACTCCCATGAAGAAAAGTCCAAATGGTGCCTGTTGTATTCGATACCGATGCAATTTGAGTGTTCCATCAACACTCTGAAGGTCCGCAGATTATAGAATGCCTCCAGATGTGCTTCTGAAACTACTACTGGTCTCACAGGAATCGATCAAAGACGTAGACAATTTGAGACATTACTCCCATAGGGAAAACTAAGCATGGTGCCAGTGGTATTCAATCTCGGTGCAATTTCTGTGTTTCATCAACACTCTAAACGTCCACATATTACAGGAAGACTTCAGATGTGCTTCGGAAACTACTTCTGGTTTCCCAGGAATCGATCAAAGCGTAGATAGTTTCAGACATTACTCCCATGGAGACAACTAAGCATTGTGTCAGTTGTATTCAATCTCGATGCAATTTCTGTGTTTCATCAACACTCTGAACGTCCACAGATTACAGGAAGCCTCCAGATCTGCTTCGGAAACTACTACTGGTCTCCCAGGAATCGATCAAAGCGTAGATAGTTTCAGACATTACTCCCATGGAGAAAAGTCCAAATGGTGCTGTTCTATTCAATCCCGATGCAATTTCTGTGTTTCATCAACACTCTGAACGTCCACAGATTACAGAATGACTCCAGATATGCTTTCGAAACTACTACTGGCCTCCCAGGAATCGATCAAATCGTAGACAAATTGAGATATTACTCCCATGAAGAAAAGTCCAAATGGTGAGTGTTGATATCAATCCCGATGCAATTTCTGTGTTTCATCAACACTCTGAAGGTCCACAGATTACAGAATGACTCCAGATGTGCTTCGGAAACTTCTACTGGTCTCCCAGGAAATGATCAAAGCGTACAAAATTTGAGACATTACTCCCATAAAAAAAAGTCCAAATGGTGTCTGTTGTACCCATTCCCGATGCAATTTCTGTGTTTCATCAACACTCTCAAGGTCCACAGATTACAGAATGCCTATATATGTGCTTCGGAAACTACTACTGGTCTCTCAGGTACCGAACAATCGTAGAAAAAATTTGAGACATTACTCCCATGGAGAAAAGTCTGCCTGGTGCCTGTTGTATTCAATCCCGATGCAATTTATATGTTTCATCAACACGCTGAAAGTGTACAGATTACAGGAAGCCTGCGTATGTGCTTTAGAAACTACTACTGTTCTCCCAGGAATCGATCAAAGCATAGACAGTTTCAGATAATACTCCCATGGAGAAAAGTCCGCATGCTGCCTGTTCTATTCAATCCCGATGCAATTTCTGTGTTTCATCAACAGTCTGAATTTCCACAGATTACAGAATGCCTATATATGTGCTTCGGAAACTACTACTAGTCTCCCAGGACTCGATCAAAGCGTAGAAAGTTTGAGACATTTCTCCCATGGAGAAAAGTCCGCATAGTGCCTGTTGTTTTCAATCCCGATGCAAATCTCTGTTTTTCATCAACGCTCTGAACGTCCACACCTTACAGAATGTCTCCAGATGTGCTTCGGAAAGTACAACTAGTCTCCCAGGAATCGATCAAATCGTAGAAGTTTGAGACATGTCTCCCATGGAGAAAAGTCCGCATGGTGCTTGTTGTTTTCAATCCCGATGCAATTTCTGTGTTTCATCAACGCTCTGAACGTCCACAGCTTACAGAATGTCTCCAGATGTGCTTCGGAAACTACTACTGTTCTCCCAGGAGTCCATCAAAGCCTTGGCACTTTGAGACATTACTCCCGCGGAGGTAATTCGGCATGGTGCCTGTTGCATTCAATCAGGATGCAATTTCTGTGTTTCATCAACACTCTGAAGGTCCACAGATTACAGAATGCTTCCATATTTGCTTTGGAAACTACTACTGGTCTCCCAGAAATCGATCAAAAGCGTAGACAGTTTGAGACATCACTCCCAAGGAAAAAATTCTACATTGTGCCTGTTGTATTGTATCAAGATGCAATTTCTGTGTTTCATCAACACTCTGAAGGACCACAGATTACAGAATGCTTCCGTATGTGCTTTACAAACGACTACTGTTCTCCCAGGAATCGATCAAAGCATAGACAGTTTCAGACATTACTCCCATGGAGAAAAGTCTGCATGGTGCCTCTCCTATTCAATCCCGATGCAATTTCTCTTTCATCAACACTTTGAAGGTCCACAGATTACAGAATACCTCCAGATTTGCTTCGGAAACTTCTACAGATCTCCCAGGAATCGATCAAAGCGTAGATAGTTTGAGATATTACTCCCATGGAGAAAAGTCCAAATGGCGCATGTTGTATCCAATCCCGCTGCAATTTCTGTGTTTCATCAACACTCTGAAGGTCCACAGATTACAGAATGCATCCAGATGTGCTTCGGAAACTACTACTGGTCTCCCAGGAATCAACTAAAACGTAGACAGTTTGAGACAACCCTCCCATGGAGAAAAGTCCGCCTGCTGCCTGTTGTATTCAATCCCGATGCAATTTCTGTGTTTCATGAACATTCAGAACGTCCACAGCTTACAGAATGCCTCCAGATGTGCTTCGTAAACTACAACTGGTCTCCCAGGAATCGATCAATGCGTTAAAAGTTTGAGACATTACTCCTACGGAGAAAAGGCGGCATGGTGCCTGTTGTATTCAATCCCGATGCAATTTCTGTGTTTCATCAACACTCTGAACGTCCAAAGCTTCAGATTGCCTGCAGATGTGCTTCGGAAACTAATACTGGTCTCCCAGGAATCGATCCAATCGTAGAAAGTTTGAGACATTACTCCCATGGAGAAAAGTCCGCCTGGTGCCTGTTGTATTCAATCCCGATGCAATTTCTGTGTTTCATCAACACTCTCAACTTCCACAGATTACAAAATGCCTATATATGTGCTTCGGAAACTACTACTGGTCTCCCAGGTACCGAACAATCGTAGAAAAAATTTGAGGCATTACTCCCATGGAGAAAAGTCTGCCTGGTGCCTGTTGAATTCAATCCCGATGCAATTTCTATGTTTCATCAACACGCTGATCGTCCACAGCTTACAGAATGCCTCCATATTTGCTTTGGAAACTACTACTGGTCGCCCAGAAATCGATCAAAAGCGTAGACAGTTTGAGACATCACTAGCAAGGAGAAAATTCTGCATTGTGCCTGTCGTATTGTATCCCGATGCAATTTCTGTGTTTCATCAACACTCTGAAAGTCTACAGATTACAGGAAGCCTGCGTATGTGCTTTACAAACTACTACTGTTCTCCCAGGAATCGATCAAAGCATAGACAGTTTCAGATAATACTCCCATGAAGAAAAGTCGGCATGGTGCCTGTTCTATTCAATCCCGATGCAATTTCTGTGTTTCATCAACGCTCTGAACGTCCACAGCATACAGAATGTCTCCAGATGTGCTTCGGAAACTACTACTGGTCTCCCAGGTATCGATCAAAGCATAAACAGTTTCAGATATTACTTCCATGGAGTAAAGTCAACATGGTGCCTGTTCTATTCAATCCCGATGCAATTTCTGTGTTTCATCAACACTCTGAAGGTCCACAGAGAACAGAATGCCTATATATGTGCTTTGGAAACTACTGCTGATCTCCCAGGAATCGATCAAAGTGTGAACAATTTGAGACATTACTCCCACGGAGATAAGTCGGCATGGTGCCTGTTTCAATCAATCCCGGTGCAATTACTGTGTTTCATCAACACTCTGAAGGTCCACAATTTACAGAATGACTCCAGACGTGCTTCGGAATCTTCTACTGGTCTCCCAGGAATCGACCAAATCGTACAAAAGTTTGAGACATTACTCCCTTGGAGAAAAGTCCAAATGGTGTCTGTTGTACCCAATCCCGATGCAATTTCTGTGTTTCATCAACACTTTGAAGGTCCACAGATTACAGAATGCCTATATATGTGCTTCGGAAACTACTACTGGTCTCCCAAGAATCGATCAAATCGTAGAAAAATTTTGAGACATTACTCCCATGGAGAAAAGTCCGCCTGGTGCCTGTTGTATTCAATCCCGTTGCAATTTCTGTGTTTCATCAACACTCTGAAGGTCCACAGATTACAGAATGACTCCAGATGTGCTTCGGAAACTTCTACTGGTCTCCCAGGAATCGATCATAGCGTACAAAAGTATGAGACATTACTCATATGGAGAAAAGTCCAAATGGTGTCTGTTGTACCCAATAGCGATGCAATTTCTGTGTTTCATCAACACTCTCATCTTCCAAGCATTAAAAATGCCTATATATGTGCTTCGGAAACTACTACTGGTCTCCCAGGTATCGATCCAATCGTAGAAAAAATTTGTGACATTACTCCCATGGAGAAAAGTCTGCCTGGTGCCTGTTGTATTCAATCCCGATGCAATTTCTATGTTTCATCAACACGCTGAACCTCCACAGCTTACAGAATGCCTCCATATTAGCTTTGGAAACTACTACTGGTCGGCCAGAAATCGATCAAAAGCGTAGACAGTTTGAGACCTCACTAGCAAGGTTCATCAACACTCTGAACGTCCACAGATTACAGGAAGCCTGTAGATATGCTTCGGAAACAACTACTGGTCTCTCAGGAATCGATCAAAGCGTAGACAGTTTGAGACATTAGTCCCATGGAGAAAAGTCCGCATAGAGCCTGTTGTATTCAATCCCGAAGCAATTACTGTTTTTCATCATTACTCTGAAAGTCCACAGTTTACAGGAAGCTTCCAGATGTGCTTCGGAAACTACCACTGCCCTCCAAGGAATCGATAAAATCGTAGACAGTTTAAGACATTACTCCCAGGGAGATAAGTCCGCATGGTCCCCATTGTATTCAATCCCGATGGAATTTCTGTGTTTCATCAACACTCTCAACTTCCACAGATTACAAAATGCCTATATATGTGCTTCGGAAACTACTACTGGTCTCCCAGGTACCGAACAATCGTAGAAAAAATTTGAGGCATTACTCCCATGGAGAAAAGTCTGCCTGGTGCCTGTTGAATTCAATCCCGATGCAATTTCTATGTTTCATCAACACGCTGATCGTCCACAGCTTACAGAATGCCTCCATATTTGCTTTGGAAACTACTACTGGTCGCCCAGAAATCGATCAAAAGCGTAGACAGTTTGAGACATCACTAGCAAGGAGAAAATTCTGCATTGTGCCTGTCGTATTGTATCCCGATGCAATTTCTGTGTTTCATCAACACTCTGAAAGTCTACAGATTACAGGAAGCCTGCGTATGTGCTTTACAAACTACTACTGTTCTCCCAGGAATCGATCAAAGCATAGACAGTTTCAGATAATACTCCCATGAAGAAAAGTCGGCATGGTGCCTGTTCTATTCAATCCCGATGCAATTTCTGTGTTTCATCAACGCTCTGAACGTCCACAGCATACAGAATGTCTCCAGATGTGCTTCGGAAACTACTACTGGTCTCCCAGGTATCGATCAAAGCATAAACAGTTTCAGATATTACTTCCATGGAGTAAAGTCAACATGGTGCCTGTTCTATTCAATCCCGATGCAATTTCTGTGTTTCATCAACACTCTGAAGGTCCACAGAGAACAGAATGCCTATATATGTGCTTTGGAAACTACTGCTGATCTCCCAGGAATCGATCAAAGTGTGAACAATTTGAGACATTACTCCCACGGAGATAAGTCGGCATGGTGCCTGTTTCAATCAATCCCGGTGCAATTACTGTGTTTCATCAACACTCTGAAGGTCCACAATTTACAGAATGACTCCAGACGTGCTTCGGAATCTTCTACTGGTCTCCCAGGAATCGACCAAAGCGTACAAAAGTTTGAGACATTACTCCCTTGGAGAAAAGTCCAAATGGTGTCTGTTGTACCCAATCCCGATGCAATTTCTGTGTTTCATCAACACTTTGAAGGTCCACAGATTACAGAATGCCTATATATGTGCTTCGGAAACTACTACTGGTCTCCCAAGAATCGATCAAATCGTAGAAAAATTTTGAGACATTACTCCCATGGAGAAAAGTCCGCCTGGTGCCTGTTGTATTCAATCCCGTTGCAATTTCTGTGTTTCATCAACACTCTGAAGGTCCACAGATTACAGAATGACTCCAGATGTGCTTCGGAAACTTCTACTGGTCTCCCAGGAATCGATCATAGCGTACAAAAGTATGAGACATTACTCATATGGAGAAAAGTCCAAATGGTGTCTGTTGTACCCAATAGCGATGCAATTTCTGTGTTTCATCAACACTCTCATCTTCCAAGCATTAAAAATGCCTATATATGTGCTTCGGAAACTACTACTGGTCTCCCAGGTATCGATCCAATCGTAGAAAAAATTTGTGACATTACTCCCATGGAGAAAAGTCTGCCTGGTGCCTGTTGTATTCAATCCCGATGCAATTTCTATGTTTCATCAACACGCTGAACCTCCACAGCTTACAGAATGCCTCCATATTAGCTTTGGAAACTACTACTGGTCGGCCAGAAATCGATCAAAAGCGTAGACAGTTTGAGACCTCACTAGCAAGGTTCATCAACACTCTGAACGTCCACAGATTACAGGAAGCCTGTAGATATGCTTCGGAAACAACTACTGGTCTCTCAGGAATCGATCAAAGCGTAGACAGTTTGAGACATTAGTCCCATGGAGAAAAGTCCGCATAGAGCCTGTTGTATTCAATCCCGAAGCAATTACTGTTTTTCATCATTACTCTGAAAGTCCACAGTTTACAGGAAGCTTCCAGATGTGCTTCGGAAACTACCACTGCCCTCCAAGGAATCGATAAAATCGTAGACAGTTTAAGACATTACTCCCAGGGAGATAAGTCCGCATGGTCCCCATTGTATTCAATCCCGATGGAATTTCTGTGTTTCATCAACACTCTGAAGGTCCACAGATTACAAAATGCCTATAGATGTGCTTCGTAAGTTACTACTTGTCTCCCAGGAATCGATCAAAGCGTAGAAAAATTGAGACATTACCCCCATGGGGAACAGACCCAATGGTGCTAGTTGTATTCAATCCCAATGCATTTTCTGTGTTTTATCAACACTCTGAACATCCACAGACTACAGAATGCCTCCAGATATGCATAAGAAACTACTACTGGTCTCCCAGGAATCGATCAAAGCGTAGACAGTTTGAGACATTACTCCCATGGAAAAAAGTCCGCATGGTGACTGTTGTATTCAATCCCGATGATAATTCTGTGTTTCATCAACACTCTGAGGGTCGACAGATTACAGAATGCCTATAGATGTGCTTCGAAAACTACTACTAGTCTTCCAGGAATCGATAAAGCGTAGACAATTCGAGACATTACTCCCATGGAGAAATATCCAAATGGTGCCTGTTGTACTCAATCCCGAAGCAATTTCTGTTTTTCATCATTACCATGAACGTCCACAGATTTCAGGAAGCCTTCAGATGTGCATCGGAATCTTCTACTGGTTTCTCAGGAATCGATTAAAGCGTAGACAGTTTGAGGCATTATTCCCATGGCGAAAAGTCCAAATGATGAATGTTGTATACAATCCCGATGCAATTTCTGTGTTTCATCAACACTCTAAAGGTCCACAGATTACAGAGTGCCTATTGATGTGCTTCGGAAATTCCTACTTGTCTCCAAGGAATCGATCAAAGGGAAAAAAAAAAAAAAATTGAGATATTACTCCCATGGAGAAAAGTCCGCATGGTTCCTGTTGAATTAAATCCCGATGAAATTTCGGTGTGTTTCAGCAACACTCTGAACGTCCACAGATTACACGAAGCCTCCAGATGTGTTTCGGAAACTATTACTGGTCTCCCAGGAATCGATCAAAGCGTAGAAAATCTGAGACATTACTCCCATGGATAAAAGTCCAAATGGTGCGTTTGTATTCAATCCCGATGCAATTTCTGTGTTTCATCAACACTCTGAACATCCACAGGTTAGAGAATGCCTCCAGATATGATCATGAAACTACTATTGGTGTCCCAGGAATCGATCAAAGCGTAATCAGTTTGAGACATTACTCCCATGGAGAAAAGTTCGCATGGTGCCTATTGTATTCAATCCCGACTAAATTGCGGTGAATCATCAACGCTCTGAAGGTCCACGGATTACATAATGCCTATAGATGTGCTTCGGAAACTACTACTGGTCTCCCAGGAATCGATCAAACCGTAGGTAGTTTAAGACATTACTCCCATGGAGAAAAGTCCGCATGGTGCCTCTTGTATTCAATCCTGATGCAATTTCTGTGTTTCATGAACACTCTGAACGTCCACAGATTACAGAATGCCTATTGATGTGCTTCGGAAATTCCTACTTGTCTCCAAGGAATCGATCAAAGCGAAAAAAAAAAAAATTGAGATATTACTCCCATGGAGAAAAGTCCGCATGGTGCCTGTTGATTTAAATCCCGATGAAATTTCTGTGTTTCAGCAACACTCTGAACGTCCACAGATTACAGGAAGCCTCCAGATATGCTTCGGAAACTATTACTGGTCTCCCAGGAATCGATCAAAGCGTAGAAAATCTGCGACATCACTCCCATGGAGAAAAGTCCAAATGGTGCCTTTGTATTCAATCCCAATGCAATTTCTGTGTTTCATCAACACTCTGAACATCCACAGGTTAGAGAATGCCTCCAGATATGATCCGGAAACTACTATTGGTGTCCCAGGAATCGATCAAAGCGTAATCAGTTTGAGACATTACTCCCATGGAGAAAAGTTCGCATGGTGCCTGTTGTATTCAATCACGATTAAATTGCGGTGATTCATCAACGCTCTGAAGGTCCACGGATTACATAATGCCTATAGATGTGCTTCGGAAACTACTACTGGTCTCCCAGGAATCGATCAAACCGTAAGCAGTTTAAGACATTACTCCCATGGAGAAAAGTCAGCATGGTGCCTCTTGTATTCAATCCTGATGCAATTTCTTTGTTTCATGAACACTCTGAAGGTCCACAGATACAGATTGCCTATAGATGTGCTTCGGAAACTACTACAGGTCTCCCAGGAATCGATCAAAGCCTAGACAGTTTGAGACATTGCTCCCATGGAGGAAAGTCCACATGGTGACTGTTGTATTCAATCCCGACGCAATTTCTGTGTTTCATCAACACTCTGAACGTCCACAGATTACACAATGGCTCCAGATGTGCTTTTTGAAACTACTACTGGTCTCCCGGAATCGATCAAAGTGTAGACAGTTTAAGACATTACTCACATGGGGAAAAGTACTCATGGTGCCTGTTGTATTCAATCCCGATGCAATTTCTGTGTTTCATCAACTCTCTGAACGTCCTCAGATTACAGAATGCCTCCAGATGTGCTCCAGAAACTACTACTGGTGTCCCGGGAATCGATCAAGACGTAGACAGTTTGGACATTACTCCCATGGAGAAAAGTCCACATGGTGACTGTTGTATTCAATCCCGATGCAATTTCAGTGTTTCATTAACACTCAGAAGGTCCACAGATTACACAATGCACCCGATTGTCCATCGGAAATTACTTTTGGTCTAACAGGAATCGATAAAAAAATAGACAGTTTGAGACATTACTCCCATGCAGAAAAGTCCGCATGGTGCCTGTTGTATTCAATCCCGATGCAATTTCTGCGTTTCATCAGCACTCTGAAAGTCCACAGATTACAGAATGCCTCCATATTTGCTTTGGAAACTACTACTGGTCTCCCAGAAATCGATCAAAAGCGTAGGCAGTTTGAGACATCACTCCCAAGGAGAAAATTCTGCGTTGTGTATGTTGTATTGTATCCCGATGCAATGTTTGTGTTTCATCAATACGCTGAAAGTCCACAGATTACAGGAAGCCTGCGTATTGCTTTAGAAACTACTACTGTTCTCCCAGTAATCGATCAAAGCATAGACAGTTTCAAATAATACTCCCATGGAGAAAAGTCCGCATCGTGCTGTTCTATTCAATCCCGATGCAATTTCTGTGTTTCATCAACGCTCTGAATGTCCACAGCTTACAGAATGTCTCCAGATGTGCTTCGGAAACTACTACTGGTCACCCAGGAGTCGATCAAAGCGTTGACACTTTGAGACATTACTCCTACGGAGGTAATTCGGCATGGTGCCTGTTGCATTCAATCAGGATGGAATTTCTGTGTTTCATCAATACTCTGAAGGTCCACAGATTACAGGAAGCCTCCGTATGTGCTTTAGACACGACTACTGTTCTCCCAGGAATCCATTAAGGCATAGACAGTTTCAGATATTACTCCCATGGAGTAAAGTCTTCATGGTGCCTGTTCTATTCAATACCGATGCACTTTCTGAGTTTCATCAACAATCTGAAAGTCCACAAAGAACAGAATGCCTATATATGTGCTTCGGATACTACTACTGGTCTCCCAGGAATCGACCAAAGCGTAGAAAGCTTTAGACATTACTCCCAAGGAGAAAAGTCCGCCTGGTGCCTGTTGTGTTCAATCCCGATGCAATTTCTGTGTTTCATCAACATTCTGAACGTCCACAGCTTACAGAATGCCTCCAGATGTGCTTCGGAAACTACTACTGGTCTCCCAGGAATCGATCAATTCGTTAAAAGTTTGAGACATTACTCCTACGGAAAAAAGGCGGCATGGTGCCTGTTGTATTCAATCCCGATGCAATTTCTGTGTTTCATCAACACTCTGAACGCCCAGAGCTTCAGAATGCCTGCAGATGTGCTTCGGAAACTAATACTGGTCTCCCAGGAATCGATTAAAGTGTGAACAATTTGAGACATTACTCCCACGGATATAAGTCGGCATGGTGCCTGTTGCAGTCAATCCCGATGCAATTTCTGTGTTTCATCAGCACTCTCAAGGTCCACAGATTACAGAATGACTTCAGTTGTGCTTAGGAATCTTCTACTGGTCTCCCAGGAATCGATCAAAGCGTACAAAAGATTGAGACATTACTCCCATGGAGAAAAGTCCAAATGGTGTCTGTTGTATCCAATCCCGATGCAATTTCTGTGTTTCATCAACACTCTGAAGGTCCACAGATTACAGAATGCCTATATATGTGCTTCGGAAACTACTACTAGTCTCCCAGGATTCGATCCAATCGTAGAAAGTTTGAGACATTACTCCCATGGAGAAAAGTCCGCCTGGTGCCGGTTGTATTCAATCCCGATGCAATTTCTGTGTTTCATCAACACGCTGAACGTCCACAGCTTACAGAATGCCTCCATATTGGCTTTAGAAACTACTACTGGTCGCCCAGAAATCGATCAAAAGCGTACACAGTTTGAGACATAACTAGCAAGGAGAAAATTCTGCATTGTGCCAGTTGTATTGTATCCCGATGCAATTTCTGTGTTTCATCAACACTCTGAAAGTCTACAGATTACAGGAAGCCTGCGTATGTGCTTTAGAAACTACTACTGTTCTCCAAATAATCGATCAAGTCATATACAAAATGTGCCTGTTCTATTCAATCCCGATGCAATTTCTGTGTTTCATCAACTCTCAGAATTTCCACAGATTACAGAATGCCTATATATGTGCTTCGGAAACTACTACTAGTCTCCCAGGAATCGATCAAAGCGTAGAAAGCTTGAGACATTTCTCCCATGGAGAAAAGTCCGCATGGTGCTTGTTGTTTTCCATCCCGATGCAATTTCTGGTCGTCATCAACGCTCTGAACGTCCACAGCTTACAGAATGTCTCCAGATGTGCTTCGGAAACTTCTACTGGTCTCCCAGGAGTCGATCAAAGCCTTGGCACTTTGAGACATTACTCCCACGGAGGTAATTCGGCATGGTGCCTGTTGCATTCAATCAGGATGCAATTTCTGTGTTTCATCAAGACTCTGAAGGTCCACAGATTACAGAATGCTTCCATATTTGCTTTGGAAACTACTACTGGTCTCCCAGAGATCGATCAAAAGCGTAGACAGTTTGAGACATCACTCCCAAGGAAAAAATTCTACATTGTGCCTGTTGTATTGTATCAAGATGCAATTTCTGTGTTTCATCAACACTCTCAAGGTCCACAGATTACAGAATGCCTATATATGTGCTTCGGAAATTACTACTGGCCTCTCAGGTATCGATCCAATCGTAGAAAAAATTTGAGACATTACTCCCATGGAGAAAAGTCTGCCTGGTGCCTGTTGTATTAAATCCCGATGCAATTTATATGTTTCATCAACGCGCTGAAAGTCCACAGCTTACAGAAAGCCTCCATATTTGCTTTGGAACGTACTACTGGTCGCCCAGAAATCGATCAAAAGCGTAGACAGTTTCAGATAATTCTCCCATGGAGAAAAGTCCGCATGCTGCCTGTTCTATTCAATCCCGATGCAATATCTGTGTTTCATTAACACTCTGAGTTTCCACAGATTACAGAATGCCTATATATGTGCTTCGGAAACTACTACTAGTCTCCCAGGAATCGATCAAAGCTTAGAAAGTTTGAGACATTTCTCCCATGGAGAAAAGTCTGCATGGTGCTTGTTGTTTTCAATCCCGATGCAATTTCTGTGTTTCATCAACGCTCTGAACGGCCACAGCTTACAGAATGTCTCATGATGTGCTTCGGAAACTACCACTGGTCCCCCAGGAGTCGATCAAAGCGTTGGCACTTTGAGACATTACTCCCACGGAGGTAATTCGGGATGGTGCCTGTTGCATTCAATCAGGATGCAATTTCTGTGTTTCATCAACACTCTGAAGGTCCACAGATTACAGAATGCTTCCATATTTGCTTTTTAAACTTCTACTGGTCTCCCACAAATCGATCAAAAGCGTTGACAGTTTGAGACATCACTCGCATGGAAAAAATTCTACATTGTGCCTGTTGTATTGTATCAAGATGCAATTTCTTTGATTCATCAACACTCTGAAGGACCACAGATTACAGAATGCCTCCGTATGTGCTTTAGAAACGACTACTGTTCTCCCACGAATCGATCAAAGCATAGACAGTTTCAGATATTACTCGCATGGAGTAAAGTCAACATGGTGCCTGTTCTATTCAATCCCGATGCAATTTCTGTGTTTCATCAACACTCTGAAGGTTCACAGATTACAGAATGACTCCAGATGTGCTTGGCAAACTTCTACTGGTCTCCCAGGAATCGATCAAAGCGTACAAAAGTCTGAGACATTACTCCCATGGAGAAAAGTCCAAATGGTGTCTGTTGTATCCAATCCCGATGCAATTTCTGTGTTTCATCAACACTCTGAGGGTCCACAGATTACAGAATGCCTATATATGTGCTTCGGAAACAACTGCTGGTCTCCATGAAATCGATCCAATCGTAGAGAATTTGAGACATTGCTCCCATGGAGAAAAGTCTGCCTGGTGCCTGTTGTATTCAATCCCGATGCAATTTCTGCGTTTCATCAACACTCTGAAGGTCCACAGAGAACAGAATGAATATATATGTGCTTCGGAAATCACTACTGGTCTCCCAGGAATTGATCAAAGTGTGAACAATTTGAGACACTACTCCAACGGAGGTAAGTCGGCATGGTGCCTGTTGCAATCAATCCCGATGCAATTTCTGTGTTTCATCAACACTCTGAAGGTTCACAGATTACAGAATGACTCCAGATGTGCTTGGCAAACTTCTACTGGTCTCCCAGGAATCGATCAAAGCGTACAAAATTTGAGACATTACTCCCATGGAGAAAAGTCCAAATGGTGTCTGTTGTACCCAATCCCGATGCAATTTCTGTGTTTCATCAACACTCTGAAGGCCCACAGATTACAGAATGACTATATATGTGCTTTGGAAACTGCTACTGGTCTCCCAGGTATCGATCCAATCGTAGAAAAAATTTGAGACATTGCTCCCATGGAGAAAAGTCTGCCTGGTGCCTGTTGTATTCAATCCCGATGCAATTTCTATGTTTCATCAACACGCTGAACGTCCACAGCTTACAGAATGCCTCCATATTTGCTTTGGAACCTACTACTGGTCGCCTAGAAATCGATCAACAGCGTAGACAGTTTGAGACATCACTAGCAAGGAGAAAATTCTGCATTGTGCCTGTTGTATTGTATCCCGATGCAATTTCTGTGTTTCATCAACACTCTGAAAGTCTACAGATTACAGGAAGCCTGCGTATGTGCTTTAGAAACTACTACTGTTCTCCCAGGAATCGATCAAAGCATAGACAGTTTCAGATAATAATCCCATGGAGAAAAGTCCGCATGGTGCCTGTTGTATTCAATCCCGATGCAATTTCTGTGTTTCATCAACACTCTGAACGTCCACAGCTTACGGAATGTCTCCAGATGTGCTTCGGAAACTACTACTGGTCTCAGAGGAGTCGATCAAAGCGTTGGCACTTTGAGACATTACTCCCACGGAGGTAATTCGGCATGGTGCCTGTTGCATACAATCAGGATGCAATTTCTGTGTTTCATCAACACTCTGAAGGTCCACAGATTACAGAATGCTTCCATATTTGCTTTGGAAACTACTACTGGACTCCCAGAAATCGATCAAAAGCGTAGACAGTTTGAGACATCACTCCCAAGGAAAAAATTCTACATTGTGCCTGTTGTATTGTATCAAGATGCAATTTCTGTGTTTCATCAACACTCTGAAGGTCCACAGATTACAGAATGCTTCCATATTTGCTTTGGAAACTACTACTGGTCTCCCAGAAATCGATCAAAAGCGTAGACAGTTTGAGACATCACTCCTAAGGAAAAAATTCTACATCGTGCCTGTTGTATTGTATCAAGATGCAATTTCTGTGTTTCATCAACACTATGACGGACCACAGATTATAGAATGCCTCCGTATGTGCTTTAGAAACGACTACTGTTCTCCCAGGAATCGATCAAAGCATAGACAGTTTCAGATGTTACTCCCATGGAGTAACGTCAACATGGTGCCTGTTCTATTCAATCCTGATGCAATTTCTGTGTTTCATCAACACTCTGAAGGTCCACAGATTACAGAATGACTCCAGATGTGCTTCGGAAACTTCTACTGGTCTCCCAGGAATCGACCAAAGCGTACAAAAGTTTGAGACATTACATCCATGGAGAAAAGTCCAAATGGTGTGATGTTGTACGCAATCCCGATGCAATTTCTGTGTTTCATCAACGCTCTGAACGATCACAGCTTACAGAATGACTCCAGATATGCTTCGGAAACTACTACTGTTCTCCCAGGAGTCGATCAAAGCCTTGGCACTTTGAGACATTACTCCCACGGAGGTAATTCGGCATGTTGCCTGTTGCATTCAATCAGGATGCAATTTCTGTGTTTCATCAACACTCTCAAGGTCCACAGATTACAGAATGCTTACATATTTGCTTTGGAAACTGCTACTGGTCTCCCAGAAATCGATCAAATGCGTTGACAGTTTGAGACATCACTCCCAAGGAAAAAATTCTACATTGTGCCTGTTGTATTGCATCAAGATGCAATTTCTGTGTTTCATCGACACTCTGAAGGACCACAGATTAAAGAATGCCTCCGTATGTGCTTTAGAATCGACTACTGTTCTCCCACGAATCGTTCAAAGCATAGACAGTTTCAGATATTACTCTCATGGAGTAAAGTCAACATGGTGCCTGTTCTATTCAATCCCGATGAAATTTCTGTGTTTCATCAACACTCTGAAGGTCCACAGAGAACAGAATGAATATATATGTGCTTCGGAAAGCACTACTGGTCTCCCAGGAATTGATCAAAGTGTGAACAATTTGAGACACTACTCCCACGGAGGTAAGTCGGCATGGTGCCTGTTGCAATCAATCCCGATGCAATTTCTGTGTTTCATCAACACTCTGAAGGTTCACAGATTACAGAATGACTCCAGATGTGCTTGGCAAACTTCTACTGGTCTCCCAGGAATCGATCAAATCGTACAAAATTTGAGACATTACTCCCATGTAGAAAAGTCCAAATGGTGTCTGTTGTACCCAATCCCGATGCAATTTCTGTGTTTCATCAACACTCTGAAGGTCCACAGATTACAGAATGACTATATATGTGCTTCGGAAACTGCTACTGGTCTCCCAGGTATCGATCCAATCGTAGAAAAAATTTGAGACATTACTCCCGTGGAGAAAAGTCTGCCTGGTGCCTGTTGTATTCAATCCCGATGCAATTTCTATGTTTCATCAACACGCTTAACGTCCGCAGCTTACAGAATGCCTCCATATTTGCCTTGGAACCTACTACATGTCGCCCAGAAATCGATCAAAAGCGTAGACAGTTTGAGACATCACTAGCAAGGAGAAAATTCTGCATTGTGCCTGTTGTATTGTATCCCGATGCAATTTCTGTGTTTCATCAACACTCTGAAAGTCTACAGATTACAGGAAGCCTGCGTATGTGCTTTAGAAACTACTACTGTTCTCCCAGGAATCGATCAAAGCATAGACAGTTTCAGATAATAATCCCATGGAGAAAAGTCCGCATGGTGCCTGTTGTATTCAATCCCGATGCAATTTCTGTGTTTCATCAACACTCTGAACGTCCACAGCTTACGGAATGTCTCCAGATGTGCTTCGGAAACTACTACTGGTCTCAGAGGAGTCGATCAAAGCGTTGGCACTTTGAGACATTACTCCCACGGAGGTAATTCATCATGGTGCCTGTTGCATACAATCAGGATGCAATTTCTGTGTTTCATCAACACTCTGAAGGTACACAGATTACAGAATGCTTCCATATTTGCTTTGGAAACTACTACTGGTCTCCCAGAAATCGATCAAAAGCGTAGACAGTTTGAGACATCACTCCCAAGGAAAAAATTCTACATTGTGCCTGTTGTATTGTATCAAGATGCAATTTCTGTGTTTCATCAACACTCTGAAGGTCCACAGATTACAGAATGCTTCCATATTTGCTTTGGAAACTACTACTGGTCTCCCAGAAATCGATCAAAAGCGTAGACAGTTTGAGACATCACTCCTAAGGAAAAAATTCTACATCGTGCCTGTTGTATTGTATCAAGATGCAATTTCTGTGTTTCATCAACACTCTGAAGGACCACAGATTATAGAATGCCTCCGTATGTGCTTTAGAAACGACTACTGTTCTCCCAGGAATCGATCAAAGCATAGACAGTTTCAGATGTTACTCCCATGGAGTAACGTCAACATGGTGCCTGTTCTATTCAATCCTGATGCAATTTCTGTGTTTCATCAACACTCTGAAGGTCCACAGAGAAGAGAATGCCTATATATGTGCTTTGGGAACTACTACTGGTCTCCCAGGAATCGATCAAATTGTGAACAATTTGAGACATTACTCCCACGGAGATAAGTCGGCATGGTGCCTGTTGCAATCAATCCCGATGCAATTTCCGTGTTTCATCAACACTCTGAAGGTCCACAGATTACAGAATGACTCCAGATGTGCTTCGGAAACTTCTACTGGTCTCCCAGGAATCGACCAAAGCGTACAAAAGTTTGAGACATTACTCCCATGGAGAAAAGTCCAAATGGTGTGATGTTGTACGCAATCTCAATGCAATTTCTGTGTTTCATCAACGCTCTGAACGTCCACAGCTTACAGAATGACTCCAGATGTGCTTCGGAAACTACTACTGGTCTCCCAGGAGTCGATCAAAGCCTTGGCACTTTGAGACATTACTCCCACGGAGGTAATTCGGCATGGTGCCTGTTGCATTCAATCAGGATGCAATTTCTGTGTTTCATCAACACTCTCAAGGTCCACAGATTACAAAATGCTTTCATATTTGCTTTGGAAACTACTACTGGTCTCCCAGAAATCGATCAAATGCGTTGACAATTTGAGACATCACTCCTAAGGAAAGAATTCTACATTGTGCCTGTTGTATTGCAGCAAGATGCAATTTCTGTGTTTCATCAACACTCTGAAGGACCACAGATTACAGAATGCCTCCGCATGTGCTTTAGAAACGACTACTGTTCTCCCACGAATCGTTCAAAGCATAGACAGTTTCAGATATTACTCCCATGGAGTAAAGTCAACATGGTGCCTGTTCTATTCAATCCCGATGAAATTTCTGTGTTTCATCAACACTCTGAAGGCCACAGAGAACAGAATGCCTATATATGTGCTTTGGAAACTACTACTGTTCACCAAGGAATCGATCAAAGCATAGACAGTTTCAGACATTACTCCCACGGAGAAAAGTCCGCATGGTGCCTCTCCTATTCAATCCCGATGCAATTTCTCTGTTTCATCAACACTTTGAAGGTCCACAGATTACAGAATACCTCCACATGTGCTTCGGAAACTACTACTGGTCTCCCAGGAATCGACCAATGCGTTAAAATTTTGAGACATTACTCCTACGGAGAAAAGGCGGCATGGTGCCTGTTGTATTCAATCCCGATGCAATTTCTGTGTTTCATCAACACTCTGAAGGTCCACAGATTACAGAATGACTCCAGATGTGCTTCGGAAACTTCTACTGGTCTCCCAGGAATCGATCAAAGCGTACAAAATTTGAGACATTACTCCCATGGAGATAAGTCCAAATGGTGTCTGTTGTACCCAATCCCGATGCAATTTCTGTGTTTCATCAACACTCTGAAGGTCCACAGATTATAGAATGACTATATATGTGCTTCAGAAACTGCTACTGGTCTCCCAGGTATCGATCGAATCGTAGAAAAAATTTGAGACATTACTCCCATGGAGAAAAGTCTAAATGGTGCCTGTTGTATTCAATCCCGATGCAATTTCTATGTTTCATCAACACGCTGAACGTCCACAGCTTACAGAATGCCTCCATATTTGCTTTGGAACCTACTACTGGTCGCCCAGAAATCGATCAAAAGCGTAGACAGTTTGAGACATCACTAGCAAGGAGAAAATTCTGCATTGTGCCTGTTGTATTGTATCCCGATGCAATTTCTGTGTTTCATCAACACTCTGAAAGTCTACAGATTACAGGAAGCCTGCGTATGTGCTTTAGAAACTACTACTGTTCTCCCAGGAATCGATCAAAGCATAGACAGTTTCAGATAATACTCCCATGGAGAAAAGTCCGCATGGTGCCTGTTGTATTCAATCCCGATGCAATTTCTGTGTTTCATCAACGCTCTGAACGTCCACAGCTTACGGACTGTCTCCAGATGCGCTTCGGAAACTACTACTGGTCTCCCAGGAGTCGATCAAAGCGTTGGCACTTTGAGACATTACTCCCACGGAGGTAATTCGGCATGGTGATTGTTGCATACAATCAGGTTTCAATTTTTGTGATTCATCAACACTCTGAAGGTCCACAGAGAAGAGAATGCCTATATATGTGCTTTGGGAACTACTACTGGTCTCCCAGGAATCGATCAAATTGTGAACAATTTGAGACATTACTCCCACGGAGATAAGTCGGCATGGTGCCTGTTGCAATCAATCAAGATGCAATTTCTGTGTTTCATCAACACTCTGAAGGTCCACAGATTACAGAATGACTCCAGATGTGCTTCGGAAACTTCTACTGGTCTCCCAGGAATCGACCAAAGCGTACAAAAGTTTGAGACATTACTCCCATGGAGAAAAGTCCAAATGGTGTGATGTTGTACGCAATCTCGATGCAATTTCTGTGTTTCATCAACGCTCTGAACGTCCACAGCTTACAGAATGACTCCAGATGTGCTTCGGAAACTACTACTGGTCTCCCAGGAGTCGATCAAAGCCTTGGCACTTTGAGACATTACTCCCACGGAGGTAATTCGGCATGGTGCCTGTTGCATTCAATCAGGATGCAATTTCTGTGTTTCAACAACACTCTCAAGGTCCACAGATTACAAAATGCTTTCATATTTGCTTTGGAAACTACTACTGCTCTCCCAGAAATCGATCAAATGCGTTGACAGTTTGAGACATCACTCCTAAGGAAAGAATTCTACATTGTGCCTGTTGTATTGCATCAAGATGCAATTTCTGTGTTTCATCAACACTCTGAAGGACCACAGATTACAGAATGCCTCCGCATGTGCTTTAGAAACGACTACTGTTCTCCCACGAATCGTTCAAAGCATAGACAGTTTCAGATATTACTCCCATGGAGTAAAGTCAACATGGTGCCTGTTCTATTCAATCCCGATGAAATTTCTGTGTTTCATCAACACTCTGAAGGCCACAGAGAACAGAATGCCTATATATGTGCTTTGGAAACTACTACTGTTCACCAAGGAATCGATCAAAGCATAGACAGTTTCAGACATTACTCCCACGGAGAAAAGTCCGCATGGTGCCTCTCCTATTCAATCCCGATGCAATTTCTCTGTTTCATCAACACTTTGAAGGTCCACAGATTACAGAATACCTCCACATGTGCTTCGGAAACTACTACTGGTCTCCCAGGAATCGACCAATGCGTTAAAATTTTGAGACATTACTCCTACGGAGAAAAGGCGGCATGGTGCCTGTTGTATTCAATCCCGATGCAATTTCTGTGTTTCATCAACACTCTGAAGGTCCACAGATTACAGAATGACTCCAGATGTGCTTCGGAAACTTCTACTGGTCTCCCAGGAATCGATCAAAGCGTACAAAATTTGAGACATTACTCCCATGGAGATAAGTCCAAATGGTGTCTGTTGTACCCAATCCCGATGCAATTTCTGTGTTTCATCAACACTCTGAAGGTCCACAGATTACAGAATGACTATATATGTGCTTCAGAAACTGCTACTGGTCTCCCAGGTATCGATCGAATCGTAGAAAAAATTTGAGACATTACTCCCATGGAGAAAAGTCTGAATGGTGCCTGTTGTATTCAATCCCGATGCAATTTCTATGTTTCATCAACACGCTGAACGTCCACAGCTTACAGAATGCCTCCATATTTGCTTTGGAACCTACTACTGGTCGCCCAGAAATCGATCAAAAGCGTAGACAGTTTGAGACATCACTAGCAAGGAGAAAATTCTGCATTGTGCCTGTTGTATTGTATCCCGATGCAATTTCTGTGTTTCATCAACACTCTGAAAGTCTACAGATTACAGGAAGCCTGCGTATGTGCTTTAGAAACTACTACTGTTCTCCCAGGAATCGATCAAAGCATAGACAGTTTCAGATAATACTCCCATGGAGAAAAGTCCGCATGGTGCCTGTTGTATTCAATCCCGATGCAATTTCTGTGTTTCATCAACGCTCTGAACGTCCACAGCTTACGGACTGTCTCCAGATGCGCTTCGGAAACTACTACTGGTCTCCCAGGAGTCGATCAAAGCGTTGGCACTTTGAGACATTACTCCCACGGAGGTAATTCGGCATGGTGATTGTTGCATACAATCAGGTTTCAATTTTTGTGATTCATCAACACTCTGAAGGTCCACAGAGAAGAGAATGCCTATATATGTGCTTTGGGAACTACTACTGGTCTCCCAGGAATCGATCAAATTGTGAACAATTTGAGACATTACTCCCACGGAGATAAGTCGGCATGGTGCCTGTTGCAATCAATCAAGATGCAATTTCTGTGTTTCATCAACACTCTGAAGGTCCACAGATTACAGAATGACTCCAGATGTGCTTCGGAAACTTCTACTGGTCTCCCAGGAATCGACCAAAGCGTACAAAAGTTTGAGACATTACTCCCATGGAGAAAAGTCCAAATGGTGTGATGTTGTACGCAATCTCGATGCAATTTCTGTGTTTCATCAACGCTCTGAACGTCCACAGCTTACAGAATGACTCCAGATGTGCTTCGGAAACTACTACTGGTCTCCCAGGAGTCGATCAAAGCCTTGGCACTTTGAGACATTACTCCCACGGAGGTAATTCGGCATGGTGCCTGTTGCATTCAATCAGGATGCAATTTCTGTGTTTCAACAACACTCTCAAGGTCCACAGATTACAAAATGCTTTCATATTTGCTTTGGAAACTACTACTGCTCTCCCAGAAATCGATCAAATGCGTTGACAGTTTGAGACATCACTCCTAAGGAAAGAATTCTACATTGTGCCTGTTGTATTGCATCAAGATGCAATTTCTGTGTTTCATCAACACTCTGAAGGACCACAGATTACAGAATGCCTCCGCATGTGCTTTAGAAACGACTACTGTTCTCCCACGAATCGTTCAAAGCATAGACAGTTTCAGATATTACTCCCATGGAGTAAAGTCAACATGGTGCCTGTTCTATTCAATCCCGATGAAATTTCTGTGTTTCATCAACACTCTGAAGGCCACAGAGAACAGAATGCCTATATATGTGCTTTGGAAACTACTACTGTTCACCAAGGAATCGATCAAAGCATAGACAGTTTCAGACATTACTCCCACGGAGAAAAGTCCGCATGGTGCCTCTCCTATTCAATCCCGATGCAATTTCTCTGTTTCATCAACACTTTGAAGGTCCACAGATTACAGAATACCTCCACATGTGCTTCGGAAACTACTACTGGTCTCCCAGGAATCGACCAATGCGTTAAAATTTTGAGACATTACTCCTACGGAGAAAAGGCGGCATGGTGCCTGTTGTATTCAATCCCGATGCAATTTCTGTGTTTCATCAACACTCTGAAGGTCCACAGATTACAGAATGACTCCAGATGTGCTTCGGAAACTTCTACTGGTCTCCCAGGAATCGATCAAAGCGTACAAAATTTGAGACATTACTCCCATGGAGATAAGTCCAAATGGTGTCTGTTGTACCCAATCCCGATGCAATTTCTGTGTTTCATCAACACTCTGAAGGTCCACAGATTACAGAATGACTATATATGTGCTTCAGAAACTGCTACTGGTCTCCCAGGTATCGATCGAATCGTAGAAAAAATTTGAGACATTACTCCCATGGAGAAAAGTCTGAATGGTGCCTGTTGTATTCAATCCCGATGCAATTTCTATGTTTCATCAACACGCTGAACGTCCACAGCTTACAGAATGCCTCCATATTTGCTTTGGAACCTACTACTGGTCGCCCAGAAATCGATCAAAAGCGTAGACAGTTTGAGACATCACTAGCAAGGAGAAAATTCTGCATTGTGCCTGTTGTATTGTATCCCGATGCAATTTCTGTGTTTCATCAACACTCTGAAAGTCTACAGATTACAGGAAGCCTGCGTATGTGCTTTAGAAACTACTACTGTTCTCCCAGGAATCGATCAAAGCATAGACAGTTTCAGATAATACTCCCATGGAGAAAAGTCCGCATGGTGCCTGTTGTATTCAATCCCGATGCAATTTCTGTGTTTCATCAACGCTCTGAACGTCCACAGCTTACGGAATGTCTCCAGATGCGCTTCGGAAACTACTACTGGTCTCCCAGGAGTCGATCAAAGCGTTGGCACTTTGAGACATTACTCCCACGGAGGTAATTCGGCATGGTGATTGTTGCATACAATCAGGTTTCAATTTCTGTGTTTCATCAACACTCTGAAGGTCCACAGATTACAGAATGCTTCCATATTTGCTTTGGAAACTACTACTGATCTCCCAGAAATCGATCAAAAGCGTAGACAGTTTGAGACATCACTCCTAAGGAAAAAATTCTACATCGTGCCTGTTGTATTGTATCAAGATGCAATTTCTGTGTTTCATCAACACTCTGAAGGACCACAGATTATAGAATGCCTCCGTATGTGCTTTAGAAACGACTACTGTTCTCCCAGGAATCGATCAAAGCATAGACAGTTTCAGATGTTACTCCCATGGAGTAACGTCAACATGGTGCCTGTTCTATTCAATCCTGATGCAATTTCTGTGTTTCATCAACACTCTGAAGGTCCACAGAGAAGAGAATGCCTATATATGTGCTTTGGGAACTACTACTGGTCTCCCAGGAATCGATCAAATTGTGAACAATTTGAGACATTACTCCCACGGAGATACGTCGGCATGGTGCCTGTTGCAATCAATCCCGATGCAATTTCTGTGTTTCATCAACACTCTGAAGGTCCACAGATTACAGAATGACTCCAGATGTGCTTCGGAAACTTCTACTGGTCTCCCAGGAATCGACCAAAGCGTACAAAAGTTTGAGACATTACTCCCATGGAGAAAAGTCCAAATGGTGTGATGTTGTACGCAATCTCGATGCAATTTCTGTGTTTCATCAACGCTCTGAACGTCCACAGCTTACAGAATGACTCCAGATGTGCTTCGGAAACTACTACTGGTCTCCCAGGAGTCGATCAAAGCCTTGGCACTTTGAGACATTACTCCCACGGAGGTAATTCGGCATGGTGCCTGTTGCATTCAATCAGGATGCAATTTCTGTGTTTCATCAACACTCTCAAGGTCCACAGATTACAAAATGCTTTCATATTTGCTTTGGAAACTACTACTGGTCTCCCAGAAATCGATCAAATGCGTTGACAGTTTGAGACATCACTCCTAAGGAAAGAATTCTACATTGTGCCTGTTGTATTGCATCAAGATGCAATTTCTGTGTTTCATCAACACTCTGAAGGACCACAGATTACAGAATGCCTCCGCATGTGCTTTAGAAACGACTACTGTTCTCCCACGAATCGTTCAAAGCATAGACAGTTTCAGATATTACTCCCATGGAGTAAAGTCAACATGGTGCCTGTTCTATTCAATCCCGATGAAATTTCTGTGTTTCATCAACACTCTGAAGGCCACAGAGAACAGAATGCCTATATATGTGCTTTGGAAACTACTACTGTTCACCAAGGAATCGATCAAAGCATAGACAGTTTCAGACATTACTCCCACGGAGAAAAGTCCGCATGGTGCCTCTCCTATTCAATCCCGATGCAATTTCTCTGTTTCATCAACACTTTGAAGGTCCACAGATTACAGAATACCTCCACATGTGCTTCGGAAACTACTACTGGTCTCCCAGGAATCGACCAATGCGTTAAAATTTTGAGACATTACTCCTACGGAGAAAAGGCGGCATGGTGCCTGTTGTATTCAATCCCGATGCAATTTCTGTGTTTCATCAACACTCTGAAGGTCCACAGATTACAGAATGACTCCAGATGTGCTTCGGAAACTTCTACTGGTCTCCCAGGAATCGATCAAAGCGTACAAAATTTGAGACATTACTCCCATGGAGATAAGTCCAAATGGTGTCTGTTGTACCCAATCCCGATGCAATTTCTGTGTTTCATCAACACTCTGAAGGTCCACAGATTACAGAATGACTATATATGTGCTTCAGAAACTGCTACTGGTCTCCCAGGTATCGATCGAATCGTAGAAAAAATTTGAGACATTACTCCCATGGAGAAAAGTCTGAATGGTGCCTGTTGTATTCAATCCCGATGCAATTTCTATGTTTCATCAACACGCTGAACGTCCACAGCTTACAGAATGCCTCCATATTTGCTTTGGAACCTACTACTGGTCGCCCAGAAATCGATCAAAAGCGTAGACAGTTTGAGACATCACTAGCAAGGAGAAAATTCTGCATTGTGCCTGTTGTATTGTATCCCGATGCAATTTCTGTGTTTCATCAACACTCTGAAAGTCTACAGATTACAGGAAGCCTGCGTATGTGCTTTAGAAACTACTACTGTTCTCCCAGGAATCGATCAAAGCATAGACAGTTTCAGATAATACTCCCATGGAGAAAAGTCCGCATGGTGCCTGTTGTATTCAATCCCGATGCAATTTCTGTGTTTCATCAACGCGCTGAACGTCCACAGCTTACGGAATGTCTCCAGATGCGCTTCGGAAACTACTACTGGTCTCCCAGGAGTCGATCAAAGCGTTGGCACTTTGAGACATTACTCCCACGGAGGTAATTCGGCATGGTGATTGTTGCATACAATCAGGTTTCAATTTCTGTGTTTCATCAACACTCTGAAGGTCCACAGATTACAGAATGCTTCCATATTTGCTTTGGAAACTACTACTGGTCTCCCAGAAATCGATCAAAAGCGTAGACAGTTTGAGACATCACTCCTAAGGAAAAAATTCTACATCGTGCCTGTTGTATTGTATCAAGATGCAATTTCTGTGTTTCATCAACACTCTGAAGGACCACAGATTATAGAATGCCTCCGTATGTGCTTTAGAAACGACTACTGTTCTCCCAGGAATCGATCAAAGCATAGACAGTTTCAGATGTTACTCCCATGGAGTAACGTCAACATGGTGCCTGTTCTATTCAATCCTGATGCAATTTCTGTGTTTCATCAACACTCTGAAGGTCCACAGAGAAGAGAATGCCTATATATGTGCTTTGGGAACTACTACTGGTCTCCCAGGAATCGATCAAATTGTGAACAATTTGAGACATTACTCCCACGGAGATAAGTCGGCATGGTGCCTGTTGCAATCAATCCCGATGCAATTTCTGTGTTTCATCAACACTCTGAAGGTCCACAGATTACAGAATGACTCCAGATGTGCTTCGGAAACTTCTACTGGTCTCCCAGGAATCGACCAAAGCGTACAAAAGTTTGAGACATTACTCCCATGGAGAAAAGTCCAAATGGTGTGATGTTGTACGCAATCTCGATGCAATTTCTGTGTTTCATCAACGCTCTGAACGTCCACAGCTTACAGAATGACTCCAGATGTGCTTCGGAAACTACTACTGGTCTCCCAGGAGTCGATCAAAGCCTTGGCACTTTGAGACATTACTCCCACGGAGGTAATTCGGCATGGTGCCTGTTGCATTCAATCAGGATGCAATTTCTGTGTTTCATCAACACTCTCAAGGTCCACAGATTACAAAATGCTTTCATATTTGCTTTGGAAACTACTACTGGTCTCCCAGAAATCGATCAAATGCGTTGACAGTTTGAGACATCACTCCCAAGGAAAGAATTCTACATTGTGCCTGTTGTATTGCATCAAGATGCAATTTCTGTGTTTCATCAACACTCTGAAGGACCACAGATTACAGAATGCCTCCGCATGTGCTTTAGAAACGACTACTGTTCTCCCACGAATCGTTCAAAGCATAGACAGTTTCAGATATTACTCCCATGGAGTAAAGTCAACATGGTGCCTGTTCTATTCAATCCCGATGAAATTTCTGTGTTTCATCAACACTCTGAAGGGCCACAGAGAACAGAATGCCTATATATGTGCTTTGGAAACTACTACTGTTCACCAAGGAATCGATCAAAGCATTGACAGTTTCAGACATTACTCCCACGGAGAAAAGTCCGCATGGTGCCTCTCCTATTCAATCCCGATGCAATTTCTCTGTTTCATCAACACTTTGAAGGTCCACAGATTACAGAATACCTCCACATGTGCTTCGGAAACTACTACTGGTCTCCCAGGAATCGACCAATGCGTTAAAATTTTGAGACATTACTCCTACGGAGAAGAGGCGGCATGGTGCCTGTTGTATTCAATCCCGATGCAATTTCTGTGTTTCATCAACACTCTGAAGTTCCACAGATTACAGAATGACTCCAGATGTGCTTCGGAAACTTCTACTGGTCTCCCAGGAATCGATCAAAGCGTACAAAATTTGAGACATTACTCCCATGGAGATAAGTCCAAATGGTGTCTGTTGTACCCAATCCCGATGCAATTTCTGTGTTTCATCAACACTCTGAAGGTCCACAGATTACAGAATGACTATATATGTGCTTCAGAAACTGCTACTGGTCTCCCAGGTATCGATCGAATCGTAGAAAAAATTTGAGACATTACTCCCATGGAGAAAAGTCTGAATGGTGCCTGTTGTATTCAATCCCGATGCAATTTCTATGTTTCATCAACACGCTGAACGTCCACAGCTTACAGAATGCCTCCATATTTGCTTTGGAACCTACTACTGGTCGCCCAGAAATCGATCAAAAGCGTAGACAGTTTGAGACATCACTAGCAAGGAGAAAATTCTGCATTGTGCCTGTTGTATTGTATCCCGATGCAATTTCTGTGTTTCATCAACACTCTGAAAGTCTACAGATTACAGGAAGCCTGCGTATGTGCTTTAGAAACTACTACTGTTCTCCCAGGAATCGATCAAAGCATAGACAGTTTCAGATAATACTCCCATGGAGAAAAGTCCGCATGGTGCCTGTTGTATTCAATCCCGATGCAATTTCTGTGTTTCATCAACGCTCTGAACGTCCACAGCTTACGGAATGTCTCCAGATGCGCTTCGGAAACTACTACTGGTCTCCCAGGAGTCGATCAAAGCGTTGGCACTTTGAGACATTACTCCCACGGAGGTAATTCGGCATGGTGATTGTTGCATACAATCAGGTTTCAATTTCTGTGTTTCATCAACACTCTGAAGGTCCACAGATTACAGAACGCTTCCATATTTGCTTTGGAAACTACTACTGGTCTCCCAGAAATCGATCAAAAGCGTAGACAGTTTGAGACATCACTCCCAAGGAAAAAATTCTACATTGTGCCTGTTGTATTGTATCAAGATGCAATTTCTGTGTTTCATCAACACTCTGAAAGTCCACAGATTACAGAAAGCCTCCGTATTTGCTTTAGAAACTACTACTGTTCTCCCAGGAATCGATCAAAGCATAGACAGTTTCAGATAATACTCCCATGGAGAAAAGTCCGCATGGTGCCTATTCTATTCAATCCCGATGCAATTTCTGTGTTTCATCAACACTCTGAACGACCACAGATTATAGAATGCCTCCGTATGTGCTTTAGAAACGACTACTGTTATCCCAGGAGTCGATCAAAGCATAGACAGTTTCAGATGTTACTCCCATGGAGTAAAATCAACATGGTGCCTCTTCTATTCAATCCTGATGGAATTTCTGTGTTTCATCAACACTCTGAAGGTCCACAGAGAACAGAATGCCTATATATGTGCTTTGGAAACTACTACTGGTCTCCCAGGAATCGATCAAATTGTGAACAATTTGAGACATTACTCCCACGGAGATAAGTCGGCATGCCTGTTGCAATCAATCCCGATGCAATTTCTGTGTTTCATCAGCACTCTGAAGGTCCACAGATTACAGAATGACTCCAGTTGTGCTTCGGAAACTTCTACTGGTCTCCCAGGAATCGATCAAAGCGTACAAAAGTCTGAGACATTACTCCCATGGAGAAAAGTCCAAATGGTGACTGTTGTATCCACTCCCGATGCAATTTCTGTGTTTCATCAACACTCTTAGGGTCCACAGATTACAGAATGCCTATATATGTGCTTCGGAAACTACTACTGGTCTCCATGAAATCGATCCAATCGTAGAAAGTTTGAGACATTACTCCCATGGAGAAAAGTCCGCCTGGTGCCTGTTGTATTCAATCCCGATGCAATTTCTATGTTTCATCAACACGCTGAACGTCCACAGCTTACAGAATGCCACCATATTTGCTTTGGAACCTACAACTGGTCGCCCAGAAATCGAACAAGAGCGTAGACAGTTTGAGACATCACTAGCAAGGAGTAAATTCTGCGTTGTGCCTGTTGTATTGTATCCCGATGCAATTTCTGCGTTTCATCAACACTCTGAAAGTCTACAGATTACAGGAAGCCTGCGTATGTGCTTTAGAAACTACTACTCTTCTCCCAGGAATCGATCAAGGCATAGACAGTTTCAGATAATACTCCCATGGAGAAAAGTCCGCCTGGTGCCTGTTGTATTCAATCCCGATGCAATTTCTATGTTTCATCAACACTCTGAAGGTCCACAGATTACACTATGCTTCCATATTTGCTTTGGAAACTACTACTGGTCTCCCAGAAATCGATCAAATGCGTAGACAGTTTGAGACATCACTCCCAAGGAAAAAATTCTACATTGTGCCTGTTGTATTGTCTGAAGATGCAATTTCTGTGTTTCATCAACACTCTGAAAGTCCACTGATTACAGGAAGCCTCCGTATGTGCTTTAGACACGAATAATGTTCTCCCAGGAATCGATCAAGTCATGGACAGTTTCAGATATTACTCCCATGAAGTAAAGTCCGCCTGGTGCCTGTTCAATTCAATCCCGATGCAATTTCTGTGTTTCATCAACACTCTGAATTTCCACAGATTACAGAATGCCTATATATATGCTTCGGAAACTACTACTAGTCTCCCAGGAATCGATCAAAGCGTAGAAAGTTTGAGACATTTCTCCCATGGAGAAAAGTTCGCATAGTGCCTGTTGTTTTCAATCCCGATGCACTTACTGTGTTTCATCAACACTCTGAAGGTTCACAGATTACAGAATGACTCCAGATGTGCTTCGGAATCTTCTACTGGTCTCCCAGGAATCGACCAAAGCGTATAAAAGTTTGGGAAATTACTCCCATGGAGAAAAGTCCAAATGGTGTCTGTTGTACCCAATCCCGATGCAATTTCTGTGTTTCATCAACACTCTGAAGGTCCACAGATTACAGAATGACTATTTCTTCGGAAACTACTACTTTTCTCCCAGGAATCGATCAAATCGTAGAAAAAATTTGAGACATTACCGCCCTGGGAGAAAAGTCCGCCTGGTGCCTGTTGTATTCAATCCCGATGCAATTTCTATGTTTCATCAACACTCTGAACGTCCACAGCTTACAGAATGCCTCCATATTTGCTTTGGAAACTACTACAGGTCCGCCAGAAGTCGATCAAAAGCGTAGACAGTTTGAGACATCACTAGCAAATAGAAAATTCTGCATTGTGCCTGTTGTATTGTATCCCGATGCAATTTCTGTGTTTCATCAACACTCTGAAAGCCTACAGATTACAGGAAGTGTGCGTATGTGCTTTAGAAACTACTACTGTTCTCCCAGGAATCGATCAAAGCATAGACAAAAGTTGCCTGTTCCATTCAATCCCGATGCAATTTCTGTGTTTCATCAACTCTCTGAATTTCCACAGATTACAGAATGCCTATATATGTGCTTCGGAAACTACTACTAGTCTCCCAGGAATCGATCAAAGCGTAGAAAGTTTGAGACATTTCTCCCATGGAGAAAAGTCCGCATAGTGCCTGTTGTTTTCAATCCCGATGGAATTACTGTGTTTCATCAACACTCTGAAGGTCCACAGATTACAGAATGACTCCAGATGTGCTTCGGAATCTTCTACTGGTCTCCCAGGAATCGACCAAAGCGTACAAAAGTTTGAGACATTACTCCCATTGAGAAAAGTCCAAATGGTGTCTGTTGTACCCAATCCCGATGCAATTTCTGTGTTTCCTTAACACTCTGAAGGTCCACAGATTACAGAATGCCTATTTCTTCGGAAACTACTGCTGGTCTCCCAGGAATCGATCAAATCGTAGAAAAAATTTGAGACATTACTCTCATGGAGAAAAGTCCGACTGGTGCCTGTTGTATTCAATCCCGATGCAATTTCTATGTTTAATCAACACTCTGAACGTCCACAGCTTACAGAATGCCTCCATATTTGCTTTGGAAACTACTACAGGTCCGCCAGAAGTCGATCAAAAGCGTAGACAGTTTGAGACATCACTAGCAAATAGAAAATTCTGCATTGTGCCTGTTGTATTGTATCCCGATGCAATTTCTGTGTTTCATCAACACTCTGAAAGCCTACAGATTACAGGAAGTGTGCGTATGTGCTTTAGAAACTACTACTGTTCTCCCAGGAATCGATCAAAGCATAGACAAAAGTTGCCTGTTCTATTCAATCCCGATGCAATTTCTGTGTTTCATCAACTCTCTGAATTTCCACAGATTACAGAATGCCTATATATGTGCTTCGGAAACTACTACTAGTCTCCCAGGAATCGATCCAAGCGTAGAAAGTTTGAGACATTTCTCCCATGGAGAAAAGTCCGCATGGTGCTTCTTGTTTTCAATCCCGATGCAATTTCTGTGTTTCATCAACGCTCTGAACGTCCACAGCTTACAGAATGTCTCCAGATGTGCTTCGGAAACTACTACTGGTCTCCCAGGAGTCGATCAAACCCTTGGCACTTTGCGACATTACTCCCACGGAGGTAATTCGGGATGGTGCCTTTTGCATTCTATCAGGATGCAATTTCTGTGATTCATCAACACTCTGAACGTCCACAGCTTACAGAATGCCTCCATATTTGCTTTGGAAACTACTACTGGTCTCCCAGAAATCGATCAAAAGCGTAGACAGTTTGAGACATCACTAGCAAATAGAAAATTCTGCATTGTGCCTGTGGTATTGTATCGAGATGGAATTTCTGTGTTTCATCAACACTCTGAAAGTCTACAGATTACAGGAAGCCTGCGTATGTGCTTTAGAAACTACTACTGTTCTCCCAGGAATCGATCAAAGAATAGACAGTTTCAGATAATACTCCCATGGAGAAAAGTCCGCATGGTGCCTGTTCTATTCAATCCCGATGCAATTTCTGTGTTTCATCAACACTCTGAATTTCCACAGGTTACAGAATGCCTATACATGTGCTTCGGAAACTACTACTAGTCTCCCAGGATTCGATCAAAGCGTAGAAAGTTTGAGACATTTCTCCCATGGAGAAAAGTCCGCATAGTGCCTGTTGTTTTCAATCCCGATGCAATTTCTGTGTTTCATCAACGCTCTGAACGTCCACAGCTTACAGAATGTCTCCAGATGTGCTACGGAAACTACTACTGGTCTCCCAGGAGTCGGTCAAAGCGTTGGCACTTTGAGACATTACTCCCACAGAGGTAATTCGGCATGGTGCATGTTGCATACAATCAGGATGCAATTTCTGTGTTTCATCAACACTCTGAAGGGCCACAGATTACAGACTGCTTCCATTTTTGCTTTGGAAACTACTACTGGTCTCCCAGAAATCGATCAAAAGGGTAGACAGTTTGAGACATCACTCCGAAGGAAAAAATTCTACATTGTGCCTGTTGTATTGTATCAAGATGCAATTTCTGTGTTTCATCAACACTCTGAAGGACCACAGATTACAGAATGCAACCGTATGTGCTTTAGAAACGACTACTGTTCTCCCACGAATCGATCAAAGCATAGACAGTTTCAGATATTACTCCCATGGAGTAAAGTCAACATGGTGCCTGTTATATTCAATCCCGATGCAATTTCTGTGTTTCATCAACACTCTGAAGGTCCACAGCTTACAGAATGCCTCCATATTTGCTTTGGAAACTACTACTGGTCTTCCAGAAATCGATCAAAAGCGTACACAGTTTGAGACATCACTCACAAGGAAAAAATTCTGCATTGTGCCTGTTCTATTGTATCGAGATGCAATTTCTGTGTTTCATCAACACTCTGAAAGTCCACAGATTACAGAATGCCTCCGTATGTGCTTTAGAAACGACAACTGTTCTATCAGGAATCGATCAAAGCATAGACAGTTTCAGATATTACTCCTATGGAGTAAAGTCAACATGGTGCCTGTTCTATTCAATCCCGATGCAATTTCTGTGTTTCATCAACACTCTGAAGGTCCACAGAGAACAGAATGCCTATATATGTGCTTCGGAAAGTGCTACTGGTCTCCCAGGAATCGATCAAAGCATAGACAGTTTTAGACATTACTCCCATGGTGAAAAGTCCGCATGATGCCTCTCCTATTCAATCCCGATGCAATTTCTCTGTTTCATCAACACTTTGAAGGTCCACAGATTACAGAATGCCTATATATGTGCTTCGGAAACTACTACTGGTCTCCCAGATCTCGATCCAATCGTAGAAAAAATTTGAGACATTACTCCCATGGAGAAAAGTCTGACTGGTGCCTGTTGTATTCAATCTCGATGCAATTTCTATGTTTCATCAACACGCTGAACGTCCACAGCTTACAGAATGCCTCCATATTTGCTTTAAAACTTACTACTGGTCGCCCAGAAATCGATCAAAAGCGTAGACAGTTTGAGACATCACTAGCAAGGAGAAAATTCTGCATTGTGCCTGTTGTATTCAATCCCGATGCAATTTCTATGTTTCATCAACACGCAGAACGTCCACAGCTTACAGAATGCCTCCATATTTGCTTTGGAACCTACTACTGGTCGCCCAGGAATCGATCAAAGCGTAGAAAGTTTGAGACATTTCTCCCATGGAGACAAGTCCGCATAGTGCCTGTTGTTTTCAATCCCGATGCAATTTCTGTGTTTCATCAACGCTCTGAAGGTCCACAGCTTACAGAATGTCTCCAGAAGTACTTCGGAATATACTACTGGTCTCCCAGGGGTCGATCAATGAGTTGGCACTTTGAGACATTACTCCCAAGGAGGTAATTCGGCATGGTGCCTGTTGCATAAAATCAGGATGCAATTTCTGTGTTTCATCAACACTCTGAAGGTCCACAGATTACAGAATGCTTCCATATTTGCTTTGGAAACTACTACTGGTCTCCCAGAAATCGATCAAAATCGTAGACAGTTTGAGACATCACTCCCAAGGAAAATATTCTACATTGTGCCTGTTGTATTGTATCAAGACGCACTTTCTGTGTTTCATCAACACTCTGAAAGTCCACAGATTACAGGAAGCCTCCGTATGTGTTTTAGACACGATTAATGTTCTCCCAGGAATCGATCAAAGCATGGACAGTTTCAGATATTACTCCTATGGAGTAAAGTCAACATGGTGCCTGTTCTAATCAATCCCGATGCAATTTCTGTGTTTCAACAACACTCTGAAGGTCCACAGAGAACAGAATGCCTATATATGTGCTTCGGAAAGTACTACTGGTCTCCCAGGAATCGATCAAAGTGTGAACAATTTGAGACATAACTCCCACGGAGGTAAGTCGGCATGGTGCCTGTTGCAATCAATCCCGATGCAATTTCTGTGTTTCATCAACACTCTGAAGGTCCACAGACTACAGAATGACTCCAGATGTGCTTCGGAAACTTCTACTGGTCTCTCAGGAATCGATCAAAGCGTACAAAAGTTTGAGACATAACTCCCATGGAGAAAAGTCCAAATGGTGTCTGTTGTACCCAATCCCGATGCAATTTCTGTGTTTCATCAACACTCTCAAGGTCCACAGATTACAGAATGCCTATATATGTGCTTCGGAAACTACTACTGGTCTCCCAGGAATCGATCAAAACGTACAAAATTTGAGACATTACTCCCATGGAGAAAAGTCCAAATGGTGTCTGTTGTACCCATTCCCGATGCAATTTCTGTGTTTTAACAACACTCGCAAGGTCCACAGATTACAGAATGCCTATATATGTGCTTCGGAAAAGTACTACTGGTCTCCCAGGTATCGATCCAATCCTAGAAAAAATTTGAGACATTACTCCCATGGAGAAAAGTCTGCCTGGTGCCTGTTGTATTAAATCCCGATGCAATTTCTATGTTTCATCAACACGCAGAACGTCCACAGCTTACAGAATGCCTCCGTATGTGCTTTAGAAACGACTACTGTTCTCCCAGGAATCGATCAAAGCATAGACAGTTTCAGATATTGCTCCTATGGAGAAAAGTCCGCATTGTGCCTGTTCTATTCAATCCCGATGCAATTTCTGTGTTTCATCAATACTCTGAAGGTCCACAGAGAACAGAATGCCTATATATGCGCTTTGGAAACTTCTACTGGTTTCCCAGGAATCGATCAAAGTGTGAACAATTTGAGACATTACACCCACGGAGATAAGTCGGCATGGTGTCTGTTGCAATCAATCCCGATGCAATTTCTGTATTTCATCAACACTCTGAAGGTCCACAGATTACAGAATGACTCCAGATGTGCTTCGGAAACTTTTACTGGTCTACCAGGAATCGACCAAAGCGTACAAAAGTTTGAGACATTACTCCCATGGAGAAAAGTCCAAATGGTGTCTGTTGTACCCAATCCCGATGCAATTTCTGTGTTTCATCAACACGCTGAACGTCCACAGCTTACAGAATGCCTCCGTATGTGCTTTACAAACGACTATTGTTCTCCCAGGAATCGATCAAAGCATAGACAGTTTCAGATATTACTCCTATGGAGTAAAGTCAACATGGTGCCTGTTATATTCAATCCTGATGCAATTTCTGTGTTTCATCAACACTCTGAAGGTCCACAGAGAGCGGAATGCTTATATATGTGCTTCCGAAATTACTGCTGGTCTCCCAGGAATTGATCAAAGTGTGAACAATTTGAGACATTACTCCCACGGAGGTAAGTCGTCATGGTGCCTGTTGCAATCAATCCCGATGCAATTTCTTTGTTTCATCAACACTCTGAATGTCCACAGATTACAGAATGACTCCAGATGTGCTTCGGAAACTTCTACTGGTCTCCCAGGAATCGATCAAAGCGTACAAAATTTGAGACATTACTCCCATGGAGAAAAGTCCAAATGGTGTCTGTTGTACTCATTCCCGATGCAATTTCTGTGTTTCATCAACACTCTGAAGGTCCACAGATTACAGAATGCCTATATATGTTCTTCGGAAACTACTACTGGACTCAAAGGAGTCAATCAAAGCGTTGGCACTTTGAGACATTACTCCCACGGAGGTAATTCGGCATGGTGCCTGTTGAATACAATCAGGATGCAATTTCTGTGTTTCATCAACACTCTGAAGGTCCACAGATTACAGAATGCTTCCATATTTGCTTTGGAAACTACTACTGGTCTCGCAGAAATCGATCAAAAGCGTAGACAGTTTGAGACATCACTCCCAAGGAAAAAATTCTACATTGTGCCTGTTGTATTGTATCAAGATGCAATTTCTGTGTTTCATCAACACTCTGAAAGTCCACAGATTACAGGAAGCCTCCGTATTTGCTTTAGACACGACTAATGTTCTCCCAGGAATCGATCAAGGCATGGACAGTTTCAGATATTACTCCCATGGAGTAAAGTCCGCCTTTTGCCTGTTCTATTCAATCCCGATGCAATTTCTGTGTTTCATCAACACTCTGAAGGACCACAGATTACAGAATGCCTCCGTATGTGCTTTAGAAACGACTACTGTTCTCCCAGGAGTCGATCAAAGCATAGACAGTTTCAGATATTACTCCCATTGAGTAAAGTCAACATGGTGCCTGTTCTATTCAATCCCGATGCAATTTCTGTGTTTCATCAATACTCTGAAGGTCCACAGAGAACAGAATGCCTATATATGCGCTTTGGAAACTTCTACTGGTTTCCCAGGAATCGATCAAAGTGTGAACAATTTGAGACATTACACCCACGGAGATAAGTCGGCATGGTGTCTGTTGCAATCAATCCCGATGCAATTTCTGTATTTCATCAACACTCTGAAGGTCCACAGATTACAGAATGACTCCAGATGTGCTTCGGAAACTTTTACTGGTCTACCAGGAATCGACCAAAGCGTACAAAAGTTTGAGACATTACTCCCATGGAGAAAAGTCCAAATGGTGTCTGTTGTACCCAATCCCGATGCAATTTCTGTGTTTCATCAACACGCTGAACGTCCACAGCTTACAGAATGCCTCCGTATGTGCTTTACAAACGACTATTGTTCTCCCAGGAATCGATCAAAGCATAGACAGTTTCAGATATTACTCCTATGGAGTAAAGTCAACATGGTGCCTGTTATATTCAATCCTGATGCAATTTCTGTGTTTCATCAACACTCTGAAGGTCCACAGAGAGCGGAATGCTTATATATGTGCTTCCGAAAGTACTGCTGGTCTCCCAGGAATTGATCAAAGTGTGAACAATTTGAGACATTACTCCCACGGAGGTAAGTCGTCATGGTGCCTGTTGCAATCAATCCCGATGCAATTTCTGTGTTTCATCAACACTCTGAATGTCCACAGATTACAGAATGACTCCAGATGTGCTTCGGAAACTTCTACTGGTCTCCCAGGAATCGATCAAAGCGTACAAAATTTGAGACATTACTCCCATGGAGAAAAGTCCAAATGGTGTCTGTTGTACCCATTCCCGATGCAATTTCTGTGTTTCGTCAACACTCTGAAGGTCCACAGATTACAGAATGCCTATATATGTTCTTCGGAAACTACTACTGGACTCAAAGGAGTCAATCAAAGCGTTGGCACTTTGAGACATTACTCCCACGGAGGTAATTCGGCATGGTGCCTGTTGAATACAATCAGGATGCAATTTCTGTGTTTCATCAACACTCTGAAGGTCCACAGACTACAGAATGCTTCCATATTTGCTTTGGAAACTACTACTGGTCTCGCAGAAATCGATCAAAAGCGTAGACAGTTTGAGACATCACTCCCAAGGAAAAAATTCTACATTGTGCCTGTTGTATTGTATCAAGATGCAATTTCTGTGTTTCATCAACACTCTGAAAGTCCACAGATTACAGGAAGCCTCCGTATTTGCTTTAGACACGACTAATGTTCTCCCAGGAATCGATCAAGGCATGGACAGTTTCAGATATTACTCCCATGGAGTAAAGTCCGCCTTTTGCCTGTTCTATTCAATCCCGATGCAATTTCTGTGTTTCATCAACACTCTGAAGGACCACAGATTATAGAATGCCTCCGTATGTGCTTTAGAAACGACTACTGTTCTCCCAGGAGTCGATCAAAGCATAGACAGTTTCAGATATTACTCCCATTGAGTAAAGTCAACATGGTGCCTGTTCTATTCAATCCCGATGCAATTTCTGTGTTTCATCAACACTCTGAAGGTCCACAGAGAACAGAATGCCTATATATGTGCTTTGGAAACTACTACTGGTCTCCCAGGAATCGACCAAAGCGTACAAAAGTTTGAGACATTACTCCCATGGAGAAAAGTCCAAATGGTGTCTGTTGTACCCAATCCCGATGCAATTTCTGTGTTTCATCAACACTCTGAAGGTCCACAGACTACAGAATGACTCCAGATGTGCTTCGGAAACTTCTACTGGTCTCCCAGGAATCGATCAAGGCGTACAAAATTTGAGACATTACTCCCATGGAGAAAAGTCCAAATGGTGTCAGTTGTACCCATTCCCGATGGTATTTCTGTGTTTCATTAACACTCTGAATTTCCACACATTACAGAATGCCTATGTATGTGCTTCGGAAACTACTACTAGTCTCCCAGGAATCGATCAAAGCATAGAAAGTTTGAGACATTTCTCCCATGGAGAAAAGTCCGCATAGTGCCTGTTGTTTTCAATCCCGATGCAATTTCTGTGTTTCATCAACACTCTGAAGGTCCACAGATTACAGAATGCCTATATATGTGCTTCGGAAACTACTACTGGACTCAATGGAGTCGATCAAAGCGTTGGCACTTTGAGACATTACTCCCACGGAGGTAATTCGGCATGGTGCCTGTTGAATACAATCAGGATGCAATTTCTGTGTTTCATCAACACTCTGAAGGACCACAGATTACAGAATGCTTCCATATTTGCTTTGGAAACTACTACTGGTCTCGCAGAAATCGATCAAAAGCGTAGACAGTTTGAGACATCACTCCCAAGGAAAAAATTCTACATTGTGCCTGTTGTATTGTATCAAGATGCAATTTCTGTGTTTCATCAACACTCTGAAAGTCCACTGATTACAGGAAGCCTTCGTATTTGCTTTAGACACGACTAATGTTCTCCCAGGAATCGATCAAGGCATGGACAGTTTCAAATATTACTCCCATGGAGAAAAGTCCGCCTGGTGCCTGTTCTATTCAATCCCAATGCAATTTCTGTGTTTCATCAACACTCTGAAGGACCACAGATTATAGAATGCCTCTGTATGTGCTTTAGAAACGACTACTGTTCTCCCAGGAATCGATCAAAGCATAGACAGTTTCAGATATTACTCCCATGGAGTAAAGTCAACATGGTGCCTGTTCTATTCAATCCCGATGCAATTTCTGTGTTTCATCAACACCCTGAAGGTCCACAGAGAACAGAATGCCTATATATGTGCTTTGGAAACTACTACTGGTCTCCCAGGAATCGACCAAAGCGTACAAAAGTTTGAGACATTACTCCCATGGAGAAAAGTCCAAATGGTGTCTGTTGTACCCAATCCCGATGCAATTTCTGTGTTTTATCAACACGCTGAACGTCCACAGCTTACAGAATGCCTCCGTATGTGCTTTAGAAATGACTACTGTTCTCCCAGGAATCGATCAAAGCATAGACAGTTACAGATATTACTCCTATGGAGTAAAGTCAACATGGTGCCTGTTCTTTTCAATCCCGATGCAATTTCTACCTTTCATCAACACTCTGAAGGTCCACAGAGAACAGAATGCCTATATATGTGCTTCGGAAAGTACTACTGGTCTCCCAGGAATTGATCAAAGTGTGAACAATTTGTGACATTACTCCCACGGAGGTAAGTCGGCATGGTGCCTGTTGCAATCAATCCCGATGCAATTTCTGTGTTTCATCAACACTCTGAAGGTCCACAGATTACAGAATGACTCCAGATGTGCTTCGGAAACTT
Source organism: Schistocerca gregaria (assembly GCF_023897955.1). Taxonomy (NCBI): domain Eukaryota; kingdom Metazoa; phylum Arthropoda; class Insecta; order Orthoptera; family Acrididae; genus Schistocerca; species Schistocerca gregaria. Next base: position 13,489,367 of record NC_064920.1, read on the forward strand.
CTACTGGTCTCCCAGGAATCGATCAAAGCGTACAAAATTTGAGACATTACTCCCATGGAGAAAAGTCCAAATGGTGTCTGTTGTACCCATTCCCGATGGAATTTCTGTGTTTCATCAACACTCCCAAGGTCGACAGATTACAGAATGCCTATATATGTGCTTCGGAAACTACTACTGGTCTCCCAGGTATCGATCCAATCGTAGAAAAAATTTGAGACATTACTCCCATGGAGAAAAGTCTGCCTGGTGCCTGTTGTATTCAATCCCGAAGCAATTTCTATGTTTCATCAACACGCTGAACGTCCACAGCTTACAGAATTCCTCCATATTTGCTTTGGAACCTACTACTGGTCGCCCAAAAATCGATCAAAAGCGTAGACAGTTTGAGACATCACTAGCAAGGAGAAAAATCTGCACTGTGCCTGTTGTATTGTATCCCGATGCAATTTCTGTGTTTCATCAACACTCTGAAAGTCTACAGATTACAGGAAGCCTGCGTATGTGCTTTGGAAACTACTACTGTTCTCCCAGGAATCGATCAAAGCATAGACACTTTCAGATAATACTCCCATGGAGAAAAGTCCGCATTGTGCCTGTTCTATTCAATCCCGATGCAATTTCAGTGTTTCATAAACACTCTGAATTTCCACAGATTACAGAATGCCTATATATGTGCTTCGGAAACTACTACTAGTCTCCCAGGAATCGATCAAACCGTAGAAAGTTTGAGACATTTCTCCCATGGAGAAAAGTCCGCATAGTGCCTGTTGTTTTCAATCCCGATGCAATTTCTGTGTTTCATCAACGCTCTGAACGTCCACAGCTTACAGAATGTCTCCAGTTGTACTTCGGAAACTACTACTGGTCTCCCAGGAGTCGATCAAAGATTTGGCACTTTGAGACATTATTCCCACGGAGGTAATTCGGCATGGTGCCTGTTGCATACAATCAGGATGCAATTTCTGTGTTTCATCAACACTCTGAAGTTCCACAGATTACAGAATGCTTCCATATTTGCTTTGGAAACTACTACTGGTCTCCCAGAAATCGATCAAAAGCGTAGACAGTTTGAGACATCACTCCCAAGGAAAAAATTCTACATTGTGCCTGTTGTATTGTATCAAGATGCAATTTCTGTGTTTCATCAACACTCTGAAAGTCCACAGATTACAGGAAGCCTCCGTATTTGCTTTAGACACGACTAATGTTCTCCCAGGAATCGATCAAGGCATGGACAGTTTCAGATATTACTCCCATGGAGTAAAGTCCGCCTTTTGCCTGTTCTATTCAATCCCGATGCATTTTCTGTGTTTCATCAACACTCTGAAGGACCACAGATTATAGAATGCCTCCGTATGTGCTTTAGAAACGACTACTGTTCTCCCAGGAGTCGATCAAAGCATAGACAGTTTCAGATATTACTCCCATGGAGTAAAGTCAACTTGGTGCCTTTTCTATTCAATCCCGATGCAATTTCTGTGTTTCATCAACACTCTGAAGATCCACAGAGAACAGAATGCCTATATATGTGCTTTGGAAACTACTACTGGTCTCCCAGGAATCGACCAAAGCGTACAAAAGTTTGAGACATTACTCCAATGGAGAAAAGTCCAAATGGTGTCTGTTGTACCCAATCCCGACACAATTTCTGTGTTTCATCAACACGCTGAACGTCCACAGCTTACAGAATGCCTCCGTATGTGCTTTAGAAACGACTACTGTTCTCCCAGGAATCGATCAAAGCATAGACAATTTCAGATATTACTCCTATGGAGTAAAGTCAACATGGTGCCTGTTCTATTCAATCCCGATGCAATTTCTGTGTTTCATCAACACTCTGAAGGTCCACAGAGAACAGAATGCCTATATATGTGCTATGGAAACTACTACTGGTGTCCCAGGAATCGATCAAAGTGTGAACAAGTTGAGACATTACTCCCACGGAGATAAGTCGGCATGGTGCCTGTTCCAATCAATCCCGATGCAATTTCTGTGTTTCATCAACACTCCGAACGTCCATAGTTTACAGAATGCCTCCAGATGTACTTCGGAATCTACAACTGTTCTCCCCGGAATCTATTAAATCGTAGACAGTTTCAGACATTACTGCTATGGAGAATAGTCCGCATGGTGCCAGTGGTATTAACTCCCGATGAAATTTCTTTGCTTCATCAACACTCTGAACGTCCACAGATTACAGGGAGCCTCCAGATGTCCTTCGGAAACTGCTACTGGTCTCCCAGGAATCGAGCAAAGCGTAGACAATTCGAGACATTACTCCCATGGAGAAAAGCACAAATAGTACCTGTTGAATTCAATCCCGATGAATTTTCTGTGTTTCATCAGTGCTCTGAACATCCACAGATTACAGAATGCCTTCAGATATGCTTCGGAAACTACTACTGGTCTCCAGTAATCGATCAAAGCGTAGAAAGTTTGAGACATTACTCCCAAGGAGAAAAGTCCGCATGGTGCCTGTTGTATTCAATCCCTATGGAATTTCTGTGTTTCATCAACACTCTGAACGTCCACAGATTACAGGAAGCCTATAGATCTGCTTCGGAAACTACTACTGGTCTACCAGGAATCGATAATAGCGTAGACAGTTTGAGACATTACCCCCATGGTGAAAAGTCCGCATGGTGCCTGTTGTATTTAATCCCGGTGCAATTTCTGTGTTTCATCAACACTCTGATTCGCCACAGATTACAGAATGCCTATAGATGTGCTTCGAAAACTACTACTGGTCTCTCAGGAATCGATAAAAGCGTAGACAGTTTGAGACATTATTCCCAGGGAGATAAGTCCGTATGGTGCCCATTGTATTCAATCCCGATGGAATTTATGTGTTTCATCAACACTCTGAAGGTCCACAGATTACAGATTGCCTATAGATGTGCTTCGGAAATTATTACTTGTCTCCCAGGAATCGAACAAAGAGTAGAAAAATTGAGACATTACTCCCATGGAGAAAAGACCGCTTGGTTCCTGTTGTATTCAATTCCGAAGCAATTTCTGTGTTTCATCAACACTCCTAACGTCCACAGATTACATAATGCCGCAAGATGTATTTAGGAAACTACTACTGTCCTCCCCGGAATCGATCAAAGAGTAGACAGTTTGAGACATTACTGCTATGGGCAAAATTCCGAATGGATCATCTTGTATTAAATCCTGATGAAATTTCTGTGCTTCATCAACACTCTGAACGGCCACAGATTACAGAATGCCTATAGATGTGCTTCGGAAACTACTACTGGTCTCCAAGGAATCGATCATATCGTAGAAAATTTGAGACATTACTCACATGGTGAAAAGCCCGTATGTTGACTGTTGTATTCAATCCCGAAGCAATTTGAGTGTTTCATCAATACTCTGAAGGTCCACAGATTACAGAATGCCTCCAGATGTGCTTCGGAAACTACTACCGGTCTCCCAGGATTCGATCAAAGCGTAGAGTGTTTGAGCCATTACTCCCATGGAGAGAAGTCCGCATGGATCCTGTTGTATTCAATCCCGAAGCAATTTCTGTTTTTCATCAATACTGTGAACGTCCACAGATTACAGGAAGCCTTCAGATGTGCATCGGAAACTTCTACTGGTCTCGCAGAAATCGATCAAAGCGTATACAGTTTGAGACATTACTCCCATGGAGGGAAGTCCGCATGGTGTCTGTTGTATTCAATCCCGATGAAATTTCTGTGTTTCATCAACACTCTGAAGGTCCACGGATTACATAATGCCTATAGATGTGCTTCGGAAACTACTACTGGTCTTCCAGGAATCGATCAAACCGTAGACAGTTTAAGACATTACTCCCATGGAGAAAAGTCCGCATGTTGCCTGTTGTATACAATCCCGATGTTATTTGAGTGTTTCATCAACCCTCTGCAGGTCCACAGATAACAGAATGCCTCCAGATGTGCTTCGGAAACTACTACTGGTCTCCCAGGAATCGATAAAGGCGTAGACAATTTGAGACACCTCCCATATAGACAACTTAGCATTGTGCCAGTTGTATTCAATCTCATGCAATTTGAGTGTTTCATCAACACTCTGAAGGTCCACAAATTACAGGAATCCTCCAGATGTGCTTCGGAAACTACTACTGGTCTCCCAGGAATCGATCAAAGCGTAGATAGTTTCAGACATTACTCCCATGGAGAAAAGTCCACATGGTGCCTGTTGTATTCAAACCTGATGCAATTCCTGTGTTTCATCAACACTCCGAAGGTCCACAGATCACACAATGGCTCCAGATGTGCTTTTTGAAAATACTACTGGTCTCCCAGGAATCGATCAAAGCGTAGACAGTTTGAGACATTACTCCCATGGAAAAAAGTCCGCATCGAGCCTGTTCTATTCAATCCCGGTGCAATTTCTGTGTTTGATCAACACTCTGAATGTCCACAGATTACAGAATGACTCCAGATATGCTTCGGAAACTACTACTGGCCTCCCAGGAATCGATGAAATCGTAGACAATTTGAGATATTACTCCCATGGAGAAAAGTCCAAATGGTGCCTGTTCTATTAAATCCCGATGCAATTTCTGTGTTTCATCAACACTCTGAACGTCCACAGATTACAGAATGACTCCAGATATGCTTCGGAAACTACTACTGGCCTCCCAGGATTCGATCAAATCGTAGACAATTTGAGACATTGCTCCCATGAAGAAAAGTCCAAATGGTGCCTGTTGTATTCAATACCGATGCAATTCGAGTGTTCCATCAACACTCTGAAGGTTAGCAGATTACAGAATGCCTCCAGATGTGCTTCTGAAACTACTACTGGTCTCACAGGAATCGATCAAAAGCGTAGACAATTTGAGACATCACTCCCATGGGGATAACTAAGCATGGTGCCAGTGGTATTCAATCTCGGTGCAATTTCTGTGTTTCATCAACACTCTAAACGTCCACAAATTACAGGAAGCCTTCAGATGTTCTTCGGAAACTACTACTGGTTTCCCAGGAATCGATCAAAGCGTAGATAGTTTCAGACATTACTCCCATGGAGAAAAGTCGGCATGGGGCCTGTTGTATTCAATCCCGATGTAACTTCAGTGTTTCATCAACGCTCCGAAGGTCCGCAGATTACATAATGCCTATAGATGTGCTTCGGAAACTACTACTGGTCTCCCAGGAATCGATCAAAGCTTAGTTAGTTTGAGACATTGCTCCCATGGAGGAAAGTTAACATGGTGACTGTTGTATTCAATCCCGATGCAATTTCTGTGTTTCATCAACACTCTAAATGTCCACAGATTACAGATTGCCTCCAGATGAGCTTCGGAAACTACTACTGGTCTCAAAGGAATCGATAAAAAACGTAGACACTTTGAGGCACTACTCCCATGGAGAAAAGTAAGTATGGTGAATGTTGGACTCAATCAAGACGCAATTTCTGTGTTTCATCAACACTCAAAAGGACCACAGATACCAGAATGCCTCCAGATGTGCTTCGGAAACTACTGCTGGTGTCCCAGGAATCGATCAAAGCGTAAACAGTTTGAGACGTTACTCCCATGGTGAAAAGTCCAAATGGTGCCTGTTGTATTCAATCCCGATGCAATTTATGTGTTTCATTAACACTCTGAACGTCCACAGATTACAGGAAGTCTCCAGATGGGTTCGGAAACTATTACTAGTCTCCCAGGAATCGTTCAAAGCGTAGACACTTTGAGACATTATACCCATGGAGAAAAGTCCAAATGATGCTTGTTGTATTAAATCCCGACGCAATTTCTGTGTTTCATCAACACTCTAAAGGTCCAGAGATTACAGAACGCCTCCAGATATGCTTCGGAATCTACTACTGGTCTTCTAGGAATCGAGCAAAAACGTAGACAGTTTGGGAACTTACTCCCATGGAAAAAACTAAGCATGGTGAAAGTTGTGTTCGTATCGATGCAATTTCTGTGTTTCATCAACACTCTGAACGTGCACAGATTACAGTAAGCCTCCAGATGTGCTTCGGATACTACTACTGGTCTCACAGGAATCGATCGAAGCGTTGACTGCTTGAGACATTACTCCCATGAAGAAAAGTCGGCATGGTGCCTGTTGTATTCAATCCTGATGCAATTTCTGTGTTTCATCAAAACTCTGAAGGTCCACAGATCACACAATGGCTCCAGATGTGCTTCTTGAAACTACTACTTGATTCCCAGGAATCGATCAAAGCGTGAACAGTTAGAGACATTACTCCCATGGAGAAAAGTCCGCATGGTGCCTGTTGTATTCAATCCCGATGCAATTTCTGTGTTCCATCAACACTTCGAAAGTATACAGATTACAAAATGGCTATAGATGTGCTTCGCAAATTACTACATGTTTCCCAGGAATCGATCTAACCGTAGAGAGTTTGAGACATTACTCCCATGGAGAAAAGTCCACATGGTGACTGTTGTATTAAATCCCGATGCAATTTCTGTGTTTCATCAACACTCTGTACGTCCACAGATTACAGAATGCCTCCAGATGTGCTTGGAAAACTACTACTGGTCTCCCAGGAATCGATCAAAGCGTAGAAACTTTGAGACATTACTCCCATGCAGAAAAGTCCATGGTGACTGTTGTATTCAATCCCGATGCAATTTATGTGTTTTATTAACACTCTGAACGTCCACAGATTACAGGAAGTCTCCAGATGTGCCTCGGAAACTACTACTGGTCTCCCAGGAATCGATCAAACCGTATAAAGTTTGAGAAATTACTCTCATGGAGAAAAGTCCGCATGATGCCTGTTGCATTCAAACTCGATGCAATTTCTGTGTTTCAACAACACTCTGAACGTCCACGGATTACAGGAAGCCTCCAGATGTGCTTCGGAAACTACTACAGGTCTCCCAGGAATCGATCAAAGCAGAGACAGTTTGAGACATTATTCCCTAGGAGAAAAGTCGAAATGATGCCTGTTGTATTCAATCCCGATGCAATTTCTGTGTTTCATCAACACCCTAATGGTCCACAGACTACAAAATGCCTCCAGATGTGCTTCGGAATCTACTACTAGTCTCCTAGGAATCGCGCAAAAAAGTAGGCAGTTTGAGACATTATTCCCTAGGAGAAAAGTCCAAATGATACCTGTTGTATTCAATCCCGATGCAATTTCTGTGTTTCATCAACACTCTGAACGTCCACAGATTACACAATGGCTCCAGATGCGCACTTTGAAACTACTACTGGTCTCCCGGTATCGATCAAAGTGTAGACAGTCTGAGACATTACTCAGATGGGGAAAAGTACTCATGGTGCCTGTTGCATTCAAACTCGATGCAATTTCTGTGTTTCATCAACACTCTAATGGTCCACAGACTACACAATGCCTCCAGATGTGCTTCGGAATCTACTACTAGTCTCCTAGGAATCGCGCAAAAAAGTAGCCAGTTTGAGACATTATTCCCTAAGAGAAAAGTCCAAATCATACCTGTTGTATTCAATCCCGATGCAATTTCTGTGTTTCATCAACTCTCTGAACGTCCACAGAATACAGAATGCCTCTAGATGTGCTTCGGAAACTACTACTGGTCTACCCAGGAATCGGCCAAAAACATATACAGTTTGAGACATTACTCCCATGGAGAAAAGTCCGCATGGTGAATGTTGAATTCAATCAAGATGCAATTTCTGTATTTCATCAACACTCGAAAGGACCACAAATTACAGAATGAATCCAGATGAGCTTCCTAAACTACTACTGGTCTTCCAAGAATCGATCAAAGACGTAGAAAGTTTGAGAAATTATTCCCACGGAGAAAAGTCTGCATCGTGCCGGTTGTATCCAATCCGGATGCAATTTCTGTGTTTCATCAACTCTCTGAAAGTCCACAGATTACCTAATGCCTTTAGATGTGCTTCGGAAACTACTACTAGTCTCCTAGGAATCGCGCAAAAACGTAGACAGTTTGAGACATTATTGCATAGGAGAAAAGTCCAAATGATGCCTGTTGTATTCAATCCCGATGCAATTTCTGTGTGTCATCAACACTCTAAAGGTCCACAGATAACAGAATGCCTCCAGATGTGCCTCGGAATCTACTACTACTCTCCTAGGAATCGCGCAAAGACGTAGACAGTTTGAGACATTACTCCCATGGAGAAAAGTCCACATGGTGACTGTTGTATTAAATCCCGATGCAATTTCTGTGTTTCATCAACACTCTGTACCTCCACAGATTACAGAATGCCTCTAGATGTGCTTCGAAAACTACTATTGGTCTCCCAGGAATCGATCAAAGCGTAGAAACTTTGAGACATTACTCCCATGCAGAAAAGTCCATGGTGACTGTTGTATTCAATCCCGATGCAATTTATGTGTTTTATTAACACTCTGAACGTCCACAGATTACAGGAAGTCTCCAGATGTGCCTCGGAAACTACTACTGGTCTCCCAGGAATCGATCAAACCGTAGAAAGTTTGAGAAATTACTCTCATGGAGAAAAGTCCGCATGATGCCTGTTGCATTCAAACTCGATGCAATTTCTGTGTTTCAACAACACTCTGAACGTCCACGGATTACAGGAAGCCTCCAGATGTGCTTCGGAAACTACTACAGGTCTCCCAGGAATCGATCAAAGCAGAGACAGTTTGAGACATTATTCCCTAGGAGAAAAGTCGAAATGATGCCTGTTGTATTCAATCCCGATGCAATTTCTGTGTTTCATCAACACCCTAATGGTCCACAGACTGCAAAATGCCTCCAGATGTGCTTCGGAATCTACTACTAGTCTCCTAGGAATCGCGCAAAAAAGTAGGCAGTTTGAGACATTATTCCCTAGGAGAAAAGTCCAAATGATACCTGTTGTATTCAATCCCGATGCAATTTCTGTGTTTCATCAACACTCTGAACGTCCACAGATTACACAATGGCTCCAGATGCGCATTTTGAAACTACTACTGGTCTCCCGGTATCGATCAAAGTGTAGACAGTCTGAGACATTACTCAGATGGGGAAAAGTACTCATGGTGCCTGTTGCATTCAAACTCGATGCAATTTCTGTGTTTCATCAACACTCTAATGGTCCACAGACTACACAATGCCTCCAGATGTGCTTCGGAATCTACTACTAGTCTCCTAGGAATCGCGCAAAAAAGTAGCCAGTTTGAGACATTATTCCCTAAGAGAAAAGTCCAAATCATACCTGTTGTATTCAATCCCGATGCAATTTCTGTGTTTCATCAACTCTCTGAACGTCCACAGAATACAGAATGCCTCTAGATGTGCTTCGGAAACTACTACTGGTCTACCCAGGAATCGGCCAAAAACATATACAGTTTGAGACATTACTCCCATGGAGAAAAGTCCGCATGGTGAATGTTGAATTCAATCAAGATGCAATTTCTGTATTTCATCAACACTCGAAAGGACCACAAATTACAGAATGAATCCAGATGAGCTTCCTAAACTACTACTGGTCTTCCAAGAATCGATCAAAGACGTAGAAAGTTTGAGAAATTATTCCCACGGAGAAAAGTCTGCATCGTGCCGGTTGTATCCAATCCCGATGCAATTTCTGTGTTTCATCAACTCTCTGAAAGTCCACAGATTACCTAATGCCTTTAGATGTGCTTCGGAAACTACTACTAGTCTCCTAGGAATCGCGCAAAAACATAGACAGTTTGAGACATTATTGCATAGGAGAAAAGTCCAAATGATGCCTGTTGTATTCAATCCCGATGCAATTTCTGTGTGTCATCAACACTCTAAAGGTCCACAGATAACAGAATGCCTCCAGATGTGCCTCGGAATCTACTACTACTCTCCTAGGAATCGCGCAAATACGTAGACACTTTGAGACATTACTCCCATGGAGAAAAGTCCACATGGTGACTGTTGTATTAAATCCCGATGCAATTTCTGTGTTTCATCAACACTCTGTACCTCCACAGATTACAGAATGCCTCTAGATGTGCTTCGAAAACTACTATTGGTCTCCCAGGAATCGATCAAAGCGTAGAAACTTTGAGACATTACTCCCATGCAGAAAAGTCCATGGTGACTGTTGTATTCAATCCCGATGCAATTTATGTGTTTTATTAACACTCTGAACGTCCACAGATTACAGGAAGTCTCCAGATGTGCCTCGGAAACTACTACTGGTCTCCCAGGAATCGATCAAACCGTAGAAAGTTTGAGAAATTACTCCCATGGAGAAAAGTCCGCATGATGCCTGTTGCATTCAAACTCGATGCAATTTCTGTGTTTCAACAACACTCTGAACGTCCACGGATTACAGGAAGCCTCCAGATGTGCTTCGGAAACTACTACAGGTCTCCCAGGAATCGATCAAAGCATAGACAGTTTGAGACATTATTCCCTAGGAGAAAAGTCGAAATGATGCCTGTTGTATTCAATCCCGATGCAATTTCTGTGTTTCATCAACACTCTAATGGTCCACAGACTACAAAATGCCTCCAGATGTGCTTCGGAATCTACTACTAGTCTCCTAGGAATCGCGCAAAAAAGTAGGCAGTTTGAGACATTATTCCCTAGGAGAAAAGTCCAAATGATACCTGTTGTATTCAAGCCCGATGCAATTTCTGTGTTTCATCAACACTCTGAACGTCCACAGATTACACAATGGCTCCAGATGCGCATTTTGAAACTACTACTGGTCTCCCGGTATCGATCAAAGTGTAGACAGTCTGAGACATTACTCAGATGGGGAAAAGTACTCATGGTGCCTGTTGTATTCAATCCCGATGCAATTTCTGTGTTTCATCAACACTCTAATGGTCCACAGACTACAAAATGCCTCCAGATGTGCTTCGGAATCTACTACTAGTCTCCTAGGAATCGCGAAAAAAAGTAGGCAGTTTGAGACATTATTCCCTAGGAGAAAAGTCCAAATGATACCTGTTGTATTCAATCCCGATGCAATTTCTGTGTTTCATCAACTCTCTGAACGTCCACAGAATACAGAATGCCTCTAGATGTGCTTCGGAAACTACTACTGGTCTACCCAGGAATCGGCCAAAAACATATACAGTTTGAGACATTACTCCCATGGAGAAAAGTCCGCATGGTGAATGTTGAATTCAATCAAGATGCAATTTCTGTATTTCATCAACACTCGAAAGGACCACAAATTACAGAATGAATCCAGATGAGCTTCCTAAACTACTACTGGTCTTCCAAGAATCGATCAAAGACGTAGAAAGTTTGAGAAATTACTCCCACGGAGAAAAGTCTGCATCGTTCCGGTTGTATCCAATCCCGATGCAATTTCTGTGTTTCATCAACTCTCTGAAAGTCCACAGATTACCTAATGCCTTTAGATGTGCTTCGGAAACTACTACTAGTCTCCTAGGAATCGCGCAAAAACGTAGACAGTTTGAGACATTATTGCATAGGAGAAAAGTCCAAATGATGCCTGTTGTATTCAATCCCGATGCAATTTCTGTGTGTCATCAACACTCCAAAGGTCCACAGATAACAGAATGCCTCCAGATGTGCCTCGGAATCTACTACTACTCTCCTAGGAATCGCGCAAAGACGTAGACAGTTTGAGACATTACTCCCATGGAGAAAAGTCCACATGGTGACTGTTGTATTAAATCCCGATGCAATTTCTGTGTTTCATCAACACTCTGTACCTCCACAGATTACAGAATGCCTCTAGATGTGCTTCGAAAACTACTATTGGTCTCCCAGGAATCGATCAAAGCGTAGAAACTTTGAGACATTACTCCCATGCAGAAAAGTCCATGGTGATTGTTGTATTCAATCCCGATGCAATTTATGTGTTTTATTAACACTCTGAACGTCCACAGATTACAGGAAGTCTCCAGATGTGCCTCGGAAACTACTACTGGTCTCCCAGGAATCGATCAAACCGTAGAAAGTTTGAGAAATTACTCCCATGGAGAAAAGTCCGCATGATGCCTGTTGCATTCAAACTCGATGCACTTTCTGTGTTTCAACAACACTCTGAACGTCCACGGATTACAGGAAGCCTCCAGATGTGCTTCGGAAACTACTACAGGTCTCCCAGGAATCGATCAAAGCATAGACAGTTTGAGACATTATTCCCTAGGAGAAAAGTCGAAATGATGCCTGTTGTATTCAATCCCGATGCAATTTCTGTGTTTCATCAACACTCTAATGGTCCACAGACTACAAAATGCCTCCAGATGTGCTTCGGAATCTACTACTAGTCTCCTAGGAATCGCGCAAAAAAGTAGGCAGTTTGAGACATTATTCCCTAGGAGAAAAGTCCAAATGATACCTGTTGTATTCAATCCCGATGCAATTTCTGTGTTTCATCAACACTCTGAACGTCCACAGATTACGCAATGGCTCCAGATGCGCATTTTGAAACTACTACTGGTCTCCCGGTATCGATCAAAGTGTAGACAGTCTGAGACATTACTCAGATGGGGAAAAGTACTCATGGTGCCTCTTGTATTCAATCCCGATGCAATTTCTGTGTTTCATCAACACTCTAATGGTCCACAGACTACAAAATGTTTCCAGATGTGCTTCGGAATCTACTACTAGTCTCCTAGGAATCGCGCAAAAAAGTAGGCAGTTTGAGACATTATTCCCTAGGAGAAAAGTCCAAATGATACCTGTTGTATTCAATCCTGATGCAATTTCTGTGTTTCATCAACTCTCTGAAAGTCCACAGATTACAGAATGCCTCTAGATGTGCTTCGGAAACTACTACTGGTCTACCCAGGAATCGGCCAAATACATATACAGTTTGAGACATTACTCCCATGGAGAAAAGTCCGCATGGTGAATGTTGAATTCAATCAAGATGCAATTTCTGTATTTCATCAACACTCGAAAGGTCCACAAATTACACAATGAATCCAGATGTGCTTCCTAAACTACTACTGGTCTGTGCCTGTTGTATTTAATTCCGATGCAATTTCTGTGTTTCATCAACACTCTGAAGTTCCAAAGATTTCAGAATGAATATAGATGTGCTTCGGAAACTACTATTGGTCTCCCAGGAACCGATCAAAAACGTAGACAATTTGAGACATTACTCCCATCGAGAAAAGTAAACATGGTGCCAGTTGTATTCAATCTCGGTGCAATTTCTGTGTTGCATCAACTCTCTGAACGTCCACAGATTACAGAATGCCTCCAGATGTGCTCCGGAAACTACTACTGGTGTCCCAGGAGTCGATCAAGACGTAGACAGTTTGAGACATTACTCCCATAAAGAAAAGTCCACATGGTGACTGTTGTATTCAATCCCGATGCAATTTCTGTGTTTCATTAACACTCTGAAGGTCCACAGATTATACAATGCACCCGATTGTCCATCGGAAAATACTTTTGGTCTAACAGGAATCGATAAAAAAATAGACAGTTTGAGACATAACTCCCATGGAGAAAAGTCCGAATGGTGCCTGTTGTATTCAATCCCGATGCAATTTCTGCGTTTCATCAGCACTCTGAAAGTCCACAGATTACAGAATGCCTCCATATTTGCTTTGGGAACTACTACTGGTCTCCCAGAAATCGATCAAAAGCGTAGACAGTTTGAGACATCACTCCCAAGGAGAAAATTCTGCGTTGTGTATGTTGTATTGTATCGCGATGCAATTTTTGTGTTTCATCAACACTCGTAAAGACCACAGATTACAGGAAGCCTGCGTATGTGCTTTAGAAACTAGTACTGTTCTCCCAGGAATCGATCAAAGCATAGACAGTTTCAAATAATACTCCCATGGAGAAAAGTCCGCATGGTGCCTGTTCTATTCAATCCCGATGCAATTTCTGTGTTTTATCAACACTCTGAATTTCCACAGATTACAGAATCCCTATATATGTGCTTCGGAAACTACTACTAGTCTCCCAGAAATCGATCAAAGCGTAGAAAGTTTGAGACATTTCTCCCATGGAGAAAAGTCCGCATGGTGCCTGTTGTATTCAATCCCGATGCAATTTCTGTGTTTCATCAACGCTCTGTAGGTCCACAGATTACAGAATGCCTATATATGTGCTTCGGAAACTACTACTAGTCTCCCAGGAATCGATCCAATCGTAGAAAGTTTGAGACATAACTCCCATGGAGAAAAGTCCGCCTGGTGCCTGTTGTATTCAATCCCGATGCAATTTCTGTGTTTCATAAACACTCTGAACGTCCACAGCTTACAGAATGACTCCATATTTGCTTTGGAAACAACTACTGGTCTCCCAGAAATCGATCAAAAGCGTAGACAGTTTGAGACATCACTCCCAAGAAAAAAATTCTGCATTGTGCCTGTTGTATTGTATCAAGATGCAATTTCTGTGTTTCATCAACACTCTGTCAGTCCACAGATTACAGAATGCCTCCGTATGTGCTTTAGAAACGAGTACTGTTCTCCCAGGAATCGATCAAAGCATAGACAGTTTAAGATATTACTCCTATGGAGTAAAGTCAACATGGTGCCTGTTCTATTCAATCCCGATGCAATTTCTGTGTTTCATGAACACTCTGAAGGTCCACAGAGAACAGAATGCCTGTATATGTGCTTCGGAAAGTACTACTGGTCTCCCAGGAATTATTCGAAGTGTGAACAATTTGAGACATTACTCCCACGGAGGTAAGTCGGCATGGTGCCTGTTGCAATCAATCCCGATGCAATTTCTGTGTTTCATCAACACTCTGAAGATCCACAGATTACAGAATGACTCCAGATATGCTTCGGAAAATTCTACTGGTCTCCCAGGAATCGATCAAAGCGTACAAAAGTTTGAGACATTACTCCCATGGAGAAACGTCCAAATGGTGTGATGTTGTACCCAATCCCGAAGCAATTTCTGTGTTTCATCAACACTCTGAAGGTCCACAGATTACAGAATGCTTCCATATTTGCTTTGGAAACTACTACTGGTCTCCCAGGAATCGATCAAAGTGTGAATAATTTGAGATATTACTCCCACGGAGATAAGTCGGCATGGTGCCTGTTGCAATCAATCCCGATGCAATTACTGTGTTTCATCAACACTCTGATGGTCCACAGATTACAGAATGTCTATATATCTGCTTCGGAAACTACTACTGGTCTCCCAGTAATCGACCAAAGCGTACAAATGTTTGAGACATTACTCCCATGGAGAAAAGTCCAAATGGTGTCTGTTGTACCCAATCCCGATGCAATTTCTGTGTTTCATCAACACTCTGAAGGTCCACAGATTACAGAATGCCTATATATGTGCTTCGGAAACTACTACTGATCTCTCAGGAATCGATCAAATCGTAGAAAAAATTTGAGACATTACTCCCATGGAGAAAAGGCTTCCTGTTGCCTGTTGTATTCAATCCCGATGCAATTTCTATGTTTCATCAACACTCTGAACGTCCACAGCTTGCAGAATGCCTCCATATTTGCTTTGGAAACTACTAATGGTCAGCCAGAAATCGATCAAAAGCGTAGACAGTTTGAGACATCACTAGCAATAAGAAAATTCGGCATTGTGCCTGTTGTATTGTATCCCGATGCAATTTCTGTGTTTCATCAACACTCTGAAAGCCTACACATTACAGGAAGCCTGCGAATGTGCTTTAGAAACTACTACTGTTCTCCCGGAATCGATCAAAGTGTAGACAGTATGAGACATTACTCACATGGGGAAAAGTACTCATGGTGCCTGTCGTATTCAATCCCGACGCAATTTCTGAGTTTCAACAACACTATGAACGTCCACATATTACAGAATGCCTATAGATGTGCTTTGGAAACTACTACTGGTCTCCCAGGAATCGGTCAAAGCGTAGAAAATTTGAGCCATTACTCCCACGGAGAAAAATCTGCATCGTGCCTGTTGTATCCAATCCCGATGCAATTTCTGTGTTTCATCAACTCTCTGAAAGTCCACAGATTACAGAATGCCTCTAGATGTGCTTCGGAAACTACTACTGGTCTACCCTGGAATCGGCCAAAAACGTATACAGTTTGAGACATTACAGCCGTGGATAAAAGTACGCATGGTGAATGTTGTATTCAATCAAGATGCAATTTATGTATTTCATCAACCCTCGAAAGGTCCACAAATTACAGAATGAATCCAGATGAGCTTCGGAAACTACTACTGGTCTCCCAGGAATCGATCAAAAACGTAGAAAGTTTGAGAAATTACTACCACGGAGAAAAGTACGCATAGTGCCTGTTGTATTCACTCTCGATGCAATTTCTGTGTTTCATCAACGCTCTGAAGGTCCACAGATTACCTAATGCCTTTAGATGTGCTTCGGAAACTGCAACTAGTCTCCTAGGAATCGCGCCAAAACGTAGACAGTTTGAGACATTATTGCCTAGGAGAAAAGTCCAAATGATGCCTGTTGTATTCAATCCCGATGCAATTTCTGTGTTTCATCAACTCTCTGAAAGTCCACAGATTTAAGAATGCCTCCAGATGTGATTCAGAAACTAATACTGGTATCCTAGGAATCGATCAAGGCGTAAACAGTTTGATACATTACTCCCAATGAGAAAAGTCCGCATAGTGAATGTTGTATTCAATCAAGATGCAATTTCTGTATTTCATCAACACTCGAAAGGTCCACAAATTACAGAATGCCTCCAGATGAGCTTCGGAAACTACTACTGGTCTCCAAGAGATGGATCAAAGCGTAGATGGTTTGAGACATGACTCTCATTGAGAAAAGTCCGCATGGTGCCTGTTGTATTAAATCCCGATGCAAATTGAGTGTTTCATCAACACTCTGAAGGTCCACAGATTACAGAATGCCTCCAGATGTGCTTCGGAAACTACTCACGGTCTCGCAGGAATCGAGCAAAGTCGTAGACAGTTTGAGACATTACTCCCATGGAGAAATGGTGCCAGTTGCATTCATATCGATGCAATTTGTGTGTTTCATCAACACTCTGAACGTCCACAGATTACAGGAAACCTCCAGATGTGCTTCGGAAACAACAACTGGTTTCCCAGGAATCGATCAAAACTTAGACAGTTTGAGACATTACTCCATGGATAAAAGTCCGCATGGTGCCTGTTGTATCCAATCCCGACGCAATTTCTGCGTTTCATCAACACTCTTAAGTCCACAGATTACAGGAAGCCTGCGTATGTGCTTTAGAAACTACTACTGTTCTCCCAGGAATCGATCAAAGCATAGGCAGTTTCAAATAATACTCCCATGGAGAAAAGTCCGCATGGTGCCTGTTGTATTCAATCCCGAAGCAATTTCTGTGTTTCTTCAACGCTCTGAACGTCCACAGCTTAAAGAATGTCTCCAGATGTGCTTCGGAAACTACTACTGGTCTCCCAGGAGTCGATCAAAGCGTTGGCACTTTGAGACATTACTCCCACGGAGGTAATTCGGCATGGTGCCTGTTGCATTCAATCAGGATGCAATTTCTGTGTTTCATCAACACTCTGAAGGTCCACAGATTACAGAATGCTTCCATATTTGCTTTGGAAACTACTACTGGTCTCCCAGGAATCGATCAAAGTGTGAACAATTTGAGACATTACTCCCACGGATATAAGTCGGCATGGTGCCTGTTGCAATCAATCCCGATGCAATTTCTGTGTTTCATCAGCACTCTGAAGGTCGACAGATTACAGAATGACTCCAGTTGTGCTTCGGAATCTTCTACTGGTCTCCCAGGAATCGATCAAAGAATACAAAAGATTGAGAGATTACACCCATGGAGAAAAGTCCAAATGGTGTCTGTTGTTTTCAATCCCGATGCAATTTCTGTGTTTCATCAACACTCTGAACGTCCACAGCTTCAGAATGCCTGCAGATGTGCTTCGGAAACTACTACTGGTCTCCCAGGAATCGATCAAAGCGTAGAAAGTTTGAGACATTTCTCCCATGGAGAAAAGTCCGCATGGTGCTTGTTGTTTTCAATCCCCATGCAATTTCTGTGTTTCATCAACGCTCTGAACGTCCACAGCTTACAGAATGTCTCCAGATGTGCTTCGGAAACTACTACTGGTCTCCCAGGAATCGATCAAAGTGTGAACAATTTGAGACATTACTCCCACGGAGATAAGTCGGCATGCCTGTTGCAATCAATCCCGATGCAATTTCTGTGTTTCATCAGCATTCTGAAGGTCCACAGATTACAGAATGACTCCAGTTGTGCTTCGGAAACTCATACTGGTCTCCCAGGAATCAATCAAAGCGTACATATGTCTGAGACCTTACTCCCATGGAGAAAACTCCAAATGGTGTCTGTTGTATCCAATCCCGATGCAATTTCTGTGTTTCATCAACACTCTGAGGGTCCACAGATTACAGAATGCCTATATATGTGCTTCGGAAACTACTACTGGTCTCCATGAAATCGATCAAATCGTAGAAACTTTGAGACATTACTCCCATGGAGAAAAGTCCGCCTGGTGCCTGTTGTATTCAATCCCGATGCAATTTCTGTGTTTCATCAACACGCTGAACGTCCACAGCTTACAGAATGCCTCCGTATGTGCTTTAGAAACGACTACTGTTCTCCCAGGAATCGATCAAAGCATAGACAGTTTCAGATATTACTCCTATGGAGTAAAGTCAACATGGTGCCTGTTCTATTCAATCCCGATGCAATTTCTGTGTTTCATCAACACTCTGAAGGTCCACAGAGAACAGAATGCCTATATATGTGCTTTGGAAAGTACTACTGGTCTCCCAGGAATTGATCAAAGTGTGAACGATTTGAGACCTTACTCCCACGGAGGTAAGTCGGCATGGTGCCTGTTGCAATCAATCCCGATGCAATTTCTGTGTTTCATCAACACTCTGAAGGTCCACAGATTACAGAATGACTCCAGATGTGCTTCGGAAACTTCTACTGGTCTCCCAGGAATCGATCAAAGCGTACAAAATTTGAGACATTACTCCCATGGAGAAAAGTCCAAATGGTGTCTGTTGTACCCAATCCCGATGCAATTTCTGTGTTTGATCAACACTCTCAAGGTCCACAGATTACAGAATGCCTATATATGTGCTTCGGAAACTACTACTGGTCTCCCAGGATTCGATCAAATCGTAGAAAAAATTTGAGACATTACTCCCATGGAGAAAAGTCCTCCTGGTGCCTGTTGTATTCAATCCCGTTGCAATTTCTAAGTTTCATCAACACTCTGAACGTCCACAGCTTACAGAATGCGTCCATATTTGCTTTGGAAACTACAACTGGTCGGCCAGAAATCGATCAAAAGCGTAGACAGTTTGAGACATCACTAGCAAGGAGAAAATTCTGCATTGTGCCTGTTGTATTGTATCCCGATGCAATTTCTGTGTTTCATCAACACTCTGAAACCCTACACATTACAGGAAGCCTGCGTATGTGCTTTAGAAACTACTACTGTTCTCCCAGGAATCGATCAAAGCATAGACAAAAGGTGCCTGTTCTATTCAATCCATATGCCATTTCTGTGTTTCATCAACTCTCTGAATATCCACAGATTACAGAATGCCTATATATGTGCTTCGGAAACTACTACTAGTCTCCCAGGAATCGATCAAACCGTAGAAAGTTTGAGACATTTCTCCCATGGAGAAAAGTCGGCATGGTGCTTGTTGTTTTCAATCCCGATGCAATTTCTGTGTTTCATCAACGCTCTGAACGTCCACAGCTTACAGAATGTCTCCAGATGTGCTTCGGAAACTTCTACTGGTCTCCCAGGAGTCGATCAAAGCCTTGGCACTTTGAGACATTACTCCCACGGAGGTAATTCGGCATGGTGCCTGTTGCATTCAATCAGGATGCAATTTCTGTGTTTCATCAACACTCTGAACGTCCACAGATTACAGAATGCTTCCATATTTGCTTTATAAACTACTACTGGTCTCCCAGAAATCGATCAAAAGCGTAGACAGTTTGAGACATCACACCCAAGGAAAAAATTCTACATTGTGCCTGTTGTATTGTATCAAGATGCAATTTCTGTGTTTCATCAACACTCTGAAGGACCACAGATTACAGAATGCCTCCGTATGTGCTTTAGAAACGACTAATGTTCTCCCAGGAATCGATCAAAGCATAGAAAGTTTCAGATATCTCTCCCATGGAGTAAAGTCAACATGGTTCCTGTTCTATTCAATCCCGATCCAATTTCTGTATTTCATCAACACTCTGAAGGTCCACAGAGAACAGAATGCCTATATATGTGCTTTGGAAACTACTACTGTTCTCCCAGGAATCGATCAAAGCATAGACAGTTTCAGACATTACTCCCATGGAGAAAAGTCCGCATGGTGCCTCTCCTATTCAATCCCGATCCAATTTCTCTGTTTCATCACCACTTTGAAGGTCCACAGATAACAGAATACCTCCAGACGTGCTTCGGAAACTTCTACTGGTCTCCCAGGAATCGATCAAAGCGTAGATAGTTTGAGATATTACTCCCATGGAGAAAAGTCCAAATGGTGCATGTTGTATCCAATCCCGATGCAATTTCTGTGTTTCATCAACACTCTGAAAGTCCACAGATTACAGAATGCATCCAGATGTGCTTCGGAAACTACTACTGGTCTCCCAGGAATCAACCAAAACGTAGACAGTTTGAGACAACTCTCCCATGGAGAAAAGTCCGCCTGGCGCCTGTTGTTTTCAATCCCGATGCAATTTCTGTGTTTCATCAACACTCTGAACGTCCACAGCTTCAGAATGCCTGCAGATGTGCTTCGGAAACTACTACTGGTCTCCCGGGAATCGATCAAAGCGTAGAAAGTTTGAGACATTTCTCCCATGGAGAAAAGTCCGCATGGTGCTTGTTGTTTTCAATCCCCATGCAATTTCTGTGTTTCATCAACGCTCTGAACGTCCACAGCTTACAGAATGTCTCCAGATGTGCTTCGGAAACTACTACTGGTCTCCCAGGAATCGATCAAAGTGTGAACTATTTGAGACATTACTCCCACGGAGATAAGTCGGCATGCCTGTTGCAATCAATCCCGATGCAATTTCTGTGTTTCATCAGCACTCTGAAGGTCCACAGATTACAGAATGACTCCAGTTGTGCTTCGGAAACTCATACTGGTCTCCCAGGAATCAATCAAAGCGTACAAATGTCTGAGACCTTACTCCCATGGAGAAAACTCCAAATGGTGTCTGTTGTATCCAATCCCGATACAATTTCTGTGTTTCATCAACACTCTGAGGGTCCACAGATTACAGAATGCCTATATATGTGCTTCGGAAACTACTACTGGTCTCCATGAAATCGATCAAATCGTAGAAACTTTGAGACATTACTCCCATGGAGAAAAGTCCGCCTGGTGCCTGTTGTATTCAATCCCGATGCAATTTCTGTGTTTCATCAACACGCTGAACGTCCACAGCTTACAGAATGCCTCCGTATGTGCTTTAGAAACGACTACTGTTCTCCCAGGAATCGATCAAAGCATAGACAGTTTCAGATATTACTCCTATGGAGTAAAGTCAACATGGTGCCTGTTCTATTCAATCCCGATGCAATTTCTGTGTTTCATCAACACTCTGAAGGTCCACAGAGAACAGAATGCCTATATATGTGCTTTGGAAAGTACTACTGGTCTCCCAGGAATTGATCAAAGTGTGAACAATTTGAGACATTACTCCCACGGAGGTAAGTCGGCATGGTGCCTGTTGCAATCAATCCCGATGCAATTTCTGTGTTTCATCAACACTCTGAAGGTCCACAGATTACAGAATGACTCCAGATGTGCTTCGGAAACTTCTACTGGTCTCCCAGGAATCGATCAAAGCGTACAAAATTTGAGACATTACTCCCATGGAGAAAAGTCCAAATGGTGTCTGTTGTACCCAATCCCGATGCAATTTCTGTGTTTGATCAACACTCTCAAGGTCCACAGATTACAGAATGCCTATATATGTGCTTCGGAAACTACTACTGGTCTCCCAGGTATCGATCCAATCGTAGAAAAACTTTGAGACATTACTCGCATGGAGAAAAGTCTGCCTGGTGCATGTTGTATTCAATCCTGATGCAATTTCTATGTTTCATCAACACGCTGAACGTCCACAGCTTACAGAATGCCTCCATATTTGCTTTGGAAACTACTACTGGTCGCCCAGAAATCGATCAAAATCGTAGACAGTTTGAGACATAACTAGCAAGGAGAAAATTCTGCATTGTGCCTGTTGTATTGTATCCCGATGCAATTTCTGTGCTTCATCAACACTCTGAAAGCCTACACATTACAGGAAGCCTGCGTATGTACTTTAGAAACTACTACTGTTCTCCCAGGAGTCGATCAAAGCATAGACAGTTTCAGACATTACTCCCATTTAGAAAAGACGGCATGGTGCCTCTCCTATTCAATCCCGATACAATTTCTCTGTTTCATCACCACTTTGAAGGTCCACAGATAACAGAATACCTCCAGATGTGCTTCGGAAACTTCTACTGGTCTCCCATGAATCGATCAAAGCGTAGAGAGTTTGAGATATTACTCCCATGGAGAAAAGTCCAAATGGTGCATGTTGTATCCAATCCCGATGCAATTTCTGTGTTTCATCAACACTCTGAAGGTCCACAGATTACAGAATGCATCCAGATGTGCTTCGGAAACTACTACTGGTCTCCCAGGAATCAACCAAAACGTAGACAGTTTGAGACAACTCTCCCATGGAGAAAAGTCCGCCTGGCGCCTGTTGTTTTCAATCTCGATGCAATTTCTGTGTTTCATCAACACTCTGAACGTCCACAGCTTCAGAATGCCTGCAGATGTGCTTCGGAAACTTCTACTGGTCTCCCAGGAATCGATCAATGAGTTAAAAGTTTGAGACATTACTCCTACGGAGAAAAGGCGGCATGGTGCCTGTTGTATTCAATCCCGAAGCAATTTCTGTGTTTCATCAACACTCTGAAGGTCCACAGCTTCAGAAGGCTTGCAGATGTCCTTCGGAAACTAATACTGGTCTCCCAGTAATCGTTCGAAGTGTGAACAATTTGAGACATTACTCCCATGGAGAAAAGTCCAAATGGTGTCTGTTGTATCCAATGCCGATGCAATTTCTGTGTTTCATCAACACTCTGAGGGTCCACAGATTACAGAATGCCTATATATGTGCTTCGGAAACTACTACTGGTCTCCATGGAATCGATCCAATCGTGTTTCTGTGTTTCATCAACACTCTGAAGGTCCACAGATTACAGAATGACTCCAGATGTGCTTCGGAAACTTCTACTGGTCTCCCAGGAATCGACCAAAACGTACAAAAGTTTGAGACATTACTCCCATGGAGAAAAGTCCAAATGGTGTGATGTTGTACGCAATCCCGATGCAATATCTGTGTTTCATCAACTCTTTGAAGGTCCACAGATCACAGAATGCCTATATATGTGCTTCGGAAACTACTACTAGTCTCCCAGGAATCGATCAAAGCGTAGAAAGTTTGAGACATTTCTCCCATGGAGAAAAGTCCGCATGGTGCTTGTTGTTTTCAATCCCGATGCAATTTCTGTGTTCCATCAACACTCTGAACGTCCACAGCTTACAGAATGTCTCCAGATGTGCTTCGGAAACTACTACTGGTCTCCCAGGAGTCGATCAAAGTGTTGGCACTTTGAGACATTACTCCCACGGAGGTAATTCGGCATGGTGCCTGTTGCATTCAATCAGGATGCAATTTCTGTGTTTCATCAACACTCTGAAGGTCCACAGATTACAGAATGCTTCCATATTTGCTATGGAAACTACGACTGGTCTCCCAGAAATCGATCAAAAGCGTTGACAGTTTGAGACATCACTCCCAAAGAAAAAATTCTACATTATGCCTGTTGTATTGTATCAAGATGCAATTTCTGTGTTTTATCAACACTCTGAAGGACCACAGATTACAGAATGCCTCCGTATGTGCTTTAGAAACGACTACTGTTCTCCCACGAATCGATCAAAGCATAGACACTTTCAGATATTACTCCCATGGAGTAAAGTCAACATGGTGCCTGTTCTGTTCAATCCCGATGCAATTTCTGTGTTTCATCAAAACTCTGAAGGTCCACAGGGAACATAATGCCTATATATGTG
This sequence comes from Schistocerca gregaria, assembly GCF_023897955.1. NCBI lineage: Eukaryota > Metazoa > Arthropoda > Insecta > Orthoptera > Acrididae > Schistocerca > Schistocerca gregaria. The sequence continues at coordinate 13,513,327 of NC_064920.1, forward strand.
CTTTGGAAGCTACTACCGTTCTCCCACGAATCGATCAAATCATAGACAGTTTCAGACATTACTCCCATGGAGAGAAGTCCGCACGGTGCCTCTCCTATTCAATCCCGATGCAATTTCTCTGTTTCATCAACTTTTTGAAGGTCCACAGATTACAGAATACCTCCAAATGTGCTTCGGAAACTTCTACTGGTCTCCCAGGAATCGATCAAAGCGTAGATAGCTTGAGATATTACTCCCATGGAGAAAAGTCCAAATGGTGCATGTTGTATCGAATCCCGATGCAATTTCTATGTTTTATCAACACCCTGAAGGTCCACAGATTACAGAATGCATCCAGATGTGCTTCGGAAACTACTACTGGTCTCCCAGGAATCAACCAAAACGTAGACAGTTTGAGACAACTCTCCCATGGAGAAAAGTCCGCCTGGCGCCTGTTGTTTTCAATCCCGATGCAATTTCTGTGTTTCATCAACACTCTGAATGTCCACAGCTTCAGAATGCCTGCAGATGTGCTTCGGAAACTACTACTGGTCTCCCAGGAATCGATCAAAGCGTAGAAAGTTTGAGACATTTCTCCCATGGAGAAAGGTCCGCATGGTGCTTGTTGTTTTCAATCCCGATGCAATTTCTGTGTTTCATCAACGCTCTGAACGTCCACAGCTTACAGAATGTCTCCAGATGTGCTTCGGAAACTACTACTGGTCTCCCAGGAATCGATCAAAGTGTGAACAATTTGAGACATTACTCCCACGGAGATAAGTCGGCATGCCTGTTGCAATTAATCCCGATGCAATATCTGTGTTTCATCAGCACTCTGAAGGTCCACAGATTACAGAATGACTCCAGTTGTGCTTCGGAAACTCATACTGGTCTCCCAGTAATCAATCAAAGCGTACAAATGTCTGAGACATTACTCCCATGGAGAAAACTCCAAATGGTGTCTGTTGTATCCAATCCCGATGCAATTTCTGTGTTTCATCAACACCCTGAAGGTCCACAGATTACAGAATGCATCCAGATGTGCTTCGGAAACTACTACTGGTCTCCCAGGAGTCAACCAAAACGTAGACAGTTTGAGACAACTCTCCCATGGAGAAAAGTCCGCCTGGCGCCTGTTGTTTTCAATCCCAATGCAATTTCTGTGTTTCATCAACGCTCTGAACGTCCACAGCTTACAGAATGTCTCCAGATGTGCTTCGGAAACTACTACTGGTCTCCCAGGAATCGATCAAAGTGTGAACAATTTGAGACATTACTCCCACGGAGATAAGTCGGCATGCCTGTTGCAATCAATCCCGATGCAATTTCTGTGTTTCATCAGCACTCTGAAGGTCCACAGATTACAGAATGACTCCAGTTGTGCTTCGGAAACTCATACTGGTCTCCCAGGAATCAATCAAAGCGTACAAATGTCTGAGACATTACTCCCATGGAGAAAACTCCAAATGGTGTCTGTTGTATCCAATCCCGATGCAATTTCTGTGTTTCATCAACACTCTGAGGGTCCACAGATTACAGAATGCCTATATATGTGCTTTGGAAACTACTACTGGTCTCCATGAAATCGATCAAATCGTAGAAACTTTGAGACATTACTCCCATGGAGAAAAGTCCGCCTGGTGCCTGTTGTATTCAATCCCGATTCAATTTCTGTGTTTCATCAACACGCTGAACGTCCACAGCTTACAGAATGCCTCCGTATGTGCTTTAGAAACGACTACTGTTCTCCCAGGAATCGATCAAAGCATAGACAGTTTCAGACATTACTCCCATGGAGAAAAGTCCAAATGGTGCCTGTTGTATTCAATCCCGATGCAATTTCTATGTTTCACCAACACTCTGAACGTCCACAGCTTAGGGAATGCCTCCATATTTGCTTTGGAAACTACTACTGGTCGGCCAGAAATCGATCAAACCGTAGACAGTTTGAGACATCACTAGTAAGGTGAAAATTCTGCATTGTGCCTGTTGTATTGTATCCCGATGCAATTTCTGTGTTTCACCAACACTCTGAAAGCCTACAGATTACAGGAAGCCTGCGGATGTGCTTTAGAAACTACTACTGTTCAACCCAGGAATCAATCAAAGCATAGACAAAAGTTGCCTGTTCTATTCAATCCCGATGCAATTTCTGTGTTTCATCAACTCTCTGAATTTCCACAGATTACAGAATGCCTATATATGTGCTTCGGAAACTACTATTAGTCTCCCAGGAATCGATCAAAGCGTAGAAAGGTTGAGACATTTCTCCCACGGAGAAAAGTCCGCATGGTGCCTGTTGTTTTCAATCCCGATGCAATTTCTGTGTTTCACCAACACTCTGAAAGCCTACAGATTACAGGAATTCTGCGTATGTGCTTTAGAAACTACTACTGTTCTCCCAGGAATCGATCAAAGCATACACAGTTTCAGATATTACTCCCATGGAGTAAAGTCAACATGGTGCCTGTTCTATTCATTCCCGATGCAATTTCTGTTTCATCAACACTCTGAAGGTCCACAGAGAACAGAATGCCTATATATGACCTTTGGAAACTACTACTGTTCTGCCAGGAGTCGATCAAAGCATAGACAGTTTCAGACATTACTCCCATGGAGAAAAGTCCGCATGGTGCCTCTCCTATTCAATCCCGAAGCAATTTCTCTGTTTCATCAACACTTTGAAGGTCCACAGATTACAAAATACCTCCAGATGTGCTTCGGAAACTTCTACTGCTCTCCCAGGAATCGATCAAAGCGGAGATAATTTCAGATATTACTCCCATGGAGAAAAGTCCAAATGGTGCATGTTGTATCCAATCCCGATGCAATATCTGTGTTTCATCAACACTCTGAAAGTCCTCAGATTACAGAATGCCTCCAGATGTGCTTCGGAAACTACTACTGCTCTCCCAGGAATCGATCAATGCGTTAAAAGTTTGAGACATTACTCCTACGGAGAAAAGGCGGCATGGTGCCTGTTGTATTCAATCCCGATGCAATTTCTGTGTTTCATCAACACTCTGAACGTCCACAGCTTACAGAATGCCTCCATATTTGCTTTGGAAACTACTACTGGTCTCCCAGAAATCGATCAAAAGCGTTGACAGTTTGAGACATCACTCCCAAGGAAAAAATTCTGCATTGTGCCTGTTGTATTGTATCGAGATGCAATTTCTGTGTTTCTTCAACACTCTGAAAGTCCACAGATTACAGAATGCCTCCGTATGTTTTTTAGAAACGAGTACTGTTCTCCCAGGAATCGATCAAAGCATAGACAGTTTCAGATATTACTCCTATGGAGTAAAGTCTACATAATGCCTGTTCTATTCAATCCCGATGCAATTTCTGTGTTTCATCAACACTCTGAAGGTCCACTGAGAACAGAATGCCTATATATGTGCTTCGGAAAGTACTACTGGTCTCCCAGGTATCGATCCAATCGTAGAAAAAATTTGAGACATTACTCCCATGGAGAAAAGTCTGCCTGGTGCCTGTTGTATTCAATCCCGATGGAATTTCTGTGTTTCATCAACACGCTGAACGTCCACAGCTTACAGAATGCCTCCATATTTGCTTTGTAAACTACTACTGGACGCCCAGAAATCGATCAAAAGCGTAGACAGTTTGAGACATCACTAGCAAGGAGAAAATTCTGCATTGTGCCTGTTGTATTGTAACCCGATGCAATTTCTGTGTTTCATCAACACTCTGAAAGTCTACAGATTACAGGAAGCCTGCGTATGTGCTTTAGAGACTACTACTGTTCTCCCAGGAATCGATCAAAGCATAGACACTTTCAGATAATACTCCCATGGAGAAAAGTCCGCATGGTGCCTGTTCTATTCAATCCCGATGCAATTTCTGTATTTCATCAACACTCTGAATTTCCACAGATTACAGAATGCCTATATATGTGCTTCGGAAACTACTACTAGTCTCCCAGGAATCGATCAAAGCGTAGAAAGTTTGAGACATTTCTCCCATAGAGAAAAGTCCGCATAGTGCCTGTTGTTTTCAATCCCGATGCAATTTCTGTGTTTCATCAACGCTCTGAACGTCCACAGCTTACAGAATGTCTCCAGATGTGCTTCGGAAACTACTACTGGTCTCCCAGGAGTCGATCAAAGCGTTGGCACTTTGAGACATTACTCCCACGGAGGTAATTCGGCATGGTGCGTGTTGCATACAATCAGGATGCAATTTCTGTGTTTCATCAACACTCTGAACGTCCACAGATTACAGAATGCTTCCATATTTGCTTTGGAAACTACTACTGGTCTCCCAGAAATCGGTCAAAAGCGTAGACAGATTGAGACATCACTCCCAAGGCAAAAATTCTACATTGTGCCTGTTGTATTGTATCAAGATGCAATTTCTGTGTTTCATCAACACTCTGAAAGTCCACAGATTACAGGAAGCCTCCGTATTAGCTTTAGACACGACTAATGTTCTCCCAGGAATCGATCAAGGCATGGAAAGTTTCAGATATTACTCCCATGGAGTAAAGTCCGCCTGGTGCCTGTTGTATTCAATCCCGATGCAATTTCTGTGTTTCATCAACACTCTGAAGGACCACAGATTATAGAATGCCTCCGTATGTTCTTTAGAAACGACTACTGATCTCCCAGGAATCGATCAAAGCATAGACAGTTTCAGATATTACTCCCACGGAGTAAAGTCAACATGGTGCCTGTTCTATTCAACCCCGATGCAATTTCTGTGTTTCATCAACACTCTGAAGGTCCACAGAGAACAGAATGCCTATATATGTGCTTTGGAAACTACTACTGGTCTCCCAGGAATCGATCAAAGTGTGAACAATTTGAGACATTACCCCACGGAGATAAGTCGGCATGGTGCCTGTTGCAATCAATCCCGATGCAATATCTGTGTTTCAACAACACTCTGAAGGTCCAGAGATTACAGAATGCATCCAGATGTGCTTCGGAAACTACTACTGGTCTCCCAGGAATCGATCAATGCGTTAAAAGTTTGAGACATTACTCCTACGGAGAAAAGGCGGCATGGTGCCTGTTGTATTCAATCCCGATGCAATTTCTGTGTTTCATCAACACTCTGAACGTCCACAGCTTCAGAATGCCTGCAGATGTGCTTCGGAAACTAATACTGGTCTCCCAGGAATCGATCAAAACCGTAGACAGTTTGAGACATCACTAGCAAGGAGAAAATTCTGCATTGTGCCTGTTGTATTGTATCCCGATGCAATTTTTGTGTTTCATCAACACTCTGAAGGTCTACAGATTACAGGAAGCCTGCGTATGTGCTTTAGAAACTACTACTGTTCTCCCAGGAATCGATCAAAGCATAGGCAGTATCAGATAATACTCCCATGGAGAAAAGTCCGCATGGTGCCTGTTCTATTCATTCCCGATGCAATTTCTGTGTTTCATCAACACTCTGAAAGTCCACAGATTACAGGAAGCCTCCGTATTTGCTTTAGACACGACTAATGTTCTCCCAGGAATCGATCACGGCATGGACAGTTTCAGATATTGCTCCCATGGAGTAAAGTCCGCCTGGTGCCTGTTCTATTCAATTCCGATGCATTTTCTGTGTTTCATCAACACTCTGAAGGACCGCAGATTATAGAATGCCTCCGTATGTGCTTTAGAAACTACTACTGTTCTCCCAGGAATCGATCAAAGCATAGACAGTTTCAGATATTACTCAAATGGAGTAAAGGCAACATGGGGCCTGTTCTATTCAATCCCGATGCAATTTCTGTGTTTCATCAACACTCTGAACGTCCACAGATTACAGAATGCTTCCATATTTGCTTTGGAAACTACTAATGGTCTCTCAGGAGTCGATCAAACCCTTGGCACTTTGAGACAATACTCCCACGGAGGTAATTCGCCATGGTGCGTGTTGCATTCAATCAGGATGCAATTTCTGTGTTTCATCAACACTCTGAAGGTCCACAGATTACAGAAAGCTTCCATTTTTGCTTTGGAAACTACTACTGGTCTCCCAGAAATCGATCAAAAGCGTTGACAGTTTGAGACATCACTCCCAAGGAAAAAATTCTACATTGTGCCTGTTGTATTGTATCAAGATGCAATTTCTGTGTTTCATCAACACTCTGAAGGACCACAGATAACAGAATGCCTCCGTATGTGCTTTAGAAACGACTACTGTTCTCCCACGAATCGATCAAAGCATAGACACTTTCAGATATTACTCCCATGGAGTAAAGTCAACATGGTGCCTGTTCTATTCAATCCAACCAATCTCTGTGTTTTATCAAAACTCTGAAGGTCCACAGAGAACAGAATGCCTATATATGTGCTTTGGAAACTACTACCGTTCTCCCAGGAATCGATCAAAGCATAGACAGTTTCAGACATTACTCCCATGGAGAAAAGTCCGCATGGTGCCTCTCCTATTCAATCCCGATGCAATTTCTCTGATTCATCAACACTTTGAAGGTCCACAGACTACAGAATACCTCCAGATGTGCTTCGGAAACTACTACTGGTCTCCCAGGAATCGATCAATTCGTTAAAGGTTTGAGACATTACTCCTACGGAGAAAAGGCGGCATGGTGCCTGTTGTATTCAATCCCGATGCAATTTCGGTGTTTCATCAACACTCTGAACGTCCACAGCTTCAGAATGCCTGCAGATGTGCTTCGGAAACTAATACTGGTCTCCGAGGAATCGATCAAAGTGTGAACAATTTGAGACATTACTCCCACGGAGATAAGTCGGCATGCCTGTTGCAATCAATCCCGATGCAATTTCTGTGTTTCATCAGCACTCTGAAGGTCCACAGATTACAGAATGACTCCAGTTGTGCTTCGGAAACTTCTACTGGTCTCCCAGGAATCGATCAAAGCGTACAAAAGTCTGAGACATTACTCCCATGGCGAAAAGTCCAAATGGTGTCTGTTGTATCCAATCATGATGCACTTTCTGTGTTTCATCAACACTCTGAAGGTCCACAGATTACAGAATGCCTATATATGTGCTTCGGAGACTACTACTGGTCTCCATGAAATCGATCCAATCGTAGAAAGTTTGAGACATTACTCCCATGGAGAAAAGTCCGCCTGGTGCCTGTTGTATTCAATCCCGATGCAATTTCTGTGTTTCATCAACACGCTGAACGTCCACAGCTTACACAATGCCTAGGTATGTGCTTTAGAAACGACTATTTTTCTCCCAGGAATCGATCAAAGCATAGACAGTTTCAGATATTACTCCTATGGAGTAAAGTCAACATGGTGCCTGTTCTATTCAATCCCGATGCAATTTCTGTGTTTCATCAGCACTCTGAAGGTCCACAGATTACAGAATGACTCCAGTTGTGCTTCGGAAACTTCTACTGGTCTCCCAGGAATCGATCAAAGCGTACAAATGTCTGAGACATTACTCCCATGGAGAAAAGTCGAAATGTTGTCTGTTGTACCCAATCCCGATGCAATTTCTGTGTTTCATCAACACTCTCAAGGCCCACAGATTACAGAATGCCTATATATGTGCTTCGGAAACTACTACTGGTCTCCCAGGTATCGATCCAATCGTAGAAAAAATTTGAGACATTACTCCCATGGAGAAAAGTCTGCCTGGTGCCTGTTGTATTCAATCCCGATGGAATTTCTGTGTTTCATCAACACGCTGAACGTCCACAGCTTACAGAATGCCTCCATATTTGCTTTGTAAACTACTACTGGACGCCCAGAAATCGATCAAAAGCGTAGACAGTTTGAGACATCACTAGCAAGGAGAAAATTCTGCATTGTGCCTGTTGTATTGTATCCCGATGCAATTTCTGCGTTTCATCAACACTCTGAAAATCTAAAGATTACAGGAAGCCTGCGTATGTGCTTTAGAAACTACTACTGTTCTCCCAGGAATCGATCAAAGCATAGACAGTTTCAGATAATTCTCCCATGGAGAAAAGTCCGCATGGTGCCTGTTCTATTCAATCCCGATGCAATTTCTGTGTTTCATCAACACTCTGAATTTCCACAGATTACAGGATGCCTATATATGTGCTTCGGAAACTACTACTAGTCTCCCAGGAATCGATCAAAGCGTAGAAAGTTTGAGACATTTCTCCCATAGAGAAAAGTCCGCATAGTGCCTGTTGTTTTCAATCCCGATGCAATTTCTGTGTTTCATCAACGCTCTGAACGTCCACTGCTTACAGAATGTCTCCAGATGTGCTTCGGAAACTACTACTGGTCTCCCAGGAGTCGATCAAAGCGTTGGCACTTTGAGACATTACTCCCACGGAGGTAATTCGGCATGGTGCGTGTTGCATACAATCAGGATGCAATTTCTGTGTTTCATCAACACTCTGAACGTCCACAGATTACAGAATGCTTCCATATTTGCTTTGGAAACTACTACTGGTCTCCCAGAAATCGGTCAAAAGCGTAGACAGTTTGAGACATCACTCCCAAGGAAAAAATTCTACATTGTGCCTGTTGTATTGTATCAAGATGCAATTTCTGTGTTTCATCAACACTCTGAAGGACCACAGATTACAGAATGCCTCCGTATGTGCTTTAGAAACGACTACTGTTCTCCCACGAATCGATCAAAGCATAGACACTTTCAGATATTACTCCCATGGAGTAAAGTCAACATGGTGCCTGTTCTATTCAATCCCGATGCAATCTCTGTGTTTCATCAAAACTCTGAAGGTCCACAGAGAACAGAATGCCTATATATGTGCTTTGGAAACTACTACCGTTCTCCCAGGAATCGATCAAAGCATAGACAGATTCAGACATTACTCCCATGGAGAAAAGTCCGCATGGTGCCTCTCCTATTCAATCCCGATGCAATTTCTCTGTTTCATCAACACTTTGAAGGTCCACAGATTACAGAATACCTCCAGATGTGCTTCGGAAACTTCTACTGGTCTCCCAGGAATCGATCAAAGCGTAGATAGTTTGAGATATTACTCCTATGGAGAAAAGTCCAAATGGTGCATGTTGTATCCAATCCCGATGCAATTTCTGTGTTTCATCAACACTCTGAAGGTCCACAGATTACAGAATGCATCCAGATGTGCTTCGGAAACTACTACTGGTCTCCCAGGAATCAACCAAAACGTAGACAGTTTGAGACATCACTCCCAAGGAAAAAATTCTTCACTGTGCCTGTTGTATTGTATCAAGATGCAATTTCTGTGTTTCATCAACACTCTGAAAGTCCACAGATTACAGGAAGCCTCCGTATTAGCTTTAGACAAGACTAATGTTCTCCCAGGAATCGATCAAGGCATGGACAGTTTCAGATATTACTCCCATGGAGTAAAGTCCGCCTGGTGCCTGTTGTATTCAATCCCGATGCAATTTCTGTGTTTCATCAACACTCTGAAGGACCACAGATTATAGAATGCCTCCGTATGTGCTTTAGAAACGGCTACTGTTCTCCCAGGAATCGATCAAAGCATAGACAGTTTCAGATATTACTCCCATGGAGTAAAGTCAACATGGTGCCTGTTCTATTCAATCCCGATGCAATTTCTGTGTTTCATCAACACTCTGAAGGTCCACAGAGAACAGAATACCTATATATGTGCTTTGGAAACTACAACTGGTCTCCCAGGAATCGATCAAAGTGTGAACAATTTGAGACATTACTCCCACGGAGATAAGTCGGCATGCTGCCTGTTGCAATCAATCCCGATGCAATTTCTGTGTTTCATCAACACTCTGAAGGTCCACAGATTACAGAATGCCTATATATGTGCTTCGGAAACTACTACTGGTCTCCCAGGAATCGATCCAATCGTAGGAAGTTTGAGACATTACTCCCATGGAGAAAAGTCCGCCTGGTGCCTGTTGTATTCACTCCCGATGCAATTTCTATGTTTCATCAACACTCTGAACGTCCACAGCTTACAGAATGCCTCCATATTTGCTTTGGAAACTACTACTGGTCGGCCAGAAATCGATCAAAAGCGTAGACAGTTTGAGACATCACTAGTAAGGAGAAAATTCTGCATTGTGCCTGTTTTATTATATCCCGATGCAATTTCTGTGTTTCATCAACACTCTGAAAGCCTACAGATTACAGGAAGCCAGCGTATGTGCTTTAGAAACTACTACTGTTCTCCCAGGAATCAATCAAAGCATAGACAAAAGTTGCCTGTTCTATTCAATCCCGATGCAATTTTTGTGTTTCATCAACTCTCTGAATTTCCACAGATTACAGTGCCTACATATGTGCTTCGGAAACTACTATTAGTCTCCCAGGAATCGATCAAAGCGTAGAAAGTTTGAGACATTTCTCCCATGGAGAAAAGTCCGCATGGTGCTTGTTGTTTTCAATCCCGATGCAATTTCTGTGTTTCATCAACGCTCTGAACGTCCGCAGCTTACAGAATGTCTCCAGATGTGCTTCGGAAACTACTACTGGTCTCCCAGGAATCAACCGAAACGTAGACAGTTTGAGACAACCCTCCCATGGAGAAAGGTCCGCCTGGTGCGTGTTGTATTCAATCCCGATGCAATTTCTGTGTTTCATGAACATTCAGAAGGTCCACAGCTTACAGAATGCCTCCAGATGTGCTTCGGAAACTACTACAGGTCTCCCAGGAATCGATCAATTCGTTAATAGTTTGAGACATTACTCCTACGGAGAAAAGGCGGCATGGTGCCTGTTGTATTCAATCCCGATACAATTTCTGTGTTTCATCAACACTCTGAACGTCCACAGCTTCAGAATGCCTGCAGATGTGCTTCGGAAACTAATACTGGTGTCCCAGGAATCGATCAAAGTGTGAACAATTTGAGACATTACTCCCACGGAGATAAGTCGGCATGCCTGTTGCAATCAATCCCAATGCAATTTCTGTGTTTCATCAGCACTCTGAAGGTCCACAGATTACAGAATGACTCCAGTTGTGCTTCGGAAACTTCTACTGGTCTCCCAGGAATCGATCAAAGCGTACAAAAGTCTGAGACATTACTCCCATGGAGAAAAGTCCAAATGGTGTCTGTTGTATCCAATCCCGATGCAATTTCTGTGTTTCATCAACACTCTGAAGGTCCACAGATTACAGAATGCCTATATATGTGCTTCGGAGACTACTACTGGTCTCCATGAAATCGATCCAATCGTAGAAAGTTTGAGACATTACTCCCATGGAGAAAAGTCCGCCTGGTGCCTGTTGTATTCAATCCCGATGCAATTTCTGTGTTTCATCAACACGCTGAACGTCCACAGCTTACACAATGCCTAGGTATGTGCTTTAGAAACGACTACTTTTCTCCCAGGAATCGATCAAAGCATAGACAGTTTCAGATATTACTCCTATGGAGTAAAGTCAACATGGTGCCTGTTCTATTCAATCCCGATGCAATTTCTGTGTTTCATCAACACTCTGAAGGTCCACAGAGAACAGAATGCCTATATATGTGCTTCGGAAAGTACTACTGGTCTCCCAGGAATTGATCAAAGTGTGAACAATTTGAGACATTACTCCCACGGAGGTAAGTCGGCATGGTGCCTGTTGCAATCAATCCCGATGCAATTTCAGTGTTTCATCAACACTCTGAAGGTCCACAGATTACAGAATGACTCCAGATGTGCTTCGGAAACTTCTACTGGTCTCCCAGGAATCGATCAAAGCGTACAAAATTAGAGGCATTACTCCCATGGAGAAAAGTCGAAATAGTGTCTGTTGTACCCAATCCCGATGCAATTTCAGTATTTCATCAACACTCTCAAGGCCCACAGATTACAGAATGCCTATATATGTGCTTCGGAAACTACTACTGGTCTCCCAGGTATCGATCCAATCGTAGAAAAAATTTGAGACATTACTCCCATGGAGAAAAGTCTGCCTGGTGCCTGTTGTATTCAATCCCGATGGAATTTCTGTGTTTCATCAACACGCTGAACGTCCACAGCTTACAGAATGCCTCCATATTTGCTTTGTAAACTACTACTGGACGCCCAGAAATCGATCAAAGACGTAGACAGTTTGAGACATCACTAGCAAGGAGAAAATTCTGCATTGTGCCTGTTGTATTGTATCCCGATGCAATTTCTGTGTTTCATCAACACTCTGAAAGTCTACAGATTACAGGAAGCCTGCGTATGTGCTTTAGAAACTACTACTGTTCTCCCAGGAATCGATCAAAGCATAGACAGTTTCAGATAATACTCCCATGGAGAAAAGTCCGCATGGTGCCTGTTCTATTCAATCCCGATGCAATTTCTGTGTTTCATCAACACTCTGAATTTCCACAGATTACAGAATGCCTATATATGTGCTTCGGAAACTACTACTAGTCTCCCAGGAATCGATCAAAGCGTAGAAAGTTTGAGACATTTCTCCCATAGAGAAAAGTCCGCATAGTGCCTGTTGTTTTCAATCCCGATGCAATTTCTGTGTTTCATCAACGCTCTGAACCTCCACAGCTTACAGAATGTCTCCAGATGTGCTTCGGAAACTTTTACTGCTCTCCCAGGAATCGATCAAAGCGTAGATAGTTTGAGATATTACTCCCATGGAGAAAAGTCCAAATGGTGCATGTTGTATCCAATCCCGATGCAATTTCTGTGTTTCAACAACACTCTGAAGGTCCACAGATTACAGAATGCATCCAGATGTGGTTCGGAAACTACTACTGGTCGCCCAGGAATCAACCAAAACGTAGACAGTTTGAGACAACCCTCCCATGGAGAAAGGTCCGCCTGGTGCGTGTTGTATTCAATCCCGATGCAATTTCTGTGTTTCATGAACATTCAGAAGGTCCACAGCTTACAGAATGCCTCCAGATGTGCTTCGGAAACTACTACTGGTCTCCCAGGAATCGATCAATTCGTTAATAGTTTGAGACATTACTCCTACGGAGAAAAGGCGGCATGGTGCCTGTTGTATTCAATCCCGATACAATTTCTGTGTTTCATCAACACTCTGAACGTCCACAGCTTCAGAATGCCTGCAGATGTGCTTCGGAAACTAATACTGGTGTCCCAGGAATCGATCAAAGTGTGAACAATTTGAGACATTACTCCCACGGAGATAAGTCGGCATGCCTGTTGCAATCAATCCCAATGCAATTTCTGTGTTTCATCAGCACTCTGAAGGTCCACAGATTACAGAATGACTCCAGTTGTGCTTCGGAAACTTCTACTGGTCTCCCAGGAATCGATCAAAGCGTACAAAAGTCTGAGACATTACTCCCATGGAGAAAAGTCCAAATGGTGTCTGTTGTATCCAATCCCGATGCAATTTCTGTGTTTCATCAACACTCTGAAGGTCCACAGATTACAGAATGCCTATATATGTGCTTCGGAGACTACTACTGGTCTCCATGAAATCGATCCAATCGTAGAAAGTTTGAGACATTACTCCCATGGAGAAAAGTCCGCCTGGTGCCTGTTGTATTCAATCCCGATGCAATTTCTGTGTTTCATCAACACGCTGAACGTCCACAGCTTACACAATGCCTAGGTATGTGCTTTAGAAACGACTACTTTTCTCCCAGGAATCGATCAAAGCATAGACAGTTTCAGATATTACTCCTATGGAGTAAAGTCAACATGGTGCCTGTTCTATTCAATCCCGATGCAATTTCTGTGTTTCATCAACACTCTGAAGGTCCACAGAGAACAGAATGCCTATATATGTGCTTCGGAAAGTACTACTGGTCTCCCAGGAATTGATCAAAGTGTGAACAATTTGAGACATTACTCCCACGGAGGTAAGTCGGCATGGTGCCTGTTGCAATCAATCCCGATGCAATTTCAGTGTTTCATCAACACTCTGAAGGTCCACAGATTACAGAATGACTCCAGATGTGCTTCGGAAACTTCTACTGGTCTCCCAGGAATCGATCAAAGCGTACAAAATTAGAGGCATTACTCCCATGGAGAAAAGTCGAAATAGTGTCTGTTGTACCCAATCCCGATGCAATTTCAGTATTTCATCAACACTCTCAAGGCCCACAGATTACAGAATGCCTATATATGTGCTTCGGAAACTACTACTGGTCTCCCAGGTATCGATCCAATCGTAGAAAAAATTTGAGACATTACTCCCATGGAGAAAAGTCTGCCTGGTGCCTGTTGTATTCAATCCCGATGGAATTTCTGTGTTTCATCAACACGCTGAACGTCCACAGCTTACAGAATGCCTCCATATTTGCTTTGTAAACTACTACTGGACGCCCAGAAATCGATCAAAGACGTAGACAGTTTGAGACATCACTAGCAAGGAGAAAATTCTGCATTGTGCCTGTTGTATTGTATCCCGATGCAATTTCTGTGTTTCATCAACACTCTGAAAGTCTACAGATTACAGGAAGCCTGCGTATGTGCTTTAGAAACTACTACTGTTCTCCCAGGAATCGATCAAAGCATAGACAGTTTCAGATAATACTCCCATGGAGAAAAGTCCGCATGGTGCCTGTTCTATTCAATCCCGATGCAATTTCTGTGTTTCATCAACACTCTGAATTTCCACAGATTACAGAATGCCTATATATGTGCTTCGGAAACTACTACTAGTCTCCCAGGAATCGATCAAAGCGTAGAAAGTTTGAGACATTTCTCCCATAGAGAAAAGTCCGCATAGTGCCTGTTGTTTTCAATCCCGATGCAATTTCTGTGTTTCATCAACGCTCTGAACCTCCACAGCTTACAGAATGTCTCCAGATGTGCTTCGGAAACTTTTACTGCTCTCCCAGGAATCGATCAAAGCGTAGATAGTTTGAGATATTACTCCCATGGAGAAAAGTCCAAATGGTGCATGTTGTATCCAATCCCGATGCAATTTCTGTGTTTCAACAACACTCTGAAGGTCCACAGATTACAGAATGCATCCAGATGTGGTTCGGAAACTACTACTGGTCGCCCAGGAATCAACCAAAACGTAGACAGTTTGAGACAACCCTCCCATGGAGAAAATTCCGCCTGGTGCCTGTTGTATTCAATCCCGATGCAATTTCTGTGTTTCATGAACATTCAGAAGGTCCACAGCTTACAGTATGCCTCCAGATGTGCTTCGGAAACTACTACTGCTCTCCCAGGAATCGATCAATGCGTTAAAAGTTTGAGACATTACTCCTACGGAGAAAAGGCGGCATGGTGCCTGTTGTATTCAATCCCGATGCAATTTCTGTGTTTCATCAACACTCTGAAGGTCCACAGCTTTCAGATTGCCTCCATATTTGCTTTGGAACCTACTACTGGTCGCCCAGAAGTCGATCAAAAGCGTAGACAGTTTGAGACATCACTCCCAAGGAAAAAATTCTACATTGTGCCTGTTGTATTGTCTGAAGATGAAATTTCTGTGTTTCATCATCACACTGAAAGTCCACAGATTACAGGAAGCCTCCGTATGTGCTTTAGACACGACTAATGTTCTCCCAGGAATCGATCAAGTCATGGACAGTTTCAGATATTACTCCCATGGAGTAAAGTCCGCCTGGTGCCTGTTCTATTCAATCCCGATGCAATGTCTGTGTTTCATCAACACTCTGAACGGCCACAGATTATAGAATGCCTCCGTATGTGCTTTAGAAACTACTACTGTTCTCCCAGGAATCGATCAAAGCATAGACAGTTTCAGATATTACTCCCATGGAGTAAAGTCAACATGAGGCCTGTTCTATTCAATCCCGATGCAATTTCTGTGTTTCATCAACACTCTAAAGGTCCACAGAGAACAGAATGCCTATATATGTGCTTTGGAAACTACTACTGGTCTCCCAGGAATCGATCAAAGTGTGAACGATTTGAGACATTACTCCCACGGAGATAAGTCGGCATGGTGCCTGTTGCAATCAATCCCGATGCAATTTCTGAATTTCATCAACACTCTGAAGGTCCACAGATTACAGAATACCTCCAGATGTGCTTCGGAAACTTCTACTGGTCTCCCAGGAATCGATCAAAGCGTAGATAGTTTGAGATATTACTCCCATGGAGAAAAGTCCAAATGGTGGATGTTGTATACAATCCCGATGCAATTTCTGTGTTTCATCAACACTCTGAAGGTCCACAGATTACAGAATGCATCCAGATGTGCTTCGGAAACTACTACTGGTCTCCCAGGAATCGATCAATGCGTAAATAGTTTGAGACATTACTCCTACGGAGAAAAGTCCGCATAGTGCCTGTTGTTTTCAATCCCGATGCAATTTCTGTGTTTCATCAGCACTCTGAAGGTCCACAGATTACAGAATGACTCCAGTTGTGCTTCGGAAACTTCTACTGGTCTCCATGAAATCGATCCAATCGTAGAAAGTTTGAGACATTACTCCCATGGAGAAAAGTCCACCTGGTGCCTGTTGTATTCAATCCCGATGCAATTTCTGTGTTTCATCAACACGCTGAACGTCCACAGCTTACAGAATGCCTCCGTATGTGCTTTAGAAACGAGAACTGTTCTCCCAGGGATCGATCAAAGCATAGACAGTTTCAGATATTACTCCTATGGAGTAAAGTCAACATGGTGCCTGTTCTGTTCAATCCCGATGCAATTTCTGTGTTTCATCAACACGCTGAAGGTCCACAGAGAACAGAAATCCTATATATGTGCTTCGGAAAGTACTACTGGTCTCCAGAGGATTGATCAAAGTGTGAACAATTTGAGACATTACTCCCACGGAGGTAAGTCAACATGGTGCCTGTTGCAATCAATCCCGATGCAATTTCTGTGTTTCATCAGCACTCTGAAGGTCCACAGATTACAGAATGACTCCAGTTGTGCTTCGGAAACTTCTACTGGTCTCCCAGGAATCGATAAAATCGTAGAAAAAATTTGAGACATTACTCCCATGGAGAAAAGTCGGCCTGGTGCCTGTTGTATTCAATCCCGATGCAATTTCTATGTTTCATCAACACGCTGAACGTGCACATCTTACAGAATGCCTCCATATTTGCTTTGGAACCTACTACTGGTCGCCCAGAAATCGATCAAAAGCGTAGACAGTTTGAGACATCACTAGCAAGGAGAAAATTCTGCATTGTGCCTGTTGTATTCAATCCCGATGCAATGTCTATGTTTCATCAACACGCTGAAAGTCCACAGCTTACAGAATGCCTCCATATTTGCTTTGGAACCTGCTACTGGTCGCCCAGGAATCGATCAAAGCGTAGAAAGTTTGAGACATTTCTCCCATGGAGAAAGGTCCGCATAGTGCCTGTTGTTTTCAATCCCGATGCAATTTCTGTGTTTCATCAACACTCTGAAGGTCCACAGGGAACAGAATGCCTATATATGTGCTTTGAAAACTACTACAGTTCTCCCAGGAATCGATCAAAGCATAGACAGTTTCAGACATTACTCCCATGGAGAAAAGTCCGCATGGAGCCTCTCCTATTCAATCCCGATGCAATTTCTCTGTTTCATCAACACTTTGAAGGTCCACAGATTACAGAATACCTCCAGGTGTGCTTCGGAAACTTCTACTGGTCTCCCAGGAATCGATCAAAGCGTAGATAGTTTGAGATATTACTCCCATGGAGAAAAGTCCAAATGGTGCATGTTGTATCCAATCCCGATGCAATTTCTGTGTTTCATCAACACTCTGAAGGTCCACAGATTACAGAATGCATCCAGATGTGCTTCGGAAACTACTACTGGTCTCCCAGGAATCAACCAAAACGTAGACAGTTTGAGACAACCCTCCCATGGAGATAAGTCCGCCTGGTGCCTATTGTATTCAATCCCGATGCAATTTCTGTGTTTCATGAACATTCAGAACGTCCACAGCTTACAGAATGCCTCCAGATGTGCTTCGGAAACTACTACTGGTCTCCTAGGAATCGATCAATGCGTTAAAAGTTTGAGACATTACTCCTACGGAGAAAAGGCGGCATGGTGCCTCTTGTATTTAATCCCGATGCAATTTTTGTGTTTCATCAACACTCCGAACGTCCACAGCTTCAGAATGCCTGCAGATGTGCTTCGGAAACTAATACTGGTCTCCCAGGAATCGATCAAAGTGTGAACAATTTGAGACATTACTCCCACGGAGATAAGTCGGCATCCCTGTTCTATTCAATCCCGATGCAATTTCTGTGTTTCATCAGCACTCTTGAAGGTCCACAGATTACAGAATGACTCCAGTTGTGCTTTGGAAACTTCTACTGGTCTCCCAGGAATCGATCAAAGCGTACAAAAGTCTGAGACATTACTCCCATGGAGAAAAGTCCAAATGGTGTCTGTTGTATATACTCCCGATGAAATTTCTGTGTTTCATCAACACTCTGAGGGTCCACAGATTACAGAATGCCTATATATGTGTTTCGGAAACTACTTTTCGTCCCCATGGAATCGATCCAATCGTAGGAAGTTTGAGACATTACTCCCATGGAGAAAAGTCCGCCTGGTGCCTGTTGTATTCAATCCCGATGCAATTTCTGTGTTTCATCAACACTCTGAACGTCCACAGCTTACAGAATGCCTCCATATTTGCTTTGGAAACTACTACTGGTCTCCCAGAAATCGATCAAAAGCGTAGACAGTTTTAGACATCACTCCCAAGGAAAAAATTCTGCATTGTGCCTGTTGTATTGTATCAAGATGCAATTTCTGTGTTTCATCAACACTCTGAGAGTCCACAGATTACAGAATGCCTCCGTATGTGCTTTAGAAACGACTACTGTTCTCCCAGGAATCGATCAAAGCATAGACAGTCTCAGATATTACTCCCATGGAGTAAAGTCAACATGGTGCCTGTTCTATTCAATCCCTATGCAATTTCTGTGTTTCATCAACACTCTGAAAGCCCTCAGATTACAGGAAGACTCCGTATGTGCTTTAGAAAAACTACTGTTCTCCCAGGAATCGGTCAAAGCATAGACAGTTTCAGACATTACTCCCATGGTGAAAAGGCAGCATGGTGCCTCTCCTATTCAATCCCGATGCAATTTCTGTGTTTCATCAACACTCTGAAGGTCAACAGATTACAGAATCCCTCCAGATGTGCTTCGAAAACTTCTACTGGTCTCCCAGGAATCGATCAAAGCGTAGATAGTTTGAGATATTACTCCCATGGAGAAAAGTCCAAATGGTGCATGTTGTATCCAATCCCGATGCAATTTCTGTGTTTCATCAACACTCTGATGGCCCACAGATTACAGAATGCCTCCAGATTTGCTTTGGAAACTACTACTGGTCTCCCAGGAATGGATCAAATCGTAGAAAGTTTGAGCCATTTCTCCCATGGAGGAAAGTCCGCATGGTGCCTGTTGTATTCAATCCCGATGCAATTTCTGTTTTTCATAAACACTCTAAATGTCAACAGATTAGTGAATACCTCCAGATGTGATTCGGAAACTTCTACTGGTCTCCCAGGAATCGATCAAAACGTAGACACTTTGAGACATTACTCCCACGGGGAAAAGGCGGCATGGTGCCTGTTGTATTCTATCCCTTTGCAATTTCTGAGTTTCATCAACACTCTGAAGGTCCACAGATTACAGAATGCCTCCAAATGTGTTTCGGAAACTACTACTGGTCTCCCAGGAATCGATGAAAGCGTAGACATTTTGAAACATTACTCCCATGGAGAAAAGTCCGCATGGTGCCTGTTGTATTCAATCCCGATGCAATTTCTGTGTTTCATCAACACTCTGAACGTCCACAGATTACAGGAAGCAGCCAGATGTGCTTCGGATACTGCTACTGGTTTCTCAGGAATCGATCTAAGCATAGACAGTTTGAAACATTACTCGCATGGAGAAAAGTCCACATGGCGCCTTTTGTATTCAATCCGGATGCAATTTCTGTGTTTCATCAACACTCTTAAGGTCCGCAGAATACAGAATGCCTCAAGATATGCTTCGGAAACTACTACTGGTCTCCCAGGAATCGATCAAAGCGTAGACATTTTGAAACATTACTCCCATTTAGAAAAGTCCGCATGGTGCCTGTTGTAAGCTATCCCGATGCAATTTCTGTGTTTCATCAACACTCTGAAGGTCCACAGATAACAGAATGCTTCCAGATGTCCTTCGGCAACTACTACTGGTCTCCCAGGAATCGATCAAAGCGTAGACAGTTTGAGACATTACTCAAATGGAGAAAAGTCGGCATGGTGCCTGTTGTATTCAATCTGGACGCTATTTATGTGTTTCATCAACACTCTGAACGTCCGCAGATTAAAGAATGCCTCCAGATGTCCTTCGGAAACTACTACTGGTCTCCCACGAATCGATAAAAGCGTAGAGAGTTTGCGACATTACTCCCATTGAGAAAAGTCTGCATGGTGCCTGTTGTATTCAATCGGGATGCATTTTCTGTGTTTCATCATCACTCTCATCGTCCACAGATTACAGAATGTATCTAGATGTGCTCCGGAAAGTACTACTGGTCTCCCACGAATAGATCAAAGCGCAGACAGTTTGAGACCTTACTCCCATTGAGAAAAGTCTACATGGTGCCTGTTGTATTCAATCCCGATGCATTTTCTGTGTTTCATCAACAGTCTGAAAGTCCACAGGTAACAGGAAGCATCGAGATGTGCTTCGGATACTGCTACTGGTTTCTCAGGAATCGATCAAAGCGTAGACAGTTTGAAACATTACTTCTATGGAGAAATGTCCGAAGGTGCCTGTTGTATTCAATACCGATGCAATTTCTGTGTTTCATCAACTCTCTGAAAGTCCACAGATAACGGGAAGCCTCCAGATGTGCTTCAAAAACTACTACTGGTCTCCCAGGAATCGATCAAAGCGTAAGCAGTTGGAGACAGTTCTCCCATGTAGAAAAGTCAACTTGGTGCCTGTTGTATTCAATCTGGATGCAATTTATGTGTTTCATCAACACTCTGAACGTCCGCAGATTACAGAATGCCTCCCGATGTGCTTCGGAAAGTACTACTGGTCTCTCATGAATCGATAAAAGCGTAGACAGTTTGAGACGTTACTCAAAGGGAGAAAAGTCCGCATGGTGCCCACTGTATTTAACCCCGATGCAATTTCTGTGATTCATCAACACTCAGAACGTCTACAGATTACAGAATGTATCCAGATGTGTTTTCAGAAACTACTACTGGTCTCCCATGAATCGATCGAATCGTAGACAGTTAGAGACATTACTCCCATGGAGAAATGTCAACATGGTGCCTGTTGTATTCAATGTGGATGCAATTTATGTGATTCATCAACACTCTGAACGTCCGCAGATTAAGGATGTGCTTCGGAAACTACTACTGGTCTCCCACGAAGCGATAAAAGCGTAGACAGTTTGCGACATTCTACCATTGAGGAAAGTCTGCATGGTGCGTATTGTATTCAATCTCGATGCATTTTCTGTGTTTCATCAACACTCTCATCGTCCACAGATTACAGAATGTATCCAGACGTGATTCGAAAACTTCTACTGGTCTCCCATGAATCGATCAAAGCGCAGACAGTTTGAGACATTACTCCCATTGAGAAAAGTCTGCATGGTGCCTGTTGTATTCAATCCCGATGCATTTTCTGTGTTTCATCAACACTCTGAAAGTCCACAGATAACAGGAAGCATTCAGATGTGTTTCGGATACTGCTACTGGTTTCCCAGGAATTGATCAAAGCGTAGACAGTTTGAAACATTACTCCCATGGAGAAAATTCCGCTGGTGAGTGTTGTATTCAATCCTGATGTAATTTCTGTATTTCATCAACACTCTGAACGTCCACAAATTACAGAATGCCTCCAATTGTGCTTCTGAAACTACTACTGGTCTCCCAGGAATCGACCAAACCGTAAACAGTTTGAGACATTACTCCCATGGAGAAAAGTCCGCATGGTGCCTGTTGAATTCAATACCGATGCAATTTTTTGTTTCATCAACACCCTGAATGTTCACATATTACAGATTGCGTCCACATGTGCTTCGTATGTTAATACTGGTCTCCCATGACTCGATCAAAGCGCAGACAGTTTGAGACATTAATCCCATTGAGAAAAGTCTGCATGGTGCCTGTTGTATTCAATCCCGATGCAATTTCTGTCTTTTATTAACACTCTGAACGTCCACAGATTACAGGAAGCATCCAGATGTGTTTCGGATACTGCTACTGGTTTCTCAGGAATCGATCAAAGCGTAGACAGTTTGAAACATTACTCCCATGGCGAAAAGTCCACATGGTGCCTGTTGTATAAAATCCCGATGCAATTTCTTTGTTTTATCAACACTCTGAAAGTCCACAGATTACAGGAAGCCTCCAGATGTGATTCGGAAACTACTACTAGTCTCCCAGGAATCGATCAAAGCGTAGGCAGTTTGAGACAGTTCTCCCATGTAGAAAAGTCTACATGGTGCCTGTTGTATTCAATCTGGATGCAATTTATGTGTTTCATCAACACTCTGGACGTCCGCAGATTACAGAATGCCTCCCGATGTGCTTCGGAAAGTACTACTGGTCTCTCATGAATCGATAAAAGCGTAGACAGTTTGAGACATTACTCAAAGGGAGAAAAGTCCGCATGGTGACCACTGTATTGAACCCCGATGCAATTTCTGTGATTCATCAACACTCTGAACGTCCACAGGTTACAGAATGTATCCAGATGTGTTTTCAGAAACTACTACTGGTCTCTCATGAATCGATCGAAGCGTAGACAGTTAGAGACATTACTCCCATGGAGAAATGTCAACATGGTGCCTGTTGTATTCAGTGTGGATGCAATTTATGTGATTCATCAACACTTTGAACGTCCGCAGATTAAAGAATGCCTCCAGATGTGCTTCAGAAACTACTACTGGTCTCCCACGAAGCGATAAAAGCGTAGACTGTTTGTGACATTACTCCCATTGAGGAAAGTCTGCATGGTGCGTATTGTATTCAATCTCGATGCATTTTCTGTGTTTCATCAACACTCTCATCGTCCACAGATTACAGAATGTATCCAGACGTGATTCGAAAACTTCTACTGGTCTCCCATGAATCGATCAAAGCGCATACAGTTTGAGACATTACTCCCATTGAGAAAAGTCTGCATGGTGCCTGTTGTATTCAATCCCGATGCATTTTCTGTGTTTCATCAACACTCTGAAAGTCCACAGATAACAGGAAGCATTCAGATGTGCTTCGGATACTGCTACTGGTTTCCCAGGAATCGATCAAAGCGTAGACAGTTTGAAACATTACTCCCATGGAGAAAATTCCGCTGGTGAGTGTTGTATTCAATCCTGATGTAATTTCTGTATTTCATCAACACTCTGAACGTCCACAAATTACAGAATGCCTCCAATTGTGCTTCTGAAACTACTACTGGTCTCCCAGGAATCGACCAAACCGTAAACAGTTTGAGACATTACTCCCATGGAGAAAAGTCCGCATGGTGCCTGTTGAATTCAATACCGATGCTATTTTTTGTTTCATCAACACTCTGAAGGTTCACATATTACAGAATGCGTCCAGATGTGCTTCGGAAACTAATACTGGTCTCCCATGACTCGATCAAAGCGCAGACAGTTTGAGACATTAATCCCATTGAGAAAAGTCTGCATGGTGCCTGTTGTATTCAATCACGATGCAATTTCTGTGTTTTATTAACACACTGAACTTCCACAGATTACAGGAAGCATCCAGATGTGTTTCGGATACTGCTACTGGTTTCTCAGGAATCGATCAAAGCGTAGACAGTATGAAACATTACTCCCATGGCGAAAAGTCCACATGGTGCCTGTTGTATTAAATCCCGATGCAATTTCTATGTTTTATCAACACTCTGAATGTCCACAGATTACAGGAAGCCTCCAGATGTGATTCGGAAACTACTACTGGTCTCCCAGGAATCGATCAAGTTGTAGACAGTTTGAGACATTAATCCCAAGGAGAAAAGTCCGCATGGTTCTTTTTGTATTCAATCCCGATGCAATTTCTGTGATTCATCAACACTCTTAAGGTCCACAGGTTACAGAATGCCTCAAGATGTGCTTCGGAAACTACTACTGGTCTCCCAGGCATTGATCAAAAAGGTAAACAATTAGAGGCATTACTCCCAAGGAGAAAAGCAAGCATGGTGACAGTTGTATTCAATTCCGTTGCAATTTCTGGGTTTCATCAACACTCTGACTGTCCACAGACTACAGAATGCCTCCAGATGTGCTTCGGAAACTACTACTGGTCTACCACGAATCGATCAAAGCGTAGACAATTTGAGACATTACTCCCATGGAGAAAAGTCCGCATAGTGCCTTTGTATTCAATCCCGATGCAATTTCCGTGTTTCATCAACACTCTTAAGGCCCGCAGAATACAGAATGCCTCAAGATGTACTTCGGAAACTACTACTGGTTTCCAAGGAATCGATAAAAGCATAGACAGTTTGAGACATAACTCCCTTGGATAAAAGTCGGTATGGTGACTGTTGTATTCAATCCCGATGCAATTTCTGTGTTTCATCAACATTGTGAACGTCCACAGATAACAGAATGCCTTCAGATGTGCTTTGAAAACCACTACTGATCTCCCAGGAAACGATCAAAGCGTAGACTGTTTGAGATATTACTGCCATTTAGAAAAGCCCGCATGGTGCCTGTTGTATTCAATCCCTATGCAATTTCTGTTTTTCATCAACATACACAAGGTCCGCAGATAACAGAATGCTTCCAGATGTGCTTCGAAAACTACTACTGGTCTCTCAGGAATCGATCAAAACGTAGACAGTTTGAGACATTACTCCCATGGAGAAAAGTCCACAGGGTGCCTGTTGTATTCGATCCCGATGCAATTTTTATGTTTCATTAACACTCTGAAAGTCCACAGATTACAGAATGCCTCCATATGTGCTTCGGAAACTACTACTGGTCTCCCAGGAATCGACCAAACCGTAGACAGTTTGAGACATCACTCATATGGAGAAACGTCCGCATGGTGCCTGTAGTATTCAATCCCGTTGCAATTTCTGTGACTTATCAACACTCTGAACGTCCACAGATTACAGAATGCCCAAAGATGTGCTTCGGAAACTACTACTGGTCTCCCATGAATCGATCAAAGCGTAGACAGTTTGAGACATTTCTCCCATGTAGAAAAGTCAACATGGTGCCTGTTGTATTCAATCCCGATGCAATTTCTGTGTTTTATCAGCACTCTCAACGTCCACAGATTACAGGAAGCATCCAGATGAGCTTCGGATACTGCTACTTGTTTCCCAGGAATCGATCAAAGCGTAGACAGTTTGAAACATTACTCCAATGGAGAAAAGTCCACTTGGTGCCTGTTGTATTCAATCCCGATGCAATTTCTGTGTTTTATCAGCACTCTGAACGTCCACAGATTACAGGAAGCATCCAGATGAGCTTCGGATACTGCTACTGGTTTCCCAGGAATCGATCAAAGCGTAGACAGTTTGAAACATTACTCCACTGGAGAAAAGTCCACTTGGTGAGTGTTGTATTCAATCCCGATGTAATTTCTGTATTTCATCAACACTCTGAACGTCCACAGATTACAGAATGCCTCCAGATGTGCTTCTGAAACTACTACTGGTCTCCCAGGAATCGACCAAACCGTAGACAGTTTGAGACATCACTCATATGGAGAAACGTCCGCATGGTGCCTGTAGTATTCAATCCCGTTGCAATTTCTGTGACTTATCAACACTCTGAACGTCCACAGATTACAGAATGCCCAAAGATGTGCTTCGGAAACTACTACTGGTCTCCCATGAATCGATCAAAGCGTAGACAGTTTGAGACATTTCTCCCATGTAGAAAAGTCAACATGGTGCCTGTTGTATTCAATCTGGATGCAATTTGTGTTTCATCAACACTCTGAACGTCCGCAGATTACAGAATGCCTCCAGATGTGCTTCGGAAAGTACTACTGGTCTCTCACGAATCGATAAAAGCGTAGACAGTTTGAGACGTTACTCAAAGGGAGAAAAGTCCGCATGGTGCCCACTGTATTCAACCCCGATGCTATTTCTGTGATTCATCAACACTCTGAACGTCCACAGATTACAGAATGTATCCAGAGGTGTTTCGGAAACTACTACTGGTCTCCCATGAATCGATCAAATCGTAGACAGTTAGAGGCATTACTCCCATGGAGAAACGTCAACATGGTGATTGTTGTATTCAATGTGGATGCAATTTATGTGATTCATCAACACTCTGAACGTCCGCAGATTAAAGAATGCCTCCAGATGTGCTTCGGAAACTACTACTGGTCTCCCACGAAGCGACAAAAGCGTAGACAGTTTGCGACATTGCTCCCATTGAGGAAAGTCTGCATGGTGCCTGTTGTATTCAATCTCGATGCATTTTCTGTGTTTCATCAACACTCTGAAAGTCCACAGATAACAGGAAGCATCCAGATGTGCTTCGGATACTGCTACTGGTTTCCCAGGAATCGATCAATGCGTAGACAGTTTGAGACATTACTCCCATGGAGAAAAGTCCGCTGGTGAGTGTTGTATTCAATCTGGATGTCATTTCTGTATTTCATCAACACCCTGAACGTCCACAGATTACAGAATGCCTCCAATTGTGATTCTGATACTACTACTGTTCTCCCAGGAATCGACCAAACCGTAGACAGTTTGAGACATTACTCCCATTGAGAAAACTCGGCATGGTGCCTGTTGTATTCAATCCCGATGCAATTTCTGTGTTTCATCAACGCTATGAACGTCCACAGATAACAGAATGCCTTCAGATGTGCTTGGGAAACTACTAGTGGTCTCCCTGGAAACGATCAAAGCGTATACTGCTTGAGACATTACTCCCATGAAGACAAGTCCGCATGGTGCATGTTGTATTCAATCCCGATGCAATTTTGTGTTTTGTCAACACTCTGAACGTCCACTGATTACAGGAAGCCTCCAGATGTGCTTCGGAAACTACTATTGGTCTCCCACGAATCGATCAAAGAATAGACAGTTTGAGACATTACTCGCATGGAGAAAATTCCGCATAGTGCCTGTTGTATTTAATCCCGATGCAATTTCTGTGTTTCATCAATTCGCTGAACGTCCACAGATTACAGGAAGAATCCAGATGTGCTTCGGATACTGCTACTGGTTTCCCAGGAATCGATCAATGCGTAGACAGTTTGAGACATTACTCCCATGGAGAAAAGTCCGCTGGTGAGTGTTGTATTCAATCTGGATGTCATTTCTGTATTTCATCAACACCCTGAACGTCCACAGATTACAGAATGCCTCCAATTGTGCTTCTGATACTACTACTGTTCTCCCAGGAATCGACCAAACCGTAGACAGTTTGAGACATTACTCCCATTGAGAAAACTCGGCATGGTGCCTGTTGTATTCAATCCCGATGCAATTTCTGTGTTTCATCAACACTCTGAACGTCCACAGATTACAGAATGCCTCCAGATGTGCTTCCTAAATTATTACTGGTCTGAAAAGAAGCGATCAAAGTGTGGTCAGTTTCAGACATTACTCCCATGGAGAAAAGTCCGCATAGTGCCAGTTGTATTCTATCCCGTTGCAATTTCTGTGTTTCATCAACACGCTGAACGTCCACAGATACAGGAAGCCTCCAGATGTGCTTCGGAAATTACTATGGTTTCCCAGGAATCGATCAAAGCGTAGACAGTTTGAGACATTACTCCCATTTAGAAAAGTCCGCATGGTGCCTGTTATATTAAATCCCGATGCAATTTCTGTATTTCATCAACACTCTGAAAGTCCACAGACAACAGAATGCTTCCAGATGTGCTTCGGAAACTACTACTGGTCTCCCAGGTTTCGATAAAAGCGTAGACAGTTTAAGATATTACTCCCATGGAGAAAAGTCCGCATGGTGAGTGTTGTATTGAATTCCGATGTAATTTCTGTGTTTCATCAACACTCTGAACGTCCACAGATTACAGAATGCCTCCACATGTGCTTCTGTAACTACTACTGGTCTCCCAGGAATCGACCAAACCGTAGACAGTTTGAGACATTACTCCCATGGAGAAAAGTCCGCATGCTGCCTGTAGTATTCAATCCCGTTGCAATTTCTATGATTCATCCACACTCTGAACGTCCACAGATTACAGAATGAATCCAGATGTGCTTCGGAAGCTACTACTGGCCTCCCAGGAATCGATCAAAGCGTACACAGTTTGAGGCATTACTGCCATTTATAAAAGTCCGCATGGTGCATGTTGTATTCAATCCCGATGCAATTTCTGTTTTTCATCAAATCACTCAAGGTCCACAGATTACAGAATGCCTCCAGATGTGCTTCGGAATCTACTACTGGTCTCCCACGAATCGATAAAAGCGTAGACAGTTTAAGACATTACTCCCATGGAGAAAAGTCCGCAAGGTGAGTGTTGTATTCAATTCCGATGTAATTTCTGTGTTTCATCAACACTCTCATCGTACACAGATTACAGAATGTATCCAGATGTGCTTCTGAAACTACTACTGGTCTCCCAGGAATCGACCAAACCGTAGACAGTTTGAGACATTACTCCCATGGAGAAAAGTCCACATGGTGCCTGTGGTATTCAATCCCGTTGCAATTTCTGTGATTCATCAACACTCTGAACGTCCACAGATTACAGAATGCCCCCAGATGTGCTTCGGAATCTACTACTAGTCTCCCAGCAATCGATCAAAGCGTAGACAATTTGAGACATTACTCCCATGGAGAAAAGTCCGCATGGTGCCTTTTGTATTCAATCCCGATGAAATTTCTGTGTTGCATCAACACTCTTAAGGACCGCAGAATACAGAATGTCTCCAGATGTGCTTCGGAAACTGCTACTGGTCTCCCAGGAATCGATCAAAGCGTAGACATTTTGAAACATTACTCCCATGGAGAAAAGTCCGCATGGTGCCTGTTGTACTCAATCCCGATGCAATTTCTGTGTTTCATCAACACTCTGAACGTCCACAGATTACAGGAAGAATCCAGATGTTCTTCGGATACTGTTACTGGTTTCCCAGGAATCGATCAAAGCGTAGACAGTTTGAAACATTACCCCAATGGAGAAAAGTCCGCTCGGTGAGTGTTGTTCAATCCCGATGTAATTTCTGTATTTCATCAACACTCTGAACGTCCACAGATTACAGAATGCCTCCAGACGTGCTTCTGAAACTAGTACTGGTCTCCCAGGAATCGACCAAACCGTAGACAGTTTGAGACATCACTCCCTTGGAGAAAAGTCAGCATGGTGCCTGTAGTATTCAATCCCGTTGCAATTTCTGTGATTCATCAACACTCTGAACGTCCACAGATTACAGAATGCCCCCACATGTGGTTATGAAACTACTACTGGTCTCCCATGAATCGATCAAAGCGCAGACAGTTTGAGACCTTACTCCCATTGAGAAAAGTCTGCATGGTCCCTGTTGTATTCAATCCCGATGCATTTTCTGTGTTTCATCAACACTCTGAAAGTCCACAGATAACAGGAAGCATCCAGATGTGCTTCGGATACTACTAGTGGTTTCTCAGGAATCGATCAAAACGTAGACAGTTTGAGACATTTCTCCCATGGAGAAAAGTCAACATGGTGACAGTTGTATTCAATCTGGATGCAATTTATGTGTTTCATCAACACTTTGAACGTCCGCAGATTTAAGAATGCCTCCAGATGTGCTTCGGAAACTACTACTGGTCTCCCACGAAGCGATAAAAGCGTAGACAGTTTGCGACATTACTCCCATTGAGAAAAGTCTGCATGGTGCCCATTGTATTCAATCTCGATGCATTTTCTGTGTTTCATCAACACTCTCATGGTCCACAGATTACAGAACGTATCCAGATGTGCTTCGAAAACTACTACTGGTCACCCATGAATCGATCAAAGCGCAGACAATTTGAGACATTACTCCCATTGAGAAAAGTCTGCATGGTGCCTGTTGTATTCAATCCCGATGCATTTTCTGTGTTTCATTAACACTCTGAAAGTCCACAGATAACAGGAAGCATCCAGATGTGCTTCGGATACTGCTACTGGTTTCCCAGGAATCGATCAAAGCGTAGACAGTTTGAAACATTACTCCCATGGAGAAAAGTCCGCTTGGTGAGTGTAGTATTCGATCCCGATGTAATTTCTGTATTTCATCAACACTCTGAACGTCCACAGATTACAGAATGTCTCCAGATGTGCTTCTGAAACTAGTACTGGTCTCCCAGGAATTGACCAAACCGTAGACAGTTTGAGAGACCACTCCCATGGAGAAAAGTCCGCATGGTGGCTGTAGTATTCAATCCCGTTGCAATTTCTGTGATTCATCAACACCCTGAACGTCCACATATTACAGAATGCCCCCAGATGTGCTTCGGAAACTACTACTGGTCTACCATGAATCGATCAAAGCGTAGACAATTTGAGGCATTACTCCCATGGAGAAAAGCACGCATGGTGCTTTTTGTATTCGATCAAGATGCAATTTCTGTCTTTCATCAACACTCTTAAGGTCCGCAGAATACAGAATGCCTCCATATGTGCTTCGGAAACTACTACTGGTCTCCCAGGAATCGACCAAACCGTAGACAGTTTGAGACATCACTCATATGGAGAAACGTCCGCATGGTGCCTGTAGTATTCAATCCCGTTGCAATTTCTGTGACTTATCAACACTCTGAACGTCCACAGATTACAGAATGCCCAAAGATGTGCTTCGGAAACTACTACTGGTCTCCCATGAATCGATCAAAGCGTAGACAGTTTGAGACATTTCTCCCATGTAGAAAAGTCAACATGGTGCCTGTTGTATTCAATCCCGATGCAATTTCTGTGTTTTATCAGCACTCTCAACGTCCACAGATTACAGGAAGCATCCAGATGAGCTTCGGATACTGCTACTTGTTTCCCAGGAATCGATCAAAGCGTAGACAGTTTGAAACATTACTCCAATGGAGAAAAGTCCACTTGGTGCCTGTTGTATTCAATCCCGATGCAATTTCTGTGTTTTATCAGCACTCTGAACGTCCACAGATTACAGGAAGCATCCAGATGAGCTTCGGATACTGCTACTGGTTTCCCAGGAATCGATCAAAGCGTAGACAGTTTGAAACATTACTCCACTGGAGAAAAGTCCACTTGGTGAGTGTTGTATTCAATCCCGATGTAATTTCTGTATTTCATCAACACTCTGAACGTCCACAGATTACAGAATGCCTCCAGATGTGCTTCTGAAACTACTACTGGTCTCCCAGGAATCGACCAAACCGTAGACAGTTTGAGACATCACTCATATGGAGAAACGTCCGCATGGTGCCTGTAGTATTCAATCCCGTTGCAATTTCTGTGACTTATCAACACTCTGAACGTCCACAGATTACAGAATGCCCAAAGATGTGCTTCGGAAACTACTACTGGTCTCCCATGAATCGATCAAAGCGTAGACAGTTTGAGACATTTCTCCCATGTAGAAAAGTCAACATGGTGCCTGTTGTATTCAATCTGGATGCAATTTGTGTTTCATCAACACTCTGAACGTCCGCAGATTACAGAATGCCTCCAGATGTGCTTCGGAAAGTACTACTGGTCTCTCACGAATCGATAAAAGCGTAGACAGTTTGAGACGTTACTCAAAGGGAGAAAAGTCCGCATGGTGCCCACTGTATTCAACCCCGATGCTATTTCTGTGATTCATCAACACTCTGAACGTCCACAGATTACAGAATGTATCCAGAGGTGTTTCGGAAACTACTACTGGTCTCCCATGAATCGATCAAATCGTAGACAGTTAGAGGCATTACTCCCATGGAGAAACGTCAACATGGTGATTGTTGTATTCAATGTGGATGCAATTTATGTGATTCATCAACACTCTGAACGTCCGCAGATTAAAGAATGCCTCCAGATGTGCTTCGGAAACTACTACTGGTCTCCCACGAAGCGACAAAAGCGTAGACAGTTTGCGACATTACTCCCATTGAGGAAAGT
Source organism: Schistocerca gregaria (assembly GCF_023897955.1). Taxonomy (NCBI): domain Eukaryota; kingdom Metazoa; phylum Arthropoda; class Insecta; order Orthoptera; family Acrididae; genus Schistocerca; species Schistocerca gregaria. The sequence goes on from NC_064920.1 coordinate 13,545,119, forward strand.
CTGCATGGTGCCTGTTGTATTCAATCTCGATGCATTTTCTGTGTTTCATCAACACTCTGAAAGTCCACAGATAACAGGAAGCATCCAGATGTGCTTCGGATACTGCTACTGGTTTCCCAGGAATCGATCAATGCGTAGACAGTTTGAGACATTACTCCCATGGAGAAAAGTCCGCTGGTGAGTGTTGTATTCAATCTGGATGTCATTTCTGTATTTCATCAACACCCTGAACGTCCACAGATTACAGAATGCCTCCAATTGTGATTCTGATACTACTACTGTTCTCCCAGGAATCGACCAAACCGTAGACAGTTTGAGACATTACTCCCATTGAGAAAACTCGGCATGGTGCCTGTTGTATTCAATCCCGATGCAATTTCTGTGTTTCATCAACGCTATGAACGTCCACAGATAACAGAATGCCTTCAGATGTGCTTGGGAAACTACTAGTGGTCTCCCTGGAAACGATCAAAGCGTATACTGCTTGAGACATTACTCCCATGAAGACAAGTCCGCATGGTGCATGTTGTATTCAATCCCGATGCAATTTTGTGTTTTGTCAACACTCTGAACGTCCACTGATTACAGGAAGCCTCCAGATGTGCTTCGGAAACTACTATTGGTCTCCCACGAATCGATCAAAGAATAGACAGTTTGAGACATTACTCGCATGGAGAAAATTCCGCATAGTGCCTGTTGTATTTAATCCCGATGCAATTTCTGTGTTTCATCAATTCGCTGAACGTCCACAGATTACAGGAAGAATCCAGATGTGCTTCGGATACTGCTACTGGTTTCCCAGGAATCGATCAATGCGTAGACAGTTTGAGACATTACTCCCATGGAGAAAAGTCCGCTGGTGAGTGTTGTATTCAATCTGGATGTCATTTCTGTATTTCATCAACACCCTGAACGTCCACAGATTACAGAATGCCTCCAATTGTGCTTCTGATACTACTACTGTTCTCCCAGGAATCGACCAAACCGTAGACAGTTTGAGACATTACTCCCATTGAGAAAACTCGGCATGGTGCCTGTTGTATTCAATCCCGATGCAATTTCTGTGTTTCATCAACACTCTGAACGTCCACAGATTACAGAATGCCTCCAGATGTGCTTCCTAAATTATTACTGGTCTGAAAAGAAGCGATCAAAGTGTGGTCAGTTTCAGACATTACTCCCATGGAGAAAAGTCCGCATAGTGCCAGTTGTATTCTATCCCGTTGCAATTTCTGTGTTTCATCAACACGCTGAACGTCCACAGATACAGGAAGCCTCCAGATGTGCTTCGGAAATTACTATGGTTTCCCAGGAATCGATCAAAGCGTAGACAGTTTGAGACATTACTCCCATTTAGAAAAGTCCGCATGGTGCCTGTTATATTAAATCCCGATGCAATTTCTGTATTTCATCAACACTCTGAAAGTCCACAGACAACAGAATGCTTCCAGATGTGCTTCGGAAACTACTACTGGTCTCCCAGGTTTCGATAAAAGCGTAGACAGTTTAAGATATTACTCCCATGGAGAAAAGTCCGCATGGTGAGTGTTGTATTGAATTCCGATGTAATTTCTGTGTTTCATCAACACTCTGAACGTCCACAGATTACAGAATGCCTCCACATGTGCTTCTGTAACTACTACTGGTCTCCCAGGAATCGACCAAACCGTAGACAGTTTGAGACATTACTCCCATGGAGAAAAGTCCGCATGCTGCCTGTAGTATTCAATCCCGTTGCAATTTCTATGATTCATCCACACTCTGAACGTCCACAGATTACAGAATGAATCCAGATGTGCTTCGGAAGCTACTACTGGCCTCCCAGGAATCGATCAAAGCGTACACAGTTTGAGGCATTACTGCCATTTATAAAAGTCCGCATGGTGCATGTTGTATTCAATCCCGATGCAATTTCTGTTTTTCATCAAATCACTCAAGGTCCACAGATTACAGAATGCCTCCAGATGTGCTTCGGAATCTACTACTGGTCTCCCACGAATCGATAAAAGCGTAGACAGTTTAAGACATTACTCCCATGGAGAAAAGTCCGCAAGGTGAGTGTTGTATTCAATTCCGATGTAATTTCTGTGTTTCATCAACACTCTCATCGTACACAGATTACAGAATGTATCCAGATGTGCTTCTGAAACTACTACTGGTCTCCCAGGAATCGACCAAACCGTAGACAGTTTGAGACATTACTCCCATGGAGAAAAGTCCACATGGTGCCTGTGGTATTCAATCCCGTTGCAATTTCTGTGATTCATCAACACTCTGAACGTCCACAGATTACAGAATGCCCCCAGATGTGCTTCGGAATCTACTACTAGTCTCCCAGCAATCGATCAAAGCGTAGACAATTTGAGACATTACTCCCATGGAGAAAAGTCCGCATGGTGCCTTTTGTATTCAATCCCGATGAAATTTCTGTGTTGCATCAACACTCTTAAGGACCGCAGAATACAGAATGTCTCCAGATGTGCTTCGGAAACTGCTACTGGTCTCCCAGGAATCGATCAAAGCGTAGACATTTTGAAACATTACTCCCATGGAGAAAAGTCCGCATGGTGCCTGTTGTACTCAATCCCGATGCAATTTCTGTGTTTCATCAACACTCTGAACGTCCACAGATTACAGGAAGAATCCAGATGTTCTTCGGATACTGTTACTGGTTTCCCAGGAATCGATCAAAGCGTAGACAGTTTGAAACATTACCCCAATGGAGAAAAGTCCGCTCGGTGAGTGTTGTTCAATCCCGATGTAATTTCTGTATTTCATCAACACTCTGAACGTCCACAGATTACAGAATGCCTCCAGACGTGCTTCTGAAACTAGTACTGGTCTCCCAGGAATCGACCAAACCGTAGACAGTTTGAGACATCACTCCCTTGGAGAAAAGTCAGCATGGTGCCTGTAGTATTCAATCCCGTTGCAATTTCTGTGATTCATCAACACTCTGAACGTCCACAGATTACAGAATGCCCCCACATGTGGTTATGAAACTACTACTGGTCTCCCATGAATCGATCAAAGCGCAGACAGTTTGAGACCTTACTCCCATTGAGAAAAGTCTGCATGGTCCCTGTTGTATTCAATCCCGATGCATTTTCTGTGTTTCATCAACACTCTGAAAGTCCACAGATAACAGGAAGCATCCAGATGTGCTTCGGATACTACTAGTGGTTTCTCAGGAATCGATCAAAACGTAGACAGTTTGAGACATTTCTCCCATGGAGAAAAGTCAACATGGTGACAGTTGTATTCAATCTGGATGCAATTTATGTGTTTCATCAACACTTTGAACGTCCGCAGATTTAAGAATGCCTCCAGATGTGCTTCGGAAACTACTACTGGTCTCCCACGAAGCGATAAAAGCGTAGACAGTTTGCGACATTACTCCCATTGAGAAAAGTCTGCATGGTGCCCATTGTATTCAATCTCGATGCATTTTCTGTGTTTCATCAACACTCTCATGGTCCACAGATTACAGAACGTATCCAGATGTGCTTCGAAAACTACTACTGGTCACCCATGAATCGATCAAAGCGCAGACAATTTGAGACATTACTCCCATTGAGAAAAGTCTGCATGGTGCCTGTTGTATTCAATCCCGATGCATTTTCTGTGTTTCATTAACACTCTGAAAGTCCACAGATAACAGGAAGCATCCAGATGTGCTTCGGATACTGCTACTGGTTTCCCAGGAATCGATCAAAGCGTAGACAGTTTGAAACATTACTCCCATGGAGAAAAGTCCGCTTGGTGAGTGTAGTATTCGATCCCGATGTAATTTCTGTATTTCATCAACACTCTGAACGTCCACAGATTACAGAATGTCTCCAGATGTGCTTCTGAAACTAGTACTGGTCTCCCAGGAATTGACCAAACCGTAGACAGTTTGAGAGACCACTCCCATGGAGAAAAGTCCGCATGGTGGCTGTAGTATTCAATCCCGTTGCAATTTCTGTGATTCATCAACACCCTGAACGTCCACATATTACAGAATGCCCCCAGATGTGCTTCGGAAACTACTACTGGTCTACCATGAATCGATCAAAGCGTAGACAATTTGAGGCATTACTCCCATGGAGAAAAGCACGCATGGTGCTTTTTGTATTCGATCAAGATGCAATTTCTGTCTTTCATCAACACTCTTAAGGTCCGCAGAATACAGAATGCCTCAAGATGTGCTTCGGAAACTACTACTGTTCTCCCAGGAATCGATCAAAGCGTAGACATTTTGAAACATTACTCCCGTGGAGAAAAGTCTGCATGGTGCTTTTTGTATTCAATCCCGATGCAATTTCTGTGTTTCATCATCACTCTTAAGATCCACATACTACAGAATGCGTCAACATGTGCTTCTGAAAATACAACTACTCTCCCACGAATCGATCAAAAACGTAGACAATTAGAGACATTACTCCCATGGAGAAAAGTAAGCATGGTGACCGTTGTATTCAATCTCGATGCATTTTCTGTGTTTCATCAACACTCTGAGCGTAAAAAGATTGGAGAATGCATTTAGATGTGCTTCGGAAAGTACTACTGGTCTCCCAGGAACCGATCAAAGCGTAGACAATTTGAAACATTTCTCCCATGGAGAAAAGTCCGCATGGTGCCTGTTGTAATCAATCCCGATGCAATTTCTGTGATTCATCAACACTCTGAACGTCCACAGATTACAGAATGCCCCCAGATTTGCTTCGGAAGCTACTACTGGTCTCCCAGGAATCGATCAAAGCGTAGGCAATCCGAGACATTACTCCCATGGAGAAAACTCCGCATTGTGAATGTTGTATTCAATCCCGATGCAATTTCTGTGTTTCGTCAACACTCTTAAGGTCCACAGAACACAGAATGCCTCACGATGTACTTCGGAAACTACTACTGGTCTCCCAGGAATCGATCAAAGCGTAGGCAATCTGAGACATTTCTCCCATGGAGAAAAGTCCGCATGGTGCCTGTTGTAATCAATCCCGATTCTATATCTGTGTTTCATCAACACTCCGAACGTCCACAGATTACAGGAAGCCTCCAGATGTGCTTTGGAAACTACTATTGGTCTCCACCGAATCGATCAAAGCCTAGGCAGTTTGAGAATTTACTCCCATGTTGAGAAGTCCGCATGGTGCCTGTTGTATTTAATCCCGATGCAACTTCTGTGTTTCATCAACACGCTGAACGTACACAGATTACAGGAAGCCTCCAAATTTGCTTCGGAATCTACTATTGGTCTCCCACGAATCGATCAAAGCCTAGACAGTTTGAGACATTACTCTCAATGGGAAAAGTCCGCATGGTGCCAGTTGTATTTAATCCCGTTGCAATTTCTGTGTTTCATCAACACTCTGAACGTCCACAGATTACAGAATGCCTCCAGTTGTGCTTCTGAAACTACTACTGGTCTTCCAGGAATCGATGAAACCGTAGACTGTTTGAGACATTACTCCCACGGAGAAAAGTCCGCATGCTGCCTGTTGTATTCAATGCCGATGCAATTTCTGTGTTTCATCAACACTCTGAACGTCTACAGATTACAGGACCCCTCCAGATGTGCTTCGAAAACTACTACAGGTCTCCCAGGAATCGATAAAAGCGTAGAATGTTTAAGACATTACTCCCATGGAGAAAAGTCCATATGGTGAGTGTTGTATTCAATTCCGATGTAATTTCTGTGTTTCATCAACACTCTGAACGTCCACAGATTACTGAATGCCTCCACATGTGCTTCTGTAACTACTACTGGTCTCCCAGGAATCGACCAAACCGTAGACAGCTTTAGACATTACTCCCGTGGAGAAAAGTCCGCATGGAGCCTGTAGAATTCAATCCCGTTGCAATTTCTGTGATTCATCCACCCTCTGAACGTCAACCGATTAGAGATTGCTTCCAGATGTGCTTCGGAAGCTACTACTGGCCTCCCAGTAATCGATCAAAGCGTACAGAGTTTGAGGCATTACTCCCATTTAGAAAAGACCGCATGATGCCTGTTGTATTCAATCCCGATACAATTTCTGTTATTCATAAACACTCTGAACGTCCACAGATAACAGAATGCCTTCAGATGTGCTTCGGAAGCTACTACTGGCCTCCCAGTAATCGATCAAAGCGTACACAGTTTGAGGCATTACTCCCATTTAGAAAAGTCCGCATGGTGCCTGTTGTATTCAATACCGATGCAATTTCTGTTTTTCATCAACTCACTCAAGTTCCACAGATTACAGAATGCCTCCAGATGTGCTTCGGAAACTAGTACTGGTCTCCAAGGAAAAGATCGAAGCGTATACAATATGAGACATTACTCCCATGGAGAAAAGAACGCATGGTGCCCGTTGTATTCAATCCCAATGAAATTTCTGTGTTTCATCAACACTCTGACTCTCCACAGACTACAGAATGCCTTCAGATGTGCTTCGAAAACTACTACTGGTCTCCCACGAATCGATAAAAGCGTAGACAGTTTGAGACATTACTCCCATGGAGAGAAGTAGGCATGGTGCCTGTTGTATTCAATCACGATGCAATCTCTGTGTTTCATCAACACTCTGAAAGACCACAGATTACTGAATTCCTTCATATGTGCTTCGAAAACTACACTGGTGTCCGAGAAATCATTCAAATCGTAGACAGTTTGAGACATTACCCCCATGGAGAAAGTCCGAATGATGCCTGTTGTATTCAATCCCGATGCAATTTCTGTGTTTCATCAACATTCAGACTGTCCACAGATTAAAGAATGCCTCCAGATGTGCTTCGGAAACTACTACTGGTCTCCAAGGAAAAGATCAAAGCGTATACAATATGAGACATTACTCCCATGGAGGAAAGAACGCATGGGCCCTGTTGTATTCAATCGCGATGCAAATTCTGTGTTTCATCAACACTCTGAAGGTCCACTGATTACAGAATGCCTTCAGATGTGCTTCGTAAACTACTACTGGTCTCCGAGGAATCGATCAAAGCCTAGACAGTTTGAGACGTTACTCGCGTGGAGAAAAATCCGCATGGTGCCTGTTGTATTTAATCCCGATGCAATTTCTGTGTTTCATCAACACGCTGAACGTCCACAGATTACAGGAAGGCTCCAGATGTGCTGCGGAAACTACTACTGGTTTCCCAGGAATCGATCAAAGCGTAGAGAGTTTGAGAAATTACTCCCATGGAGAAAAGTCGGCATGGGGACTGTTGTATTCAATCCCGATGCAATTTCTGTGTTTCATCAACACTCTGAACGTCTACAGATTACAGGAAGCCTCCAGATGTGCTTCGAAAACTACTACTTTTTTCCCAGGCATTGATCAAAGCGTAGATAGTTTGAGACATTACTCCCATGGTGAAAAATCAGCATGGTGCCTGTTGTATTCAATCTCGATGCAATTTCTGTGTTTCAGCAACACTCTGAAAGTCCACAGATAACAGGAAGCATCCAGATGTGCTTCGGATACTGCTACTGGTTTCTCAGGAATCGATCAAAGCGTAGACAGTTTGAAACATTACTCCCATGGAGAAAAGTCCGCATGGTGCCTGTTGTATTAAATCCCGATGCAATTTCCGTGTTTCATCAACACTCTGAACGTCCACAGATTACAGAATGCCTCCAGATGTGCTTCCTAAATTACTACTGGTCTGAAAAGAATCGATCAAAGTGTGGACAGTTTTAGACTTTACTCCCCATGGAGAAAAGTCCGCATAGTGCCAGTTGTATTCTGTCCCGATGCAATTTCTGTGTTTCATGAACACGCTGAACGTCCACAGATACAGGAAGCCTCCAGATGTGCTTCGGAAACTATTACTGGTGTCCCAGGACTCGATCAAAGCGTAGACAGTTTGAGACATTACTCCCATTTGAGAAAAGTCCGCATGGAGCCTGTTGTATTCGATCCCGATGCAATTTTTATGTTTCATTAACACTCTGAACGTCCATAGATTACAGAATGCCTCCAGATGTGCTTCGGAAACTACTACTGGTCTACCAGGAATCGATGAAAGCGTAGACTGTTTGAAACATTACTCCCATGGAGAAAAGTCCGCATGGTGCCTGTTGTATTCAATCCCGATGCATTTTCTGTGTTTCATCAACATTCAGACTGTCCACATATTACAGAATGCCTCCAGATGTGCTTCGGAAATTACTACTGGTCTCCCAGGAAACGATCAAATAGCTTAGACAGTTTGAGACATTACTGCCATGGAGAAAAGTCCGCATGGTGCCTATTGTTTTCAATCCGGTTGCAATTTCCGTGTTTCATCAACACTCTGAACATCCACAGATGACAGGAATTCTACAGATGTGATTTGGAAAAAACTACTGGTGTCCCAGGATCAATCAAAGCGTAGACAGTTTGAGACATAACTCCCATGGAGAGAAGTCCGCATGGTGCCCGTTGTATTCAATCCCGTTGGAATTTCTGTGTTTCATCAACACTCTGAACGTCCACAGATTACAGAATATCTAAAGATGTGCTTATGAATCTATTACTGGTCTCCGAACAATCGATCAAAGCGTAGACAATTTGAGACATTACTCCCATTTGAGAAAAGTCCGCATGGTGCCAGTTGTATTCAATCCCGATGCAATTTCTGTGCTTAATGAACACTCTGAACGTCCACAGACTTCAGAGTGCCTCCAGTTGTGCTTCGGAAAATACTACTGGTCTCCCAGGAATCGATCAAAGGGTAGAAAATTTGAGACATTACTCCCATGGAGAAAAGCCCGCATGGTGCCTGTTGTATTCAATCCCTATGCAATTACTGTGTTTCATCAACACTCTGAGCGTCTACAGGTTACAGAATGCCTCCAGATGTGCTTCGGAAACTACTATTGGTCTCCCATGAATCGATCAAAGTGTAGGCAGTTAGAGACATTACTCCCAAAGATAGAAGTCCGCATGGGGCGTGTTGTATTCAATCCCGATGCAATTTCTGTGTTTTATCAACACTCTCAAAGTACACAGATTACAGAATGCATCCGGATGTGCTTCGGAAACTACTACTGGTTTCACAGGAAATGATCAAAGCGTACACAGTTTGAGACATTACTCCCTTGAGAGAAGTCCGCATGGTGCCTGTTGTATTAAATACCGATGCAATTTCTGTGTTTCATCAACACTCTGAACGTCCACAGGTTACAGAATGCCTCCAGATGTGATTCGGAAACTACTACTGGTCTCCGAGGAATCGGTGAAAGCGTAAATAGTTTGAGACATTACTCCCATGGAGAAAAGTCCGCATGGTGCCTGTTGTATTCAATCCCGATGCAATTGCTCTGTTTCATCAACACTCTCAAAGTCCATAGATTACATAATGCATCCAGATGTGCTTCGGAAACTACTACCGGTCTCCCAGAAATTGATCAAAGCTTAGACAGATTGAGACATTACTGACATGGAGAAAACTCCGCATGGTGACTGTTGTATTCAAACCCGATACAATTTCTGTGTTTCATCAACACTCTGAACGTCCACAGATTACAGAATGCCTCCAGATATGCTTCGGAAACTATTATTGGTCTCCGAAGAATCGATCAAAGAGTAGATAGTTTGAGACATTACTCCCATGGAGAAAAGTCCGCTTGGAGCCTGTTGTATTCAATCCCGATGCAATATCTGTGATTCATCAACACTCCGAATGTCCACAGATTACAGGAAGCCTCCAGATGTGTTTTGGAAACTACTACTCGTCTCCCAGGAATCGATCAAAGGGTAGAAAATTTGAGACATTACTCCCATGGAGAAAAGCCCGCATGGTGCCTGTTGTATTCAATCCCTATGCAATTACTGTGTTTCATCAACACTCTGAACGTCTACAGGTTACAGAATGCCTCCAGATGTGCTTCGGAAACTACTATTGGTCTCCCATGAATCGATCAAAGCGTAGGCAGTTAGAGACATTACTCCCACGGAGACAAGTCCGCATGGTGCCTGTTGTATTCAATCCCGATGCAATTACTGTGCTTATTGAACACTCTGAACGTCCACAGTCTTCAGAATGCCTCCAGTTGTGCTTCGCAAAATACTACTGGTCTCCCAGGAATCGATCAAAGGGTAGACAGTTTGAGACTTTACTCCCATGGAGAGACGTGTGCATGGTGCCTGTCGTATTCAATCCCGATGCAATTACTGTGCTTAATGAACACTCTGAACGTCCACAGTCTTCAGAATGCCTCCAGTTGTGCTTCGGAAAATAATACTGGTCTCCCAGGAATCGATCAAAGGGTAGAGAATTAGAGACATTACTCCCATGGAGAAAAGTCCGCAAGGTGCCTGTTGAATTCAATCCGGATGCAATTTCCGTGTTTCATCAACACTCTTAAGGTCCACAGATTACAGAATGCCTCAAGATGTGCTTCGGAAACTACTACTGGTCTCTCAGGAATCGATCAAAGCGTAGAAAACTTGAGGCAATACTCCCATGGAGAAAAGTCCGCATGGTCCCTGTTGTATTCAATAGCGATGCAAAATCTGTGTTTCATCAACACTCTGAAGGTCCACACATTACAGAATGCCTCCAGATGTGCTGCGTAAACTACCAGTGGTCTCCGAGGATTCGATCAAAGCGTAGACAATTTGAGACATTACTCCCATAGAGAAAAGTCCGCATGGCGCCTATTGTATTCAATCCCGATACAATGTCTGTGTTTCATCAACACTCTCAACGTCCACAGATTACAGAATGCATCCGGATGTGCTTCGGAAACTACTACTGGTTTCCCAGAACACGATCCAAGAGTACACAGTTTGAGACATTACTCCCTTGAGAGAAGTCGGCATGGTGCCTGTTGTATTAAATACCGATGACATTTCTGTGTTTCATCAACACTCTGAACGTCCACAGATTACAGAATGAGTCCAGATGTGCTTCGCAAACTACAACTGGTCTCCGAGGAATCGATCAAAGCGTAGACAGTTTGAGACATTACTAGCATGGAGAAAAGTCCGCATGGCGCATGTTGTATTCAATTACGATGCAATTTCTGTGTTTCATCAACACTCTGAACGTCCACAGATTACAGAATGCCTCCAGATGTGATTCGGAAACTACTACTGGTCTCCCAGCAAGCGATCAAAGCGTAGACAGGTTGAGACTTTACTCCCATGGAGAAAGATCTGCATGGTGCTTGTTGTATTCAATCCCGATTTAATTTCTGAGTTTCATCAGCACTCTGAACGTCCACGGAATACAGAATGCCTCTAGATGAGCTTCGGAAACTATCACTGGTCTCCCAGGAATCGATAAAAGCGTAGAAAATTTGAGACATTAATCCCATGGAGAAAAGTTCGCTTGGCGCCTGTTGTATTCAATCCCAATGCAATTTCTGTGTTTCATCAAAACCCTGAACGTCCACAGATTACAGTATGCCACAGATGTGCTTCGGAAACTACTACTGGTCCCCCAGGAACCGATCAAAGCGTAAACAGTTTAAGACATTATTCCCGTGCAGAAAAGACAGCATGGTGCTTGTTGTATTCAATCCCGATGCAATTTCTGTGTTTTATCAACACTCTAAAGGTCCATAGATTACAGAATGTCTCCAGATATGCTTCGGAAACTACTACGTGTCTCCTAGAAATCGATAAAAGCGTAGATAGTTTGAGACATTACTCATAGGGAAAAAAGTCCGCATTTTGCCTGTTGTATTCAATCCCGATGCAATTTCTATGTTTCATCAACACTCTAAACGTCCACAGATTTCAGAAAGCATCCTGATGTGCTTCGGAAACTATTACTGGTTTCCAAGGAATCGATCAAAGCGAACACAGTTTGAGACATTACTCAGTTAAGAGAAGTCCGCATGGTGAGTGTTCTATTCAATCCCGATGCAATTTCTGTGTTTCATCTACACTCTGAAGATCCACAAATTACAGAATGCCTACAGATGTGCTTCGGAAACTACTACTAGTCTCCCAGGAATCGATCAACGCGTAGAAGGTTTGAGACATTAGTCCGATGGAGAAAAGTCCGGATGGTGCCTGTTGTATTCAATCCCGATCCAATTTCTGTGTTTCATCAACACTCTGAAGATCCACACATTACAGAATGAATCCAGATCTGCTTCGGAAACTACTACGTGTCTCCTAGGAATCAATCAAAAACGTAGACCGTTTGAGACATCACTCCCACGGAGAAAAGTAAGCATGGTGTCTGTTATATTCAATCTCGATGCAATTTCTGTGTTTCATCAACACTCAGGACATTAACAGATTACAGGAAGGTTCCAGATGTGCTTCGGAAACTGCAACTGGTCTCCCATGATTCCACCAAAGCGTAGACAGTTTGAAACATTACTCCCACGGAGAAAGGTCCGCATGGTGCCTGTTGTATTCAATCACGATGCAATTTCTGTGTTTCATCAACACTCTAAGGGTAAACAGATTACAGAATCTTTATAGATGTGCTTCGGAAACTACTACTGGTCTCCCAGGAATCGATCAAAAACGTAGAAAATTGAGACATTACTCTCATGGAGATAAAATCCCCATGGTTCGTGTTGTATTGAATCCCGATGCAATTTCTGTGTTTCCTCAACACTCTGAAGGTCCACAGATTACAGAATGCCTAAAGATGTGCTTCGGGAACAACTACTAGTCTCCCAGGAATCGTTCAAAGCGTAGACAGTTTGAGACTTCTCTCCCATGGAGAAAAGTCCGCGTGGTAAATGTTGTATTCAATCCCGATGCAATTTCTGTGTTTCAGGAACACCCTGAACGTCCACAGATTACAGAATTCCTCCGGATGTGCTTCGAAAACTACTATTGGTCTCCCAGTAATCGATCAAATCGTAGACAGTTTGAGACATTACTCCCATGGAAAGAATCCCTCATGGTGCCTGTTGTATTCAATCCCGATGCAATTTCTGTGTTTCATCAACACTCTGAAGGTAAACAGATTACAGAATGCAAGTAGATGGGCTTTGGTAACTACTACTGTTCTCCCAGGAATAGATAACAATCGTAGAAAATTTGAGAAATACTCCCATTGAGAGAAGTCCCCATTGTGCTTGTTGTATTCAATCCCGATGGAATTTCTGTGTTTCATCAACACTCTGAACGTACACAGATTACAGGAGGTCTCCAGATGTGCTTCGGAAACAACTACTGGTTTCCCAGGAATAGATCAAAGCGCAGAAAGTTTGAGACATTACTCCCATGGAGAGAAGTCTGCATGGTGCCTGTTGTATTCAATCCCGATGGAATTTCTGTGTTTCATCGACAGTCTGAACGTCCACAGGTTACAGAATGGCTCCATATGTGCATCGGAAACTTCTACTGGTCTCCGAGGAAGCGATCAAAGCGTAGACAGTTTGAGACATTACTCCCATGGAGAAAAGTCCGCTTGGTGCTTGTTGTATTCAATCCCGATGCAATTTCTGTGTTCTATCAACACTCTAAAGGTCCACAGATTACAGAATGTCTAAAGATGTGCTTCGGAAACTACTATTGGTCCCCCAGGAATCGATCAAAGCGTAGGCAGTTTGAGACATTACTCCCAAGGAGAAAAGTCCGCATGGTGCATGTTGTTTTCAATCCGGAAGCAATTTCTGTGCTCCTTCAACACTCTGAACGTAAACAGATTACAGAATGCCTCCAGATGTGCTTCGGAAACTATTGCTGGTCTCCCAGGAATTCATCAAAGCGAAAACAGTTTGAGACATTACTCCCTTAAGAGAAGTTCGCATGCTGAGTGTTGGATTCAATCCCGATGCAATTTCTGTGTTTCATCAACACTCTCAACGTCCACAGATTACAGAATGGATCCGGATGTGCTTCGGAAACCACTACTGGTTTCCAGGAACATGATCAAAGCGTACACACTTTGAGACATTACTCCCTTGAGAGAAGTCCGCATGGTACCTGTTGTATTAAATACCGATGCAATTTCTGTGTTTCATCAACTCTCTTAACGTCCACGGATTACAGAATGTGTCCAGATGTGCTTGGAAAACTACAACTGGTCTCCGAGGAATCGATCAAAGCGTAGACAGTATGAGACATTACTAGCATGGAGAAAAGTCCGCATGGCACATGTTGTATTCAATCCCGATGCAATTTCTGTGTTTCATCAACACTCTGAAGGTAAACAGATTACAGAATGCAAGTAGATGGGCTTTGGTAACTACTACTGTTCTCCCAGGAATAGATAACAATCGTAGAAAATTTGAGAAATACTCCCATTGAGAGAAGTCCCCATTGTGCTTGTTGTATTCAATCCCGATGGAATTTCTGTGTTTCATCAACACTCTGAACGTACACAGATTACAGGAGGTCTCCAGATGTGCTTCGGAAACAACTACTGGTTTCCCAGGAATAGATCAAAGCGCAGAAAGTTTGAGACATTACTCCCATGGAGAGAAGTCTGCATGGTGCCTGTTGTATTCAATCCCGATGGAATTTCTGTGTTTCATCGACAGTCTGAACGTCCACAGGTTACAGAATGGCTCCATATGTGCATCGGAAACTTCTACTGGTCTCCGAGGAAGCGATCAAAGCGTAGACAGTTTGAGACATTACTCCCATGGAGAAAAGTCCGCTTGGTGCTTGTTGTATTCAATCCCGATGCAATTTCTGTGTTCTATCAACACTCTAAAGGTCCACAGATTACAGAATGTCTAAAGATGTGCTTCGGAAACTACTATTGGTCCCCCAGGAATCGATCAAAGCGTAGGCAGTTTGAGACATTACTCCCAAGGAGAAAAGTCCGCATGGTGCATGTTGTTTTCAATCCGGAAGCAATTTCTGTGCTCCTTCAACACTCTGAACGTAAACAGATTACAGAATGCCTCCAGATGTGCTTCGGAAACTATTGCTGGTCTCCCAGGAATTCATCAAAGCGAAAACAGTTTGAGACATTACTCCCTTAAGAGAAGTTCGCATGCTGAGTGTTGGATTCAATCCCGATGCAATTTCTGTGTTTCATCAACACTCTCAACGTCCACAGATTACAGAATGGATCCGGATGTGCTTCGGAAACCACTACTGGTTTCCAGGAACATGATCAAAGCGTACACACTTTGAGACATTACTCCCTTGAGAGAAGTCCGCATGGTACCTGTTGTATTAAATACCGATGCAATTTCTGTGTTTCATCAACTCTCTTAACGTCCACGGATTACAGAATGTGTCCAGATGTGCTTGGAAAACTACAACTGGTCTCCGAGGAATCGATCAAAGCGTAGACAGTATGAGACATTACTAGCATGGAGAAAAGTCCGCATGGCACATGTTGTATTCAATCCCGATGCAATTTCTGTGTTTCATCAACACTCTGAACGTCCACAGATTACAGAATGCTTCCAGATATGATTCGGAAACTACTACTGGTATCCCAGCAATCGATCAAAGCGTAGACAAGTTGAGACTTTACTCCCATGGAGATACATCTGCATGGTGCTTGTTGTATTCAATCCCGATTTAATTTCTGAGTTTCATCAGCACTCTGAACGTCCACGGAATGCATAATGCCTCCAGATGTGCTTCCGAAACTACAACTGGTCTCCCAGGAATCGATAAAAGCGTAGAAAACTTGAGACATTAATCCCCTGGACAAAAGTCCGCTTGGCACCTGTTGTATTCAATCCCGATGCAATTTCTGTGTTTCATCAAAACCCTGAACGTCCACAGATTACAGTATGCCACAGATGTGCTTCGGAAACTACTACTGGTCTCCCAGGAACCGATCAAAGCGTAAACAATTTAAGACATTATTCCCGTGCAGAAAAGACAGCATGGTGCCTGTTGTATTCAATCCGGATGCAATTTCCGTGTTTGATCAACACTCTAAACCTCCACAGATTTTAGAATGCCTCCACTTGTACTTCGGAAACTACTACTGGTCTCCGAGGAAACGATCAAAGCGTAGACAGTTTGAGACATTACTCCCATGGAGAGAAGTCCGCATGGTGCCTGTTGTATTCAATCCCGATGGAGTTTCTGTGTTTGATCAACAGTCTGAAGGTCCACAGATTACAGAATGCCTCCAGATGTGCTTCGGAAACTACTACGGGTCTCATAGGTATCGATCAAAAACGTAGACAGTTTGAGACATTACTCCCATGAAGAGAAGTCTGCATGGTGCCTGTTGTATTCAATCCCGATAGAATTTCTGTGTTTCATCGACAGTCTGAACGTCCACAGGTTACAGAATGGCTCCAGATGTGCATCGGAAACTACTACTGGTCTCCGAGGAAGCGATCAAAGCGTAGACAGTTTGAGACATTACTCCCATGGAGAAAAGTCCGCTTGGTGCTTGTTGTATTCAATCCCGATGCAATTTCTGTGTTTCATCAACACTCTCAACGTCCACAGATTACAGAATGCATCCGGATGTGCTTCGGAATTTACTACTGGCTTCCCAGAACATGATCAAAGCGTACACACTTTGAGACATTACTCCCATGAGAGAAGTCCGCATGGTGTCTGTTGTATTACATACCGATGCAATTTCTGTGTTTCATCAACTCTCTTAACGTCCACAGATTACAGAATGTGTCCAGATGTGCTTCGGAAACTACAACTGGTCTCCGAGGAATCGATCAAAGCGTAGACAGTTTGAGACATTACTAGCATGGAGAAAAGTCCGCATGGCGCATGTTGTATTCAATCCCGATGCAATTTCTGTGTTTCATCAACACTCTGAACGTCCACAGATTACAGAATGCTTCCAGATGTGATTCGGAATCTACTACTGGCCTCCCAGCAATCGATCAAAGCGTAGACTGGTTGAGACTTTACTCCCATGGAGAAACATCTGCATGGTGTCCGTTGTATTCAAACCCGATTTAATATCTGAGTTTCATCAGCACTCTGAACGTCCACGGATTATAGAATGCTTCCAGATGTACTTCGGAAACTACCAGGAATCGATCCAAGTGTAGAAAATTCGAGACATTACTCCCATGGAGAAAAGTCTGCATGGCGACTGTTGCACTCAATCCCGATGCAATTTCTGTGTTTCATCAAAACGCTGAACGTCCACAGATTACAGTATGCCAGCAGATGTGCTTCGGAAACTACTACTGGTCTCCTAGGAACTTATTAAAGCGTAAACAGTTTAAGACATTACTCCCTTGCAGAAAAGACAGCATGGTGTCTGTTGTATTCAATCCTGATGCAATTTCCGTCTTTCATCAACACTCTAAACCTCCACAGATATTAGAATGCCTCCAGATGTACTTCGGAAACTACTACTGGTCTACCAGGAATCGATCAAAGCGTAGACAGTTTGAGACATTACTCCCATGGAGAAAAGTCTGCTTGGTGCCTGTTGTATTCAACCCCATGCAATTTCTGTGTTTTATAAACACTCTAAAGGAACACAGATTACAGAATGTCTCCAGATGTGCTTCGGAAACTACTACTGGTCTCCGAGGTATCGATCAAAGCGTAGACAGTTTGAGACATTACTCGCATAAAGAAAAGTTCGCATGGCGCATGTTGTATTAAATCCCGATGCAATTTCTGTGTTTCATCAACACCCTGAACATCCACAAATTACAGAATGCCACCAGATGTGCTTCGGAAACTACTACTTGTCTCCCAGGAACCGATCAAAGCGTAAACAGTTGAAGAAATTACTCCCATGCAGAAAAGTCTGCATGGTGCCTGTTGTATTCAATCCGGATTAAATTTATGTGTTTAATCAACACTCTGAACGTCCGCAGATTACAGAATGCCTCCAGATGTGCTTCGGAAACTTCTACTGGTCTCCGAGGAATCGATCAAAGCGTAGACAGTTTAAGACATTACTCCCACGGAGAAAAGTCCGCATGGTGAGTGTTGTTTTCAGTTCCGATGTAATTTCTGTGTTTCATCAACACTCTGAATGTCCACAGATTACAGAATGCCTCCACATGTGCTTCTGTAACTACTACTGGTCTCACAGGGATCGACCAAACCGTAGACAGTTTGAGTCATTACTCCCGTGGAGAAAAGCCCGCATGGTGAGTGTTGTATTCAGTACCGGTGCAATTTCTATGTTTCATCAACACTCTGAACATCCCCAGATTACAGGAGGTCTCCAGATGTGCTAAGGAAACAACCACTGGTTTCCCAGGAATCGATCAAAACGTAGACAGTTTGAGACATTACTCCCATGGAGAAAAGTCCGCATGGCGCATGTTGTATTCAATCCCGATGCAATTTCTGTGTTTCATCAACACTCTGAACGTCCGCAGATTACAGAATGCCACCAGATGTGCTTCGGAAACTACTACGGGTCTCCCAGGAACCGATCAAAGCGTAAACAGTTGAACACATTACTCCCATGGTGAAAAGTCTGCACGGTGAATGTTGTATTCAATACCGGTGCATTTTCTAGGTTTCATCAACACTCTGAACGTCCACAGATTTAAGAATGCCTCGAGATGTGCTTCGGAAGCTACTACTGGTCTCCAGGAATCGATCAAAGCGTAGACAGTTTGAGACATTACTCCCACTTAGAAATGTCCGTATGGTACCTGTTGTATTCAATCCCGATCCAATTTCTGTGTTTCATCAACACTCTGAACATCCACAGATTACAGGAAGTCTCTAGATGTGCTTCGGAAACAACTACTGGTTCCCCAGGAATGGATCAAAGCGTAGACAGTTCTAGACATTACTCCCATGGAGGGAAGTCTGCATGGTGCCTGTTGTATTCAATCCCGATGTAATTTCTGTGATTCATCAACAGTCTGAAGGTCCACAGATTACAGAATGCCTCCAGATGAGCTTCGGAAACTGCTTCTGGTATCCCAGGAAACGATGAAAGCGTAGACAGTTTGAGACGTTACTCCCATGGTGAGAAGTCCGCATGGTGCCTGTTGTATTCAATCCCGATGGAATTTCTGTGTTTCATCAACACTCTCAACGTCTACAGACTACAGAATGCCACCAGATGTGCTTCGGAAACTACTACAGGTTTCCCAGGAAACGATCAAAGCGTACACAGTTTGAGACATCACTCCCATTGAGAAAAGTCGGCATGGTGACTGTTTTATTAAACCCCGATGCAATTTCTGTGTTTCATCAACACTCTGAACGTCCTACAGATTACAGAATGCCTCCAGATGTGCTTCGGAAACGACTACTGGTCTCCGAGGAATCGATCAAAGCGTAGACAGTTTGAGACATTACTCCCATAAAGAAAAGACCGCATGGCGCATGTTGTATTCAATCCCGATGCAATTTCTGTGTTTCATCAACACCCTGAACGTCCACAGATTACAGAATGCCACCAGATGTGCTTCGGAAACTACTACTGGTCTCCCTGGAATCGATCAAAGCGTCAACAGCTGAAGACATTACTCCTATGGTGAAAAGTCTGAATGGTGCCTGTTGTATTCAATACCGGTGCAATTTCTATGTTTCATCAGCACTCTGAACGTCCACAGATTTTAGAATGCCTCCAGATGAGCTTCGGAAGCTAATATTGGTCTCCCAGGAGTCGATCAAAGCGTAGACAGTTTGAGACATTACTCCCATGGAGTAAAGTCCGCATGGTACCTGTTGTATTCAATCCCGATCCAATATCTGTGTTTCACCAACACTCTGAACATTAACAGATTACAGGAGGTCTCCAGATGTGCTTCGGAAACAACTACTGGTTTCCCAGGAATCGATCAAAGCGTAGGCAGTTTGAGACATTACTCCCATGGAGAGAAGTCTGCATGGTGCCAGTTGTATTCAATTTCGATGAAATTTCTGTGTTTCATCAACAGTCTGAAGGTCCACAGATTACAGAAAGCCTCCACATGTGCTTCGGCAACTACTACTGGTCACCAGGGGATCGATAAAAGGGTAGACAGTTTGAGACATTACTCCCATCGAGAAAAGTCCCCATGGTGCCTGTTGTATTCAATCCCGATGCAATTTCTGTGTTTCATCAACACTCTCAACGTCCACAGATTACAAAATGCCTCCAGATGTGCTTCGGAAACTACTACTGGTCTCCGAGGAATCGATCAAAGCGTAAACAATTTGAGACATTACTCCCATAAAGAAAAGTCCGCATGGCGCATGTTGTATTCAATCCCGATGCAATTTCTGTGTTTCATCAACACCCTGAACGTCCACAGATTACAGAATGCCATCACATGTGCTTGGAAAACTACTACTGGTCTCCCAGGAACCGATCAAAGCGTAAACAGTTGAAGAAATTACACCCATGCAGAAAAGTCTGCATGGTGCCTGTTGCTTTCAGTACCGGTGCAATTTTTATGTTTCATCAACACTCTGAACATCCACAGATTACAGGAGGTCTCCAGATGTGCTAAGGAAACAACTACTGGTTTCCCAGGAATCGAACAAAGCGTAGACAGTTTGAGACTTTACTCCCATGGAGAAAAGTCCGCATATTACTTGTTGTATTCTATCCCAATCCAATTTCTGTGTTTCATAAACACTCTGAACATCCACAGATTACAGGAGGTCTGCAGATGTGATTCGGATATAACTACTGGTTTCCAAGGAATCGATCAAAACGTAGACAGTTTGATACATTACTCCCATGGAGAGAAGTCCACATGGAGCCTGTTGTATTCAATCCCGATGGAATTTCTGTGTTTCATCAACACCCTGAACGTCCACAGATTACAGAAAGCCTCCAGATGAGCTTCGGAAACTACTGCTGGTATCTCAGGAATCGATCAAAGCGTTGACAGTTTGAGACATAACTTCCATGGAGAAACGTGTACATAGTGCCTGTTGTATTAAATCCCGATGCAATTTCTGTGTTTCATTCTCACTATGAACGTCCACAGATTACAGAATGCCTCCACATGTGCTTCGGCAACTACTACTGGTTACCAGGGGTCGATAAATGCGTAGACAGTTTGAGACATTCCTCCCATCGTGAAAAGTCCGCATTGTGCCTGTTGTATTCCATCCCGATGCAACTTCTGTGTTTCATCAACACTCTGAACATCCATAGATTACAGGAGGTCTCCAGATGTGCTTCGGAAACAACTACTGGTTTCCCAGGAATCGATCAAAACGTACACAGTTTGAGACATTACTCCCATGGAGAGAAGTCCGCATGGTGCCTGTTGTATTCAATCCCGATGGAATTTCAGTGTTCATCAACAGTCTGAAGGTCCACAGATTACAGAATGCCTCCAGATGTGCTTCAGAAACTACTACGGGTCTCATAGGAATCGATCAAAAACGTAGATAGTTTGAGACATTACTCCCATGGAGAAAAGTAAGCATGGTGCATGTTGTATTAAATCCCGATGCAATTTCTGTGTTTCATCAACACTCTCAACATCCACAGATTACGGGACGTCTCCAGATGTGCTTCTAAAACTACTACTAGTTTCCCAGGAAACGATCAAAGCGTACACAGTTTGAGACATTACTCCCTTGAGAGAAGTCCCCATGGTGCCTGTTGTATTAAATCCCGATGCAATTTCTGTGTTTTATCAACACTCTGAACATCCACAGATTACACAATGCCTCCATATGGGCTTCGGAAACTACTACTGGTCTCTGAGGAATCGATCAAAGCGTGGACAATTTGAGACATTACTCCCATAAAGAAAAGTCCGCATGGCGCATGTTGTATTCAATCCCGATGCAATTTCTGTGTTTCATCAACACCCTGAACGTCCACAGATTACAGAATGCCACCACATGTGCTTCGGAAACTACTACTGGTCTCCCACGAATCGATCACATCCTAGACAATTTTAAACAATACTCCCATGGATAAAAGTGCGCATGGTACCTGTTGTATTCAATCCTGATACAATTTCTGTGTTTCATCAACACTCTGAACATCCACAGATTACAGGAGGTCTCCAGATGTGCTTCAGAAACAACTACTGGTTTCCCAGGAATCGATCAAATCGTAGACAGTTTGAGACATTACTCGAATGGAGAAAAGTCTGCATGGTGCCTGTTGTATTCATTACCGGTACAATTTATATGTTGCATCAACACTATGAACGTCCACAGATTGTGGAATGCCTCCAGATGTGCTTCGGAAGCTACTACTGGTCTCCCAGGAATCGATCAGTGCCTAGACAGTTTGAGACATTACTCCCATGGAGAAAAGTCCACATGGTACCTGTTGTATTAAATCCCGATCCAATTTCTGTGTTTCATCAACAGTCTGAACATCCACAGATAACAGGAGGTCACCAGATGTGCTTCGGAAACAATTACTGGTTTCCCAGGAATCGATCAAAGCGTAGACAGTTTGAGACATTACTCCCATGGAGAGAAGTCGTTTTGGTGCCTGTTGTATTCAATCGCGATGGAATTTCTGTGTTTCATCAACAGTCTGAAGGTCCACAAATTACAGAATGCCTCCGGACGTGCTTCGGAAATTGCTACGGGTCTCCCAGGAATCGATCAAAGACGTAGACAGTTTGAGACATTACTCCCGTCCGCATGGTGCCTGTTGTATTCTATCTTGATGCAATTTCCGTATTTCATCAACACTCTGAAGGTCCACAGATTACAGAATGCCTCCAGATGAGATTCGGAAACTACTGCTGGTCTCCCAGGAATCGATCAAAAACGTAGACAGTTTGAGACATTACTCCCATGGAGAAAAGTCCGCATGGTGACTCTTGTATTCAATCCCGATGCAATTTCTGTGTTTGATCAACACTCTGAAATTCCACAGGTTACAGAGTGCCTCCAGATGTGCTTCGGAAATAACTACTGGTCTCCGAGGAATAGATCAAAGCGTAGACAGTTTGAAACATTACTCCAATGGAGCAAAGTCCGCATGGTATCTGTTGTATTCAATCCCGAATGAATTTCTGTTTTTCATCCTTACTCTGAACGTCCACAGACTACAGAATGCCTCCACATGTGCTTCGGAAACTACTACTGGTCTCGCAGGAGTCGATAAAATCGTAGACAGTTTGAGACATAACTCAGATGGAGAAAAGTAAGCATGGTGCCTGTTGTATTCAATCCTGATGCAATTTCTGTGTTTTATCAACCCTCTGAACGTCCACAGATTAGAGAATGCCTCCAGATGTGCTTCGGAAACTACTACTGGTCTCCCAGGAGTCGATAAAAGCGTAGACGGTTTGAGACATCTCTCCCATGGAGAGAAGTCCGCATGGTGCCTGTTGGATTGAATGCCGATGCAATTTCTGTGCGTCTTCAACACTCTGAACGTCCACAGTTTACAGAATGAGTCCAGATGTGCTTCGGAAACTACTACTGGCCTCCCAGGAATCGATAAAAACGTAGACAGTTTAAGACATTACTCCGATGGAGAAAAGTCGGCATGGTGCCTGTTGTATTCACTCCCGATGGAATTTCTGTGTTTTATCAACACTCTAAAGGTCCACAGATTACACAATGTCTACAGATGTTCTTCGGAAACTACTGTTGGTCTCCCATGAATCGATCAAAGCGTAGGCAGTTTGAGAATTACTCCCATGGAGAAATGTCCGCATGGTGCCTGTTGTATTCAATCCCTGTGCAATTTCTGTGTTTCATTATCATTCTAAACGCCCACAGATTACAGAATGCCTCCAGATGTGCTTCGGAAACTACTACGGGTCTCCCAGGAAACGATCAAAGACGTAGAGAGTTTGAGACATTACTTCCATGGAGAAAAGTAAGCATGGTGCCTGTTGTATTCAATCTCGATGCAATTTCTGCGTTTCATCAACACTCTGAACGTCCACAGATTACAGAATGCCTACAGATATGCTTCGGAAACTATTACTGGTCTCCGAAGAAACGACCAACGCGTAGACAGTTTGAGACATTACTCCCATGGAGAAAAGTCCGCATAGTGCCTGTTGTATACAATCCGGATGCAATTTCTGTGTTTCATCAACAGTCTGAAGGTCCACATATACAGAACGCCGCCAGATGTGCTTCGGAAACTACTAGTGGTCTCCCAGGAATCTATCAAAAGGTAGAAAATTTGAGACATTACTCCCATGGAGAAAAGACCGCATGGTGCATGTTGTATTCTATCCCTATGCAATTTCTGTGTTACACCAACACTCTGAACGTCCACAGGTTACAGAATGCCTCCAGATGTGCTTCGGAAACTACTACTGGTCTAAGAGGAATCGATCAAAGCGTAGAAAATTTGAGACATTACTCGAATGGAGAAAAGTCCGCATGGTGCCTGTTGTATTCAATCCCGATGGAATTTGTGTGTCTCATCAACACTCTAAATGTCCACAGATTACAGAATGTCTCCAGATGTGATTCGGAAACAACTATTGGTCTCCCACGAGTCGATCAAAGCGTAGGCAGTTTGAGACATTACTCCCATGGAGAAAATTCCGCATTGTGCCTATTGTATTCAATCCCGATGCAATTTCTGTGTTTCATCCTCACTCTGAACGTCCACAGATTACAGAATGACTCCAGATGTGCTTCGGAAACTACTATTGGTCTCCCAGGAATCGATAAAAGCGTAGACAGTTTGAGACATTACTCATATGGAGAAAAGTCCGCATGGTGCCTGTTGTATTCAATCCCGATGCAATTTCTGTGTTACATGAACACTATCAACGTCCTCAGATTACAGAATGCATCCGGATGTGCTTTGGAAACTACTACTGGTTTCGAAGGAAACGATCAAACCGTACAAAGTTTGAGACATTACTCCCATGGAGAAAAGTCCCCAAGGCGCATGTTGTATTCAATCCCGATGCAATTTCTTCGCTTCATCAACACACTGAACGTCCACAGATTACAGAATCCGTCCAGATGTGCTTCGGAAACAACTACTGGTCTCCGAGGAATCCATCAAAGCGTAGACAGTTTGAAACATTACTCACATGGAGAAAAGTCCGCATGGTGACTGTTGTATTCAATCCCGATGCAGTTTCTGAATTTCATCAACACGCTGAACGTCCACAGATTACTGAGTGCCTCCAGATGTGCTTCGGAAACTACCACTGGTCTCCCAGGAATCGATCAAATCCTAGAAAATTTGAGACATTACTCCCATGGAGAATAGTCCGCATGGTGCCTGTTGTATTCAATCCCGATGCAATTTCTATATTTTCTCAACACCCGGAACGTCCACAGATTACAGAATGCCACGAGATGTGATTCGGTAACTCATACTGGTCTCCCAGGAACCGATCAAAGCGTAAACAGTTTAAGACATTACTCCCGTATAGAAAAGTCCGCATGGTGCCTGTTGTATTCAATACCGATGCAATTTCTACGTTCCATCAACACTCTGAACGTCCACAGATATTAGAATCCTCCAGATGTGCTTCGGAAACTACTTCTGGCCTCCCAGGAATCGATCAAAGCGTAGACAGTTCGAGACATTACTCCCATGGAGAAAAGTCGGCATGGTACCTTTTGCATTCAATCCCAATGGAATATCTGTGTTTCATCAACTGTCTGAAGGTCCACAGATTACAGAATGCCTCCAGATGTGCTTCGGAAACTACTACGGGTCTCCCAGGGTCGATCAAAAACGTAGTGAGTTTGAGACATTACTTCCATGGAGAAAAGTAAGCATGGTGCCTGTTGTATTCAATCTCGATGCAATTTCTGTGTTTCATCAACACTCTGAACGTCCACAGATTACAGAATGCCTGCAGATATGCTTCGGAAACTATTACTGGTCTCCGAAGAATCGATCAAAGCGTAGACAGTTTGAGACATTACTCGAATGGAAAAAAGTCCGCATGGTGCCTGTTGTATTCAATCCCGTTGGAATTTCTGTGTCTCATCAACACTCTAAATGTCCACAGATTACTGAATGTCTCCAGATGTGCTTCGGAAACTACTATTGGTCTCCCATGAATCGATCAAAGCGTAGGCAGTTTGAGACATTACTCCCATGGAGAAAACTCCGCATTGCGCCTATTGTATTCAATCCCGATGCAATTTCTGTGTTTCATCCTCACTGTGAACGTCCACAGATTACAGAATGCCTCCACATGTGCTTCGGAAAATACTACTGGTCACCAGGGGATCGATAAAAGCGTAGGCAGTATGAGACATTACTCCCTTGAGAGAAGTCCGCATGGTGAATGTTGTATTCAATCCCGATGCAGTTTCTGAGTTTCATCAACACTCTGAACGTCCACAGATTACAGAACGCATCCGGATGTGATTCGGAAACTGCTACTGGTTTCCCAGGAAACGATCAAACCGTACACAGTTTGAGACATTACTCCCTTGAGAGAAGTCCGCATGGTGCCTGTTGTATTCAATCCCGATGCAGTTTCTTAGTTTCATCAACACTCTGAACGTCCACAGATTACAGAATGCCACTAGATGTGCTTCGGAAACTTATACTGGTCTCCGAGGAATCGATCAAAGCCTAGAAAATTTAGACATTACTCGAAGGAGAAAAGTCCGCATGGTGCCTGTTGTATTCAATCCCGATGATATTTCTGTGTCTCGTCAACACTCTAAATGTCCACTTATTACAGAATGTCTCCAGATGTGCCTCGGAAACTACTATTGGTCTCCCATGAATCGATCAAAGCGTGGGCAGTTTGAGACATTACTCCCATGGAGAAAATTCCGCATTCTGCCTGTTGTATTCAATCCCGATGCATTTTCTATGTTTCATTCTCACTCTGAACGTCCACAGATTACAGAATGCCTCCAGATGTGCTTCGGAAACTACTACTGGTCTCCCAGGAATCGATAAAAGCGTAGACAGTTTGAGACATTACTCCTATGGAGAAAAGTCCGCATGGTGCCTTTCGTATTCAATCCCGATGCAATTTCTGTGTTTCATGAACACTATCAACGTCCACAGATTACAGAATGCCTCCAGATGTGCTTCGGAAACTACTACGGGTCTCCCAAGAATCGATCAAAAACGTAGACAGTTTGAGACATTACTTCCATGGAGAAAAGTAAGCATGGTGCCTGTTGTATTCAATCCTGATGCAATTTCTGAGTTTTATCAACCCTCTGAAAGTCCACAAATTAGAGAATGCATCCAGATGTGCTTCGGAAACTAGTACTTGTCTCCCAGGAATCTATCAAATGGTAGAAAATTTGAGACATTTCTCCCATGGAGAAAAGTCCGCATGGTGCCTGTGAATTCAATCCCGAAGCAATTTCTTCGTTTCATCAACACTCTGAACGTCCACAGATTACAGAATCCCTCCAGATGTGCTTCGGAAACTACTATTGGTCTCCCATGAATCGATCAAAGCGTAGGCAGGTTGAGACATTACTCCCATGGAGAGAATTCCGCATGGTGCCTGTTGTATTCAATCCCGAAGCAATTTCTGTGTTTCAATGACACTCTGAACTGCCACAGATTACAGGAAGTCTCCAGATGTGCTTCGAAAACAACTACTGGTTTCCTATGAGTCGCTCAAAGCGTATACAGATTGTGACATTACTCCCATGGAGAAACGTTTTCATGATGCCTGATGTATTCAATCCCGATGTAGTTTCTGGGTTTCATCAACACGCTGAACGTCCACAGATTACAGAGTGCCTCCAGATGTGCTTCGGAAACTACTACTGCTCTACGACGAATCGATCAAAGCGTAGAAAATTTGAGACGTTGCTCACATGGAGAAAAGTCCGCATGGTGCCTGTTGTAATCAATCCCGATGCAATTTCTGTGTTTTATCAACACCCTGAACGTCCACAGATTACAGAATGCCTCCAGATATGCTTCGGAAACTATTACTGGACTCCGAAGAATCGATCAATGTGTAGACAGTTTGAGACACTACTCCCATGGATAAACGTCTGCATGTTGCTTGTTGTATTTAATCCCAATGCAATTTCTGAGTTTCATCAGCACTTTGAACGTCCACACACTACAGAATGCCTCCAGATGTGCCTCGGAAACTACCACTGGTCTCCCAGGAATCGATCAAAGCGTAGAAAATTTGAGACATTACACCCATGGAGAAAACTCCGCATGGTGCCTGTTGTATCAATCCGGATGCAATTTCCGTGTTTAGTCAACACTCGGAAAGTCCACAGATTACAGAATGCCTCCAGATGTGCTTCGGAAACTACTGCCGTTATCGCAGGAATCGGTCAAAGCGCAGACAGTTTGATACTTTACTCAAATGGAGAAACGTGTGCATGGTGCCCCGTGTATTTAATCCCGATGCAATTTCTGTGCTTTATCAACAGTCTAAAGGTCTACAAATTACAGAATGTCTAGAGATGTGATTCGGAAACTATTATTGGCCTCCTATGAATCGATCAAAGCGTGGGCAGTTTGAGGCATTTCTCCCATGGAGAAAAGTCTGCATGGCACCTGTTGTATTAAAACCCGATGCAATTTCTGTATTTCATCATTACTCTGTACGTCCACAGATTACAGAATACCTCCAGATGTGCTTCGGAAACTAGTACTGGTCTTCCAGCAATCGATCAGAGCGTAGACAGATTATGACATCACTCCTATGGAGAAACGTTTGCATGGTGCCTGTCGTATTCAATCCCGATGCAGTTTCTGAGTTTCTTCCACACGCTGAACGTCCACAATTTACAGAGTGCCTCCAGACGTGCTTCAGAAACTACCACTGGTCGCCCAGCAATCGATCAAAGCGTAGAAAATTTCAGACATTACTCACATGGAGAAAAGTCCGCATGGTGCCTGATGTATTCAATCCCGATGCATCTTCTGTGTTTTATCAACAGCCTGAACGTCCAGAGATTACAGAATGCCAACAGATGTGCTTCGAAAACTACTACTGGTCTCCCAGATCTGATCAAAGCGTAAACAGTTTAAACATTTCTCCCGTGGAGAATAGACTGCGTGGCGCCTTTTATTCAATACCGATGAAATTTCTACGTTTCATCAACATTCTGAACGTCCGCAGATTTTAGAATCCTCCAGATGTGCTTCGGAAACTTCTACTGGTCTCCCCGGAATCGATCAAAGCGTACACAGTTTGAGACATTACTCCCATGGAGAGAAGTCCGCATGGTGCCAGTTGTATTCAATCCCGATGCAATTTCTGTATTTCATCTACACTCTGAACGTCCACAGATTACAGAATACCTCCAGATGTGCTTCGGAAACTACTACTGGTTTCCCAGGATTCGATCAAAGCGTAGACAGTTTGAGACATTACTCCCATGGAGAAAAGTCCGCATGGTGCCTATTGTATTCAATCTCGATGCAATTTCTGTGTTTCATCAACACTCAGAACATTAACAGATTACAGGACGCCTCCAGATGTGCTTCGGAAACTGCTACTGGTCTCCCAGGAAATGATCAAAGCGTAGACAGTTTGAGACATGGAGAAAAGTACGCATGGTGACTGTTATATTCAATCCCGATGCAAGTTCTGTGTTTATCAACACTCTGAACGTCCACAGGTTACAGAATGCCACCAGATGTGCTTCGGAAACTACTACTGGTGTCCCAGGAGTCGATAAAAGCGTAGACAGTTTGAGACATTACTCCCATGGAGAGAAGTCCACATGGTGCCTGTTGTATTCAATCCCGATGCAATTTCTGTGTTTCATCCTCACTCTGAACGTCCACAGATTACAGAATGCCTCCAGATATGCTTCGGAAACTATTACTGGTCTCCGAAGAATCGATCAAACCGTAGACAGTTTGAGATATTACTCCCATCGAGAAAAGTAAGCATGGCGCCTGTTGTATTCAATCCGGATGCAATTTCCGTGTTTTATCAACACTCTGAAGGTCCACAGATTACAGAATGCCTCCAGATGTGCGTCGGAAACTACTACTGGTCTCCGAGGAATCGATCAAAGCGTAGACAGTTTGAGACATTACTCCCATGGAGAGAAGTCCGCATGGTGCCTGTTGTATTCAATCCCGATGCAATATCTGTATTTCAACAACACTCTGAAAGTCCACAGATTACAGAATACCTCCAGATGTGCATTGGAAACTACTACTGGTTTCCCAGGAATCGATCAAAGCGTTGACTGTTTGAGACATTACTCCCAAGGAGAAAAGTCTGCATGGTGCCTGTTGTATTCAGTCCCCATGGAATTACTATGTTTCATCAACACTCTGAACGTCCTCAGATTTTAGAATGCCTTCAGATGTGCTCCGGAAACAACTACTGGTTTCCCAGGAATCGATCAAAGCGTAGACAGTTTGAGACATTACTCCCATGGAGAAAAGTCCGCATGGTGCGTATTGTATTCAATCTCAATGCTATTTCTGTGTTTCATCAACACTCAGAACATTAACAGCTTACAGGGAGCCTCCAGATGTGCTTCGTAAACTACTACTGGTCGCTGAGGAATATATCAAAAAGTAGACAGTTTGAGACATTACCCCCATGGAGAAAAGTACGCATGGTACCTGTTGTATTCAATCCCGATGCAATTTCTGTGTTTCATCAACACTCTGAACATCCAAAGATTACAGAAAATCTCCAGATGTGCTTTGGAAACAACTACTGGTTTCCCAGGAATTGATCAAAGCGTAGACAGTTTGAGACATTACTCCCATGGAGAAAAGTCCGCATGGTGCCTATTGTATTCAGTCTCAATGCACTTTCTGTGTTTCATCAACACTCAGAACATTAACAGATTACAGGAAGCCTCCAGATGTGCTTCGGAAACTGCTTCTGGTCTCCCAGGAATCTATCAAAGCGTACACAGTTTGAGACATTACTCCCGTGGAGAGAAGTCCGCATGGTGACTGTTGTATTCAATCCCAATGCAAATTCTGTGTTTCATCAACACTCTGAACGTCCACAAGTTACAGAATGCCACCAGATGTGCTTCGGAAACTAGTACTGGTCTACGAGGATTCGATCAAAGCGTACACAGTTTGGGACATTACCCCCATGGAGAAAAGTCCACATGGTGCCTGTTGTATTCAATCCCGATGCAATTTCTGTGTTTTATCAACACTCTAAAGGTCCACAGACTACAGAAGGTCTCCAGATGCGCTTCGAAACTACTATTTGTCTCGAATGAATCGATCAAAGCCTAGACACTTTGAGACATTACTCCTATGGAGAAAAGTCCGCATGGTGCCTGTTGTATACAATCCCGATGCAATTTCTGTCCTTCATCATCACTCTCAACGTCCACAGATTACACAATGCATCCGGATATACTACGGAAACTACTATTGGTTTCCCAGGAAACGATCTAAGCCTACACATTACTCCCTTGAGAGAAGTCCATATGGTGCCTGTTCTATTAAATCCCGATGCAATTTCTGTGTTTCATCAACACTCTGAACGTCCACAGATTACAGAATACCTCCAGATGTGTTCGGAAACTACTACTGGTCTCCCAGGAATCGATCAAAGCGTTGACAGATTGTGACATCACTCCCATGGAGAAACGTTTGCATGGTGCCTGTTGTATTCAATTCCGATGCAATTTCTGAGTTTCATCAACACGCTGAACGTCCACAGATTACAGAGTGCCTCCAGATGTGCTTCGGAAACTACCACTGATCTCCCAGGAATCGATCAAAGCGTAGAAAATTTGAGACATTACTCCCATGGAGAAAAGTCGGCATGGTTCCTGTTGTATTCAATCTCAATGCAATTTCTGTGTTTCATCAACACTCAGAACATTAACAGATTACAGGAAGCCTCCAGATGTGCTTCGGAAACTGCTTCTTGTCTCCCGGGAATCGATCAAAGCGTACACAAATTGAGACATTACTCCCGAGTAGTGAAGTCCGCATGGTGACTGTTGTATTCAATCCCGATGCAAATTCTGTGTTTCATCAACACTCTGAACGTCGACAAGTCACTGAATGCTTCCATATGTACTTCGGAAACTACTACTGGTCTCCGAGGAATCGATCAAAGCGTAGACAGTTTGAGACATGGAGAAAGGTCCGCATGGTGACTGTTGTATTCAATCCCGATGCAAGTTCTGTGATTCATCAACACTCTGAACGTCCACAGGTTACAGAATGCCACCAGATGTGCTTCGGAAACTAGTACTGGTCTCCGAGGAAGCGATCAAAGCGTAGACAGTTTGAGACATTACCCCCATGGAGAAAAGTCCGCATGGTGCCTGTTGTATTCAATCCCGATGTAATTTCTGTGTTTCATCCTCACTCTGAACGTCCACAGACTACAGAATGTCTCCAGATGTGCTTCGAAACTACTATTGGTCTCGAATGAATCGATCAAAGCCTAGACAGTTTGAGACATTACTCCCATGGAGAAAAGTCCGCATGGTGCCTGTTGTATTCAATCCCGATGCAATTTCTGTGTTTCATCAACACTCTCAACGTCCACAGATTACAGAATGCATCCGGATGTTCTTCGGAAACTACTATTGGTTTCCAAGGAATCGATCAAAACGTACACAGTTTGTGACATTACCCCCTTGACAGAAGTCCGCATGGTGCCTATTGTATTAAATCTCGATGCAATTTCTGTGTTTCATCAACACTCTGACCGTCCACAGATTACAGAATGCCTCCAGGTGTGCTTCGGAAACTACTACTGGTCTCCCAGGAATCGATCAAATCGTAGAAATTTGAGACATTACTCCCATGGAGAAAACTTCGCATGGTGCCTGTTGTATTTAATCCCGATACAATTTCTGTGTTTCATCAACACTCTGAACGTCCAAAGATTACAGAATGCATCCAGATATGTTTCGGAAACTATTACTGGTCTCCGAAGAATCGATCAAAGCGTAGACAGTTTGAGACATTACTCCCATGGAGAAAAGTAAGCATGGTGTTTGTTGTATTCAATCCGGATGCAATTTCCGTGTTTTATCAACACTCTGAAGGTCCACAGATTACAGAATGCCTCCAGATGTGCGTTGTAAACTACTACTGGTCTCCGAGGAATCGATCAAAACGTAAATAGTTTGAGTGCCTGTTGTATTCAATCCGGATGCAATTTCCGTGTTTTATCAACACTCTGAAGGTCCACAGATTACAGAATGCCTCCAGATGTGCGTTGGAAACTACTACTGGTCTCCGAGGAATCGATCAAAGCGTAGATAGTTTGAGACATTACTCCCATGGAGAGAAGTCCGCATGGTGCCTGTTGTATTCAATCCCGATGCAATATCTCTATTTCATCAACACTCTGAACGTCCACAGATTACAGAATACCTCCAGATGTGCTACGGAAACTTCTACTGGTTTCCCAGGAATCGTTCAAAGCGTAGACTGTTTGAGACATTACTCCCACGGAGAAAAGTCCGCATGGTGCCTGTTGTATTCAATCCCGATGCAATTACTATGTTTCATCAACACTCTGAACGTCCTCAGATTTTAGAATGCCTCCAGATGTGCTTCGGAAACTACTATTGGTCTCCCAGGAATCGATCAAAGCGTAGACAGTTTGAGACATTACTCCTATGGAGAAAAGGGCGCATCTTTACTGTTGTATTCAATCCCGATGCAATTTCTGTGTCTCATCAACACTCTGAACATCCACAAATTACAGGAAGCCTCCAGATGTGCTTCGGAATCAACTACTGGTTTCCCAGGAATCGAACAAAGCGTAGACAGTTTGAGACATTACTCTCATGGAGAAAAGCCCGCATGGTGCCTATTGTATTCCATCTCAATGCAATTTCTGGGTTTCATCAACACTCAGAACATTAAAAGATTAAAGGAAGCCTCCAGATGTGCTTCGGAAACTACTACTGGTCTAACAGGAATCGATCAAAGCGTAGACAGTTTGAGTCATTACTCCCATGGAGAAAAGTCCGCATGGTGCCTGTTGTATTCAATCCCGACGCAATTTCTGTGTTACATCAACACTCTGAACTACCACAGATTACATAATGCCTTTAGATGTGCTTCGGAAACTACTACTTGTCTCCGAGGAATCGATCAAAACGTAGATAGTTTGAGTGCCTGTTGTATTCAATCCGGATGCAATTTCCGTGTTTTATCAACACTCTGAAGGTCCACAGATTACAGAATGCCTCCAGATGTGCGTTGGAAACTACTACTGGTCTCCGAGGAATCGATCAAAGCGTAGATAGTTTGAGACATTACTCCCATGGAGAGAAGTCCGCATGGTGCCTGTTGTATTCAATCCCGATGCAATATCTGTATTTCATCAACACTCTGAACGTCCACAGATTACAGAATACCTCCAGATGTGCTACGGAAACTTCTACTGGTTTCCCAGGAATCGTTCAAAGCGTAGACTGTTTGAGACATTACTCCCACGGAGAAAAGTCCGCATGGTGCCTGTTGTATTCAATCCCGATGCAATTACTATGTTTCATCAACACTCTGAACGTCCTCAGATTTTAGAATGCCTCCAGATGTGCTTCGGAAACTACCATTGGTCTCCCAGGAATCGATCAAAGCGTAGACAGTTTGAGACATTACTCCTATGGAGAAAAGGGCGCATCTTTACTGTTGTATTCAATCCCGATGCAATTTCTGTGTCTCATCAACACTCTGAACATCCACAAATTACAGGAAGCCTCCAGATGTGCTTCGGAATCAACTACTGGTTTCCCAGGAATCGATCAAAGCGTAAACAGTTTGAGACATGGAGAAAGGTCTGCATGACGACTGTTGTATACAATCCCGATGGAATTTCTGTGTTTCATCAACACTCTCAACGTCCACAGATCACAGAATGCATCCGGATGTGCTTCGGAAACTACTACTGGTTTCCTAGGAATCGATGAAAACGTACACAGTTTGAGACATTACTCCCTTGCGAGAAGTCCGCATGGTGCCTATTGTATTCAATCTCGATGCAATTTCTGTGTTTCATCAACACTCAGAACATTAAAAGATTACAGGAAGCCTCCAGATGTGCTTCGGAAACTGCTTCTGGTCTCCCAGGAATCTATCAAAGCGTACACAGTTTGAGACGTTACTCCCATGGAGAGAAGTCCGCATGGTGACTGTTGTATTCAATCCCAATGCTAATTCTGTGTTTCATCAACACTCTGAACGTCCACAAGTTACAGAATGCTTCCAGATGTGCTTCGGAAACTACTACTGGTCGCCGAAGAATCGATCAAAGCGTATACAGTTTGAGACATGGAGAAAGGTCCGCATGGTGACTGTTGTATTCAATCCCGATGCACGTTGTGTGTCATCAACACTCTGAACGTCCACAGGCTACAGAATACCACCAGATGTGCTTGGGAAACTAGTACTGGTCTACGAGGAATCGATCAAAGCGTACACAGTTTGAGACATTACCCCCATGGAGAAAAGTCCGCATGGTGCCTGTTGTATACAATCTCGATGCAATTTCTGTCCTTCATCATCACTCTCAACGTCCACAGATTACACAATGCATCCGGATATACTACGGAAACTACTATTGGTTTCCCAGGAAACGATCTAAGCGTACACAGTTTGTGACATTACTCCCTTGAGAGAAGTCCATATGGTGCCTGTTGTATTAAATCCCGATGCAATTTCTGTGTTTCATCAACACTCTGAACGTCCACAGATTACAGAATACCTCCAGATGTGTTCGGAAACTACTACTGGTCTCCCAGGAATCGATCAAAGCGTTGACAGATTGTGACATCACTCCCATGGAGAAACGTTTGCATGGTACTTGTTGTATTCAATCCCGATGCAATTTCTGTGTTTCATCAACACTCTGAACATCCACAGATTACAGGAAATCTCCAGATGTCCTTCGGAAACAACTACTGGTTTCCCAGGAATCGATCAAAGCGTAGACAGTTTGAGACATTACTCCCATGGTGAAAAGTCCGCATGGTTCCTATTGTATTCAATCTCAATGCAATTTCTGTGTTTCATCAACACTCAGAACATTAACAGATTACAGGAAGCCTCCAGATGTGCTTCGGAAACTGCTTCTTGTCTCCCGGGAATCGATCAAAGCGTACACAAATTGAGACATTACTCCCGAGTAGTGAAGTCCGCATGGTGACTGTTGTATTCAATCCCGACGCAAATTCTGTGTTTCATCAACACTCTGAACGTCGACAAGTGTACAGAATGTTTTCAGATGTACTTCGGAAACTACTACTGGTCTCCGAGGAATCGATCAAAGCGTAGACAGTTTGAGACATGGAGAAAGGTCCGCATGGTGACTGTTGTATTCAATCCCGATGCAAGTTCTGTGTTTCATCAACACTCTGAACGTCCACAGGTTACAGAATGCCACCAGATGTGCTTCGGAAACTAGTACTGGTCTCCGAGGAATCGATCAAAGCATAGACAGTTTGAGACATTACCCCCATGGAGAAAAGTCCGCATTGTGCCTGTTGTATTCAATCCCGATGCAATTTCTGTGTTTCATCCTCACTCTGAACGTCCACAGACTACAGAATGTCTCCAGATGTGCTTCGAAACTACTATTGGTCTCGAATAAATCGATCAAAGCCTAGACAGTTTGAGACATTACTCCCATGGAGAAAAGTCCGCATGGTGCCTGTTGTATTCAATCCGATGCAATTTCTGTTCTTCAGCAACACTCTCAACGTCCACAGATTACAGAATGCATCCGGATGTGCTTCGGAAACTGCTACTGGTTACCTAGGAATCGATCAAAACGTACACAGTTTGAGAAATTACTCCCTTGAGAGAAGTCTGCATGGTGCCTGTTGTATTAAATCTCGATGCAATTTCTGTGTTTCATCAACACTCTGAACGTCCACAGATTACGGAATGCCTCCAGATGTGCTTCGGAAACCACCACTGGTCTCCCGGGAATCGATCAAATCGTAGAAAATTTGAGACATTACTCCCATGGAGAAAACTTCGCATGGTGCCTGATGTATTCGAACCCGATACAATTTCTGTGTTTCATCAACACTCTGAACGTCCACAGATTACAGAATACCTCCAGATATGCTTCGGAAACTATTACTGATCTCCGAAGAATCGATCAAAGACAGTTTGAGACATTACTCCCATGGAGAAAAGTCCGCATGGTGCCTATTGTATTCAATCCCGATGCAATTTCTGTGTTTTATCAACACATTAAGGTGCACAGAATACAGAATGTCGCCAGATGTGTTTCGAAACTACCATTGGTCTCGAATGAATCGATCAAAGAGTAGACAGTTTGAGACATTGCAACCATGGTGCCTTTTGTATTCAATCCCGATGCAATTTCTGTCCTTCATCAACACTCTCAACGTCCACAGATTACGCAATGCATCCGGCTGTGCTTCGGAAACTACTATTGGTTTCCCAGGAAACGATCTAAGCATACAGAGTTTGTGACATTACTCCCTTGAGAGAAGTCCATAATGTGCCTGTTGTATTAAATCCCGATGCAATTTCTGTGTTGCATCAACACTCTGAACGTCCACAGATTACGGAATGCCACCAGATGTGCTTCGGAAACTGCTACTGGTCTCCCAGGAAATGATCAAAGCGTAGACTGTTTGAGACATGGATAAAGGTTCGCATGGTGACTGTTGTATTCAATCGCGATGCAATTTCGGTGTTTCATCAACACTCTGAACATCCACAGATTACAGGAACTCTCCAGATGTGCTTCGGAAACAATTACTGGTTTCCCAATAATCGATCAAAGCGTAGACAGTTTGAGACATTACTCCCATCTAGAAAAGTCCGCATGGCGCCTATTGTATTCAATCTCGATGCAATTTCTGTGTTTCATCAACACTCAGAACATTAACAGATTACAGGAAGCCTCCAGATGTGCTTCGGAAACTGTTACTGGTCTCCCAGGAATCGATCAAAGCGTAGACTGTTTGAGACATTGAGAAAGGTCCGCATGGTGACTGTTGTATTCAATCCCGATGCAAGTTCTATGTTTATCAACACTCTGAACGTCCACAGGTTACAGAATGCCACCAGATGTGCTTCGGGAACTGCTACTGGTCTCCCATGAGTTGATAAGAGCGTAGACAGTTTGACACATTACTCCCATGGAGAAAAGTCCGCATGGTGCCTGTTGTATTCAATCCCGATGCAATTTCTGTGTTTCATCAACACTCTCAACGTCCACAGATTACAGAATGCATCCGGATGTGCTTCGGAAACTACTATTGGTTTCCAAGGAATCGATCAAAGCGTAGACTGTTTGAGACATTACTCTCACGGAGGAAAGTCCGCATGGTGCCTGTTGTATTCAATCCCGATGCAATTACTATGTTTCATCAACACTCTGAACGTCCTCAGATTTTAGAATGCCTCCAGATGTGCTTCGGAAACTACTATTGGTCTCCTAGGAATCGATCAAAGCGTAGACAGTTTGAGACATTACTCCCATGGAGAAAAGGGCGCATGGTAACTGTTGTATTCAATCCCGATGCAATTTCTGTGTCTCATCAACACCCTGAACATCCACAAATTACAGGAAGTCTCCAGATGTGCTTCGAAATCAACTACTGGTTTCCCAGGAATCGAACAAAGCGTAGACAGTTTGAGACATTACTCCCATGGAGAAAAGTCCGCATGGTGCCTATTGTATTCAATCTCGATGCAATTTCTGTGTTTCATCAACACTCAGAACATTAAAAGATTACAGGAAGCCTCCAAATGTGCTTAGGAAACTGCTACTGGTCTCCCAGGAATCGATCAAAGCGTAAATAGTTTGAGACATGGAGAAAGGACTGCATGATGTCTGTTGTATACAATCCCGATGGAATTTCTGTGTTTCATCAACACTCTCAACGTAAACAGATTACAGAATGCATCCGGATGTGCTTCGGAAACTACTACTGGTTTCCTAGGGATCGATGAAAACGTACACAGTTTGAGACATTACTCCCTTGCGAGAAGTCCGCATGGTGCCTGTTGTATTAAATCTCGATGCAATTTCTGTGTTTCATCAACACTCAGAACACTAACAGATTACAGGAAGCCTCCAGATGTGCTTCGGAAACGGTTACTGGTCTCCCAGGAATCGATCAAAGCGTAGACTGTTTGAGACATGGAGAAAGGTCCGCATGGTGACTGTTGTATTCAATCCCGATGCAAGTTCTGTGTTTATCAACACTCTGAACGTCCACAGGTTACAGAATGCCACCAGATGTGCTTCGGGAACTGCTACTGGTCTCCCATGAGTTGATAAGAGCGTAGACAGTTTGACACATTACTCCCATGGAGAAAAGTCCGCATGGTGCCTGTTGTATTCAATCCCGATGCAATTTCTGTGTTTCATCAACACTCTCAACGTCCACAGATTACAGAATGCATCCGGATGTGCTTCGGAAACTACTATTGGTTTCCAAGGAATCGATCAAAACGTACACAGTTTGAGACATTACCCCCTTGACAGAAGTCCGCATGGTGCCTATTGTATTAAATCTCGATGCAATTTCTGTGTTTCATCAACACTCTGACCGTCCACAGATTACAGAATGCCTCCAGATGTGCTTCGGAAACTACTACTGGTCTCCCAGGAATCGATCAAATCGTAGAAATTTGAGACATTACCCCCATGGAGAAAACTTCGCATGGTGCCTGTTGTATTTAATACCGATACAATTTCTGTGTTTCATAAACACTCTGAACGTCCACAGATTACAGAATGCATCAGGATATGTTTCGGAAACTATTACTGGTCTCCGAAGAATCGATCAGAGCGTAGACAGTTTGAGACATTACTCCCATGGAGAAAAGTAAGCATGGTGCCTGTTGTATTCAATCCGGATGCAATTTCCGTGTTTTATCAACACTCTGAAGGTCCACAGATTACAGAATGCCTCCAGATGTGCGTTGGAAACTACTACTGGTCTCCGAGGAATCGATCAAAACGTAGATAGTTTGAGTGCCTGTTGTATTCAATCCGGATGCAATTTCCGTGTTTTATCAACACTCTGAAGGTCCACAGATTACTGAATGCCTCCAGATGTGCGTTGGAAACTACTACTGGTCTCCGAGGAATCGATCAAAGCGTAGATAGTTTGAGACATTACTCCCATGGAGAGAAGTCCACATGGTGCCTGTTGTATTCAATCCCGATGCAATATCTGTATTTCATCAACACTCTGAACGTCCACAGATTACAGAATACCTCCAGATGTGCTTCGGAAACTTCTACTGGTTTCCCAGGAATCGTTCAAAGCGTAGACTGTTTGAGACATTACTCTCACGGAGGAAAGTCCGCATGGTGCCTGTTGTATTCAATCCCGATGCAATTACTATGTTTCATCAACACTCTGAACGTCCTCAGATTTTAGAATGCCTCCAGATGTGCTTCGGAAACTACTATTGGTCTCCTAGGAATCGATCAAAGCGTAGACAGTTTGAGACATTACTCCCATGGAGAAAAGGGCGCATGGTAACTGTTGTATTCAATCCCGATGCAATTTCTGTGTCTCATCAACACCCTGAACATCCACAAATTACAGGAAGTCTCCAGATGTGCTTCGAAATCAACTACTGGTTTCCCAGGAATCGAACAAAGCGTAGACAGTTTGAGACATTACTCCCATGGAGAAAAGTCCGCATGGTGCCTATTGTATTCAATCTCGATGCAATTTCTGTGTTTCATCAACACTCAGAACATTAAAAGATTACAGGAAGCCTCCAAATGTGCTTAGGAAACTGCTACTGGTCTCCCAGGAATCGATCAAAGCGTAAATAGTTTGAGACATGGAGAAAGGACTGCATGATGTCTGTTGTATACAATCCCGATGGAATTTCTGTGTTTCATCAACACTCTCAACGTAAACAGATTACAGAATGCATCCGGATGTGCTTCGGAAACTACTACTGGTTTCCTAGGGATCGATGAAAACGTACACAGTTTGAGACATTACTCCCTTGCGAGAAGTCCGCATGGTGCCTGTTGTATTAAATCTCGATGCAATTTCTGTGTTTCATCAACACTCAGAACACTAACAGATTACAGGAAGCCTCCAGATGTGCTTCGGAAACGGTTACTGGTCTCCCAGGAATCGATCAAAGCGTAGACTGTTTGAGACATGGAGAAAGGTCCGCATGGTGACTGTTGTATTCAATCCCGATGCAAGTTCTGTGTTTATCAACACTCTGAACGTCCACAGGTTACAGAATGCCACCAGATGTGCTTCGGGAACTGCTACTGGTCTCCGAGGAGTGGATAAGAGCGTAGACAGTTTGACAAATTACTCAAATGGAGAAAAGTCCGCATGGTGCCTGTTGTATTCAACCCGATGCAATTTGTGTGTTTCATCAACACTCTCAACGTCCACAGATTACAGAATACCTCCAGATGTGCTTCGGAAACTACTATTGGTCTCCCAGGAATCGATCAAAGCGTAGACAGTTTGAGACATTACTCCCATGGAGAAAAGTGCGCATGGTAACTGTTGTATTCAATCCCGACGCAATTTCTGTGTCTCATCAACACTCTGAACATCCACAAATTACAGGAAGTCTCCAGATGTGCTTCGAAATCAACTACTAGTTTCCCAGGAATCGAACAAAGCGTAGACAGTTTGAGACATTACTCCCATGGAGAAAAGTCCGCATGGTGCCTATTGTATTCAATCTCGATGCAATTATCTGTGTTTCATCAACACTCAGAACATTAAAAGATTACAGGAAGCCTCCAAATGTGCTTAGGAAACTGCTACTGGTCTCCCAGGAATCGA
This sequence comes from Schistocerca gregaria, assembly GCF_023897955.1. Classification (NCBI taxonomy): domain Eukaryota; kingdom Metazoa; phylum Arthropoda; class Insecta; order Orthoptera; family Acrididae; genus Schistocerca; species Schistocerca gregaria. The sequence goes on from NC_064920.1 coordinate 13,586,506, forward strand.
TCAAAGCGTAAACAGTTTGAGACATGGAGAAAGGACTGCATGATGTCTGTTGTATACAATCCCGATGGAATTTCTGTGTTTCATCAACACTCTCAACGTAAACAGATTACAGAATGCATCCGGATGTGCTTCGGAAACTACTACTGGTTTCCTAGGAATTGATGAAAACGTACACAGTTTGAGACATTACTCCCTTGAGAGAAGTCCGCATGGTGCCTGTTGTATTAAATCTCGATGCAATTTCTGTGTTTCATCAACACTCTGAACGACCACAGATTACAGAATACCTCCAGATATGCTTCGGAAACTATTACTGATCTCCGAAGAACCGATCAAAGCGTAAACAGTTCAAGGCATTTCTCCCGTGGAGAAACGACCGCGTGGTGCCTGTTGTATTCAATACCGATGCAATTTCTACGTTTCATCAGCATTCTGAACGTCCACAGATTTTAGAATCCTCCAGATGTGCTTCGGAAACTTCTACTGATCTCCCAGGAATCGATGAAAGCGTACACAGTTTGAGAATTTACTGTCGTGGAGGGAAGTCCGCATGGTGCCTGTTGTATTCAATCACGATGCAATATCTGTATTTGATCAACACTCTTAACGTCCACAGATTACAGAACACCTCCAGATGTGCTTTGGAAACTACTACAGGTTTCCCAGGAATCGATCAAAGCGTAGACAGATTGAGACATTACTCCCATGGAGAAAAGTCCGCATGGTGCCTATTGTATTCAATCTCGATGCAATTCCTGTGTTTCATCAACACTCAGAACATTAACAGATTACAGGAAGCCTCCAGATGTGCTTCGGAAACTACTACTGGTCTCCCAGGAATCGATCAAATCGTAGAAATTTGAGACATTACTCCCATGGAGAAAACTTCGCATGGTGCCTGTTGTATTTAATCCCGATAAAATTTCTGTGTTTCAACAACACTCTGAACTTCCACAGATTACAGAATGCATCCAGATATGTTTCGGAAACTATTACTGGTCTCAGAAGAATCGATCAAAGCGTAGACAGTTTGAGACATTACTCCCATGGAGAAAAGTAAGCATGGTGCCTTTTGTATTCAATCCGGATTCTATTTCCGTGTTTTATCAACACTCTGAAGGTCCACAGATTACAGAATGCCTCCAGATGTGCGTTGGAAACTACTACTGGTCTCCGTGGAATCGATCAAAGCGTAGGTAGTTTGAGTGCCTGTTGTATTCAATCCGGATGCAATTTCCGTGTTTTATCAACACTCTGAAGGTCCACAGATTACAGAACGCCTCCAGATGTGCGTTGGAAACTACTACTGGTCTCCGAGGAATCGATCAAGGCGTAGATAGTTTGAGACATTACTCCCATGGAGAGAAGTCCGCATGGTGCCTGTTGTATTCAATCCCGATGCAATATCTGTATTTCATCAACACTCTGAACGTCCACAGATTACAGAATTCCTCCAGATGTGCTTCGGAAACTTCTACTGGTTTCCCAGGAATCGTTCAAAGCGTAGACTGTTTGAGACATTACTCCCACGGAGAAAAGTCCGCATGGTGCCTGTTGTATTCAATCCCGATGCAATTACTATGCTTCATCAACACTCTGAAAGTCCTCAGATTTTAGAATGCCTCCAGATGTGCTTCGGAAACTACTATTGGTCTCCCAGGAATCGTTCAAAGCGTAGACAGTTTGAGACATTACTCCCATGGAGAAAAGTGCGCATGGTAACTGTTGTATTCAATCCCGATGCAATTTCTGTGTCTCATCAACTCTCTGAACATCCACAAATTACAGGAAGTCTCCAGATGTGCTTCGGAATCAACTACTGGTTTCCCAGGAATCGAACAAAGCGTGGACAGTTTGAGACATTACTCCCATGGAGAGAAGTCCGCATGGTGCGTATTGTATTCAATCTCAATGCAACTTCTGTGTTTCATCAACACTCAGAACATTAACAGATTACAGGAAGCCTCCAGATGTGCTTCGGAAACTGTTACTGGTCTCCCAGGAATCGATCAAAGCGTAGACTGTTTGAGACATGGAGAAAGGACCGCATGGTGACTGTTGTATTCAATCCCGATGCAAGTTCGGTGTTTATCAACACTCTGAACGTCCACAGGTTACAGAATACCACCAGATGTGCTTCGGAAACAATTACTGGTTTCCCAATAATCGATCGAAGCGCAGACAGTTTAAGACATTACTCCCATGGAGAAAAGTCCGCATGGCGCCTATTGTATTCAATCTCGATGCAATTTCGGTGTTTCATCAACACTCAGAACACTAACAGATAACAGGAAGCCTCCAGATGTGCTTCGGAAACTGTTACTGGTCTCCCAGGAATCGATCAAAGCGTACACAGTTTGAGACATGGAGAAAGGTCCGCATGGTGACTGTTGTGTTCAATCCCGATGCAAGTTCGGTGTTTATCAACACTCTGAACGTCCACAGGTTACAGAATGCCACCAGATGTGTTTCGGAAACTACTACAGGTCTCCAAGGAATCGGTCAAATCGTAGAAAATTTGAGTCATTTCACCCATGGAGAAAACTTAGCATGGTGCCTGTTGTATTCAATCCCGATACAATTTCTGTGTTTCATCAACACTCTGAACGTCCACAGTTTATAGAATGCCTCCAGATATGCTTCGGAAACTATTACTGGTCTCCGAAGAAGCGATCAAAGCGTAGACAGTTTGAGACATTACTCCCATGGAGAAAAGTAAGCATGGTGCCTGTTGTATTCAATCCCGATGCAATTACTATGTTTCATCAACACCCTGAACGTCCTCAGATTTTAGAATGCCTCCAGATGTGCCTCGGAAACTACTATTGGTCTCCCAGGAATCGATCAAAGCGTAGACAGTTTGAGACATTACTCTCATGTAGAAAAGTCCGCATCGTACTTGTTGTATTCAATCCCGATGCAATTTCTGTGTTTCATCAACACTCTGAACATCCACAGATTACAGGAATCCTCCATATGTGCTTAGGAAACTGCTACTGGTCTCCAATTAATCCGATCAAAGCGTAGACAGTTTGAGACATGGAGAAAGGTCCGCATGGTGACTTTTGTATTCAATCGCGATGCAATTTCTGTGTTTCATCAACACTCTGAATATCCACAAATTACAGGAAGCCTCCAGATGTGGTTTGGAAACAACTACTGGTTTCCCAGGAATCGATCAAAGCGTAGACAGTTTGAGACATTACTCCCATGGAGAACAGTCCGCATGGTGCGTATTGTATTCAATCTCAATGCAACTTCTGTGTTTCATCAACACTCAGAACATTAACAGATTACAGGAAGCCTTCAGATGTGCTTCGGAAACTACTACTGGTCTCCGAGGAATCGATCAAAGCGTAGACCATTTGATACATTGCGAAATGTCCGCATGGTGACTGTTGTATTCAATCCCGATGCAAGTTCTGTGTTTCATCAACACTTTGAACGTCCACAGATTACAGAATGCCACCAGATGTGCTTCGGAAACTACTACTGGTCTCCGAGGAATATATCAAAGAGTAGACAGTTTGAGACATTACCCCTATGGAGAAAAGTCCGCATGGTGCCTGTTGTATTCAATCCCGATGCAATTTCTGTTTTTCATCCTCACTCTGAACGTCCACAGATTACAGAGTGCCTCCAGATGTGCTTCGGAAACTACCACTGATCTCCCAGGAATCGATCAAAGCGTAGAAAATTTGAGACATTACTCCCATGGAGAAAAGTCCGCATGGTGCCTGTTGTATTCAATCCAAGAGCAATTTCTGTGGTTCATCAACTCTCTGAAGGTCCACAGATTTTAGAATGCCTCCAGATGTGCTTAGGAAACTACAATTGGTCTCCCAGGAATCGATCAAAGCGTAGACAGTTTGAGACATTACTTCCATGGAGTAAAGTCCGCATGGTACCTGTTGTATTCAATCCCGATGTAATTTCTGTGTTTCATCCTCACTCTGAACGTCCACAGATTACAGAGTGCCTCCGGATGTGCTTCGGAAACTACCACTGATCTCCCAGGAATCGATCAAAGCGTAGAAACTTTGAGACATTACTCCCATGGAGAAAAGTCCGCATGGTGCCTGTTGTATTCAATCCAAGAGCAATTTCTGTGGTTCATCAACTCTCTGAAGGTCCACAGATTTTAGAATGCCTCCAGATGTGCTTAGGAAACTACAATTGGTCTCCCAGGAATCGATTAAAGCGAAGACAGTTTGAGACATTACTTCCATGGAGTAAAGTCCGCATGGTACCTGTTGTATTTAATCCCGATGTAATTTCTGTGTTTCATCCTCACTCTGAACGTCCACAGATTACAGAATGCCTCCACATGTGCTTCGGAAATTTACTACTGGTCTCCCAGGAGTGGATAAGAGCGTAGACAGTTTGACACATTACTCCCATGGAGAAAAGTCCACATGGTGCCTGTTGTATTCAATCCCGATGCAATTTCTGTCTTTCATCAACACTCTCAACGTCCACAGATTACAGAATGCATCCGGATGTTCTTCGGAAACTACTACTGGTTTCCCAGGAATCGATCAAAGCGTAGACAGTTTGAGACATTACTTCCATAGAGAAAAGTCCGCATGGTGCATATTGTATTCAATCTCGATGCAATTTCTGTGTTTCATCTACACTCAGAACATTAACAGATTACACAATGCATCCGGATGTGCTTTGGAAACTGCCACTGGTCTCCCAGGAATCGATCTAAGCGTAGACAGTTTGAGACATGGAGAAAGGTCCGCATGGTGACTGTTGTATTCAATCCCAATGCAATTTCTGTGTTTCATCAACACTCTGCACGTCCACAGGTTACAGAATTCCTGAAGATGTGCTTCGGAAACTACTACTGGTCTCCGAGGATTCGATCAAAGCGTAGACAGTTTGAGACTTTACCCCAAAAGAGAAAAGACCGCATGGTGAATGTTGTATTCAATCTCGATGCAATTACTATGTTTCATCCTCACTCTGAACGTCCACAGATTACAGAATGCCTCCACATGTGCTTCGGAAACTACTACTTGTCTCCCAGGAGTCGATAAAAGCGTAGACAGTTTGAGACATTACTCCTATTGAGAAAAGTCCGCATGGTGCCCGTTGTATTCAATCCCGATGCAATTTCTGTGTTTCATCAACACTTTGAACGTCCACAGATAGCAGAATGCCTCCAGATGTGCTTCGTAAACTACTACTGGTCTCCGTGGAATCGATCAAAGCGTAGACAGTTTGAGACATTACTCCCATGATAAAAGTCCGCATGGTGCCTTTTGTATTTAATCCCGATTCAATTTCTGTGTTTCTTCAACACTTTGAACGTCCACAGATAACAGAATGCCTACAGATGTGCTTCGGAAACCACTACTGGTCTCTTTGGAATCGATCAAATCGTAGACAGTTTGAGACATTACTCCCATGAAGAAAAGTCCGCATGGCGCATGGTGTATTCAATCCCGATGCAATTTCTGTGTTTCATCAACACACTGAACGTCCACAAATTACAGAATACCTCCAGATGTGCTTCGGAAGCTACTACTGGTCTCCCAGGAATCGATCAATGCGTAGACAGATTGTGACATTAGTCCCATGGAAAACGTTTGCATGGTGCCTGTTGTATTCAATCCCAATGCAATTTCTGAGTTTCATCAACACGCTGAACGTCCACAGATTACAGACTGCCTCCAGATGTGCTTCGGAAACTACCACTGATCTCCCAGGAATCGATCAAAGCGTAGAAACTTTGAGACATTACTCCCATGAAGAAAAGTCCTCATGGTGACTGTTGTATTCAATCCCGATGCAATTTCTGTGTTTCATCAACACCCTGAACGTCCACAGATTACAGAATGCCTCCAGATGTGTTCGGAAACTACTACTGGTTTCCGAGGAACCGATCAAAGCGTACGCAGTTTGGGACATTACTCCATTGAGAGAAGTCCGCATGGTGCCTCTTGTATTCAATACCGATGCAATTTCTGTGTTTCATCAACACGCTGAATATCCACAGATTACAGGAAATCTCCAGATGTGCTTCGGAAACAACTACTGGTTTCCCAGGAATCGATCAAAGCGTAGACAGTTTGAGACATTACTCCCATGGAGAAAAGTCCGCATGGTGCCTAATGTATTCAATCTCGATGCAATTACTGTGTTTCATCCGCAATCTGAACGTCCACAGATAACAGAATGTCTCCAGATGTGCTTCGATACTACTATTGGCCTCCCCTGAATCGATCAAAGCGTAGACAGTTTGAGACATTACTCCCATGGAGAAAAGTCCGCATGGTGCCTAATGTATTCAATCTCGATGCAATTACTGTGTTTCATCCTCAATCTGAACGTCCACAGATAACAGAATGCCTCCGGATGTGCTTCGGAAACTACCACTGGTCTCACGTGGAATCGATCGAATCGTAGACAGTTTGAGACATTTCTCCCTTGAAGAAAAGTCCGCATGGCGCATGTTGTATTCAATCCCGATTCAATTTCTGTGTTTCGTCAACACTCTGAACGTCCACAGATTACAGAATACCTTCAGATGTGCTACGGAAACTACTACTGGTCTCTCAGGAATCGATCAAAGCGTAGACAGATTGTGACATTATTCCCATGGAGAAACGTCTGCATGGTGCCTGTTGTATTCAATCCCGATGCAATTTCTGTGTTTCATCCTCACTCTGAATGTCCACAGATTACAGAATGCCTCCACATGTGGTTCTGAAACTACTACTGGTCTCCAGGGAATAGATAAAAGCGTAGACAGTTTGAGACATTACTCCAATCGAGAAAAGTCCGCATGGTGTCTGTTGTATTGAATCCGGATGCAATTTCTGTGTTTCATCCTCACTCTGAACGTCCACAGATTACAGAAGGCGTCCACATAAGCTTCGGAAACTACCACTGGTCACCAGGGAATCGATAAAAGCGTAGACAGTTTGAGACATTTCTCCCTTGAAGAAAAGTACGCATGGCCCATGTTGTATTCAATCCCGATTCAATTTCTGTGTTTCATCAACACTCAGAACATTAACAGATTTCAGGAAGCCACCAGATGTGCTTCGGAAACTGCTACTGGTCTCCCAGGAATCGATCAAATCGTAGATAGTTTGAAACATTGAGAAACGTCCGCGTGGTGACTGTTGTATTCAATCCCGATGCAATTTCTGGGTTTCATCAACACTCTGACTGTCAACTGGTTACAGAATGCCTCCAGATGTGCTTCGGAAACTACTATTGGTTTCCCAGGAAACGATCAAATGGTACACAGTTTGAGACATTACTCCCTTGAGAGAAGTCCGCATGGTGCCTGTTGTATTCAATCCCGATGCAATTTCTGTGTTTCATCAACACTCTGAACGTCCACAGATTACAGAGTGAATGCAGATGTGGTTCGGAAAGTACCACTGACCTCCCAGGAATCGATCAAAGCGTTGAAAATGTGAGACATTACTCCCATGGAGAAAAGTCCTCATGGTGCCTGTTGTATTCAATCCCGATGCAATTTCTGTGTCTCATCAACACAGTGAACGTCCACAGATTACAGAATGCAACCAGATGTGCTTCAGAAACTACTACTGGTCTCCCAGGAATCGATAAAAGCGTAGACAGTTTGAGACATTACTCCCATGGAGAAAAGTCCGCATTGAGATTGTTGTATTCAATCCCGATGCAAATTCTGTGTTTCATCAACACTCTCAACTTCCACAGATTACAGAATGCCTATAGATGTGCTTCGGAAACTACTACTTGTCTCCCAGGAATCGATCAAATCGTAGAAAATGTGAGACGTTACTCCCATGGAGAAAACTCCGATTGGTGACTGTTGTATTCAATCACAATGCAATTTCTGTGTGTCATCAACACTCTGAAGGACCACAAATTACAGAATGCCTCCAGATGTCGTTCGGAAACTACTATTGGTTTCCCAGGAAACGATCAAATCGTACACAGTTTGAGACATTACTCCCTTGAGAGAAGTCCGCATGGTGCCTGTTGTATTCAATCCCGATGCAATTTCAGTGTTTCATCAACACTCTGAACGTCCACAGATAGCAGAATGCCTCCAGATGTGCTTCGGAAACTACTACTGGTCTCCGTGGAATCGATCAAAGCGTAGACAGTTTGAGACATTACTCCCATGATAAAAGTCCGCATGGTGCCTTTTGTATTTAATCCCGATTCAATTTCTGTGTTTCTTCAACACTTTGAACGTCCACAGATAACAGAATGCCTACAGATGTGCTTCGGAAACCGCTACTGGTCTCTGTGGAATCGATCAAATCGTAGACAGTTTGAGACATTACTCCCATGAAGAAAAGTCCGCATGGAGCATGGTGTATTAAATCCCGATGCAATTTCTGTGTTTCATCAACACTCTGAACGTCCACAGATTACAGAATACCTCCAGATGTGCTTCGGAAGCTACTACTGGTCTCCCAGGAATCGATCAATTTGTAGACAGATTGTGACATTACTCCCATGGAAAACGTTTGTATGGTGCCTGTTGTATTCAATCCCAATGCAATTTCTGAGTTTCATCAACACGCTGAAGGTCCACAGATTACAGAGTGCCTTCAGATGTGCTTCGGAAACTACCACTGATCTCCCAGGAATCGATCAAAGCGTAGAAACTTTGAGACATTACTCCCATGAAGAAAAGTCCTCATGGTGCCTGTTGTATTCAATCCCGATGCAATTTCTGTGTTTCATCAACACCCTGAACGTCCACAGATTACAGAATGCCTCCAGATGTGTTCGGAAACTACTACAGGTTTCCCAGGAACCGATCAAAGCGTACGCAGTTTGAGACATTACTCCATTGAGAGAAGTCCGCATGGTGCCTCTTGTATTCAATACCGATGCAATTTCTGTGTTTCATCAACACGCTGAACATCCACAGATTACAGGAAATCTCCAGATGTGCTTCGGAAACAACTACTGGTTTCCCAGGAATCGATCAAAGCGTAGACAGTTTGAGACATTACTCCCATGGAGAAAAGTCCGCATGGTGCCTAATGTGTTCAATCTCGATGCAATTACTGTGTTTCATCCTCAATCTGAACGTCCACAGATAACAGAATGTCTCCAGATGTGCTTCGATACTACTATTGGCCTCCCCTGAATCGATCAAAGCGTAGACAGTTTGAGACATTACTCCCATCGAGAAAAGTCCGCATGGTGCCTAATGTATTCAATCTCGATGCAATTACTGTGTTTCATCCTCAATCTGAACGTCCACAGATAACAGAATGCCTCCGGATGTGCTTCGGAAACTACCACTGGTCTCACGTGGAATCGATCAAATCGTAGACAGTTTGAGACATTTCTCCCTTGAAGAAAAGTCCGCATGGCGCATGGTGTATTCAATCCCGATGCAATTTCTGTGTTTCATCAACACTCTGAACGTCCACAGATTACAGAATACCTTCAGATGTGCTACGGAAACTACTACTGGTCTCTCAGGAATCGATCAAAGCGTAGACAGATTGTGACATTATTCCCATGGAGAAACGTCTGCATGGTGCCTGTTGTATTCAATCCCGATGCAATTTCTGTGTTTCATCCTCACTCTGAATATCCACAGATTGCAGAATGGCTCCACATGTGGTTCTGAAACTACTACTGGTCTCCAGGGTATAGATAAAAGCGTAGACAGTTTAAGACACTACTCCAATCGAGAAAAGTCCGCATGGTGCCTGTCGTATTGAATCCGGATGCAATTTCTGTGTTTCATCCTCACTCTGAACGTCCACAGATTACAGAAGGCGTCCACATATGCTTCGGAAACTACTACTGGTCACCAGGGAATCGATAAAAGCGTAGACAGTTTGAGACATTACTCCAATCGAGAAAAGTCCGCATGGTACCTGTTGTATTCAATCCCGATGCAATTTCTGTGTTTCATCAACACTCAGAACATTAACAGATTTCAGGAAGCCACCAGATGTGCTTCGGAAACTGCTACTGCTCTCCCAGGAATCGATCAAAGCGTAGATAGTTTGAGACATTGAGAAACGTCTGCATGGTGCCTATTTGATTCAATCCCGATGCAATTTCTGTGTTTCATAAACACTTTGAAGGTCCAAAGATTACAGAGTGTCTCCAGATCTGCTTCAGAAAATACTACTGGTCCCCAGGAATCGATGACAGCGTAGACAGACTGCTACATTACTCCCATGGAGAAACATTTGCACCGTGACTGTTGTATTCAATTCCGATGCAATTTCTGAGTTTCATCAACACGCTGAACGTCCACAGATTACAGAGTGAATGCAGATGTGGTTCGGAAACTACCACTGACCTCCCAGGTAACGATCAAAGCGTTGAAAATGTGAGACATTACTCCCATGGAGAAAAGTCCTCATGGTGCCTGTTGTATTCAATCCCGATGCAATTTCTGTGTCTCATCAACACAGTGAACGTCCACAGATTACAGAATGCAACCAGATGTGCTTCAGAAACTACTACTGGTCTCCCAGGTATCGATAAAAGCGTAGACAGTTTGAGACATTACTCCCATGGAGAAAAGTCCGCATTGAGATTGTTGTATTCAATCCCGATGCAAATTCTGTGTTTCATCAACACTCTCAACTTCCACAGATTACAGAATGCATCCGGATGTGCATCGGAAACTACTATTGGTTTCCCAGGAAACGATCAAATCGTACACAGTTTGAGACATTACTCCCTTGAGAGAAGTCCGCATGGTGCCTGTTGTATTCAATCCCGATGCAATTTCAGTGTTTCTTCAACACTCTGAACGTCCACAGATTACAGAATGCTTCCACATGTGCTTCGGAAACTACTACTGGTCTCCCAGGAGTCGATAAAAGCATAGACAATTTGAGACACTACTCCATGGAGAAAACTCCGCATGGTGCCTGTTGTATTAAATCCCGATGCAATTTCTGTGCTTTATCAACAGACTGAACGCCCACAGTTTACAGAATGCCTTCAGAATTGCCTTGGAAACTACTATTGGACTCCCGTCAATCGATAAAAGCGTAGACAGTTGGAGACATTACTACCATGGAGAAAAGTCCTCATGGTGCCTGTTGTATTCAATCCCGATGCAATTTCTGTGTGTTTATCAACACTCTGAACGTCCACAGATTCCAGAATGCCACCAGATGTGCTTCGGAAACTACTACTGGTCTCCCAGGAACCGATCAAAGAGTAGACAGTTTGAGACATTACTCCCATGGAGAAAAGTCCGCATGGTGCCTGTTGCATTCTATCCCGATGCAATTTCTCTGTTTCATTAACATTCTCAACGTCCACAGATTACAGAATGCATCCGTATGCGCTTCGGAAAATACTACTGGTTTCCCAGGAATCGATCAAAACGTACACAGTTTGAGACATAACTCCCTTGAGAGAAGTCTGCATGGCGCCTGTTGTATTAAATCTAGATACAATTTCAGTGTTTCATCAACACTCTGAACGTCCACATGTTACAGAATGCCTCCAGATGTCCTTCGGAAACTACTACTGGTCTCCGAGGAATCGATCAAAGCGTAGACAGTTTGAGACATGGAGAAAGGTCCGCATGGTGACTGTTGTATTCAATCTCGATGCAATTTCTGTGTTTCATCAACACTCAGAATATTAACAGATTACAGGAAGCCTCCAGATGTGCTTCGGAAACAGCAACTGGTCTCCCAGGAATCGATCAAAGCGTAGACAGTTTGAGACATGGAAAAATGTCCGCATGGTGACTGTTGTATTCAATCCCGATGCAATTTCTGTGTTTCATCAACACCCTGAACGTCCACAGATTACAGAATGCCTCCAGATGTGTTCGGAAACTACTACAGGTTTCCCAGGAACCGATCAAAGCGTACGCAGTTTGAGACATTACTCCATTGAGAGAAGTCCGCATGGTGCCTCTTGTATTCAATACCGATGCAATTTCTGTGTTTCATCAACACGCTGAACATCCACAGATTACAGGAAATCTCCAGGTGTGCTTCGGAAACAACTACTGGTTTCCCAGGAATCGATCAAAGCGTAGACAGTTTGAGACATTACTCCCATGGAGAAAAGTCCGCATGGTGCCTAATGTGTTCAATCTCGATGCAATTACTGTGTTTCATCCTCAATCTGAACGTCCACAGATAACAGAATGTCTCCAGATGTGCTTCGATACTACTATTGGCCTCCCCTGAATCGATCAAAGCGTAGACAGTTTGAGACATTACTCCCATCGAGAAAAGTCCGCATGGTGCCTAATGTATTCAATCTCGATGCAATTACTGTGTTTCATCCTCAATCTGAACGTCCACAGATAACAGAATGCCTCCGGATGTGCTTCGGAAACTACCACTGGTCTCACGTGGAATCGATCAAATCGTAGACAGTTTGAGACATTTCTCCCTTGAAGAAAAGTCCGCATGGCGCATGGTGTATTCAATCCCGATGCAATTTCTGTGTTTCATCAACACTCTGAACGTCCACAGATTACAGAATACCTTCAGATGTGCTACGGAAACTACTACTGGTCTCTCAGGAATCGATCAAAGCGTAGACAGATTGTGACTTTATTCCCATGGAGAAACGTCTGCATGGTGCCTGTTGTATTCAATCCCGATGCAATTTCTGTGTTTCATCAACACTCAGAACATTAACAGATTTCAGGAAGCCACCAGATGTGCTTCGGAAACTGCTACTGCTCTCCCAGGAATCGATCAAAGCGTAGATAGTTTGAGACATTGAGAAACGTCTGCATGGTGCCTATTTGATTCAATCCCGTTGCAATTTCTGTGTTTCATAAACACTCTGAAGGTCCAAAGATTACAGAGTGTCTCCAGATCTGCTTCAGAAAATACTACTGGTCCCCAGGAATCGATGACAGCGTAGACAGACTGCTACATTACTCCCATGGAGAAACATTTGCACCGTGACTGTTGTATTCAATTCCGATGCAATTTCTGAGTTTCATCAACACGCTGAACGTCCACAGATTACAGAGTGAATGCAGATGTGGTTCGGAAACTACCACTGACCTCCCAGGTAACGATCAAAGCGTTGAAAATGTGAGACATTACTCCCATGGAGAAAAGTCCTCATGGTGCCTGTTGTATTCAATCCCGATGCAATTTCTGTGTCTCATCAACACAGTGAACGTCCACAGATTACAGAATGCAACCAGATGTGCTTCAGAAACTACTACTGGTCTCCCAGGTATCGATAAAAGCGTAGACAGTTTGAGACATTACTCCCATGGAGAAAAGTCCGCATTGAGATTGTTGTATTCAATCCCGATGCAAATTCTGTGTTTCATCAACACTCTCAACTTCCACAGATTACAGAATGCATCCGGATGTGCATCGGAAACTACTATTGGTTTCCCAGGAAACGATCAAATCGTACACAGTTTGAGACATTACTCCCTTGAGAGAAGTCCGCATGGTGCCTGTTGTATTCAATCCCGATGCAATTTCAGTGTTTCTTCAACACTCTGAACGTCCACAGATTACAGAATGCTTCCACATGTGCTTCGGAAACTACTACTGGTCTCCCAGGAGTCGATAAAAGCATAGACAATTTGAGACACTACTCCATGGAGAAAACTCCGCATGGTGCCTGTTGTATTAAATCCCGATGCAATTTCTGTGCTTTATCAACAGACTGAACGCCCACAGTTTACAGAATGCCTTCAGAATTGCCTTGGAAACTACTATTGGACTCCCGTCAATCGATAAAAGCGTAGACAGTTTGAGACATTACTACCATGGAGAAAAGTCCTCATGGTGCCTGTTGTATTCAATCCCGATGCAATTTCTGTGTGTTTATCAACACTCTGAACGTCCACAGATTCCAGAATGCCACCAGATGTGCTTCGGAAACTACTACTGGTCTCCCAGGAACCGATCAAAGAGTAGACAGTTTGAGACATTACTCCCATGGAGAAAAGTCCGCATGGTGCCTGTTGCATTCTATCCCGATGCAATTTCTCTGTTTCATTAACATTCTCAACGTCCACAGATTACAGAATGCATCCGTATGCGCTTCGGAAAATACTACTGGTTTCCCAGGAATCGATCAAAACGTACACAGTTTGAGACATAACTCCCTTGAGAGAAGTCTGCATGGCGCCTGTTGTATTAAATCTAGATACAATTTCAGTGTTTCATCAACACTCTGAACGTCCACAGGTTACAGAATGCCTCCAGATGTCCTTCGGAAACTACTACTGGTCTCCGAGGAATCGATCAAAGCGTAGACAGTTTGAGACATGGAGAAAGGTCCGCATGGTGACTGTTGTATTCAATCTCGATGCAATTTCTGTGTTTCATCAACACTCAGAATATTAACAGATTACAGGAAGCCTCCAGATGTGCTTCGGAAACAGCAACTGGTCTCCCAGGAATCGATCAAAGCGTAGACAGTTTGAGACATGGAAAAATGTCCGCATGGTGACTGTTGTATTCAATCCCGATGCAATTTCTGAGCTTCATCAACACGCTGAACGTCCACAGATTACAGAGTGCCTCCAGATGTGCTTCAGAAACTACCACTGATCTCCCAGGAATCGATCAAAGCGTAGAAAAATTGTGAGATTACTCCCATGGAGAAAAGTCCGCAAGGAGCCTGTTGTATCAATCCCGATGCAATTTCTGTGTTTCATCAACACTCTGAACATCCACAGATTACAGGAAATCTCCAGATGTGCTTCGGAAACAACTACTGGGTTCCCAGGAATCGATCAAAGGGTAGACAGTTTGAGACATGGAAAAATGTCCGCATGGTGACTGTTGTATTCAATCCCGATGCAAATTCTGTGTTTCATCAACACTCTGAACGTTCACAGGTTACTGAATGCTTCCATATGTGCTTCGAAAACTACTACTGGTCTCCGAGGAATCGATCAAAGCGTAGACAGTTTGAGACTTTACCCCCATGGAGAAAAGTCCGCATGGTGCCTGTTGTATTCAATTTCGATGCAATTACTGTGTTTCATCCTCACTCTGAACGTCCACAGATTACAGAATGCCACCACATGTGCTTCGGAAGCTACTACTGGTCTCCCAGGAGTCGATAAAAGCGTAGACAGTTTGAGACATTACTCCCATGGAGAAAAGTCCACATGGTGCCTGTTGTATTCAATCCCGATTCAATTTCTGTGTTTCATCAACACTCTCAACGTCCGCAGATTACATAATGTCTCCAGATGTGCTTCGGAAACTACTACTGGTCTCTAAGGAATCGATCAAAGCGTAGACAGTTTGAGACATTACTCCCATGGGAAAAGTCCGCATGGTGCCTGTTGTATACAATCCCGATGCAATTTCTGTGATTCATCAACTCTCTCAACGTCCACAGATTACAGAATGCATCCCGATGTGCTTCGGAAACTACTACTGGTTTCCCAGGAAACGATCAAAGCGTACACAGTTTGAGACATTACTCTCTTAAGAGAAGTTCGTATGTCGCCTGTTGTATTAAACGCCGATGCAATTTCTGTGTTTCATCAAGACTTTGAATGTCCACAGATTACAGAATGCCTCCAGATATGCTTCGCAAACTACTACTGGTCTCCGTGGAATCTATCAAATCGTAGACAGTTTGAGACATTACTCCCATGAAGAAAAGTCCGCATGGCGCATGTTGTATTCAATCCCGATGCAATTTCTGTGTTTCATCAACACTCTGAACGTCCACAGATTACAGAATACCTCCAGATGTGCTTCGGAAACTACTACTGGTTTCCCAGGAATCGATCAAAGCGTAGACAGATTGTGACATTTCTCCCATGGAGAAACGTTTGCATAGTGCCTGTTGTATTCAATCCCTATGCAATTTCTGAGTTTCATCAACACCCTGAACTTCCACAGATTACAGAATGCCACCAGATGTGCTTCGGAAACTACTACTGGTCTCCGAGGAACCGATCAAAGCGTAAACAGTTTAAGACATTACTCACGTGCAGAAAAGTCCGCATGGTGCCTGCTGTATTCAATACCGATGCAATTTCTATGTTTCTCAAACACTCTGAACGTCCACAGATTTTAGAATGCCTCCAGATGTGCTTCGGAAACTACTATTGGTCTCCCTTGAATCGATCTAAGCGTAGACAGTTTGAGGCATTACTCCCATGGAGAAAAGTCCGCATGGTACCTGTTGTGTTCAATCCCGATGCAATTTCTGTGTTTCATCAGCACTCAGAGCATTAACAGATTTCAGGAAGCCACCAGATGTGCTTGGGAAACAGCTACTGGTCTCTCAGGAATCGATCAAAGCGTAGACAGTTTGAGACATGGAGAAAGGTCCGCATGGTGACTGTTGTATTCATTCCCGATGCAATTTCTGTGTTTCATCAACATTCTGAACTTCCACAGGTTACAGAATGCCTCCAGATGTGCTTTGGAAACCACTACTGGTCTCCAAGGAATCGATCAAAGCGTAGACAGTTTGTGACAAGGAGAAAGGTCCGCATGGTAACTGTTGTATTCAATCCCGATGCAATTTCTGTGTTTCATTAACACTCTGAACGTCCACAGGTTACAGAATGCCTCCAGATGTCCTTCGGAAGCTACTACTGGTCTCCGAGGAATCGATCAAAGCGTAGACAGTTTGAGACATGGAGAAAGGTCCGCATGGTGACTGTTGTATTCAATCCCGATGCAATTTCTCTGTTTCATCCTCAATCTGAACTTCCACAGGTTACAGAATGCCTACAGATGTGCTCGGAAACAACTACTGGTCTCCCAGGAATCGAATAAAGAGTAGACAGATTGTGACATCACTCCCATGGAGAAACGTTTGCATGGTGCCTGTTGTATTCAATCCCGATGCAATTTCTGAGCTTCATCAACACGCTGAACGTCCACAAATTACAGAGTGCCTCCAGATGTGCTTCAGAAACTACCACTGATCTCCCAGGAATCGATCAAAGCGTATAAAAATTGTGAGATTACTCCCATGGAGAAAAGTCCGCAAGGAGCCTGTTGTATCAATCCCGATGAAATTTCTGTGTTTCATCAACACTCTGACCGTCCACAGATTACAGAATGCCTCCAGATGTGCTTCGGAAACTACTACTGGTTTCCCAGGAATCGATCAAAACGTACACAATTTGAGACATTACTCCCTTGAGAGAAGTCCGCGTGGTACCTGTTGTATTAAATCTCGATGCAATTTCTGTGTTCATCAACACTCTGAACGTCCACAGCTTACAGAATGCCTCCAGATATGCTTTGGAAACTATTACTGGTCTCCGAAGAATCGATCAAAGCGTAGACAGTTTGAGACATTACTTCCATGGAGAAAAGTCCGCATAGTGCCTGTTGAATTAAATCTCGATGCAATTTCTGTATTTGTTCAACACTCTGACCGTCCACAGATTACAGAATGCCTCCAGATGTGCTTCGGAAGCTACTACTGGTCTCCCAGGAATCGATCAAATCGTAGAAAATTTGAGACATTATTCCCATGGAGAAAACTTCGCATGGTGCCTGTTGTATTCAATCCCGATACAATTTCTGTGTTTCATCAACACTCTGAACGTCCACAAATTACAGAATGCCTCCAGATATGCTTCGGAAACTATTACTGGTCTCCGAAGAATCAATCAAAGCGTAGACAGTTTGAGACATTACTCCCATGGAGAAAAGTAAGCATGGTGCCTGTTGTATTCAATCCGGATGCAATTTCCGTGTTTTATCAACACTCTGAAGGTCCCCAGATTACAGAATGCCTCCACATGTTCGTTGGAAACTATTACTGGTCTCCGAGGAATCGATCAAATCGTAGATAGTTTGAGACATTACTCCCATGGAAAGAAGTCCGCATGGTGCCTGTTGTATTCAATCCCGATGCAATATCTGTATTTCATCAACACTCTGAACGTCCACAGATTACAGAATACCTCCAGATGTGCTTCGGAAACTACTACTGGTTTCCCAGGAATCGATCAAAGCGTAGACTGTTTGAGACATTACTCCCTTGAGAGAAGTCCGCATGGTGCCTCTTGTATTCAATACCGATGCAATTTCTATGTTTCATCAACACTCTGAACGTCCACAGATTACAGGAAATCTCCAGATGTGCTTCGGAAACAACTACTGGTTTCCCAGGAATCGATCAAAGCGTAGACAGTTTGAGACATTACTCCCATGGAGAAAAGTCCGCATGGTTCCTATTGTATTCAATCTCAATGCAATTTCTGTGTTTCATCAACACTCAGAACATTAACAGATTACAGGAAGCCTCCAGATGTGCTTCGAAAACTGCTTCTGGTCTCCGAGGAATCGACCAAAGCGTAGACAGTTTGAGACATTACTTCCATGGAGTAAAGTCCGCATGGTACCTGTTGTATTCAATCCCGATGTAATTTCTGTGTTTCATCCTCACTCTGAACGTCCACAGATTACAGAATGCCTCCACATGTGCTTCGGAAATTTACTACTGGTCTCCCAGGAGAGGATAAGAGCGTAGACAGTTTGACACATTACTCCCATGGAGAAAAGTCCACATGGTGCCTGTTGTATTCAATCCCGATGCAATTTCTGTCTTTCATCAACACTCTAAACGTCCACAGATTACAGAATGCATCCGGATGTTCTTCGGAAACTACTACTGGTTTCCCAGGAATCGATCTAAGCGTAGACAGTTTGAGACATGGAGAAAGGTCTGCATGGTGACTGTTGTATTCAATCCCAATGCAATTTCTGTGTTTCATCAACACTCTGCACGTCCACAGGTTACAGAATTCCTGCAGATGTGCTTCGGAAACTACTACTGGTCTCCGAGGAATCGATCAAAGCGTAGACAGTTTGAGACTTTACCCCAAAAGAGAAAAGACCGCATGGTGAATGTTGTATTCAATCTCGATGCAATTACTATGTTTCATCCTCACTCTGAACGTCCACAGATTACAGAATGCCTCCACATGTGCTTCGGAAACTACTACTTGTCTCCCAGGAGTCGATAAAAGCGTAGACAGTTTAAGACATTACTCCTATTGAGAAAAGTCCGCATGGTGCCCGTTGTATTCAATCCCGATGCAATTTCTGTGTTTCATCAACACTTTGAACGTCCACAGATAGCAGAATGCCTCCAGATGTGCTTCGTAAACTACTACTGGTCTCCGTGGAATCGATCAAAGCGTAGACAGTTTGAGACATTACTCCCATGATAAAAGTCCGCATGGTGCCTTTTGTATTTAATCCCGATTCAATTTCTGTGTTTCTTCAACACTTTGAACGTCCACAGATAACAGAATGCCTACAGATGTGCTTCGGAAACCACTACTGGTCTCTTTGGAATCGATCAAATCGTAGACAGTTTGAGACATTACTCCCATGAAGAAAAGTCCGCATCGCGCATGGTGTATTCAATCCCGATGCAATTTCTGTGTTTCATCAACACTCTGAACGTCCACAGATTACAGAATACCTCCAGATGTGCTTCGGAAGCTACTACTGGTCTCCCAGGAATCGATCAATGCGTAGACAGATTGTGACATTACTCCCATGGAAAACGTTTGCATGGTGCCTGTTGTATTCAATCCCGATGCAATTTCTGTGTTTCA
The DNA here is from genome assembly GCF_023897955.1 of Schistocerca gregaria. Taxonomy (NCBI): domain Eukaryota; kingdom Metazoa; phylum Arthropoda; class Insecta; order Orthoptera; family Acrididae; genus Schistocerca; species Schistocerca gregaria. Next base: position 13,606,040 of record NC_064920.1, read on the forward strand.
CCAACATTCTGAACTTCCACAGGTTACAGAGTGCCTCCAGATGTGCTTTGGAAACCACTACTGGTCTCCAAGGAATCGATCAAAGCGTAGACAGTTTGTGACAAGGAGAAAGGTCCGCATGGTGACTGTTGTATTCAATCCCGATGCAATTTCTGCGTTTCATTAACACTCTGAACGTCCGCAGGTTACAGAATGCCTCCAGATGTCCTTCGGAAACTACTACTGGTCTCCGAGGAATCGATCAAAGCGTAGACAGTTTGAGACATTACTCCCAAGGAGAAAAGCCTGTATGGTGCATGTTGTATTCAAACCCGATGCAATTTCTGAGATTCATCAACACTCTGAACGTTCACAGATTACAGAATGCCTCCAGACGTGCTTCGGAAACTACCACTGGTCTCCTAGGAATCGATCAAAACGTAGAAAATTTGAGACATTACTCCCATGGAGAAAACTCCGCATGGTGCCTGTTGTGTTCAATCCCGATACAATTTCTATGTTTCATCAACACTCTGAACGTCCACAGATTACAGAATGCCTCCACATATGCTTCGAAAACTATTACTGGTCTCCGAAGAATCGATCAATGCGTAGACAGTTTGAGACATTACTCCCATGGAGAAACGTCTGCATGGTAGCTGTTGTATTCAATCCCGATGCAGTTTCTGAGTTTCATCAACTCTCTGAACCTCCGCAGATTACAGAATGCCTCCAGATGTGCTTCGGAAACTACCACTGGTTTCCCAGGAATCGATCAAAGCGTAGAAAATTTGAGACATTACTGACATGGAGAAAAGTCTGCATGGAGCCTGTTGTAATCAATCCCGATGCAATTTCTGTGTTTCATCAACACCCTGAACGTCCACAAATTACAGAATTCCACCAGACGTGCTTCGAAACTACTACTGGTCTCCCAGGAATCGAACAAAGCGTAAACACTTTAAGATATTATTCCCGTGAGGAAACGACCGCATGGTGCCTGTTGTATTCAATCTCGATGCAATTTCTACGTTTCATCAACACTCTGAACGTCCACAGATTTTAGAATGCCTCCAGATGTGCTTCGGATACTACAACTGGTCACCGAGGAATCGATAAAAGCGTAGACAGTTTGAACCATTAATCCCATGAAGAAATGTCCGCATGGTGCCTGTTGTATTCAACCCCGATGCAAATTCTGTGTTTCATCAACACTCTGAACGTCCACAGATTACAGAATGCCTATAGATGTGCTTCGGAAACTACCACTGGTCTCCCAGGAATCGATCAAAGCGTAGACAGTTTGAGACATTACTCCCATGGAGTTAAGTACGCATGGTGCCTGTTGTGTTCAATCCCGATGCAATTTCTGTGTTTCATCAACACTCAGAACGTCCACAGATTACTGCAATCTTCCAGATGTGCTTCGGAAACTACTACTGTCTCCCAGGAATCGATCAAAGCGTGAAGTTTGTGACATTAGTTCCATGGAGAAAAGTCCTCATTGTGCCTGTTGTATTCAATCACAATGCAATTTCTATGTTTCATCAATACTCTCAAGGTCTACAGATTACAGAATGCCTCCAGATGTGCTTCGGAAACTACTACTGGTCTCCGAGGAATCGATCAAAGCGTAGACAGTTGGAGACATTACTCCCATGGAGAAAAGTCCGCATGGTGCATGTTGTATTCAATCCTAATGCAACTTCTGTGCTTCTTGAACACTCTGAAAGTCCACAGATTCCAGAATGCATCCAAATGTGCTTCGGAAACTAGTGCTCGTCTCCCGGGAATTCATCAAAGCGTAGTCAGTTTGAGACATTACTCCCATAGAGAAAAATCCGCATGGTGCCTGTTGTATTCAATCCCGCTCTAATTTCTATGTTTCATCAACACTCTGAACGTCCACAGAGTACAGAATGCCTCCAGATGTGATTCGGAAACTACTACTGGTCTCCTAGGAATCGATCAAAGCGTAGAAAATTTCAGACATTACTCCCATGGAGAAAAGTCTGCATGGTAACTGTTGTATTCAATCCAGATTCAATTTCTGTGTTTCATCAACACCCGGAACGTCCACAGATTATAGAATATCACAAGATGTGCTTCGGAAGCTACTACTGTTCCCCAGGAACCGATCAAAGACTAAACAGTTTAAGACATTACTACCGTGGAGAAAAGTCCGCAAGTTGTCTGTTGTATTCAATCACGATTCATTTTCTGTGTTTCATTAACACCCTGAACGTCCACAGATTACAGAATGCCTACAGATGTACTTCGGAAACTACTACTGGTCTCCCAGCAATCGATCAAAGCGTAGTCAGATTGAGACATTACTCCCATGGAGAAAAGTCTGCATGGTGGCTGTTGTATTCAATCCCGATGCAATTTCTATCTTTCATCAACACTCTGAACGTCCACAGATTTTAGAATGCCACCAGATGTCCTTCGGAAACTACTACTGGTCTCCCAGGAATCGATTAAAGTGTAGACACTTTGAGACATTACTCCCATGGAGAAAAGTCCGCATGGTACATGTTGTATACAATCCCGATGCAATTTCTGTGTTTCATCAACACTCTGAACACCCACAGATTACAGGAAGTCTCCAGATGTGCTTCGGAAACAACTACTGGTTTCCCAGGAATCGATCAAAGCGTACACACTTTGAGACGATACTCCCGTGGAGAAATGTCCGCATATTTCCTCTTGTATTCAATCCCGATGGAATTTCGAAGTTTCATCAACAGTCTGAACGTCCACAGATTACAGAATGTCTCCAGATGTGCTTCGGAAACTACTGAGTGTCTCCCAGGAATCGATCAAAAACGAAGACAGTTTGAGACAATACTCCCATGGAGAAAAGTAAGCATGGTGTCTGTTGTATACAATCTCGATGCTATTTCTGTGTTTCATCAACACTCAGAACATTAACAGATTAGAGGAAGCCTCCAGATGTGATTCGGAAACCGCTACTGGTCTCCCAGGATTCGATCAAAGCGTAGACAGTCTCCAGACATTACTCCCACGGAGAAAGGTCCGCATGGTGCCTGTTGCATTCAATCCCGATGCAATTTCTGTGTTTCATCAACACTCTGAAGGTCCACAGATTACAGAATGCCTGCAGATGTGCTTCGGAAACTACTGAGTGTCTCCCAGGAATCGATCAAAAACGAAGACAGTTTGAGACAATACTCACATGGAGAAAAGTAAGCATGGTGTCTGCTGTACTCTATCTCGATGCAATTTCTGTGTTTCATAAACACTCAGAACATTAACAGATTACAGGAAGCCTCCAGAAGTGATTCGGAAACTACTACTGTTCTCCCAGGATTCAATCAAAGCTTAGACAGTTTGAGACATTACTCCCATGGAAAAACGTCCGCATGGTGCCTGTTGTATTGAATCCCGATGCAATATCTGTGTTCCATCAACACTCTGAAGGTAAACAGATTACAGGATGCCTATTGATGTGCTTCGGTAACTACTACTGTACTCACAGGAAAAGATAAAAAACGTAGAAAATTTGAGACGTTACTCTCATGGAGAAAAGTCCGCATGGTTCCTCATGTATTCAATCCCGATCGAATTTTTGAGTTTCATCAACACTCTGAAGGTCCACAGATTACCGAATGCCTAAAGATGTGCGTCGGAAACTACTACTGATCTCCCAGGAATCGATCAAAGCGTAGACAGTTTGAGACATTACTCCCATGGAGAGAAGTCCGCATGGTGCCTGTTGTATTCAATCCCGATGCAATTTCTCTGTTTCATCCTCACTCTGAACGTCCACAGATTACAGAATGCCTCCACATGTGCTTCGGAAACTACTACTGGTCTCCCAGGAGTCGATCAAAACGTACACAGTTTGAGACGTTACTCTCTTGAGAAAAGTCAGCATGGTGCCTGTTGTATTAAATCCCGATGCAATTTCTGTGCTTTTTCAACACACTGAACGTCCACAGTTTACAGAATGCCTCCAGATGTGCTTTGGAAACTACTATTGGTCTCCCATCAATCGATCAAAGCGTAGACAGTTTGACACATTACTCCCATGGAGAAAAGTCCGCATGGTGCCTGTTGTAGTAAATCCCGATACAATTTCTGTGTTTCATCCTCACTCTGAACGTCCACAGACTACAGAATGCCTCCCCATGTGCTTCGGAAAGCACTACTGGTCTCCCAGGTATCGATAAAAGTGTAGAGAGTTTGAGACATTACTCCTATGGAGGAGAGTCCGCATGGTGATTGTTGTATTCAATCCCGATGCCATTACTTTGTTTCATCAACACTCTTGACGTCCACAGATTACAGAATGCATCCGGATGTGCTTCGGAAACTACTATTGGTTTCCCAGGAAGCGATCAAAGCGTACACAGGTTGAGACATTACTCCATTGAGAGAAGTCCGCATGGTGAATGTTGTATTCAATCCCGATGCGATTTCTGTGTTTCATCAACACTCTGAACGTCCACCGATTATAGAATGCCTCCTGATGTACTTTGGAAACTACTAATGGTCTCCCAGGATTCGACCAAACTGTAGACAGTTTGCGACATTACTCCCATGGAGAAAATTCCGCATGGTGGCAGTTGTATTTAATCACGATACAATTTCTATGTTTCATCAACACTCTGAACGTCCACAGATTACAGAATACCTCCAGATATGCTTCGAAATCTATTACTGGTCTCCGATGAATCGATCAATGCGTAGACAGATTGAGACATGGAGAAAGGCCCGCATGGTGACTGTTGTATTCAGTCCCGATGCAATTTGTGTGTTTCATCCTTACTCTGAACGTCCACAGATTACAGAATGCGTCCACATGTGCTTCGGAAACTACTACTGGTCTCGCAGGAGTCGATAAAAGCGTAGACAGTTTGAGACATTACTCCCATGGAGAAAAGTCCGCATGGTGCCTGTTGTATTAAATCCCGATCCAATTTCTGTGCTTTATCAACACACTGAAAGCCCACAGTTTACAGAATGCCTCCAGATGTGCTTTGGAAACTACTATTGGTCTCCCGTCAATCGATAAAGGCGTAGACAGTTTAAGACATTACTCCCATGAAGAAAAGTCCGCATGGTGCCTGTTGTATTCAATCCCGATGCAATATCTCTGTTTAATCAACGTGCACAGATTACAGAATGCTTCCGGGTGTGCTTCGTAAAATACTACTGGTTTCCCAGGAATCGATCAAAACGTACACAGTTTGAGACATAACTCCCTTGAGAGAAGTCCGCATGGTGCCTGTTGTATTAAATCTCGATACAATTTCTGTGTTTCATCAACACACTGAACGTCAACAGCTTACAGAATGCCTACAGATGTGCTTCGGAAACTACTACTGGTCTCCGAGGAATCGATCAAAGCGTAGACAGTTTGAGACATTACTCCCAAGGAGAAAAGTCTGTATGGTGCATGTTGTATTCAATCCCGATGCAATTTCTGAGATTCATCAACACTCTGAACGTTCACAGATTACAGAATGCCTACAGACGTGCTTCGGAAACTACCACTGGTCTCCTAGGAATCGATCAAAACGTAGAAAATTTGAGACATTACTCCCATGGAGAAAACTCCGCATGGTGCCTGTTGTATTCAATCCCGATACAATTTCTATGTTTCATCAACATTCTGAACGTCCACAGATTACAGAATGCCTCCAGATATGCTTCGAAAACTATTACTGGTCTCTGAGGAATCGATCAAATCGTAGACAGTTGGAGACATTACTCCCATGGAGAAAAGTCCGCATGGTGCATGTTGTATTCAATCCTAATGCAACTTCTGTGCTTCTTCAACACTCTTAAAGTCCACAGATTCCAGAATGCATCCAAATGTGCTTCGGAAACTAGTGCTCGTCTCCCAGGAATTCATCAAAGCGTAGTCAGTTTGAGACATTACTCCCATAAAGAAAAATCCGCATGGTGCCTGTTGTATTCAATCCCGCTGCAATTTCTATGTTTCATCAACACTCTGAACGTCCACAGAGTAAAGAATGCCTCCAGATGTGATTCGGAAACTACTACTGGTCTCCTAGGAATCGATCAAAATCGTAGAAAATTTCAGACATTACTCCCATGGAGAAAAGTCTGCATGGTAACTGTTGTATTCAATCCAGATTCAATTTCTGTGTTTCATCAACACCCGGAATGTCCACAGATTATAGAATATCACAAGATGTGCTCCGGAAGCTACTACTGTTCCCCAGGAACCGATCAAAGACTAAACAGTTTAAGACATTACTACCGTGGATAAAAATCCGCATGTTGCCTGTTATATTCAATCACGATTCATTTTCTGTGTTTCATTAACACCCTGAACGTCCACAGATTACAGAATGCCACCAGATGTCCTTCGGAAACTACTACTGGTCTCCCAGGAATCGATTAAAGCGTAGACACTTTGAGACATTACTCCAATGGAGAAAAGTCCGCATGGTACATGTTGTATACAATCCCGATGCAATTTCTGTGTTTCATCAACACTCTGAACACCCACAGATTACAGGAAGTCTCCAGATGTGCTTCGGAAACAACTACTGGTTTCCCAGGAATCGAACAAAGCGTACATACTTTGAGACCCTACTCCCGTGGAGAAATGTCCGCATATTTCCTCTTGTATTCAATCCCGATGGAATTTCGAAGTTTCATCAACAGTCTGAACGTCCACAGATTACAGAATGTCTCCAGATGTGCTTCGGAAACTACTGAGTGTCTCCCAGGAATCGATCAAAAACGAAGACAGTTTGAGACAATACTCCCATGGAGAAAAGTAAGCATGGTGTCTGTTGTATACAATCTCGATGCTATTTCTGTGTTTCATCAACACTCAGAACATTAACAGATTAGAGGAAGCCTCCAGATGTGATTCGGAAACCGCTACTGGTCTCCCAGGATTCGATCAAAGCGTAGACAGTCTCCAGACATTACTCCCACGGAGAAAGGTCCACATGGTGCCTGTTGCATTCAATCCCGATGCATTTTCTGTGTTTCATCAACACTCTGAAGGTCCACAGATTACAGAATGCCTACAGATGTGCTTCGGAAACTCCTGAGTGTCTCCCAGGAATCGATCAAAAACGAAGACAGTTTGAGACAATACTCACATGGAGAAAAGTAAGCATGGTGTCTGCTGTACTCAATCTCGATGCAATTTCTGTGTTTCATAAACACTCAGAACATTAACAGATTACAGGAAGCCTCCAGATGTGATTCGGAAACTACTACTGGTCTCCCAGGATTCAATCAAAGCTTAGACAGTTTGAGACATTACTCCCATGGAAAAACGTCCGCATGGTTCCTGTTGTATTCAATCCCGATGCAATTTCTGTGTTACATCAACACTCTGAACGTCCACAGATTACAGAATGTCTTTAGAAGTGCTCGGGAAACAACTACTAGTCTCCCAGGAATCGATCAAACCGTAGACAGTTAGAGACATTACTCCCATGGAAAGAAGCCCGCATGGTGCCTGTTGTATTGAATCCCGATGCAATATCTGTGTTTCATCAACACTCTGAAGGTAAACAGATTACAGGATGCCTATTGATGTGCTTCGGTAACTACTACTGTACTCACAGGAAAAGATAAAAAACGTAGAAAATTTGAGACATTACTCTCATGGAGAAAAGTCCGCATGGTTCCTCTTGTATTCAATCCTGATCGAATTTTTGCGTTTCATCAACACTCTGAAGGTCCACAGATTACCGAATGCCTAAAGATGTGCGTCGGAAACTACTACTGATCTCCCAGGAATCGATCAAAGCTTAGACAGTTTGAGACATTACTCCCATGGAGAGAAGTCCGCATTGTGCCTGTTGTATTCAATCCTGATGGAATTTTTGCGTTTCATCAACACTCTGAACGTCCACAGATTACAGAATGCCTATAGATGTGCTTCGGAAACTACTACTTGTCTCCCAGGTATCGATCAAATCGTAGAAAATGTGAGACGTTACTCCCATGGAGAAAACTCCGATTGGTGACTGTTGTATTCAATCACAATGCAAATTCTGTGTGTCATCAACACTCTGAAGGACCACAAATTACAGAATGTCTTTAGATGTGCTTTGGATACAACTACTAGTCTCCCAGGAATCGATCAAACCGTAGACAGTTTGAGACATTACTCCCATGGAAAGAAGCCCGCATGGTGCCTGTTGTATTCAATCCCTATGCAATATCTGTGTTTCATCAACACTCTGAAGGTAAATAGATTACAGAATGCCTATTGGTGTGCTTCGGTAACGACTACTGTTCTCCCAGGAAAAGATAAAAAACGTAGAAAATTTGAGACATTACTCTTATGGAGAGAAGTCCGCATGGTTCCTGTGGTATTCAATCCCGATGCAATTTCTGTGTTTCATCAACACTCTGAACGTCCACAGATTACAGAATACCTCCAGACGTGCTTCGGAATCTACTACTGGTGTCCCAGGAATCGATCAAAGCGTAAACAGTTTGTAACGTTACTCCCTTGGAGATAGGTCCACATGGTGCCTGTTGTATACAATCCCGATACAGTTTCTGTGTTTCATCAAAACTCTGATCGTCCACAGATTACAGAATTATTGCGGATGTGCTTCAGAAACAACTACTGATCTCACAGGAATCGATCAAAGCGTAGATAGTTTTGTACATTACTCCCATGGAGAAAAGTCCGCCTGGTGCCTGTTGTATTCAATCCCGATGCAATTTCTGTGTTTCATCATCACTCTGAAGGACCACAGATTACAGGAAGCCTCCAGATGTGATCCGGAAACTACTACTGGTCTCCCAGGAATCGATCAAAGCGTAGACAGTTTGAGACATTACTCCCGTGGAAAGAAGCCCGCATGGTGCCTGTTGTATTCAATCCCGAAGCAATATATGTGTTTCATCAACACTCTGAAGGTAAACAGATTACAGGATAATCACCTTGGTATTGAAGCTCTTTTTTTCCGTGTTTGCTTTAACAATATGTATGTTTTTGGATAGGGTCCGCCTCTAGCAAAACACAGTTTTGTTTTTTAACCCAGACGAGTTTCACTGCAGTTGCAGCATCCTCAGTGGTCTTTTATTTTCCATCTGTTAAAGATAAAGAACGTTCTTTGTTTTTTTTGTATACATGCAGCTATTAGTTTTAAAAAAATATAATTATAGATATTTTAAAAAACACATAAATTATGAAAATCCAACAATTTTACCACATGGTGTGGTTTTTCTGACGTCTTGTGTTTCTACAATGACCGACAGTTTGTCATCTGCAACCACGTATACCTAAAGTAGATAAATTGTTTAAGCCAAAATTACGATTGGAAGAACTATGTTATTATTGTGCCTGAAATTATTTAATTCTATGTGTGTGTGTGTGTGTGTGTGTAAGTGTCTATTTACATGGTGTTTCACTTACTCTTTTTTCGTCTTCATCACTGTCAAACACTGATAATTGAGTTGCCACTGCCACTGTAGCTGTCACTCACTGTTTCATTGTTTATCAGCTATAAAAACAAAACATGGCTGGCAGTGGAACAGCTGGAGGTGTAAAAACAAGATGGCTGACAGTGGAACAGTTGAAGGTGTTCCTGGCGGCTGTTTTGAACCTTTCAGAGGTGACTGAGATATTTTTACTTTTTTTTTAGTGTGTGTTTGTGTGTGTGTGTGTGTGTGTGTGTGTGTGTGTGTGTGTGTGTGTGTGTGTGTGTGTGTGTGTGTGTGTGTGTGTATGTATGTATGTAAAAGGGGGAGACAGAGAGAGAAAGACAGGGAGAGAGAAAGGGAGGGAGAGAGAGATTTTAGGTTTCAGGATCTTTTTTTTTTCTGGTGGGTGGGGGAGGGGGGTTAAGATCTCTATAGGTTGGTTTTGTCTGTTAATTCTTTGAGGGCAGAGTACAGAGTGCTATTGCAGAGAGCTGTGTATTCATTTATTATTTGTTTGCCTTCGACTATGGCTTTTTGTATCTGGTAATTTTCTTCGATTATCAGTTTTTGTGAGGGGCTGTTGCTGCATTTGAGAATTTTCAAATCCGTGTTGATGTTTGTTGGGCTATGTTTGTTGTCCATGAGGTGTTCAGCAAATGTGGAATGACAGCTGTTACTTTTTAATGCTCTTTTGTGTTCTGTATATCTGGTATTAAAGTTTCTGGTTGTCTGTCCTATATAAACTGCTTTGCAATCCTGGCATGTTAATTGGTAAATACCAGATGTGTTGTGTTTGTCTGTGCTTGTGTTGGTTGTCCTTAGTTTTTTCTGTGTTGAGTTGTCTGTCCTGTAGGCTATTTTTATCCCTTGTTTTTTGAGTATGTTGCCTATTCTGTGTACTGTTTTGTTGTTATAGGTGAGAGTGAACCATCTGTTTGTCATTGTGGGTGTTTCCTTTTGATGTGTGTTTGTAGGTTGAGGCTTTTGTTTTTGACTTTGTATGTTGGGTGTACTTTTTAGTTTTGCTTTAATTTTGTGGTTTAGTTTATCTATAGTGTTTGTGTCATATCCATTCTCCACTGCTATTTGTCTGATTGTCTGCAATTCATTCTTGTAGTTGTTATCAGTGAGTGGGGTTTTGTTATGTCTGTGTAGCATATATTGGAAGCGGGCTAGTTTGTGTGTAATCGGATGATTAGAGTCTTTGTGAATGGTTGTGCTAGTGGTGGTCGCTTTCCTGAATATGGAGAATTGGTGTTGGTTGTTGTGTCTGTATATTGTGAGGTCAAGGAAGTTTAGCCTTTTGTCATGTTCTGTTTCTATGGTGAATTTTATTTTTGGGTGTACTTTGTTTATATCACTGTGGAGTTGTTGGATGCGACTTGGTGTTTCATCTATAAGGCATATGATGTCATCTACATAACGGTACCAATATATTATCTGGTATTGTTTGGGTCTAACTATTGTTTCGAATATTTTATTTTCAATGTGATTGAGAAAGATGTTGGCTAGGACTCCACTGACTGGTGACCCCATTGGAAGCCCATCTTCTTGTGAGTAAAACTGATTGTCAAAGGAAAAGTAGTTTTGTTGTGTGATAAGTTTTAGGATGCTAGCTATTTCTTTTATGTGGGGTTCGGGAATTTTGGCTTGTTCTTCTAATTGTTGTCTGATGATGTTGATGGTTTCAGTGGTGGGGATGTTGGTGTACATGGATGTGATGTCAAATGATGTGAGTGTGGCTGTTGTGGGTATGTTAATGTCTTTGATTTGCTGTACCAGCTCTTCGGTGTTGCGTATGCTTCTGTTATTTGTGTATATGTAATGTTTCTGTATGTATGTGTGAATTTCTCTGGCTAAGTGGTATATGGGTGCACTTCTGAAATTGACTACAGGGCGTATAGGAATGCCATCCTTGTGGAGCTTTAGTAGGCTGTTCAGTGTGGGTTCTTGGGGGTTCTTTTGTTTCAACCATTTTGCTTTCTGATTTGTGAATATGTGTGAGATATTTTTTAGGAGTGTTATTGTGCTTTTCTGGTATCTTTGTGTTGGGTCACTGGTTAGCTTTGTTATGTTGTTGTCTTCCAGGAATTTTAAGGTTTTTTGCTTGTATTCATCCTGTTTTATTATTATCATGGTGCTGCCCTTGTCTGATCTTGTGATGAGTGCCTCATTGTTTTTAAGTTTGTCCTTTATTTTTCCAGAGGTTTTTTCTTCTTCAGTTTTTGTTCCTGTCAATATGTTGTTTTTGTTTTCTTTTATTATGTATCTTATTTCTTCTGTGATTAATTCTCTTGTCAGACCTGCATTGAAGTTTTGATTATTGTTTCTTTCTTGTTGTTTTATGATGTACTCACTTTCTGTGATAAGATTCTCCACTGTCTTGTGTGTGATGTGTGTGTTGACATTGTATTTTGGGCCTTTTTCTAGAAAACTTATTTCATGGTTGGTTAGTGGTATGTCAGTAAGGTTTACCAGACGTTTGTGGAATGTGTGGTTTGCTTGCTTTCTATTTTTATGTGCATAAGCTTTGTTTTGTTTTAAAAGAGTGTTTAGTTTTTGTTGTTGTTTATTCCATTTTGATTTTATTTGTGTTTCTGTGTTTTGTTTGACTGTATTCATGGTATCGTTGAATATTTCAGAGACTTTAATGTGATTTCCTAGTTCCAGGTGAATTTTGAATAGTTCAACATTGAGTTCTTGCTTTTTTGTATGTAGGTTTCTAATTTCTTGCTTCTGCCACTCAATTTCAGCTTTATGTTTGGCATGACGAGCTGCAGGTGACATACTGTTTACATTTACATGTATATAGTTAGGTATTACATTATATGAAAGACAAAGTCTATTGAATTTTATATTTAAAATAGTTTGATGTAACTTTGCTGTAGTGTTCCGGAATTTGTTGTAGAGCTTGCCCGGAAATGCCTGGCAAGGCGTCGAAAAGATCATCTTGGTATTGAAGCTCTTTCTTTCTGTGTTTCCTTTAACAATATATATGTTTTTGGATAGGGTCCGCCTTTACCAAAACACAGTTTTGTTTTTTAACCCAGACATGTTTCACTGCAGTTGCAGCATCCTCAGTGGGCTTTTATTTTCCATCTGTTAAAGATAAAGAACGTTCTTTGTTGTTTTGTATACATGTAGCTATTAGTTTTTAAAAAATGTAATTATAGATATTTGAAGAAACACATAAATTATGAAAATCCATACCTTTTTACCACATGCTGTGGTTTTTCTGACGTCTTGTGTTTCTACAATGACCGACAGATTGTCATCTGCAACCACTTATACCTTAAAGTAGATAAATTGTTTAAGCCAAAATTACGATTTGAAGAACTATGTTATCATTATGCCTGAAATTATTTAATTCTATGTGTGTGTGTGTGTGTGTGTGTGAGTGTCTATTTACATGGTGTTTCACTTACTCTTTTTTCGTCTTCATCACTGTCAAACACTGATAATTGAGTTGCCACTGCCACTGTCACTGTCACTCACTGTTTCACTGTTTATCAGCTATAAAAACAAAACATGGCTGGCAGTGGAACAGCCCTCAAAGAAATGGCAGCACCATGATAATAATAAAACAGGATGAATACAAGCAAAAAACCTTAAAATTCCTGGAAGACAACAACATAACAAAGCTAACCAGTGACCCAACACAAAGATACCAGAAAAACACAATAACACTCCTAAAAAATATCTCACACATATTCACAAATCAGAAAGCAAAATGGTTGAAACAAAAGAACCCCCAAGCACCCACACTGAACAGCCTACTAAAGCTCCACAAGGATGGCATTCCTATATGCCCTGTAGTCAATTTCAGAAGTGCACCCACATACCACTTAGCCAGAGAAATTCACACATACATACAGAAACATTACATATACACAAATAACAGAAGCATACGCAACACCGAAGAGCTGGTACAGCAAATCAAAGACATCAACATACCCACAACAGCCACACTCACATCATTTGACATCACATCCATGTACACCAATATCCCCACCACTGAAACCATCAACATCATCAGACAACAATTAGAAGAACAAGCCAAAATTCCCGAACCCCACATAAAAGAAATAGCTAGCATCCTAAAACTTATCACACAACAAAACTACTTTTCCTTTGACAATCAGTTTTACTCACAAGAAGATGGGCTTCCAATGGGGTCACCAGTCAGTGGAGTCCTAGCCAACATCTTTCTCAATCACATTGAAAATAAAATATTCGAAACAATAGTTAGACCCAAACAATACCAGATAATATATTGGTACCGTTATGTAGATGACATCATATGCCTTATAGATGAAACACCAAGTCGCATCCAACAACTCCACAGTGATATAAACAAAGTACACCCAAAAATAAAATTCACCATAGAAACAGAACATGACAAAAGGCTAAACTTCCTTGACCTCACAATATACAGACACAACAACCAACACCAATTCTCCATATTCAGGAAAGCGACCACCACTAGCACAACCATTCACAAAGACTCTAATCATCCGATTACACACAAACTAGCCCGCTTCCAATATATGCTACACAGACATAACAAAACCCCACTCACTGATAACAACTACAAGAATGAATTGCAGACAATCAGACAAATAGCAGTGGAGAATGGATATGACACAAACACTATAGATAAACTAAACCACAAAATTAAAGCAAAACTAAAAAGGACACCCAACATACAAAGTCAAAAACAAAAGCCTCAACCTACAAACACACATCAAAAGGAAACACCCACAATGACAAACAGATGGTTCACTCTCACCTATAACAACAAAACAGTACACAGAATAGGCAACATACTCAAAAAACAAGGGATAAAAATAGCCTACAGGACAGACAACTCAACACAGAAAAAACTAAGGACAACCAACACAAGCACAGACAAACACAACACATCTGGTATTTACCAATTAACATGCCAGGATTGCAAAGCAGTTTATATAGGACAGACAACCAGAAACTTTAATACCAGATATACAGAACACAAAAGAGCATTAAAAAGTAACAGCTGTCATTCCACATTTGCTGAACACCTCATGGACAACAAACATAGCCCAACAAACATCAACACGGATTTGAAAATTCTCAAATGCAGCAACAGCCCCTCACAAAAACTGATAATCGAAGAAAATTACCAGATACAAAAAGCCATAGTAGAAGGCAAACAAATAATAAATGAATACACAGCTCTCTGCAATAGCACTCTGTACTCTGCCCTCAAAGAATTAACAGACAAAACCAACCTATAGAGATCTTAACCCCCCTCCCCCACCCACCAGAAAAAAAAAAGATCCTGAAACATAAAATCTCTCTCTCCCTCCCTTTCTCTCTCCCTCTCTTTCTCTCTCTGTCTCCCCCTTTTACATACACACACACACACACACACACACACACACACACACACACAAAAACACACACTAAAAAAAAAAAGTAAAAATATCTCAGTCACCTCTGAAAGGTTCAAAACAGCCGCCAGGAACACCTTCAACTGTTCCACTGTCAGCCATCTTATTTTTACACCTCCAGCTGTTCCACTGCCAGCCATGTTTTGTTTTTATAGCTGATAAACAGTGAAACAATGAGTGACAGTGACAGTGGCAGTGGCAACTCAATTATCAGTGTTTGACAGTGATGAAGACGAAAAAAGAGTAAGTGAAACACCATGTAAATAGACACTCACACACACACACATACACATAGATTTAAATAATTTCAGGCATAATAATAACATAGATCTTCCAATCGTAATTTTGGCTTAAACAATTTACCTACTTTAAGGTATAAGTGGTTGCAGATGACAAACTGTCGGTCATTGTAGAATCACAAGACGTCAGAAAAACCACACCATGGGGTAAAAAGGTATAGATTTTCATAATTTATGTGTTTTTTCAAATATCTATAATTACATTTTTTTTTAAACTAATAGCTACATGTATACAAAACAACAAAGAACGTTCTTTATCTTTAACAGATGGAAAATAAAAGCCCACTGAGGATGCTGCAACTGCAGTGAAACATGTCTGTGTTAAAAAACAAAACTGTGTTTTGCTAATGGCGAACCCTATCCAAAAACATATAGATTACAGAATGCCTATTGATGTGCTTCGGTAACTACTACTGTTCTCCCAGGATAAGATAAAAAACGTAGAAAATTTGAGACATTACTCTCATGGAGAGAAGTCCGCATGGTTCCTGTTGTATTCAATCCCGACGCAATTTCTGTGTTTCATCAACACTCTGAACGTCCACAGATTACAGAATGTCTTTAGATGTGCTTGGGATACAACTTCTAGTCTCCCAGGAATCGATCAAACCGTAGACAGTTTGATACATTACTCCCATGGAAAGAAGCCCACATGGTGCCTGTTTTATTCAATCCCGATGCAAGATCTGTGTTTCATCAACACTCTGAAGGTAAACAGATTACAGAATGCTTATTGATGTGCTTCGGTAACTACTACTGTTCTCCCAGGAAAAGATAAAAAACGTAGAAAATTTGAGACATTACTCTCATGGAGAGAAGTCCGCATTGTGATTATTGTATGCAATCCCGATGGAATTTTTGCGTTTCATCAACACTCTGAACATCCACAGATTACAGAATGCCTAATGATGTGCTTCGAAAACTATTACATATCTCCCAGGTATCGATCAAAGCGCAGACAGTTTGAGACATTACTCCCATGGACAAAATTCCGCATGGTGCCTGTTGTATTCAATCCCGATGCAATTTCTGTGTTTCATCAACACTCTGAAGGACCACAGATTACAGAATTATTCCAGATGTGCTTCAGAAACAACTGCTGATCTCACAGGAATCGATCAAAGCGTAGACACTTTTGTACATTACTCCCATGGAGAAATTTCCGCATGGCGCCTGTTGTATTCAGTCCCGATGCAATTTCTGTGTTTCATCAACACTCTTAACGTCCACAGATTACAGAATACCTATATATGTGCTTCGGAAACTACTACTGGTCTCCCAGGAATCGATCAAACCGTGCAGTTTGAGACATTACTTCCACGGAGAAAAGTCCGCATGGTGCCTGTTGGATTTAATCCCGATGCAATTTCTGTGTATATCAACACTCTCAAGGTCCACAGATTACAGAATGCCTCCAGATGTGCTTCGGAAACTACTACTGGTCTCCGAGGAATCGATCAAAGCGTAGACAGTTTGAGACATTACTCCCATGGAGAAAAGTCCGCATGCATGTTGTATTCAATACCAATGCAACTTCTGTGCTTCTTCAACAATCTGAAAGTCCACAGATTCCAGAATGCCTCCAGATGTGCTTCGGAAACTACTACTGGTCTCCCAGGAATCAATCAAAGCCTAGAAAGTTTGAGACATTACTCCCATGGAGAAAAGTCCGCTTGGTGCCTGTTGTATTCAATCCCGATGCAATTTCTGTGTTTCAACAACACACTGAAGGACCACAGATTACAGGAATCCTCCAGATGTGCTTCTGAAACTACTACTGGTCTCCCAGGAATCGATCAAAGCGTAATCAGTTTGAGACATTACTCCCATGGAGAGAAGTCCGCATTGTGCCTGTTGTATTCAATCCCGATGGAATTTTTGTGTTTCATCAACACTCTGAACTTCCGCACATTACAGAATGCCTATAGATGTGCTTCGGGAACTACTACTTGTCTCCCTGGAATCGATCAAAGCGTAGAAAATGTGAGACATTACTCCCATGGACAAAACAACGCATGGTGCCTGTTGTATCCAATCCTGATGGAATTTCCGCGTTTCATCAACACTCTGAACGTCCACAGATTACAGAATGCCTCCAGATGTGCTTCGAAAACTATTACTTATCTCCCAGGTATCGATCAAAGCGTAGGCAGTTTGAGACATTAATCCCATGGAAAGAAGCCCGCATGGTGCCTGGTGTATTCAATCCCGATGCAATATCTGTGTTTCATCAACACTCTGAAGGTAAACAGATTAGAGAATGCTTATTGATGTGCTTCGGTAACTACTACTATTCTCCCAGGAAAAGATAAAAAACGTAGAAAATTTGAAACATTAATCTCATGGAGAGAAGTCCGCATTGTGCCTATTGTATTCAATCCCGATGGAATTTTTGCGTTTCATCAACACTCTGAACGTCCACAGATTACAGAATGCCTAAAGATTTGCTTCGTAAACTATTACTTATCTCCCATGTATCGATCAAGCGCAGACAGTTTGAGACATTACTCCCATGGACAAAACTCCGCATGGTGCCTGTTGTATTCAATCCCGATGCAATTTCTGTGTTTCATCAACACTCTGAAGGACCACAGATTACAGAATTATTCCAGATGTGCTTCGGAAACAACTGCTGATCTCACAGGAATCGATCAAAGCGTAGACATTTTTGTACATTACTCCCATGCAGAAATTTCCGCATGGCGCCTGTTGTATTCAATCCCGATGCAATTTCTGTGTTTCATCAACACTCTTAACGTCCACAGATTACAGAATGCCTCCAGATGTGCTTCGGAAACTACTACTGGTCTCCGAGGAATCGATCAAAGCTTAGACAGTTTGAGACATTACTCCCATGGAGAAAAGTCCTTATGCATGTTGTATTCAATACCAATGCAACTTCTGTGCTTCTTCAACACTCTGAAAGTCCACAGAATCCAGAATGCCTGCAGATGTGCTTCGGAAACTAGAGTCGTCTCAAAGCAATTCATCAAAGCGTAGACAGTTTGAGACATTACTCCCATAGAGAAAAATGCACATGGTGCCTGTTGTATTCAATCCCGCTGCAATTTCTAAGTTTCATCAACACTCTGAACGTCCACAGATTACAGAATGCGTATAGATGTGCTTCGGAAACTACTACTTTTCTCCCAGGAATCGATCAAAGCGTAGAAAATGTGAGACATTACTCCCATGGAGAAAACTACACATGGTGCCTGTTGTATTCAATCCCGATACAGTTTCTGTGTTTCATCAACACTCTGAACGACCAAAGATTACAGAAAGCCTCCAGTTGTGCTTCGGAAACTACTACTGGTCTCCCAGGAATCGATCAAAGCGTAGACAGTTTGAGACATTACTCCCATGGAGAAAAGTCCACATGGTACCTGTTGTATTCAATCCCGATGCAATTTCTGTGATTCAGCAACACTCTGAAGGTCCACAGATTACGGAATGCATGAAGATGTGATTCAGAAACTACTACGGGTCTCCCAGGAATCGATCAAAAACGTAGACAGTTTGAGACATTACTCCCATGGAGAAAAGTTAGCAGGTGCTAGTTGTATTCAATATCGATGCAATTTCTGTGTTTCATCAACACTCTGCAGGACCACAGATTATAGGATGCCTATAGATGTGTTTTGGAAACTACTACAGGTCTCCCAGGAATCGATCAACGGGTAGAAAATTTAAATCATTACTGTTATGGAGAAAAGTCCGCTTGGTGCCTGTTGTATTCAATGCCGATGCAATTTCTTCGTTTCATCAACAGTCTGAACGTCCACATATTACAGAATGCCTCCAGATGTGCTTCGGAAACTGCTACTGGTGTCCCAGGAATCGATCAAAGCGTAAACAGTTTGAAACATTACTCCCTTGGAGAAAGAACCGCATGGTGCCTGTTGTATACAATCCCGATACAGTTTCTGTGTTTCATCAACACTCTGATCAACCACAGATTACAGAATTATTGCGGACGTGCTTCAGAAACAACTACTGATCTCACAGGCATCGATCAAAGCGTAGATAGTTTGGACTTTACTCCCATGGAGAAAAGTCCGCTTGGTGCATGTTGTATTCAATCCCGATGCAATTTCTGTGTTTCATCAACACTCTGAACGACCACAGATTACAGAAAGCCTCCAGTTGTGCTTCGAAAACTACTACTGGTCTCCCAGGAATCGATCAAAGCGTAGAAAGTTTGAGGCTTTACTCCCATGGAGAGAAGTGCGCATGGTGACTGTTGTATTCAATCCCGATGCAATTTCTGCGTTTCATCAACACTCTGAAGGACCACAGATTACAGAAATATTCCAGATGTGCTTCGGAAACTACTACTGATCTCACAGGAATCGATCACAGCGTTAACACTTTTGTACAGTACTCCCATGGAAAATAGTCCGCATGGTGCCTGTTGTATTCAATCCCGATGCAATTTCTGTGTTTCATCAACGCTCTGAACGTCCACAGATTACAGAAAGCCTCCAGATGTGCTTCCGAAACTACTACAGGTCTCCAAGGAATCAATCAAAGCGTAGACAGTTTGAGACATTACTCCCATGGAGAAAAGTCCGCATGCAAGTTGTATTTAATACCAATGCAACTTCTGTGCTTCTTCAACACTCTGAAAGTCCACACATTCCAGAATGCCTCCTGATGTGCTTCGCAAACTACTACTGGTCTCCCAGGAATCAATCAAAGCCTAGAAAATTTGAGACATTACTCCCATGGAGAGAACTCCGCATGGTGGCTGTTGTATTTAATCCCGCTGCAATTTCTGTGTTTCATCAGCACCCTGAACGTCCGCAGATTACAGAATGCCACCAGATGTGCTTCGGAAACTACTACTGTTCCCCAGGAACCGATCAAAGAATAACAGTTTAAGACATTACTACCGTGGAGAAAAGTCCGCATGGGGCCTGTTGTATTCAATCCTGATGCAATTTCAATGTTTAAACAACACTCTGAATGCCCTCAGATTTTAGAATGCCTTCAGATGTGCTTCGAAACTACTACAGGTCTCCCAGGAATCGATCAACGGGTAGAAAATTTAAATCATTACTCTTATGGAGAAAAGTCCGCATGGTGCCTGTTGTATTCAATGCCGATGCAATTTCTTCGTTTCATCAACAGCCTGAACGTCCACATATTACAGAATGCCTCCATATGTGCTTCGGAAACTACTACTGGTGTCCCAGGAATCGATCAAAGCGTAAACAGTTTGAAACATTACTCCCTTGGAGAAAGAACCGCATGGTGCCTGTTGTATACAATCCCGATACAGTTTCTGTGTTTCATCAACACTCTGATCGTCCACAGATTGCAGAATTATTGCGGATGTGCTTCAGAAACAACTACTGATCTCACAGGAATCGATCAAAGCGTAGATAGTTTTGTACATTACTCCCATGGAGAGAAGTCCGCATGGTGACTGTTGTATTCAATCCCGATGCAATTTCTGTGTTTCATCAACACTCTGAACATCCATAGATTACAGAATGCCTACAGATGTGCTTCGAAATTACTACTTCTCTCCCATAAATCGATCAAAGCGTAGAAAATGTGAGACATTACTCCCATGGAGAAAACTCCGCATGGTGCCTGTTGTATTCAATCCCGATGGAATTTCTGCGTTTCATCAACACTCTGAACTTCCACAGATTACAGAATGTCTCCAGATGTGCTTCGAAAACTATTACTTATCTCCCAGGTATCGATCAAATCGTAGACAGTTTGAGACATTACTCCCATGGACGAAAGTCCGCATGGTGCCTGTTGTATTCAATTCCGATGCAATTTCTGTGTTTCATCAACGCTCTGAACGTACACAGATTACAGGAAGCCTCCAGATGTGCTTCGGAAACTTCTAGTGGTCGGCCAGGAATCGATCAAAGTGTAGAGAGTTTGAGACATTACTCCCATGCGGTAAAGTCCACACGGTGTCTGTTGGATTCAATCCCGATGATATTTCTGTGATTCATCAACTCTCTCAAGGTCCACAGATTACAGAATGTTTCCAGGTGTGCTGCGGAAACTAGTGCTCGTCTCCCAGGAATTCATCAAAGCGCAGACAGTTTGAGACATTACTCCAATGGACAAAACTCCGCATGGTGCATGTTGAATTCAATCCCGATGCAATTTCTGTGTTTCATCAACACTCTGAAGGACCACAGATTACATAATTATTCCAGATGTGCTTCGGAAACAACTGCTGATCTCACAGGAATCGATCAAAGCGTAGACACTTTTGTACATTACTCCCATGGAGAAATTTCCGCATGGCGCCTGTTGTATTCAATCCCGATGTAATTTCTATGTATATCAACACTCTCAAGGTCCACAGATTACAGAATGACTCCAGATGTGCTTCGGAAACTACTACTGGTCTCCGAGGAATCGATCAAGGCGTAGACAGTTTGAGACATTACTCCCATGGAGAAAAGTCCTCATGCATGTTGTATTCAATACCAGTGCAACTTCTGTGCTTCTACAACAGTCTGAAAGTCCACAGATTCCAGAATGCCTCCACATGTGCTTCGGAAACTAGTGCTCGTCTCAAAGGAATTCATCAAAGCGTAGACAGTTTGAGACATTACTCCCATAGAGAGAAATGCACATGGTGCCTGTTGTATTCAGTCCCGCTGCAATTTTTAAGTTTCATCATCACCCTGAACGTCCACAGATTACAGAATGCCTCCAGATGTGCTTCGGAAACTACTAGTGGTCTCCCAGGAATCAATCAAAGCCTAGATAGTTTGAGACATTACTTCCATGGAGAAAAGTCCGCTTGGTGCCTGTTGTATTCAATCCCGATGCAATTTCTGTGTTTCATCAACACTCTGAAGGACCACAGATTACAGGAATCCTCCAGATGTGCTTCTGAAACTACTACTGGTCTCCCAGGAATCGATCAAAGCGTAGACAGTTTGAGACATTACTCCCATGGAGAGAAGTCCGCATTGTGCCTGTTGCATTCAATAACGATGGAATTTTTGTGTTTCATCAACACTCTGAACGTCCGCAGATTACAGAATGCCTATAGATGTGCTTCGGGAACTATTACTTGTCTCCAAGGAATCGATCAAAGCGTAGAAAATGTGAGACATTACTCCCATGGACATAACAATGCATGGTGCCTGTTGTATCCAATCCTGATGGAATATCCGCGTTTCATCAACACTCTGAATGTCCACAGATTACAGAATGCCTCCAGATGTGCTTCGAAAACTATTACTTATCTCCCAGGTATCGATCAAAGCGTAGGCAGTTTGAGACATTAGTCCCATGGAAAGAAGCCCGCATGGTGCCTGTTGTATTCAATCCCGATGCAATATCTGTGTTTCATCAACACTCTGAAGGTAAACAGATTAGAGAATGCCTAATGATGTTCTTCGGTAACTACTACTGTTCTCCCAGGAAAAGATAAAAACGTAGAAAATATGATACATTACTCTCATGGAGAGAAGTCTGCATGGTTCCTGTTGTATTCAATCCCGATGCAATTTCTGTGTTTCATCAACATTCTGAACGTCCACAGATTACAGAATGCCTCCAGATGTGCTTCTGAATCTACTACTGGTCTCTCAGGAATCGATCAAAGCGTAGATAGTTTGAGACATTACTCCCATGGGGAAAAGTCCTCATGGTGCCTCTTGTATTCAATCCCGATGCAATTTCTGGGTCTCATCAACACTCTGAAGGTAAACAGATTACAGTATGCCTATTGATGTGCTTCAGAAACTACTACTGTTCTCCCAGGGAAAGATAAAAAACGTAGAAAATTTGATACATTACTCTCATGGAGAGAAGTCTGCATGGTTCCTGTTGTATTCGATACCGATGCAATGTCTGTGTTCCATCAACGCTCTGAACGTCCACAGATTACAGGAAGCTTCCAGATGTGCTTCGGAAACTACTACTGGTCTCCCAGGAATCGATCAAAGCGTAGACAGTTTGACACATTACTCCCATGGAGAGAAGTTCGCATTCTGCCTGTTGTATTCAATCCCGATGGAATTTTTGCGTTTCATCAACACTCTGAACGTCCACAGATTACAGAATGCCTAAAGATGTGCTTCGAAAACTATTACTTATCTCGCAGGTATCGATCAAAGCGCAGACAGTTTGAGACATTACTACCATGGACAAAAGTCCGCATGGTGCCTGTTGTATTCCATCCCGATGCAATTCCTGTGTTTCATCAACGCTCTGAACGTCCACAGATTACAGGAAGCCTCCAGATGTGCTTCCGAAACTACTACTGGTCTCCAAGGAATCGATCAAAGCGTAGACAGTTTGAGACATTACTCCCATAGACAAAAGAACGCATGGTGACTTTTGTATTCAATCCCGATGCAATTTCTGTGTTTCATCAACACTCTGAAGGATCACAGATTACAGAATTACTCCAGATGTGCTTCGGAAACAACTACTGGTCTCCCAGCAATCGATCAAAGCGTAGACAGTTTGAGACATTACTCCCATGGAAAAAAGTCCGCATGGTGGCTGTTGTATTCAACCCCGACGAAATTTCTGTGTTTCATCAACACTCTGAATGTCCACAGATTACAGAATGTCTTTAGATGTGCTTTGGATACAACTACTAGTCTCCCAGGAATCGATCAAACCGTAGACAGTTGGAGACATTACTCCCATGGAAAGAAGCCCGCATGGTGCCTGTTGTATTCAATCCCGATGCAATATCTGTGTTTCATCAACACTCTGTTGGTGAACAGATTACAGAATGCCTATTGATGTGCTTCGGTAACTACTACTGTTCTCCCAGGAAAAGATAAAAAACGTAGAAAATTTGAGATATTACTCTCATGGAGAGAAGTCCGCATGGTTCCTGTGATATTCAATCCTGATGTATTTCTGTGTTTCATCAACACTCTGAACGTCCACAGGTTACAGAATGCCTATAGATGAGCTTCGAAACTACCACTTGTCTCCCAGGAATCGATCAAAGCGTAGAAAATGTGAGACGGTACTCCCATGTAGTAAACTCCGCAAGGTGCCTGTTGTATTCAATAACGATGCAATTTCTGTGTTTCATCAACACTCTGAAGGACCACAGATTACAGGAATCCTCCAGATGTGCTTCTGAAACTACTACTGGTCTCCCAGGAATCGATGAAAGCGTAGACAGTTTGAGACATTACTCCCATGGAGAGAAGTCCGCATTGTGCCTATTGTTTTCAATCCCGATGGAATTTTTGTGTTTCATCAACACTCTGAACGTCCGCAGATTACAGAATGCCTATAGATGTGCTTCGGGAACTACTACTTGTCTCCCAGGAATCGATAAAAGCGTAGAAAATGTGAGACATTACTCCCATGGACAAAACAACGCATGGTGCCTGTTGTATCCAATCCTGATGGAATTTCCGCTTTTCATCAACACTCCGAACGTCCACAGATTACAGAATGCCTCCAGATGTGCTTCGAAAACTATTACTTATCTCCCAGGTATCGATCAAAGCGTAGGCAGCTTGAGACATTAATCCCATGGAAAGAAGCCCGCATGGTGCCTGTTGTATTCAATCCCGATGCAATATCTGTGTTTCATCAACACTCTGAAGGTAAACAGATTAGAGAATGCCTAATGATGTTCTTCGGTAACTACTACTGTTCTCCCAGGAAAAGATAAAAACGTAGAAAGTATGATACATTACTCTCATGGAGAGAAGTCTGCATGGTTCCTGTTGTATTCAATCCCGATGCAATTTCTGTGTTTCATCAACATTCTGAACGTCCACAGATTACAGAATGCCTCCAGATGTGCTTCTGAATCTACTACTGGTCTCTCAGGAATCGATCAAAGCGTAGATAGTTTGAGACATTACTCAGATGGGGAAAAGTCCTCATGGTGCCTCTTGTATTCAATCCCGATGCAATTTCTGGGTCTCATCAACACTCTGAAGGTAAACAGATTACAGTATGCCTATTGATGTGCTTCAGAAACTACTACTGTTCTCCCAGGGAAAGATAAAAAACGTAGAAAATTTGATACATTACTCTCATGGAGAGAAGTCTGCATGGTTCCTGTTGTATTCGATCCCGATGCAATATCTGTGTTTCATCAACGCTCTGAACGTCCACAGATTACAGGAAGCTTCCAGATGTGCTTCGGAAACTACTACTGGTCTCCCAGGAATCGATCAAAGCGTAGACAGTTTGACACATTACTCCCATGGAGAGAAGTCCGCATTGTGCCTGTTGTATTCAATCCCGATGGAATTTTTGCGTTTCATCAACACTCTGTACGTCCACAGATTACAGAATGCCTAAAGATGTGCTTCGAAAACTATTACTTATCTCGAAGTTATCGATCAAAGCGCAGACAGTTTGAGACATTACTACCATGGACAAAAGTCCGCATGGTGCCTGTTGTATTCAACCCCGACGCAATTTCTGTGTTTCATCAACACTCTGAACGTCCACAGATTACAGAATGTCTTTAGATGTGCTTTGGATACAACTACTAGTCTCCCAGGAATCCATCAAACCGTAGACAGTTGGAGACATTACTCCCATGGAAAGAAGCCCGCATGGTGCCTGTTGTATTCAATCCCGATGCAATATCTGTGTTTCATCAACACTCTGAAGGTAAACAGATTACAGAATGCCTATTGATGTGCTTCGGTAACTACTACTGTTCTCCCAGGAAAAGATAAAAAACGTAGAAAATTTGATACATTACTCTCATGGAGAGAAGTCTGCATGGTTCCTATTGTATTCATCCCGATGCAATTTCTGTGTTTCATCAACACTCTGAACGTCCACAGATTACAGAATGCCTCCAGATGTGCTTCTGAATCTACTACTGGTCTCCCAGGAATCGAACAATGCGTAGACAGTTTGAGACATTACTCCCATGGAGAGAAGTCCGCATGGTGACTGTTGTATTCAATCCCGATGCAATTTCTGCGTTTCATCAACACTCTGAACGTCCACAGATTACAGAATGCCTCCACATGTGCTTCGAAAACTATTACTTATCTCCCAGGTATCGATCAAAGCGTAGACAGTTTGAGACATTACTCCCATGGACGAAAGTCCGCATGGTGCCTGTTGTATTCAATTCCGATGCAATTTCTGTGTTTCATCAACGCTCTGAACGTACACCGATTACAGGAAGCCTCCAGATGTGCTTCGGAAACTACTACTGGTCTCCCAGGAATCGATCAAGGCGTAGACAGTTTGAGACATTACTCCCATGGACAAACGTCCGCATGGTGAATGTTGTATTCAATCCCGATGCAATTTCTGCGTTTCATCAACACTCTGATGGACCACAGATTACAGAAATATTCCAGATGTGCTTCGGAAACTACTACTGATCTCACAGGAATCGATCACAGCGTAGACACTTTTGTACAGTACTCCCATGGAAAATAGTCCGCATGGTGCCTGTTGTATTCAATCCCGATGCAATTTCTGTGTTTCATCAACGCTCTGAACGTCCACAGATTACAGAAAGCCTCCAGATGTGCTTCCGAAACTACTACAGGTCTCCAAGGAATCAATCAAAGCGTAGACAGTTTGAGACATTACTCGGATGGAGAATAGTTCGCGTGCATGTTGTATTTAATACCAATGCAACTTCTGTGCTTATTCAACACTCTGAAAGTCCACAGATTACAGAATGCCTCCAGATGTGCTTCGCAAACTACTACTGGTCTCCCAGGAATCAATCAAAGCCTAGAAAATTTGAGACATTACTCCCATGGAGAAAAGTCCGCATAGTGCCTGTTGTATTTAATCCCGAAGCAATTTCTGTGTTTCATCAACGCCCTGAACGTCGGCAGATTACAGAATGCCACCAGATGTGCTTCGGAAACTACTACTGTTCCCCAGGAATCGATCAAAGCGTAAACAGTTTGAAACATTACTCCCTTGGAGAAAGAACCGCATGGTGCCTGTTGTATACAATCCCGCTGCAATTTCTGTGTTTCATCAACACTCTGAACGACCACAGATTACAGAAACCCTTCATTTGTGGCTCGGAAACTTCTACTGCTCTGCCAGGAATCGATCAAAGCGTAGAGAGTTTGAGACATTACTCCCATGCAGTAAAGTCCACACGGTGCCTGTTGGATTCAATCCCGAAGATATTTCTGTGTTTCATCAACACTCTCAAGGTCCACAGATTACAGAATGCCTCCAGATGTGCTTCGGAAGCTACTACTGGTCTCCCAGGAATCGATCAAAGCGTAGACAATTTGAGACATTACTCCCATGGAGAAAAGTCCGGATGTTGAATGTTGTATTCAATCCCGATGATATTTCTGTGTTTCATCAACTCTCTCAAGGTCCACAGATTACAGAATGTTTCCAGGTGTGCTGCGGAAACTAGTGCTCGTCTCCCAGGAA
Source organism: Schistocerca gregaria (assembly GCF_023897955.1). NCBI lineage: Eukaryota > Metazoa > Arthropoda > Insecta > Orthoptera > Acrididae > Schistocerca > Schistocerca gregaria. The sequence continues at coordinate 13,633,533 of NC_064920.1, forward strand.
TTCATCAAAGCGTAGACAGTTTGAGACATTACTCCTATAGAGAAAAATCCGCAAGGTTCCTGTTGTATTCAATCCCGCTGCAATTTCTAAGTTTGATCAACACTCTGAACGTCAACAGATTACAGAATGCCTAAAGATGTGCTTCGGAAACTAGTGCTCGACTCCCTGGATTTCATCAATGCGTAGACAGTTTGAGACATTACTCCCATAGAGAAAAATCCGCATGGTGCGTGTTTTTTCAATCCTGATGCAATTTCTATGTTTCATCAACACTCTGAATGTCCACAGATTTTAGAATGCCTTCAGATGTGTTTCGGAAACTACTACAGGTCTCCCAGGAATCGATCAACGCGTAGAAAATTTAATCAGTACTATTATTTAGAAAAGTCCGCATGGTGCTTGTTGTATTCAATGCCGATGTAATTTCTTCGTTTCATCAACAGTCTGATCGTCCACAGATTACAGAATGCCTATAGATGTGCTTCGGAAACTACTACTGGTCTGCCAGCAATCGATCAAAGCGTAGAGAGTTTGAGACATTACTCCCATGCAGTAAAGTACGCATGGTACCTGTTGTATTCAATCCCGATGCAATATCTGTGTTTCATCACCACTCAGAACGTCCACAGATTACTGCAATCCCCCAGATTAGATTCGGAAGCTACTACTGTCTCCCAGGAATCGATCAAAGCGTGCAGTTTGAGACATTACTTCCATGGAGGAAAGTCCGCATGGTGCCTGTTGTATTCAATCACAGTTCTATTTCTGTGTTTCATCAACAGTCTGAAGGACAACAATTTAAAGAATGCCTCCAGATTTGCTTCGGAAACTACTACTGGTCTACCAGGAATCAATGAAAGCGTTGACAGTTTGAGACATTACTCCCATGGAGAGAAGTCCGAATGGTGCCTGTTGGATTCAATACTGATGATATTTCTGTGTTTCATCAACTCTCTCAAGGTCCACAGATGCCTCCAGATGTGCTTCGGAAACTACTACTGGTCTCCCAGGAATCGATCAAAACGTAGACAGTTTGAGACACTACTCCTATGGAGAAAAGTCCTCATGGTGCCTGATATATTCCGGCCAGATGCACTTTCTCTGTCGCATCAACACTCTGAAGGACCACATATTACAGAATGCCTACAGACGTGCTTCGGAAACTACCACTGGTCTCCCAGGAATCGATCAAAACGTAGACAGTTTGAGACATTACTCCCATGGAAAGAAGCCTGCATGGTGCCTGTTGTATTCCATCCCGATGCTATTTCTTCGTTTCATCAACACTCTGAAATTCCACAGATTACAGAATGCCTCCAGATGTGCTTCGGAAACTACTACTGGTCTCCCAGGAATCGATCAAAAACGTAGACAATTTAAGACATTACTCCCATGGAGAAAAGTAAGCATCGTGCAAGTTGCATTCAATGTCGATGCAATTTCTGTGTTTCACCAACACACTGAACGTCCACAGATTACAGAATGCCTCCAGATTTGCTTCGGTACCTACTAATGGTCTCCGAGGAATCGATCAAAGCGTAGACAAATTGAGACAATACTCCCATGGAGAGACGTCCGCATGGTGCCTGTTGTATTCAATCCCGACGCAATTTCTATGTTTCATCAACACTCTGAGGGAACCACAGATTACAGGAAGCCTCCAGATGTGTTTCGGAGACTACTACTGGTCTCCCAGGAAGCGATCAAAGCGTAGACAGATGAGACATTACTACCATGGAGAAAAGTCCTCATGGTGCCTGTTGTATTCAATCCCGATGCAATTTCTGTGTTTCAGCAACACTCTGAAGGTAGACAGATTACAGAATGCCTATGGATGTTTCTCGAAAACTACTGCTGGTCTCCCAGGAATCGATCAAAACGTCAAAAGTTGAAACATTACTCTCATGGAGAAAACTCCTCATGGTGCCTGTTGTATTCAATTAAGACGCACTTTCTGTGTCTCATCAACACTCTGAAGGACCACACATTACAGATTGCCTACAGATGTGCTTCGGATACTACTACTGGTCTCCCAGGAATCGACCAAAACGTAGACAGTTTGAGACATTACTCCCACGTAAAAAACTCCTCATGTTGCCTGTGGTATTCAATTCCAATGCAATTTCTGTGTCTCATCAACACTCTGAAGGACCACAGATTACAGAATGCCTACAGATGAGCCTCGGAAACAACTACTGGTCTAACAGGAATCGATCAAAGCGTAGACAGTTTGAGACATTACTCCCATGGAAAGAAGCCAACATAATGCATGTTGTATTCAATCCTGATGCAATTTCTGTGTTTCATCAACACTCTGAACGTCTACAGATTACAGAATGCCTCCAGATGTGCTTCGGAAACTACTACTTGAGTAGACAGTTTGAGACATTACTCCCATGGAGAAAAGTCCGCATGGTGCCTCTTGTATTCAATCCCGATGCAATTTCTGAGGTTCATCAACACTATGATCGTCCACAGATTACAGAATGCCTACAGATGTGCTTGGGAAACTATTACTGGTCTCCCAGGAATCGATCAAAGCGTAGACAGTTTGAGTCATTACTCCCATGGAGAGAATCCTGCATGGTGCCTTTTGTACTCAATCCCGATGCAATTTCTGTGTTTCATCAATGCTCTGAAGGTAAACACATTCCAGAATGCCTATAGATGTTTCGCAAAAACTACTACTGGTCTCCCAGGAATCGATCAAAACGTAGAAAATTTGAGACATTACTCTCATGGAGAAAAGTCCGCATGGTGCCTGTTGTATTCGATCGCGATGCAATTTCTGTGTTTCATCAACACTCGGAACTGCCACAGATTACAGAATGCCTTTAGATGTGTTTCGGAAACTACTACGGGTCTCCCAGGAATCGATCAAAACGTAGACAGTTTGAGACATTACTCCCATGGAAAAAAAACCGCATGGTGCCTGTTGTATTCAATCCCGCTGCAATTTCTGTGTTTCACCAACACTCTGAAGGTAAACAGATTACAGAAAGCCTATAGATGTGCTTCAGAAACAACTACGGGTCACCCATTAATCGATCGAACGTAGACAGTTTGAGACATTATTCCCATGGAGAAAAGTCCTCATGGTGCCTGTTGAATTCAATCCCGATGCTATTTCTTCGTTTCATCAACACTCTGAAGGTCCATAGATTACAGAATGCCTCCAGATGTGCTTAGGAAACTACTACTGGTCTGCCAGGAATCGATCAAAAACGTAGACAATTTAAGACATAACTCCCATGGACAAAAGTAAGCTTGGTGCAAGTTGCATTCAGTCTCGATGCAATTTCTGTGTTTCACCAACACTCTGAAGGTAAACAGATTACAGAAAGCCTATAGATGTGCTTCCGAAACTACTACTGGTCACCCATTAATCGATCAAAACGTAGACAGTTTGAGACATAATTCCCATGGAGAAAAGTCCTCATGGTGCCTGTTGAATTCAATCCCGATGCTATTTCTTCGTTTCATCAACACTCTGAAGGTCCATAGATTACAGAATGCCTCCAGATGTGCTTCGGAAACTACTACTGGTCTCCCAGGAAGCGATCAAATCGTAGACAGATGAGACATAACTCCCATGGACAAAAGTAATCTAGGTGCAAGTTGCATTCAGTCTCGATGCAATTTCTGTGTCTCATCAACACTCTGAAGGACCACAGATTACAGAATGCCTACAGATGTGCTTCAGAAACACTACTGGTCTAACAGGAATTGATCAAATCGTAGACAGTTGGAGACATTACTCCCATGGAAAGAAGCCAACATAATGCCTGTTGTATTCAATCCCGATGCAATTGCTGTGTTTCATCAACACTCTGAAGGACTACACATTACAGAATGCCTCCAGATGTGCTTTGGAAACTACTACTGGTCCCCCTGGAATCCATCAAAAACGTAGACAATTTGAGACATTACTCCGATGGAGAAAAGTAAGCATGGTGCCAGTTGCATTCAATCTCGATGCAATTTCTGTGTTCCATCAACACTCTAAACGTCCACACATTACAGGAAGCCTCCAGATGTGCTTCCGAATCTACTACTGGTGTCCCAGGAATCGTTCAAAGCGTAGACAGTTTGAAACATTACTCCCATGGAAAGAATCCCGCATGGTGCCTGTTGTACTCAATCCCGATGCAATTTCTGTGTTTCATCAATGCTCTGAAGATAAACAGATTACAGAATGCCTATAGATGTGCTTCATAAACTACTACTGGTGTGACAGGAATCGATCAAACCGTAGACAGTTTGAGACATTACTCCCATGGAAAGAATCCTTCATGGTGCCTGTTGTACTCAATCCCGATGCAATTTCTGTGCTTCATCAATGCTCTGAAGGTAAACACATTACAGAATGCCTATAGATGTTTCTCGAAAACTACTACTAGTCTCCCAGGAATCGATAAAAACGTAGAAAATTTGAGACATTACTCCCATGGAGAAAAGTCCGCATGGTGCCTGCTGTACTCAATGCCGATGGAATTTCTGTGTTTCATCAACACTCTGCATCACCACAGATTACAGAATGCCTACCGATCTGCTTCGGAAACTACAGCCAGTCTCCGAGGAATCGATCAAAGCGTAGACTGTTTGAGACACTACTCCCATGGAATGAAGCCCGCCTGGTGCCTGTTGTATTCAATCCCGATACAATTTCTGTGTCTCATCAACACTCTGAAGGACCACAGATTACAGAATGCCTACAGATGTGCTTCGGAAACTGCTACGGGTCTCACAGGAATCGATCAAAAACGTAGACAATTTGAGACATTACTCCCAAGGAGAAAAGTAAGCATGGTGCATGTTGTATTCAATCTCGATGCAATTTCTGTGTTTCATCGACACTCTGAACGTCCACAGATTACAGGGAGCCTCCAGATGTGCTTCCGAATCTACTAATGGTCTCTCAGTAATCGATCAAAGCGCAGACAGTTTGAGATATTACTCCCATTTAGAAAAGTCCTCATGGTGCCTGTTAAATTCAATCCCGATACAATTTCTGTGTTTCACGAGCACTCTGAAGGTAAACACATTACAGAATGCTTATAGATATGGTTCGGAAACTACTACTGGTCTCCCAGGAATCGATCAAAGCGTAGGAAATTTGAGACATAACTCTCATGGAGAAGAGTCTGCATGGTGCCTGTTGTATTCAATCCCAACGCAATTTCTATGTTTCATCAACACTCTGAAGGAACCACAGATTACAGGAAGCCTCCAGATGTGTTTCGGAAACTACTACTTGTCTCCCAGGAAGCGATCAAAGCGTAGACAGATAAGACATTACTACCATGGAGAAAAGTCCTCATGGTGCCTGTTGTATTCAATCCCGATGCAATATCTGTGTTTCAGCAACACTCTGAAGGTAGACAGATTACAGAATGCCTATGGATGTTTCTCGAAAACTACTGCTGGTCACCCAGGAATCGATAAAAACGTAGAAATGTTGAGACATTACTCTCATGGAGAAAAGTCCTCATGGTGCCTGTTGTATTCAATTAAGACGCACTTTCTGTGTCTCATCAACACTTTGAAGGACCACACATTACAGATTGACTACAGATGTCCTTCGGATACTACCACTGGTCTCCCAGGAATCGACCAAAACGTAGACAGTTTGAGACATTACTCCCATGTAAAAAACTCCTCATGGTGCCTGTCGTATTCAATTCCGATGCAATTTCTGTGTCTCATCAACACTCTGAAGGACCACAGATTACAGAATGCCTAAAGATGAGCCTCGGAAACTACTACTGGTCTAACAGGAATCGATCAAAGCGTAGACAGTTTGAGTCATTACTCCCATGGAGAAAAGTCCGCATGGTGCCTGTTGTATTCAATCCCGACGCAATTTCTGTGTTTCATCAACACTCTGAACTACCACAGATTACATAATGCCTTTAGATGTGCTTCGGAAACTACTATTGGTCTCTCAGGAATCGATCAAAGCGTAGACAGATTGAGAGATTACTCCCATGGACAAACGTCCGCATGGTGCCTGTTGTATTCAATCCCGACTCAATTTCTGTGTTTCATCAACACTCTGAAGGTTTACAGATTACAGGAATCCTCCAGATATGCTTCGGAAACTACTACTGGTCTCCCAGGAAGCGATCAAAGCGTAGACACATGAGACATTACTACCATGGAGAAAAGTCCTCATGGTGCCTCTTGTATTCAATCCCGATGCAATTTCTGTGTTTCAGCAACACTCTGAAGGTAGACAGATTACAGAATGCCTATAGAAGTTTCTCGAAAACTACTACTGGTCTCCCAGGAATCGATCAAAACGTAGAAAATTTGAGACATTACTCTCATGGAGAAAAGTCCACATGGTGCCTGTTGTATTCAATTAAGACGCACTTTCTGTGTCTCATCAACACTCTGAAGGACCACACATTAAAGATTGCCTACAGATGTGCTTCGGAAACTGCTACTGGTCTCCCTGGAATCGATCAAAGACGTAGACAATTTGAGACACTACTCCCAAGGAGAAAAGTAAGCATGGTGCCTGTTGTATTCAATCTCGATACAATTTCTGTGTTTCACCAACACTCTGAACGTCCACAGATTACAGGAAGCCTCCAGATGTGCTTCCAAATCTACTAATGGTCTCTCAGGAATCGATCAAAGCGCAGACAGTTTGAGACATTACTCCCATGGAGAAAAGTCCTCATGGTGCCTGATAAATTCAATCCCGAAGCAATTTCTCTATCTCATCAACACTCTGAAGGACCACATATTACAGAATGCCTACAGATGTGCATCGGAAACTACCACTGGTCACCCTGGAATCGATCAAAGCGTAGACAGTTTGAGACATTACTCCTATGGAGAAACCTCCTCATGGTGCCTGTTGCATTCAATTCCGATGAAATTTCTGTGACTCATCAACACTCTGAAGGACCACACATTACAGAATGCCTACACATGTGCTTGGGAAACTACTACTGGTCTCCCAGGAATCGACCAAAACGTAGACAGTTTGAGACATTACTCCCATGGAGAAAAGCCCGTATGGGGCCTGTTGTATTAAATCCCGATGCAATTTCTGTGTCTCATCAACACTCTGAAGGACCACAGATTACAGAACGCCTACAGATGTGCTCCAGAAACTACTACTGGTCTCCCAGGTATCGATAAAAGCGTAGACAGTTTGAGAAATTACTCCCATGGAGAAAAGTCCGCATGGTGCCTCTTTTATTCAATCCCGAAGCAATTTCTGTGTTTCATCAACAGTCTGAAGGTCTAAAGATTACAGAATTTCTCCAGATGTGCTTCGGAAACTACTACTGGTCTCCCAGGAATCCATCAAAACCGTAGACAATTTGAGACATTACTCCCATGGAGGAAAGTAAGCATGGTGCAAGTTGTATTGGATCTCGATGCAATTTTTGTTTTCTTCAACACTCTGAACGTCCACAGATTACAGAATGCCTCCAGATTTGCTTCGGAAACTACTAATGGTCTCCCAGGAATCGGTCAAAGCGTAGACACATGAGACATTACTACCATGGAGAAAAGTCCTCATGGTGCCTGTTGTATTCAATCCCGATGCAATTTCTGTGTTTCTTGAGCACTCGGAAGATAAACACATTACAGAATGCTTATAGATGTGCTTGGGAAACTACTACTGGTCTCCCAGGAATCGACCAAAACGTAGACAGTTGGAGATATTACTCCCATAAAAAAGTCTTCATGGTGCCTGTTGTATTCAATTCCGATGCAATTTCTGTGTCTCATCAACACTCTGAAGGACCACAGATTGCAGAATGCCTACAGATGTGCTTCTGAAACTACTACTGGTCTCCCAGGAATCGATGAAAGCGTAGACAGTTTGAGACATTACTCCCATGGAATGAAGCCCGAATGGTGCCTGTTGTATTCAATCCGATGCAATTTCTGTGTTTCATCAATGCTGTGAAGGTAAACAGATAACATAATGCCTATAGATGTGCTTCGGAAACTTCTACTGGTCTCGCAGGAATCGATCAAAGCGTAGAAAATCTGAGACTTTACTCTCATGGAGAAAAGTTCGCGGGGTGCCTATTGCATTCAATCCCGATGCAATTTCTGTGTTTCATCAACACTCTGGAGGTCCACAGATTACAGAATGCCTCCAGGTGTGCTTCGGAAACTACTATTGGTCTCCCAGGAATCGATAAAAAACGTAGACAATTTGAGACATTACTCCCATGGAGAAAAGTAAGCATGGTGCAAGTTGTAATCAATCTCGATGCAATTTCTGTGTTCCATCAACACTCTCAACGTCCACAGTTTACAGAATGCCTCCAGGTTTGCTTCGGAAACTACTAATGGTCTCCCAGGAATCGATCAAATCGTAGACAGATTGAGACATTACTCCCATGGATAAACGTCCGCATGGTGCCTGTTGTATTCAATCCCGACGCAATTTCTGTGTTTCATCAACACTCTGAAGGTAATCAGATTACAGGAAGCCTGCAGATGTGCTTCGGAAACTACTACTGGTCTCCCAGGAAGCGATCAAAGCGTAGACAGATGAGACATTACTACCATGGAGAAAAGTCCGCATGGTGCCTGTTGTATTCAATCCAGATGCAATTTCTGTGCTTCATCAACTCTCTGAAGGTCCACGGATTACAGAATGCCTACAGATGTACTTCGGGAACTACTACTGGCCTCCCAGGAGTCGATCAAAGCGAAGACAGTTTGAGACACTAGTCCCATGGAGAAAAGTCCGCATGGTGCCTCTTGTATTCAATCCCGATGCAATTTCTAAGTTTCATCAACAGTCTGACGGTCCACAGATTACAGAATGCCTTTAGGTGTGCATCGGAAACTACTACTGCACTCCCAGGAGTCGATCAAAAACGTAGACAGTTTGAGACATTACTCCCATGGAAAGAAGCCCGCATGGTGCCTGTGGTATTCAATCCCGATGCAATTTCTGTGTTTCATCAACATTCTGAAAGTAAACAGGTTACAGAATGCCCATAGATCTTCTTCGGAAACTACTACTAGTCTCCCAGGAATCGATCAAAGCGTAGAAAAAGTGTGACATTACTCCCATGGAAAGAAACCCGCATGGTGCCTGTTGTATTCAATCCCGATGCAATTTCTGTGTTTCATCAATGCTGTGAAGGTAAACAGATAACATAATGCCTATAGACGTGCTTCGGAAGCTACTACTGGTCTCCCAGGAATCGATCAAAAACGTAGACAGTTTGAGACATTACTCCCATGTAAAAAAGTCCTCATAGTGCATGTTGTATTCAATTCCGATGCAATTTCTGTGTCTCATTAACACTCTGAAGGACCACAGATTGCAGAATGCTTACAGATGAGCTTTGGAAACTACTACTGGTCTCCCAGGAATCGATCAAAACGTAGACAGTTTGAGACATTACTCCCATAGAAAAAATTCGTCATGGTGCCTGTTGTATTCAATCCCGATGCAATTTCTGTGTTTCAGCAACACGCTGAAGGTAAACAGATTACAGAATGCCTATAGATGTTTCTCGAAAACTACTACTGGTCTCCCAGGAACCGATCAAAATGTAGAAAATTTGAGACATTTCTCTCATGGATAAAAGTCCTCATGGTGCCTGTTGTAGTGCATTAAGATGCACTTTCTGCATCTCATCAACACTCTGAAGGACCACACATCGCAGAATGACTACAGATGTGCTTCGGAAACTACTACTGGGCTCCCAGGAATCGATCAAAGCGTAGGCAGTTTGAGACATTACTCCTATGGATAAAATTCCTCATGGTGCCTGATATATGCAGTCCAGATGCACATTCTGTGTCGCATCAACACTCTGAAAGACCACAAATTACAGAATGGCTACAGATGTGCTTCGAAAACTACTACTGGTCTCCCAGGAATCGATCAATACGTAGACAGTTTGAGACATTACTCCCATGGAGAAAAGTCCGTATGGTGCCTGTTGTATTCAATCCCGATGGAATTTATGTGTTTCATCAACACTCTGCGAGACCGCAGATTACAGAATGCCTACAGATGAGCTTCGGAAACTACTACTGGTCTCCCAGGAAACGATCAAAGCGTAGACAGTTTGAGACATAACTCCCATGGGGAAAAGTCAGCATGGTGCCTCTTGTATTCAATCCCGATGCAATTTCTGTGTTTCATCATCACTCTTAACGTCCACAGATTACAGAATGCCTACCGATGTGCTTCGGAAACTACAGCCAGTCTCCCAGGAATCGATCAAAGCGTAGACAGTTTGAGACATTACTCCCATGGAAAGAAGCCCGCATGGTGCCTGTTGTATTCAATCCCGATGCAATTTCTGTGTTTCATCAACATTCAGAAGATAAACAGGTTACAGAATGCCCATAGATGTTATACGGAAACTACTACTGGTCTCCGAGGAATCGATCAAATAGTGGACAGTTTGAGACATAACTCCCATGGAGAAAAGTCCGCATGGTGCCCGTTGTATTCAATCCCGATGGGATTTCTGTGTTTCATCAACACTCTGAACGTTCACAGATTACATAATGCCTATAGATGTGCTTGGGAAACTACTACTTGTCTCCCAGGAATCAATCAAAGCGTAGAAAATGTGAGACATTACTCACATGGAAAAAACTCCGCATGGTGCCTGTTGTATTCAATCTCGATTCATTTTCTGTGTTTCATCAACACCCTGAACGTCCACAGATTACAGAATGCCACCAGATGTGCTTTCTGAAACTACTACTGTTCCCCACGAACCGATCAAAGGTAAACAGTTTAAGACAGTACTCCCGTCTAGAAAAGTCCGCATGGTGCCTGTTGTATTCAATCCCGATACATTTTCTGTGTTTCATCAACACCCTGTACGTCCACAGATAACAGAATGCCTCCAGATGTGCTTCGGAAACTACTACTGTTTCCCAGGAACCGATCAAAGCTAAACAGTTTAAGACAGTACTCCCGTGGAGAAAAGTCCGCATGGTGCCTGTTGTATTCAATACCGATTTATTTTCTGTGTTTCATCAACACCCTGTACGTCCACAGATAACAGAATGCCTCTAGATGTGCTTCGGAAACTACTACTGGTCTCCGAGGAATCGATCAAAGTGTAGACAGATTGAAACATTACTACCATGGAGAGAAGTCCACATGGTGGCTGTTGGATTCAATCCCGATGCAGTTTCTGTGTATTATCAACACTCTCAAGGCCCACAGATTTCAGAATACCTCCAGATTTGATTCGGAAACTACAACTGGTCTCCGAGGAATCGATCAAATCGTAGACAGTTTGAGGTATAACTCACATGGAGAAAAGTCTGCATGGTGCATGTTGTATTCAATCCCGATGCAACGTCTGTGCTTCTTTAACACTCTGAAGTCCACTGATTCCAGAATGCCTCCAGATGTGCTACGGAAACTAGTGCTCGTCTCCCATTAATTCATCAAAGCGTAGACAGTTTGAGACATTACTCCCATAGAGAAAAATCCGCATGGTGCCTGTTGTATTCAATCCCGCTGCAATTTCTAAGTTTTATCAGCACTCTGAACGTCCACAGATTACAGAATGCCGCCAGATGTGATTCGGAAACTACTACTGGTCTCCCAGGATTCGATCAAAGCGTAGACAGTTTGAGACATTACTCCCATGGAGAAATGTCCGCATCGTGCCTGTTGTATTCAATCCCGATGCAATTCCCGTGTTTGATCAACTCTCTGAAGGTCGACAGATTACAGAATGCCTCCAGATGTGCTTCGGAAACTTTTACTGTTCTCCCAGGAATCGATCAAAGCGTAGACAGTTTGAGACATTACTCCCATGGAGAAAAGTCCGCATCGTGCCTGTTGTATTCAATCCCGATGCAATTTCCGTGTTTCATCAACACTCTGAAAGTCCACAGATTACAGAATGCCTATAGATGTGCTCCGGAAGCTACTACTTGTCTCCCAGGAATCGATCAAAGCGTAGAAAATGTGAGACATTACTCCCATGGAGATAACTCCGCATGGTGCCTGTTTAATTCAATCCCGATCCAATTCTTGTGTTTCATCAACACTCTGAAGGTCAACAGATTACAGAATGTCTCCACATGTGCTTCGGAAACTACTACTTGTCTCCCAGGAATCGATCAAAGCGTAGAAAATGTGAGACATTACTCCCATGGAGAAAACTCCGCATGGTGCCTGTTGTATTCAATCCCGATGCAATTCTTGTGTTCCATCAACACTCTGAAGGTCCGCAGATTACAGAATGCCTCCAGATGTGCTTCGGTAACTACTACTGGTCTGACAGAAATCGATCAAAGCGTAGACAGTTTGAGACATTTCTCCCATGGAGAAAAGTCCGCATCGTGCCTGTTGTATTCAATCCCGATTAAATTTCCGTGTTTCATCAACACTCTGAAGGTCCACAGATTACAGAATGCCTATAGATGTGCTTTGGAAGCTACTACTTGTCTCCCAGGAATCGATCAAAACGTAGAAAATGTGAGACATTACTCCCATGGAGATAACTCCGCATGGTGCCTGTTGTATTCAATCCCGATGCAATTCTTGTGTTGCATCAACGCGCTAAAGTTCCACAGATTACAGAATGCCTCCAGATGTGTTCGGAAACTACTACTGGTCTCCCAGGAATCGATCAAAGCCTTGAAAATTTGAGACATTACTCCCATGGAGGAAAGTCCGCATGGTGCATGTTGTATTTAATCCCACAGATTACAGATCCTCTAGATGTGCTTCAGAAACAACTACGGGTTTCCCAGGAATCGATCAAAAACGTAGACAGTTTGAGACATCACTCCCATGGAGAAAAGTTAGCATGGTGCTAGTTGCATTCAATCTCGATGCAATTTCTGTGTTTGACCAACACTCTGAGGGACCACAGATTACAGGGTGCCTATATATGTTTTCGGAAACTACTACTGGTCTCCCAGGAATCGATCAAAGCGTAGACAGTTTGAGACATTACTCCTATGGAGAGAAGTCCGCATGGTGCCTGTTGGATTCAATCCCGATGCAATTTCTGTGTTTCATCAACACTCTCAAGAATGAGATTTTCACTCTGCAGCGGAGTATGCGCTGATATGAAACTTCCTGGCAAATTAAAACTCTGTGCCCGACCGAGACTCGAACTCGCCACCTTTGCCTTTCGCGGGCAAGTGCTCTACCAACTGAGCTACAGAAGCACGACTCACGTCCGGTACTCACAGCTTTACTTCTGTCAGAACCTCGTCTCCTACCTTCCAAATTTACAGAAGCTCTTCTGCGAAACTTGCAGAACTAGCACTCCTGAAGGAAATGATATTGCGGAGACATGGCTTAGCCACAGCCTGGGGGATGTCTCCTGAATGAGATTTTCACTCTGCAGCGGAGTGTGCGCTGATATGAAACTTCCTGGCAGATTAAAACTGTGTGCCCGACCGAGACTCGAACTCGGGACCTTTGCCCTGAGTTCGAGTCTCGGTCGGGCACACAGTTTTAATCTGCCAGGAAGTTTCAACATTCTCAAGGTCCACAGATTACAGAATACGTCCAGATGTGCTTCGGAAACTACTACTGGTCTCCGAGGAATCGATCAAAGCGTAGACAGTTTGAGACAAAACTCCCATGGAGAAAAGTCCGCATGGTGCATGTTGTATTCAATCCCGATTGAACGTCTATGCTTCTTCAACACTCTGAAAGTCCACTGATCCCAGAATGCCTCCAGATGTGCTTAGGAAACTAGTGCTCGAATCACAGGAATTCATCAAAGCGTAGACAGTTTGAGACATTTCTCCCATGGAGAAAAGTCCGCATGGTGCCTGTTTTATTCAATCCCGATGCAATTTCTGTGTTTCATCAACACTCTGAACGGCCACAGATTACATAATGCCTTTAGATATGCTTCGAAAACTACTACTGGTCTCCCAGGAATCGATCAAAGCGTACACAGTTTGAGACATTACTCCCATGGAGAGAAGTCCGCATTGTGCCTGTTGTATTCAATCCCGATGGAATTTCTGTGTTTCATCAACACTCCGAACGTCCACAGGTTACAGAATGCCTACAGATGTGCTTCGGAAACTACTACTTGTCTCCCAGGAATCGATCAAAGCGTAGAATATGTGAGACATTACTCCCATGGAGAAAATTCCGCATGGTGTCTGTTGTATTCAATCCCGTTGCAATTCTTCAACACTCTGAAGGTCCACAGATTACAGAATGCCTCCAGATGTGCTTCGGAAACTACTACTGGTTTGCCAGGAATCGATCAAAACGTAGACAGTTTGAGACATAACTCCCATGAAGAAAAGTCCGCATGGTGCATGTTGTATTCAATCCAGATTGAACGTCTGTGCTTCTTCAACACTCTGAAAGTCCACTGATCCCAGAATTCCTCCAGATGTGCTTCGGAAACTAGTGCTCGACTCCCAGGAATTCATCAAAGCGTAGACAGTTTGAGACATTACTCCCACGGAGAAAAGTCCGCATGGTGCCTGTTGTGTTCAATCCCGATTCAATTTCTGTGTTTCATCAACACCCTGAACGTCCACAGATTATAAAATGCCACCAGATGTGCTTCGGAAACTACTACTGTTCCCCAGGAACCGATCAAAGCGTAGACAGTTTGAGACATTACTCCCATCTAGAAAAGTCCGCATGGTGCCTGTTGTATTCAATCCCGATTCATTTTCTGTGTTTCATCGACACCCTGAACGTCCACAGATTACAGGATGCCACCAGATGTGCTTCGGAAACTACTACTGTTCCCCAAGAACCGATCAAAGCGTAAACAGTTTAAGACAGTACTCCCATGGTGAAAAGTCAGCATGGTGCCTGTTGTATTCAATCCCGATTCATTTTCTGTGTTTCATCAACACACTCAACGTGCACATATTACAGAATGCCTCCAGATGTGCTTCGGAAACCACCACTGGTCTCCCAGGAATCAATCAAACCGTAGACAGTTTGAGACATTACTCCCATGGAAACAAGCTCGCATGGTGCCTGTTGTATTCAGTCCCGACGCAATTTCTGTGTTTCAGCAACACTCTGATGGTCCACAGATTACAGAATGCCTATAGATGTGCTTCGGAAACTACTACTGGTCTCCCAGGTATCGATCAAAGCGTAGACAGTTAGAGACATTACTCCCATGGAAAGAAGCCCGCATGGTGCCTGTTGTATTCACTCCCGATGCAATTTTTGTGTTTCATGAAAAATCTGAAGGTAAAAAGATTACAGAATAAATATAGATGTGCTTCGCAAACTACTACTGGTCTCCCAGGAATCGATCAAAGCGTAGATAATTTGAGACATTACTCTCATGGAGAAAAGTCCGCATGGTGCCTGTTGTATTCAATCCCGATGCAATTTCTGTGTTTTATCAACACTCTGAACTGCCACAGATTACAGAATGCCTTTAGATGTGCTTCGGAAACTACTACTGGTACCCAGGAATCGATCAAAGCGTACACACTTTGAGACATTACTCCTACGGAAAAAGTCCTCATGGTGCCTGATATATTCAATCCAGATAAACTTTCTGTGTCGCATCAACAGTCTGAAGGACCACACATTACAGAATGCCTACAGATGTGCTTCAGAAACTACTACTGGTCTCCCAGGAATAAATCAAAACGTAGACAGTTTGAGAAATTACTCCCATGGAGAAAAGTCCGCATCGTGCCTGTTGTATTCAATCCCGATGCAATTTCCGTGTTTCATCAACACTCTGAAGGTCCACAGATTACAGAATGCCCATAGATGTGCTTCGGAAGCTACTACTTGTCTCCCAGGAATCGATCAAAGCGTAGAAAATGTGAGATATTACTCCCATGGAGATAACTCCGCATGGTGCCTGTTGTATTCACTCCCGATGCAATTCTTGTGTTTCATCAACACACTGACGGTCCACAGTTTACAGAATGCCTCCAGATGTGCTTCGGAAACTACTACTGGTCTCCCAAGAAACGATCAACGCGTAGACAGTTAGAGACATTACTCCCATGGAAAGAAGCCCGCATGGTGCCTGTTGTATTCAATCCCGATGCAATTTTGTGTTTCATGAAAAATCTGAAGGTAAAAAGATTACAGAATAAATATAGATGTGCTTCGCAAACTACTACTGGTCTCCCAGGAATCGATCAAAGCGTAGATAATTTGAGACATTACTCTCATGGAGAAAAGTCCGCATGGTGCCAGTTGTATTCAGTCCCGATGCAATTTCTGTGTTTTATCAACACTCTGAACTGCCACAGATTACAGAATGCCTTTAGATGTGCTTCGGAAACTACTACTGGTACCCAGGAATCGATCAAAGCGTACACACTTTGAGACATTCCTCCTACGGAAAAAGTCCTCATGGTGCCTGATGTATTCAATCCAGATAAACTTTCTGTGTCGCATCAACAGTCTGAAGGACCACACATTTCAGAATGCCTACAGATGTACTTCAGAAACTACTAGTGGTCTCCCAGGAATCAACCAAAACGTAGACAGTTTGAGAAATTACTCCCATGGAGAAAAGTCCGCATGGTGCCTGTTGTATTCAATCCCGATTCATTTTCTGTGTTTCATCGACACCCTGAACGTCCACAGAGTACAGAATGCCACCAGATGTGCTTCGGAAACTACTACTGTTCCCCAGGAACCGATCAAAGCGTAAACAGTTTAAGACAGTACTCCTATGGAGAAAAGTCCGCATTGTGCATGTTGTATTCAATTCCGATGCTATTTCTTCGTTTCGTCATCCCACTGAAAATCCACAGATTACAGAATGTCCCCAGGTGTACCTCGGAAACTACTACTGGTCTCCCAGGAATCGTCAAAGCGTAGACAGTTTGAGACATTACTCCCATGGAGAAAATTCCGCATGGTGCCTGTTGTATTCAATCCCGATGCAAGTTCTGTGTTTCATAACACTATGAAGGTCCACAGATTACAGAATGCCTCCAGATATGCATCAGATACTACTACTGGTCTCCACGGAATCGTTCAAAACGTAGACAATTTGAGATATTACTCCCATGGAGAAACGTCCGCATGGTGCCTGTTGTGTTCAATCCCGATTCAATTTCGGTGTTCCATTAACACTCTGAACGTCCACAGATTACAGAATGCCTCCAGATATGCTTCGGAAACTATTACTGGTCTCCCAGGAATCAATTAATGTGTAGACAGTCTGAGACATTACTCCCGCGGAGAAAATAGCGCATGGTGCCTGTTGTATTCAATCCCGATGCAATTTCTGTGTTTCATCAACGATCTGAACGTCCACAGATTACATAGTGCCTATAGATGTGCTTCGAAAACTACCACTGGTCTGCCAGGAATTGGTCAAAACGTAGACACTTTGAGACATTACTTCCATGGAGCAAAGTACTTATGGTGCCTGTTGTATTCAATCCCGATGCAATTTCTGTGTTTCATCAACACTCTGAAGGACCACAGATTACAGAATGCCTCAAGATGTGCTTCGGAAACAACTAATGGTCTCCGTTGAATCGATCAAAGCGTAGACAGTTTGAGACATTACTCCCAAGGAGAGAAGTCCTCATGGTACCTGTTGTATTCAATCCCGATGGAATTTCTGTGCTTCATCAACACTCTGAAGGACCACAGATTACAGAATGCCTCCATATGTGCATCGGAAACTACTACTAGTCTCCGTGGAATCCATCAAAGCGTAGATAGTTTGAGACATTACTCCCCAGGAAGGAAGAGCGCATGGTACCTGTTGTATTCAATCTCGATGGAATTTCTGTGCTTCATCAACACTCTGAACGTCCACAGATTACAGAATGCCTATAGATGTGCTTCGGAAACTACTACTGCTCTCCCAATAATCGATCGAAGGGTAGAATATGTGAGACATTATTCCCATGGAGAAAAGTCCGCATGGTGCCTGTTGTATTCAATCCCGATGCAATTTCTGTGTTGCATAAACACTCTGAACGTCCACAGATTACAGAATGCCTATAGATGTGCTTCGGAAACTACTAATGGTCTCCCAGGAATCGGTCAAATCGTAGACAGTTAGAGACATTACTCCCATTGGGAAACGTCCGCATGGTGCCTGTTGTATTCCATCACGATGCTATTTCTTCGGTTCATCAACACTCTGAAGGTAAACAGATTACAGAATGCCTATAGATGTGCTTAAGAAACTACTACTGGTCTCCCAGGAATCGATCAATGCGTAGAATATGTGAGACGTTACTCCCATTGAGAAAAGTCCCCATGGTGAATGTTGTATTCAATCCCGATACAACTTCTGTGTTTCTTCAACACTATGAAGGTCCACAGATTACAGAATGCCTCCAGATATGCATCAGAAACTACTACTGGTCCCCACGGAATCGATCATAACGTAGACAGTTTGAGACATTACTCCCATTGGGAAACGTCCGCATGGTGCCTGTTGTATTCCATCACGATGCTATTTCTTCGGTTCATCAACACTCTCAAGGTCCACAGATTACAGAATGATTCCAGGTGTACTTCCGAAACTACTGCTGGTCTCCCAGGAATCGATCAAAGCGTAGAAAATTGGAGACATTGCTCCCATGGAGAAAATTCCGCATGGTGCCTGCTGTATTCAATCCCGATTCAATTTCTGTGTTTCATAAACACTCGGAACGTCCACAGATTACAGAATGTCTCCAGATGTGTTTTGCAAACTATTACTGGTGTCAAAGGAATCGATCAAACCGTAGACAGTTTGAGACATTACTGCCATGAAGAAAAACACGCATGGTGCTTGTTGTATACAATCCCGATGCAATTTCTGTGTTTCATCAACACTCTGAACGACCACACATTTCAGAATGCCTCCAGATGTGCTTCGAAAACTACTACTTGTCTCCGACTAATCGATCAAAAACGTAGGCAATTAGAGACATTTCTCCCATGGAGAAAAGTACACCTGGTGCCCATTGTATTCAATCCCGATGAAATTTCTGTGCTTCATCAACACTCTGAAGGTCCACAGATTACAGAATGCCTATAGAGCTGCTTCGGAAACTACTACTGGTCTCCCAGTAATCGATCAAAACGTAGACAATTTGAGACATTACTCCCATGGAGAAAAGTCCGCATGGAGCCTGTCGTATTCAATCCCGATGCAATTTCTGTGTTTCATCAACACTCTGATGTCCACATATTGCAAGAAGCCTCCAGAAGTGCTTCGAAAAATACTACTGGTCTGCCAGGAATTGGTCAAAACGTAGACACTTTGAGACATTACTTCCATGGAGCAAAGTCCTTATGGTGCCTGTTAATAACATGGCGGCCACTGAGTGACGCGCGTTTCTTCGGCTCGCGAGTTTTTCCGCTCATTGAAGGTGTTACAGAGAAGTGCGGCAGTCCACAACGTGTGCATCTGACTAAACAAGTGTTAGTTGCCGTGGTGTATTGTTCTCCGTTGATTACCACAAGTGATAAGTGATAAGTGAGTGAAAAATGGGAAGAGCACGAGTAAGCGGCAGCAGGCGAGGCTACAGGGGCGCAGGCAGCGCGGGCGCCCGGTCTCCGGCGGCAGGTGAGGCCCCGCTTCCCGACATCGGGGAGCTCGTCCGGTCCCAGGTGAGTGCGGCGCTGCACAGCAAAGACACGCTAGACGTAATCGTCCAATCCATCACGGACTCCGTGACGGCTGCGGTCATGGACAAACTACAAGAGTCTGTCGGGCGCAACAGCACCGAAATCCAGTCTCTTAGAAAGTCCCTGGCCGCACAAGAGAAAAAAGCCGCCGACCTAGAGGCTAAACTGTCTGCTGCCACCGACGAAATTGAGCAGTATCAGCGAAGGAACAGCTTGCGCTTGTTCGGGGTAGCTGAAAACGATCGCGAAAACACCGACGACCTGGCCATTAGCCTCCTGCGTGAGAAACTTGGCGTGCAGATCGACGTGGGCGATATTGACAGAAGCCACCGTGTTGGGCGCAGGATACCAGGTGCCATGAAACCCAGGCCCATAATAATTAAATTTGTGTCTTACCGGAAAAGAGCTGAAGTGTTTGCTCAGAAAAGAAAACTCGCCAAGAGTGGGGTTACCCTGAGGGAAGATCTGACGCGCGAAAGACTAAAAGTTTTGAACGCTGCGATCACACAGTTTGGCCTTCAAAATGTGTGGACCCAGGATGGCAGGATCGTAATCAAGACGGAAGGAGGGAGGAAAACGGTGACAAACATGTTCGAACTGAAAGACTGAGCGAAATCTCGCGAGACACAAAGTCTCATATTGTAATCTGTCTAATATAAGTTAATTTTTTTTATTCTTTCTTTTCATTTTTTTAGCTTAAATACTGCTCCGTTATTTCTATAAGTACCATAAGTACTCTATTTAAAATCAGTCAATTGTTTCACAAAAATATTGTTTCTTTATTTGTCTATTATAAGTGCTCATGTATATTCATATTGTCAGTCAAATGGGAATTAACATTCTCCATTAACAGGAATCTCCTTACAACCGCCTTTCTATATCTGTTATTTCCATCTTCGCCACTACCACTACTACTACTACTATCTTTTTCGTAACTACTACTGCCACTTTCCATCTTTCTTTTCACTCCCTTCTTCGATACTTCCAGCGTGTTTTTCACCTTTAGTCCACAGACGCTTGAGTCAGTCACGACCTTGGACACACCTGTAAATATGTCTTGCCCCGCGAAATCCAGCTTTTGTCCCTCTTCCGGCCAGCAGGTAAACGGAGCGCGTTCGGTCCTACAGGCGGCCACAATGGGACGGACCGGTTCCGGCGGCGGGCTCTTTGTGGCCCACGCGAACGCGCAGTCGCTAACGGCTCACTTCGACGAGTTCTGTGACCTGTTCTGCCAATCGCTGTTCCACATTATCCTCGTCTCTGAAACTTGGTTGAAACCAAACATTTCTTCCGACGCTATCCGAATCGCTGGTTACTCTCTCCTAAGGGCAGATCGTGAAACACGATGCGGGGGTGGTGTGGGTGCCTATGTTCGCTCTGATCTGACACCTACTGTGCTATGCACATCGGATGCAAAGGGCGAAGGAGAAGCAGAGTTCTTGTTTTTCGAAATAAATACATCAAATCAGAAACTGCTAATTGGAGTAATCTATAAACCTCCAAACGTCGGTGCCATGTCCTCCTTTCAGTCTGCCCTGTCCTCACTCGTGTCACAGTATGAACACATAATCATTATGGGCGACACAAACATCGACTTACAGTTAAAATCTCCCTCTGCCGAAAAACTAAGGCGACTGTTCCACTCCAATGATATGAGTTTAACACCGCTGGACCCAACTCATCACACGCCACACAGCCACACAATCATAGATATAATAGCAACAAAGCGACCAGATAAAATAATCCGCGCCAATCAGACATCCGCTCCGGGACTCTCTGCTCATGACGTGATATTTTTAAATTACTCAGTGCATACTACCAAAGAAAAATCTCACCTGGTAACCTACAGAAACTTAAAAAATGTTAACTATGACGCTCTTCAAAAGGATTTCTCAGACATCCCTTGGCATGATATAAGCGATGAACCGACTTTAGACGAAAAAATTCGGCAATTATGTCGCAAAATTATTGCACTGTATGATAAACATGCTCCTGAACGCACTGTTAATGTAAAGAGAGCTCCCGCTCCGTGGCTCACCACTGCATTACGTCAGTTAATGAATAAACGTGATGCTGCACATAGGGCCTTCAAGCGTAACCCAACTCCCGAGGCGTACGAAGCTTATAGGAAACTCCGAAACAGAACCAAGCAAAGCGTGAGGAATGCCAAAATCAGACATGCCCGCTCTGTCGTATGCGGCATATCAAAACCTGATGCACTGTGGAAAAAGCTGCGCAGTTTCGGTATAGGAAAGCGAAGATCTGACGCTGTTTATCAAGCGTCTGCAGAAGAATTAAACGATTTCTTCTCAACAGCTGCAAACTGCCACGCAGCGACAAATTACCAGCCCCAAGATATCAATCTCTCGAGAGACAAGTTTTTCCCAAAACATGTCACTACCGGCACAGTACACAAGGCAATTATGAGAATCTCTTCCGAGGCAGTAGGAAATGATGGAGTGAGCATTGGCATGATTAAGAACGTCGTAGACGCTATTATTCCAGTTATCACAGACATCTTCAACCTGTCTCTTGTCAGTAGTACATATCCTACGGAGTGGAAGCAAAGTTTAATTAAGCCTATATCCAAGACTGACAACCCTAAGTCGCCAGGTGACTACAGGCCGATCAGCATACTACCTGCAATTTCTAAAGCCCTAGAGCACATCGTCCATGAACAACTGACGGATTACCTCAAAACTCATAACATCCATGACGAATATCAGTCAGGCTTTCGAAAGCACCATAGTACAGCAACCGCATTAATCAAAGTAACTGATGACATTAAACATGCTATGGACAGACGTGAAGCTACTATCCTAACACTGCTTGACTTTAGCAAGGCTTTTGACACAGTTGACTTCGATATATTACTAATTAAAATGAAACAGCTGAATTTCTCAAACAGCGCAATACAATGGTTCGACAGCTACCTCAGAAACAGAAGTCAACAAGTCATTTGTGGGTCGGAAAAGTCATCATGGAAAAGCGTTCGCTCTGGAGTTCCCCAAGGCTCCGTCCTTGGTCCACTACTCTTCTCACTTTACATTAATGATATTTCTTCAGTGATTCACTCCTGCAACTACCATCTTTATGCCGACGACATCCAACTGTACATAAGTGCAAGCCCCAAGAACATTGCTGGCGCAGTAGCGAGTATGAACGCAGATCTTTGCTCTGTTTCTCGATGGGCACAGAACCTAGGTCTGAAACTAAACCCCAAGAAATCCCAGGTCATACTTATATCTCATCCAAAGTTAATCAGCCGGTACTTTCGCGAAACAGTCCCTAAAATACTCCTCAATGATACCCAACTACCATACCAAAAAACAGTAAAAGACCTTGGAATAATCTTGGATGAACACCTAAACTGGGAAGAACAAACAGTCACAGCTTGCCGGAAATCGCTCTCCTCCCTACATGCAATTCAAAAATTTAGAAAAACATTTCCAACCCATGTTAAACAAAAATTAGTCCAAACACTAGTCTTGCCTAATCTTTACTACTGCGATGTAGTTCAACACGGCACAAATAGTGAAAATTCTAGATGCCTCGAGCTAGTGATGAATGCTTGCGTTAGATACGTGTGCAATATTCGGTTGTATGATCATATCAGTCCTTCATACTCCCAGCTAGGTTGGATACGCCCACATACGGCACGCGATCTCCACACGATGTGCTTACTTCATCGATTTCTTAGCCACTGGTGCCCCCAATACTTATCTTCTCACATTAAACACCTATCATCATTCCACAATCGCAACACCAGATCGGATACGTCTGTCATCTTGGCTGTACCTTTACATAACACAAAATCTTTCTCCGTGTCATTCTCCATCTCAGCCATACGACTATGGAACGCGCTCCCCTGTGATCTGCGTCTTATCCAGAACTACTCAACATTCAAGAGGGAACTCATAACATACATATTAGGGACGGTATAGCCACCATTCTTGTGCCCCTCCCATCTCTTTCTTTCTCCTCTCCATCACAGCTTCGAATTTTACCGTTCTATTTCTCTTCCTCTAACCTATCTAACTCTTATATATCTCTTTCACCCCATTCTATCGTCTTATGTCTGTGCTCGATGAGAATAACTCACAAGCTGCAAGAACATAACGAGAAAATTCCCAACTAACAATGTGACTGACATTCATAAAAGAAAAGTATGTTTACTTTCATATACATAGACATTATTATTATTACTATTATTATTATCATTATTACTATTATTATTATTATTATTGATTGTTATAATTATTTTTTATTGTTATAATTATCATTGTACTACGGTTATAATATCTATTTTTTTCTTTAACATCAATACTGCATAGTAGGCTATATGTCCTTAATGTTAAGTAGAAACTGTAACTCGTTCAATCTGAGAATGCCTGGTTAGGTGTAAGAGAGGGCCTGAAGGCACTAATCTTGCCAGGTAAAATAAATGCATAAATAAATAAATAAATAAATATTTAATCCCGACTTAATTTCTGTATTTCATCAACACTCTGAAGGTCCACAGATTACAGAGTGCCTCCAGATGTGCTTCGGAAACTACTACTGGTCTCCCAGGAATCGATCAAAGCGTAGAATATGTGAGACATTACTCCCATGGAGAGATGTCCCGATGTTGCCTGTTGTATTCAATCCCGATGCAATTTCTGTATTTCATCAACACTCTGATGTCCATATATTGCCATAAGCCTCCAGATGTGCTTCGGAAACTACCACTGGACTGCCAGGAATTGGTGAAAACGTAGACCGTTTGAGACATTACTTCCATGGAAAAAATCCTTATGGTGCTTGTTGTATTCAACCCCGATGCAATTTCTGTGTTTCATCAACACTCTAAACGTCCACAGATTACAGAATGCCTCCAGGTATGCTTCGGAAACTATTACTGGTCTCCCAGAAACGGATTAATGTGTAGACAGTTTGAGACATTACTCCCATGGAGAAAATTCCGCATGGTGCCTGTTGTATTCAATCCCAATGCAATTCCTGTGTATCATCAACGCTCTGAAGGTCCACAGATTACATAATGCCTATGGATCTGCTTCGAAAACTACTACTGGTCTCCCAGGAATCGACCAAAACGTAGACAATTTGTGACATTACTCCCATGGAGATAAGTCCGCATGGAGTCTGTTGTATTCAATCCAGATGCAATTTCTGTGTTTCATCAACACTCTGATGTCCACATATTGCAAGAAGCCTCCAGAAGTGCTTCGGAAACTACCACAGGTCTGCCAGGAATTGGTCAAAACGTAGAGACTTTGAGACATTACTTCATTGAACAAAGTCTTTATGGTGCCTGTTGTATTTAATCCCGATGCAATTTGTGTATTTCATCAATACTCTGAAGGTCCACAGATTACACAGTGCCACCAGATGTGCTTCGGAAAGTACTACTGGTCTCCCAGGAATCGATCAAAAACGTAGACAATTTGAGACATTACTCAAATGAAGAAAAGTAAACATGGTGCCAGTTGTATTCAATCTCGATGGAATTTCTGTGTTTCAACAACACTCTGAACGTCCAAAGATTACAGGAAGCCTCCAGATGTGCTTCGGAAACTACTACTGGTCTCCCAGGAATCGATAAAAGCGTAGACAGTTTGAGACATTACTCCCATGAAGAGAAGTCCGCATGGTGCCTGTTGTCTTCAATCACGATGCAATTTGTGTATTTCATCAACACTCTGAAGGTCCACAGATTACAGAGTTCCTCCAGATGTGCTTCGGAAACTACTACTGCTCTACCAATAATCGATCGAAGCGTAGAATATCTGAGACATTATTCACATGGAGAAAAGTCCGCATGGTTCCCGTTGTATTCAATGGCGATGCAATTTCTGTGTTTCATCAACACTCTGAAGGTCAACAGATTACAGAATGCCTATAGATCTGCTTTAGAAACTACTACTGGTCTCCCAGGAATCGATCAAAGCGTAGAATGTGTGAGACATTACTCCCATGGAGAAAAGTCCCCATGGTGAATGTTGTATTCAATTCCGATGCAATTTCTGTGTTCCTTCAACACTATGAAGGTCCACAGATTACAGAATGCCTCCAGATACGCATCAGAAACTACTGCTGGTCCCCACGGAATCGATCAAAACGTAGACAGTTTGGGACATTACTCCCATTCGAAAACGTCCGCATAGTGCCTGTTGTATTCCATCACGATGCTATTTCTTCGTTTCATCAACACTCTGAATGTCCACAGATTACATAATGCCTATAGATGTGCTTCGGAAACTACTACTGGTCTCCCAGGAATCGGTCAAATCGTAGATAGGTTGAGACATTACTCCCATGGACAAAAGGCCGCATGGTGCCTTTTGTATACAATCCTGATGCAATTTCTGTGATTCATCAACACTCTGGAGGACCACACATTACAGAATGCCTCCAGATGTGCTTCGAAAACTACTACATGCCTCAGAGTAATCGATCAAAGCGTAGACTGTTTGAGACATTACTCCCAAGGAGATAAGTCCGCATGGTACCTGTTCTATACAATCCCGATGCAATTTCTGTGCCTCAACAACACTCTGAAGGTCCACAGATTACAGAATGCCAATAGCTGTGCTTCGGAAACTACTACTGGTCTCCCAGGAATCGACCAAAGCGTAGAATGTGTGAGACATTACTCCCATGGGGAAAAGTCGGCATGGTGCCTGTTGTATTCAATCCCGATGCAATTACTGTGTTTCATCAACACTCTAAACGTCCACAGATTACAGAATGCCTCCAGGTATGCTTCGGAAACTATTACTGGTCTCCCAGAAACCGATTAATGTGAGACAGTTTGAGACATTACTCCCATGGAGAAAATTCCGCATGCTGCCTGTTGTATTCAATCCCAATGCAATTTGTGTGTTTCATCAACGCTCTGAAGGTCCACAGATTACATGATGCCTATGGATGTGCTTCGGAAACTACTACTGGTCTCCCAGGAATCGGTCAAATCGTAGACAGTTAGAGACATTACTCCCATGGAGAAAAGTCCGCATGGTGCCTGTTGTATTCAATCCCGATGCAATTATTGTGTTTCATCAACACTCTGAACGTCCACAGATTACAGAATGCCTACAGTTGTGCTTCGGAAACAACTAATTGTCTCCCAGGAATCGATCGAATCGTAGACAGTTTGAGGCATTACTCAGATGCAGAAAAGACCTCATGGTGCCTGTTGTATTCAATCCCAATGCAATTTCAGTGTTTCATCAACACTCTAAACGTCCACAGATTACAGAATGCCTCCAGGTATGCTTCGGAAACTATTACTGGTCTCCCAGAAACCGATTAATGTGAGACAGTTTGAGACATTACTCCCATGGAGAAAATTCCGCATGGTGCCTGTTGTATTCAATCCCAATGCAATTTCTGTGTTTCATCAACACTCTGAAGGACCATAGATTACAGAATGCCTCCAGATGTGCTTCGGAAACTATTACTGGTCTCCGTGGAATCGATCAAAGCGTAGACAGTTTGTGACATTACTCCCAAGGCGAGAAGTCCGCATGGTACCTGTTGAATTAAATCTCGATGGAATTTCTGTGCTTCATCAACACTCTGAAGGACCACAGATTACAGAATGCCTATAGATGTGCTTCGTAAACTACTACTGCTCTCCCAATAATCGATCGAAGCGTAGACTATGTGAGACATTATTCCCATGGACAAAAGTCCGCATGGTGCCTGTTGTATTAAATCCCGATGCAATTTATGTGTATTATCAACACTCTGAAGGACCACAGATTACAGAATGCCTCCAGATGTGCTTAGGATACTACTACTGGTCTCCGAGGAATCGATCAAAGCGTAGAATATGTGAGACATTACTCCCAAGGAGAGAAGTCCGCATGGTACCTATTGAATTGAATCTCGATGGAATTGCTGTGCTTCATGAACACTCTGAAGGTCCACAGATTACAGAATGCCTCCAGATATGCATCAGATACTACTTCTGGTCGCCACGCAATCGATCAAAACGTAGACAGTTTGAGACATTACTCCCATGGAGAAACGTCCGCATGGTGCCTGTTGTATTCAATCCCGATGCAATTTCTGTGTTTCATCAACACTCTGAACGTCCACAGATTACAGAATGACTACAGATGTGCTTCGAAAACAAATAATGGTCCCCCAGGAATCGATCAAGGCGTAGACATTCGAGACATTACTCCCATGGAGAAAAGTCCGCATGGTGCCTGTTGTATTCAATCCCGATGCAATTATTGTGTTTCATCAACACTCTGAACGTCCACAGATTACAGAATGCCTACAGTTGTGCTTCGGAAACAACTAATTGTCTCCCAGGAATCGATCGAATCGTAGACAGTTTAAGGCATTACTTAGATGCAGAAAAGTCCTCATGGTGCCTGTTGTATTCAATCCCAATGCAATTTCTGTGTTTCATCAACACTCTGAAGGAAAACAGATTACAGAATGCCTATAGATGTGCTTCAGAAACTACTACTGGTTTCCCAGGAATCGATCAAAGCGTAGAATGTGTGAGACATTACTCCCATAGACAAAAGTCCGCATCGTGCCTTTTGTATTAGATCCCGATGCAATTTCTGTGTTTCATCAACACTATGAAGGTCCACAGATTACAGAATGCCTCCAGATATGCATCAGATACTACTTCTGGTCGCCACGCAATCGATCAAAACGTAGACAGTTTGAGACATTACTCCCATGGAGAAACGTCCGCATGGTGCCTGTTGTATTCAATCCCGATGCAATTTCTGTGTTTCATCAACACTCTGAACGTCCACAGATTACAGAATGACTACAGATGTGCTTCGAAAACAAATAATGGTCCCCCAGGAATCGATCAAGGCGTAGACATTCGAGACATTACTCCCATGGAGAAAAGTCCGCATGGTGCCTGTTGTATTCAATCCCGATGCAATTATTGTGTTTCATCAACACTCTGAACGTCCACAGATTACAGAATGCCTACAGTTGTGCTTCGGAAACAACTAATTGTCTCCCAGGAATCGATCGAATCGTAGACAGTTTAAGGCATTACTTAGATGCAGAAAAGTCCTCATGGTGCCTGTTGTATTCAATCCCAATGCAATTTCTGGGTTTCGTCAACACTCTGATGTCCACATATTGCAAAAAGCCTCCAGATGTGCTTCGGAAACTACCACTGGTCTGCCAGGAATCGGTCAAAACGTAGACAGTTTGAGACATTACTTCCATGGAGAAAAGTGCTTATGGTGCCTGTTGTATTCAATCCCGATGCAATTTCTGTGTTTCATCAACACTCTAAACGTCCACAGATTACAGAATGCCTCCAGGTATGCTTCGGAAACTATTACTGGTCTCCCAGAAACCGATTAATGTGAGACAGTTTGAGACATTACTCCCATGGAGAAAATTCCGCATGGTGCCTGTTGTATTCAATCCCAATGCAATTTCTGTGTTTCATCAACACTCTGAAGGACCATAGATTACAGAATGCCTCCAGATGTGCTTCGGAAACTACTACTGGTCTCCGTGGAATCGATCAAAGCGTAGACAGTTTGTGACATTACTCCCAAGGCGAGAAGTCCGCATGGTACCTGTTGAATTAAATCTCGATGGAATTTCTGTGCTTCATCAACACTCTGAAGGACCACAGATTACAGAATGCCTATAGATGTGCTTCGTAAACTACTACTGCTCTCCCAATAATCGATCGAAGCGTAGACTATGTGAGACATTATTCCCATGGACAAAAGTCCGCATGGTGCCTGTTGTAATAAATCCCGATGCAATTTATGTGTTTTATCAACACTCTGAAGGACCACAGATAACAGAATGCCTCCAGATGTGCTTAGGATACTACTACTGGTCTCCGAGGAATCGATCAAAGCGTAGAATATGTGAGACATTACTCCAATGGAGAAAAGTCCCCATGGTGCTTGTTGTATTCAATCCCGATGCAATTTCTGTGTTTCATCAACACTCTAAAAGTCCACAGATTACAGAATGCCTATAGATGTGCTTCGGAAACTACTACTGGTCTCCCAGGAATCGATCAAAGCGTAGAATATGTGAGACATTACTCCGATGGAGAAACGTCCTCATGGTGCCTGTTGTATTCAAATCCGATGCAATTTCTGTGTTTCATCAACACTATGAACGGCCACAAATTACAGAATGCCTCCAGATATGCATCAGAAACTACTACTGGTCTCCACGGAATCGATCAAAATGTAGACAGTTTGAGACATTACTCCCATTGAGAAACGTCTGCATGGTGCCTGTTGTATTCCCACTCGATGCTATTTCTTCGATTCATCAAAACTCTGAAGGTCCACAGATTACAGAATGCCTATAGATGTGCTTCGGAAACTATTACTGTTCTCCCAGGGATCGATTAATGTGTAGACAGTTTGAGACATTACTCCCATGGAGAAAATACAGAATGGTGCCTGTTGTATACAATCCCGATGCCATTTCTGTGTTTCAACAACGCCCTGAAGGTCCACAGATTACATAATGCCTATAGATGTGCTTCGGAAACTACTACTGGTCTCCCAGGAATCGGTCAAATCGTAAACAAGTTGAGACATTACTCCCAAGGAGAGAAGTCCGCATGGTACCTGTTGTATTCAATTCCGATGCAATTTCTGTGCTTCATCAACACTCTGAAGGTCCACAGATTACAGATTGCCAATAGCTGTGCTTTGGAAACTACTACTGGTCTCCCAGGAATCGATCAAAGCGTGGAATGTGTGAGACATTACTCCCATGGGGAAAAGTCCGCATGGTGCCTGTTGTATTCAATCCCGATGCAATTTCTGTGTTTCATCAACACTATGATGGTCTACAGATTACAGAATGCCTCCAGATATGCATCAGATACTACTACTGGTCTCCACGGAATCGATCAAAACGTGGACAGTTTGAGACATTACTCCCATGGAGAAACGTCCGCATGGTGCCTGTTGTATTCAATCACGATACAATTTCTGTGTTTCATCAACATTCTGAAAGTCCACAGATTACAGAATGCCTACAGATGTGCTTCGGAAACAACTAATGGTCTCCCAGGAATCGATCCAAGCGTAGACAGTATGTACATTACTGAGATGCAGAAAAGTCCGCATGGTGCCTGTTGTATTCAATCCCGATGCAATTTCTTTGTTTCGTCAACACTCTGAAGGTAAACAGAAACAAAATTGAATATAGATGTGCTTCGGAATCTACTACTGGGGTCCCAGGAATCGATCAAAGCGTAGAATATGTGAGCCACTACTTCCATGGAGAAAAGTCCTTATGGTGCCTGTTGTATTCAATCCCGATGCACTTTCTGTGTTTCATACACACTCTAAAGGTCCACAGATTCCAGAATGCCTCCAGGTATGCTTCGGAAACTATTAGTGGTCTCCCAGAAACCGATTAATGTGTAGACAGTTTGAGACATTACTCCCATGGAGAAAATTCCGCATGGTGCCTGCTGTATTCCATCCCGATGCAATTTCAGTGTTTCATCAACACTCTGAAGGACCACAGTTTACAGAATGCCTCCAGATGTGCTTCGAAAACTACTACTGGTCTCCGTGTAATCGATCAAAGCGTAGACAGTTTGAGACATTACTCCCAAGGAGAGAAGTCCGCATGGTACCTATTGAATTGAATCTCGATGGAATTGCTGTGCTTCATGAACACTCTGAAGGTCCACAGATTACAGAATGCCTATAGATGTGCTTCGGAAACTACTACTGCTCTCCCAATAATCGATCGAAGCGTAGAATATGTGAGACATTATTCCCATGGACAAAAGTCCGCATGGTGCCTGTTGTATTCAATCCCGATGCAATTTCTGTGTTTCATCAACACTCTGAAGGAAAACAGATTACAGAATGCCTATAGATGTGCTTCAGAAACTACTACTGGTTTCCCAGGAATCGATCAAATGGTGAATATGTGAGACATTACTCCCACTGGGAAACGTCCGCATGGTGCCTGTTGTATTCCATCACAATGCTATTTCTTCGTTTCATCCACACTCTGAAGGTCCACAGATTACAAAAATCCTCCAGGTGTATTTCCGAAACTAGTGCTCGTCTCCCAGGAATCGATCAAAGCGTAGAAAATTGGAGACATTGCTCCCATGGAGAAAATTATGCATGGTGCCTGCTGTATTCAATCCCGATTCAATTTCTGTGTTTCATCACCACTCTGAACGTCCACAGATTACAAAATGCCACCAGATATGCTTCGGAAACTATTACTGGTCTCCCAGGAATCGATTAATGTGTAGACAGATTGAGACATTACTCCCATGGAGAAAATTCCGCATGGTGCCTGTTGTATTCAATCCCAATGCAATTTCTGTGTTTCATCAACGCTCTGAAGGTCCACAGATTACTTAATGCCTATAGATGTGCTTCGGAAACTACTACTGGTCTCCCAGGAATCGATCAAAGCGTAGAATGTGTGAGACATTACTCCCATAGACAAAAGTCCGCATGGTGCCTTTTGTATTAGATCCCGATGCAATTTCTGTGTTTCATCAACACTATGAAGGTCCACAGATTACAGAATGCCTCCAGATATGCATCAGATACTACTTCTGGTCTCCACGGAATCGATCAAAACGTAGACAGTTTGAGACATTACTCCCATGGAGAAACGTCCGCATGGTGCCTGTTGTATTCAATCCCGATGCAATTTCTGTGTTTCATCAACACTCTGAACGTCCACAGATTACAGAATGACTACAGATGTGCTTGGAAAACAAATAATGGTCCCCCAGGAATCGATCAAGGCGTAGACATTTGAGACATTACTCTCATGGAGAAAAGTCCGCATGGTGCCTGTTGTATTTAATCCCGATGCAATTTCTGTGTTTCATCAACACTCTGAAGGTCCACAGATTGCAGAATGAATCCAGATGTGCTTCGGAAACTACTACTCGTCTCCCAGGAATCGATCAAAGCGTAGACAGTTTGAGACATTACTCCCATGGAAAAAAGTTCGTATGGTGCCTTTTATATTCAATCCCGATTTAATTTCTGTGTTTCATCAACACCTTGAGGGACCACAGATTACAGAATGACTATAGATGTGCTTCGAAAACTACTACTGGTCTCCCAGGAATCGATCAAACCTTAGACAGTTTGAAACATTACTCCCAAGGAATGAAGCCCGCATGGTGCCTGTTGTATTCAATCCTGATGCAATTTCTGTGTTTCATCAATACTCTGAAGGTCCACAGAGTACAGAATGCCTAGAGATGTGCTTCGGAAACTACTACTGATCTCCCAGGAAGCGATCAAATCGTAGAAAATTTGAGACATTACTCCCATGGAGTAAATTCCGCATGGTGCCTGTTGTATTCAATCACGAAGCAATTTGAGTGTTTCATCAACACTTTGAGGGTCCACAGATTTCAGAATGCCTAAAGATTTCTTTCGGAAACTACTACTGTTCTCCCGGAATCGATCAAAGCCTAGACAGTTTGAGACACTAGTCCAATCGAGAAAAGTCCGCATAGAGCCTGTTGTATTCAATCCCGAAGCTATTACTGTTTTTCATCATTACTCTGAAACTCCATAGTTTACAGGAAGCCTCCAGATGTGCTTCGGAAACTACCACTGGTCTCCCAGGAATCGATAAATGCGTAGACCGTTTAAGACATTACTCCCAGGGAGATAAGTCCGCATGGTGCCCATTGTATTCAATCCCGATGGAAATTATGTGTTTCGTCAACACTCTGAAGGTCCACAGATTACAGATTGCCTATAGATGTGCTTCGGAAATTATTACTTGTCTCCCAGGAATCGAACAAAGCGTAGAAAAATTGAGACATTACTCCCATGGAGAAAAGACCGCTTCCTTCCTGTTGTATTCAATTCCGAAGCAATTTCCGTGTTTCATCAAACTCCTAACGTCCACAGATTACATAATGCCGCAAGATGTATTTCGGAAACTACTACTGTCGTCCCCGGAATCGATCAAAGCGTAGACAGTTTGAGACATTCCTGCTATGGGCAAAATTCCGAATGGTGCCTCTTGTATTAAATCCTTATGAAATTTCTGTGCTTCATCAACACTCTGAAGGTCCACAGATTACAGAATGCCTGTAGATGTGCTTCGGAAACTACTACTGGTCTCCCAGGAATCGATCATATCATAGAAATTTTGAGACATTACTCCCATGGAGAAAAGTCCGCATGGTGAGAATTGTATTCAATCCCGATTAAATTGCGGTGATTCATCAACGCTCTGAAGGTCCACGGATTACATAATGCCTATAGATGTGCTTCGAAAACTACTACTGGTCTCCCAGGAATCGATCAAACCGTAGACAGTTTAAGACATTACTCCCATGGAGAAAAGTCCGCATGGTGCCTGTTGTATTCAATCCCGAATGAATTCCTGTGTTTCATCAACACTCCGAACGTCCACAGATTACAGAATGCCTCCAAATGTACTTCGGAAACTACGACTGTTCTCCTCGGAATCGATCAAAGCGTAGACAATTTGAGACATAACTGCTATGGAGAAAAGTTCGCATGGTGCCTGTTGTATTAAATCCCGCTGAAAGTTCTGTGTTTCATCAACACTTTGAACGTCCAGAGGTTACAGAAAGCCTATAGATGTGCTTCGGAAACTTCTACTGATCTTCTAGGAATCGATCAAAGCGTCGACAATTCGAGACATTACTCCCATGGAGAAATATCCAAATGGTGCCTGTTGTATTCAATCCCGATGCAATTTCTGTGTTTCATCA
The DNA here is from genome assembly GCF_023897955.1 of Schistocerca gregaria. NCBI lineage: Eukaryota > Metazoa > Arthropoda > Insecta > Orthoptera > Acrididae > Schistocerca > Schistocerca gregaria. Next base: position 13,667,843 of record NC_064920.1, read on the forward strand.
ACGCTCTGAAGGTCCACAGATTACATAATGCCTATACATGTGCTTGTGAAACTACTACTGCTCTCCCAGGAATCGGTCAAAGCGTAGAGAGTTTGAGACATTACTCCCATGCAGAAAAGTCCACATGATGCCTGTTGTATTCATTCCCGAATGAATTTCTGTGTTTCATCAACAATCTGAAGGTCCACAGGTTACAGATACCTCGAGGTGTACTTCGCAAACTACTACTGTTCTCCCCGGAATAGATCAAAGCGTAGAAAATTTGAGACATTACTCCTATGGAGAAAAGTCCGCATGGTGGCTGTTGTATTTAATCCCCATGCAATTTCTGTGTTTCATCAACACTCTGAACGTCCGCAGATTACTGGAAGCCTCCAGATGTGCTTCGGAAAGTACCACTGGTCTCCCAGGAATAGAACAAAGCGTACACAACTCGAGTCATTACTCCCATGGAAAACAGTCCAAATAGTGTCTGTTGTATTCAATTCCAATGCAATTTCTGTGTTTCATCAACACTCTGAACATCCAAAGACTACAGAATGCCTCCAGATATGCTTAAGAAGCTACTACTGGTCTCCCAGGAATCGATCAAAGCGTAGACAGTTTGAGACATTACTGCAATGGAAAAAAGTCGGTATGGTGCCTTTTATATTCAATCCCGATGCAATTTCTGTGTTTCATCAACACTCTGAGGGACAACAGATTACAGAATGCCTATAGATGTGCTTCGAAAACTACTACTGGTCTCCCAGGATCGATCAAACCTTAGACAGTTTGAAACGTTACTCCCATGGAATGAAGCCCGCATGGTGCCTGTTGTATTCAATCATGATGCAATTTCTGTGTTTCATCAATACTCTGAAGGTCCACTGAGTACAGAATGATTAGAGATGTGCTTCGGAACTACTACTGGTCTCCCTGGAATCGATCAAAAACGTAGACAATTTGAGACATCACTCCAATGGAGAAAACTTAGCATGGTGCCAGTTGTATTCAATCTCGATGCAATTTCTGTGTTTCATCAACACTCTGAACGTCCACAGATTACAGGAAGCCTCCAGATGTGCTTCGGAAACTACTACTGGTCTACCAGGAATCGATAATAGCGTAGACAGTTTGAGACATTACTCCCATGGTGAAAAGTCCGCATGGTGCCTGTTGTATTTAATCCCGGTGCAATTTCTGTGTTTCATCAACATTCTGATGCGCCCCAGATTACAGAATGCCTCCAGATGTGCTTCGAAAACTACTACTGGCCTCTCAGGAATCGATAAAAGCGTAGACAGTTTAAGACATTATTCCCAGGGAGATAAGTCCGCATGGTGCCCATTGTATTCAATCCCGATGGAAATTATGTGTTTCGTCAACACTCTGAAGGTCCACAGATTACAGATTGCCTATAGATGTGCTTCGGAAATTATTACTTGTCTCCCAGGAATCGAACAAAGCGTAGAAAAATTGAGACATTACTCCCATGGAGAAAAGACCGCTTGCTTCCTGTTGTATTCAATTCCGAAGCAATTTCCGTGTTTCATCAAACTCCTAACGTCCACAGATTACATAATGCCGCAAGATGTATTTCGGAAACTACTACTGTCGTCCCCGGAATCGATCAAAGCGTAGACAGTTTGAGACATTCCTGCTATGGGCAAAATTCCGAATGGTGCCTCTTGTATTAAATCCTTATGAAATTTCTGTGCTTCATCAACACTCTGAAGGTCCACAGATTACAGAATGCCTGTAGATGTGCTTCGGAAACTACTACTGGTCTCCCAGGAATCGATTATATCATAGAAATTTTGAGACATTACTCCCATGGAGAAAAGTCCGCATGGTGAGAATTGTATTCAATCCCGATTAAATTGCGGTGATTCATCAACGCTCTGAAGGTCCACGGATTACATAATGCCTATAGATGTGCTTCGAAAACTACTACTGGTCTCCCAGGAATCGATCAAACCGTAGACAGTTTAAGACATTACTCCCATGGAGAAAAGTCCGCATGGTGCCTGTTGTATTCAATCCCGAATGAATTCCTGTGTTTCATCAACACTCCGAACGTCCACAGATTACAGAATGCCTCCACATGTACTTCGGAAACTACGACTGTTCTCCTCGGAATCGATCAAAGCGTAGACAATTTGAGACATAACTGCTATGGAGAAAAGTTCGCATGGTGCCTGTTGTATTAAATCCCGCTGAAAGTTCTGTGTTTCATCAACACTTTGAACGTCCAGAGGTTACAGAAAGCCTATAGATGTGCTTCGGAAACTTCTACTGGTCTTCTAGGAATCGATCAAAGCGTAGACAATTCGAGACATTACTCCCATGGAGAAATATCCAAATGGTACCTGTTGTATTCAATCCCGATGCAATTTCTGTGTTTCATCAACGCTCTGAAGGTCCACAGATTACATAATGCCTATACATGTGCTTGTGAAACTACTACTGCTCTCCCAGGAATCGGTCAAAGCGTAGAGAGTTTGAGACATTACTCCCATGCAGAAAAGTCCACATGATGCCTGTTGTATTCATTCCCGAATGAATTTCTGTGTTTCATCAACAATCTGAAGGTCCACAGGTTACAGATACCTCGAGGTGTACTTCGCAAACTACTACTGTTCTCCCCGGAATAGATCAAAGCGTAGAAAATTTGAGACATTACTCCTATGGAGAAAAGTCCGCATGGTGGCTGTTGTATTTAATCCCCATGCAATTTCTGTGTTTCATCAACACTCTGCACGTCCGCAGATTACTGGAAGCCTCCAGATGTGCTTCGGAAAGTACCACTGGTCTCCCAGGAATAGATCAAAGCGTACACAACTCGAGTCATTACTCCCATGGAAAACAGTCCAAATAGTGTCTGTTGTATTCAATTCCAATGCAATTTCTGTGTTTCATCAACACTCTGAACATCCAAAGACTACAGAATGCCTCCAGATATGCTTAAGAAGCTACTACTGGTCTCCCAGGAATCGATCAAAGCGTAGACAGTTTGAGACATTACTGCAATGGAAAAAAGTCGGTATGGTGCCTTTTATATTCAATCCCGATGCAATTTCTGTGTTTCATCAACACTCTGAGGGACAACAGATTACAGAATGCCTATAGATGTGCTTCGAAAACTACTACTGGTCTCCCAGGATCGATCAAACCTTAGACAGTTTGAAACGTTACTCCCATGGAATGAAGCCCGCATGGTGCCTGTTGTATTCAATCATGATGCAATTTCTGTGTTTCATCAATACTCTGAAGGTCCACTGAGTACAGAATGATTAGAGATGTGCTTCGGAACTACTACTGGTCTCCCTGGAATCGATCAAAAACGTAGACAATTTGAGACATCACTCCAATGGAGAAAACTTAGCATGGTGCCAGTTGTATTCAATCTCGATGCAATTTCTGTGTTTCATCAACACTCTGAACGTCCACAGATTACAGGAAGCCTCCAGATGTGCTTCGGAAACTACTACTGGTCTACCAGGAATCGATAATAGCGTAGACAGTTTGAGACATTACTCCCATGGTGAAAAGTCCGCATGGTGCCTGTTGTATTTAATCCCGGTGCAATTTCTGTGTTTCATCAACATTCTGATGCGCCCCAGATTACAGAATGCCTCCAGATGTGCTTCGAAAACTACTACTGGCCTCTCAGGAATCGATAAAAGCGTAGACAGTTTAAGACATTATTCCCAGGGAGATAAGTCCGCATGGTGCCCATTGTATTCAATCCCGATGGAAATTATGTGTTTCGTCAACACTCTGAAGGTCCACAGATTACAGATTGCCTATAGATGTGCTTCGGAAATTATTACTTGTCTCCCAGGAATCGAACAAAGCGTAGAAAAATTGAGACATTACTCCCATGGAGAAAAGACCGCTTGCTTCCTGTTGTATTCAATTCCGAAGCAATTTCCGTGTTTCATCAAACTCCTAACGTCCACAGATTACATAATGCCGCAAGATGTATTTCGGAAACTACTACTGTCGTCCCCGGAATCGATCAAAGCGTAGACAGTTTGAGACATTCCTGCTATGGGCAAAATTCCGAATGGTGCCTCTTGTATTAATTCCTTATGAAATTTCTGTGCTTCATCAACACTCTGAAGGTCCACAGATTACAGAATGCCTGTAGATGTGCTTCGGAAACTACTACTGGTCTCCCAGGAATCGATCATATCATAGAAATTTTGAGACATTACTCCCATGGAGAAAAGTCCGCATGGTGAGAATTGTATTCAATCCCGATTAAATTGCGGTGATTCATCAACGCTCTGAAGGTCCACGGATTACATAATGCCTATAGATGTGCTTCGAAAACTACTACTGGTCTCCCAGGAATCGATCAAACCGTAGACAGTTTAAGACATTACTCCCATGGAGAAAAGTCCGTATGGTGCCTCTTGTATTCAATCCTGATGCAATTTCTGTATTTCATGAATACTCTGAACGTCCACAGATTACAGAATGCCTATAGATGTGCTTCGGAAGCTACTAGTGGTCTCCCAGGATTCGATCAAATCGTAGATTTTTTGAGACATTCCTCCCATGGAGAAAAGTCCGCATGTTGCCTGTTGTATTCAATCCCGATGATATTTGAGTGTTTCATCAACCCTCTGCAGGTCCACAGATAACAGAGTGCCTCCAGATGTGCTTCGGAAACTACTACTAGTCTCCCAGGAATCAATAAAGGCGTAGACAATTTGAGAAAACTCCCATATAGACAACTAAGCATTGTCCCAGTTGTATTCAATCTCGAAGCAATTTGAGCTTTTCATCAACACTCTGAAGGTCCACAGATTACTGGAATTCTCCTGATGTGCTTCGAAAACTACTACTGGTCTCCCAGGAATCGATGAAAGCGTAGATAGTTTCAGACATTACTCCCATGGAGAAAAGTCCACATGCTGCCTGTTGTATTCAATCCTGATGCAATTTCTGTGTTTCATCAACACTGCGAAGGTCCACAGATCACACAATGGCTCCAGATGTGCTTTTTGAAACTACTACTGGTCTCCCAGGAATCGATCAAAGCGTAGACAGTTTGAGACATTACTCCCATGGAAAAAAGTCCGCATCGAGCCTGTTCTATTCAATCCCGATGCAATTTCTGTGTTTCATCAACACTCTGAACGTCCACAGATTACAGAATGACTCCAGATATGCTTCGGAAACTACTACTGGCCTCCCAGGAATCGATCAAATCGTAGACAATTTGAGACATTACTCCCATGGAGAAAAGTCCAAATGGTGCCTGTTCTATTCAATCCCGGTGCAAGTTCTCTGTTTCATCAACACTCTGAACGTCCACAGATTACAGAATGACTCCAGATATGCTTCGGAAACTACTACTGGCCTCCCAGGAATCGATCAAATCGTAGACAATTTGAGACATTACTCCCATGGAGAAAAGTCCAAATGGTGCCAGTTCTATTCAATCCCGGTGCAAGTTCTCTGTTTCATCAACACTCTGAACGTCCACAGATTACAGAATGACTCCAGATATGCTTCGGAAACTACTACTGGCCTCCCAGGAATCGATCAAATCGTAGACAATTTGACACATTACTCCCATGGAGAATAGTCCGCATGGTGCCTGTTGTATTCAATCCCGATGCAAGTGTTTCGTCAACACTCTGAAGGACCACAGATTACAGGAAGCCTCCAGATGTGATTCGGAAAATTCTACTTGTCTCCCCGGAATCGTCAAAGCGTAGACAGTTTGAGACGTTACTCCCATGGAGAGAAGTCCTCATGGTGCCTGTTGTATTCAATCCTGATGCAATTTCTGTGTTTCATCAAAACTCTGAAGGTCCACAGATCACACAATGGCTCCAGATGTGCTTCTTGAACCTACTACTTGATTCCCAGGAATCGATCAAAGCGTAGAGAGTTTGAGACACTACTCCCATAGAGAAAAGTCTGCATGGAGCCTCTTGTATTAAATCCCGATGGAATGTCTGTGATTCATCAACACTCTGAAGGTCACAGATTACAGAATGCCTATAGATGTGCTTTGGAAACTACTACTGGTCTCCCAGGAATCGGTCAAAGCGTAGAAAATTTGAGCCATTACTCCCACGGAGAAAAGTCTGCATCGTGCCTTTTGTATCCAATCCCGTTGCAATTTCTGTGTTTCATCAACTCTCTGAAAGTCCACAGATTACAGAATGCCTCTAGATGTGCTTCGGAAACTACTACTGGTCTACCCAGGAATCGGCCAAATCATATACAGTTTGAGACATTACTCCCACGGAGAAAAGTCCGCATGGTGAATGTTGTATTCAATCAAGATGCAATTTCTGTATTTCATAAACACTCGAAAGGTCCACAAATTACAGAATGAATCCAGATGAGCTTCGGAAACTACTACTGGTCTCCCAGGAATCGATCAAAAACGTAGAAAGTTTGACAAATTACTCCCACGGAGAAAAGTCCGCATAGTGCCTGTTGTATTCAATCTCGATGCAATTTCTGTGTTTCATCAACGCTCTGAAGGTCCACAGATTACCTAATGCCTTTAGATGTGCTTCGGAAACTACTACTGCTCTCCCAGCAATCGATCAAATCGTAGAAAATTTGAGACATTACTCCCATAGAGAAATGTCCTCATGTTGCCTGTTGTATTCAATCCCGAAGCAATTTGAGTGTTTCATCAACACTCTAAAGGTCCACAGATTACAGAATGCCGCCACATGTCCTTCGGAAACAACTACTAGTCTCCCAGGAATCGATCAAATACGTAGACAATTTGAGTCATTACTCCCATGGAGGTAAGTAAGCATGGTGCCAGTTGTATTCAATCTCGATGCAATTTCTGTGTTTCATCAACACTCTGAACGTCGACGGATTACAGGAAGCCTCCAGATGTGCTTCCGAAAGTACTACTGGTCTCCCACGAATCAATCAAAGCGTAGAAAATTTGAGACATTACTCCCATGGAGAAAAGTCTGCATCGTGCCTGTTGTATTCAATCCCGATGCAATTTCTGTGTTTCATCAACTCTCTGAAAGTCCACAGATAACAGAATGCCTCCAGATGTACTTCATAAACTAATACTGGTATCCTAGGAATCGATCAAGGCGTAAACAGTTTGATACATTACTCCCAATGAGAAAAGTCCGCATAGTGAATGTTGTATTCAATCAAGATGCAATTTCTGTATTTCATCAACACTCGAAAGGTCCACAAATTACAGAATGCCTCCAGATGAGCTTCGGAAACTACTACTGGTCTCCCAGGAAGCGATCAAAAACGTAGACAGTTTAAGTTTGAGACATCACTCCCATGGAGAAAAGTAAGCATGCTGCCAGTTGTATTCAATCTAAATGCAATTTCTGTGTTTGATTTACACTCTGAACGTCCAAAGATTACAAAGCCTCCAGATGTGCTTCGGGAACTACTACTGGTCTCCCAGGAAATGATCAAAACGTAGACAGTTTGAGACATTACTCCCATGGAGAAAAGTCCGCATGGTGAATGTTGTATTCAATCAAGATGCAATTTCTGTGTTTCATCAACACTCACAAGGACCACAGATTCCAGAATGCCTCCAGATGTGCTTCGGAAACTACTACTGGTGTCCCAGGAATCGATCAAAGCGTAAACAGTTTGAGACGTTACTCCCATGGAGTAAAGTCGGCATAGTGCCTGCTGTATTAAATTCCGATACAATTTCTGTGTTTCATCAACACTCTGAACGTCCACAAATTGCAGGAAGGCATCAGATGTGTTTTGGAAACTACTACTGATCTCCCAGCAAACGATCATAGCGTAGACAGTTTGAGACATTACTCCCATGGAGAAAAGACGGCATGGTGCATGTTGTATTCAATCCTGATGCAATTCCTGTGTTTCATCAACGCTCTGAACGTCCACAGCTTACAGAATGTCTCCAGATGTGCTTCGGAAACTACTACTCGTCTCCCAGGAGTCGATCAAAGCGTTGGCACTTTGAGACATTACTCCCACGGAGGTAATTCGGCAAGGTGCCTGTTGCATACAATCAGGATGCAATTTCTGTATTTCATCAACACTCTGAGAGTCCAGGAATTACAGGAAGCCTCCGTATGTGCTTTAGACACTACTACTGTTCTCCCAGGAATCGATCAAGGTAATAGACAGTTTCAGATATTACTCCCATGGAGTAAAGTCCGCATGGTGCCTGTTCTATTCAATCCCGATGCAATTTCTGTGTTTCATCAACACTCTGGAAGTCCACAAAGAACAGAATGCCTATATATGTGCTTCGGAAACTACTACTGGTCTCCCAGGAATCGACCAAAGCGAAGAAAGTTTTAGACATTACTCCCATGGATAAAAGTCCACCTGGTGCCCGTTGTGTTCAATCCCGATGCAATTTCTGTGTTTCATCAACATTCTGAACGTCCACAGCTTCAGAAAGCCTGCAGATGTGCTTTGGAAACTAATACTGGTCTCTCAGGAATCGATCAAACTGTGAACAATTTGAGACTTTACTCCCACGGAGGTAAGCCGGCATGGTGCCTGTTGCAATCAATCCCGATGCAATTTCTGTGTTTCATCAACACTCTGAAGGTCCACAGATTACAGAATGACTCCAGATGTGCTTCGGAAATTTCTACTGGACTCCCAGGAATCGATCAAAGCGTACAAAAGTTTGAGATATTACTCCCTTGGGGAAAAGTCCAAATGGTGTCTGTTGTACCATATCCCGATGCAATTTCTGTGTTTCATCAACACTCTCAAGGTCCACAGATTACAGAATGCCTATATATGTGCTTCGGAAACTACTACTGGTCTCTCAGGTATCGATCCAATCGTAGAAAAAATTTTGAGACATTACTCCCATGGAGAAAAGTCTGCCTGGTGCCTGTTGTATTCAATCGCGATGCAATTTCTATGTTTCATCATCACGCTGAACGTCCACAGCTTACAGAATGCCTCCATATTTGCTTTGGAAACTACTACTGGTCGCCCATAAATCGATCAAAAGCGTAGACAGTTTGAGACATCACTAGCAAGGAGAAAATTCTGCATTGTGCCTGTTGTATTGTACCCCGATGCAATTTCTGTGTTTCATCAACACTCTGAAAGTCTACAGTTTACAGGAAGCCTACGTATGTGCTTTAGAAATTACTACTGTTCTCCCAGGAATCGATCAAAGCATAGACAGTTTCAGATAATACTCCCGTGGAGAAAAGTCCGCATGGTGCCTGTTCTATTCAATCCCGATGCAATTTCTGTGTTTCATCAACACTCTGAATTTCGACAGATTACAGAATGCCAATATATGTGCTTCGGAAACTACTACTAGTCTACCAGGAATCGATCAAAGCGTAGAAAGTTTGAGACATTTCTCCCATGGAGAAAATTCCGCATGGTGCCTGTTGTATTCAATCCCGATTCAATTCCTGTGTTTCATCAACACAGTGAACGTCCACATATTATAAAATGCCACCAGATGTGCTTCGGAAACTACTACTGGTCTCCCAGGAATCGATCAAAGCGTTGGCACTTTGAGACATTACACCCACGGAGGTAATTCGGCATGGTGCCTGTAGCATACAATCAGGATGCAATTTCTGTGTTTCATCAACTCTCTGAATGTCCACAGATTACACAATGCTTCCATATTTGCTTTGGAAACTACTACTGGTCTCCCAGAAATCGATCAAAAACGTAGACAGTTTGACACATCACTCCCAAGGAAAAAATTCTACTTTGTGCCTGTTGTATTGTATCAAGATGCAATTTCTGTGTTTCATCAACACTCTGAAAGTCCACAGATTACAGGAAGCCTCCGTATGTGCTTTAGACACGACTAATGTTCTCCCAGGAATCGATCAAGGCATGGACAGTTTCAGATATTACTCCCATGGAGTAAAGTCCGCCTGGTGCCTGTTCTATTCATTACCGATGCAATTTCTGTGTTTCATCAACACTCTGAAGGACCACAGATTATAGAATGAATCCGTAAGTGCTTTAGAAACGACTACTGTTCTCCCAGGAATCGATCAAAGCATAGACAGAATCAGATATTACTCCCATGCAGTAAAGTCAACATGGTGCCTGTTCTATTCATTCCCGATGCAATTTCTGTGTTTCATAAACACTCTGAAGGTCCACAGAGAACAGAATGCCTATATTTGTGCTTTGGAAACTACTACTGGTCTCCCAGGAATCGATCAAAGTGTGATCAAATTGAGACATTACTCCCACGGAGATAAGTCGGCATGGTGCCTGTTGCAATCAATCCCGATGCAATTACTGTGTTTCATCAACACTCTGAAGGTCCACAGATTACAGAATGACTCCAGTTGTGCTTCGGAAACTTCTACTGGTCTCCCAGGAATCGATCAAAGCGTACAAAAGTCTGAGACATTACTCCCATGGACAAAAGTCCAAATGGTGTCTGTTGTATCCAAACCCGATGCAATTTCTGTGTTTCATCAACACTCTGAGGGTCCACAGATTACAGAATGCCTATATATGTGCTTCGGAAACTACTACTGGTCTCCATGGAATCGAACCAATCGTAGAAAGTATGCTACATTACTCCCATGGAGAAAAGTCCTCCTGGTGCCTGTTGTATTCAATCCTGATGCAATTTCTGTGTTCCATCAACACTCTGAACGTCCACAGCTTACAGAATGCCTCCATATTTGCTTTGGAAACTACTACTGGTTGGCCAGAAATCGATCAAAAGCGTAGACAGTTTGAGACATCACTAGCAAGGAGAAAATTCTGCATTGTGCCTGTTGTATTGTATCCCGATGCAATTTCTGTGTTTCATCAACACTCTGAAAGCCTACAGATTACAGGAAGCCTGCGCATGTGCTTTAGAAACTACTACTGTTCTCCCAGGAATCGATTAAAGCATAGACAAACGGTGGCTGTTCTATTCAGTCCCGATGCAATTTCTGTGTTTCATCAACTCTCCGAATTTCCACAGATTACAGAATGCCTATATATGTGCTTCGGAAACTACTACTGGTCTCCCAGGAATCGATCAAAGCGTAGAAAGTTTGAGACATTTCTCCCATGGAGAAAAGTCCGCATGGTGCTTGTTGTTTTCAATCCCGATGCAATTTCTGTGTTTCATCAACGCTCTGAACGTCCACAGCTTACAGAATGTCTCCAGATGTGCTTCGGAAACTACTACTGGTCTCCCAGGAGTCGATCAAAGCCTTGGCACTTTGAGACATTACTCCCACGGAGGTAATTCGGCATGGTGCCTCTTGCATTCAATCAGGATGCAATTTCTGTGTTTCATCAACACTCTGAAGGTCCACAGATTACAGAATGCTTCCATATTTGCTTTGGAAACTACTACTGGTCTCCCAGAAATCGATCAAAAGCGTAGACAGTTTGAGACATCACCCCCAAGGAAAAAATTGTACGTTGTGCCTGTTGTATTGTATCAAGATGCAATTTCTGTGTTTCATCAACACTCTGAAGGACCACAGATTACATAATGCCTCCGTATGTGCTTTAGAAACGACTACTGTTCTCCCAGGAATCGATCAAAGCATAGACAGTTTCAGATATTACTCATATGGAGTAAAGTCAACATGGTGCCTGTTCTATTCAATCCCGATGCAATTTCTGTGTTTCATCAACACTCTGAAGGTCCACAGTGAACAGAACGCCTATATATGTGCTTTGGAAACTACTACTGTTCTCCCAGGAATCGATCAAAGCATAGACAGTTTCAGACATTACTCCCATGGAGAAAAGTCTGCATGGTGCCTCTCCTATTCAATCCCGATGCAATTTCTCTGTTTCACCAACACTTTGAAGGTCCACAGATTACAGAATACCTCCAGATGTGCTTCGGAAACTTCTACTGGTCTCCCAGGAATCGATCAAAGCGTAGATAGTTTGAGATATTACTCCCATGGAGAAAAGTCCAAATGGCGCATGGTGTATCCAATCCCGCTGCAATTTCTGTGTTTCATCAACACTCTGAAGGTCCACAGATTACAGAATGCATCCAGATAAGCTTCGTAAAACTACTACTGGTCTCCCAGGAATCAACCAAAACGTAGACAGTTTGAGACATCACTAGCAAGGAGAAAATTCTGCATTGTGCCTGTCGTATTGAATCCCGATGCAATTTCCGTGTTTCATCAACACTCTGATAGTCTACAGATTACAGGAAGCCTGCGTATGTGCTTTACAAACTACTACTGTTCTCCCAGGAAGCGATCAAAGCGTAGAAAGTTTGAGACATTTCTCCCATGGAGAAAAGTCCGCATAGTGCCTGTTGTTTTCAATCCCGATGCAATTCCTGTGTTTCATCAACGCTCTGAACGTCCACAGCTTACAGAATGTCTCCAGATGTGCTTCGGAAACTACTACTAGTCTCCCAGGAATCGATCAAAGCGTAAAAGTTTGAGACATTTCTCCCATGGGGAAAAGTCCGCATGGTGCTTGTTGTTTTCAATCCCGATGCAATTTCTGTGTTTCATCAACGCTCTGAACGTCCACAGCTTACAGAATGTCTCCAGATGTGCTTCGGAAACTACTACTGGTCTCCCAGGAGTCGATCAAAGCCTTGGCACTTTGAGACATTACTCCCACGGAGGTAATTCGGCATGGTGCCTTTTGCATTCAATCAGGATGCAATTTCTGTGTTTCATCAACACTCTGAAGGTCCACAGATTACAGAATGCTTCCATATTTGCTTTGGAAACTACTACTGGTCTCCCAGAAATCGATCAAAAGCGTAGACAGTTTGAGACATCACCCCCAAGGAAAAAATTGTACGTTGTGCCTGTTGTATTGTATCAAGATGCAATTTCTGTGTTTCATCAACACTCTGAAGGACCACAGATTACATAATGCCTCCGTATGTGCTTTAGAAACGACTACTGTTCTCCCAGGAATCGATCAAAGCATAGACAGTTTCAGATATTACTCATATGGAGTAAAGTCAACATGGTGCCTGTTCTATTTAATCCCGATGCAATTTCTGTGTTTCATCAACACTCTGAAGGTCCACAGTGAACAGAACGCCTATATATGTGCTTTGGAAACTACTACTGTTCTCCCAGGAATCGATCAAAGCATAGACAGTTTCAGACATTACTCCCATGGAGAAAAGTCTGCATGGTGCCTCTCCTATTCAATCCCGATGCAATTTCTCTGTTTCACCAACACTTTGAAGGTCCACAGATTACAGAATACCTCCAGATGTGCTTCGGAAACTTCTACTGGTCTCCCAGGAATCGATCAAAGCGTAGATAGTTTGAGATATTACTCCCATGGAGAAAAGTCCAAATGGCGCATGGTGTATCCAATCCCGCTGCAATTTCTGTGTTTCATCAACACTCTGAAGGTCCAGAGATTACAGAATGCATCCAGATAAGCTTCGTAAAACTACTACTGGTCTCCCAGGAATCAACCAAAACGTAGACAGTTTGAGACAACCCTCCCATGGAGAAAAGCCCGCCTGGTGCCTGTTGTATTCAATCCCGATGCAATTTCTGTGTTTCATGAACATTCAGAACGTCCACAGCTTACAGAATGCCTACAGATGTGGTTCGGAAACTACTACTGGTCTCCCAAGAATCGATCAATGCGTTAAAAGTTTGAGACATTACTCCTACGGAGAAAAGGTGGCATGGTGCCTGTTGTATTCAATCCCGATGCAATTTCTGTGTTTCATCAACACTCTGAACGTCCAAAGCTTCAGAATGCCTGCAGATGTGCTTCGGAAACTAATACTGGTCTCCCAGGAATCGATCAAAGCGTACAAAAGTCTGAGACATTACTCCCATGGAGAAAAGTCCAAATGGTGTCTGTTGTATCCAAACCCGATGCAATTTCTGTGTTTCAACAACACTCTGAGGGTCCACAGATTACAGAATGCCTATATATGTGCTCGGAAACTACTACTGGTCTCCATGGAATCGATCCAATCGTAAAGTTTGAGACATTACTCCCATGGAGAAAAGTCCGCCTGGTGCCTGTTGTATTCAATCCCGATGCAATTTCTGTGTTTCATCAACACTCTCGACTACCACAGATTACAAAATGCCAATATATGTGCTTCGGAAACTACTACTGGTCTCCCAGGTATCGATCCAATCGTTGAAAAAATTTGAGACATTACTCCCATGGAGAAAAGTTTGCCTGGTGCCTGTTGTATTCAATCCCGATGCAATTTCTATGTTTCATCAACACGCTGAACGTCCACAGCTTACAGAATGCCTTCATATTTGCTTTGGAAACTACTACTGGTCGCCCAGAAATCGATCAAAACGTAGACAGTTTGAGACATCACTAGCAAGGAGAAAATTCTGCATTGTGCCTGTCGTATTGAATCCCGATGCAATTTCCGTGTTTCATCAACACTCTGATAGTCTACAGATTACAGGAAGCCTGCGTATGTGCTTTACAAACTACTACTGTTCTCCCAGGAAGCGATCAAAGCGTAGAAAGTTTGAGACATTTCTCCCATGGAGAAAAGTCCGCATAGTGCCTGTTGTTTTCAATCCCGATGCAATTCCTGTGTTTCATCAACGCTCTGAACGTCCACAGCTTACAGAATGTCTCCAGATGTGCTTCGGAAACTACTACTAGTCTCCCAGGAATCGATCAAAGCGTAAAAGTTTGAGACATTTCTCCCATGGAGAAAAGTCCGCATGGTGCTTGTTGTTTTCAATCCCGATGCAATTTCTGTGTTTCATCAACGCTCTGAACGTCCACGGCTTACAGAATGTCTCCAGATGTGCTTCCGAAACTACTACTGGTCTCCCAGGTATCGATCAAAGCATAGACAGTTTCAGATATTACTTCCATGGAGTAAAGTCAACATGCTGCCTGTTCTATTCAATCCCGATGCAATTTCTGTGTTCCATCAACACTCTGAAGGTCCACAGAGAACAGAATGCCTATATATGCGCTTTGGAAACTACTGCTGATCTCCCAGGAATCGATCAAAGTGTGAACAATTTGAGACATTACTCCCACGGAGGTAAGTCGGCATGGTGCCTGTTGCAATCAATCCCGATGCAATTTCTCTGTTTCATCAACACTCTGAAGGTCCACAGATTACAGAATGACTCCAGATGTGCTTCGGAAACTTCTACTGGTCTCCCAGGAATCGATCATAGCGTACAAAAGTTTGAGACATTACTCATATGGAGAAAAGTCCAAATGGTGTCTGTTGTACCCAATCCCGATGCAATTTCTGTGTTTCATCAACACTCTCAAATTCCACAGATAAAAAATGCCTATATATGTGCTTCCGAAACTACTACTGGGCTCCCAGGTATCGATCCAATCGTAGAAAAAATTTGAGACATTACTCCCATGGAGAAAAGTCTGCCTGGTGCCTGTTGTATTCAATCCCGATGCAATTTCTATGTTTCATCAACACGCTGAACGTCCACAGCTTACAGAATGCCTCCATATTTGCTTTGGAAACTACTACTGGTCGGCCAGAAATCGATCAAAAGCGTAGACAGTTTGAGACATCACTAGCAAGGAGAAAATTCTGCATTGTGCCTGTTGTATTGTATCCCGATGCAATTTCTGTGTTTCATCAACACTCTGAACGTCCACAGATTACAGGAAGCCTGTAGATATGCTTCGGAAACGAATACTGGTCTCCCAGGAATCGATCAAAGCGTAGACAGTTTGAGACATTAGTCCCATGGAGAAAAGTCTGCATAGAGCCTGTTGTATTCAATCCCGAAGAATTACTGTCTTTCATCATTACTCTGAAAGTCCACAGTTTACAGGAAGCTTCCAGATGTGCTTCGGAAACTGCTACTGGTATCCCAGGAATCGATCAAAGCGTAGACAATTCGAGACATTACTCCCATGGAGAAAAGCCCAAATAGTACCTGTTGAATTCAATCCCGATGCATTTTCTATGTTTCATCAGCGCTCTGAACATCCACAGATTACAGAATGCCTTCAGATATGCTTCGGAAACTACTACTGGTCTCCCAGGAATCGATCATATCGTAGAAAATTTGAGACATTATTCACATGGTGAAAAGTCCGCATGTTGCCTGTTGTATTCAATCCCGAAGCAATTTGAGTGTTTCATCAATACTCTAAAGGTCCACAGATTACTGAATGCCTCCAGATGTGCTTCGGAAACTACTACTGGTCTCCCAGGATTCGATCAAAGCGTAGAGTGTTTGAGCCATTACTCCCATGGAGAGAAGTCCGCATGGATACTGTTGTACTCAATCCCGAAGCAATTTCTGTTTTTCATCATTACCATGAACGTCCACAGATTACAGGAAGCCTTCAGATGTGCATCGGAATCTTCTACTGGTTTCTCAGGAATCGATTAAAGCGTAGACAGTTTGAGGCATTATTCCCATGGCGAAAAGTCCAAATGATGAATGTTGTATACAATCCCGATGCAATTTCTGTGTTTCATCAACACTCTAAAGGTCCACAGATTACAGAGTGCCTCCAGATGTGCTTCGGAATCTACTACTGGTCTCCCAGAAATCGATCAAAGCGTAGACAGTTTGAGACATTACTCCCATGGAGGGAAGTCCACATGGTGCCTGTTGTATTCAATCCCGATGAAATTTCTGTGTTTCATCAACACTCTGAAGGTCCACAGATTACAGAATGCCTATTGATGTGCTTCGGAAATTCCGACTTGTCTCCAAGGAATCGATCAAAGCGAAAAGAAAAATTGAGATGTTACTCCCATGGAGAAAAGTCCGCATGGTTCCTGTTGAATTAAATCCCGATGAAATATCTGTGTTTCAGCAACACTCTGAACGTCCACAGATTACAGGAAGCCTCCAGATGTGCTTCAGAAACTATTACTGGTCTCCCAGGAATCGATCAAAGCGTAGAAAATCTGAGACATTACTCCCATGGAGAAAAGTCCAAATGGTGCCTGTTGTATTCAATCCCGATGCAATTTCTGTGTTTCATCAACACTCTGAACATCCACAGGTTAGAGACTGCCTCCAGATATGATCCTGAAACTACTATTGGTTTCCCAGGAATCGATCAAAGCGTAATCAGTTTGAGACATTACTCCCATGGAGAAAAGTTCGCATGGTGCCTATTGTATTCAATCCCGATTAAATTGCGGTGATTCATCAACGCTCTGAAGGTCCACGGATTACATAATGCCTATAGATGTGCTTCGGAAACTACTACTGGTCTCCCAGGAATCGATCAAACCGTAGGCAGTTTAAGACATTACTCCCATGGAGAAAAGTCCGCATGGTGCCTCTTGTATTCAATCCTGATGCAATTTCTGTGTTTCATGAACACTCTGAACGTCCACAGATTACAGAATGCCTATTGATGTGCTTCGGAAATTCCTACTTGTCTCCAAGGAATCGATCAAAGCGAAAAAATAAAATTGAGGAATTACTCCCATGGAGAAAAGTCCGCATGGTGCCTGTTGATTTAAATCCCGATTAAATTTCTGTGTTTCAGCAACACTCTGAACGTCCACAGATTACAGGAAGCCTCCAGATGTGCTTCTGAAACTATTACTCGTCTCCCAGGAATCGATCAAAGCGTAGAAAATCTGAGACATTACTCCCATGGAGAAAAGTCCAAATGGTGCCTTTGTATTAAATCCCGATGCAATTTCTGTGTTTCATCAACACTCTGAACATCCACAGGTTAGAGAATGCCTCCAGATATGATCCGGAAACTACTATTGGTGTCCCAGGTATCGATCAAAGCGTAATCAGTTTGAGACATTACTCCCATGGAGAAAAGTTCGCATGGTGCCTGTTGTATTCAATCACGATTAAATTGCGGTGATTCATCAACGCTCTGAAGGTCCACGGATTACATAATGCCTATAGATGTGCTTCGGAAACTACTACTGGTCTCCCAGGAATCGATCAAACCGTAGACAGTTTAAGACATTACTCCCATGGAGAAAAGTCAGCATGGTGCCTGTCGTATTCAATCCCGATGCAAGTGTTTCATCAACACTCTGAAGGACCACAGATTACAGGAAGCCTCCAGATGTGCTTCGGAAAATACTACTGGTCTCCCCGGAATCGTCAAAGCGTAGACAGTTTCAGACATTACTCCCATGGAGAAAAGTCCAAATGGTGCCTGTTCTATTCAATCCCGATGCAATTTCTGTGTTTCATTAACACTCAGAAGGTACACAGATTACACAATGCACCCGATTGTCCATCGGAAAATACTTTTGGTCTAACAGGAATCGATAAAAAAAAAAGACAGTTTGAGACATTACTCCCATGGAGAAAAGTCCGTATGGTGCCTGTTGTATTCAATCCCGATGCAATTTCTGCGTTTCATCAGCACTCTGAAAGTCCACAGATTACAGAATGCCTCCATATTTGCTTTGGAAACTACTACTGGTCTCCCAGAAATCGATCAAAAGCGTAGACAGTTTGAGACATCACTCCCAAGGAGAAAATTCTGCGTTGTGTATGTTGTATTGTATCCCGATGCAATTTTTGTGTTTCATCAACACTCTGAAAGTCCACAGATTACAGGAAGCCTGCGTATGTGCTTTAGAAACTACTACTGTTCTCCCAGTAATCGATCAAAGCATAGACAGTTTCAAATAATACTCCCATGGAGAAAAGTCCGCATGGTGCTGTTCTATTCAATCCCGATGCAATTTCTGTGTTTCATCAACGCTCTGAATTTCCACAAATTACAGAATGCCTATATTTGTGCTTCGGAAATTACTACTAGCCTCCCAGGAATCGATCAAAGCGTAGTAAGTTTGAGGCATTTCTCCTATGGAGAAAAGTCCCCATGGTGCCTGTTGTATTCAATCCCGATGCAATTTCTGTGTTTCATCAACGCTCTGAACGTCCACAGCTTACAGAATGTCTCCAGATGTGCTTCGGAAACTACTTCTGGTCTCCAGTAATCGATCAAGGCGTAGAAAGTTTGAGACATTACTCCCATGGAGAAAAGTCCGCATGGTGCCTGTTGTATTCAATCCCTATGGAATATCTGTGTTTCATCAACACTCTGAAGGACCACAGATTACAGAATACCTCTAGATATGCTTCAGACACGACTATTGGTCTCCCAATAATGGATAATAGCGTAGACAGTTTGAGACATTACTCCCATGGTGAAAAGTCCGTATGGTGCCTGTTATCTTTAATCCCGGTGCAATTTCTGTGTTTCATCAACATTCTGAGGGGCCACAGATTACAGAATGCCTTTAGATGTGCTTCGAAAACTACTAATGGTCTCCCAGGAATCGATCAAACCGTAGACAGTTTGAGACGTTTCTCCCATGGAGAATAGTCCGCATAGTGCCTCTTGTATACAATCCCGATGCAATTTCTGTGTTTCAACGACACTCTGAACGTCCACTGATTACAGGATGTCTCCAGATATGCTTCGCAAACTACTATTGGTCTCCCAGGAATCGATGAAAGCGTAGACAGTTTGAGACATTACTCCCATGACGAAAACTCCGCATGTTGCCAGTTGTATTCAATCCCGATGAAATTTCTGTGTTTCGTCAACACTCCGAGGGTCGACAGATTACAGAATGCCTCCAGATGTTCTTCAAAAACTACTATTGGTCTCACCGGAATCTATCAAAACGTACACAGTTTGAGAAATTAATCCCATGGAGTAAAGAAAGCATGGTGCCTTTTGTATTCAATCCTGATGCAATTTCTGTGTTTCATCAACACTCTGAAGGTCCACGGATCACACAATGGCTCCAGATGTGCTTCTTGAAACTACTACTGGTCTCCTAGCAATCGATCAAAGCGTAGACAGTTTGAGACATTACTCCCATGGAGAAATATCCGCATGGAGCCTGTTGTATTCAATCCCGATGCACTTTCTGTGTTTCATCAACACTCCGAACGTCCACAGATTACAGAATGCCTTCGAATGTGCTTCGGAAACTACTACTGGTCTCCCAGGAACCGATCAAAAACGTAGACAATTTGAGAAATTACTCCCATGGAGACAACGAAGCATTGTGTCAGTTGTATTCAATCTCGATGCAATTTCTGTGTTTCATCAACATTCTGAGGGCCACAGATTACAGAATGCCTATAGATGTGCTTCGAAGACTACTACTGGTCTCCCAGGATTCGATGAAATCGTAGATTTTTTGAGACATTACTCCCATGGAGAAAAGTCCGCATGTTGCCTGGTGTATTCAATCCCGATGATATTTGAGTGTTACATCAACCCTCTGCAGGTCCACATATAACAGAATGCCTCCACATGTGCTTCGGAAACTACTACTGGTCTCCCAGGAATCGATAAAGGCGTAGACAATTTGAGACAACTCCCTTATAGACAACTAAGCATTGTGCCAGTTGTATTCATTCTCGATGCAATTTGAGTGTTTCATCAACACTCTGAAGGTCCACAGATTACAGGAATCCTCCAGATGTGCTTCGGAAACTACTACTGGTTTCCCAGGAATCGATCAAAGCGTAGATAGTTTCAGACATTACTCCCATGGAGAAAAGTCCACATGGTGCCTGTTGTATTCAATCCTGATGCAATTTCTGTGTTTCATCAACACTCCGAAGGTCCACAGATCACACAATGGCTCCAGATGTGCTTTTTGAAACTACTACTGGTCTCCCAGGAATCGATCAAAGCGTAGACAGTTTAAGACATTACTCCCATGGAGAAAAGTCCGCATCGAGCCTGTTCTATTCAATCCCGATGCAATTTCTGTGTTTCATCAACACTCTGAACGTCCACAGATTACAGAATGACTCCAGATATGATTCGAAAACTACTACTGGCCTCCCAGGAATCGATCAAATCGTAGACAATTTGAGACATTACTCCCACGGAGAAAAGTCCAAATGGTGCCTATTCTATTCAATCTCGATGCAATTTCTGTGTTTCATCAACACTCTGAACGTCCACAGATTACAGAATGACTCCAGATATGCTTCGGAAACTACTACTGGCCTCCCAGGAATCAATCAAATCGTAGACAATTTGAGATATTACTCCCATGAAGAAAAGTCCAAATGGTGCCTGTTGTATTCAATACCGATGCAATTTGAGTGTTCCATCAACACTCTGACGGTCCGCAGATTACAGAATGCCTCCAGATGTGCTTCTGAAACTACTACTGGTCTCACAGGAATCGATCAAAGACGTAGACAATTTGAGATATTACTCCCATAGAGAAAACTAAGCATGGTGCCAGTGGTATTCAATCTCGGTGCAATTTCTGTGTTTCATCAACACTCTAAACGTCCACAAATTACAGGAAGCCTTCAGATGTGCTTCGGAAACTACTTCTGGTTTCCCAGGAATCGATCAAAGCGTAGATAGTTTCAGACATTACTCCCATGGAGACAACTAAGCTTTGTGTCAGTTGTATTCAATCTCGACGCAATTTCTGTGTTTCATCAACACTCTGATTCGCCACAGATTACAGAATGCCTATAGATGTGCTTCGAAAACTACTACTGGTCTCTCAGGAATCGATAAAAGCGTAGACAGTTTGAGACATTATACCCAGGGATATAGGTCCGCATGGTGCCCATTGTATTCAATCCCGATGGAATTTATGTGTTTCATCAACACTCTGAAGGTCCACAGATTACAGATTGCCTATAGATGTGCTTCGGAAACTACTACAGGTCTCCCAGGAATCGATCAAAGCGTAGACAGTTTGAGACATTATTCCCTAGGAAAAAAGTCGAAATGATGCCTGTTGTATTCAATCCCGATGCAATTTCTGTGTTTCATCAACACTCTAATGGTCCACAGACTACAAAACGCCTCCAGATGTGCTTCGGAATCTATTACCAGTCTCCTAGGAATCGCGCAAAAAAGTAGGCAGTTTGAGACATTATTCCCTAGGAGAAAAGTCCAAATGATACCTGTTGTATTCAATCCCGATGCAATTTCTGCGTTTCATCAGCACTCTGAAAGTCCACAGATTACAGAATGCCTCCATATTTGCTTTGGAAACTACTGCTGATCTCCCAGGAATCGATCAAAGTGTGAACAATTTGAGACATTACTCCCACGGAGGTAAGTCGGCATGGTGCCTGTTGCAATCAATCCCGATGCAATTTCTGTGTTTCATCAACACTCTGAAGGTCCACAGATTACAGAATGACTCCAGATGTGCTTCGGAAACTTCTACTGGTCTCCCAGGAATCGATCATAGCGTACAAAAGTTTGAGACCTTACTCATATGGAGAAAAGTCCAAATGGTGTCTGTTGTACCCAATCCCGATGCAATTTCTGTGTTTCATCAACACTCTCAACTTCCACAGATTAAAAATGCCTATATATGTGCTTCCGAAACTACTACTGGGCTCCCAGGTATCGATCCACTCGTAGAAAAAATTTGAGACATTACTCCCATGGAAAAAAGTCTGCCTGGTGCCTGTTGTATTCAATCCCGATGCAATTTCTATGTTTCATCAACACGCTGAACGTTCACAGCTTACAGAATGCCTCCATATTTGCTTTGGAAACTACTACTGGTCGGCCAGAAATCGATCAAAAGCGTAGACAGTTTGAGACATCACTAGCAAGGAGAAAATTCTGCATTGTGCCTGTTGTATTGTATCCCGATGCAATTTCTGTGTTTCATCAACACTCTGAACGTCCACAGATTACAGGAAGCCTGTAGATATGCTTCGGAAACGAATACTGGTCTCCCAGGAATCGATCAAAGCGTAGACAGTTTGAGACATTAGTCCCATGGAGAAAAGTCTGCATAGAGCCTGTTGTATTCAATCCCGAAGCAATTACTGTCTTTCATCATTACTCTGAAAGTCCACAGTTTACAGGAAGCTTCCAGATGTGCTTCGGAAACTGCTACTGGTCTCCCAGGAATCGATCAAAGCGTAGACAATTCGAGACATTACTCCCATGGAGAAAAGCCCAAATAGTACCTGTTGAATTCAATCCCGATGCATTTTCTATGTTTCATCAGCGCTCTGAACATCCACAGATTACAGAATGCCTTCAGATATGCTTCGGAAACTACTACTGGTCTCCAGTAATCGATCAAAGCGTAGAAAGTTTGAGACATTACTCCCATGGAGAAAAGTCCGCATGGTGCCTGTTGTATTCAATCCCTATGGAATTTCTGTGTTTCATCAACACTCTGAAGGTCCACAGATTACAGAATACCTCCAGATATGCTTCAGACACTACTACTGGTCTCCCAATAATGGATAATAGCGTAGACAGATTGAGACATTACTCCCATGGTGAAAACTCCGCATGGTGCCTGTTATCTTTAATCCCGGTGCAGTTTCTGTGCTTCATCAACACTCTGAAGGTCCACAGATTACAGAATGCCTATAGATGTGCTTCGGAAACTACTTCTGGTTTCCCAGGAATCGATCAAAGCGTAGATAGTTTCAGACATTACTCCCATGGAGACAACTAAGCATTGTGTCAGTTGTATTCAATCTCGACGCAATTTCTGTGTTTCGTCAACACTCTGAACGTCCACAGATTA
Source organism: Schistocerca gregaria (assembly GCF_023897955.1). NCBI lineage: Eukaryota > Metazoa > Arthropoda > Insecta > Orthoptera > Acrididae > Schistocerca > Schistocerca gregaria. The sequence continues at coordinate 13,691,268 of NC_064920.1, forward strand.
CAGGAAGCCTCCAGATCTGCTTCGGAAACTACTACTGGTCTCCCAGGAATCGATCAAAGCGTAGATAGTTTCAGACATTACTCCCATGGAGAAAAGTCCAAATGGTGCCTGTTCTATTCAATCCCGATGCAATTTCTGTGTTTCATCAACACTCTGAACGTCCACAGATTACAGAATGACTCCAGATATGCTTCGGAAACTACTACTGGCCTCCCAGGAATCGATCAAATCGTAGACAATTTGAGATATTACTCCCATGAAGAAAAGTACCAAATGGTGCCTGTTGTATTCAATACCGATGCAATTTGAGTGTTCCATCAACACTCCGAAGGTCCGCAGATTACAGAATGCCTCCAGATGTGCTTCTGAAACTACTACTGGTCTCACAGGAATCGATCAAAGACGTAGACAATTTGAGACATTACTCCCATAGGGAAAACTAAGCATTGTGCCAGTGGTATTTAACCCGGTGCAATTTCTGTGTTTCATCAACACTCTGATTCGCCACAGATTACAGAATGCCTATAGATGTGCTTCGAAAACTACTACTGGTCTCTCAGGAATCGATAAAAGCGTAGACAGTTTGAGACATTATACCCAGGGATATAGGTCCGCATGGTGCCCATTGTATTCAATCCCGATGGAATTTATGTGTTTCATCAACACTCTGAAGGACCACAGATTACAGATTGCCTATAGATGTGCTTCGGAAACTACTACAGGTCTCCCAGGAATCGATCAAAGCGTAGACAGTTTGAGACATTATACCCAGGGATATAGGTCCGCATGGTGCCCATTGTATTCAATCCCGATGGAATTTATGTGTTTCATCAACACTCTGAAGGACCACAGATTACAGATTGCCTATAGATGTGCTTCGGAAACTACTACAGGTCTCCCAGGAATCGATCAAAGCGTAGACAGTTTGAGACATTATTCCCTAGGAAAAAAGTCGAAATGATGCCTGTTGTATTCAATCCCGATGCAATTTCTGTGTTTCATCAACACTCTAATGGTCCACAGACTACAAAACGCCTCCAGATGTGCTTCGGAATCTATTACCAGTCTCCTAGGAATCGCGAAAAAAAGTAGGCAGTTTGAGACATTATTCCCTAGGAGAAAAGTCCAAATGATACCTGTTGTATTCAATCCCGATGCAATTTCTGCGTTTCATCAGCACTCTGAAAGTCCACAGATTACAGAATGCCTCCATATTTGCTTTGGAAACTACTGCTGATCTCCCAGGAATCGATCAAAGTGTGAACAATTTGAGACATTACTCCCACGGAGGTAAGTCGGCATGGTGCCTGTTGCAATCAATCCCGATGCAATTCTGTGTTTCATCAACACTCTGAAGGTCCACAGATTACAGAATGACTCCAGATGTGCTTCGGAAACTTCTACTGGTCTCCCAGGAATCGATCATATCGTACAAAAGTTTGAGACCTTACTCATATGGAGAAAAGTCCAAATGGTGTCTGTTGTACCCAATCCCGATGCAATTTCTGTGTTTCATCAACACTCTCAACTTCCACAGATTAAAAATGCCTATATATGTGCTTCCGAAACTACTACTGGGCTCCCAGGTATCGATCCAATCGTAGAAAAAATTTGAGACATTACTCCCATGGAGAAAAGTCTGCCTGGTGCCTGTTGTATTCAATCCCGATGCAATTTCTATGTTTCATCAACACGCTGAACGTCCACAGCTTACAGAATGCCTCCATATTTGCTTTGGATACTACTACTGGTCGGCCAGAAATCGATCAAAAGCGTAGACAGTTTGAGACATCACTAGCAAGGAGAAAATTCTGCATTGTGCCTGTTGTATTGTATCCCGATGCAATTTCTGTGTTTCATCAACACTCTGAACGTCCACAGATTACAGGAAGCCTGTAGATATGCTTCGGAAACGAATACTGGTCTCCCAGGAATCGATCAAAGCGTAGACAGTTTGAGACATTAGTCCCATGGAGAAAAGTCTGCATAGAGCCTGTTGTATTCAATCCCGAAGCAATTACTGTCTTTCATCATTACTCTGAAAGTCCACAGTTTACAGGAAGCTTCCAGATGTGCTTCGGAAACTGCTACTGGTCTCCCAGGAATCGATCAAAGCGTAGACAATTCGAGACATTACTCCTATGGAGAAAAGCCCAAATAGTACCTGTTGAATTCAATCCCGGTGCATTTTCTATGTTTCATCAGCGCTCTGAACATCCACAGATTACAGAATGCCTTCAGATATGCTTCGGAAACTACTACTGGTCTCCAGTAATCGATCAAAGCGTAGAAAGTTTGAGACATTACTCCCATGGAGAAAAGTCCGCATGGTGCCTGTTGTATTCCATCCCTATGGAATTTCTGTGTTTCATCAACACTCTGAAGGTCCACAGATTACAGAATACCTCCAGATATGCTTCAGACACTACTACTGGTCTCCCAATAATGGATAATAGCGTAGACAGATTGAGACATTACTCCCATGGTGAAAACTCCGCATGGTGCCTGTTATCTTTAATCCCGGTGCAGTTTCTGTGCTTCATCAACACTCTGAAGGTCCACAGATTACAGAATGCCTATAGATGTGCTTCGGAAACTACTACTGGTCTCCCAGGAATCGATCATATCGTAGAAAATTTGAGACATTATTCACATGGTGAAAAGTCCGCATGTTGCCTGTTGTATTCAATCCCGAAGCAATTTGAGTGTTTCATCAATACTCTAAAGGTCCACAGATTACTGAATGCCTCCAGATGTGCTTCGGAAACTACTACTGGTCTCCCAGGATTCGATCAAAGCGTAGAGTGTTTGAGCCATTACTCCCATGGAGAGAAGTCCGCATGGATACTGTTGTACTCAATCCCGAAGCAATTTCTGTTTTTCATCATTACCATGAACGTCCACAGATTACAGGAAGCCTTCAGATGTGCATCGGAATCTTCTACTGGTTTCTCAGGAATCGATTAAAGCGTAGACAGTTTGAGGCATTATTCCCATGGCGAAAAGTCCAAATGATGAATGTTGTATACAATCCCGATGCAATTTCTGTGTTTCATCAACACTCTAAAGGTCCACAGATTACAGAGTGCCTCCAGATGTGCTTCGGAATTTACTACTGGTCTCCCAGAAATCGATCAAAGCGTAGACAGTTTGAGACATTACTCCCATGGAGGGAAGTCCACATGGTGCCTGTTGTATTCAATCCCGATGAAATTTCTGTGTTTCATCAACACTCTGAAGGTCCACAGATTACAGAATGCCTATTGATGTGCTTCGGAAATTCCTACTTGTCTCCAAGGAATCGATCAAAGCGAAAAAAAAAATTGAGATGTTACTCCCATGGAGAAAAGTCCGCATGGTTCCTGTTGAATTAAATCCCGATGAAATATCTGTGTTTCAGCAACACTCTGAACGTCCACAGATTACAGGAAGCCTCCAGATGTGCTTCGGAAACTATTACTGGTCTCCAGGAATCGATCAAAGCGTAGAAAATCTGAGACATTACTCCCATGGAGAAAAGTCCAAATGGTGCCTGTTGTATTCAATCCCGATGCAATTTCTGTGTTTCATCAACACTCTGAACATCCACAGGTTAGAGACTGCCTCCAGATATGATCCTGAAACTACTATTGGTTTCCCAGGAATCGATCAAAGCGTAATCAGTTTGAGACATTACTCCCATGGAGTAAAGTTCGCATGGTGCCTATTGTATTCAATCCCGATTAAATTGCGGTGATTCATCAACGCTCTGAAGGTCCACGGATTACATAATGCCTATAGATGTGCTTCGGAAACTACTACTGGTCTCCCAGGAATCGATCAAACCGTAGGCAGTTTAAGACATTACTCCCATGGAGAAAAGTCCGCATGGTGCCTCTTGTATTCAATCCTGATGCAATTTCTGTGTTTCATGAACACTCTGAACGTCCACAGATTACAGAATGCCTATTGATGTGCTTCGGAAATTCCTACTTGTCTCCAAGGAATCGATCAAAGCGAAAAAATAAAATTGAGATATTACTCCCATGGAGAAAAGTCCGCATGGTGCCTGTTGATTTAAATCCCGATTAAATTTCTGTGTTTCAGCAACACTCTGAACGTCCACAGATTACAGGAAGCCTCCAGATGTGCTTCGGAAACTATTACTCGTCTCCCAGGAATCGATCAAAGCGTAGAAAATCTGAGACATTACTCCCATGGAGAAAAGTCCAAATGGTGCCTTTGTATTCAATCCCGATGCAATTCCTGAGTTTCATCAACACTCTGAACATCCACAGGTTAGAGAATGCCTCCAGATATGATCCGGAAACTACTATTGGTGTCCCACGAATCGATCAAAGCGTAATCAGTTTGAGACATTACTCCCATGGAGAAAAGTTCGCATGGTGCCTGTTGTATTCAATCCCGATTAAATTGCGGTGATTCATCAACGCTCTGAAGGTCCACGGATTACATAATGCCTATAGATGTGCTTCGGAAACTACTACTGGTCTCCCAGGAATCGATCAAACCGTAGGCAGTTTAAGACATTACTCCCATGGAGAAAAGTCCGCATGGTGCCTCTTGTATTCAATCCTGATGCAATTTCTGTGTTTCATCAACTCTCTGAAAGTCCACAGATTTAAGAATGCCTCCAGATGTGATTCAGAAACTAATACTGGTATCCTAGGAATCGATCAAGGCGTAAACAGTTTGATACATTACTCCCAATGAGAAAAGTCCGCATAGTGAATGTTGTATTCAATCAAGATGCAATTTCTGTATTTCATCAACCCTCTGCAGGTCCACAGATAACAGAATGCCTCCACATGTGCTTCGGAAACTACTACTGGTCTCCCAGGAATCGATAAAGGCGTAGACAATTTGAGACAACTCCCATATAGACAACTAAGCATTGTGCCAGTTGTATTCATTCTCGATGCAATTTGAGTGTTTCATCAACACTCTGAAGGTCCACAGATTACAGGAATCCTCCAGATGTGCTTCGGAAACTACTACTGGTTTCCCAGGAATCGATCAAAGCGTAGATAGTTTCAGACATTACTCCCATGGAGAAAAGTCCACATGGTGCCTGTTGTATTCAATCCTGATGCAATTTCTGTGTTTCATCAACACTCCGAAGGTCCACAGATCACACAATGGCTCCAGATGTGCTTTTTGAAACTACTACTGGTCTCCCAGGAATCGATCAAAGCGTAGACAGTTTGAGACATTACTCCCATGGAAAAAAGACCGCATCGAGCCTGTTCTATTCAATCCCGATGCAATTTCTGTGTTTCATCAACACTCTGAACGTCCACAGATTACAGAATGACTCCAGATATGATTCGAAAACTACTACTGGCCTCCCAGGAATCGATCAAATCGTAGACAATTTGAGACATTACTCCCATGGAGAAAAGTCCAAATGGTGCCTATTCTATTCAATCTCGATGCAATTTCTGTGTTTCATCAACACTCTGAACGTCCACAGATTACAGAATGACTCCAGATATGCTTCGGAAACTACTACTGGCCTCCCAGGAATCAATCAAATCGTAGACAATTTGAGATATTACTCCCATGAAGAAAAGTCCAAATGGTGCCTGTTGTATTCAATACCGATGCAATTTGAGTGTTCCATCAACACTCTGAAGGTCCGCAGATTACAGAATGCCTCCAGATGTGCTTCTGAAACTACTACTGGTCTCACAGGAATCGATCAAAGACGTAGACAATTTGAGATATTACTCCCATAGGGAAAACTAAGCATGGTGCCAGTGGTATTCAATCTCGGTGCAATTTCTGTGTTTCATCAACACTCTAAACGTCCACAAATTACAGGAAGCCTTCAGATGTGCTTCGGAAACTACTTCTGGTTTCCCAGGAATCGATCAAAGCGTAGATAGTTTCAGACATTACTCCCATGGAGACAACTAAGCATTGTGTCAGTTGTATTCAATCTCGACGCAATTTCTGTGTTTCGTCAACACTCTGAACGTCCACAGATTACAGGAAGCCTCCGGATCTGCTTCGGAAACTACTACTGGTCTCCCAGGAATCGATCAAAGCGTAGATAGTTTCAGACATTACTCCCATGGAGAAAAGTCCAAATGGTGCCTGTTCTATTCAATCCCGATGCAATTTCTGTGTTTCATCAACACTCTGAACGTCCACAGATTACAGAATGACTCCAGATATGCTTCGGAAACTACTACTGGCCTCCCAGGAATCGATCAAATCGTAGACAATTTGAGATATTACTCCCATGAAGAAAAGTACCAAATGGTGCCTGTTGTATTCAATACCGATGCAATTTGAGTGTTCCATCAACACTACGAAGGTCCGCAGATTACAGAATGCCTCCAGATGTGCTTCTGAAACTACTACTGGTCTCACAGGAATCGATCAAAGACCTAGACAATTTGAGACATTACTCCCATAGGGAAAACTAAGCATTGTGCCAGTGGTATTTAACCCGGTGCAATTTCTGTGTTTCATCAACACTCTAATTCGTCAAAGATTACAGAATGCCTATAGATGTGCTTCGAAAACTACTACTGGTCTCTCAGGAATCGATAAAAGCGTAGACAGTTTGAGACATTATACCCAGGGAGATAGGTCCGCATGGTGCCCATTGTATTCAATCCCGATGGAATTTATGTGTTTCATCAACACTCTGAAGGTCCACAGATTACAGATTGCCTATAGATGTGCTTCGGAAACTACTACAGGTCTCCCAGGAATCGATCAAAGCGTAGACAGTTTGAGACATTATTCCCTAGGAAAAAAGTCGAAATGATGCCTGTTGTATTCAATCCCGATGCAATTTCTGTGTTTCATCAACACTCTAATGGTCCACAGACTACGAAACGCCTCCAGATGTGCTTCGGAATCTATTACCAGTCTCCTAGGAATCGCGCAAAAAAGTAGGCAGTTTGAGACATTATTCCCTAGGAGAAAAGTCCAAATGATACCTGTTGTATTCAATCCCGATGCAATTTCTGTGTTTCATCAACACTCTGAACGTCCACAGATTACACAATAGCTCCAGATGTGCTTTTTAAACTACTACTGGTCTCCCGGAATCGATCAAAGTGTAGACAGTTTGAGACATTACTCACGTGGGGAAAAGTACTCATGGTGCCTGTTGTATTCAATCCCGTTGCAATTTCTGTGTTTCAACAACACTCCGAACGTCCACATATTACAGAATGCCTATAGATGTGCTTTGGAAACTACTACTGGTCTCCCAGGAATCGATCAAGACGAAGACAGTTTGAGACATTACTCCCATGGAGAAAAGTCCACATGGTGACTGTTGTATTCAATCCCGATGCAATTTCTGTGTTTCATTAACACTCAGAAGGTCCACAGATTACACAATGCACCCGATTGTCCATCGGAAAATACTTTTGGTCTAACAGGAATCGATAAAAGAATAGACAGTTTGAAACATTACTCCCATGGAGAAAAGTCCGCATGGTGCCTGTTGTATTCAATCCCGATGCAATTTCTGCGTTTCATCAGCACTCTGAAAGTCCACAGATTACAGAATGCCTCCATATTTGCTTTGGAAACTACTACTGGCCTCCCAGAAATCGATCAAATGCGTAGACAGTTTGAGACATCACTCCCAAGGAGAAAATTCTGCGTTGTGTATGTTGTATTGTATCCCGATACAATTTTTGTGTTTCATCAACACTCTGAAAGTCCACAGATTACAGGAAGCCTGCGTATGTGCTTTAGAAACTACTACTGTTCTTCCAGTAATCGATCAAAGCATAGACAGTTTCAAATAATACTCCCATGGAGAAAAGTCCGCATGGTGCTGTTCTATTCAATCCCGATGCAATTTCTGTGTTTCATCAACGCTCTGAATTTCCACAGATTACAGAATGCCTATATATGTGCTTCGGAAACTACTACTAGCCTCCCAGGAATCGATCAAAGCGTAGTAAGTTTGAGACATTTCTTCCATGGAGAAAAGTCCCCATTATGCCTGTTGTATTCAATCCCGATGCAATTTCTGTGTTTCATCAACGCTCTGAACGTCCACAGCTTACAGAATGTCTCCAGATGTGCTTCGGAAACTACTTCTGGTCTCCAGTAATCGATCAAGGCGTAGAAAGTTTGAGACATTACTGCCATGGAGAAAAGTCCGCATGGTGCCTGTTGTATTCAATCCCTATGGAATATCTGTGTTTCATCAACACTCTGAAGGTCCACAGATTACAGAATACCTCCAGATATGCTTCAGACACTACTATTGGTCTCCCAATAATGGATAATAGCGTAGACAGTTTGAGACATTACTCCCATGGTGAAAAGTCCGCATGGTGCCTGTTATCTTTAATCCCGGTGCAATTTCTGTGTTTCATCAACATTCTGAGGGGCCACAGATTACAGAATGCCTATAGATGTGCTTCGAAAACTACTACTGGTCTCCCAGGATTCGATCAAATCGTAGATTTTTTGAGACATTACTCCCATGGAGAAAAGTCCGCATGTTGAGTGTTGTATTCAATCCCGATGATATTTGAGTGTTTCATCAAACCTCTGCAGGTCCACAGATAACAGAATGCCTCCACATGTGCTTCGGAAACTACTACTGGTCTCCCAGGAATCGATAAAGGCGTAGACAATTTGAGACAACTCCCATATAGACAACTAAGCATTGTGCCAGTTGTATTCAATCTCGATGCAATTTGAGTGTTTCATCAACACTCTGAAGGTCCACAGATTACAGGAATCCTCCAGATGTGCTTCGGAAACTACTACTGGTCTCCCAGGAATCGATCAAAGCGTAGATAGTTTCAGACATTACTCCCATGGAGAAAAGTCCACATGGTGCCTGTTGTATTCAATCCTGATGCAATTTCTGTGTTTCATCAACACTCCGAAGGTCCACAGATCACACAATGGCTCCAGATGTGCTTTTTGAAACTACTACTGGTCTCCCAGGAATCGATCAAAGCTTAGACAGTTTGAGACATTACTCCCATGGAAAAAAGTCCGCATCGAGCCTGTTCTATTCAGTCCCGATGCAATTTCTGTGTTTCATCAACACTCTGAACGTCCACAGATTACAGAATGACTCCAGATATGCTTCGGAAACTACTACTGGCCTCCCAGGAATCGATCAAATCGTAGACAATTTGAGACATTACTCCCATGGAGAAAAGTAGAAATGGTGACTGTTCTATTCAATCTCGATGAAATTTCTGTGTTTCATCAACACTCTGAACGTCCACAGATTACAGAATGACTCCAGATATGCTTCGGAAACTACTACTGGCCTCCCAGGAATCGATCAAATCGTAGACAATTTGAGATATTACTCCCATGAAGAAAAGTTCAAATGGTGCCTGTTGTATTCAATACCGATGCAATTTGAGTGTTCCATCAACACTCTGAAGGTCCGCAGATTACAGAATGGCTCCAGATGTGCTTCTGAAACTACTACTGGTCTCACAGGAATCGATCAAAGACGTAGACAATTTGAGACATTACTCCCATAGGGAAAACTAAGCATGGTGCCAGTGGTATTCAATCTCGGTGCAATTTCTGTGTTTCATCAACACTATAAACGTCCATAAATTACAGGAAGCCTTCAGATGTGCTTCGGAAACTACTTCTGGTTTCCCAGGAATCGATCAAAGCGTGGATAGTTTCAGACATTACTCCCATGGAGACAACTAAGCATTGTGTCAGTTGTATTCAATCTCGATGCAATTTCTGTGTTTCATCAACACTCTAATGGTCCACAGACTACAAAACGCCTCCAGATGTGCTTCGGAATCTATTACTAGTCTCCCAGGAATCGCGCAAAAAAGTAGGCAGTTTGAGACATTATTCCCTAGGAGAAAAGTCCAAATGATACCTGTTGCATTCAATCCCGATGCAATTTCTGTGTTTCATCAACACTCTGAACGTCCACAGATTACACAATAGCTCCAGATGTGCTTTTTAAAACTACTACTGGTCTCCCGGAATCGATCAAAGTGTAGACAGTTTGAGACATTACTCACATGGGGAAAAGTACTCATGGTGCCTGTTGTATTCAATCCTGATGCAATTTCTGTGTTTCATTAACACTCAGAAGGTCCACAGATTACACAATGCACCCGATTGTCCATCGGAAAATACTTTTGGTCTAACAGGAATCGATAAAAAAATAGACAGTTTGAGACATTACTCCCATGGAGAAAAGTCCGCATGGTGCCTGTTCTATTCAATCCCGATGCAATTTCTGCGTTTCATCAGCACTCTGAAAGTCCACAGATTACAGAATGCCTCCATATTTGCTTTGGAAACTACTACTGGTCTCCCAGAAATCGATCAAAAGCGTAGACAGTTTGAGACATCACTCCCAAGGAGAAAATTCTGCGTTGTGTATGTTGTATTGTATCCCGATGCAATTTTTGTGTTTCATCAACACTCTGAAGGTCCACAGATTACAGAATACCTCCAGATATGCTTCAGACACTACTACTGGTCTCCCAATAATGGATAATAGCGTAGACAGATTGAGACATTACTCCCATGGTGAAAACTCCGCATGGTGCCTGTTATCTTTAATCCCGGTGCAGTTTCTGTGCTTCATCAACACTCTGAAGGTCCACAGATTACAGAATGCCTATAGATGTGCTTCGGAAACTACTACTGGTCTCCCAGGAATCGATCATATCGTAGAAAATTTGAGACATTATTCACATGGTGAAAAGTCCGCATGTTGCCTGTTGTATTCAATCCCGAAGCAATTTGAGTGTTTCATCAATACTCTAAAGGTCCACAGATTACTGAATGCCTCCAGATGTGCTTCGGAAACTACTACTGGTCTCCCAGGATTCGATCAAAGCGTAGAGTGTTTGAGCCATTACTCCCATGGAGAGAAGTCCGCATGGATACTGTTGTACTCAATCCCGAAGCAATTTCTGTTTTTCATCATTACCATGAACGTCCACAGATTACAGGAAGCCTTCAGATGTGCATCGGAATCTTCTACTGGTTTCTCAGGAATCGATTAAAGCGTAGACAGTTTGAGGCATTATTCCCATGGCGAAAAGTCCAAATGATGAATGTTGTATACAATCCCGATGCAATTTCTGTGTTTCTTCAACACTCTAATGGTCCACAGATTGCAGAGTGCCTCCAGATGTGCTTCGGAATCTACTACTGGTCTCCCAGAAATCGATCAAAGCGTAGACAGTTTGAGACATTACTCCCATGGAGGGAAGTCCACATGGTGCCTGTTGTATTCAATCCCGATGAAATTTCTGTGTTTCATCAACACTCTGAAGGTCCACAGATTACAGAATGCCTATTGATGTGCTTCGGAAATTCCTACTTGTCTGCAAGGAATCGATCAAAGCGAAAAAAAAAATTGAGATGTTACTCCCATGGAGTAAAGTCCGCATGGTTCCTGTTGAATTAAATCCCGATGAAATATCTGTGTTTCAGCAACACTCTGAACGTCCACAGATTACAGGAAGCCTCCAGATGTGCTTCGGAAACTATTACTGGTCTCCCAGGAATCGATCAAAGCGTAGAAAATCTGAGACATTACTCCAATGGAGAAAAGTCCAAATGGTGCCTGTTGTATTCAATCCCGATGCAATTTCTGTGTTTCATCAACACTCTGAACATCCACAGGTTAGAGACTGCCTCCAGATATGATACTGAAACTACTATTGGTTTCCCAGGAATCGATCAAAGCGTAATCAGTTTGAGACATTACTCCCATGGAGAAAAGTTCGCATGGTGCCTATTGTATTCAATCCCGATTAAATTGCGGTGATTCATCAACGCTCTGAAGGTCCACGGATTACATAATGCCTATAGATGTGCTTCGGAAACTACTACTGGTCTCCCAGGAATCGATCAAACAGTAGGCAGTTTAAGACATTACTCCCATGGAGAAAAGTCCGCATGGTGCCTCTTGTATTCAATCCTGATGCAATTTCTGTGTTTCATCAACTCTCTGAAAGTCCACAGATTTAAGAATGCCTCCAGATATGATTCAGAAACTAATACTGGTATCCTAGGAATCGATCAAGGCGTAAACAGTTTGATACATTACTCCCAATGAGAAAAGTCCGCATAGTGAATGTTGTATTCAATCAAGATGCAATTTCTGTATTTCATCAACCCTCTGCAGGTCCACAGATAACAGAATGCCTCCACATGTGCTTCGGAAACTACTACTGGTCTCCCAGGAATCGATAAAGGCGTAGACAATTTGAGACAACTCCCATATAGACAACTAAGCATTGTGCCAGTTGTATTCATTCTCGATGCAATTTGAGTGTTTCATCAACACTCTGAAGGTCCACAGATTACAGGAATCCTCCAGATGTGCTTCGGAAACTACTACTGGTTTCCCAGGAATCGATCAAAGCGTAGATACTTTCAGACATTACTCCCATGGAGAAAAGTCCACATGGTGCCTGTTGTATTCAATCCTGATGCAATTTCTGTGTTTCATCAACACTCCGAAGGTCCACAGATCACACAATGGCTCCAGATGTGCTTTTTGAAACTACTACTGGTCTCCCAGGAATCGATCAAAGCGTAGACAGTTTGAGACATTACTCCCATGGAAAAAAGTCCGCATCGAGCCTGTTCTATTCAATCCCGATGCAATTTCTGTGTTTCATCAACACTCTGAACGTCCACAGATTACAGAATGACTCCAGATATGATTCGAAAACTACTACTGGCCTCCCAGGAATCGATCAAATCGTAGACAATTTGAGACATTACTCCCATGGAGAAAAGTCCAAATGGTGCCTATTCTATTCAATCTCGATGCAATTTCTGTGTTTCATCAACACTCTGAACGTCCACAGATTACAGAATGACTCCAGATATGCTTCGGAAACTACTACTGGCCTCCCAGGAATCAATCAAATCGTAGACAATTTGAGATATTACTCCCATGAAGAAAAGTCCAAATGGTGCCTGTTGTATTCAATACCGATGCAATTTGAGTGTTCCATCAACACTCTGAAGGTCCGCAGATTACAGAATGCCTCCAGATGTGCTTCTGAAACTACTACTGGTCTCACAGGAATCGATCAAAGACGTAGACAATTTGAGATATTACTCCCATAGGGAAAACTAAGCATGGTGCCAGTGGTATTCAATCTCGGTGCAATTTCTGTGTTTCATCAACACTCTAAACGTCCACAAATTACAGGAAGCCTTCAGATGTGCTTCGGAAACTACTTCTGGTTTCCCAGGAATCGATCAAAGCGTAGATAGTTTCAGACATTACTCCCATGGAGACAACTAAGCATTGTGTCAGTTGTATTCAATCTCGACGCAATTTCTGTGTTTCGTCAACACTCTGAACGTCCACAGATTACAGGAAGCCTCCAGATCTGCTTCGGAAACTACTACTGGTCTCCCAGGAATCGATCAAAGCGTAGATAGTTTCAGACATTACTCCCATGGAGAAAAGTCCAAATGGTGCCTGTTCTATTCAATCCCGATGCAATTTCTGTGTTTCATCAACACTCTGAACGTCCACAGATTACAGAATGACTCCAGATATGCTTCGGAAACTACTACTGGCCTCCCAGGAATCGATCAAATCGTAGACAATTTGAGATATTACTCCCATGAAGAAAAGTACCAAATGGTGCCTGTTGTATTCAATACCGATGCAATTTGAGTGTTCCATCAACACTACGAAGGTCCGCAGATTACAGAATGCCTCCAGATGTGCTTCTGAAACTACTACTGGTCTCACAGGAATCGATCAAAGACCTAGACAATTTGAGACATTACTCCCATAGGGAAAACTAAGCATTGTGCCAGTGGTATTTAACCCGGTGCAATTTCTGTGTTTCATCAACACTCTGATTCGTCACAGATTACAGAATGCCTATAGATGTGCTTCGAAAACTACTACTGGTCTCTCAGGAATCGATAAAACCGTAGACAGTTTGAGACATTATACCCAGGGAGATAGGTCCGCATGGTGCCCATTGTATTCAATCCCGATGGAATTTATGTGTTTCATCAACACTCTGAAGGTCCACAGATTACAGATTGCCTATAGATGTGCTTCGGAAACTACTACAGGTCTCCCAGGAATCGATCAAAGCGTAGACAGTTTGAGACATTATTCCCTAGGAAAAAAGTCGAAATGATGCCTGTTGTATTCAATCCCGATGCAATTTCTGTGTTTCATCAACACTCTAATGGTCCACAGACTACAAAACGTCTCCAGATGTGCTTCGGAATCTATTACCAGTCTCCTAGGAATCGCGCAAAAAAGTAGGCAGTTTGAGACATTATTCCCTAGGAGAAAAGTCCAAATGATACATGTTGTATTCAATCCCGATGCAATTTCTGTGTTTCATCAACACTCTGAACGTCCACAGATTACACAATAGCTCCAGATGTGCTTTTTAAACTACTACTGGTCTCCCGGAATCGATCAAAGTGTAGACAGTTTGAGACATTACTCACGTGGGGAAAAGTACTCATGGTGCCTGTTGTATTCAATCCCGATGCAATTTCTGTGTTTCAACAACACTCCGAACGTCCACATATTACAGAATGCCTATAGATGTGCTTTGGAAACTACTACTGGTCTCCCAGGAATCGATCAAGACGAAGACAGTTTGAGACATTACTCCCATGGAGAAAAGTCCACATGGTGACTGTTGTATTCAATCCCGATGCAATTTCTGTGTTTCATTAACACTCAGAAGGTCCACAGATTACACAATGCACCCGATTGTCCATCGGAAAATACTTTTGGTCTAACAGGAATCGATAAAAGAATAGACAGTTTGAAACATTACTCCCATGGAGAAAAGTCCGCATGGTGCCTGTTGTATTCAATCCCGATGCAATTTCTGCGTTTCATCAGCACTCTGAAAGTCCACAGATTACAGAATGCCTCCATATTTGCTTTGGAAACTACTACTGGCCTCCCAGAAATCGATCAAATGCGTAGACAGTTTGAGATATCACTCCCAAGGAGAAAATTCTGCGTTGTGTATGTTGTATTGTATCCCGATGCAATTTTTGTGTTTCATCAACACTCTGAAAGTCCACAGATTACAGGAAGCCTGCGTATGTGCTTTAGAAACTACTACTGTTCTTCCAGTAATCGATCAAAGCATAGACAGTTTCAAATAATACTCCCATGGAGAAAAGTCCGCATGGTGCTGTTCTATTCAATCCCGATGCAATTTCTGTGTTTCATCAACGCTCTGAATTTCCACAGATTACAGAATGCCTATATATGTGCTTCGGAAACTACTACTAGCCTCCCAGGAATCGATCAAAGCGTAGTAAGTTTGAGACATTTCTTCCATGGAGAAAAGTCCCCATTATGCCTGTTGTATTCAATCCCGATGCAATTTCTGTGTTTCATCAACGCTCTGAACGTCCACAGCTTACAGAATGTCTCCAGATGTGCTTCGGAAACTACTTCTGGTCTCCAGTAATCGATCAAGGCGTAGAAAGTTTGAGACATTACTGCCATGGAGAAAAGTCCGCATGGTGCCTGTTGTATTCAATCCCTATGGAATATCTGTGTTTCATCAACACTCTGAAGGTCCACAGATTACAGAATACCTCCAGATATGCTTCAGACACTACTATTGGTCTCCCAATAATGGATAATAGCGTAGACAGTTTGAGACATTACTCCCATGGTGAAAAGTCCGCATGGTGCCTGTTATCTTTAATCCCGGTTCAATTTCTGTGTTTCATCAACATTCTGAGGGGCCACAGATTACAGAATGCCTATAGATGTGCTTCGAAAACTACTACTGGTCTCTCAGGATTCGATCAAATCGTAGATTTTTTGAGACATTACTCCCATGGAGAAAAGTCCGCATGTTGAGTGTTGTATTCAATCCCGATGATATTTGAGTGTTTCATCAAACCTCTGCAGGTCCACAGATAACAGAATGCCTCCACATGTGCTTCGGAAACTACTACTGGTCTCCCAGGAATCGATAAAGGCGTAGCCATTTTGAGACAACTCCCATATAGACAACTAAGCATTGTGCCAGTTGAATTTAATCTCGATGCAATTTGAGTGTTTCATCAACACTCTGAAGGTCCACAGATTACAGGAATCCTCCAGATGTGCTTCGGAAACTACTACTGGTCTCCCAGGAATCGATCAAAGCGTAGATAGTTTCAGACATTACTCCCATGGAGAAAAGTCCACATGGTGCCTGTTGTATTCAATCCTGATGCAATTTCTGTGTTTCATCAACACTCCGAAGGTCCACAGTTCACACAATGGCTCCAGATGTGCGTTTTGAAACTACTACTGGTCTCCCAGGAATCGATCAAAGCTTAGACAGTTTGAGACATTACTCCCATGGAAAAAAGTCCGCATCGAGCCTTTCTATTCAGTCCCGATGCAATTTCTGTGTTTCATCAACACTCTGAACGTCCACAGATTACAGAATGACTCCAGATATGCTTCGGAAACTACTACTGGCCTCCCAGGAATCGATCAAATCGTAGACAATTTGAGACATTACTCCCATGGAGAAAAGTAGAAATGGTGCCTGTTCTATTCAATCTCGATGAAATTTCTGTGTTTCATCAACACTCTGAACGTCCACAGATTACAGAATGACTCCAGATATGCTTCGGAAACTACTACTGGCCTCCCAGGAATCGATCAAATCGTAGACAATTTGAGATATTACTCCCATGAAGAAAAGTTCAAATGGTGCCTGTTGTATTCAATACCGATGCAATTTGAGTGTTCCATCAACACTCTGAAGGTCCGCAGATTACAGAATGGCTCCAGATGTGCTTCTGAAACTACTACTGGTCACACAGGAATCGATCAAAGACGTAGACAATTTGAGACATTACTCCCATAGGGAAAACTAAGCATGGTGCCAGTGGTATTCAATCTCGGTGCAATTTCTGTGTTTCATCAACACTATAAACGTCCATAAATTACAGGAAGCCTTCAGATGTGCTTCGGAAACTACTTCTGGTTTCCCAGGAATCGATCAAAGCGTGGATAGTTTCAGACATTACTCCCATGGAGACAACTAAGCATTGTGTCAGTTGTATTCAATCTCGATGCAATTTCTGTGTTTCATCAACACTCTGAACGTCCACAGATTACAGGAAGCCTCCAGATCTGCTTCGGAAACTACTACTGGTCTCCCAGGAATCGATCAAAGCGTAGATAGTTTCAGACATTACTCCCATGGAGAAAAGTCCAAATGGTGCCTGTTCTATTCAATCCCGATGCAATTTCTGTGTTTCATCAACACTCCGAAGGTCCACAGATCACACAATGGCTCCAGATGTGCTTTTTGAAACTACTACTGGTCTCCCAGGAATCGATCAAAGCGTAGACAGTTTGAGACATTACTCCCATGGAAAAAAGTCCGCATCGAGCCTGTTATATTCAATCCCGATGCAATTTCTGTGTTTCATCAACACTCTGAACGTCCACAGATTACAGAATGACTCCAGATATGATTCGAAAACTACTACTGGCCTCCCAGGAATCGATCAAATCGTAGACAATTTGAGACATTACTCCCATGGAGAAAAGTCCAAATGGTGCCTATTCTATTCAATCTCGATGCAATTTCTGTGTTTCATCAACACTCTGAACGTCCACAGATTACAGAATGACTCCAGATATGCTTCGGAAACTACTACTGGCCTCCCAGGAATCAATCAAATCGTAGACAATTTGAGATATTACTCCCATGAAGAAAAGTCCAAATGGTGCCTGTTGTATTCAATACCGATGGAATTTATGTGTTTCATCAACACTCTGAAGGTCCACAGATTACAGATTGCCTATAGATGTGCTTCGGAAACTACTACAGGTCTCCCAGGAATCGATCAAAGCGTAGACAGTTTGAGACATTATTCCCTAGGAAAAAAGTCGAAATGATGCCTGTTGTATTCAATCCCGATGCAATTTCTG
This sequence comes from Schistocerca gregaria, assembly GCF_023897955.1. Lineage (NCBI taxonomy): Eukaryota > Metazoa > Arthropoda > Insecta > Orthoptera > Acrididae > Schistocerca > Schistocerca gregaria. The sequence goes on from NC_064920.1 coordinate 13,709,200, forward strand.
TGTTTCATCAACACTCTAATGGTCCACAGACTACAAAACGCCTCCAGATGTGCTTCGGAATCTATTACCAGTCTCCTAGGAATCGCGCAAAAAAGTAGGCAGTTTGAGACATTATTCCCTAGGAGAAAAGTCCAAATGATACCTGTTGTATTCAATCCCGATGCAATTTCTGTGTTTCATCAACACTCTGAACGTCCACAGATTACACAATAGCTCCAGATGTGCTTTTTAAACTACTACTGGTCTCCCGGAATCGATCAAAGTGTAGACAGTTTGAGACATTACTCACGTGGGGAAAAGTACTCATGGTGCCTGTTGTATTCAATCCCGATGCAATTTCTGTGTTTCAACAACACTCCGAACGTCCACATATTACAGAATGCCTATAGATGTGCTTTGGAAACTACTACTGGTCTCCCAGGAATCGATCAAGACGAAGACAGTTTGAGACATTACTCCCATGGAGAAATATCCACATGGTGACTGTTGTATTCAATCCCGATGCAATTTCTGTGTTTCATTAACACTCAGAAGGTCCACAGATTACACAATGCACCCGATTGTCCATCGGAAAATACTTTTGGTCTAACAGGAATCGATAAAAGAATAGACAGTTTGAAACATTACTCCCATGGAGAAAAGTCCGCATGGTGCCTGTTGTATTCAATCCCGATGCAATTTCTGCGTTTCATCAGCACTCTGAAAGTCCACAGATTACAGAATGCCTCCATATTTGCTTTGGAAACTACTACTGGCCTCCCAGAAATCGATCAAATGCGTAGACAGTTTGAGACATCACTCCCAAGGAGAAAATTCTGCGTTGTGTATGTTGTATTGTATCCCGATGCAATTTTTGTGTTTCATCAACACTCTGAAAGTCCACAGATTACAGGAAGCCTGCGTATGTGCTTTAGAAACTACTACTGTTCTTCCAGTAATCGATCAAAGCATAGACAGTTTCAAATAATACTCCCATGGAGAAAAGTCCGCATGGTGCTGTTCTATTCAATCCCGATGCAATTTCTGTGTTTCATCAACGCTCTGAATTTCCACAGATTACAGAATGCCTATATATGTGCTTCGGAAACTACTACTAGCCTCCCAGGAATCGATCAAAGCGTAGTAAGTTTGAGACATTTCTTCCATGGAGAAAAGTCCCCATTATGCCTGTTGTATTCAATCCCGATGCAATTTCTGTGTTTCATCAACGCTCTGAACGTCCACAGCTTACAGAATGTCTCCAGATGTGCTTCGGAAACTACTTCTGGTCTCCAGTAATCGATCAAGGCGTAGAAAGTTTGAGACATTACTGCCATGGAGAAAAGTCCGCATGGTGCCTGTTGTATTCAATCCCTATGGAATATCTGTGTTTCATCAACACTCTGAAGGTCCACAGATTACAGAATACCTCCAGATATGCTTCAGACACTACTATTGGTCTCCCAATAATGGATAATAGCGTAGACAGTTTGAGACATTACTCCCATGGTGAAAAGTCCGCATGGTGCCTGTTATCTTTAATCCCGGTGCAATTTCTGTGTTTCATCAACATTCTGAGGGGCCACAGATTACAGAATGCCTATAGATGTGCTTCGAAAACTACTACTGGTCTCCCAGGATTCGATCAAATCGTAGATTTTTTGAGACATTACTCCCATGAAGAAAAGTCCGCATGTTGAGTGTTGTATTCAATCCCGATGATATTTGAGTGTTTCATCAAACCTCTGCAGGTCCACAGATAACAGAATGCCTCCACATGTGTTTCGGAAACTACTACTGGTCTCCCAGGAATCGATAAAGGAGTAGACAATTTGAGACAACTCCCATATAGACAACTAAGCATTGTGCCAGTTGTATTCAATCTCGATGCAATTTGAGTGTTTCATCAACACTCTGAAGGTCCACAGATTACAGGAATCCTCCAGATGTGCTTCGGAAACTACTACTGGTCTCCCAGGAATCGATCAAAGCGTAGATAGTTTCAGACATTACTCCCATGGAGAAAAGACCACATGGTGCCTGTTGTATTCAATCCTGATGCAATTTCTGTGTTTCATCAACACTCCGAAGGTCCACAGATCACACAATGGCTCCAGATGTGCTTTTTGAAACTACTACTGGTCTCCCAGGAATCGATCAAAGCTTAGACAGTTTGAGACATTACTCCCATGGAAAAAAGTCCGCATCGAGCCTGTTCTATTCAGTCCCGATGCAATTTCTGTTTTTCATCAACACTCTGAACGTCCACAGATTACAGAATGACTCCAGATATGCTTCGGAAACTACTACTGGCCTCCCAGGAATCGATCAAATCGTAGACAATTTGAGACATTACTCCCATGGAGAAAAGTAGAAATGGTGCCTGTTCTATTCAATCTCGATGAAATTTCTGTGTTTCATCAACACTCTGAACGTCCACAGATTACAGAATGACTCCAGATATGCTTCGGAAACTACTACTGGCCTCCCAGGAATCGATCAAATCGTAGACAATTTGAGATATTACTCCCATGAAGAAAAGTTCAAATGGTGCCTGTTGTATTCAATACCGATGCAATTTGAGTGTTCCATCAACACTCTGAAGGTCCGCAGATTACAGAATGGCTCCAGATGTGCTTCTGAAACTACTACTGGTCTCACAGGAATCGATCAAAGACGTAGACAATTTGAGACATTACTCCCATAGGGAAAACTAAGCATGGTGCCAGTGGTATTCAATCTCGGTGCAATTTCTGTGTTTCATCAACACTATAAACGTCCATAAATTACAGGAAGCCTTCAGATGTGCTTCGGAAACTGCTTCTGGTTTCCCAGGAATCGATCAAAGCGTGGATAGTTTCAGACATTACTCCCATGGAGACAACTAAGCATTGTGTCAGTTGTATTCAATCTCGATGCAATTTCTGTGTTTCATCAACACTCTGAACGTCCACAGATTACAGGAAGCCTCCAGATCTGCTTCGGAAACTACTACTGGTCTCCCAGGAATCGATCAAAGCGTAGATAGTTTCAGACATTACTCCCATGGAGAAAAGTCCAAATGGTGCCTGTTCTATTCAATCCCGATGCAATTTCTGTGTTTCATCAACACTCTGAACGTCCACAGATTACAGAATGACTCCAGATATGCTTCGGAAACTACTAGTGGCCTCCCAGGAATCGATCAAATCGTAGACAATTTGAGATATTACTCCCATGAAGAAAAGTCCAAATGGTGCCTGTTGTATTCAATACCGATGCAATTTGAGTGTTCCATCAACACTCCGAAGGTCCGCAGATTACAGAATGCCTCCAGATGTGCTTCTGAAACTACTACTGGTCTCACAGGAATCGATCAAAGACGTAGACAATTTGAGACATTACTCCCATAGGGAAAACTAAGCATTGTGCCAGTGGTATTTAATCCCGGTGCAATTTCTGTGTTTCATCAACACTCTAACGGTCCACAGACTACAAAACGCCTCCAGATGTGCTTCGGAATCTATTACTAGTCTCCTAGGAATCGCGCAAAAAAGTAGGCAGTTTGAGACATTATTCCCTAGGAGAAAAGTCCAAATGATACCTGTTGCATTCAATCCCGATGCAATTTCTGTGTTTCATCAACACTCTGAACGTCCACAGATTACACAATAGCTCCAGATGTGCTTTTTAAACTACTACTGGTCTCCCGGAATCGATCAAAGTGTAGACAGTTTGAGACATTACTCACATGGGGAAAAGTACTCATGGTGCCTGTTCTAATCAATCCCGATGCAATTTCTGTGTTTCATTAACACTCAGAAGGTCCACAGATTACACAATGCACCCGATTGTCCATCGGAAAATACTTTTGGTCTAACAGGAATCGATAAAAAAATAGACAGTTTGAGACATTGCTCCCATGGTGAAAAGTCCGCATGGTGCCTGTTATCTTTAATCCCGGTGCAATTTCTGTGTTTCATCAACATTCTGAGGGGCCACAGATTACAGAATGCCTATAGATGTGCTTCGAAAACTACTACTGGTCTCCCAGGAATCGATCAAACCGTAGACAGTTTGAGACGTTCCACCCACGGAGAATAGTCCGCATAGTGCCTCTTGTATACAATCCCGATGCAATTTCTGTGTTTCAACGACACTCTGAACGTCCACTGATTAGAGTATGTCTCCAGATATGCTTCGCAAACTACTATTGGTCTCCCAGGAATCGATGAAAGCGTAGACAGTTTGAGACATTACTCCCATGACGAAAACTCCGCATGTTGCCATTTGTATTCAATCCCGATGCAATTTCTGTGTTTCATCAACACTCCGAGGGTCCACAGATTACAGAATGCCTCCAGATGTTCTTCAAAAACTACTATTGGTCTCACCGGAATCTATCAAAACGTACACAGTTTGAGAAATTACTCCCATGGAGTAAAGAAAGCATGGTGCCTTTTGTATTCAATCCTGATGCAATTTCTGTGTTTCATCAACACTCTGAAGGTCCACAGATCAAACAATGGCTCCAGATGTGCTTCTTGAAACTACTACTGGTCTCCTAGCAATCGATCGAAGCGTAGACAGTTTGAGACATTACTCCCATGGAGAAATATCCGCATGGAGACTGTTGTATTCAATCCCGATGCACTTTCTGTGTTTCATCAACACTCCGAACGTCCACAGATTACAGAATGCCTCCAGATGTGCTTCGGAAACTACTACTGGTCTCCCAGGAACCGATCAAAAACGTAGACAATTTGAGACGTTACTCCCATGGAGACACATAAGCATTGTGTCAGTTGTATTCAATCTTGATGGCATTTCTGTGTTTCATCAACACTCTGAACGTCCACAGATTACAGGAAGCATCCAGATCTGCATCGGAAACTACTACTGGTCTACCAGGAATCGATAATAGCGTAGACAGTTTGAGACATTACTCCCATGGTGAAAAGTCCGCATGGTGCATGTTGTATTTAATCCCGATGCAATTTCTGTGTTTCATCAACACTCTGATTCGCCACAGAATACAGAATGCCTATAGATGTGCTTCGAAAACTACTACTGGTCTCTCAGGAATCGATAAAAGCGTAGACAGTTTGAGACATTATTCCCAGGGAAATAAGTCCACATGGTGTCCATTGTATTCAATCCCGATGGAATTTATGTGTTTCATCAACACTCTGAAGGTCCACAGATTACAGATTGCCTATAGATGTGCTTCGGAAATTATTACTTGTCTCCCAGGAATCGAACAAAGCGTAGAAAAATTGAAACATTACTCCCATGGAGAAAAGACCGCTTGGTTCCTGTTGTATTCAATCCCGATGCAATTTCTGTGCTTCATCAACACTCTGAACATCCACAGGTTAGAGAATGCCTCCAGATATGATCCGGAAACTACTATTGGTGTCCCAGGAATCGATCAAAGCGTAATCAGTTTGAGACATTACTCCCATGGAGAAAAGTCCGCATGGTGCCTATTGTATTCAATCCCGATTAAATTGCGGTGATTCATCAACGCTCTGAAGGTCCACGGATTACAGAATGCCTATAGATGTGCTTCGGAAACTACTAGTGGTCTCCCAAGATTCGATCAAATCGTAGATTTTTTGAGACATTACTCCCATGGAGAAAAGTCCGCATGTTGCCTGTTGTATTCAATCCCGATGATATTTGAGTGTTTCATCAACCCTCTGCAGGTCCACAGATAACAGAATGCCTCCACATGTGCATCGGAAACTACTACTGGTCTCCCAGGAATCGATAAAGGCGTAGACAATTTGAGACAACTCCCAAATGGACAACTAAGCATTGTGCCAGTTGTATTCAATCTCGATGCAATTTGAGTGTTTCATCAACACTCTGAAAGTCCACAGATTACAGGAATCCTCCAGATGTGCTTCGGAAACTACTACTGGTCTCCCAGGAATCGATCAAAGCGTAGCTAGTTTCAGACATTACTCCCATGGAGAAAAGTCCACATGGTTCCTGTTTTATTCAATCCTAATCCAATTTCGTGTGTTTCATCAACACTCCGAAGGTCCACATATCACACAATGGCTCCAGATGTGCTTTTTGAAACTACTACTGGTCTCCCAGGAATCGATCAGAGCGTAGACAGTTTGAGACATTACTCCCATGGAAAAAAGTCCGCATCGAGCCTGTTCTATTCAATCCCGATGCAATTTCTGTGTTTCATCAACACTCTGAACGTCCACAGATTACACAATAGCTCCAGATGTGCTTTTCAAACTACTACTGGTCTCCCGGAATCGATCAAAGTGTAGACAGTTTGAGACATTACTCACATGGGGAAAAGTACTCATGGTGCCTGTTGTATTCAATCCCGATGCAATTTCTGTGTTTCAACAACACTCCGAACGTCCACATATTACAGAATGCCTATAGATGTGCTTTGGAAACTACTACTGGTCTCCCAGGAATCGATCAAGACGTAGACAGTTTGAGACATTACTCCCATGGAGAAAAGTCTGCATGGTGCCTGTTGTATTCAATCCCGATGCAATTTCTGCGTTTCATCAGCACTCTGAAAGTCCACAGATTACAGAATGCCTCCATATTTGCTTTGGAAACTACTACTGGTCTCCCAGAAATCGATCAAATGCGTAGACAGTTTGAGACATCACTCCCAAGGAGAAAATTCTGCGTTGTGTATGTTGTATTGTATCCCGATGCAATTTTTGTGTTTCATCAACACTCTGAAAGTCCACAGATTACAGGAAGCCTGCGTATGTGCTTTAGAAACTACTACTGTTCTCCCAGTAATCGATCAAAGCATAGACAGTTTCAAATCATACTCCCATGGAGAAAAGTCCGCATGGTGCTGTTCTATTCAATCCCGATGCAATTTCTGTGTTTCATCAACGCTCTGAATTTCCACAGATTACAGAATGCCTATATATGTGCTTCGGAAACTACTACTAGCCTCCCAGGAATCGATCAAAGCGTAGTAAGTTTGAGACATTTCTTCCATGGAGAAAAGTCCCCATGGTGCCTGTTGTATTCAATCCCGATGCAATTTCTGTGTTTCATCAACGCTCTGAACGTCCACAACTTACAGAATGTCTCCAGATGTGCTTCGGAAACTACTTCTGGTCTCCAGTAATCGATCAAGGCGTAGAAAGTTTGAGACATTACTGCCATGGAGAAAAGTCCGCATGGTGCCTGTTATCTTTAATCCCGGTGCAATTTCTGTGTTTCATCAACATTCTGAGGGGCCACAGATTACAGAATGCCTATAGATGTGCTTCGAAAACTACTACTGGTCTCCCAGGATTCGATCAAATCGTAGATTTTTGAGACATTACTCCCATGGAGAAAAGTCCGCATGTTGAGTGTTGTATTCAATCCCGATGATTTTTGAGTGTTTCATCAACCCTCTGCAGGTCCACAGATAACAGAATGCCTCCACATGTGCTTCGGAAACTACTACTGGTCTCCCAGGAATCGATAAAGGCGTAGACAATTTGAGACAACTCCCATATAGACAACTAAGCATTGTGCCAGTTGTATTCAATCTCGATGCAATTTGAGTGTTTCATCAACACTCTGAAGGTCCACAGATTACAGGAATCCTCCAGATGTGCTTCGGAAACTACTACTGGTCTCGCAGGAATCGATCAAAGCGTAGATAGTTTCAGACATTACTCCCATGGAGAGAAGTCCACATGGTGCCTGTTGTATTCAATCCTGATGCAATTTCTGTGTTTCATCAACACTCCGAAGGTCCACAGATCACACAATGGCTCCAGATGTGCTTTTTGAAACTACTACTGGTCTCCCAGGAATCGATCAAAGCTTAGACAGTTTGAGACATTACTCCCATGGAAAAAAGTCCGCATCGAGCCTGTTCTATTCAATCCCGATGCAATTTCTGTGTTTCATCAACACTCTGAAGGTCCACAGATTACAGATTGCCTATAGATGTGCTTCGGAAACTACTACAGGTCTCCCAGGAATCGATCAAAGCGTACACAGTTTGAGACATTATTCCCTAGGAAAAAAGTCGAAATGATGCCTGTTGTATTCAATCCCGATGCAATTTCTGTGTTTCATCAACACTCTAATGGTCCACAGACTACAAAACGCCTCCAGATGTGCTTCGGAATCAATTACTAGTCTCCTAGGAATCGCGCAAAAAAGTAGGCAGTTTGAGACATTATTCCCTAGGAGAAAAGTCCAAATGATACCTGTTGCATTCAATCCCGATGCAATTTCTGTGTTTCATCAACACTCTGAACGTCCACAGATTACACAATAGCTCCAGATGTGCATTTTAAACTACTACTGGTCTCCCGGAATCGATCAAAGTGTAGACAGTTTGAGACATTACTCACGTGGGGAAAAGTACTCATGGTGCCTGTTGTATTCAATCCCGATGCAATTTCTGTGTTTCAACAACACTCCGAACGTCCACATATTACAGAATGCCTATAGATGTGCTTTGGAAACTACTACTGGTCTCCCAGGAATCGATCAAGACGAAGACAGTTTGAGACATTACTCCCATGGAGAAAAGTCCACATGGTGACTGTTGTATTCAATCCCGATGCAATTTCTGTGTTTCATTAACACTCAGAAGGTCCACAGATTACACAATGCACCCGATTGTCCATCGGAAAATACTTTTGGTCTAACAGGAATCGATAAAAGAATAGACAGTTTGAAACATTACTCCCATGGAGAAAAGTCCGCATGGTGCCTGTTGTATTCAATCCCGATGCAATTTCTGCGTTTCATCAGCACTCTGAAAGTCCACAGATTACAGAATGCCTCCATATTTGCTTTGGAAACTACTACTGGTCTCCCAGAAATCGATCAAAAGCGTAGACAGTTTGAGACATCACTCCCAAGGAGAAAATTCTGCGTTGTGTATGTTGTATTGTATCCCGATGCAATTTTTGTGTTTCATCAACACTCTGAAAGTCCACAGATTACAGGAAGCCTGCGTATGTGCTTTAGAAACTACTACTGTTCTCCCAGTAATCGATCAAAGCATAGACAGATTCAAATAATACTCCCATGGAGAAAAGTCCGCATGGTGCTGTTCTATTCAATCCCGATGCAATTTCTGTGTTTCATCAACACTCTGAATTTCCACAGATTACAGAATGCCTATATTTGTGCTTCGGAAATTACTACTAGCCTCCCAGGAATCGATCAAAGCGTAGTAAGTTTGGGACATTTCTCCCATGGAGAAAAGTCCCCATGGTGCCTGTTGTATTCATTCCCGATGCAATTTCTGTGTTTCATCAACGCTCTGAACGTCCACAGCTTACAGAATGTCTCCAGATGTGCTTCGGAAACTACTTCTGGTCTCCAGTAATCGATCAGGGCGTAGAAAGTTTGACACATTAATCCCATGGAGAAAAGTCCGCATGGTGCCTGTTGTAATCAATCCCAATGGAATATCTGTGTTTCATCAACACTCTGAAGGTCCACAGATTACAGAATACCTCCAGATATGCTTCAGACACTACTATTGGTCTCCCAATAATGGATAATAGCGTAGACAGTTTGAGACATTACTCCCATGGTGAAAAGTCCGCATGGTGCCTGTTATCTTTAATCCCGGTGCAATTTCTGTGTTTCATCAACATTCTGAGGGGCCACAGATTACAGAATGCCTATAGATGTGCTTCGAAAACTACTACTGGTCTCCCAGGAATCGATCAAACCGTAGACAGTTTGAGACGTTTCTCCCACGGAGAATAGTCCGCATAGTGCCTCTTGTATACAATCCCGATGCAATTTCTGTGTTTCAACGACACTCTGAACGTCCACTGATTACAGTATGTCTCCAGATATGCTTCGCAAACTACTATTGGTCTCCCAGGAATCGAAGAAAGCGTAGACAGTTTGAGACATTACTCCCATGACGAAAACTCCGCATGTTGCCAGTTGTATTCAATCCCGATGCAATTTCTGTGTTTCATCAACACTCCGAGGGTCCACAGATTACAGAATGCCTCCAGATGTTCTTCAAAAACTAGTACTGGTCTCACCGGAATCTATCAAAACGTACACAGTTTGAGAAATTACTCCCATGGAGTAAAGAAAGCATGGTGCCTTTTGTATTCAATCCTGATCCAATTTCTGTGTTTCATCAACACTCTGAAGGTCCACAGATCACACAATGGCTCCAGATGTGCTTCTTAAAACTACTACTGGTCTCCTAGCAATCGATCAAAGCGTAGACAGTTTGAGACATTACTCCCATGGAGAAATATCCGCATGGAGCCTGTTGTATTCAATCCCGATGCACTTTCTGTGTTTCATCAACACTCCGAACGTCCACAGATTACAGAATGCCTCCAGATGTGCTTCGGAAAGTACTACTGGTCTCCCAGGAACCGATCAAAAACGTAGACAATTTGAGACGTTACTCCCATGGAGACAAGTAAGCATTGTGTCAGTTGTATTCAATCTTGATGGCATTTCTGTGTTTCATCAACACTCTGAACGTCCACAGATTACAGGAAGCCTCCAGATCTGCATCGGAAACTACTACTGGTCTACCAGGAATCGATAATAGCGTAGACAGTTTGAGACATTACTCCCATGGTGAAAAGTCCGCATGGTGCCTGTTGTATTTAATCCCGGTGCAATCTCTGTGTTTCATCAACACTCTGATACGCCACAGATTACAGAATGCCTATAGATGTGCTTCGAAAACTACTACTGGTCTCTCAGGAATCGATAAAAGCGTAGACAGTTTGAGACTTTATTCCCAGGGAAATAAGTCCGCATGGTGCCCATTGTATTCAATCCCGATGGAATTTCTGTGTTTCATCAACACTCTGAAGGTCCACAGATTACAGATTGCCTATAGATGTGCTTCGGAAATTATTACTTGTCTCCCAGGAATCGAACAAAGCGTAGAAAAATTGAAACATTACTCCCATGGAGAAAAGACCGCTTGGTTCCTGTTGTATTCAATTCCGAAGCAATTAGAGTGTTTCATCAATACTCTAAAGGTCCACAGATTACAGAGTGCCTCCAGATGTGCTTCGGAAACTACTACTGGTCTCCCAGGATTCGATCAAAGCGTAGAGTGTTTAGCCATTACTCCCATGGAGAGAAGTCCGCTTGGATCCTGTTGTACTCAATCCCGAAGCAATTTCTGTTTTTCATCATTACCATGAACGTCCACAGATTTCAGGAAGCCTTCAGATGTGCATCGGAATCTTCTACTGGTTTCTCAGGAATCGATTAAAGCGTAGACAGTTTGAGGCATTATTCCCATGGCGAAAAGTCCAAATGATGAATGTTGTATTCAACCCCTATGCAATTTCTGTGTTTCATCAACACTCTAAAGGTCCACAGATTACAGAATGCCTATTGATGTGCTTCGGAAATTCCTACTTGTCTCCAAGAAATCGATCAAAGCGAAAAAGAAATTGAGATATTACTCCCATGGAGAAAAGTCCGCATGGTGCCTGTTGAATTAAATCCCGATGAAATTTCTGTGTTTCAGCAACACTCTGAACGTCCACAGATTACAGGAAGGCTCCAGATGTGCTTCGGAAACTATTACTGGTCTCCCAGGAATCGATCAAAGCGTAGAAAGTCTGACACATTACTCCCATGGAGAAAAGTCCAAATGGTGCCTGTTGTATTCAATTCCGATGCAATTTCTGTGATTCATCAACACTCTGAACATCCACAGGTTAGAGAATGCCTCCAGATATGATCCGGAAACTACTATTGGTGTCCCAGGAATCGATCAAAGCGTAATCAGTTTGAGACATTACTCCCATGGAGAAAAGTCCGCATGGTGTCTATTGTATTCAATCCCGATTAAATTGCGGTGATTCATCAACGCTCTGAAGGTCCACGGATTACAGAATGCCTATAGATGTGCTTCGGAAACTGCTAGTGGTCTCCCAAGATTCGATCAAATCGTAGATTTTTTGAGACATTACTCCCATTGAGAAAAGTCCGCATGTTGCCTGTTGTATTCACTCCCGATGATATTTGAGTGTTTCATCAACCCTCTGCAGGTCCACAGATAACAGAATGCCTCCACATGTGCTTCGGAAACTACTACTGGTCTCCCAGGAATCGACAAAGTCGTAGACAATTTGAGACAACTCCCATATAGACAACTAAGCATTGTGCCAGTTGTATTCAATCTCGATGCAATTTGAGTGTTTCATCAACACTCTGAAGGTCCACAGATTACAGGAATCCTCCAGATGTGCTTCGGAAACTACTACTGGTCTCCCAGGAATCGATCAAAGCGTAGATAGTTTCAGACATTACTCCCATGGAGAAAAGTCCACATGGTTCCTGTTTTATTCAATCCAAATCCAATTTCGTGTGTTTCATCAACACTCAGAAGGTCCACAGATCACACAATGGCTCCAGATGTGCTTTTTGAAACTACTACTGGTCTCCCAGGAATCGATCAGAGCGTAGACAGTTTGAGAAATTACTCCCATGCAAAAAAGTCCGCATCGAGCCTGTTCTATTCAATCCCGATGCAATTTCTGAGTTTCATCAACACTCTGAACGTCCACAGATTACAGAATGACTCCAGATATGCTTCGGAAACTACTACTGGCCTCCCAGGAATCGATCAAATCGTAGACAATTTGAGACATTACTCCCATTGAGAAAAGTCCGAATGGTGCCTGTTCTATTCAATCCCGATGCAATTTCTGTGTTTCATCAACACTCTGAACGTCCACAGATTACAGAATGACTCCAGATATGCTTCGGAAACTACTACTGGCCTCCCAGGAATCGATCAAATCGTAGACAATTTGAGACATTACTCCCATAAAGAAAAGTCCAAATGGTGCCTGTTGTATTCAATACCGATGCAATTTGAGTGTTCCATCAACACTCTGAAGGTCCGCAGATTACAGAATGCCTCCTGATGTGCTTCTGAAACTACTATTGGTCTCACAGGAATCGATCAAAGACGTAGACAATTTGAGACATTACCCCCATAGGGAAAACTAATCATGGTGCCAGTGGTATTCAATCTCGGTGCAATTTCTGTGTTTCGTCAACACTCTAAACGTCCACAAATTACAGGAAGCCTTCAGATGTGCTTCGGAAACTACTTCTGGTTTCCCAGGAATCGATCAAGGCGTAGATAGTTTCAGACATTACTCCCATGGAGAAAAGTCCGCGTGGTAACTGATTTATTCAATCCCGATTCAATTTCTGTGTTTCATCAACACTCTGAAGGACCACAGATTACAGAATGCATCCAGATGTGCCTCCGAAACTAATACTGGTCTCGCAGGAATTGAGCAAATTCGTAGACAGTTTCAGACATTACTCCCATGGGGAAAAAACCGCATGATGCCTGTTGTATTGAAACTCGATGCAATTTCTGTGTTTCAACAACTCTCTGAACGTGCACGGATTACAGGAAGCCTCCAGATGTGTTTCGGAAACTACTACAGGTCTCCCAGGAATCGATCAAAGAGTAGACAGTTTGAGACATTACTCACAAGGGGAAAAGTACTCATGGTGCCTGTTGTATTCAATCCCGATGCAATTTCTGTGTTTCAACAACACTCTGAACGTCCACATATTATAGAATGCCTATAGATGTGCTTTGGAAACTACTACTGGTCTCCCAGGAATCGGTCAAAGCGTAGAAAATTTGAGCCATTACTCCCACGGAGAAAAGTCTGCATCGTGCCTGTTGTATCCAATCCCGATGCAATTTCTGTGTTTCATCAACTCTCTGAACGTCCACAGATTACAGAATGCCTCCAGATGTGCTCCGGAAACTACTATTGGTGTCCCAGGAATCGATCAAGACGTAGACAGTTTGAGACATTACTCCCCTGGAGAAAAGTCCACATGGTGACTGTTGTATTCAATCCCGATGCAATTTCTGTGTTTCATTAACACTCAGAAGGTCCACAGATTACACAATGCACCCGATTGTCCATCGGAAAATACTTTTTGGATAACAGGAATCGATAAAAAAATAGACAGTTTGAGACATTACTCCCATGGAGTAAAGTCCGCCTGGTGCTTGTTCTATTCAATCCCGATGCAATTTCTGTGTTTCATCAACACTCTGAAGGTCCACAGAGAACAGAATGCCTATATATGTGCTTTGGAAACTACTACTGGTCTCCCAGGAATCGATCAAAGTGTGAACAATTTGAGACATTACTCCCACGGAGATAAGTCGGCATGGAGCCTGTTGCAATCAATCCCGATGCAATTACTGTGTTTCATCAACACTCTGAAGGTCCACAGATTACAGAATGCCTATATATGTGCTTCGGAAGCTACTGCTGGTCTCCCAGGAATCGACCAAAGCGTACAAAAGTTTGAGACATTACTCCCATGAAGAAAAGTCCAAATGGTGTCTGTTGATCCCATCCCGATGCAATTTCTGTGTTTCATCAACACTTTGAAGGTCCAAAGAATACAGAATGCCTATATATGTGCTTCGGAAACTACTACTGGTCTCCCAGGAAATGATCAAATCGTAGAAAAAATTTGAGACATTACTCCAATTGAGAAAAGTCCTCCTGGTGCCTGTTGTATTCAATCCCGATGCAATTTCTATGTTTCATCAACACTCTGAACGTCCACAGCTTACAGAATGCCTCCATATTTGCTTTGGAAACTACTACCGGTCGCCCAGAAATCGATCAAAAGCGTAGACAGTTTGAGACATCACTAGCAAGGAGAAAATTCTGCATTGTGCCTGTTGTATTGTATCCCGATGCAATTTCTGTGTTTCATCAACACTCTGAAAGCCTACAGATTACAGGAAGCCTGCGTATGTGCTTTAGAAACTACTACTGTTCTCCCAGGAATCGATCAAGGCATATACAAAAGGTGCCTGTTCTAATCAATCCCGATGCAATTTCTGTGTTTCATCAACTCTCTGAATTTCCACAGATTACAGAATGCCTATATATGTGCTTCGGAAACTACTACTAGTCTCCCAGGAATCAACCAAAACGTAGACAGTTTGAGACAACCCTCCCCTGGAGAAAAGTGCGCCTGGTTCCTGTTGTATTCAATCCCGATGCAATTTCTGTGTTTCATGAACATTCAGAACGTCCACAGCTTACAGAATGCCTCCAGATGAGCTTCGGAAACTACTACTGGTCTCCCAGGAATCGATCAATGCGTTAAAAGTTTGAGACATTACTCCTACGGAGAAAAGGCCGCATGGTGCCTGTTGTATTCAATTCCGATGCAATTTCTGTGTTTCAACAACACTCTGAACGTCCAAAGCTTCAGATTGCCTGCAGATGTGCTTCGGAAACTAATACTGGTCTCCCAGGAATCGATCAAAGTGTGAACAATTTGAGACATTACTCCCACGGAGATAAGTCGGCATGCCTGTTGCAATCAATCCCGATGCAATTTCTGTGTTTCATCAGCACTCTGAAGGTCCACAGATTACAGGAAGCCTCCGTATTTGCTTTAGACACGACTAATGTTCTCCCAGGAATCGATCAAGGCATGGACAGTTTCAGATATTACTCCCATGGAGTAAAGTCCGCCTGGTGCCTGTTCTATTCAATCCCGATGCAATTTCTGTGTTTCATCAACACTCTGAAGGACCACAGATTATAGAATGCCTCCGTATGTGCTTTAGAAACGACTACTGTTCTCCCAGGAGTCGATCAAAGCATAGACAGTTTCAGATATTACTCCCATGGAGTAAAGTCAACATGGTGCCTGTTCTATTCAATCCCGATGCAATTTATGTGTTTCATCAACACTTTGAAGGTCCACAGATTACAGAATGCCTATATATGTGCTTCGGAAACTACTACTAGTCTCCCAGGAATCGATCAAATCGTAGAAAGCTTGAGACATTTCTCCCATGGAGAAAAGTCCGCATAGTGCCTGTTGTTTTCAATCCCGATGCAATTTCTGTGTTTCATCAACGCTATGAACGTCCACAGCTTACAGAATGTCTCCAGATGTGCTTCGGAAACTACTACTGGTCTCCCAGGAGTCGATCAAAGCGTTGGCACTTTGAGACACTACTCCCACGGAGGTAATTCGGTATGGTGCCTGTTGCATACAATCAGGATGCAATTTCTGTGTTTCATCAACACTCTGAAGGTCCACAGATTACAGAATGCTTCCATATTTGCTTTGGAAACTACTACTGGTCTCCCAGAAATAGATCAAAATCGTAGAAAGTTTGAGACATCACTCCCAACGAAAAAATTCTGCATTGTGCCTGTTGTATTGTATGAAGATGCAATTTCTGTGTTTCATCAACACTCTGAACGTCCACAGATTACAGAATGCCTCCGTATGTGCTTTAGAAACGAGTACTGTTCTCCCAGGAATCGATCAAAGCATAGACAGTTTCAGATATTACTCCAACGGAGTAAAGTCAACATGGTGCCCGTTCTATTCAATCCCGATGCAATTTCTGTGTTTCATCAACACTCTGAAGGTACACAGACAACAGAATGCCTATATATGTGCTTCGGAAAGTACTACTGGTCTCCCAGGAATTGATCAAAGTGTGAACAATTTGAGACATTACTCCCACGGAGGTAAGTCGGCATGGTGCCTGTTGCAATCAATCCCGATGCAATTTCTGTGTTTCATCAACACTCTGAAGGTCCACAGATTACAGAATGACTCCAGATGTGCTTCGGAAACTTCTACTGGTCTCCCAGGAAATGATCAAAGAGTACAAAATTTGAGACATTACTCCCATGGAGAAAAGTCCAAATGGTGTCTGTTGTACCCATTCCCGATGCAATTTCTGTGTTTCATCAACACTCTCAAAGTCCACAGATTACAGAATGCCTATATTTGTGCTTCGGAAACTACTACTGGTCTCCCAGGTATCGATCCAATCGAAGAAAAAATTTGAGACATTACTCCATATTTGCTTTGGAACCTACTACTGGTCGCCCAGAAATCGATCAAAAGCGTAGACAGTTTGAGACATCACTAGCAAGGAGGAAATTCTGCAGTGTGCCTGTTGTATTGTATCCCGATGCAATTTCTGTGTTTCATCAACACTCTGAAAGTTTACAGATTACAGGAAGACTGCGTATGTGCTTTAGAAACTACTACTGTTCTCCCAGGAATCGATCAAAGCATAGACAGTTTCAGATAATAGTCCCATGGAGAAAAGTCCGCATGCTGCCTGTTCTATTCAATCCCGATGCAATTTCTGTGTTTCATTAACACTCTAAATTTCCACAGATTACAGAATGCCTATATATGAGCTTCGGAAACTACTACTAGTCTCCCAGGAATCGATCAAAGTCCGCATAGTGCCTGTTCTTTTCAATCCCGATGCAATTTCTGTGTTTCATCAACGCTCTGAACGTCCACAGCTTACAGAATGTCTCCAGATGTGCTTCGGAAACTACTACTGGTCTCCCAGGAGTCGATCAAAGCGTTGGCACTTTGAGACATTACTCCCACGGAGGTAATTCGGCAAGGTGCCTGTTGCATACAATCAGGATGCAATTTCTGTGTTTCATCAACACTCTGAAGGTCCACAGATTACAGAATGCTTCCATATTTGCTTTGGAAACTACTACTGGTCTCCCAGAAATCGATCAAAAGCGTAGACTGTTTGAGACATCACTCCCAAGGAAAAAATTCTACATTGTGCCTGTTGTATTGTATCAAGATGCAATTTCTGTGTTTCATCAACACTCTGAAAGTCCACAGATTACAGGAAGCCTCCGTATTTGCTTTAGACACGACTAATGTTCTCCCAGGACTCGATCAAAGCATGGACAGTTTCAGATATTACTCCCATGGAGTAAAGTCCGCCTGGTGCCTGTTCTATTCAATCCCGATGCAATTTCTGTGTTTCATCAACACTCTGAAGGACCACAGATTATAGAATGCCTCCGTATGTGCTTTAGAAACGACTACTGTTCTCCCAGGAGTCGATCAAAGCATAGACAGTATCAGATATTACTCCCATGGAGTAAAGTCAACATGGTGCCTGTTCTATTCAATCCCGATGCAATTTCTGTGTTACATCAACACTCTGAAGGTCCACAGAGAACAGAATGACTCCAGATGTGCTTCGGAAGGTTCTACTGGTCTCCCAGGAATCGACCAAAGCGTACAAAAGTTTGAGACATTACTCCCATGGATAAAAGTCCAAATGGTGTCTGTTGTACAACATCCCGATGTAATTTCTGTGTTTCATCAACACTCTGAAGGTCCACAGATTACAGAATGAGTCCAGATGTGCTTCGGAAACTTCTACTGGTCTCCCAGGAATCGACCAAAGCGTACAAAAGTTTGAGACATTACTCCCATGGAGAAAAGTCAAAATGGTGTGATGTTGTTCCCAATCCCGATGCAATTTCTGTGTTTCATCAACACTTTGAAGGTCCACAGATTACAGAATGCCTATATATGTGCTTCGGAAACTACTACTAGTCTCCCAGGAATCGATCAAAACGTAGAAAGTTTGAGACATTTCTCCTATGGAGAAAAGTCTGCATGGTGCTTGTTGTTTTCAATCCCGATGCAATTTCTGTGTTTCATCAACGCTCTGAACGGCCACAGCTTACAGAATGTCTCAAGATGTGCTTCGGAAACTACCACTGGTCTCCCAGGAGTCGATCAAACACTTGGCACTTTGAGACATTACTCCCACGGAGGTAATTCGGGATGGTGCCTGTTGCATTCAATCAGGATGCAATTTCTGTGTTTCATCAACACTCTGAAGGTCCACAGATTACAGAATGCTACCATATTTGCTTTTTAAACTACTACTGGTCTCCCAGAAATCGATCAAAAGCGTTGACAGTTTGAGACATCACTCCCAAGGAAAAAATTCTACATTGTGCCTGTTGTATTGTATCAAGATGCAATTTCTGTGTTTCATCAACACTCTGAAGGACCACAGATTACAGAATGCCTCCGTATGTGCTTTAGAAACGACTACTGTTCTCCCACGAATCGATCAAAGCATAGACAGTTTCAGATATTACTCGCATGGAGTGAAGTCAACATGGTGCCTGTTCTATTCAATCCCGATGCAATTTCTGTGTTTTATCAACACTCTGAAGGTCCACAGAGAACAGAATGCCTATATATGTGCTTTGGAAACTACTACTGGTCTCCCAGGAATCAACCAAAACTTAGACAGTTTGAGACAACCCTCCCATGGAGAAAAGTCCGCCTGCTGCCTCTTATATTCAATCCCGATGCAATTTCTGTGTTTCATGAACATTCAGAATGTCCACAGCTTACAGAATTTCTCCAGATGTGCTTCGTAAACTACTACTGGTCTCCCAGGAATCGATCAATGCGTTAAAAGTTTGAGACATTACTCCTACGGAGAAAAGGCGGCATGGTGCCTGTTGTATTCAATTCCGATGCAATTTCTGTGTTTCATCAACACTCTGAACGTCCAAAGCTTCAGATTGCCTGCAGATGTGCTTCGGAAACTAATACTGGTCTCCCAGGAATCGATCAAAGTGTGAACAATTTGAGACATTACTCCCACGGAGATAAGTCGGCATGCCTGTTGCAATCAATCCCGATGCAATTTCTGTGTTTCATCAGCACTCTGAAGGTCCACAGATTACAGAATGACTCCAGTTGTGCTTCGGAAACTTCTACTGGTCTCCACGGAATCGATCAAGCGTACAAAAGTCTGAGACATTACTCCCATGGAGAAAAGTCTAAATGGTGTCTGTTGTATCCAAACCCGATGCAATTTCTGTGTTTCATCAACACTCTGAGGGTCCACAGATTACAGAATGCCTATATATGTGCTCCTGAAACTACTACTGGTCTCCATGGAATCGATTCAACCGTAGAAAGTTTGAGACATACCTCCCATGGAGAAAAGTCCGCCTGGTGCCTGTTGTATTCAATCCCGATGCAATTTCTATGTTTCATCAACACGCTGAACGTCCACAGCTTACAGAATGCCCCCATATTTGCTTTGGAAACTATTACTGGTCGCGGAGAAATCGATCAAAAGCGTAGACAGTTTGAGACATCACTAGCAAGGAGAAAATTCTGCATTGTGCCTGTCGTATTGTATCCCGATGCAATTTCTGTGTTTCATCAACACTCTGAAAGTCTACAGATTACAGGAAGCCTGCGTATGTGCTTTACAAACTACTACTGTTCTCCCAGGAATCGATCAAAGCATAGACAGTTTCAGATAATACTCCCATGAAGAAAAGTTCGCATGGTGCCTGTTCTATTTAATCCCGATGCAATTTCTGTGTTTCATCAACAGTCTGAATTTCCACAGATTACAGAATGCCTATATATATGCTTCGGAAACTACTACTAGTCTCCCAGGAATCGATCAAAGCGTAGAAAGTTTGAGACATTTCTCCCATGGAGAAAAGTCCGCATAGTGCCTGTTGTTTTCAATCCCGATGCAATTTCTGTGTTTCATCAACGCTCTGAACGTCCACAGCTTACAGAATGTCTCCAGATGTGCTTCGGAAACTACTACTGGTCTCCCAGGTATCGATCAAAGCATAGACAGTTTCAGATATTACTTCCATGGAGTAAAGTTAACATGGTGCCTGTTCTATTCAATTCCGATGCAATTTCTGTGTTTCATCAACACTCTGAAGGTCCACAGAGAACAGAATGCCTATATATGTGCTTTGGAAACTACTGCTGATCTCCCATTAGTCGATCAAAGTGTGAACAATTTGAGACATTACTCCCACGGAGATAAGTCGGCATGGTGCCTGTTGCAATCAATCCCGATGCAATTTCTATGTTTCATCAACACGCTGAACGTCCACAGCTTACAGAATGCCTCGATATTTGCTTTGGAAACTACTACTGGTCGGCCAGAAATCGATCAAAAGCGTAGACAGATTGAGACCTCACTAGCAAGGAGAAAATTCTGCATTGTGCCTGTTGTATTGTATCCCGATGCAATTTCCGTGTTTCATCAACACTCTGAACGTCCACAGATTACAGGAAGCCTGTAGATATGCTTCGGAAACAACAACTGGTCTCCCAGGAATCGATCAAAGCGTAGACAGTTTGAGACATTAGTCCCATGGAGAAAAGTCCGCATAGAGCCTGTTGTATTCAATCCCGAAGCAATTACTGTTTTTCATCATTACTCTGAAAGTCCACAGTTTACAGGAAGCTTCCAGATGTGCTTCGGAAACTACCACTGCCCTCCAAGGAATCGATAAAAGCGTCGACAGTTTAAGACATTACTCCCAGGGAGATAAGTCCGCATGGTCCCAATTGTATTCAATCCCGATGGAATTACTGTGTTTCATCAACACTCTGAAGGTCCACAGATTACATAATGCCTATAGATGTGCTTCGTAAGTTACTACTTGTCTCCCAGGAATCGATCAAAGCGTAGAAAAATTGAGACATTACCCCCATGGGGAACAGACCAAATGGTGCTTGTTGTATTCAATCCCAATGCATTTTCTGTGTTTTATCAACACTCTGAACATCCACAGACTACAGAATGCCTCCAGATATGCATAAAAAACTACTACTGGTCTCCCAGGAATCGATCAAAGCGTAGACAGTTTGAGACATAACTCTCATGGAGAAAAGTCCGCATGGTACCGGTTTTATTCAATCCCGATGCAATTTCTGTGTTTATCAACACTCTAAACGTCCACAGATTACAGAATGCCTCCAGGTGTACTTAGGAAACTACAACTGTTCTCCCCGGAATCTATCAAAGCGTAGACAGTTTGAGACATTACTGCTATGGAGAATAGTCCGCATGGTGCCAGTGGTATTAACTCCCGATGAAATTTCTTTGCTTCATCAACACTCTGAACGTCCACAGATTACAGGAAGCCTCCAGATGTCCTTCGGAAACTGCTACTGGTCTCCCAGGAATCGATCAAAGCGTAGACAATTCGAGACATTATTCCCATGGAGAAAAGCCCAAATAGTTCCTGTTGAATTCAATCCCGATGCATTTTCTGTGTTTCATCAGCGCTCTGAACATCCACAGATTACAGAATGCCTTCAGATATGCTTCGGAAACTACTACTGGTCTCCAGTAATCGATCAAAGCGTAGAAAGTTTGAGACATTACTCCCATGGAGAAAAGTCCGCATGGTGCCTGTTGTATTCAATCCCTATGGAATTTCTGTGTTTCATCAACACTCTGAAGGTCCACAGATTACAGAATACCTCCAGATATGCTTCAGACACTACTACTGGTCTCCCAATAATGGATAATAGCGCAGACAGTTTGAGACATTACTCCCATGGTGAAAACTCCGCATGGTGCCTGTTATCTTTAATCCCGGTGCAATTTCTGTGCTTCATCAACACTCTGAAGGTCCACAGATTACAGAATGCCTATAGATGTGCTTCGGAAACTACTACTGGTCTCCCAGGAATCGATCATATCGTAGAAAATTTGAGACATTACTCACATGGTGAAAAGTCCGCATGTTGCCTGTTGTATTCAATCCCGAAGCAATTTGAGTGTTTCATCAATACTCTAAAGGTCCACAGATTACTGAATGCCTCCAGATGTGCTTCGGAAACTACTACTGGTCTCCCAGGTTTCGATCAAAGCGTAGAGTGTTTGAGCCATTACTCCCATGGAGAGAAGTCGGCATGGATCCTGTTGTACTCAATCCCGAAGCAATTTCTGTTTTTCATCATTACCATGAACGTCCACAGATTACAGGAAGCCTTCAGATGTGCATCAGAATCTTCTACTGGTTTCTCAGGAATCGATTAAAGCGTAGACAGTTTGAGGCATTATTCCCATGGCGAAAAGTCCAAATGATGAATGTTGTATTCAACCCCTATGCAATTTCTGTGTTTCATCAACACTCTAAAGGTCCACAGACTACAAAACGCCTACAGATGTAGGCCTCCTAGGAATCGCGCAAAATAGTAGGCAGTTTGAGACATTATTCCCTAGGAGAAAAGTCCAAATGATACCTGTTGTATTCAATCCCGATGATATTTGAGTGTTTCATAAACCCTCTGCAGGTCCACAGATAACAGAATGCCTCCACATGTGCTTCGGAAACTACTACTGGTCTCCCAGGAATCGATAAAGGCGTAGACAATTTGAGACAACTCCCAAATAGACAACTAAGCATTGTGCCAGTTGTATTCAATCTCGATGCAATTTGAGTGTTTCATCAACACTCTGAAGGTCCACAGATTACAGGAATCCTCCAGATGTGCTTCGGAAACTACTACTGGTCTCCCAGGAATCGATCAAAGCGTAGATAGTTTCAGACATTACTCCCATGGAGAAAAGTCCACATGGTTCCTGTTTTATTCAATCCTAATCCAATTTCGTGTGTTTCATCAACACTCCGAAGGTCCACAGATCACACAATGGCTCCAGATGTGCTTTTTGAAACTACTACTGGTCTCCCAGGAATCGATCAGAGCGTAGACAGTTTGAGACATTACTCCCATGGAAAAAAGTCCGCATCGAGCCTGTTCTATTCAATCCCGATGCAATTTCTGTGTTTCATCAACACTCTGAACGTCCACAGATTACAAAATAGCTCCAGATGTGCTTTTTAAACTACTACTGGTCTCCCGGAATCGATCAAAGTGTAGACAGTTTGAGACATTACACACATGGGGAAAAGTACTCATGGTGCCTGTTGTATTGAATCCCGATGCAATTTCTGTGTTTCAACAACACTCCGAACGTCCACATATTACAGAATGCCTATAGATGTGCTTTGGAAACTACTACTGGTCTCCCAGGAATCGATCAAGACGTAGACAGTTTGAGACATTACTCCCATGGAGAAAAGTCCACATGGTGATAGTTGTATTCAATCCCGATGCAATTTCTGCGTTTCATCAGCACTCTGAAAGTCCACAGATTACAGAATGCCTCCATATTTGCTTTGGAAACTACTACTGGTCTCCCAGAAATCGATCAAAAGCGTAGACAGTTTGAGACATCACTCCCAAGGAGAAAATTCGGCGTTGTGTTTGTTGTATTGTATCCCGATGCAATTTTTGTGTTTCATTAACACTTTGAAAGTCCACAGATTACAGGAAGCCTGCGTATGTGCTTTAGAAACTACTACTGTTCTCCCAGTAATCGATCAAAGCATAGACAGTTCAAATAATACTCCCATGGAGAAAAGTCCGCATGGTGCTGTTCTATTCAATCCCGATGCAATTTCTGTGTTTCATCAACGCTCTGAATTTCCACAGATTACAGAATACCTATATATGTGCTTCGGAAACTACTACTAGCCTCCCAGGAATCGATCAAAGCGTAGTAAGTTTGAGACATTTCTCCCATGGAGAAAAGTCCCCATGGTGCCTGTTGTATTCAATCCCGATGCAATTACTGTGTTTCATCAACGCTCTGAACGTCCACAGCTTACAGAATGTCTCCAGATGTGCTTCGGAAACTACTTCTGGTCTCCAGTAATCGATCAAGGCGTAGAAAGTTTGAGACATTACTCCCATGGAGAAAAGTATGCATGGTGCCTGTTGTATTCAATCCCTATGGAATATCTGTGTTTCATCAACACTCTGAAGGTCCACAGATTACAGAATACCTCCAGATATGCTTCAGACACTACTATTGGTCTCCCAATAATGGATAATAGCGTAGACAGTTTGAGACATTACTCCCATGGTGAAAAGTCCGCATGGTTCCTGTTATCCTTAATCCCGCTGCAATTTCTGTGTTTCATCAACATTCTGAGGGGCCACAGATTACAGAATGCCTATAGATGTGCTTCGAAAACTACTACTGGTCTCCCAGGAATCGATCAAACCGTAGACAGTTTGAGACGTTACTCCCATGGAGAATAGTCCGCATAGTACCTCTTGTATACAATCCTGATGCAATTTCTGTGTTTCAACGACACTCTGAACGTCCACTGATTACAGGATGTCTCCAGATATGCTTCGCAAACTACTATTGGTCTCCCAGGAATCGATGAAAGCGTAGACAGTTTGAGACATTACTCCCATGACGAAAACTCCTCATGTTTCCAGTTGTATTCAATCCCGATGAAATTTCTGTGTTTCATCAACACTCCGAGGGTCCACAGATTACAGAATGCCTGTAGATGTGCTTCGAAATCAACTACTGGTCACCCAGGAATCAATCAAACCGTAGACAGTTTGAGACATTACTCCCATGGAGAAAAATCCGCATGTTGCCTGTTGTATTCAATCCCGATGAAATTTCTGTGTTTCATCAACACTCTGAAGGTCCACAGATTACAGATTGCCTATAGATGTGCTTCGGAAATTATTACTCGTCTCCCAGTAATCGAACAAAGCGTAGAAAAATTGAGACAATACTCCCATGGAGAAAAGACCGCTTGGTTCCTGTTGTATTCAATTCCGAAGCAATTTCTGTGTTTCATCAACACTCCTAACGTCAAAAGATTACATAATGCCGCAAGATGTATTTAGGAAACTACTACTCTCCTCCCCGGAATCGATCAAAGCGTAGACAGTTTGAGACATTACTGCTATGGGAAAAATTCCGAATGGTGCCTCTTGTATTAAATCCTGATGAAATCTCTGTGCTTCATCAACACTCTGAAGGTCCACAGATTACAGAATGCCTCCAGATGTGCTTCGGAAACTACTACTGGTCTCCCAGGATTCGATCAAAGCGTAGAGTGTTTAGCCATTACTCCCATGGAGAGAAGTCCGCATGGATCCTTTTGTACTCAATCCCGAAGCAATTTCTGTTTTTCATCATTACCATGAACGACCACAGATTACAGGAAGCCTTCAGATGTGCATCGGAATCTTCTACTGGTTTCTCAGGAATCGATTAAAGCGTAGACAGTTTGAGGCATTATTCCCATGGCGAAAAGTCCAAATGATGAATGTTGTATTCAACCCCTATGCAATTTCTGTGTTTCATCAACACTCTAAAGGTCCACAGATTACAGAATGCCTATTGATGTGCTTCGAAAATTCCTACTTGTCTCCAAGGAATCGATCAAAGCGAAAAAGAAATTGAGATATTACTCCCATGGAGAAAAGTCCGCATGGTGCCTGTTGAATTGAATCCCGATGAAATTTCTGTGTTTCAGCAACACTCTGAACGTCCACAGATTACTGGAAGCCTCCACATGTGCTTCGGAAACTACTACTGGTCTCCCAGGAATCGATAAAGGCGTAGACAATTTGAGACAACCCCCATATCGACAACTAAGCATTGTGCCAGTTGTAAGCAATCTCGATGCAATTTGAGTGTTTCTTCATCACTCTGAATGTCCCCAGATTACAGGAATCCTCCATATTTGCTTTGGAAACTACTACTGGTCTCCCAGAAATCGATCAAAAGCGTAGACAGTTTGAGACATCACTCCCAAGGAGAAAATTCTGCGTTGTGTATGTTGTATTGTATTACGATGCAATTTTTGTGTTTCATCAACACTCTGAAAGTCCACAGATTACAGGAAGCCTGCGTATGTGCTTTAGAAACTACTACTGTTCTTCCAGAAATCGATCACAGCATAGACAGTTTCAAATAATACTCCCATGGAGGAAAGTCCGCATGGTGCCTGTTGTATTCAATCGCGATGCAAGTGTTTCATCAACACTCTGAAGGACCACAGATTACAGGAAGAATCCAGATGTGCTTCGGAAAATACTACTGGTCTCCCCAGAATCGTCAAACCATAGACAGTTTAAGACGTTACTCCCATGGAGAAAAGTCCCAATGGTGCCTGTTGTATTCAATCCCGATGCAATTTCTGTGTTTCATCAACGCTCTGAACGTCCACAGCTTACAGAATGTCTCCAGATGTGCTTCAGAAACTACTTCTGGTCTCCAGTAATCGATCAAGGCGTAGAAAGTTTGAGACATTACTCCCATGGAGAAAAGTCCGCATGGGGCCTCTTGTATTCAATCCCTATGGAATATCTGTGTTTCATCAACGCTCTGAAGGTCCACAGATTACAGAATACCTCCAGATATGCTTCAGACACTACTACTGGTCTCCCATTAATGGATAATAGCGTAGACAGTTTGAGACACTACTCACATGGTGAAAAGTCCGCATGGGGCTTGTTATCTTTAATCCCGGTGCAATTTCTGTGTTTCATCAACATTCTGAGGGGCCACAGATTACAGAATGCCTGTGATGTGCTTCGAAAACTACTACTGGTCTCCCAGGAATCGATCAAACCGTAGACAGTTTGAGACGTTACTCCCACGGAGAATAGTCCGCATAGTGCCTCTTGTATACAATCCCGATGCAATTTCTGTGTTTCAGCAACACTCTGAACGTCCACAGATTACAGGAAGCCTCCAGATGTGATTCGGAAACTATTACTGGTCTCCCAGTAATCGATCAAAGCGTAGAAAATCTGAGACATTACTCCCATGGAGAAAAGTCCGCATGGTGCCTATTGTATTCAATCCCGATTAAATTGCGGTGATTCATCAACGCTCTGAAAGTCCACGGATTACATAATGCCTATAGTTGTGCTTCGGAAACTACTACTGGTCTCCCAGGAATCGATCAAACCGTAGACAGTTTAAGACATTACTCCCATGGAGAAAAGTCCGCATGGTGCCTCTTGTAATCAATCCTGATGCAATTTCTGTGTTTCATGAACACTCTGAACGTCCACAGATTACAGAATGCCTATAGATGTGCTTCAGAAACTACTACCGGTCTCCCAGGAATCGATAAAGGCGTAGACAATTTGAGACAACTCCCATATAGACAACTAAGCATTGTGTCAGTTGTATTCAATCTCGATGCAATTTGAGTGTTTCATCAACACTCTGAAGGTCCACAGATTACAGGAATCCTCCAGATGTGCTTCGGAAACTACTACTGGTCTCCCAGGAATCGATCAAAGCGTAGATAGTTTCAGACATTACTCCCATGGAGAAAAGTCCGCATGGTGCCTGTTGTATTCAATCGCGATGCAAGTGTTTCATCAACACTCTGAAGGACCACAGATTACAGGAAGCCTCCAGATGTGCTTCGGAAAATACTACTGGTCTCCCCGGAATCGTCAAAGCATAGACAGTTTGAGACGTTACTCCCATGGAGAAAAGTCCCAATGGTGCCTGTTGTATTCAATCCCGATGCAATTTCTGTGTTTCATCAACGCTCTGAACGTCCACAGCTTACAGAATGTCTCCAGATGTGCTCCAGAAACTACTTCTGGTCTCCAGTAGTCGATCAAGGCGTAGAAAGTTTGAGACATTACTCCCATGGAGAAAAGTCCGCATGGTGCCTGTTGTATTCAATCCCTATGGAGTATCTGTGTTTCATCAACACTCTGAAGGTCCACAGATTACAGAATACCTCCAGATATGCTTCAGACACTACTACTGGTCTCCCATTAATGGATAATAGCGTAGACAGTTTGAGACACTACTCACATGGTGAAAAGTCCGCATGGGGCCTGTTATCTTTAATCCCGGTGCAATTTCTGTGTTTCATCAACATTCTGAGGGGCCACAGATTACAGAATGCCTATAGATGTGCTTCGGAAACTACTACTGGTCTCCCAGGAACCGATCAAAAACGTAGACAATTTGAGACAATACTCCCATGGAGACAACTAAGCATTGTGTCAGTTGTACTCAATCCCGAAGCAATTTCTGTTTTTCATCATTACCATGAACGTCCACAGATTACAGGAGGCCTTCAGATGTGCTTCGGAAACTACTACTGGTCTACCCAGGAATCGGCCAAAAACATATACAGTTTGAGACATTACTCCCATGGAGAAAAATCCGCATGGTGAATGTTGTATTCAATCAAGATGCAATTTCTGTATTTCATAAACACTCGAAAGGTCCACAAATTACAGAATGAATCCAGATGAGCTTCGGAAACTACTACTGGTCTACCAGGAATCGATTAAAGCGTAGACAGTTTGAGGCATTATTCCCATGGCAAAAAGTCCAAATGATGAATGTTATATTCAATCTTGATGCAATTTCTGTGTTTCATCAACACTCTAAAGGTCCACAGATTACAGAGTGCCTCCAGATGTGCTTCGGAATCTACTACTGGTCTCCCAGAAATCGATCAAAGCGTAGACAGTTTGAGACAGTACTCGCATGGAGGGAAGTCAGCATGGTGCCTATTGTATTCAATCCCGATTAAATTGCGGTGATTCATCAACGCTCTGAAGGTCCACGGATTACATAATGCCTATAGTTGTGCTTCGGAAACTACTACTGGTCTCCCAGGAATCGATCAAACCGTAGACAGTTTAAGACATTACTCCCATGGAGAAAAGTCCGCATGGTGCCTCTTGTAATCAATCCTCATGCAATTTCTGTGTTTCATGAACACTCTGAACGTCCACAGATTACAGAATGCCTATAGATGTGCTTCGGAAACTACTAGTGGTCTCCAGGGTTCGATCAAGTCGTAGACAATTTGAGACATTACTCCCATGGAGAAAAGTTCGCATGTTGCCTGTTGTATTCAATCCCGATGATATTTGAGTGTTTCATCAACCCTCTGCAGGTCCACAGATAACAGAATGCCTCCACATGTGCTTCAGAAACTACTACCGGTCTCCCAGGAATCGATAAAGGCATAGACAATTTGAGACAACTCCCATATAGACAACTAAGCATTGTGCCAGTTGTATTCAATCTCGATGCAGTTTTTGTGTTTCATCAACACTCTGGAGGTCCTCAGATTACAGGAATCCTCCAGATGTGCTTCGGAAACTACTACTGGTCTCCCAGGAATCGATCAAAGCGTAGATATTTTCAGACATTACTCCCATGGAGAAAAGTCCGCATGGTGCCTGTTGTATTCAATCCCGATGCAAGTGTTTCATCAACACTCTGAAGGACCACAGATTACAGGAAGCCTCCAGATGTGCTTCGGAAAATACTACTGGTCTCCCCGGAATCGTCAAAGTGTAGACAGTTTGAGACGTTACTCCCATGGAGAGAAGTCCGCATGGTGCCTGTTGTATTCAATCCCGATGGAATTTCTGTGTTTCATCGACACTCTGAAGGTCCACAGATTACAGAATGCATCCAGATGTGCTTAGGAAACTACTACTGGTCTCGCAGGAATTGAGCAAAGTCGTAGACAGTTTCAGACATTACTCCCATGGAGAAAAGTCCGCGTGGTAACTGTTTTATTCAATCCCGATTCAATTTCTGTGTTTCATCAACACTCTGAAGGACCACAGATTACAGGAAGCCTCCAGATGTGCTTCGGAAAATACTACTGGTCTCCCGGAATCGATCAAAGTGTAGACAGTTTGAGACATTACTCACATGGGGAAAAGTACTCATGGTGCCTGTTGTATTCAATCCCGATGCAATTTCTGTGTTTCATCAACTCTCTGAACGTCCTCAGATTACAGAATGCCTCCAGATGTGCTCCAGAAACTACTACTGGTGTCCCGGGAATCGGTCAAGTCGTAGACAGTTTGAGACATTACTCCCATGGAGAAAAGTCCACATGGTGACTGCTGTATTCAATCCCGATGCAATTTCAGTGTTTCATTAACACTCAGAAGGTCCACAGATTACACAATGCACCCGATTGTCCATCAGAAAATACTTTTGGTCTAACAGGAATCGATAAAAAAATAGACAGTTTGAGACATTACTCCCATGGAGAAAAGTCCGCATGGTGCCTGTTGTATTCAATCCCGATGCAATTTCTGCGTTTCATCAGCACTCTGAAAGTCCACAGATTACAGAATGCATCCATATTTGCTTTGGAAACTACTACTGGTCTCCCAGAAATCGATCAAAAGCGAAGGCAGTTTGAGACATCACTCCCAAGGAGATAATTCTGCGTTGTGTATGTTGTATTGTATCCCGATGCAATTTTTGTGTTTCATAAATACTCTGAAAGTCCACAGATTACAGGAAGCCTGCGTATTGCTTTAGAAACTACTACTGTTCTCCCAGTAATCGATCAAAGCATAGACAGTTTCAAATAATACTCCCATGGAGAAAAGTCCGCATCGTGCTGTTCTATTCAATCCCGATGCAATTTCTGTGTCTCATCAACGCTCTGAACGTCCACAGCTTACAGAATGTCTCCAGATGTGCTTCGGAAACTACTACTGGTCTCCCAGGAGTCGATCAAAGCGTTGACACTTTGAGACATTACTCCTACGGAGTTAATTCGGCATGGTGCCTGTTGCATTCAATCAGGATGCAATTTCTGTGTTTCATCAACACTCTGAAGGTCCACAGCTTACAGAATGCTTCCATATTTGCTTTGGAAACTACTACTGGTCTCCCAGAAATCGATCAAAAGCGTAGACAGTTTGAGACATCACTCCCAAGGAAAAAATTCTACATTGTGCCTGTTGTATTGTATCAAGATGCAATTTCTGTATTTCATCAACACTCTGAAAGTCCACAGATTACAGGAAGCCTCCGTATGTGCTTTAGACACGACTACTGTTCACCCAGGAATCCATCAAGGCATAGACAGTTTCAGATATTACTCCCATGGAGTAAAGTCTTCATGGTGCCTGTTCTATTCAATACTGATGCACTTTCTATGTTTCATCAACAATCTGAAAGTCCACAAAGAACAGAATGCCTATATATGTGCTTCGGATACTACTACTGGTCTCCCAGGAATCGACCAAAGCGTAGAAAGTTTTAGACATTACTCCCATGGAGAAAAGTCCGCCTGGTTCCTGTTGTGTTCAATCCCGATGCAATTTCTGTGTTTCATCAACATTCTGAACGTCCACAGCTTACAGAATGCCTCCAGATGTGCTTCGGAAGCTACTACTGGTCTCCCAGGAATCGATCAATGCGTTAAAAGTTTGAGACATTACTCATACGGAGAAAAGGCGGCATGGTGCCTGTTGTATTCAATCCCGATGCAATTTCTGTGTTTCATCAACACTCTGAACGCCCACAGCTTCAGAATGCCTGCAGATGTGCTTCGGAAACTAATACTGGTCTCCCAGAAAGGATCAAAGTGTGAACAATTTGAGACATTACTCCCACGGATATAAGTCGGCATGGTGCCTGTTGCAGTCAATCCCGATGCAATTTCTGTGTTTCATCAGCACTCTCAAGGTCCACAGATTACAGAATGACTTCAGTTGTGCTTCGGAATCCTCTACTGGTCTCCCAGGAATCGATCAAAGCGTACAAAAGATTGAGACATTACTCCCATGGAGAAAAGTCCAAATGGTGTCTGTTGTATCCAATCCCGATGCAATTTCTGTGTTTCATCAACACTCTGAAGGTCCACAGATTACAGAATGCCTATATATGTGCTTCGGAAACTACTACTAGTCTCCCAGGAATCGATCCAATCGTAGAAAGTTTGAGACATTACTCCCATGGAGAAAAGTCCGCCTGGTGCCTGTTGTATTCAATCCCGATGCAATTTCTGTGTTTCATCAACACGCTGAACGTCCACAGCTTACAGAATGCCTCCATATTGGCTTTGGAAACTACTACTGGTCGCCCAGGAATCGATCAAAGCTTAGAAAGTTTGAGACATTTCTCCATGGAGAAAAGTCCGCATAGTGCCTGTTGTTTTCAATCCCGATGCAATTTCTGTGTTTCATCAACGCTCTGAACGTCCACAGCTTACAGAATGTCTCCAGATGTGCTTCGGAAACTACTACTGGTCTCCCAGGAGTCGATCAAAGCGTTGGCACTTTGAGACATTACTCCCACGGAGGTAATTCGGCAAGGTGCGTGTTGCATACAATCAGGATGCAATTTCTGTGTTTCATCAACACTCTGAAGGTCCACAGAGAACAGAATGACTCCAGATGTGCTTCGGAAGCTTCTACTGGTCTCCCAGGAATCGACCAAAGCGTACAAAAGTTTGAGACATTACTCCCATGGATAAAAGTCCTAATGGTGTCTGTTGTACACAATCCCGATGCAATTTCTGTGTTTCATCAACACTTTGAAGGTCCACAGATTACAGAATGCCTATATATGTGCTTCGGAAACTACTACTAGTCTCCCAGGAATCGATCAAAACGTAGAAAGTTTGAGACATTTCTCCCATGGAGAAAAGTCTGCATGGTGCTTGTTGTTTTCAATCCCGATGCGATTTCTGTGTTTCATCAACGCTCTGAACGGCCACAGCTTACAGAATGTCTCAAGATGTGCTTCGGAAACTACCACTGGTCTCCCAGGAGTCGATCAAACACTAGGCACTTTGAGACATTACTCCCACGGAGGTAATTCGGGATGGTGCCTGTTGCATTCAATCAGGATGCAATTTCTGTGTTTCATCAACACTCTGAAGGACCACAGATTACAGAATGCCTCCGTATGTGCTTTAGAAACGACTACTGTTCTCCCACGAATCGAACAAAGCATAGACAGTTTCAGATATTACTCGCATGGAGTAAAGTCAACATGGTGCCTGTTCTATTCAATCCCGATGCAATTTCTGTGTTTCATCAACACTCTGAAGGTCCACAGAGAACAGAATGCCTATATATGTGCTTCGGAAAGTACTACTGGTCTCCCAGGAATTGATCAAAGTGTGAACAATTTGAGACATTACTCCCACGGAGGTAAGTCGGCATGGTGCCTGTTGCAATCAATCCCGATGCAATTTCTGTGTTTCATCAACACTCTGAAGGTTCACAGATTACAGAATGACTCCAGATGTGCTTGGCAAACTTCAACTGGCCTCCCAGGAATCGATCAAAGCGTACAAAATTTGAGACATTACTCCCATGGAGAAAAGTCCAAATGGTGTCTGTTGCATTCAGTCCCGATGCAATTTCTGTGTTTCATCAACACTCTTAGGGTCCACAGATTACAGAATGCCTATATATGTGCTTCGGAAACAACTACTGGTCTCCATGAAATCGATCCAATCGTAGAGAATTTGAGACATTACTGCCATGGAGAAAAGTCCGCCTGGTGCCTGTTGTATTCAATCCCGATGCAATTTCTGTGTTTCATCAACACGCTGAACGTCCACAGCTTACAGAATGCCTCCGTATGTGCTTTAGAAACGACTACTGTTCTCCCAGGAATCGATCAAAGCATAGAAAGTTTCAGATATTACTCCTATGGAGTAAAGTCAACATGGTGCCTGTTCTATTCAATCCCGATGCAATTTCTGTGTTTCATCAACACTCTGAAGGTCCACAGAGAACAGAATGAATATATATGTGCTTCGTAAAGTGCTACTGGTCTCCCAGGAATTGATCAAAGTGTGAACAATTTGAGACATTACTCCCACGGAGGTAAGTCCGCATGGTGCCTGTTGCAATCAATCCCGATGCAATTTCTGTGTTTCATCAACACTCTGAAGGTTCACAGATTACAGAATGACTCCAGATGTGCTTGGCAAACTTCAACTGGTCTCCCAGGAATCGATCAAAGCGTACAAAATTTGAGACATTACTCCCATGGAGAAAAGTCCAAATGGTGTCTGTTGTACCCAATCCCGATGCAATTTCTGTGTTTCATCAACACTCTGAAGGTCCACAGATTACAGAATGACTATATATGTGCTTCGGAAACTGCTACTGGTCTCCCAGGTATCGATCCAATCGTAGAAAAAATTTGAGACATTACTCACATGGAGAAATGTCTGCCTGGTGCCCGTTGTATTCAATCCCGATGCAATTTCTATGTTTCATCAACACGCTGAACGTCCACAGCTTACAGAATGCCTCCATATTTGCTTTGGAACCTACTACTGGTCGCCCAGAAATCGATCAAAAGCGTAGACAGTTTGAGGCATCACCAGCAAGGAGAAAATTCTGCATTGTGCCTGTTGTATTGTATCCCGATGCAATTTCTGTGTTTCATCAACACTCTGAAAGTCTACAGATTACAGGAAGCCTGCGTATGTGCTTTAGAAACTACTACTGTTCTCCCAGGAATCGATCAAAGCATAGACAGTTTCAGTTAATAATCCCATGAAGAAAAGTCCGCATGGTGCCTGTTGTATTCAATCCCGATGCAATTTCTGTGTTTCATCAACACTCTGAACGTCCACAGCTTACAGAATGTCTCCAGATGTGCTTCGGAAACTACTACTGGTCTCCCAGGAGTCGATCAAAGCGTTGGCACTTTGAGACATTACTCCCACGGAGGTAATTCGGCATGGTGCCTGTTGCATACAATCAGGATGCAATTTCTGTGTTTCATCAACACTCTGAAGGTCCACAGATTACAGAATGCTTCCATATTTGCTTTGGAAACTACTACTGGTCTCCCAGAAATCGATCAAAAGTGTAGACAGTTTGAGACATCACTCCCAAGGAAAAAATTCTACATTGTGCCTGTTGTATTGTATCAAGATGCAATTTCTGTGTTTCATCAACACTCTGAAGGTCCACAGATTATAGAATGCTTCCATATTTGCTTTGGAAACTACTACTGGTCTCCCAGAAATCGATCAAATGCGTAGACAGTTTGAGACATCACTCCCAAGGAAAAAATTCTGCATCGTGTGTGTTGTATTGTATCAAGATGCAATTTCTGTGTTTCATCAACACTCTGAAGGACCACAGATTATAGAATGCCTCCGTATGTGCTTTAGAAACGACTACTGTTCTCCCAGGAACCGATCACAGCATAGACAGTCTCAGATGTTACTCCCATGGAGTAACGTCAACATGGTGCCTGTTCTATTCAATCCTGATGCAATTTCTGTGTTTCATCAACACTCTGAAGGTCCACAGAGAACAGAATGCCTATATATGTGCTTTGGGAACTACTACTGGTCTCCCAGGAATCGATCAAATTGTGAACAATTTGAGACATTACTCCCACGGAGATAAGTCGGCATGGTGCCTGTTGCAATCAATCCCGATGCAATTTCTGTGTTTCATCAACACTCTGAAGGTCCACAGATTACAGAATGACTCCAGATGTGCATCGGAAACTTCTACTGGTCTCCCAGGAATCGACCAAAGCGTACAAAAGTTTGAGACATTACTCCCATGGAGAATAGTCCAAATGGTGTGATGTTGTACGCAATCCCGATGCAATTTCTGTGTTTCATCAACACTTTGAAGGTCCACAGATTACAGAATGCCTATATATGTGCTTCGGAAACTACTACTAGTCTCCCAGGAATGGATCAAACCGTAGAAAGTTTGAGACATTACTCCCATGGAGAAAAGTAAGCATGGTGCTTGTTGTTTTCAATCCCGATGCAATTTCTCTGTTTCATCAACGCTCTGAACGTCCACAGCTTACAGAATGACTCCAGATGTGCCTCGGAAACTACTACTGGTCTCCCAGGAGTCGATCAAAGCCTTGGCACTTTGAGACACTACTCCCACGGAGGTAATTCGGCATGGTGCCTGTTGCATTCAATCAGGATGCAATTTCTGTGTTTCATCAACACTCTCAAGGTCCACAGATTACAGAATGCTTTCATATTTGCTTTGGAAACTACTACTGGTCTCCCAGAAATCGATCAAATGCGTTGACAGTTTGAGACATCACTCCCAAGGAAAAAATTCTACATTGTGCCTGTTGTATTGCATCAATATGCAATTTCTGTGTTTCATCAACACTCTGAAGGACCACAGATTACAGAATGCCTCCGTATGTGCTTTAGAAACGACTACTGTTCTCCCACGAATCGATCAAAGCATAGACAGTTTCAGATAATACTCGCATGGAGTAAAGTCAACATGGTGCCTGTTCTATTCAATCCCGATGCAATTTCTGTGTTTCATCAACACTCTGAAGGTCCACAGATTACAGAATGACTCCAGATGTGCTTCGGAAACTTCTACTGGTCTCCCAGGAATCGATCAAAGCGTACAAAATTTGAGACATTACTCCCATGGAGAAAAGTCCAAATGGTGTGATGTTGTACGCAATCCCGATGCAATTTCTGTGTTTCATCAACACTCTGAAGGACCACAGATTACAGAATGAATCCGAAGGTGCTTTAGAAACCACTACTGTTCTCCCACGTGTCGATCAAAGCATAGACAGTTTCAGATATTACTCCCATGGAGAAAAGTCCGCATGGTGCCTCTCCTATTCAATCCCGATGCAATTTCTCTGTTTCATCAACACTTTGAAGGTCCACAGATTACAGAATACCTCCAGATGTGCTTCGGAAACATCTACTGGTCTCCTAGGAATCGATCAAAGCGTAGTTAGTTTGAGATATTACTCCCATGGAGAAAAGTCCAAATGGTGCATGTTGTATCCAATCCCGATGCATTTTCTGTGTTTCATCAACACTCTGAAGGTCCACAGATTACAGAATGTATCCAGGTTGTGCTTCGGAAACTACTACTGGTCTCCCAGGAATCAACCAAAACGTAGACAGTTTGAGACAACGCTCCCATGGAGAAAAGTCCGCCTGGTGCCTGTTGTGTTCAATCCCGATACATTTTCTGTGTTTCATGCACATTCAGAACGTCCACAGCTTCAGAATGCCTGCAGATGTGCTTCGGAAACTATGACTGGTCTCCCAGGAATCGATCAAAGTGTGAACAATTTGAGACATTACTCCCATGGAGGTAAGTCGGCCTGGTGCCTGTTGCAATCAATCCCGATGCAATTTCTGTGTTTCATCAACACTCTGAAGGTCCACACATTACAGAATGACTCCAGATGTGCTTCGGAAACTTCTACTGGTCTCCCAGGAATCGATCAAAGCGTACAAAATTTGAGACATTACTCCCATGGAGAAAAGTCTAAATGGTGTGATGTTGTATGCAATCCCGATGCAATTTCTGTGTTTCATCAACACTTTGAAAGTCCACAGATTACAGAATGCCTATATATGTGCTTCGGAAACTACTACTAGTCTCCCAGGAATCGATCAAAGCGTAGAAAGTTTGAGACATTTCTGCCATGGAGAAAAGTCTGCATGGTGCTTGTTGTTTTCAATCCCGATGCAATTTCTGTGTTTCATCAACACTCTGAAGGTTCACAGATTACAGAATGACTCCACATGTGCTTCGCAAAGTTCTACTGGTCTCCCAGGAATCGATCAAATCGAACAAAATTTGAGACATTACTCCCATGGAGAAAAGTCCAAATGGTGTCTGTTGTACCCAATCCCGATGCAATTTCTGTGTTTCATCAACACTCTGAAGGTCCACAGATTACAGAATGACTATATATGTGCTTCGGAAACTGCTACTGGTCTCCCAGGTATCGATCCAATCGTAGAAAAAATTTGAGACATTACTCCCATGGAGAAAAGTCTGAATGGTGCCTGTTGTATTCAATCCCGATGCAATTTCTATGTTTCATCAACACGCTGAACGTCCACAGCTTACAGAATGCCTCCATATTTGCTTTGGAACCTACTACTGGTCGCCCAGAAATCGATAAAAGCGTAGACAGTTTGAGACATCACTAGCAAGGAGATAATTCTGCATTGTGCCTGTTGTATTGTATCCCGATGCAATTTCTGTGTTTCATCAACACTCTGAAAGTGTACAGATTACAGGAAGCCTGCGTATGTGCTTTAGAAACTACTACTGTTCTCACAGGAATCGATCAAAGCATAGACAGTTTCAGATAATACTCCCATGGAGAAAAGTCCGCATGGTGCCTGTTGTATTCAATCCCGATGCAATTTCTGTGTTTCATCAACGCTCTGAACGTCCACAGCTTACAGAATGCCTCCGTATGTGCTTTAGAAACGACTACTGTTATCCCAGGAATCGATCAAAGCATAGACAGTTTCAGATATTACTCCTATGGAGTAAAGTCAACATAGTGCCTGTTCTATTCAATCCCGATGCAATTTCTGTGTTTCATCAACACTCTGAAGGTCCACAGAGAACAGAAAGCCTATATATGTGCTTCGGAAAGTACTACTGGTCTCCCAGGAATTGATCAAAGTGTGAACAATTTGAGACATTACTCCCACGGAGGTAAGTCGGCATGGTGCCTGTTGCAATCAATCCCGATGCAATTTCTGTGTTTCATCAACACTCTGAAGGTCCACAGATTACAGAATGACTCCAGATGTGCTTCGGAAACTTCTACTGGTCTCCCAGGAATCGATCAAAGCGTACAAAATTTGAGACATTACTCCCATGGAGAAAAGTCTAAATGGTGTGATGTTGTATGCAATCCCGATGCAATTTCTGTGTTTCATCAACACTTTGAAAGTCCACAGATTACAGAATGCCTATATATGTGCTTCGGAAACTACTACTAGTCTCCCAGGAATCGATCAAAGCGTAGAAAGTTTGAGACATTTCTGCCATGGAGAAAAGTCTGCATGGTGCTTGTTGTTTTCAATCCCGATGCAATTTCTGTGTCTCATCAACACTCTGAAGGTTCACAGATTACAGAATGACTCCAGATGTGCTTCGCAAAGTTCTACTGGTCTCCCAGGAATCGATCAAAGCGTACAAAATTTGAGACATTACTCCCATGGAGAAAAGTCCAAATGGTGTCTGTTGTACCCAATCCCGATGCAATTTCTGTGTTTCATCAACACTCTGAAGGTCCACAGATTACAGAATGACTATATATGTGCTTCGGAAACTGCTACTGGTCTCCCAGGTATCGATCCAATCGTAGAAAAAATTTGAGACATTACTCCCATGGAGAAAAGTCTGAATGGTGCCTGTTGTATTCAATCCCGATGCAATTTCTATGTTTCATCAACACGCTGAACGTCCACAGCTTACAGAATGCCTCCATATTTGCTTTGGAACCTACTACTGGTCGCCCAGAAATCGATAAAAAGCGTAGACAGTTTGAGACATCACTCCCAAGGAAAAAATTCTACATTGAGCCTGTTGTATCAAGATGCAATTTCTGTGTTTCATCAACACTCTGAAAGTCCACAGTTTACAGGAAGCCTCCGTATTTGCTTTAGAAACTACTACTGTTCTCCCAGGAATCGATCAAAGCATAGACAGTTTCAGATAATACTCCCATGGAGAAAAGTCCGCATGGTGCCTGTTGTATTCAATCCCGATGCAATTTCTGTGTTTCATCAACGCTCTGAACGTCCACAGCTTACGGAATGTCTCCAGATGCGCTTCGGAAACTACTACTGGTCTCCGAGGAGTCGATCAAAGCGTTGGCACTTTGAGACATTACTCCCACGGAGGTAATTCGGCATGGTGATTGTTGCATACAATCAGGATGCAATTTCTGTGTTTCATCAACACTCTGAAGGTCCACAGATTACAGAATGCTTCCATATTTGCTTTGGAAACTACTACTGGTCTCCCAGAAATCGATCAAAAGCGTAGACAGTTTGAGACATCACTCCCAAGGAAAGAATTCTACATTGTGCCAGTTGTATTGTATCAAGATGCAATTTCTGTGTTTCATCAACACTCTGAAAGTCCACAGATTACAGGAAGCCTCCGTATTTGCTTTAGACACGACTAAAGTTCTCCAAGGAATCGATCAAGGCATTGACTGTTTCTGATATTACTCCCATGGAGTAAAGTCCGCCTGGTGCCTGTTCTATTCAATCCCGATGCAATTTCTGTGTTTCATCAACACTCTGAAGGACCACAGATTATAGAATGCCTCCGTATGTGCTTTAGAAACGACTACTGTTCTCCCAGGAATCGATCAAAGCGTAGACAGTTTCAAATGTTACTCCCATGGAGTAAAGTCAACATGGTGCCTGTTCTATTCAATCCTGATGGAATTTCTGTGTTTCATCAACACTCTGAAGGTCTACAGAGAACAGAATGCCTATATATGTGCTTTGGAAACTACTACTGGTCTCCCAGGAATCGATCAAATTGTGAACAATTTGAGACATTACTCCCACGGAGATAAGTCGGCATGGTGCCTGTTGCAATCAATCCCGATGCAATTTCTGTGTTTCATCAACACTCTTAAGGTCCACAGATTACAGAATGACTCCAGATGTGCTTCGGAAACTTCTACTGGTCTCCCAGGAATCGACCAAAGCGTACAAAAGTTTGAGACATTACTCCCATGGAGAAAAGTCCAAATGGTGTGATGTTGTATGCAATCCCGATGCAATTTCTGTGCTTCATCAACACTTTGAAGGTCCACAGATTACAGAATGCCTATATATGTGCTTCGGAAACTACTACTAGTCTCTCAGGAATGGATCAAAGCGTAGAAAGTTTGAGACATTTCTCCCATGGAGAAAAGTAAGCATGGTGCTTGTTGTTATCAATCCCGATGCAATTTCTGTGTTTCATCAACGCTCTGAACGTCCACAGCTTACAGAATGCCTATATATGTGCTTCGGAAACTACTACTGGTCTCCATGAAATCGATCCAATCGTAGAAAGTTTGAGACATTACTCCCATGGAGAAAAGTCCGCCTGGTGCCTGTTGTAATCAATCCCGATGCAATTTCTGTGTTTCATCAACACGCTGAACGTCCACAGCTTACAGAATGCCTCCGTATGTGCTTTAGAAACGACTACTGTTATCCCAGGAATCGATCAAAGCATAGACAGTTTCAGATATTACTCCTATTGAGTAAAGTCAACATGGTGCCTGTTCTATTCAATCCCGATGCAATTTCTGTGTTTCATCAACACTCTGAAGGTCCACAGAGAACAGAATGCCTATATATGTGCTTCGGAAAGTACTACTGGTCTCCCAGAAATTGATCAAAGTGTGAACAATTTGAGACATTACTCCCACGGAGGTAAGTCGGCATGGTGCCTGTTGCAATCAATCCCGATGCAATTTCTGTGTTTCATCAACACTCTGAAGGTCCACAGATTACAGTATGACTCCAGATGTGCTTCGGAAACTTCTACTGGTCTCCCAGGAATCGATCAAAGCGTACAAAATTTGAGACATTACTCCCATGCAGAAAAGTCCAAATGGTGTGATGTTGTACGCAATCCCGATGCAATTTCTGTGTTTCATCAACACTCTGAAGGTCCACAGATTACAGAATGCATCCAGGTGTGCTTCGGAAACTACTACTGGTCTCCCAGGAAACAACCAAAACGTAGACAGTTTGAGACAACACTCCCATAGAGAAGACCGCCTAGTGCCTGTTGTATTCAATCCCGATGCAATTTCTGTGTTTCATGAACATTCAGAACGTCCACAGCTTACAGAATGCCTCCAGATGTGCTTCGGAAACTACTACTGGTCTCCCAGGAATCGATCAATGCGTTAAAAGTTTGAGACATTACTATTACGGACAAAAGGCGGCATGGTGCCTGTTGTATTCAATCCCGATGCAATTTCTGTGTTTCATCAACACTCTGAACGTCCACAGCTTACAGAATGCCTCCATTTTTGCTTTGGAACCTACTACTGGTCGCCCAGAAATCGATCAAAAGCGTAGACAGTTTGAGACATCACTAGCAAGGAGTAAATTCTGCATTGTGCCTGTTGTATTGTATCCCGATGCAATTTCTGCGTTTCATCAACACTCTGAAAGTCTACAGATTACAGGAAGCCTGCGTATGTGCTTTTGAAACTACTACTGTTCTCCCAGGAATCGATCAAGGCATAGACAGTTTCAGATAATACTCCCACGGAGAAGAGTCCGCATGGTGCCTGTTCTATTCAATCCCGATGCAATTTCAGTGTTTCATCAACACTCTGAATTTCCACAGATTACAGAATGTCTATATATGTGCTTCGGAAACTACTACTAGTCTCCCAGGAATCGATCAAAGCGTAGAAAGTTTGAGACATTTCTCCCATGGAGAAAAGTCCGCATAGTGCCTGTTGTTTTCAATCCCGATGCAATTTCTGTGTTTCATCAACGCTCTGAACGTCCACAGCTTACAGAATGTCTCCAGATGTGCTTCGGAAACTACTACTGGTCTCTCAGGAGTCGATCATAGCGTTGGCACTTTGAGACATTACTCCCACGGAAGTAATTCGGCATGGTGCCTGTTGCATACAATAAGGATGCAATTTCTGTGTTTCATCAACACTCTGAAGGTCCACAGATTACAGAATGCTTCCATATTTGCTTTGGAAACTACTACCGGTCTCCCAGGAATCGACCAAAGCGTACAAAAGTTTGAGACATTACTCCCATGGAGAAAAGTCCAAATGGTGTCTGTTGTACCCAATCCCGATGCAATTTCTGTGTTTCATCAACACTCTGAAGGTCCACAGATTACAGAATGCCTATTTCTTCGGAAACTACTACTGGTCTCCCAGGAATCGATCAAATCGTAGAATAAATTTGAGACATTACCGCCCTGGGAGAAAAGTCCGCCTGGTGCCTGTTGTATTCAATCCCGATGCAATTTCTATGTTTCATCAACACTCTGAACGTCCACAGCTTACAGAATGCCTCCATATTTGCTTTGGAAACTACTACTGGTCGGCCAGAAATCGATCAAAAGCGTAGACAGTTTGAGACATCACTAGCAAGGAGAAAATTCTGCATTGTGCCTGTTGTATTGTATCCCGATGCTATTTCTGTGTTTCATCAACACTCTGAAAGCCTACAGATTACAGGAGGCCTGCGTATGTGCTTTAGAGACTACTACTGTTCTCCCAGGAATCGATCAAAGCATAGACAAAAGTTGCCTGTTCTATTCAATCCCGATGCAATTTCTGTGTTTCATCAACTCTCTGAATTTCCACAGATTACAGAATGCCTATATATGTGCTTCGGAAACTACTACTAGTCTCCCAGGAATCGATCAAAGCGTAGAAAGTTTGAGACATTTCTCCCATGGAGAAAAGTCCGCATAGTGCCTGTTGTTTTCAATCCCGATGCAATTACTGTGTTTCATCAACACTCTGAAGGTCCACAGATAACAGAATGACTCCAGATGTGCTTCGGAATCTTCTACTGGTCTCCCAGGAATCGACCAAAGCGTACAAAAGTTTGAGACATTACTCCCATGGAGAAAAGTCCAAATGGTGTCGGTTGTACCCAATCCCGATGCAATTTCTGTGTTTCATCAACACTCTGAAGGTCCACAGATTACAGAATGCCTATTTCTTCGGAAACTACTACTGGTCTCCCAGGAATCGATCAAATCGTAGAAAAAATTTGAGACATTACTCCCATGGAGAAAAGTCCGCCTGGTGCCTGTTGTATTCAATCCCGATGCAATTTCTATGTTTAATCAACACTCTGAACGTCCACAGCTTACAGAATGTCTCCATATTTGCTTTGGAAACT
Source organism: Schistocerca gregaria (assembly GCF_023897955.1). NCBI lineage: Eukaryota > Metazoa > Arthropoda > Insecta > Orthoptera > Acrididae > Schistocerca > Schistocerca gregaria. The sequence continues at coordinate 13,753,152 of NC_064920.1, forward strand.
ACTACAGGTCCGCCAGAAATCGATCAAAAGCGTAGACAGTTTGAGACGTCACTAGCAAATAGAAAATTCTGCATTGTGCCTGTTGTATTGTATCCCGATGCAATTTCTGTGTTTCATCAACACTCTGAAAGCCTACAGATTACAGGAAGCCTGCGTATGTGCTTTAGAAACTACTACTGTTCTCCAAGGAATCGATCAAAGCATAGACAAAAGTTGCCTGTTCTATTCAATCCCAATGCAATTTCTGTGTTTCATCAACTCTCTGAATTTCCACAGATTACAGAATGCCTATATACGTGCTTCGGAAACTACTACTAGTCTCCCAGGAATCGATCCAAGCGTAGAAAGTTTGAGACATTTCTCCCATGGAGAAAAGTCCGCATGGTGCTTCTTGTTTTCAATCCCGATGCAATTTCTGTGTTTCATCGACGCTCTGAACGTCCACAGCTTACAGAATGTCTCCAGATGTGCTTCGGAAACTACTACTGGTCTCCCAGGAGTCGATCAAACCCTTGGCACTTTGAGACATTACTCCCACGGAGGTAATTCGGGATGGTGCCTGTTGCATTCAATCAGGATGCAATTTCTATGTTTCATCAACACTCTGAACGTCCACAGCTTACAGAATGCCTCCATATTTGCTTTGGAAACTACTACTGGTCTCCCAGAAATCGATCAAAAGCGTAGACAGTTTGAGACATCACTCCGAAGGAAAAAATTTTACATTGTGCCTGTTGTATTGTATCAAGATGCAATTTCTGTGTTTCATCAACACTCTGAAGGACCACAGATTACAGAATGCAACCGTATGTGCTTTAGAAACGACTACTGTTCTCCCACGAATCGATCAAAGCATAGACAGTTTCAGATATTACTCCCACGGAGTAAAGTCAACATGGTGCCTGTTATATTCAATCCCGATGCAATTTCTGTGTTTCATCAACACTCTGAAGGTCCACAGAGAACAGAATGCCTATATATGTGCTTTCGAAACTACTACTGGTCTCCCAGGAATCAACCAAAACGTAGACAGTTTCAGACAACCCTCCTATGGAGAAAAGTGCGCCTGGTGCCTGTTGTATTCAATCCCGATGCAATATCTGTGTTTCATCAACACTCTGAACGTCCACAGCTTACAGAATGCCTCCATATTTGCTTTGGAAACTACTACTGGTCTTCCAGAAATCGATCAAAAGCGTACAAAGTTTGAGACATCACTCACAAGGAAAAAATTCTGCATTGTGCCTGTTGTATTGTATCGAGATGCAATTTCTGTGTTTCATCAACACTCTGAAAGTCCACAGATTACAGAATGCCTCCGTATGTGCTTTAGAAAAGACAACTGTTCTATCAGGAATCGATCAAAGCATAGACAGTTAAAGATATTACTCCTATGGAGTAAAGTCAACATGGTGCCTGTTCTATTCAATCCCGATGCAATTTCTGTGTTTCATCAACACTCTGAAGGTCCACAGAGAACAGAATGCCTATATATGTGCTTCGGAAAGTACTACTGGTCTCCCAGTAATCGATCAAAACATAGACAGTTTTAGACATTACTCCCATGGAGAAAAGTACGCATCGTGCCTCTCCTATTCAATCCCGATGCAATTTCTCTGTTTCATCAACACTATGAAGGTCCACAGATTACAGAATGACTCCAGATGTGCTTCGGAAACTTCTACTGGTCTCCCAGGAATCGATCAAAGCGTACAAAAGTTTGAGACATTACTCCCATGGAGAAAAGTCCAAATGGTGTGTGTTGTACCCAATCCCGATGCAATTTCTGTGTTTCATCAACACTTTGAAGGTCCACAGATTACAGAATGCCTATATATGTGCTTCGGAAACTACTACTGGTCTCCCAGATATCGATCCAATCGTAGAAAAAAATTTGAGACATTACTCCCATGGAGAAAAGTCTGCCTGGTGCCTGTTGTATTCAATCCCGATGCAATTTCTATGTTTCATCAACACGCTGAACGTCCACAGCTTACAGAATACCTCCATATTTGCTTTAAAACCTACTACTGGTCGCCCAGAAATCGATCAAAAGCGTAGACAGTTAGAGACATCACTAGCAAGGAGAAAATTCTGCATTGTGGCTGTTGTATTCAATCCCGATGCAATTTCTATGTTTCATCAACACGCAGAACGTCCACAGCTTACAGAATGCCTCCATATTTGCTTTGGAACCTACTACTGGTCGCCCAGAAATCGATCAAAGCGTAGAAAGTTTGAGACATTTCTCCCATGGAGAAAAGTCCGCATAGTGCCTGTTGTTTTCAATCCCGATGCAATTTCTGTGTTTCATCAACGCTCTGAACGTCCACAGCTTACAGAATGTCTCCACAAGTACTTCGGAATATACTACTGGTCTCCCAGGGGTCGATCAATGAGTTGGCACTTTGAGACATTACTCCCACGGAGGTAATTCGGCATGGTGCCTGTTGCATACAATCAGGATGCAATTTCTGTGTTTCACCAACACTCTGAAGGTCCACAGATTACAGAATGCTTCCATATTTGCTTTGGAAACTACTACTGGTCTCCCAGAAATCGATGAAAAGCGTAGACAGTTTGAGACATCACTCCCAAGGAAAATATTCTACATTGTGCCTGTTGTATTGTATCAAGATGCAATTTCTGTGTTTCATCAACACTCTGAAAGTCCACAGATTACAGGAAGCCTCCGTATGTGTTTTAGACACGATTAATGTTCTCCCAGGAATCGATCAAAGCATGGACAGTTTCAGATATTACTCCTATGGAGTAAACTCAACATGGTGCCTGTTCTATTCAATCCCGATGCAATTTCTGTGTTTCATCAACACTCTGAAGGTCCACAGAGAACAGAATGCCTATATATGTGCTTCGGAAAGTACTACTGGTCTCCCAGGAATCGATCAAAGTGTGAACAATTTGAGACATTACTCCCACGGAGGTAAGTCGGCATGGTGCCTGTTGCAATCAATCCCGATGCAATTTCTGTGTTTCATCAACACTCTGAAGGTCCACAGACTACAGAATGACTCCAGATGTGCTTCGGAAACTTCTCAGGAATCGATCAAAGCGTACAAAACTTGAGACATTACTCCCATGGAGAAAAGTCCAAATGGTGTCTGTTGTACCCAATCCCGATGCAATTTCTGTGTTTCATCAACACTCTGAAGGTCCACAGATTACAGAATGCCTATTTCTTCGGAAACTACTACTGGTCTCCCAGGAATCGATCAAATCGTAGAATAAATTTGAGACATTACCGCCCTGGGAGAAAAGTCCGCCTGGTGCCTGTTGTATTCAATCCCGATGCAATTTCTATGTTTCATCAACACTCTGAACGTCCACAGCTTACAGAATGCCTCCATATTTGCTTTGGAAACTACTACTGGTCGGCCAGAAATCGATCAAAAGCGTAGACAGTTTGAGACATCACTAGCAAGGAGAAAATTCTGCATTGTGCCTGTTGTATTGTATCCCGATGCTATTTCTGTGTTTCATCAACACTCTGAAAGCCTACAGATTACAGGAGGCCTGCGTATGTGCTTTAGAGACTACTACTGTTCTCCCAGGAATCGATCAAAGCATAGACAAAAGTTGCCTGTTCTATTCAATCCCGATGCAATTTCTGTGTTTCATCAACTCTCTGAATTTCCACAGATTACAGAATGCCTATATATGTGCTTCGGAAACTACTACTAGTCTCCCAGGAATCGATCAAAGCGTAGAAAGTTTGAGACATTTCTCCCATGGAGAAAAGTCCGCATAGTGCCTGTTGTTTTCAATCCCGATGCAATTACTGTGTTTCATCAACACTCTGAAGGTCCACAGATAACAGAATGACTCCAGATGTGCTTCGGAATCTTCTACTGGTCTCCCAGGAATCGACCAAAGCGTACAAAAGTTTGAGACATTACTCCCATGGAGAAAAGTCCAAATGGTGTCGGTTGTACCCAATCCCGATGCAATTTCTGTGTTTCATCAACACTCTGAAGGTCCACAGATTACAGAATGCCTATTTCTTCGGAAACTACTACTGGTCTCCCAGGAATCGATCAAATCGTAGAAAAAATTTGAGACATTACTCCCATGGAGAAAAGTCCGCCTGGTGCCTGTTGTATTCAATCCCGATGCAATTTCTATGTTTAATCAACACTCTGAACGTCCACAGCTTACAGAATGTCTCCATATTTGCTTTGGAAACTACTACAGGTCCGCCAGAAATCGATCAAAAGCGTAGACAGTTTGAGACGTCACTAGCAAATAGAAAATTCTGCATTGTGCCTGTTGTATTGTATCCCGATGCAATTTCTGTGTTTCATCAACACTCTGAAAGCCTACAGATTACAGGAAGCCTGCGTATGTGCTTTAGAAACTACTACTGTTCTCCAAGGAATCGATCAAAGCATAGACAAAAGTTGCCTGTTCTATTCAATCCCAATGCAATTTCTGTGTTTCATCAACTCTCTGAATTTCCACAGATTACAGAATGCCTATATACGTGCTTCGGAAACTACTACTAGTCTCCCAGGAATCGATCCAAGCGTAGAAAGTTTGAGACATTTCTCCCATGGAGAAAAGTCCGCATGGTGCTTCTTGTTTTCAATCCCGATGCAATTTCTGTGTTTCATCGACGCTCTGAACGTCCACAGCTTACAGAATGTCTCCAGATGTGCTTCGGAAACTACTACTGGTCTCCCAGGAGTCGATCAAACCCTTGGCACTTTGAGACATTACTCCCACGGAGGTAATTCGGGATGGTGCCTGTTGCATTCAATCAGGATGCAATTTCTATGTTTCATCAACACTCTGAACGTCCACAGCTTACAGAATGCCTCCATATTTGCTTTGGAAACTACTACTGGTCTCCCAGAAATCGATCAAAAGCGTAGACAGTTTGAGACATCACTCCGAAGGAAAAAATTTTACATTGTGCCTGTTGTATTGTATCAAGATGCAATTTCTGTGTTTCATCAACACTCTGAAGGACCACAGATTACAGAATGCAACCGTATGTGCTTTAGAAACGACTACTGTTCTCCCACGAATCGATCAAAGCATAGACAGTTTCAGATATTACTCCCACGGAGTAAAGTCAACATGGTGCCTGTTATATTCAATCCCGATGCAATTTCTGTGTTTCATCAACACTCTGAAGGTCCACAGAGAACAGAATGCCTATATATGTGCTTTCGAAACTACTACTGGTCTCCCAGGAATCAACCAAAACGTAGACAGTTTCAGACAACCCTCCTATGGAGAAAAGTGCGCCTGGTGCCTGTTGTATTCAATCCCGATGCAATATCTGTGTTTCATCAACACTCTGAACGTCCACAGCTTACAGAATGCCTCCATATTTGCTTTGGAAACTACTACTGGTCTTCCAGAAATCGATCAAAAGCGTACAAAGTTTGAGACATCACTCACAAGGAAAAAATTCTGCATTGTGCCTGTTGTATTGTATCGAGATGCAATTTCTGTGTTTCATCAACACTCTGAAAGTCCACAGATTACAGAATGCCTCCGTATGTGCTTTAGAAAAGACAACTGTTCTATCAGGAATCGATCAAAGCATAGACAGTTAAAGATATTACTCCTATGGAGTAAAGTCAACATGGTGCCTGTTCTATTCAATCCCGATGCAATTTCTGTGTTTCATCAACACTCTGAAGGTCCACAGAGAACAGAATGCCTATATATGTGCTTCGGAAAGTACTACTGGTCTCCCAGTAATCGATCAAAACATAGACAGTTTTAGACATTACTCCCATGGAGAAAAGTACGCATCGTGCCTCTCCTATTCAATCCCGATGCAATTTCTCTGTTTCATCAACACTATGAAGGTCCACAGATTACAGAATGACTCCAGATGTGCTTCGGAAACTTCTACTGGTCTCCCAGGAATCGATCAAAGCGTACAAAAGTTTGAGACATTACTCCCATGGAGAAAAGTCCAAATGGTGTGTGTTGTACCCAATCCCGATGCAATTTCTGTGTTTCATCAACACTTTGAAGGTCCACAGATTACAGAATGCCTATATATGTGCTTCGGAAACTACTACTGGTCTCCCAGATATCGATCCAATCGTAGAAAAAAATTTGAGACATTACTCCCATGGAGAAAAGTCTGCCTGGTGCCTGTTGTATTCAATCCCGATGCAATTTCTATGTTTCATCAACACGCTGAACGTCCACAGCTTACAGAATACCTCCATATTTGCTTTAAAACCTACTACTGGTCGCCCAGAAATCGATCAAAAGCGTAGACAGTTAGAGACATCACTAGCAAGGAGAAAATTCTGCATTGTGGCTGTTGTATTCAATCCCGATGCAATTTCTATGTTTCATCAACACGCAGAACGTCCACAGCTTACAGAATGCCTCCATATTTGCTTTGGAACCTACTACTGGTCGCCCAGAAATCGATCAAAGCGTAGAAAGTTTGAGACATTTCTCCCATGGAGAAAAGTCCGCATAGTGCCTGTTGTTTTCAATCCCGATGCAATTTCTGTGTTTCATCAACGCTCTGAACGTCCACAGCTTACAGAATGTCTCCACAAGTACTTCGGAATATACTACTGGTCTCCCAGGGGTCGATCAATGAGTTGGCACTTTGAGACATTACTCCCACGGAGGTAATTCGGCATGGTGCCTGTTGCATACAATCAGGATGCAATTTCTGTGTTTCACCAACACTCTGAAGGTCCACAGATTACAGAATGCTTCCATATTTGCTTTGGAAACTACTACTGGTCTCCCAGAAATCGATGAAAAGCGTAGACAGTTTGAGACATCACTCCCAAGGAAAATATTCTACATTGTGCCTGTTGTATTGTATCAAGATGCAATTTCTGTGTTTCATCAACACTCTGAAAGTCCACAGATTACAGGAAGCCTCCGTATGTGTTTTAGACACGATTAATGTTCTCCCAGGAATCGATCAAAGCATGGACAGTTTCAGATATTACTCCTATGGAGTAAACTCAACATGGTGCCTGTTCTATTCAATCCCGATGCAATTTCTGTGTTTCATCAACACTCTGAAGGTCCACAGAGAACAGAATGCCTATATATGTGCTTCGGAAAGTACTACTGGTCTCCCAGGAATCGATCAAAGTGTGAACAATTTGAGACATTACTCCCACGGAGGTAAGTCGGCATGGTGCCTGTTGCAATCAATCCCGATGCAATTTCTGTGTTTCATCAACACTCTGAAGGTCCACAGACTACAGAATGACTCCAGATGTGCTTCGGAAACTTCTCAGGAATCGATCAAAGCGTACAAAACTTGAGACATTACTCCCATGGAGAAAAGTCCAAATGGTGTCTGTTGTACCCAATCCCGATGCAATTTCTGTGTTTCATCAACACTCTGAAGGTCCACAGATTACAGAATGCCTATTTCTTCGGAAACTACTACTGGTCTCCCAGGAATCGATCAAATCGTAGAATAAATTTGAGACATTACCGCCCTGGGAGAAAAGTCCGCCTGGTGCCTGTTGTATTTAATCCCGATGCAATTTCTATGTTTCATCAACACTCTGAACGTCCACAGCTTACAGAATGCCTCCATATTTGCTTTGGAAACTACTACTGGTCGGCCAGAAATCGATCAAAAGCGTAGACAGTTTGAGACATCACTAGCAAGGAGAAAATTCTGCATTGTGCCTGTTGTATTGTATCCCGATGCTATTTCTGTGTTTCATCTACACTCTGAAAGCCTACAGATTACAGGAGGCCTGCGTATGTGCTTTAGAGACTACTACTGTTCTCCCAGGAATCGATCAAAGCATAGACAAAAGTTGCCTGTTCTATTCAATCCCGATGCAATTTCTGCGTTTCATCAACTCTCTGAATTTCCACAGATTACAGAATGCCTATATATGTGCTTCGGAAACTACTACTAGTCTCCCAGGAATCGATCAAAGCGTAGAAAGTTTGAGACATTTCTCCCATGGAGAAAAGTCCGCATAGTGCCTGTTGTTTTCAATCCCGATGCAATTACTGTGTTTCATCAACACTCTGAAGGTCCACAGATTACAGAATGACTCCAGATGTGCTTCGGAATCTTCTACTGGTCTCCCAGGAATCGACCAAAGCGTACAAAAGTTTGAGACATTACTCCCATGGAGAAAAGTCCAAATGGTGTCGGTTGTACCCAATCCCGATGCAATTTCTGTGTTTCATCAACACTCTGAAGGTCCACAGATTACAGAATGCCTATTTCTTCGGAAACTACTACTGGTCTCCCAGGAATCGATCAAATCGTAGAAAAAATTTGAGACATTACTCCGATGGAGAAAAGTCCGCCTGGTGCCTGTTGTATTCAATCCCGATGCAATTTCTATGTTTAATCAACACTCTGAACGTCCACAGCTTACAGAATGCCTCCATATTTGCTTTGGAAACTACTACTGGTCTCCCAGAAATCGATCAAAAGCGTAGACAGTTTGAGACATCACTCCGAAGGAAAAAATTTTACATTGTGCCTGTTGTATTGTATCAAGATGCAATTTCTGTGTTTCATCAACACTCTGAAGGACCACAGATTACAGAATGCAACCGTATGTGCTTTAGAAACGACTACTGTTCTCCCACGAATCGATCAAAGCATAGACAGTTTCAGACATTACTCCCATGGAGAAAAGTCCGCATAGTGCCTCTCCTATTCAATCCCGATGCAATTTCTCTGTTTCATCAACACTTTGAAGGTACACAGATTACAGAATACCTCCAGATGTGCTTCGGAAACTTCTACTGGTCTCCCAGGAATCGATCAAAGCGTAGATAGTTTGAGATATTACTCCCATGGAGAAAAGTCCAAATGGTGCATGTTGTATCCAATCCCGATGCAATTTCTGTGTTTCATCAACACACTGAAGGTCCACAGATAACAGAATGCATCCAGATGTGCTTCGGAAACTACTACTGGTCTCCCAGGAATCAACCAAAACGTAGACAGTTTCAGAAAACCCTCCTATGGAGAAAAGTGCGCCTGGTGCCTGTTGTATTCATTCCCGATGCAATTTCTGTTTTTCATCAACACTCTGAACGTCCACAGCTTATAGAATGCCTCCATATTTGCTTTGGAAACTACTACTGGTCTTCCAGAAATCGATCAAAAGCGTACAAAGTTCGAGACATCACTCACAAGGAAAAAATTCTGCATTGTGCCTGTTGTATTGTATCGAGATGCAATTTCTGTGTTTCATCAACACTCTGAAAGTCCACAGATTACAGAATGCCTCCGTATGTGCTTTAGAAAAGACAACTGTTCTATCAGGAATCGATCAAAGCATAGACAGTTTCAGATATTACTCCTATGGAGTAAAGTCAACATGGTGCCTGTTCTATTCAATCCCGATGCAATTTCTGTGTTTCATCAACACTCTGAAGGTCCACAGAGAACAGAATGCCTATATATGTGCTTCGGAAAGTACTACTGGTCTCCCAGTAATCGATCAAAGCATAGACAGTTTTAGACATTACTCAAATGGAGAAAAGTCCGCATGGTGCCTCTCCTATTCAATCCCGATGCAATTTCTCTGTTTCATCAACACTATGAAGGTCCACAGATTACAGAATGACTTTAGATGTGCTTCGGGAACTTCTACTGGTCTCCCAGGAATCGATCAAAGCGTACAAAAGTTTGAGACATTACTCCCATGGAGAAAAGTCCAAATGGTGTGTGTTGTACCCAATCCCGATGCAATTTCTGTGTTTCATCAACACTTTGAAGGTCCACAGATTACAGAATGCCTATATATGTGCTTCGGAAACTACTACTGGTCTCCCAGATATCGATCCAATCGTAGAAAAAAATTTGAGACATTACTCCCATGGAGAAAAGTCTGCCTGGTGCCTGTTGTATTCAATCCCGATGCAATTTCTATGTTTCATCAACACGCTGAACGTCCACAGCTTACAGAATACCTCCATGTTTGCTTTAAAACCTACTACTGGTCGCCCAGAAATCGATCAAAAGCGTAGACAGTTAGAGACATCACTAGCAAGGAGAAAATTCTGCATTGTGGCTGTTGTATTCAATTCCGATGCAATTTCTATGTTTCATCAACACGCAGAACGTCCACAGCTTACAGAATGCCTCCATATTTGCTTTGGAACCTACTACTGGTCGCCCAGAAATCGATCAAAGCGTAGAAAGTTTGAGACATTTCTCCCATGGAGAAAAGTCCGCATAGTGCCTGTTGTTTTCAATCCCGATGCAATTTCTGTGTTTCATCAACGCTCTGAACGTCCACAGCTTACAGAATGTCTCCACAAGTACTTCGGAATATACTACTGGTCTCCCAGGGGTCGATCAATGAGTTGGCACTTTGAGACATTACTCCCACGGAGGTAATTCGGCGTGGTGCCTGTTGCATACAATCAGGATGCAATTTCTGTGTTTCACCAACACTCTGAAGGTCCACAGATTACAGAATGCTTCCATATTTGCTTTGGAAACTACTACTGGTCTCCCAGAAATCGATGAAAAGCGTAGACAGTTTGAGACATCACTCCCAAGGAAAATATTCTACATTGTGCCTGTTGTATTGTATCAAGATGCAATTTCTGTGTTTCATCAACACTCTGAAAGTCCACAGATTACAGGAAGCCTCCGTATGTGTTTTAGACACGATTAATGTTCTCCCAGGAATCGATCAAAGCATGGACAGTTTCAGATATTACTCCTATGGAGTAAACTCAACATGGTGCCTGTTCGATTCAATCCCGATGCAATTTCTGTGTTTCATCAACACTCTGAAGGTCTACAGTGAACAGAATGCCTATATATGTGCTTCGGAAAGTACTACTGGTCTCCCAGGAATCGATCAAAGTGTGAACAATTTGAGACATTACTCCCACGGAGGTAAGTCGGCATGGTGCCTGTTGCAATCAATCCCGATGCAATTTCTGTGTTTCATCAACACTCTGAAGGTCCACAGACTACAGAATGACTCCAGATGTGCTTCGGAAACTTCTCAGGAATCGATCAAAGCGTACAAAATTTGAGACATTACTCCCATGGAGAAAAGTCCAAATGGTGTCTGTTGTACCCAATCCCGATGCAATTTCTGTGTTTCATCAACACTCTCAAGGTCCACAGATTACAGAATGCCTATATATGTGCTTCGGAAACTACTACTGGTCTCCCAGGAATCGATCAAAGCGTACAAAATTTGAGACATTACTCCCATGGAGAAAAGTCCAAATGGTGTCTGTTGTACCCATTCCGGATGCAATTTCTGTGTTTCATCAACACTCTCAAGGTCCACAGATTACAGAATGCCTATATATGTGCTTCGGAAACTACTACTGGTCTCCCAGGTATCGATCCAATCGTAGAAAAATTTTGAGACATTACTCCCATGGAGAAAAGTCTGCCTGGTGCCTGTTGTATTCAATCCCGATGCAATTTCTATGTTTCATCAACACGCTGAACGTCCACAGCTTACAGAATGCCTCCATATTTGCTTTGGAACCTACTACTGGTCGCCCAGAAACCGATCAAAAGCGTAGACAGTTTGAGACATCACTAGCAAGGAGGAAATTCTGCATTGTACCTGCTGTATTGTATCCCGATGCAATTTCTGTGTTTCATCAACACTCTGAAAGTATACAGATTACAGGAAGCCCGCGTATGTGCTTTAGAAACTACTACTGTTCTCCCAGGAATCGATCAAAGCATAGACAGTTTCAGATAATACTCCCATGGAGAAAAGTCCGCATGGTGCCTGTTCTATTCAATCCCGATGCAATTTCTGTGTTTCATCAACACTCTGAATTTCCACAGATTACAGAATGCCTATATATGTGCTTCGGAAACTACTACTACTCTCCCAGGAATCGATCAAAGCGTAGAAAATTTGAGACATTTCTCCCATGGAGAGAAGTCCGCATAGTGCCTGTTGTTTTCAATCCCGATGCAATTTCTGTGTTTCATCAACGCTCTGAACGTCCACAGCTTACAGAATATCTCCAGATGTGCTTCGGAAACTACTACTGGTCTCCCAGGAGTCGATCAAAGATTTGGCACTTTGAGACATTACTCCCACGGAGGTAATTCGGCATGGTCCCTGTTGCATACAATCAGGATGCAATTTCTGTGTTTCATCAACACTCTGAAGGTCCACAGATTACAGAATGCTTCCATATTTGCTTTGGAAACTACTACTGGTTTCCCAGAAATCGATCAAAGTGTGAACAATTTGAGACATTACTCCCACGGAGATAAGTCGGCATGGTGCCTGTTGCAATCAATCCCGATGCAGTTTCTGAATTTCATCAACACTCTGAAGGTCCACAGATTAAAGAATGCCTCCAGATGTGCTTCGGAAACTTCTACTGGTCTCCCAGGAATCGATCAAAGCGTAGATAATTTGAGATATTACTCCCATGGAGAAAAGTCCCAATGGTGCATGTTGTATCCAATCCCGATGCAATTTCTGTGTTTGATCAACACTCTGAAGGTCCACAGATTACAGAATGCCTCCAGATGTGCTTCGGAAACTACTACTGGTCTCCCAGGAATCGATCAATGCGTTAAATGTTTGAGACATTACTCCTACGGATAAAAGGTGGCATGGTGCCTGTTGTATTCAATCCCGATGCAATTTCTGTGTTTCATCAACACTCTGAAGGTCCACAGATTACAGAATGACTCCAGATGTGCTTCGGAAACTTCTACTGGTCTCCCAGGTATCGATGAAAGCGTACAAAAATTTGAGACATAAGTCCCATGGAGAAAAGTCCAAATGGTGTCTGTTGTGCCCAATACCGATGCAATTTCTGTGTTTCATCAACACTCTGAAGGTCCACAGATTACAGAATGCCTATATATGTGCTTCGGAAACTACTACTGGTCTCCCAGGTATCTATCCAATCGTAGAAAAATTTTGAGACATTACTCCCATGGAGAAAAGTCTGCCTGGTGCCTGTTGTATTCAATCCCGATGCAATTTCTATGTTTCATCAACACTCTGTATTTCCACAGATTACAGAATGCCTATATATGTGCTTCGGAAACTACTACTAGTCTCCCAGGAATCGATCAAAGCGTAGAAAGTTTGAGACATTTCTCCCATGGAGAAAAGTCCGCATAGTGCCTGTTGTTCTCAATCCCGATGCAATTTCTGTGTTCCATCAACACTCTGAAGGTCCACAGATTACAGAATGTTTCCATATTTCCTTTGGAAACAACTACTGGTCTCCCAGATATCGATCAAAAGCGTAGACAGTTTGAGACATCACTCCCAAGGAAAAAATTCTACATTGTGCATGTTGTATTGAATCAAGATGCAATTTCTGTGTTTCATCAACACTCTCAAAGTCCACAGATTACAGGAGGTTTCCGTATGTGCTTTAGACACGACTAATGTTCTCCCAGCAATCGATCAAGGCATGGACAGTTTCAGATATTACCCCCATGGAGTAAAGTCCGCCTGGTGCCTGTTCTATTCAATCCCGATGCAATTTCTGTGTTTCATCAACACTCTGAAGGTCCACAGAAAACAGAATGCCTATATATGCGCTTTGGAAACTTCTACTGGTCTCCCAGGAATCGATCAAATTATGAACAATTTGAGACATTACACCTACGGAGATAAGTCGGCATGGTGTCTGTTGCAATCAATCCCGATGCAATTTCTGTATTTCATCAACACTCTGAAGGTCCACAGATTACAGAATGACTCCAGATGTGCTTCGGAAACTTCTACTGGTCTCCCAGGAATCGATCAAAGCGTACAAAATTTGAGACATTACTCCCATGGAGAAAAGTCCAAATGGTGTCTGTTGTACCCAATCCCGATGCAATTTCTGTGTTTCATCAACACTCTCAAGGTCCACAGATTGCAGAATGCCTATATATGTGCTTCGGAAACTACTACAGGTCTCCCAGGTATCGATCCAATCGTAGAAAAAATTTGAGACATTACTCCCATGGAGAAAAGTCTGCCTGGTGCCTGTTGTATTCAATCCCGATGCAATTTCTATGTTTCATCAACACGCTGAACGTCCACAGCTTACAGAATGCCTCCATATTTGCTTTAAAACCTACTACTGGTCGCCCAGAAATCGATCAAAAGCGTAGACAGTTTGAGACATCACTTGCAAGGAGAAAATTCTGCATTGTGCCTGTTGTATTCAATCCCGATGCAATTTCTATGTTTCATCAACACTCAGAACGTCCACAGCTTACAGAATGCCTCCATATTTGCTTTCGAACCTACTACTGGTCGCCCAGGAATCGATCAAAGCGTAGAAAGTTTGAGACATTTCTCCCATGGAGAAAAGTCCGCATTGTGCCTGTTGTTTTCAATCCCGATGCAATTTCTATGTTTCATCAACGCTCTGAATGTCCACAGCTTACAGAATGTCTCCAGAAGTGCTTCGGAAAATACTACTGGTCTCCCAGGGGTCGATCAAAGCGTTGGCACTTTGAGACATTACTCCCACAGAGGTAATTCGGCATGGTGCCTGTTGCATACAATCAGGATGCAATTTCTGTGTTTCATCAACACTCTGAAGGTCCACAGATTACAGAATGCTTCCATATTTGCTTTGGAAACTACTACTGGTCTCCCAGAAATCGATCAAAAGCGTAGACAGTTTGAGACATCACACCCAAGGAAAATATTCTACATTGTGCTTGTTGTATTGTATCAAGATGCAATTTCTGTGTTTCAACAACACTCTGAAAGTCCACAGATTACAGGAAGCCTCCGTATGTGCTTTAGACACGACTAATGTTCTCCCAGGAATCGATCAAGGCATGGACAGTTTCAGATATTACTCCCATGGAGTAAAGTCCGCCTGGTGCCTGTTCTGTTCAATCCCGATGCACTTTCTGTGTTTCATCAACACTCTGAAGGACCAGAGATTATAGAATGCCTCCGTATGTGCTTTAGAAACGACTACTGTTCTCCCAGGAATCGATCAAAGCATAGACAGTTTCAGATATTACTCCCATGGAGTAAAGTCAACATGGTGCCTGTTCTATTCAATTCCGATGCAATTTCTGTGTTTCATCAACACTCTGAACGTCCACAGAGAACAAAATGCCTATATATGTGCTTTGGAAACACCTACTGGTCTCCCAGGAATCGATCAAAGTGTGAACAATTTGAGACAATACTCCCACGGAGAAAAGTCGGCATGGTGCCTGTTGTATTCAATCCCGATGCAGTTTCTGTGTTTCATCAACACTCTGAACGTCCACAGCTTCAGAATGCCTGCAGATGTGCTTCGGAAACTTCTACTGGTCTCCCAGGAATCGATCAAAGCGTACAAAAGTCTGAGACATTACTCCCATGGAGAAAAGTTCAAATGGTGTCTGTTGTATCCAATCCCGATGCAATATCTGTGTTTCTTCAACACTCTGAGGGTCCACAGATTACAGAATGCCTACATATGTGCTTCGGAAACTACTACTGGTCTCCATGAAATCGATACAATCGTAGAAAGTTTGAGACATTACTCCCATGGAGAAAAGTCCGCCTGGTGCCTCTAGTATTCAATCCCGATTCAATTTCTGTGTTTCATCAACACGCTGAACGTCCACAGCTTACAGAATGCCTCCGTATGTGCTTTAGAAATGACTACTGTTCTCCCAGGAATCGATCAAAGCATAGACAGTTTCCGATATTACTCCTATGGAGTTAAGTCAACATGGTGCCTGTTCTATTCAATCCCGATGCAATTTCTGTGTTTCTTCAACACTCTGAACGTCCACAGATTACAGAATGCCTATATATGTGCTTCGCAAACTACTACTGGTCTCCCAGGTATCGATCCAATCGTAGAAAAATTTTGAGACATTACTCCCATGGAGAAAAGTCTGCCTGGTGCCTGTTGTATTCAATCCCGATGCAATTTCTATGTTTCATCAACACGCTGAACGTCCACAGCTTACAGAATGCCTCCATATTTGCTTTGGAACCTACTACTGGTCGCCCAGAAACCGATCAAAAGCGTAGACAGTTTGAGACATCACTAGCAAGGAGGAAATTCTGCATTGTGCCTGCTGTATTGTATCCCGATGCAATTTCTGTGTTTCATCAACACTCTGAAAGTATACAGATTACAGGAAGCCCGCGTATGTGCTTTAGAAACTACTACTGTTCTCCCAGGAATCGATCAAAGCATAGACAGTTTCAGATAATACTCCCATGGAGAAAAGTCCGCATGGTGCCTGTTCTATTCAATCCCGATGCAATTTCTGTGTTTCATCAACACTCTGAATTTCCACAGATTACAGAATGCCTATATATGTGCTTCGGAAACTACTACTACTCTCCCAGGAATCGATCAAAGCGTAGAAAATTTGAGACATTTCTCCCATGGAGAGAAGTCCGCATAGTGCCTGTTGTTTTCAATCCCGATGCAATTTCTGTGTTTCATCAACGCTCTGAACGTCCACAGCTTACAGAATATCTCCAGATGTGCTTCGGAAACTACTACTGGTCTCCCAGGAGTCGATCAAAGATTTGGCACTTTGAGACATTACTCCCACGGAGGTAATTCGGCATGGTCCCTGTTGCATACAATCAGGATGCAATTTCTGTGTTTCATCAACACTCTGAAGGTCCACAGATTACAGAATGCTTCCATATTTGCTTTGGAAACTACTACTGGTTTCCCAGAAATCGATCAAAAGCGTAGACAGTTTGAGACATCACTCCCAAGGAAAAAATTCTACATTGTGCCTGTTGTATTGTATCAAGATGTAATTTCTGTGTTTCATCAACACTCTGAAAGTCCACAGATTACAGGAAGCCTCCGTATTTGCTTTAGACACGACTAATGTTCTCCTAGGAATCGATCAAGGCATGGACAGTTTCAGATATTACTCCCATGGAGTAAAGTCCGCCTGGTGCCTGTTCTATTCAATCCCGATGCAATTTCTGTGTTTCATCAACACTCTGAAGGACCACAGATTATAGAATGCCTCCGTATGTGCTTTAGAAACGACTACTGTTCTCCCAGGAGTCGATCAAAGCATAGACAGTTTCAGATATTACTCCCATGGAGTAAAGTCAACATGGTGCCTGTTCTATTCAATCCCGATGCAATTTCTGTGTTTCATCAACACTCTGAAGGTCCACAGAGAGCAGAATGCCTATATATGTGCTTTGGAAACTACTACTGGTCTCACAGGAATCGACCAAAGCGTACAAAAGTTTTAGACATAACTCCCATGGAGAAAAGTCCAAATGGTGTCTGTTGTACCCAATCCCGATGCAATTTCTGTCTTTCATCAACACGCTGAACGTCCACAGCTTACAGAATGCCTCCGTATGTGCTTTAGAAACGACTACTGTTCTCCCAGGAATCGATCAAAGCATAGACAGTTTCCGATATTACTCCTATGGAGTTAAGTCAACATGGTGCCTGTTCTATTCAATCCCGATGCAATTTCTGTGTTTCATCAACACTCTGAAGATCCACAGAGAACAGAATGCCTATATATGTGCTTCGGAAAGTACTACTGGTCTCCCAGGAATTGATCAAAGTGTGAACAATTTGAGACATTACTCCCACGGAGGTAAGTCGGCATGGTGCCTGTTGCAATCAATCCCGATGCAATTTCTGTGTTTCATCAACACTCTGAAGGTCCACAGATTACAGAATGACTCCAGATGTGCTTCGGAAACTTCTACTGGTCTCCCTGGAATCGATCAAAGCGTTCAAAATTTGAGACATTACTCCCATGGAGAAAAGTCCAAATGGTGTCTGTTGTACCAATTCCCGATGCAATTTCTGTGTTTCATCAACACTCTCAAGGTCCACAGATTACAGAATGCCTATATATGTGCTTCGGAAACTACTACTGGTCTCCCAGGTATCGATCGAATCGTAGAAAAAATTTGAGACATTACTCCCATGGAGAAATGTCTGCCTGGTGCCTGTTGTATTCAATCCCGATGCAATTTATATGTTTCATCAACACGCTGAAAGTCCACAGCTTACAGAATGCCTCCATATTTGCTTTGGAACCTACTACTGGTCGCCCAGAAATCGATCAAATGCGTAGACAGATTGAGACATCACTATCAAGGAGGAAATTCTGCACTGTGCCTGTTGTATTGTACCCGATGCAATTTCTGTGTTTCATCAACACTCTGAAAGTCTACAGATTACAGGAAGCCTGCGTATGTGCTTTAGAAACTACTACTGTTCTCCCAGGAATCGATCAAAGCATAGACAGTTTCAGATAATACTCCCATGGAGAAAAGTCCGCATGCTGCCTGTTCTATTCAGTCCCGATGCAATTTCTGTGTTTCATTAACACTCTGAATTTCCACAGATTACAGAATGCCTAAATATGTGCTTCGGAAACTACTACTAGTCTCCCAGGAAGCGATCAAAGCGTAGAAAGCTTGTGACATTTCTCCCATGGAGAAAGGACCGCATAGTGCCTGTTGTTTTCAATCCCGATGCAATTTCTGTGTTTCATCAACGCTCTGAACGACCACAGCTTACAGAATGTCTCCAGATGTGCTTCGGAAACTACTACTGGTCTCCCAGGAGTCGATCAAAGCGTTGGCACTTTGAGACATTACTCCCACGGAGGTAATTCGGCATGGTGCCTGTTGCATACAATCAGGATGCAATTTCTGTGTTTCATCAACACTCTGAAGGTCCACAGATTACAGAATGCTTCCATATTTGCTTTGGAAACTACTACTGGTTTCCCAGAAATCGATCAAAAGCGTAGACAGTTTGAGACATCACTCCCAAGGAAAAAATTCTACATTGTGCCTGTTGTATTGTATCAAGATGTAATTTCTGTGTTTCATCAACACTCTGAAAGTCCACAGATTACAGGAAGCCTCCGTATTTGCTTTAGACACGACTAATGTTCTCCTAGGAATCGATCAAGGCATGGACAGTTTCAGATATTACTCCCATGGAGTAAAGTCCGCCTGGTGCCTGTTCTATTCAATCCCGATGCAATTTCTGTGTTTCATCAACACTCTGAAGGACCACAGATTATAGAATGCCTCCGTATGTGCTTTAGAAACGACTACTGTTCTCCCAGGAGTCGATCAAAGCATAGACAGTTTCAGATATTACTCCTATGGAGTAAAGTCAACATGGTGCCTGTTCTATTCAATCCCGATGCAATTTCTGTGTTTCATCAACACTCTGAAGGTCCACAGAGAACAGAATGCCTATATATGTGCTTAGGAAAGTACTACTGGTCTCCCAGGAATTGATCAAAGTGTGAACAATTTGAGACATTACTCCCACGGAGGTAAGTCGGCATGGTGCCTGTTGCAATCAATCCCGATGCAATTTCTGTGTTTCATCAACACTCTGAAGGACCACAGATTATAGAATGCCTCCGTATGTGCTTTAGAAACGACTACTGTTCTCCCAGGAGTCGATCAAAGCATAGACAGTTTCAGATATTACTCCCATGGAGTAAAGTCAACATGGTGCCTGTTCTATTCAATCCCGATACAATTTCTGTGTTTAATCAACACTCTGAAGGTCCACAGAGAACAGAATGCCTATATATGTGCCTTGGAAACTACTACTGGTCTCCCAGGAATCGACCAAAGCGTACAAAAGTTTGAGACATTACTCCCATGGAGAAAAGTCCAAATGGTGTCTGTTGTACCCAATCCCGATGCAATTTCTGTCTTTCATCAACACGCTGAACGTCCACAGCTTACAGAATGCCTCCGTATGTGCTTTAGAAACGACTACTGTTCTCCCAGGAATCGATCAAAGCATAGACAGTTTCCGATATTACTCCTATGGAGTTAAGTCAACATGGTGCCTGTTCTATTCAATCCCGATGCAATTTCTGTGTTTCATCAACACTCTGAAGATCCACAGAGAACAGAATGCCTATATATGTGCTTCGGAAAGTACTACTGGTCTCCCAGGAATTGATCAAAGTGTGAACAATTTGAGACATTACTCCCACGGAGGTAAGTCGGCATGGTGCCTGTTGCAATCAATCCCGATGCAATTTCTGTGTTTCATCAACACTCTGAAGGTCCACAGATTACAGAATGACTCCAGATGTGCTTCGGAAACTTCTACTGGTCTCCCTGGAATCGATCAAAGCGTACAAAATTTGAGACATTACTCCCATGGAGAAAAGTCCAAATGGTGTCTGTTGTACCCATTCCCGATGCAATTTCTGTGTTTCATCAACACTCTCAAGGTCCACAGATTACAGAATGCCTATATATGTGCTTCGGAAACTACTACTGGTCTCCCAGGTATCGATCGAATCGTAGAAAAAATTTGAGACATTACTCCCATGGAGAAAAGTCTGCCTGGTGCCTGTTGTATTCAATCCCGATGCAATTTATATGTTTCATCAACACGCTGAAAGTCAACAGCTTACAGAATGCCTCCATATTTGCTTTGGAACCTACTACTGGTCGCCCAGTAATCGATCAAATGCGTAGACAGATTGAGACATCACTATCAAGGAGGAAATTCTGCACTGTGCCTGTTGTATTGTACCCGATGCAATTTCTGTGTTTCATCAACACTCTGAAAGTCTACAGTTTACAGGAAGCCTGCGTATGTGCTTTAGAAACTACTACTGTTCTCCCAGGAATCGATCAAAGCATAGACAGTTTCAGATAATACTCCCATGGAGAAAAGTCCGCATGCTGCCTGTTCTATTCAGTCCCGATGCAATTTCTGTGTTTCATTAACACTCTGAATTTCCACAGATTACAGAATGCCTATATATGTGCTTCGGAAACTACTATTAGTCTCCCAGGAATCGATCAAAGCTTAGAAAGTTTGAGACATTTCTCCCATGGAGAAAAGTCCGCATAGTGCCTGTTGTTTTCAATCCCGATGCAATTTCTGTGTGTCATCAACGCTCTGAACGTCCACAGCTTACAGAATGCCTCCGTATGTGCTTTAGAAATGACTACTGTTCTCCCAGGAATCGATCAAAGCATAGACAGTTTCAGATATTACTCCTACGGAGTAAAGTCAACATGGTGCCTGTTCTATTCAATCCCGATGCAATTTCTGTGTTTCATCAACACTCTGAAGGTCCACAGAGAACAGAATGCCTATATATGTGCTTCGAAAAGTACTACTGGTCTCCCAGGAATTGATCAAAGTGTGAACAATTTGAGACATTACTCCCACGGAGGTAAGTCGGCATGGTGCCTGTTGCAATCAATCCCGATGCAATTTCTGTGTTTCATCTACACTCTGAAGGTCCACAGATTACAGAATGACTCCAGATGTGCTTCGGAAACTTCTACTGGTCTCCCTGGAATCGATCAAAGCGTACAAAATTTGAGACATTACTCCCATGGAGAAAAGTCCAAATGGTGTCTGTTGTACCCATTCCCGATGCAATTTCTGTGTTTCATCAACACTCTCAAGGTCCACAGATTACAGAATGCCTATATATGTGCTTCGGAAACTACTACTGGTCTCCCAGGTATCGATCCAATCGTAGAAATATTTGAGACATTACTCCCATGGAGAAAAGTCTGCCTGGTGCCTGTTGTATTCAATCCCGATGCAATTTCTATGTTTCATCAACACGCTGAACGTCCACAGCTTACAGAATGCCTCCATATTTGCTTTGGAACCTACTACTGATCGCCCAGAAATCGATCAAAAGCGTAGACAGTTTGAGACATCACTAGCAAGGAGGAAATTCTGCACTGTGCCTGTTGTATTGTATCCCGATGCAATTTCTGTGTTTCATCAACACTCTGAAAGTCTACAGATTACAGGAAGCCTGCGTATGTGCTTTAGAAACTACTATTGTTCTCCCAGGAATCGATCAAAGCATAGACAGTTTCAGATAATACTCCCATGGAGAAAAGTCCGCATGCTGCCTGTTCTATTCAATCCCGATGCAATTTCTGTGTTTCATTAACACTCTGAATTTCCACAGATTACAGAATGCCTATATATGTGCTTCGGAAACTATTACTAGTCTCCCAGGAATCGATCAAAGCTTAGAAAGTTTGAGATATTTCTCCCATGGAGAAAAGTCCGCATAGTGCCTGTTGTTTTCAATCGCGATGCAATTTCTGTGTTTCATCAACGCTCAGAACGTCCACAGCTTACAGAATATCTCCAGATGTGCTTCGGAAACTACTACTGGTCTTCCAGGAGTCGATCAAAGCGTTGGCACTTTGAGACATTACTCCCACGGAGGTAATTCGGCAAGTTGCCTGTTGCATACAATCAGGAAGCAATTTCTGTGTTTCATCAACACTCTGAAGGTCCACAGATTACAGAATGCTTCCATATTTGCTTTGGAAACTACTACTGGTCTCCCAGAAATCGAGCAAAAGCGTAGACAGTTTGAGACATCACTCCCAAGGAAAAAATTCTACATTGTGCCTGTTGTATTGTATCAAGATGCAATTTCTGTGTTTCATCAACACTCTGAAAGTCCACAGATTACAGGAAGCCTCCGTATTTGCTTTAGACACGACTAATGTTCTCCCAGGAATCGATCAAGGCATGGACAGTTTCAGATATTACTCCCATGGAGTAAAGTCCGCCTGGTGCCTGTTCTATTCAATCCCGATGCAATTTCTGTGTTTCATCAACACTCTGAAGGACCACAGATTATAGAATGCCTCCGTATGTGTTTTACAAACGACTACTGTTCTCCCAGGAGTCGATCAAAGCATAGACAGTTTCAGGTATTAATCCCATGGAGTAAAGTCAACCTGGTGCCTGTTCCATTCAATCCCGATGCAATTTCTGTGTTTCATCAACACCCTGAAGGTCCACAGAGAACAGAATGCCTATATATGTGCTTTGGAAACTACTACTGGTCTCCCAGGAATCAACCAAAGCGTACAAAAGTTTGAGACATTACTCCCAAAGGAGAAAAGTCCAAATGGTGTCTGTTGTACCCAATCCCGATGCAAATTCTGTGTTTCATCAACACGCTGAACGTCCACAGCTTACAGAATGCCTCCGTATGTGCTTTAGAAACGACTACTGTTCTCCCAGGAATCGATCAAAGCATAGACAGTTTAAGATATTACTCCTATGGGGTAAAGTCAACATGGTGCCTGTTCTATTCAATCCCGATGCAATTTCTGTGTTTCATCAACACTCTGAAGGTCGACAGAGAACAGAATGCCTATATATGTGCTTCGGAAAGTACTACTGGTCTCCCAGGAATTGATCAAAGTGTGAACAATTTGAGACATTACTCCCACGGAGGTAAGTCGGCATGGTGCCTGTTGCAATCAATCCCGATGCAATTTCTGTGTTTCATCAACTCTCTGAAGGTTTACTGATTACAGAATGACTCCAGATGTGCTTCGGAAACTTCTACTGGTCTCCCAGGAATCGATCAAAGCGTACAAAATTTGAAACATTACTCCCATGGAGAAAAGTCCAAATGGTGTCTGTTGTACCCATTCCCGATGCAATTTCTGTGTTTCATCAACACTCTCAAGGTCCACAGATTACAGAATGCCTATATATGTGCTTCGGAAACTACTACTAGTCTCCCAGGAATCGATCAAAGCGTAGAAAGTTTGAGACATTTCTCACATGGAGAAAAGTCCGCATAGTGCCTGTTGTTTTCAATCCCGATGCAATTTCTGTGTTTCATCAACGCTCTGAACGTCCACAGCTTACAGAATGTCTCCAGATGTACTTCGGAAACTACTACTGGTCTCCCAGGAGTCGATCAAAGATTTGGCACTTTGAGACATTACTCCCACGGAGGTAATTCGGCATGGTGCCTGTTGCATACAATCAGGATGCAATTTCTGTGTTTCATCAACACTCTGAAGGTCCACAGATTACAGAATGCTTCCATATTTGCTTTGGAAACTAGTACTAATCTCCCAGAAATCGATCAAATGCGTAGACAAATTGAGACATCACTCCCAAGGAAAAAATTCTGCATTGTGCCTGTTGTATTGTACCAAGTTGCAATTTCTGTGTTTCATCAACATTCTGAAAGTCCACAGATTACAGGAAGCCTCCGAATTTGCTTTAGACACGACTAATGTTCTCCCAGGAATCGATCAATGCATGGTTTCAGATATTACTCCCATGGAGTAAAGTCCGCCTGGTGCCGATTCTATTCAATCCCGATGCAATTTCTGTGTTTCATCAACACTCTGTAGGACCACAGATTATAGAATGCCTCCGTATGTGCTTTAGAAACGACTACTGTTCTCCCAGGAGTCGATCAAAGCATAGACAGTTTCAGATATTACTCCCATGGAGTAAAGTCAACATGGTGCCTGTTCTATTAAATCCCGATGCAATTTCTGTGTTTCATCAACAGTCTGAAGGTCCACAGAGAACAGAATACCTATATATGTGCTATGGAAACTACTACTGGTCTCCCAGGAATCGATCAAAGTGTGAACAAGTTGAGACATTACTCCCATGGAGAAAAGTCCGCATGGTGCCTGTTCTATTCAATCCCGATGCAATTTCTGTGTTTCATCAACACTCTGAATTTCCGCAGATTACAGAATGCCTATATATGTGCTTCGGAAACTACTACTAGTCTCCCAGGAATCGATCAACGATTTGGCACTTTGAGACATTACTCCCACGGAGGTAATTCGGCATGGTGCCTGTTGCATACAATCAGGATGCAATTTCCGTGTTTCATCAACACTCTGCAGGTCCACAGATTACAGAATGCTTCCATATTTGCTTTGGAAACTACTACTGGTCTCCCAGCAATCGATAAAAAGCGTAGACAGTTTGAGACATCACTCCCAAGGAAAAAATTCTACATTGTGGCTGTTGTATTGTACCAAGATGCAATTTCTGTGTTTCATCAACACTCTGAAAGTCCACCGATTACAGGAAGCCTCCGTATTTGCTTTAGACACGACTAATGTTCTCCCAGGAATCGATCAAGGCATGGACAGTTTCAGATATTACTCCCATAGAGTAAAGTCCGCCTGGTGCCGGTTCTATTCAATCCCGATGCAATTCCTGTGTTTCATCAACACTCTGTAGGACCACAGATTATAGAATGCCTCCGTATGTGCTTTAGAAACGACTACTGTTCTCCCAGGAGTCGATCAAAGCATAGACAGTTTCAGATATTACTCCCATGGAGTAAAGTAAACATGGTGCCTGTTCTATTCAATCCCGATGCAATTTCTGTGTTTCATCAACACTCTGAAGGCCCACAGAGAACAGAATGCCTATATATGTGCTATGGAAACTACTACTGGTCTCCCAGGAATCGATCAAAGTGTGAACAATTTGAGACATTACTCCCACGGAGATATGTCGGCATGGTGACTGTTGCAATCACTCCCGATGCAATTTCTATATTTCATCAACACTCTGAAGGTCCACAGATTACAGAATGACTCCAGATGTGCTTCGGAAACTACTACTGTTCCCCCAGGAATCGATCAAAGCGTAGACAGTTTGAGACATTACTCCCATGGAGAAAAGTCGGCATTCTGCCTGTTGTATTCAATCCTGATGACATTTATGTATTTCGTCTACACTCTGAAGGTCCACAGATCACACAATGGCTCCAGATGTGCTTTTTGAAACTACTACTGGTCTCCCAGTAATCGATTAAATCGTAGAAAATTTGAGACATTACTCCCATGGAGAAAAGTACGCATGGTGTTTGTTTATTCAATACCGAAGCAATTTGAGTGTTTCATTAACACACAGATCTCAGTATGCCTAAAGATTTCTTTCGGTAACTACTACTGTTCTCCCTGAATCGATCAAAGCGTAGACAGTTTCAGACATTACTCCCAGGGAGATAAGTTCGCATGCTCCCCATTGTATTCAATCCCGATGGAATTTCTGTGTTTCATCAACACTCTGAAGGTCCACAGATTACAGAATGCCTATAGATGTTCTTCGGAAGTTACTACTTGTCTCCCAGGAATCGATCAAAGAGTAGAAAAATTGAGACATTACTCCCATGGAGAAAAGTCCGCATGGTGCCTGTTGTATTCAATCCCGAATGAATTTCTGTGTTTCATCAACACTTCGAAGGTCCACAGATTACAGAATGCCAATAGATGTGCTTCGGAAATTATTACTTGTCTCCCAGGAGTCGACCAAAGCGTAGAAAAATTGAGACATTACTCCCACGGAGAAAAGTCCGCATGGTGCCTGTTGTATTCAATCCCGAATGAATTTCTGTGTTTTATCAACACTCCGAACGTCCACAGATTACAGAATGCCTCCAAATGTACTTCGGAAACTACTACTGTTCTCCTCGGAATCGATCAAAGCGTAGACAGCTTGAGACATTACTGCTATGGAGAAGTATCCAAATGGTGCCTGATGTATTCAATCCCGATGCAATTTCTGTGTTTCATCAACGCTCTGAAGGTCTGCAGATTACATAATGCCTATACATGTGTTTCGGAAACTACTACTGGTCTCCGAGGAATCCGTCTAGGCGTAGAGAGTTTGAGACATAACTCCCAATGAGAAAAGTCCAAATGGTGCCTGTTTTATTCAATCCCGATGCAATATCTGTATTTCATCATCAATCTGAAGGTCCAACGATTACATATTGCCTTCAGATATGCTTCAGCAACTACTACTGGTCTCCCAGGAATCGATCAAATCGTAGAAAATTTTAGACATTACTCCCACGGAGAGAAGTCCGCATGTTGCCTGTTATATTTAATCACGATGCAATTTGAGTGTTTCATCAACACGCTGAAGGTCCACAGATTACAGAATGCCTCCAGATGTGCTTCGGAAACTACTACTGGTCTCCCAGGAATCGATCAAAAACGTAGACAATTTGAGACATTACTCCCATGGAGAAAACTTAGCATGGTGCCAGTTGTATTCAATCTCGATGCAATTTCTGTGTTTCATCAACACTCTGAACGTCCACAGATTACAGGAAGCCTCCAGATGTCCTTCGGAAACTGCTACTGGTCTCCCAGGAATCGATCAAGGCGTATACAGTTTCAGACATTACTCCCATGTAGAAAAGTCCGCATGGTGCCTGTTTTATTCAATCCCGATGCAATTTCTGTGTTTCATCAACACTCTAAACGTCCACAGATTACAGAATGCCTCCAGGTGTACTTAGGAAACTACTATTGGTCTCCCCGGAAACGATCAAAGCGTAGGCAGTTTGATACATTACTCACATGGACAAGAGTCCTCATGGTACCTGTTCTATACAATCCCGATGCAATTTCTGTGTTTCATCAACACTCCGAACGTCCATAGTTTACAGAATGCCTCCAGATGTACTTCGGAAACTACAACTGTTCTCCCCGGAATCTATTAAAGCGTAGACAGTTTGAGACATTACTGCTATGGAGAATAGTCCGCATGGTGCCAGTGGTATTAACTCCCGATGAAATTTCTTTGCTTCATCAACACTCTGAACGTCCACAGATTACAGGGAGCCTCCAGATGTCCTTCGGAAACTGCTACTGGTCTCCCAGGAATCGATCAAAGCGTAGACAATTCGAGACATTACTCCCATGGAGAAAAGCACAAATAGTACCTGTTGAATTCAATCCCGATGCATTTTCTGTGTTTCATCAGCGCTCTGAACATCCACAGATTACAGAATGCCTTCAGATATGCTTCGGAAACTACTACTGGTCTCCAGTAATCGATCTAAGCGTAGAATGTTTGAGACATTACTCCCATGGAGAAAAGTCCGCATGGTGCCTGTTGTATTCAATGCCGATATAATTTCTGTGTTTCATCAACACTCTGAACGTCCACAGATTACAGAATGCCTCCAGGTGTACTTCGGAAACAACTACTGGTCTCCCCAGAATCGATCAAAGCGTAGACACTTTGAGACATTATACCCATGGAGAAAAGTCCAAATGATGCTTGTTGTATTAAATCCCGACGCAATTTCTGTGTTTCATCAACACTCTAAAGGTCCACAGATTACAGAACGCCTCCAGATATGCTTCGGAATCTACTACTGGTCTTCTAGGAATCGAGCAAAAACGTAGACAGTTTGGGAACTTACTCCCATGGAAAAAACTAAGCATGGTGAAAGTTGTATTCGTATCGATGCAATTTCTGTGTTTCATCAACACTCTGAACGTCCACAGATTACAGTAAGCCTCCAGATGTGCTTCGGATACTACTACTGGTCTCACAGGAATCGATCGAAGCGTTGACTGCTTGAGACATTACTCCCACGAAGAAAAGTCGGCATGGTGCCTGTTGTATTCAATCCTGATGCAATTTCTGTGTTTCATCAAAACTCTGAAGGTCCACAGGTCACACAATGGCTCCAGATGTGCTTCTTGAAACTACTACTTGATTCCCAGGAATCGATCAAAGCGTGAACAGTTAGAGACATTACTCCCATGGAGAAAATTCCGCATGGTGCCTGTTGTATTCAATCCCGATGCAATTTCTGTGTTTCATCAACGCTCTGAAGGTACACAGATTACATAATGCCTATAGATGTGCTTAGAAACTACTACTGGTCTCTCAGTAATCGATAAACGCGTAGACAGTTAGAGACATTACTCCCAGGGAGCTAAGTCCGCATGGTCACCATTGTAATCAATCCTCATGGAATTTCTGTGTTCCTCAACACTTCGAAAGTACACAGATTACAAAATGGCTATAGATGTGCTTCGCAAATTACTACATGTTTCCCAGGAATCGATCTAACCGTAGAGAGTTTGAGACATTACTCCCATGGTGAAAAGTCCACATGGTGACTGTTGTATTAAATCCCGATGCAATTTCTGTGTTTCATCAACACTCTGTACGTGCACAGATTACAGAATGCCTCCAGATGTGCTTCGAAAACTACTACTGGTCTCCCAGGAATCGATCAAAGGGTAGAAACTTTGAGACATTACTCCCATGCAGAAAAGTCCATGGTGACTGTTGTATTCAATCCCGATGCAATTTATGTGTTTTATTAACACTCTGAACGTCCACAGATTACAGGAAGTCTCCAGATGTGCCTCGGAAACTACTACTGGTCTCCCAGGAATCGATCAAACCGTAGAAAGTTTGAGAAATTACTCTCATGGAGAAAAGTCCGCATGATGCCTGTTGCATTCAAACTCGATGCAATTTCTGTGTTTCAACAACACTCTGAACGTCCACAGATTACAGGAAGCCTCCAGATGTGCTTCGGAAACTACTACAGGTCTCCCAGGAATCGATCAAAGCATAGACAGTTTGAGACATTATTCCCTAGGAGAAAAGTCGAAATGATGCCTGTTGTATTCAATCCCGATGCAATTTCTGTGTTTCATCAACACTCTAATGGTCCACAGACTACAAAATGCCTCCAGATGTGCTTCGGAATGTACTACTAGTCTCCTAGGAATCGCGCAAAAAAGTAGGCAGTTTGAGACATTATTCCCTAGGAGAAAAGTCCAAATGATACCTGTTGTATTCAATCCCGATGCAATTTCTGTGTTTCATCAACACTCTGAACGTCCACAGATTACACAATGGCTCCAGATGCGCATTTTGAAACTACTACTGGTCTCCCGGAATCGACCAAAGTGTAGACAGTCTGAGACATTACTCAGATGGGGAAAAGTACCCATGGTGCCTGTTGTATTAAATCCCGATGCAATTTCTGTGTTTCATCAACACTCTAATGGTCCACAGACTACAAAATGCCTCCAGATGTGCTTCGGAATCTACTACTAGTCTCCTAGGAATCGCGCAAAAAAGTAGCCAGTTTGAGACATTATTCCCTAGGAGAAAAGTCCAAATGATACCTGTCGTATTCAATCCCGATGCAATTTCTGTGTTTCATCAACTCTCTGAAAGTCCACAGAATACAGAATGCCTCTAGATGTGCTTCGGAAACTACTACTGGTCTACCCAGGAATCGGCCAAAAACATATACAGTTTGAGACATTACTCCCATGGAGAAAAGTCCGCATGGTGAACGTTGAATTCAATCAAGATGCAATTTCTGTATTTCATCAACACTCGAAAGGTCCACAAATTACAGAATGAATCCAGATGAGCTTCCTAAACTACTACTGGTCTCCCAAGAATCGATCAAAGACGTAGAAAGTTTGAGAAATTACTCCCACGGAGAAAAGTCTGCATCGTGCCTGTTGTATCCAATCCCGATGCAATTTCTGTGTGTCATCAACACTCTAAAGGTCCACAGATTACAGAATGCCTCCAGATGTTCTTCGGAATCTAATACTACTCTCCTAGGAATCGCGCAAAGACGTAGACAGTTTGAGACATTACTCCCATGGAGAAAAGTCCACATGGTGACTGTTGTATTAAATCCCGATGCAATTTCTGTGTTTCATCAACACTCTGTACCTCCACAGATTACAGAATGCCTCCAGATGTGCTTCGAAAACTACTACTGGTCTCCCAGGAATCGATCAAAGCGTAGAAACTTTGAGACATTACTCCCATGCAGAAAAGTCCATGGTGACTGTTGTATTCAATCCCGATGCAATTTCTGTGTTTCATTAACACTCTGAAGGTCCACAGATTATACAATGCACCCGATTGTCCACCGGAAAATACTTTTGGTCCAACAGGAATCGATAAAAAAATAGACAGTTTGAGACATAACTCCCATGGAGAAAAGTCCGCATGGTGCCTGTTGTATTCAATCCCGATGCAATTTCTGCGTTTCATCAGCACTCTGAAAGTCCACAGATTACAGAATGCCTCCAAATTTGCTTTGGGAACTACTACTGGTCTCCCAGAAATCGATCAGAAGCGTAGACAGTTTGAGACATCACTCCCAAGGAGAAAATTCTGCGTTGTGTATGTTGTATTGTATCACGATGCAATTTTTGTGTTTCATCAACAGTCTTAAAGTCCACAGATTACAGGAAGCATGCGTATGTGCTTTAGAAACTACTACTGTTCTCCCAGGAATCGATCAAAGCATAGACAGTTTCAAATAATACTCCCATGAAGAAAAGTCCGCATGGTGCCTGTTCTATTCAATTCCGATGCAATTTCTGTGTTTCATCAACGCTCTGAAGGTCCACAGATTAGAGAATGCCTATATATGTGCTTCGGAAACTACTACTAGTCTCCCAGGAATCGATCCAATCGTAGAAAGTTTGAGACATAACTCACATGGAGAAAAGTCCGCCTGGTGCCTGTTGTATTCAATCTCGATGCAATTTCTGTGTTTCATAAACACTCTGAACGTCCACAGCTTACAGAATTCCTCCATATTTGCTTTGGAAACTACTACTGGTCTCCCAGAAATCGATCAAAAGCGTAGACAGTTTGAGACATCACTCCCAAGAAAAAAATTCTGCATTGTGCCTGTTGTATTGTATCAAGATGCAATTTCTGTGTTTCATCAACACTCTGTCAGTCCACAGATTACAGAATGCCTCCGTATGTGCTTTAGAACAAGTACTGTTCTCCCAGGAATCGATCAAAGCATAGACAGTTTAAGATATTACTCCTATGGAGTAAAGTCAACATGGTGCCTGTTCTATTCAATCCCGATGCAATTTCTGTGTCTCATGAACACTCTGAAGGTCCACAGAGAACAGAATGCCTGTATATGTGCTTCGGAAAGTACTACTGGTCTCCCAGGAATGATTCGAAGTGTGAACAATTTGAGACATTACTCCCACAGAGGTAAGTCGGCATGGTGCCTGTTGCAATCAATCCCGATGCAATTTCTGTGTTTCATCAACACTCTGAAGGTCCACAGATTTCAGAATGCTTCCATATTTGCTTTGGAAACTACTACTGGTCTCCCACAAATCGATCAAAGGCGTAGACAGATTGAGACATCACTCCCAAGGAAAAAATTCTACATTGTGCCTGTTGTATTGTATCAAGATGCAATTTCTGTGTTTCATCAACACTGTGAAGGTCCACAGGGAACAGGATGCCTATATATGTGCTTCGGAAACTACTACTGGTCTCCCAGGAATCGATCAAATCGTAGAAAGTTTGAGACATTTATCCCATGGAGAAAAGTCCGCATGGTGCTTGTTGTATTCAATCCCGATGCAATTTCTAAGTTTCATCAACACTCTGAACGTCCACAGCTTACAGAATGCGTCCATATTTGCTTTGGAAACTACTACTGGTCGGCCAGAAATCGATCAAAAGCGTAGACAGTTTGAGACATCACTAGCAAGGAGAAAATTCTGCATTGTCCCTGTTGTATTGTATCCCGATGCAATTTCTGTGTTTCATCAACACTCTGAAAGCCTACACATTACAGGAGGCCTGCGTATGTGCTTTAGTAACTACTACTGTTCTCCCAGGAATCGATCAAAGCATAGACAAAAGGTGCCTGTTCTATTCAATCCATATGCCATTTCTGTGTTTCATCAACTCTCTGAATATCCACAGATTACAGAATGCCTATATATGTGCTTCGGAAACTACTACTAGTCTCCCAGGAATCGATCAAACCGTAGAAAGTTTGAGACATTTATCCCATGGAGAAAAGTCCGCATGGTGCTTGTTGTTTTCAATCCCGATGCAATTTCTGTGTTTCATCAACGCTCTGAACGTCCACAGCTTACAGAATGTCTCCAGATGTGCTTCGGAAACTTCTACTGGTCTCCCAGGAGTCGATCAAAGCCTTGGCACTTTGAGACATTACTCCCACGGAGGTAATTCGGCATGGTGCCTGTTGCATTCAATCAGGATGCAATTTCTGTGTTTCATCAACACTCTGAAGGTCCACAGATTACAGAATGCTTCCATATTTGCTTCGGAAACTACTACTGGTCTCCCAGAAATCGATCAAAAGCGTAGACAGTTTGAGACATCACTCCCAAGGAAAAAATTCTACATTGTGCCTGTTGTATTGTATCAAGATGCAATTTCTGTGTTTCATCAACACTGTGAAGGACCACAGATTACAGAATGCCTCCGTATGTGCTTTAGACACGACTACTGTTCTCCCAGGAATCGATCAACGCATAGACAGTTTCAGATATCACTCCCATGGAGTAAAGTCAACATGGTTCCTGTTCTATTCAATCCCGATGCAATTTCTGTATTTCATCAACACTCTGAAGGTCCACAGAGAACAGAATGCCTATATATGTGCTTTGGAAACTACTACTGTTCTCTCAGGAATCGATCAAAGCATAGACAGTTTCAGACATTACTCCCATGGAGAAAAGTCCGCATGGTGCCTCTCCTATTCAATCCCGATGCAATTTCTCTGTTTCATCACCACTTTGAAGGTCCACAGATAACAGAATACATCCAGATGTGCTTCGGAAACTTCTACTGGTCTCCCAGGAATCGATCAAAGCGTAGATAGTTTGAGATATTTCTCCTATGGAGAAAAGTCCAAATGGTGCATGTTGTATCCAATCCCGATGCAATTTCTGTGTTTCATCAACACTCTGAAGGTCCACAGATTACAGAATGACTCCATATTTGCTTTGGAAACTACTACTGTTCTCCCAGAAATCGATCAAAGGCGTAGACCGTTTGAGACATCACTCCCAAGAAAAAAATTCTGCATTGTGCCTTTTGTATTGTATCAAGATGCAATTTCTGGGTTTCATCAACACTCTGACAGTCCACAGATTACAGAATGCCTCCGTATGTGCTTTAGAAACGAGTACTGTTCTCCCAGGAATCGATCAAAGCATAGACAGTTTCAGATTTTATTCCCATGGAGTAAAGTCAACATGGTGCCTGTTCTATT
This sequence comes from Schistocerca gregaria, assembly GCF_023897955.1. Lineage (NCBI taxonomy): Eukaryota > Metazoa > Arthropoda > Insecta > Orthoptera > Acrididae > Schistocerca > Schistocerca gregaria. The sequence continues at coordinate 13,786,771 of NC_064920.1, forward strand.
CAATCCCGATGCAATTTCTGTGTTTCATCAACACTCTGAAGGTCCACAGAGAACAGAATGCCTATATATGTTCTTTGGAAACTACTACTGGTCTCCCAGGAATCGATCAAAGTGTGAACAATTTGAGACATTACTCCCACGGAGATAAGTCGGCATGGTGCCTGTTGCAATCAATCCCGATGCAATCACTGTGTTTCATCAACACTCTGAAGGTCCACAGATTACAGAATGCTTCCATATTTGCTTTGGAAACTACTACTGGTCTCCCAGAAATCGATCAAAAGCGTAGACAGTTTGAGACATCACTCCCAAGGAAAAAATTCTACATTGTGCCTGTTGTATTGTATCAAGATGCAATTTCTGTGTTTCATCAACACTCTGAAGGACCACAGATTACAGAATGCCTCCGTATGTGCTTTAGACGCGACTACTGTTCTCCCAGGAATCGATCAACGCATAGACAGTTTCAGATATCACTCCCATGGAGTAAAGTCAACATGGTTCCTGTTCTATTCAATCCCGATGCAATTTCTGTATTTCATCAACACTCTGAAGGTCCGCAGAGAACAGAATGCCTATATATGTGCTTTGGAAACTACTACTGTTCTCTCAGGAATCGATCAAAGCATAGACAGTTTCAGACATTACTCCCATGGGGAAAAGTCCGCATGGTGCCTCTCCTATTCAATCCCGATGCAATTTCTCTGTTTCATCACCACTTTGAAGGTCCACAGATAACAGAATACCTCCAGATGTGCTTCGGAAACTTCTACTGGTCTCCCAGGAATCGATCAAAGCGTAGATAGTTTGAGATATTACTCCCATTGAGAAAAGTCCTAATGGTGCATGTTGTATCCAATCCCGATGCAATTTCTGTGTTTCATCAACACTCTGAAGGTCCACAGATTACAGAATGACTCCATATTTGCTTTGGAAACTACTACTGTTCTCCCAGAAATCGATCAAAGGCGTAGACCGTTTGAGACATCACTCCCAAGAAAAAAATTCTGCATTGTGCCTGTTGTATTGCATCAAGATGCAATTTCTGGGTTTCATCAACACTCTGACAGTCCACAGATTACAGAATGCCTCCGTATGTGCTTTAGAAACGAGTACTGTTCTCCCAGGGATCGATCAAAGCATAGACAGTTTCAGATTTTACTCCCATGGAGTAAAGTCAACATGGTGCCTGTTCTATTCAATCCCGATGCAATTTCTGTGTTTCATCAACACTCTGAAGGTCCACAGAGAACAGAATGCCTATATATGTGCTTTGGAAACTACTACTGATCTCCCAGGAATCGATCAAAGTGTGAACAATTTGAGACATTACTCCCACGGAGATAAGTCGGCATGGTGCCTGTTGCAATCAATCCCGATGCAATTACTGTGTTTCATCAACACTCTGAAGGTCCACAGATTACAGAATGTCTATATATCTGCTTCGGAAACTACAACTGGTCTCCCAGGAATCGACCAAAGCGTACAAAAGTTTGCGACATTACTCCCATGGAGAAAAGTTCAAATGGTGTCTGTTGTACCCAATCCCGATGCAATTTCTGTGTTTCATCAACACTCTGAAGGTCCACAGATTACAGAATGCCTATATATGTGCTTCTGAAACTACTACTAGTCTCCCAGGAATCGATCAAAGCATAGACAGTTTCAGATATTACTCCCATGGAGTAAAGTATACATGGTGCCTGTTCTATTCATTCCCGATGCAATTTCTGTGTTTCATCAACACTCTGAAGGTCCACAGAGAACAGAATGCCTATATATGACCTTTGGAAACTACTACTGTTCTGCCAGGAGTCGATCAAAGCACAGACAGTTTCAGACATTACTCCCATGGAGAAAAGTCCGCATGGTGCCTCTCCTATTCAATCACGAAGCAATTTTTCTGTTTCATCAACAATTTGAAGGTCCACAGATTACAGAATACCTCCAGATGTGCTTCGGAAACTTCTACTGCTCTCCCAGGAATCGATCAAAGCGGAGATAATTTGAGATATTACTCCCATGGAGAAAAGTCCAAATGGTGCATGTTGTATCCAATCCCGATGCAATTTCTGTGTTTCATCAACACTCTGAAAGTCCTCAGATTACAGAATGCCTCCAGATGTGCTTCGGAAACTACTACTGCTCTCCCAGGAATCGATCAATGCGTTAAAAGTTTGAGACATTACTCCTACGGAGAAAAGGCGGCATGGTGCCTGTTGTATTCAATCCCGATGCAATTTCTGTGTTTCATCAACACTCTGAACGTCCACAGCTTCAGAATGCCTGCAGATGTGCTTCGGAAACAAATACTGGTCTCCCAGGAATCGATCAAAGTGTGAACAATTTGAGACATTACTCCCACGGAGACAAGTCGGCATGCCTGTTGCACTCAATCCCGATGCAATTTCTGTGTTTCATCAGCACTCTGAAGGTCCACAGATTACAGATTGACTCCAGTTGTGCTTCGGAAACTTCTACTGGTCTCCCAGGAATCGATCAAAGCGTACAAAAGTCTGAGACATTACTCCCATGCAGAAAAGTCCAAATGGTGTCTGTTGTATCCAATCCCGATGCACTTTCTGTGTTTCATCAACACTCTGAGGGTCCACAGATTACAGAATGCCTATATATGTGCTTCGGAAACTACTACTGGTCTCCATGAAATCGATCCAATCGTAGAAAGTTTGAGACATTACTCCCATGGAGAAAAGTCCGCTGGTGCCTGTTGTATTCAATCCCGATGAAATTTCTGTGTTTCATCAACACGCTCAACGTCCACAGCTTACAGAATGCCTAGGTATGTGCTTTAGAAACGACTACTTTTCTCCCAGGAATCATTCAAAGCATAGACAGTTTCAGATATTACTCCTATGGAGTAAAGTCAACATGGTGCCTGTTCTATTCAATCCCGATGCAATTTCTGTGTTTCATCAACACTCTGAAGGTCCACAGAGAACAGAATGCCTATATATGTGCTTCGGAAAGTACTACTGGTCTCCCAGGAATTGATCAAAGTGTGAACAATTTGAGACATTACTCCCACGGAGTTAAGTCGGCATGATGCCTGTTGCAATCAATCCCGATGCAATTTCAGTGTTTCATCAACACTCTGAAGGTCCACAGATTACAGAATGACTCCAGATGTGCTTTGGAAACTTCTACTGGTCTAACAGGAATCCATCAAAGCGTACAAAATTTGAGACATTACTCCCATCATGAAAAGTCGAAATGGTGTACCCAATCCCGATGCAATTTCAGTATTTCATCAACACTCGCAAGGCCCACAGGTTATAGAATGCCTATATATGTGATTCGGAAACTAATACTGGTCTCCCAGGTATCGATCCAATCGTAGAAAAAGTTTGAGACATTACTAACATGGAGAAAAGTCTGCCTGGTGCCTGTTGTATTCAATCCCGATGGAATTTCTGTGTTTCATCAACACGCTGAACGTCCACAGCTTACAGAATGCCTACATATTTGCTTTGGAAACTACTACTGGACGCCCAGAAATCGATCAAAAGCGTAGACAGTTTGAGACATCACTAGCAAGGAAAAAATTCTGCATTGTGCCTGTTGTATTGTATCCAGATGCAATTTCTGTGATTCTTCAATACTCTGAAAGTCTACAGATTACAGGAAGCCTGCGTACGTGCTTTAGAAACTACTACTGTTCTCCCAGGAATCGATCAAAGCATAGACAGTTTCAGATAATACTCCCATGGAGAAAAGTCCGCATGGTGCCTGTTCTATTCAATCCCGATGCAATTTCTGTGTTTCATCAACACTCTGAATTTCCACAGATTACAGAATGCCTATATATGTGCTTCGGAAACTACTACTAGTCTCCCAGGGATCGATCAAAGCGTAGAAAGTTTGAGACATTTCTCCCATAGAGAAAAGTCCGCATAGTGCCTGTTGTTTTCAATCCCGATGCAATTTCTGTGTTTCATCAACGCTCTGAACGTCCACAGCTTACAAAATGTCTCCAGATGTGCTTCGGAAACTACTACTGGTCTCCCAGGAGTCGATCAAAGCGTTGGCACTTTGAGACATTACTCCCACGGAGGTAATTCGGCATGGTGCCTGTTGCATACAATCAGGATGCAATTTCTGTGTTTCATCAACACTCTGAACGTCCACAGATTACAGAATGCTTCCATATTTGCTCTGGAAACTACTACTGGTCTCCCAGAAATCGGTCAAAAGCGTAGACAGTTTGAGACATCACTCCCAAGGAAAAAATTCTACATTGTGCCTGTTGTATTGTATCAAGATGCAATTTCTGTGTTTCATCAACACTCTGAAAGTCCACAGATTACAGGAAGCCTCCGTATTTGCTTTAGACACGACTAATGTTCTCCCAGGAATCGATCAAGGCATGGACAGTTTCAGATATTACTCCCACGGAGTAAAGTCCGCCTGGTGCCTGTTCTATTCAATCCCGATGCAATTTCTGTGTTTCATCAACACTCTGACGGACCACAGATTATAGAATGCCTCCGTATGTGCTTTAGAAACGACTACTGATCTCATAGGAATCGATCAAAGCATAGACAGTTTCAGATATTACTCCCACGGAGTAAAGTCAACATGGTGCCTGTTCTATTCAATCCCGATGCAATTTCTGTGTTTCATCAACACTCTGAAGGTCCACAGCTTACAGTATGCCTCCAGATGTGCTTCGGAAACTACTACTGCTCTCCCAGGAATCGATCAATGCGTTAAAAGTTTGAGACATTACTCCTACGGAGAAAAGGCAGCATGGTGCCTGTTGTATTCAATCCCGATGCAATTTCTGTGTTTCATCAACACTCTGAACGTCCACAGCTTACAGAATGCCGCCATATATGCTTTGGAACCTACTACTGGTCGCCCAGAAGTCGATCAAAAGCGTAGACAGTTTGAGACATCACTAGCAAGGAGAAAATTCTGCATTGTGCCTGTTGTATTCAATCCCGATGCAATTTCTATGTTTCATCAACACGCAGAACGTCCACAGCTTACAGAATGTCTCCATGTTTGCTTTGGAACCTACTACTGGTCGCATAGGAATCGATCAAAGCGTAGAAAGTTTGAGATATTTCTCCCATGGAGAAAAGTCCGCATAGTGCCTGTTGTTTTCAATCCCGATGCAATTTCTGTGTTTCATCAACACTCTGAACGTCCACAGCTTACAGAATGTATCAACAAGTGCTTCGGAAAATACTACTGGTCTCCCAGGGGTCGATCAAAGCCTTGGCAGTTTGAGACATTACTCCCACGGAGGTAATTCGGCATGGTGCCTGTTGCATACAATCAGGATGCAATTTCTGTGTTTCATCAACACTCTGAAGGTCCACAGATTACAGAGTGCTTCCATATTTGTTTTGGAAACTACTACTGGTCTCCCAGAAGTCGATCAAAAGCGTAGACAGTTTGAGACATCACTCCCAAGGAAAATATTCTACATTGTGCCTGTTGTATTGTATCAAGATGCAATTTATGTGTTTCATCAATACTCTGAAAGTCCACAGATTACAGGAAGCCTCCGTATGTGCTTTAGACACGACTAATGTTCTCCCAGGAATCGATCAAGTCATGGACAGTTTCAGATATTACTCCCATGGAGTAAAGTCCGCCTGGTGCCTGTTCTATTCAATCCCGATGCAATGTCTGTGTTTCATCAACACTCTGAACGGCCACAGATTATAGAATGCCTCCGTATGTGCTTTAGAAACTACTACTGTTCTCCCACGAATCGATCAAAGCATAGACAGTTTCAGATATTACTCCCATGGAGTAAAGTCAACATGGTGCCTGTTCTGTTCAATCCCGATGCAATTTCTGTGTTTCATCAACACGCTGAAGGTCCACAGAGAACAGAATGCCTATATATGTGCTTCGGAAAGTACTACTGGTCTCCCAGGAATTGATCAAAGTGTGAACTATTTGAGACATTACTCCCACGGAGGTAATTCCGCATGGTGCCTGTTGCATACAATCAGGATGCATTTTCTGTGTTTCATCAACACTCTGAAGGTCGACAGATTACAGAATGCTTCCATATTTGCTTTGGAAACTACTACTGGTCTCCCAGAAATCGATCAAAAGCGTAGACAGTATGAGACATCACACCCAAGGAAAAAATTCTACATTGTGCCTGTTGTATTGTATCAAGATGCAATTTCTGTGTTTCATCAACACTCTGAAAGTCCACAGATTACAGGAAGCCTCCGTATTTGCTTTAGACACGACTAATGTTCTCCCAGGACTCGATCAAGGCATGGACAGTTTCAGTTATTACTCCAATGGAGTAAAGTCCGCCTGGTGCCTGTTCTATTCAATCCCGATGCAATTTCTGTGTTTCATCAACACTCTGAAGGACCACAGATTATAGAATGCCTCCGTATGTGCTTTGGAAACTACTACTGGTCTCCCAGGAATCGATCAAATCGTAGAAAAAATTTGAGACATTACTCCCATGGAGAAAAGTCCGCCTGGTGCCTGTTGTATTCAATCCCGATGCAATTTCTATGTTTCATCAACACTCTGAACGTCCACAGCTTACAGAATGCCTCCATATTTGCTTTGGAAACTACTACTGGTCGGCCAGAAATCGATCAAAAGCGTAGACAGTTTGAGACATCACTAGCAAGGAGAAAATTCTGCATTGTGCCTGTTGTATTGTATCCCGATGCAATTTCTGTGTTTCATCAACACTCTGAAAGCCTACAGATTACAGGAAGCCTGCGTATGTGCTTTAGAAACTACTACCGTTCTCCCAGGAATCGATCAAAGCATAGACAAAATTTGCTTGTTCTATTCAATCCCGATGCAATTTCTGTGTTTCATCAACTCTCTGAATTTCCACAGATTACAGAATGCCTATATATGTGCTTCGGAAGCTACTACTAGTCTCCCAGGAATCGATCAAAGCGTAGAAAGTTTGAGACATTTCTCCCATGGAGAAAAGTCCGCATAGTGCTTGTTGTTTTCAGTCCCGATGCAATTTGTGTGTTTCATCAACGCTCTGAACGTCCACAGCTTACAGAATGTCTCCAGATGTGCTTCGGAAACTACTACTGGTCTCGCAGGAGTCGATCAAACCATTGGCACTTTGAGACATTACTCCCACGGAGGTAATTCGGCATGGTGCCTGTTGCATTCAATCAGGATGCAATTTCTGTGTTTCATCAACACTCTGAAGAACCACAGATTACAGAATGCTTCCATATTTGCTTTGGAAACTACTACTGGTCTCCCAGAAATCGATCAAATGCGTTGACAGTTTGAGGCATCACTCCCAAGGAAAAAATTCTACTTTGTGCCTGTTGTATTATATCAAGATGCAATTTCTGTGTTTCATCAACACTCTGAAGGACCACAGATTACAGAATGCCTCCGTATGTGCTTTAGAAACGACTACTGTTCTCCCAGGAATCGATCAAAGCATAGACAGTTTCAGATATTACTCCCATGGAGTAAAGTCAACATGGTGCCTGTTCTATTCAATCCCGATGCAATTTCTGTGTTTCATCAGCACTCTGAAGGTCCACAGATTACAGAATGACTCCAGTTGTGCTTCGGAAACTTCTACTGGTCTCCCAGGAATCGATCAAAGCGTACAAAAGTCTGAGACATTACTCCCATGGAGAAAAGTCCAAATGGTGTCTGTTGTATCCTATCCCGATGCAATTTCTGTGTTTCATCAACACTCTGAGGGTCCACAGATTACTGAATGCCTATATATGTGCTTCGGAAACTACTACTGGTCTCCATGGAATCGATCAAATCGTAGAAAGTTTGAGACATTACTCCCATGGAGAAAAGTCCGCCTGGTGCCTGTTGTATTCAATCCCGATGCAATTTCTGTGTTTTATCAACACTCTGAACGTCCACAGCTTACAGAATGCCTCCATATTTGCTTTGGAAACTACTACTGGTCTCCCAGAAATCGATCAAAAGCGTAGACAATTGGAGACATCACTCCCAAGGAAAATATTCTGCATTGTGCCTGTTGTATTGTATCAAGATGCAATTTCTGTGTTTCATCAACACTCTGAAAGTCCACAGGTTACAGAATGCCTCCGTATGTGCTTTAGAAACGACTACTGTTCTCCCAGGAATCGATCAAAGCATAGCCAGTTTGAGATATTACTCCTATGGAGTAAAGTCAACATGGTGCCTGTTCTATTCAATCCCGATGCAATTTCTGTGTTTCATCAACACTCTGAAGGTCCACAGAGAACAGAATGCCTATATATGTGCTTCGGAAAGTACTACTGGTCTCCCAGGAATTGATCAAAGTGTGAACAATTTGAGACATTACTCCCACGGAGGTAAGTCGGCATGGTGCCTGTTGCAATCAATCCCGATGCAATTTCTGAGCTTCATCAACACTCTGAAGGTCCACAGATTACAGAATGACTCCAGATGTGCTTCGGAAACTTCTACTGGTCTCACAGGAATCGATCAAAGCGTACAAATGTTTGAGACATTACTCCCATGGAGAAAAGTCCAAATTGTGTCTGTTGTACCAGATCCCTGTGCAATTTCTGTGTTTCATCAACACTCTGAAGGTCCACAGATTACAGAATGCCTATATATGTGCTTCGGAAACTACTACTGGTCTCCCAGGTATCGATCCAATCGTAGAAAAAATTTGAGACATTACTCCCATGGAGAAAAGTCTGCCGGGTGCCTGTTGTATTCAATCCCGATGCAATTTCTATGTTTCATCAACACGCTGAACTTGCACAGCTTACAGAATGCCTCCATATTTGCTTTGGAACCTACTACTGGTCGCCCAGAAATCGATCAAAAGCGTAGACAGTTTGAGACATCACTAGCAAGAAGAAAATTCTGAATTGTGCCTGTTGTATTCAATCCCGATGCAATTTCTATGTTTCATCAACACGCTGAAAGTCCACAGCTTACAGAATGCCTCCATATTTGCTTTGGAACCTACTACTGGTCGCCCAGGAATCGATCAAAGCGTAGAAAGTTTGAGACATTTCTCTAATGGAGAAAGATCCGCATAGTGCCTGTTGTTTTCAATCCCGTTGCAATTTCTGTGTTTCATCAACGCTATGAACGTCCACAGCTTACAGAATGTCTCCAGATGTGCTTCGGAAAATACTACTGGTCTCCCAGGGGTCGATCAAAGCGTTGGCACATTGAGACATTACTCCCACGGAGGTAATTCGGCATGGTGCCTGTTGCATACAATCAGGATGCAATTTCTGTGTTTCATCAACACTCTGAAGGTCCACAGATTACAGAGTGCTTCCATATTTGTTTTGGAAACTACTACTGGTCTCCCAGAAGTCGATCAAAAGCGTAGACAGTTTGAGACATCACTCCCAAGGAAAATATTCTACATTGTGCCTGTTGTATTGTATCAAGATGCAATTTATGTGTTTCATCAATACTCTGAAAGTCCACAGATTACAGGAAGCCTCCGTATGTGCTTTAGACACGACTAATGTTCTCCCAGGAATCGATCAAGTCATGGACAGTTTCAGATATTACTCCCATGGAGTAAAGTCCGCCTGGTGCCTGTTCTATTCAATCCCGATGCAATGTCTGTGTTTCATCAACACTCTGAACGGCCACAGATTATAGAATGCCTCCGTATGTGCTTTAGAAACTACTACTGTTCTCCCACGAATCGATCAAAGCATAGACAGTTTCAGATATTACTCCCATGGAGTAAAGTCAACATGGTGCCTGTTCTGTTCAATCCCGATGCAATTTCTGTGTTTCATCAACACGCTGAAGGTCCACAGAGAACAGAATGCCTATATATGTGCTTCGGAAAGTACTACTGGTCTCCCAGGAATTGATCAAAGTGTGAACTATTTGAGACATTACTCCCACGGAGGTAATTCCGCATGGTGCCTGTTGCATACAATCAGGATGCATTTTCTGTGTTTCATCAACACTCTGAAGGTCGACAGATTACAGAATGCTTCCATATTTGCTTTGGAAACTACTACTGGTCTCCCAGAAATCGATCAAAAGCGTAGACAGTATGAGACATCACACCCAAGGAAAAAATTCTACATTGTGCCTGTTGTATTGTATCAAGATGCAATTTCTGTGTTTCATCAACACTCTGAAAGTCCACAGATTACAGGAAGCCTCCGTATTTGCTTTAGACACGACTAATGTTCTCCCAGGACTCGATCAAGGCATGGACAGTTTCAGTTATTACTCCAATGGAGTAAAGTCCGCCTGGTGCCTGTTCTATTCAATCCCGATGCAATTTCTGTGTTTCATCAACACTCTGAAGGACCACAGATTATAGAATGCCTCCGTATGTGCTTTGGAAACTACTACTGGTCTCCCAGGAATCGATCAAATCGTAGAAAAAATTTGAGACATTACTCCCATGGAGAAAAGTCCGCCTGGTGCCTGTTGTATTCAATCCCGATGCAATTTCTATGTTTCATCAACACTCTGAACGTCCACAGCTTACAGAATGCCTCCATATTTGCTTTGGAAACTACTACTGGTCGGCCAGAAATCGATCAAAAGCGTAGACAGTTTGAGACATCACTAGCAAGGAGAAAATTCTGCATTGTGCCTGTTGTATTGTATCCCGATGCAATTTCTGTGTTTCATCAACACTCTGAAAGCCTACAGATTACAGGAAGCCTGCGTATGTGCTTTAGAAACTACTACCGTTCTCCCAGGAATCGATCAAAGCATAGACAAAATTTGCTTGTTCTATTCAATCCCGATGCAATTTCTGTGTTTCATCAACTCTCTGAATTTCCACAGATTACAGAATGCCTATATATGTGCTTCGGAAGCTACTACTAGTCTCCCAGGAATCGATCAAAGCGTAGAAAGTTTGAGACATTTCTCCCATGGAGAAAAGTCCGCATAGTGCTTGTTGTTTTCAGTCCCGATGCAATTTGTGTGTTTCATCAACGCTCTGAACGTCCACAGCTTACAGAATGTCTCCAGATGTGCTTCGGAAACTACTACTGGTCTCGCAGGAGTCGATCAAACCATTGGCACTTTGAGACATTACTCCCACGGAGGTAATTCGGCATGGTGCCTGTTGCATTCAATCAGGATGCAATTTCTGTGTTTCATCAACACTCTGAAGAACCACAGATTACAGAATGCTTCCATATTTGCTTTGGAAACTACTACTGGTCTCCCAGAAATCGATCAAATGCGTTGACAGTTTGAGGCATCACTCCCAAGGAAAAAATTCTACTTTGTGCCTGTTGTATTATATCAAGATGCAATTTCTGTGTTTCATCAACACTCTGAAGGACCACAGATTACAGAATGCCTCCGTATGTGCTTTAGAAACGACTACTGTTCTCCCAGGAATCGATCAAAGCATAGACAGTTTCAGATATTACTCCCATGGAGTAAAGTCAACATGGTGCCTGTTCTATTCAATCCCGATGCAATTTCTGTGTTTCATCAGCACTCTGAAGGTCCACAGATTACAGAATGACTCCAGTTGTGCTTCGGAAACTTCTACTGGTCTCCCAGGAATCGATCAAAGCGTACAAAAGTCTGAGACATTACTCCCATGGAGAAAAGTCCAAATGGTGTCTGTTGTATCCTATCCCGATGCAATTTCTGTGTTTCATCAACACTCTGAGGGTCCACAGATTACAGAATGCCTATATATGTGCTTCGGAAACTACTACTGGTCTCCATGGAATCGATCCAATCGTAGAAAGTTTGAGACATTACTCCCATGGAGAAAAGTCCGCCTGGTGCCTGTTGTATTCAATCCCGATGCAATTTCTGTGTTTTATCAACACTCTGAACGTCCACAGCTTACAGAATGCCTCCATATTTGCTTTGGAAACTACTACTGGTCTCCCAGAAATCGATCAAAAGCGTAGACAATTGGAGACATCACTCCCAAGGAAAATATTCTGCATTGTGCCTGTTGTATTGTATCAAGATGCAATTTCTGTGTTTCATCAACACTCTGAAAGTCCACAGGTTACAGAATGCCTCCGTATGTGCTTTAGAAACGACTACTGTTCTCCCAGGAATCGATCAAAGCATAGCCAGTTTGAGATATTACTCCTATGGAGTAAAGTCAACATGGTGCCTGTTCTATTCAATCCCGATGCAATTTCTGTGTTTCATCAACACTCTGAAGGTCCACAGAGAACAGAATGCCTATATATGTGCTTCGGAAAGTACTACTGGTCTCCCAGGAATTGATCAAAGTGTGAACAATTTGAGACATTACTCCCACGGAGGTAAGTCGGCATGGTGCCTGTTGCAATCAATCCCGATGCAATTTCTGAGCTTCATCAACACTCTGAAGGTCCACAGATTACAGAATGACTCCAGATGTGCTTCGGAAACTTCTACTGGTCTCACAGGAATCGATCAAAGCGTACAAATGTTTGAGACATTACTCCCATGGAGAAAAGTCCAAATTGTGTCTGTTGTACCAGATCCCTGTGCAATTTCTGTGTTTCATCAACACTCTGAAGGTCCACAGATTACAGAATGCCTATATATGTGCTTCGGAAACTACTACTGGTCTCCCAGGTATCGATCCAATCGTAGAAAAAATTTGAGACATTACTCCCATGGAGAAAAGTCTGCCGGGTGCCTGTTGTATTCAATCCCGATGCAATTTCTATGTTTCATCAACACGCTGAACTTGCACAGCTTACAGAATGCCTCCATATTTGCTTTGGAACCTACTACTGGTCGCCCAGAAATCGATCAAAAGCGTAGACAGTTTGAGACATCACTAGCAAGAAGAAAATTCTGAATTGTGCCTGTTGTATTCAATCCCGATGCAATTTCTATGTTTCATCAACACGCTGAAAGTCCACAGCTTACAGAATGCCTCCATATTTGCTTTGGAACCTACTACTGGTCGCCCAGGAATCGATCAAAGCGTAGAAAGTTTGAGACATTTCTCTAATGGAGAAAGATCCGCATAGTGCCTGTTGTTTTCAATCCCGTTGCAATTTCTGTGTTTCATCAACGCTATGAACGTCCACAGCTTACAGAATGTCTCCAGATGTGCTTCGGAAAATACTACTGGTCTCCCAGGGGTCGATCAAAGCGTTGGCACATTGAGACATTACTCCCACGGAGGTAATTCGGCATGGTGCCTGTTGCATACAATCAGGATGCAATTTCTGTGTTTCATCAACACTCTGAAGGTCCACAGATTACAGAATGCTTCCATATTTGCTTTGGAAACTACTACTGGTCTCCCAGAAATCGATCAAAAGCGTAGACAGTTTGAGACATCACTCCCAAGGAAAAAATTCTACATTGTGCCTGTTGTATTGTCTCAAGATGCAATTTCTGTGTTTCATCAACACACTGAAAGTCCACAGATTACAGGAATTCTCCGTATGTGCTTTAGACACGACTAATGTTCTCCCAGGAATTGATCAATGCATGGACAATTTCAGATATTACTCCCATGGAGTAAAGTCCGCCTGGTGCCTGTTCTATTCAATCCCGATGCAATTTCTATGTTTCATCAACACGCTGAAAGTCCACAGCTTACAGAATGCCTCCATATTTGCTTTGGAACCTACTACTGGTCGCCCAGGAATCGATCAAAGCGTAGAAAGTTTGAGACATTTCTCCCATGGAGAAAGGTCCGCATAGTGCCTGTTGTTTTCAATCCCGATGCAATTTCTGTGTTTCATCAACGCTATGAACGTCAACAGCTTACAGAATGTCTCCAGATGTGCTTCGGAAAATACTACTGGGCTCCCAGGGGTCGATCAAAGCGTTGGCACATTGAGACATTACTCCCACGGAGGTAATTCGGCTAGGTGCCTGTTGCATACAATCAGGATGCAATTTCTGTGTTTCATCAACACTCTGAAGGTCCACAGATTACAGAATGCTTCCACATTTGCTTTGGAAACTACTACTGGTCTCCCAGAAACCGATCAAAAGCGTAGACAGTTTGAGACATCACTCCCAAGGAAAAAATTCTACATTGTGCCTGTTGTATTGTCTCAAGATGCAATTTCTGTGTTTCATCAACACACTGAAAGTCCACAGATTATAGGAATTCTCCGTATGTGCTTTAGACACGACTAATGTTCTTCCAGGAATTGATCAAGGCATGGACAATTTCAGATATTACTCCCATGGAGTAAAGTCCGCCTGGTGCCTGTTCTATTCAATCCCGATACAATTTCTGTGTTTCATCAACACTCTGAAGGTCCACAGAGAACAGAATGCCTATATATGTGATTTGGAAACTACTACTGGTCTCCCAGGAATCTATCAAAGTTTGAACAATTTAAAACATTACTCCCACGGAGATAAGTCGGCATGGTGCCTGTTGCAATCAATCCCGATGCAATTTCTGTATTTCATCAACACTCTGAAGGTCCACAGATTACAGAATGACTCCAGATGTGCTTCGGAAACTTCTACTGGTCTCCCAGGAATCGATCAAAGCGTACAAAAGAGTTTGAGACATTACTCCCATGGAGAAAAGTTCAAATGTTGTCTGTTGTACCCAATCCCGATGCAATTTCTGTGTTTCATCAACACTCTGAAGGTCCACAGAGAACAGAATGCCTATATATGTGCTTCGGAAAGTACAACTAGTCCCCCAGGAATTGATCAAATTGTGAACAATTTGAGACATTACTCCCACGGAGATAAGTCGGCATGGTGCCTGTTGCAATCAATCCCGATGCAATTTCTGTGTTTCATCAACACTCTGAAGGTCCACAGATTACAGAATGACTCCAGATGTGCTTCGGAAACTTCTACTGGTCTCCCAGGAATCGATCAAAGCGTAGAAAGTTTGAAACATTTCTCCCATGGAGAAAGGTCCGCATAGTGCCTGTTGTTTTCAATCCCGATGCAATTTCTGTGTTTCATCAACGCTATGAACGTCCACAGCTTACAGAATGTCTCCAGATGTGCTTCGGAAAATACTACTTGTCTCCCAGGGGTCGATCAAAGCGTTGGCACATTGAGACATTACTCCCAAGGACGTAATTCGACATGGTGCCTGTTGCATACAATCAGGATGCAATTTCTGTGTTTCATCAACACTCTGAAGGTCCACAGAGAACAGAATGCCTATATATGTGCTTTGGAAACTACTACTGGTCTCCCAGGAATGGATCAAAGCGTACAAAGTTTGAGCCATTACTCCCATGCAGGAAAGTCCGCATGGTGCCTGTTGTATTCAATCCCGATGCAATTTCTGTTTTTCATAAACACCCTAAATGTCAACAGATTAGTGAATACCTCCAGATGTGATTCGGAAACTTCTACTGGTCTCCCAGGAATCGATCAAAACGTAGACACTTTGAGACATTACTCCCATGGAGAAAAGTCCGCATGGTGGCTGTTGTATTCAATCCCGATGCAATTTCTGTTTTTCATCAACACCCTGAAGGTCCACAGATTACAGAATGCCTTTAGATGTGCTTCGGAAACTTCTACTGGTCTCCCAGGAATCGATCAAAGCGTTAACAGTTTGAGACATTACTCCCACGGAGAAAAGGCGGCATGGTGCCTGTTGTATGCAATCCCGATGCAATTTCTGTGTTTCATCAACACTCTGAAAGTCCACAGATCACAGAATGCCTCCAGATGTGCTTCAGATGCTACTACTCTTCTCTCAGTAACCTATCAAAGCATAGAGAGTTTGAGACATTAATCCCATGGAGAAAAGTCCGCATGGTGCCTGTTGTATTCAATCCCGATGCAATTTCTGTGTTTCATCAACACTCTGAAAGTCAACAGATTACAGAATGCCTTCAAATTTGATTCGGAAACTACTACCAGTCTCCCAGGAGTCGGTGTAGGCGTAGACAGTTTGAGACATTACTCACATGGAAAAAGTCCGCTTGGCACCTGTTGTATTCAATCCCGATGCAACATCTATGTTTCATCAACACTCAGATGGTCCGCAGAATACAGAATAACTCCAGAATTGCTTCGAAAACTACTACTGGTTTCCCAGGAATCGATCAAAGCGTAGACAGTTTACGGCATTTATGCCATGGAAATAAGTCCGCATTGTGCCTGTTGTATTCAATCCCGATGCAATTTCTGTGTTTCATCAACACTCTGAAGGACCACAGAATACAGTATGCCTCCAGATGTGCTTGGGATACTACTACTGGTCTCCCAGGAATCATTCAAAGCGTAGACAATTTCACACACCACTCCCATGGAGAAAACTCCACATGGTGCCCGTTGTATTCAATCCCGATGCAAATTCTGTGTTTCATCAACACTCTGAAGGCCACAGATTACAGAATGACTCCAGATAAGCTTCGGAGACTACTACTGGTCTCCCAGGAATCCATCAAAGCGTAGACATTTTGGGACATTACTCACATGGAGGAAAGTTTGCATGGTGCCTGTTGTATTCAATTCCAATTCAATTTTTGTGTTTCATCAAAACTCTCAACGTCCACAGATTACTGGAAGCCTCCAGACGTGATTCGGAAACTACTACTGGTCTCCCAGGAATCGATCAAAGCGTTGTCAGTTTGAGACATTACTCCCATGGAGAAAAGTCCGCATGGTGCCCGTTGTATTCAATCCCGAAGCAAATTCTGTGTTTCATCAACACTTTGAAGGCCACAGATTACAGAATGACTCCAGATAAGCTTCGGAGACTACTACTGGTCTCCCACGAATCCATCAAAGCGTAGACATTTTAGGACATTACTCACATGGAGGGAAGTTTGCATGGTGCCTGTTGTATTCAATTCCAATGCAATTTCTGTGTTTCATCAAAACTCTCAACGTCCACAGATTACTCGAAGCCTCCAGACGTGATTCGGAAGCTAATACTGGTCTCCCAGGAATCGATCAAAGCGTTGACAGTTTTAGACATTACTCCCATGGAGAAAAGTCAGCATGGTGCCTGTTCTATTCAATCCCGATGAAATATCTGTGTTTCATCAACACTCTGAAGATCCAGAGATTACAGAATAGCTATATATGTGCTTCGGAAAATACTACTGGTCTCCCAGGAATCGAACAAAGCGTAGAAAATGTGAGACATTACTCCCGTGGAGAAAAGTCCCCATGATGCCTGTTGTAATCAATCCCGTTGCAATATCTGTGTCTCATCAACACTCTGAACGTCCACGGCTCACAGAATGCCTCCAGATGTGCTTTGGAAACTTCTACTGGTCTCCCAGGAATCGATCAAAGCGTAGACAGTTTGAGACATTACTCTCATGGAGAAAAGTCCAATTTGTGCATGTTGTTTAAAATCCCGATGCAATTTCTGTTTCTCATCAACACTCTGAAGGTCCACAGATTACAGAATGTCTCCAGATGTGCTTCGGAAACTACTACTGGTCTCCCAGGAATCAACCAAAATGTTGACAGTTTGCTACATTACTCCCATGGAGAAAAGTCCGCATGGTGCCTGTTGTATTCGATCCCTATGCAATTTCTGTGTTTCATCAACACTCTGAAAGTCCACAGTCTACAGGAAGCCTCCAGATGTGCTTCGGAAACTTCTACTGGACTTCCCGGAATCGAATAAAGTGCAGGCAGTATGAGACGTTACTCCCATGGAGAAAAGTCCGCATGGTGCCAGTTGTATTTAATCCCGATGCACTTTCTGTGTTTCATCAACACTCTGAACGTCCACAGATTACAGAATGCCTCCAAATTTGCTTCGGACGTTACTACTGGTCTCCTAGGAGTCGGTCTAAGTGTAGACAGTTAGAGAGCTTATTCCCGTGGAGAAAAGACCGCATCGTGCCTGTTGTATTCAATCCCGATGCAATTTCTGTGTTTCATCAACACTCCGAATGTCCACAGATTACAGAATGCCTCCAGATGTCCTTCGGAAAATACTACTGGTCTACCAGGAATCGCTAAAAAGCGTAGACAGTTTGAGACATTACTACCATGGAAAAAAGTCCACATGGAGCATGTTATATTCAATCACGATGAACTTTCTGTGTTTCATCAACACTCTGAACGTCCACAGATTACAGAATATCTCCAGATGTCCTTCGGAAACTGCTTCTGGTCTCCCAGGAATCGATTAAAGCGTAGACAGTTTGTGACATTACTCCCATGGAGTAAAGTCCTCATGGTTCCTGTTGTATTCAATCCCGATGCAATTTCTGCGTTTCATCAACACTCTGAAGGATACCGATTACAGAATGCCTCCAGATAAGCTTCGGATACTACTACTGGTCTCCCATGAACCAATCAAAGCGTAGACAGATTGGGACATTACTCCCATGGAGGAAAGTCCGCATGGTGCCTGTTGTATTAAATCCCGATCCAATTTCTGTGTTTCATCAACACTCTGAACGTCCACAGATTACAGAATGCCTATATATGTGCTTCGGAAACTACTACTGGTCTCCCAGGAATCGATCAAAGCGTAGACAGTTTGAGGCATTACTCCCGTGTAGAAAAGCCCGAATGGTGCTTGTTGTATTCACTCCCGATGCAATTTCTGTGTTTCATCAACACTCTGAAAGTCAACAGATTACAGAATGCCTCCAAATTTGCTTCGGAAACTACTACTGGTCTCCCAGGAGTCGGTCTAAGTGTAGACAGTTTGAGACGTTACTCCCATGGAGAAAAGTCCGCATGGTGCCAGTTGTATGCAATCCCGATGCAATTTCTGTGTTTCGTCAAAACTCTGAACGTCCGCAGATTACAGAATGCCTCCAAATTTGCTTCGGAAACTATTAACAGTTTCCCAGGACTCAGTCTAAGCGTAGACTGTTTGAGACATAACTCCCATGGAGAAAAGTCCAAAACGGTGCATGTTGTATCCAATCCCGATGCAATTTCTGTGTTTCATCATTACTCTGAAGGTCCACAGATTACAGATTGCCTCCAAATGTAATTCGGAAACTGCTACTGGTCTCCCAGGAATCAACCAAAGCGTAGACAGTTTGAGACAATACTCCCATGGAGAAAAGTCCGCATGGTGCCTGTTGTATTCAATCCCGATGCAATTTCTGTGTTTCATCAACACTCTGAAGGTCCACAGATTACAGGATGCCTCCAGATGTCCTTCGGAAAATACTACTGGTCTACCAGGAATCGATAAAAACGTAGACAGTTTGAGACATAACTCCCATGGAGAACAGTCCACATGATGCATGTTATATTCAATGACGATGAACTTTCTGTGTTTCATCAACACTCTGAACGTCCACAGATTACAGAATGCCTCCAAATTTGCTTCGGAAATTACTACTGGTCTCCTAGGAGTCGGTCTAAGTGTAGACAGTTAGAGAGCTTATTCCCATGGAGAAAAGACCGCATGGTGCCTGTTGTATTCAATCCCTATGCAATTTCTGTGTTTCATCAACACTCTGAAGGTCCACAGATTACAGAATGCCTCCAGATGTCCTTGAGAAAATACTACTGGTCTACCAGGAATCGATAAAAAGCGTAGACAGTTTGAGACATTACTCCCATGGAGAAAAGTCCACATGGAGCATGTTATATTCAATCACGATGACCTTTCTGTGTTTCATCAACACTCTGAACGTCCACAGATTACATAATATCTCCAGATGTGCTTCGGAAACTGCTACTGGTCTCCCAGGAATCGATTAAAGCGTAGACTGTTTGTGACATTACTCCAATGGAGTAAAGTCCCCATGGTTCCTGTTGCATTCAATCCCGATGCAATTTCTGCGTTTCATCAACACTCTAAACGTCAACAGATTACAGAATGCCTCCAGATGTGCTTCGGAAACTACTACTGGTCTCCCAAAAATCGATCAAAAGCGTAGACAGTTTGAGACATTACTCGCATGGAGAAAAGTCCGCATGGTGCGTGTTCTATTCAATCGCTATGCAATTTCTGTGTTTCATCAACACTCAGAAGGATACCGATTACAGAATGCCTCCAGATAAGCTTCGGATACTACTACTGGTCTCCCATGAACTAATCAAAGCGTAGACAGATTGGGACATTACTCCCATGGAGGAAAGTCTGCATGGTGCCTGTTGTATTAAATCCCGATGCAATTTCTGTGTTTCATCAACACTCTGAACGTCCACAGATTACAGAATGCCTATATATGTGCTTCGGAAACTACTACTGGTCTCCCAGGAATCGATCAAAGAGTAGAAAGTTTGAGACATTACTCCCATGGAGAAAAGTGAGCGTGGTGCCTGTTGTATTCAATCCCGTTGCAATTTCTGTGTTTCATCAACACTCTGAACGTCCACAGCTTAGAGAATGCCTGCAGATGTACTTCGGAAACTACTACTGGGCTCCCAGGAATCGATCAAGCCGTAGACAGTTTGAGACATCCAATTCCGATGCAATTTCTGTGTTTCATCAACACTCTGAAGGTCCACAGATTACAGAATGCCTCCAGATGTGCTTCGGAAACTACTACTGGTCTCCCAGGAATCAACCAAAGCGTAGACAGTTTGTGACATTACTCCCATGGAGAAAAGTCCACATGGTGCCTGTTGTATTCAATCCCGATGCAATTTCTGTGTTTCATCAACACTCTGAAGGCCACAGGTTACAGAATGGCTGCAGGTAAACTTCGGTAACTACTACTGCTCTCCCAGGAGTCGGTCTAAGGGTAGACAGTTTGAGACGTTACTCCCATGGCGAAAAGTACGCATGGTGACTGTTGTATTCATTCCCTATGGAATTTCTGTGTTTCATAAACTCTCTGAACGTCCACAGATTACAGAATGCCTCCAAATTTGCTTCGGAAACTACTACCGGTCTCCCAGGAGTCGGTGTAAGCGTAGACAGTTTGAGACATTACTCCCATGGAGAAAAGTCCAAATGGTGCCAGTTGTATCCAATCCCGATGCAATTTCTGTGTTTCATCAATACTCTGAAGGTCCACAGATTGCCTCCAGATGTGCTTCGGAAACTTTTATTGGTCTCCCAGGAATCGATCGAAACGTAGACAGTTTGAGACATTACTCCCATGGAGAGAATTCTGCATGGTGCCTGTTGTATTCAATCCCGATGCAATTTCTGTGTTTCATCAAGACTCTGAACGTCCACAGATTACAGAATGCCTCCAGATGTGCTTCCGAAACTACTACTGGTCTCCCAGGAATCGATCAAAGCGTAGACAGTTTGAGGCATTACTCCCATGTAGAAAAGTCCGAATGGTGCCTGTTGTATTCACTCCCGATGCAATTTCTGTGTTTCATCAACACTCTGAAAGTCAACAGATTACAGAATGCCTCCAAATTTGTTTCGGAAACTACTACTGGTCTCCCAGGAGTCGGTCTAAGTGTAGAGAGTTTGAGACGTCACTCCCATGGAGAAAAGTCCGCATGGTGCCTGTTGTATTCAATCCCGATGCAATTTCTGTGTTTCATCAAAACTCTGAACGTCCGCAGATTACAGAATGCCTCCAGATGTGCTTCCGAAACTACTACTGGTCTCCCAGGAATCGATCAAAGCGTAGACAGTTTGAGGCATTACTCCCATGTAGAAAAGTCCGAATGGTGCCTGTTGTATTCACTCCCGATGCAATTTCTGTGTTTCATCAACACTCTGAAAGTCAACAGATTACAGAATGCCTCCAAATTTGTTTCGGAAACTACTACTGGTCTCCCAGGAGTCGGTCTAAGTGTAGAGAGTTTGAGACGTCACTCCCATGGAGAAAAGTCCGCATGGTGCCTGTTGTATTCAATCCCGATGCAATTTCTGTGTTTCATCAAAACTCTGAACGTCCGCAGATTACAGAATGCCTCCAAATTTGCTTCGGAAACTATTACCGGTTTCCCAGGACTCAGTCGATGCGTAGACAGTTTGAGACATAACTCCTGTGGAGAAAAGTCCAAATGGAGCATGTTGTATCCAATCCCGATGCAATTTCTGTGTTTCATCAATACTCTGAAGGTCCACAGATTACAGATTGGCTCCTAATGTAATTCGGAAACTACTACTGGTCTCCCAGGAATCAACCAAAGCGTAGACAGTTTGAGACAGTACTCCCATGGAGAAAAGTCCGCATGGTGCCTGTTGTATTCAATCCCGATGCAATTTCTGCGTTTCATCAACACTCTAAATGTCAACAGATTAGAGAATGCCTCCAGATGTGCTTCGGAAACTACTACATGTCTCCCAGGAATCGATCGAAGCGTAGACAGTTTGAGACATTACTACCATGGAGAAAAGTCCACATTGTGACTGTTGTATTCAATCCCGATGCAATTTCTGTCTTTCATCAACACTCTGAAGGTCCACAGATTACAGAATGCCTCCAGATTTGCTTTAGAAACTTCCACTGGTCTCCCAGAAATCGATCAAAAGCGTAGACAGTTTGAGACATTACTCCCATGGAGCAAAGTCCGCATGGTTCCTGTTCTATTCAATCCCGATGCAATTTCTGTGTTTCATCTACACTCTGAAGGATACTGATTACAGAATGCCTCCAGATAAGCTTCGGAAACTACTACTGGTCTCCCATTAACCAATCAAAGCGTAGACAGTTTGGGACATTACTCCCATGGAGGAAAGTCCGCATGGTGCCTGTTGTATTCAATTCCGATGAAATTTCTGTGTCTCATCAACACTCTGAAGGTCCACAGATTACAGAATGCCTATATATGTGCTTCGGAAACTACTACTGGTCTCCCAGGAATCGATCAAAGCGTTGAAAGTTTGAGACATTACTCCTATGGAGAAAAGTCCGCATGGTGCCTGTTGTATTCAATTCCGATGAAATTTCTGTGTCTCATCAACACTCTGAAGGTCCACAGATTACAGAATGCCTATATATGTGCTTCGGAAACTACTACTGGTCTCCCAGGAATCAATGAAAGTGTATACCCCCGCCGGTTAAACATTGCACTTGACAGTTCGCTTTTTGTCTAGTTAGGTTGGCTATACTGTAATAGCGATGTTGCAACAGCAGCCCCTATACACACAGCAGACGATACCGTTTTCCGTCCCGTCTCGTAAATGCAAGCGATTGAGCAATTACAATGTATATAAAAACTCGTTTTTAGTTGTACTACAACGACAGGAAGTGAACAACCGTATAATAATGCATGTAAAAGCATAACAATGCGCACCCTTTCGTTAACGGAGCAAAAAAATACAAAAAACAAGCATCTGACGACTGGTACTTTAAAACCAATAATGTACGTATTTTACAAAATAAATAATAACCGAGATTGCAATAAATAACCAATATTAGAATTTTTTCACTCACCAATTTACAGCGATAATGGCGCAATTCCATCCAGCTCGCCGTCGTCACTGTTGTCCGATTCATCGCTAAAACCGTCTTCATCGTCGTCATCGGCAAGACAAATCATTAATTGTTCATGGCCACTGATAAAGCCTTCTATTGTCTGTGCTGCTCGTATAAGCTTCTCGACGTGCTCTACTTTTTTCCTCCATGAGGCAGCATCCACAGTCACAAGAGCTTCACGCAACAGCTTTTCCACCTCTGTTATTGTAAAGGACTTGTTGTTGTTCCTTACATACATTTTTACGTCACTCCATACTAACTCAATAGGGTTGAAATGGCAGTGATATGGTGGCAGCCTTATTACAGTATGACCCTGCTCCTTGGCAATTTCGTCTACTACGTATGTAGGTGTAGTAGGCTTATTTTCTTTAACAAGAGAATATAACAGAACCATTGTCATACCCATATCCGCTGCAATATTTCGAGCCTGTAACCACTGCACCATAATTTCTTTCCGATCATTTGTAGTTGGGGCTTTGTTCTGTATCACCGAATGATATGGAGCATTGTCCATTACAATTGTTGTAGGGACAGGAAATTGTTTTAAAAGGTTCCTGAACCACTCAACAAATCGTGCGTGATCCATATCTTCATGCTAATCATCAGTCTTTTTTGATCTAAAACTGAAAGAGCGTCAGGGACAAAACCACTGCAGGAGCCTGCATGGACCACAATTAATCTAGCTC
Organism: Schistocerca gregaria; assembly: GCF_023897955.1. Classification (NCBI taxonomy): domain Eukaryota; kingdom Metazoa; phylum Arthropoda; class Insecta; order Orthoptera; family Acrididae; genus Schistocerca; species Schistocerca gregaria. Next base: position 13,810,658 of record NC_064920.1, read on the forward strand.
CTCTTCCCGCCGGCTGATGCCCGCTACTGCTGGGTGTGTTATCTATCCAACATTTACTGACAGCTTCCCCGGCATTAACCCACGTTTCGTCTAGCCAAATTGTGGAATGAATGTCTCTGCCCACAATTTTGTGCAAGAAAATGCTACGAGCGTTAACAATATGTGCCCTCTCTAACAGTACTTTGTGTCCGTCTAGCGTTTTGTAACGGAAACCCATATTTTTTAGCACAATTTTTAGTGATGTTTTACCACCCCTGAAGAGTTCACTTTCTTTTAAAGAGATTAATAACTTAGCTACAGTCGGATACTCTTTTCTGCTGTAGTAAGCATAAACATGCCTACGAACTGCATCAGTCTGGAAAGAATCTAAATCTGTGATAGGACTACGCCGCTTTTTCTTCTTTCCCGGGGTTGATAAAAATGTATTATTTGATCCAGACAGCTCGGAATCATTACGGCCCACTTCAGTATCTTCCAAGTTTTGTAGTAATACTCCCTTACTTACTACCGTTCTTGCACTAATACCAAGAGTTTTCGAAGTACGTTCCACCACTTTGTCGGCAGGAATTGATGGCTGTCCATGAATGCTTACGTAGTTTTTCTCCTGCTCGTAAAACTCACGAGTTCTGCGTAGCAATTCCAGTGCCTGGCTGTTTAGCGGCACCCCTCGACGCAAAGGATTGTCACTAGGTGAACGAAGTCTTTTCGGTGGCATTTTCCAAGTACGTAAACTCACAACGTAACAAAAGTCACAACGATATAGCACACAGTACAACGAAAACACACGGTAAACAACAGACAACTCACGTTGTATACACATTCACTAAACAAAGCCGGCAACGCGGGCACTTTGACGTCACAGCACGTGAGTAACAGCAGTGCTCACTCCGCTGTGATTGGCTGGCGCCCCACGCTGAACGCCTAACGCCTATCGTTCTTCACTTGTTACTCTGTTACGCTGCCAACTTCATACGCAAACGTCAAGTGCAATGTTTCACCGGCCCGGATTTAGACAGTTTGAGACATAAAATCCCGATGCAATTTCTGTGTTTCATCAACACTCTGAAGGTCCACATATAACAGAATGCCTCCAGATGTGCTTCGTAAACTACTACTGGTCTCCCAGGAATCAACCAAAGAGTAGACAGTTTGAGACAATACTTCCATAGAGAAAAGTCCGCATGGTGACTGTTGCATTCAATCCCGATGCAATTTCTGTGTTTCAACAATACTCTGAACGTCCACAGATTACGAAATCCATCCAGATGTGCTTCGGAAACTACTACTAGTCTCCCAGGAATCAACCAAAGCGTAGACAGTTTGAGACACTACTCCCATGGAGTAAAGTCCGCATGGTGCCTGTTGTATTCAATCCCGATGCAATTTCTGTCTTTCATCAACACTCTGAAGGTCCACAGATTACAGGATGCCTCCAGATGTCCCTCGGAAAATACTACTGGTCTACCAGGAATCGATAAAAACGTAGACAGTTTGAGACATTACTCCCATGGAGTAAAGTCCACATGCTGCATGTTATATTCAATCACGATGAAGTTTCTGCGTTTCATCAACACTCTAAACGTCAACAGATTACAGAATGCCTAACGATGTGCTTCGGAAATTACTACTGGTCTCCCAGGAATCGATCGAAGCGTAGACAGTTTGAGACATTACTCCCATGGAGAAAAGTCCACATGGTGACTGTTGTATTCAATCCCGATGCAATTTCTGTCTTTTATCAACACTCTGAAGATCCACAGATTACAGAATGCCTCCAGATTTGCTTTAGAAACTACCACTGGCCTCCCAGAAATCGATCAAGAGCGTAGACAGTTTGAGACATTAATCCCATGGAGCAAAGACCGCATGGCGCCTGTTCTATTCAATGGCAATGCAATTTCTGTGTTTCATCAACACTCTGAAGGATACTGATTACAGAGTGCCTCCAGATAAGCTTCGGAAACTACTACTGGTCTCCCATGAACCAATCAAAGCGTAGACAGTTTGAGACATTACTCCCATGGAGAAAAGTCCGCATGTGTTGTTGTATTCAATCCCGATGCAATTTCTGTGTTTCATCAACACTCTGCAAGTCCACAGATTACGAAATCCCTCCAGATGTGCTTCGGAAACTACTACTGGCTCCCAGGAATCGATAAAAACGTAGACAGTTTGAGGCATTACTCCCATGGAGAAAAGTCCACATGGTGCATGTTATATTCAATTACGATGAACTTTCTGTGTTTCATCAACACTCTGAACGTCCACAGATTACAAAATAACTCCAGGTGTGCTTCGGAAACTACTACAGGTCTCCCAGGAATCGATTAAAGCGTAGACAGTTTGTGACATTACTCCCATGGAGTAAAGTCCGCATGGTGCTTGTTTTATTCAATCCCGATGCAATTTCTGTGTTTCATTAACACTCTGAAGTTCCACAGATTACAGAATGCCTCCAGATGTGCTTTGGAAGCTACTACTGGTTTCCCAGGAATCAACCAAAGCGTAGACTGTTTGAGACAATACTCCCATGGAGAAACAACCGCATGGTGCCTGTTGTATTCAATCCCAATGCAATTTCAGTGTTTCATCAACACTCTGAAGGTCCACAGAATACAGAATGCGTCCAGATATACTTCGGAAAATACTACTGGTCTACCAGGAATCGATAAAAACGTAGACAGTTGGAGACATTACCCCCATGGAGAGAATTCAGCATGGTGCCTGATGTATTCAATCCCGATGCCATTTCTGTGTTTCATCAACACAATGAATGCCAACAGATTACAGGAAGCCTCCATATGTGCTTTGGAAACTACTACTGTTCTCCCAAGAATTGATCAAAGCGTAGACAGTTTGAGACATAACTCCCATGGATAAATGTCCGCATGGTGCCTGTTGTATTCAGTCCTGATGCAATTTCTGTGTTTCATCAACAATCAGACAGTCAACAGATTACAGAATGCCTCCTAATTTGCTTCGCAAACTATTACTGGTTTCCCAGGAGTCGGTCTAAGTGTAGAGAGTTTGAAACGTTACTCCCATCGACAAAAGTCCGCATGGTGGCTTTTGTATTCAATCCCGATGCAATTTCTGTGTTTTATTAACACTCTGAACGTCCACAGATTACAGAGTGCCTCCAAATCTGCTTCGGAAACTGCTACTGGTCTCCCAGAAATCGACCAAAGCGTAGAGAGTTTGAGACATTACTCCTATGAAGAAAAGTCCACATGGTGATTGTGGTATACAATAATGATGCAATTTCTGTGTTTCATCAACACTCTGAAGGCCACAGGTTGCAGAATGCCTCTAGATAAACTTCGGAAACTACTAGTTGTCACAAAGGAATCAATCAAATCGTAGACAATTTATAACATTACTTCCATGGAGAAAAGTCCACTTGGTGCCTGTTGTATTCAATCCCAATGAAATTTCTGTGTTTCATCAAACCTCTAAACGTCCAGAGGTTAATGGAAGCCTCCAGATGTGCTTCCGAATCTACAACTGGTCTCCCAGGAATCGATCAAAGCGTAGACAGTTTGAGACATTACTCCCACGGAGAAAAGTCCATATGGTGCCTGTTCTAATCAATTCCGATGCAATTTCTGTGTTTCATCAACACTCTGAAGGGCCACAGATTACAGAGTGCCTGCAATTTTGCTACGGAAACTACTACTGGTCTCCCAGGAGTCCGTCTAAGTGTAGAGAGTTTGAGATATTAATCCCCTTGAGAAAAGTCCGCATGGTGACTCTTGTATTCAATCCCGATGCAATTTCTGTATTTCAACAACACTCTGAAGGTCCACAGATTACAGAATGCCTCCAAATTTGCTTTAGAAACTACCACTGGTCTCCCAGAAATCGATCAAAAGCGCAGACAGTTTGAGACATTACTGCCATGGAGAAAAGTACGCATGGTGCCTCTTTTATTCAAACCAGATGCAATTTCTGTGTTTCATCAACACTCTGTAGGTCCGCATAATACAGAATGCCTCCAGATTTGCTTCGGAAACTACTACTGGTCTCCCAGGTAGCGATCAGAGCGTAGACAGTTCGAGACATTTCTCCCATGGAAATAAGCTCGTATGGTGCCTGTTATATTCAATTCCGATGAAATTTCTGTGTTTCATCAACAGTCTGAAGGCCACAGATTACAGGATGCCTCCAGATAATCTTCGGAAACATCTACTGGTCTCCCAGGAATCAATCAAAGCGTAGACAGCTTGGGACCTTACTCCCATTGGGAAAACTCCGCATGTTGCCTGTTATATTTTATATACATGCAATTTATGCGTTTCATCAACACTCTGAATGTCCACAGATTATAGATTGAATCCAAATGTGCTTCGTATACTACTACTGGTCTCGCAAGAATCGATCAAAGCGCAGACAGTTTGAGACATTACTCCCATGGAGAAAAGTACGCATGGTGACTCTTTTATTCAAACCAGATGCAATATCTGTGTTTCATCAACACTCTGAAGGTCACAGAATACAGGATGCCTCCAGATGTGCTTTGGCAACTACTACTGGTCTCCCAAGAATCGATCAAAGCGTATCCAGTTTGGGGCATTACTCCCATGGAGAAAAGTCCGCATGGTGGCTGTTGTATTCAATCCCGATGCAATTTCTGTGTTTCATCAACACTCTGAACATCCACAGATTAGAGAATTGTTCCAGATAAGCTTCGGAAAATACTATTGGTCTCCCAGGAATCAATCAAAGTGTAGACAGTTTTGGACCTTACTCCCATGGAGAAAAGTCTGCATGTTGCCTGTTGTATTCAATCCCTAAGCATTTTCTGTGTTTCATCAAAACTTTAAACGTCCACAGATTACTGGAAGCCTCCACATGTGCTTCGGAAACTACTACTGGTCTCCCAGGAATCGATCAAAGCGTACACAGTTTCAGACATTTCTCCAATACAGGAAAGTGCCCATGGTGCCTGTTGTTTTAAATCCCGATGCAATTTCTGTGTTTCATCAACACTCCGAACATTAACAGATTACAGAATGCCTCCAGATGTGCTTCGGAAACTACTACTGGTTTCCCAGGAATCAACCAAAGCGTAGACAGTTTGAGGCATTTCTCCCATGGAGAAAAGTCCACTTGGTGTTTCTTGTATTCAATCCCGATGCAATTTCTGTGTTTCATCAACACTCTCAACGTCAACAGATTACAGAATGCCTCCAGCCGTGCTTCGATATCTACTACTGATCTCCCAGGATTCGATCAAAGCGTAGACAGTTTGAGACATTACTGCAATGGAGAGAGATCCGCATGGTGCTTGTTGTATTCAATCCCGAATGAATTTCTGTGTTTCATCAACACTCTAAAGGTCCACAGTTTACAGGAACCCTCCAGATGTGCTTCGGAAACTACTACTGTTCTCCCAGGAATCGATCAAAGCGTAGACAGTTTGAGACATTACTCCCACGGAGAAAAGTCCGCATGGTGCATGTTGTACTCAATCCCGATGCAATTTCTGTGTTTCATCATCACTCTGAACGTCCACAGATTACAGAATGGTTCCACATGTGCTCCGGAAACTTCTACTGGTTTCCTCGGAATCGATAAAAGCGCAGACAGTTTGAGACATTTCTCCCACGGAGAAAAGTCCGCATGGTGCCTGTTGTATTCAATCCCGATAGGTCCGCATAATACAGAATGCCTCCAGATTTGCTTCGGAAACTAATACTGGTCTCCCAGGTATCGATCAAAGCGTAGACAGTTCGAGACATTTCTCCCATGGAAATAAGCTCGTATGGTGCCTGTTATATTCAATCCCGATGAAATTTCTGTGTTTCATCAACAGTCTGAAGGCCACAGATTACAGGATGCCACCAGATAAGCTTCGGAAACTACTACTGGTCTACCAGGAATCAATCAAAGCGTAGACAGTTTGGCACATTACTCCCACGGAGAAAATTCCGCATGGTGCCTGTTGATTTCAATCCCAATGCAGTTTCTGTGTTTCATCAAAACTCTGAACGTCCACAGATTACTGGAAGCCTCCATATGTGCTTCAGAGACTACTTCTGATCTCCCAGGATACGATCAAAGCGTAGACAGTTTGAGACTTTACTCCCATGGAGAAAACTCCGCATGGAGCCTGTCGTATTCCATCCTGATGCAATTTCTGTGTTTCATCAACACTCTGAAGAACCACAGATTACTGAATGCCTCAGATGTGCTTCGGAAACTACCACTGGTCTCCCAGGAATCGATAAAAACGTAGACAGTTTGAGACATTACTCCCGTGGAAAAAAGTCCGCATGGTGCCTGTTGTATTCAATCCCGATGCAATATCTGTGGTTCATCAACACTGTGAACGTCAACAGATTACAGAATGTCTCCAGATGTGCTTCGGAAACTACCACTGGTCTCCCAGGACTCGATCAAAGCGTAGACGGTTTGAGAGATTACTCCCATGGAGAGAATTCCGCATTATGCTTGTTGTATTCACTCCCGATGCAATTTCTGTGTTTCATTAACACTCTGAAAGTCAACAGATTACAGAATGCCTCCAAATTTGTTTCAAAAACTACTACTGGTCTCCCAGGAGTCGGTCTAAGTGTAGACAGTTTGAGACATTACTCCCATGGAGAAAAGTCTGCATGGTGACTGTTGCATTCAATCACGATGCAATTTTGTGTTTCATCAACACTCTGAACGTCCACAGATTACAGAATGCCTCCAGATGTGCTTCGTAAACTACTATTGGTCTCCCAGGACTCGATCAAAGCGTAGACGGTTTGAGACATTACTCCCATGGAGAGAATTCCGCATTATGCTTGTTGTATTCACTCCCGATGCAATTTCTGTGTTTCATTAACACTCTGAAAGTCAACAGATTACAGAATGCCTCCAAATTTGTTTCAAAAACTACTACTGGTCTCCCAGGAGTCGGTCTAAGTGTAGACAGTTTGAGACTTTACTTTTATGGAGAGAAGTTCGCATGGTGCCTCTTGTATTCAATCCCGATGCAAATTCTGTTTTTCATCAACACTCTGAACGTCCACAGATTACAGATTGCCTCCAGATGTGCTTCGGAAATTACTACTGGTCTCCCAGGAATCAACCAAAGCGTAGACAGTTTGAGACATTACTCCTATGGAGAAAAATACGCATGGTGCCTGTTTTATTCAATCCCGATGCAATATCTGCGTTTCATCAATACTCTGAATATCCACAGAATACAGAATGCCTCAAGATGTGCTTCGGAAACTACTATTGGTCTCCCAGGAATCGATCAAAGCGCAGACAGTTTGAGACATTACTCCTATGGAGAAAAGTCCGCATGGTGCCTGTTGTATTCAATCCCGATGCAAATGCTGTGTTTCATCAACACTCTGAATTTCCACAGTTTACAGGAAGCCTCCAGATGTGCTTCGTAAACTACTACTGGTCTCCCAGGAATCGATCAAAGCGTTGACAGTTTGAGACATTACTCCTATGGAGAAAAGTCCGCATGGTGCCTCTTGTATTCAATCTCGATGCAATTTCTATGTTTCATCAACACTCTGAAGGTCCACAGATTGCAGAATGCCTCCAGATGTGCTTCCGAAACTTCTACTAGTCTCCCAGGAAACGATCAAAGCACAGAAAGTTTGAGACATTACTCCCATGGAGAGAATTTGGCATTGTGCTTGTTGTATTCAATCCAGATGCAATGCCTGTGATTCATCAACACTCTGAAGGCCCACAAACTACAGGTAGCCTCCAGATGTGGATCGGAAATTACTACTGGTCTCCCAAAAATCGATCAAAGCGTATACAGTTCGAGGTATTACTCCCATGCAGAGAAGTCCGCATGGAGCCTGTCGTATTCAATCCCGATGCAATTTCTGTGTTTCATCAACACTCTGAAGGTCGACAGGTTACAGGCAGCCTCCAGATGTGCTTCGGAAACTACTACAGGTCTCCCAGGAATCGATCAAAGCGTAGACTGTTTGAGACATTACTCCTATGGAGAAAAGTCCGCATGGTGCCTGTTGTATTCAATACGGATGTAATTGCTGTGTTTCATCAACACTCTGAATTTCCACAGTTTACAGAATGCCTCCAGATGTGCTTCCCAAACTTCTACTAGTCTCCTAGGAAACGATCAAAGCACAGACGGTTTGTGACATTTCTCCCTTGGAGAGAATTCGGCATTGTGGTTGTTGTATTCAGTCCAGATGCAATGTCTGTGATTCATCAACACTCTGAAGGTCCACAGAATACAGAATGCCTCAGGATGTGCTTCGGAAACTACAATTGATCTCCCAGGAATCGATCAAAACGTAGACACTTTGAGAGATTACTCCAGTGGAGAGAAATCCGCATGGTGTCTGTTGTATTCAATCCCGATGCAATTTCTGCGTTTTATCAACACTCAGATCGTCCACAGATTGCAGAATGCCTCCAGACATTCTTCGGAAACTACTATTGGTCTCCCAGGAATCGATCAAAGCGTTGACAGTTTGAGACATTACTCCCATGGAGAGAATTCGGCATTGTGCTTGTTGTATTCACTCCCGATGCAATTTCTGTGTTTCATTAACACTCTGAATGTCCACACATAACAGAATGCCTCCCGATGTGCCTTAGAAACTTCTATGGTCTCCCAGAAATCGATCAAAGCGCAAACAGTTTGTGACATTTTTCCCATGGAGAAAAGTCGGCATGGTGCCAGTTGTATTTATTCCCAATGCAATTTCTGTGTTTCATCAAATCTTTGAACGTCCACAGATTACTGGAAGCCTCCAGATGTGCTTCGGAAACTACTACTGGTCTCCCAGGATTTGATCAAATCGTAGACAGTTTGAGACATTACCCCAATGCAGAAAAGTCCCCATGGTGACTGTTGTATTCAATCCCGATGCAATTTCTGTGTTTCATCAAAATTTAGAACGTCCACACATTACTGGAAGCCTCCAGATGTGCTTCGGAAACTACTACTGGTCTCCCAGGAATAGATTAAAGCGTAGACAGTTTGAGACATTACTCCAATGCAGAAAAGTCCTCATGGTGCCTGTTGCATTCAATCCCAATGCACTATCTGTGTTTCATCAAAACTCTGACCGTCAACAGATTACAGAATGCCTCCAGATTTGCTTCGGAATCTGCTACTGCTCTCCCAGGAATCTTACGAAGCGTAGACAGTTTGAGACATTACTGCCATGGAGAAAAGTCCGCATGGTGCCTGTTTTATTAAATCCCGATGCAATTTCTGTGTTTCATCAACACTCGGAACGTCCACAGATTTAAGGACGCCTCCAGATGTGCTTTGGAAACTACTACTGATCTCCCAGGAATCGATCAATTCGTAGACAGTTTGAGACATTACTATCATGGGGTAAGCCCGCATGGCGCATTTTGTATTCAATCACGATGCAATTTCTGTGTCTCATCATTACTGTGAAGGTGCACAGATTGCAGAATGCCACCAGACGTGCTTCAGAAACTACTACTGGTCTCCCAGGAATCGACCAAAGCGTAAACAGTTTGAGACATTACTCCCATTGAGAAAAGTCCGCATGGTGCCTGTTGTATTCAATCCCGATGCAATTTCTGTGTTTCATCAACACTCTGAACGTCCACAGATTACAGAATGCCTCCAGATGTTTTTCGGTAACATCTACTGGTCTCCCAGAACCGATCAAAGCGTAAACAGTTTGAGACATTACTCCAGTGGAGAGGATGCCGCATGGTGCCTGTTGTATTTAACTCCGATGCAATTTTTGCGTTTCATCAACACTGTGTAGGTCCACAGATTGCAGAATGCCTCCAGATGTGCTTCGGAAACTACTGCTGGTATCAAAGTAATCGATCAAAGCCTAGACAGTTTGAGACATTACTCCCATTCAGAAAAGTCCTCATGGTGCCTGTTGTATTCAATCCCGATGCAATTTCTGTGTTTCATCAACACTCTGAACGTCAACAGAGTACAGGATGCCTCCAGATGTGCTTCGGAAGCTACCACTGCTCTCCCAGAAATCGATCAAAGCGTAGACAGTTTGAGACATTACTCCCATGGAGAAAAGTATGCATTGTGCGTGTTGTATTCAATCTCGATGCAATTTCTGTGTTTCATCAACACTCTGAAAGTCCACAGGTTATAGAATGCCTCCAGATATGCTTCGGAAACTACTATTGGTCTCCCAGGAATCGATCAAAGCCTAGACAGTTTGAGACCTTACTCCCATGTAGAAAATTTCGCATGGTGCTTGTTGTATTCAATCCCGATTCAATGTCTGTGTTTCATCAACACTCTGAAGGTCAACAGACTACAGGAAGCCTCCAGATTTGCTTCGGAAACTACTACTGGACTCCCAGGATTCGATCAAAGCGTAGACAGTTGAGACATTACCCCCATGGACAAAAGTCAGCGTGGAGCCTGTCGTATTCAATCCCGAAGCAATTTCTGTGTTTCATCAACGCTCTGAACGTCCACAGATAACAGAATGCCTCCATATGTGCTTTAGAAACTTCTACTGGTCTCCCAGGAAGCGATTAAAGCGCAGACAGTTTGATACATTACTCCCGAGGAGAAAAATTCGCATGGTGCCTGTTTTATTCAAACCCGATGCAAAATCTGTGTTTCCTCAACACTCTGAAGGTCCACAGAATATAGAATTCCTCCAGATGTGCTATGGAAACTATTACTGGTATCCCAAGAATCGATCAAAGCGCAGACAATTTGAGGCATTACTCCCATGGAGAAAAGTCCGCATGGTGCCTGTTGTATTCAATCACGACGATATTTCTGTGTTTTATCAACACTCTAAAGGTCCACAGATAACAAGAAGCCTCCAGATGTGCCTTGGAAACCACTACTGGTCCCTCAGTAATCGATCAAAGCGTAGTCAGTTTGAGACTTTACGCCCTTGGAGAAAAGTCCACATGGTGCCTGTTGTATTCAATACCGATGCAATGTTTGTGTTTCATCAACACTCTGAAGGTCCACAGAATACAGAATTCCTCCAGATGTGCTTCGGAAACTACGATTGGTCTCCCAGGAATTGATTAAAGCGTAGACAATTTGAGACATTACTCCCATGCAGAAAATTACTCATGGTGCCTGTTGTATTCAGTCACGATGCAATTTCTGTGTTTCATCAACAATCTGAACGTCATCAGATTACAAAATGCCTCCAGATGTGCTTCGGAAACTACTACTAGTCTCCCAGGAATCGATCAAAGCGTACACAGTTTGATACATTACTCCCATGGAGAAAAATCAGCATGGTGTTTGTTGAATTCAATGCCAATGCAATTTCTGCGTTTCATCAACACTCTGAAAGTCCATAGAATACAGAATGCATCCAGATATGCTTCGGAAACTACTATTGGTCTCCCAGGAATTGATCAAAGCGTATACAGTTCGAGACATTACTCCCTGGTAGAGAATTATGCATGGTGCCTACTGTATTCAATCCCGATGCAATTTCTGTGTTTCATCAACACTCTGAAGGTCCACAGAATACAGAATTCCTCCAGATGTGCTTCGGAAGCTACTACTGGTCTGCCAGGAATCGATCAAATTGTAGACAGTTTGAGACATTACTCCCATGGAGAAAAGTCCGCATGGTGCCTGTTGTATTCAATCCCGATGCAATTTCTGTGTTTCATCAACACTCTGAAGGTCCACAAAATTACAGGAAGCCTCCAGATGTGCTTTGGAAACTACTTTTGGTATCTCAGGAATCGATCAAAGTGTAGCCAGTTTGAGACTTTACTCCCATGGTGAAAAGTCCGCATGGTGCCTCTTGTATTCAATCACGATGCAATTTCTGTGTTTCGTCAACACTCTGAAGGGCCACTGATTACAGAATGCCCCCAGATGTGCGTCGAAATCTTCTACTGGTCTCCCAGGAATCGATAAAAGCGCAACCAGTTTAAGATATAACTCCCATGGAGAAAAGTCGGCATGGTGCCTGTTGTATTCAATCCCGACGCAATTTCTGCGTTTCATCAACACTCTGAAAGTCCACAGATTACAGAATGCCTCAAGATGTGCTTCGGAAACTACGATTGGTCTCCCAGGAATCGATCAACTCGTAGACAGTTTGAGACATTACTCCAGTGGAGAGAATTTCGCATGGTGTCTGTTGTATTCAATCCAGATGCAATTTCTGTGTTTCATCAACACTCCGAACGTCCACAGATTACAGAACGCCTCCAGATGTGCTTCGGAAACTTCTACTAGTCTCCCAGGAATCGATCAAAGCGGAGACAGTTTGAGACATTACTCCCATGGAGAGAAATTCGCATGGTGCCTGTTTTATTCAATCCCTATGCAATATCTGTGTTTCATCAACACTCTGATGGTCCACAGAATACAGCATGCCTCCAGATGTGCTTTGGAAACTACTACTGGTCTCCCAAGAGTCGATCAAAGCTTCGCAGTTTGAGACATTACTCCCACGGAGAAAAGTCCGCAAGGTGCATGTTGTATTAAATCCCGATGCAATTTCTGTGTTTCATCAACACTCTGAAAGTCCACAGATTACAGAATGCTTCCAGATGTTTTTCGGTAACTTCTACTGGTCTCCCAGAACCGATCAAAGCGTAAACAGTTTGAGACATTACTCCAGTAAAGAGGATGCCGCATGGTGCCTGTTGTATGTAACTCCGATGCAATTTTTGCGTTTCATCAACACTGTGTAGGTCCACAGATTGCAGAATGCCTCCAGATGTGCTTCGGAAACTACTGCTGGTATCCCAGTAATCGATCAAAGCCTAGACAGTTTGAGACATTACTCCCATTCAGAAAAGTCCTCATGGTGCCTGTTGTATTCAATCCCGATGCAATTTCTGTGTTTCATCAACACTCTGAACGTCAACAGAGTACAGGATGCCTCCAGATGTGCTTCGGAAGCTACCACTGCTCTCCCAGAAATCGATCAAAGCGTAGACAGTTTGAGACATTACTCCCATGGAGAAAAGTATGCATTGTGCGTGTTGTATTCAATCTCGATGCAATTTCTGTGTTTCATCAACACTCTGAACATCCACAGGTTATAGAATGCCTCCAGATATGCTTCGGAAACTACTATTGGTCTCCCAGGAATCGATCAAAGCCTAGACAGTTTGAGACCTTACTCCCATGTAGAAAATTTCGCATGGTGCTTGTTGTATTCAATCCCGATTCAATGTCTGTGTTTCATCAACACTCTGAAGGTCAACAGACTACAGGAAGCCTCCAGATTTGCTTCGGAAACTACTACTGGGCTCCCAGGATTCGATCAAAGCGTAGACAGTTGAGACATTACCCCCATGGAGAAAAGTCAGCGTGGAGCCTGTCGTATTCAATCCCGAAGCAATTTCTGTGTTTCATCAACGCTCTGAACGTCCACAGATAACAGAATGCCTCCATATGTGCTTTAGAAACTTCTACTGGTCTCCCAGGAAGCGATTAAAGCGCAGACAGTTTGATACATTACTGCCGAGGAGAAAAATTCGCATGGTGCCTGTTTTATTCAATCCCGATGCAAAATCTGTGTTTCATCAACACTCTGAAGGTCCACAGAATATAGAATTCCTCCAGATGTGCTTTGGAAACTATTACTGGTATCCCAAGAATCGATCAAAGCGCAGACAATTTGAGGCATTACTCCCATGGAGAAAAGTCCGCATGGTGCCTGTTGTATTCAATCACGACGATATTTCTGTGTTTTATCAACACTCAAAAGGTCCACAGATAACAAGAAGCCTCCAGATGTGCTTTGGAAACCACTACTGGTCCCTCAGTAATCGATCAAAGCGTAGTCAGTTTGAGACTTTACGCCCTTGGAGAAAAGTCCACATGGTGCCTGTTGTATTCAATACCGATGCAATTTTTGTGTTTCATCAACACTCTGAAGGTCCACAGATTACCGAATGCCTCCATATGTGCTTCAGAAACTACTACTGGTCTTCCAAGAATCGATCATAGCGCAGACAGTTCCCATGGAGAAAAGTCCGCATAGTGCCTGTTGTATTCAATCCCGATGCAATTTTTGTGTTTCATCAACACTCTGAAGGTCCACAGGTTACTGAATGCCTCCAGATAAGCTTCGAAAACTACTATTGGTCTCCCAGGAATCAATCAAAACGTAGACAGTTTGGGACCTTACTCCCATGGAGAAAAGTACGCATGGTGCCTGTTGTATTCAACCCCAATGCAATTTCTGTGTTTCATCAAAACTATGAACGTCCACAGATTACTGGAAGCCTCCAGATGTGCTTCGGAAACTACTACTGGTCTCCCAGGAATTGATTAAAGCGTAGACAATTTCAGACATTACTCCCATGCAGAAAATTACTCATGGTGCCTGTTGTATTCAGTCACGATGCAATTTCTGTGTTTCATCAACAATCTGAACGTCATCAGATTACAAAATGCCTCCAGATGTGCTTCGGAAACTACTACTGGTCTCCCAGGAATCGATCAAAGCGTACACAGTTTGATACATTACTCCCATGGAGAAAAATCAACATGGTGCTTGTTGAATTCAATGCCAATGCAATTTCTGCGTTTCATCAACACTCTGAAAGTCCATAGAGTACAGAATGCATCCAGATATGCTTCGGAAACTACTATTGGTCTCCCAGGAATTGATCAAAGCGTATACAGTTCGAGACATTACTCCCTGGTAGAGAATTATGCATGGTGCCTACTGTATTCAATCCCGATGCAATTTCTGTGTTACATCAACACTCTGAAGCTCCACAGAATACAGAATTCCTCCAGATGTGCTTCGGAAGCTACTACTGGTCTGCCAGGAATCGATCAAATTGTAGACAGTTTGAGACATTACTCCCATGGAGAAAAGTCCGCATGGTGCCTGTTGTATTCAATCCCGATGCAATTTCTGTGTTTCATCAACATTCTGAAGGTCCACAAAATTACAGGAAGCCTCCAGATGTGCTTTGGAAACTACTTTTGGTATCTTAGGAATCGATCAAAGTGTAGCCAGTTTGAGACATTACTCCCATGGTGAAAAGTCCGCATGGTGCCTCTTGTATTCAATCACGATGCAATTTCTGTGTTTCGTCAACACTCTGAAGGGCAACTGATTACAGAATGCCCCCAGATGTGCGTCGAAATCTTCTACTGGTCTCCCAGGAATCGATAAAAGCGCAACCAGTTTAAGATATAACTCCCATGGAGAAAAGTCGGCATGGTGCCTGTTGTATTCAATCCCGACGCAATTTCTGCGTTTCATCAACACTCTGAAAGTCCACAGATTACAGAATGCCTCAAGATGTGCTTCGGAAACTACGATTGGTCTCCCAGGAATCGATCAAAAACGTAGCCATTTTGAGACATTACTCCAGTGGAGAGAATTTCGCATGGTGTCTGTTGTATTCAATCCCGATGCAATTTCTGTGTTTCATCAACACTCCGAACGTCAACAGGTTACAGAATTCCTCCAGATGTGCTTCGGAAACTACTACTGGTCTCCCAAGAATCGTTCATAGCGTAGACAGTTCCCATGCAGAAAAAGTCCGCATGGTGCCTGTTGTACTCAATCCCGATGCAATTTCTTTATATCATCAACACTCTGAACGTCCACAGATTACAGATGTCTCCAGATGTGCTTCGGAAACTACAACTGGTCTTCCAGGAACCGATCAAAGCGTAGACAGTTTGGGACATTACTCCCATGGAGTAAAGTCTGCATGGTGCCTGTTGTATACAATCCCGATGCAATTTCTGTGTTTCATCAACACTCTGAAGGTCCACAGATTACAGAATGCCTCCGGATGTGCTTCGGAAACTACCACTGGTCTCCCAGGAATCGATCAAAAACGTAGCCATTTTCAGAGATTACTCCCATGGTGAAAATTCCGGAAGGTGCTTGTTGTATTCTATCCCGATACAATTTCTGTGTTTCATCAACACTCTGAAGGTCCACAGATTACAGAATGCCTCCGGATGTGCTTCGGAAACTACTATTGGTCTCCCAGGAATCGATCAAAATGCAGACAGTTTGAGGCATTACTCCCATGGAGTAAAGTCCGCATGGTGCCTGTTGTATTCAATCACGACGTTATTTTTATGTGTTTTATCAACACTCTGAAGGTCCACAGATAACAAGAAGCCTCCAGACGTGCTTTGGAAACCACTACTGGTCTCTCAGGAATCGATCAAAGCGTAGTCAGTTTGAGACATTACGCCCTCGGAGAAAAGTCCACATGGTGCCTGTTGTATTCAATACCGATGCAAATTTAGTGTTTCATCAACACTCTGAAGGTCCACAGGTTACTAAATGCCTCCAGAAAAGCTTCGAAAACTACTATTGGTCTCCCAGGAATCAATCAAAACGTAGACAGTTTGGGACCTTACTCCCATGGAGAAAAGTACGCATGGTGCCTGTTGTATTCAACCCAAATGCAATTTCTGTGTTTCATCAAAACTATGAACGTCCACAGATTACTGGAAGCCTCCAGATGTGCTTCGGAAACTACTACTGGTCTCCCAGGAATTGATTAAAGCGTAGACAGTTTGAAACATTACTCCCATGCAGAAAATTACTCATGGTGCCTGTTGTATTCAGTCACGATGCAATTTCTGTGTTTCATCAACACTCTGAACGTCATCAGATTACAAAATGCCTCCAGATGTGCTTCGGAAACTACTACTGGTCTCCCAGGAATCGATCAAAGCGTACACAGTTTGATACATTACTCCCATGGAGAAAAATCAGCATGGTGCTTGTTGTATTCAATGCCAATGCAATTTCTGCGTTTCATCAACACTCTGCAAGTCCATAGAGTACAGAATGCCTCCAGATATGCTTCGGAAACTACTATTGGTCTCCCAGGAATTCATCAAAGCGTATACAGTTCGAGACATTACTCCCTGGTAGAGAATTATGCATGGTGCCTACTGTATTCAATCCCGATGCAATTTCTGTGTTTCATCAACACTCTGAACATCCACAGATTACAGAATGCCTCCAGATGCGCTTTAGAAACTTCTACTGGTCTCCGAGGAATCGATTAAAGAGCAGACAGTTTGATACTTTACTCTCAAGGAGAAAAATTCGCATGGGGTTTGTTTTATTCAAACCCGATGCAAAATCTGTGTTTCATCAACACTCTGAAGGTCCACAGAATACAGAATTCCTCCAGATGTGCTTCGGAAGCTACTACTGGTCTGCCAGGAATCGATCAAATTGTAGACAGTTTGAGACATTACTCAAATGGAGAAAAGTCCGCATGGTGCCTGTTGTATTCAATCCCGATGCAATTTCTGTGTTTCATCAACACTCTGAAGGTCCACAAAAATACAGGAAGCCTCCAGATGTGCTTTGGAAACTACTTTTGGTATCTCAGGAATCGATCAAAACGTAGCCAGTTTGAGACATTACTCCCATGGTGAAAAGTCCGGATGGTGTCTCTTGTATTCAATCCCGATGCAATTTCTGTGTTTCGTCAACACTCTGAAGGGCCACTGATTACAGAATGCCCCCAGATGTGGGTCGAAAACTTCTACTGGTCTCCCAGGAATCGATAAAATCGCAGCCAGTTTAAGACATTACTCCCATGGAGAAAAGTCGGCACGATGGTGCCTGTTGTATTCAATCCCGACGCAATTTCTGCGTTTCATCAACACTCTGAAGGTCCACAGATTACAGAATGCCTCCAGATGTGCTTCGGAAACTACCACTGGTCTCCCAGGAATCGATCAAAAACGTAGCCATTTTGAGAGATTACTCCCATGGTGAAAAGTCCGGAAGGTGCTTGTTGTATTCTATCCCGATACAATTTCTGTGTTTCATCAACACTCTGAAGGTCTACAGATTACAGAATGCCTCCGGATGTGCTTCGGAAACTACTGTTGGTCTCCCAGGAATCGATCAAAATGTAGACAGTTTGAGGCATTACTCCCATGGAGAAAAGTCCGCATGGTGCCTGTTGTATTCAATCACAATGCAATTTTTGTGTTTCATCAACACTCTAAAGGTCCACAGATAACAAGAAGCCTCCAGATGTGCTTTGGAAACCACTACAGGTCTCTCAGGAATCGATCAAAGCGTAGTCAGTTTGAGACATTACGCCCTTGGAGAAAAGTCCACATGGTGCCTGTTGTATTCAATCCCGATGCAATTTTTGTGTTTCATCAACACTCTGAAGGTCCACAGGTTACTGAATGCCTCCAGATAAGCTTCGAAAACTACTATTGGTCTCCCAGGAATCAATCAAAACGTAGACAGTTTGGGACCTTACTCCCATGGAGAAAAGTACGCATGGTGCCTGTTGTATTCAACCCCAATGCAATTTCTGTGTTTCATCAAAACTATGAACGTCCACAGATTACTGGAAGCCTCCAGATGTGCTTCGGAAACTACTACTGTTCTCCCAGGAATTGATTAAAGCGTAGACAGTTTGAGACATTACTCCCATGCAGAAAATTACTCATGGTGCCAGTTGTATTCAGTCACGATTCAATTTCTGTGTTTCATCAACACTCTGAACGTCATCAGATTACAAAATGCCTCCAGATGTGCTTCGGAAACTACTACTGGTCTCCCAGGAATCGATCAAAGCGTACACAGTTTGATACATTACTCCCATGGAGGGAAATCAGCATGGTGCTTTTTGTATTCAATGCCAATGCAATTTCTGCGTTTCATCAACACTCTGAAAGTCCATAGAGCACAGAATGCCTCCAGATATGCTTCGGAAACTACTATTGGTTTCCCAGGAATTGATCAAAGCGTATACAGTTCGAGACATTACTCGCTGGTAGAGAATTATGCATGGTGCCTATTGTATTCAATCCCGATGCAATTTCTGTGTTTCATCAACACTCTGAACATCCACAGATTACAGAATGCCTCCAGATGCGCTTTAGAAACTTCTACTGGTCTCCGAGGAATCGATTAAAGAGCAGACAGTTTGATACATTACTCCCAAGGAGAAAAATTCGCATGGGGATTGTTTTATTCAATCCCGATGCAAAATCTGTGTTTCATCAACACTCTGAAGGTCCACAGAATACAGAATTCCTCCAGATGTGCTTCGGAAGCTACTACTGGTCTGCCAGGAATCGATCAAATTGTAGACAGTTTGAGACATTACTCAAATGGAGAAAAGTCCGCATGGTGCCTGTTGTATTCAATCCCGATGCAATTTCTGTGTTTCATCAACACTCTGAAGGTCCACAAAAATACAGGAAGCCTCCAGATGTGCTTTGGAAACTACTTTTGGTATCTCAGGAATCGATCAAAACGTAGCCAGTTTGAGACATTACTCCCATGGTGAAAAGTCCGGATGGTGCCTCTTGTATTCAATCCCGATGCAATTTCTGTGTTTCGTCAACACTCTGAAGGGCCACTGATTACAGAATGCCCCCAGATGTGCGTCGAAAACTTCTACTGGTCTCCCAGGAATCGATAAAATCGCAGCCAGTTTAAGACATTACTCCCATGGAGAAAAGTCGGCATGATGGTGCCTGTTGTATTCAATCCCGACGCAATTTCTGCGTTTCATCAACACTCTGAAGGTCCACAGATTACAGAATGCCTCCGGATGTGCTTCGGAAACTACCACTGGTCTCCCAGGAATCGATCAAAAACGTAGCCATTTTGAGAGATTACTCCCATGGTGAAAAGTCCGGAAGGTGCTTGTTGTATTCTATCCCGATACAATTTCTGTGTTTCATCAACACTCTGAAGGTCCACAGATTACAGAATGCCTCCGGATGTGCTTCGGAAACTACTGTTGGTCTCCCAGGAATCGATCAAAATGTAGACAGTTTGAGGCATTACTCCCATGGAGAAAAGTCCGCATGGTGCCTGTTGTATTCAATCACGACGTTATTTTTATGTGTTTTATCAACACTCTAAAGGTCCACAGATAACAAGAAGCCTCCAGATGTGCTTTGGAAACCACTACAGGTCTCTCAGGAACCGATCAAAGCGTAGTCAGTTTGAGACATTACGCCCTTGGAGAAAAGTCCACATGGTGCCCGTTGTATTCAATCCCGATGCAATTTTTGTGTTTCATCAACACTCTGAAGGTCCACAAAATTACAGGAAGACTCCACATGTGCTTTGGAAGCTACTTTTAGTATCTCAGGAATGGATCAAAGCGTAGCCAGTTTGAGACATTACTCCCATGGTGAAAAGTCCGGATGGTGCCTCTTGTATTCAATCCCGATGCAATTTCTGTGTTTCGTCAACACTCTGAAGGGCCACTGATTACAGAATGCCCCCAGATGTGCGTCGAAAACTTCTACTGGTCTCCCAGGAATCGATAAATGCGCAGCCAGTTTAAGACATTACTCCCATGGAGACAAGTCGGCATGGTGCCTGTTGTATTCAATCCCGACGCAATTTCTGCGTTTCATCAACACTCTGAAAGTCCACAGATTACAGAATGCCTCAAGATGTGCTTCGGAAACTACGATTGGTCTCCCAGGAATCGATCAACTCGTAGACTGTTTGAGACATTACTCCAGTGGAGAGAATTTCGCATGGTGTCTGTTGTATTCAATCCCGATGGAATTTCTGTGTTTCATCAACACTCCGAACGTCAACAGGTTACAGAATTCCTCCAGATGTGCTTCGGATACTACTACTGGTCTCCCAAGAATCGTTCATAGCGTAGACAGTTCCCATGGAGAAAAGTCCGCATGGTGCCTGTTGTACTCAATCCCGATGCAATTTCTTTATTTCATCAACACTCTGAACGTCCACAGGTTACAGAATGCATCCGGATAAGCTTCGAACACTAATATTGGTCTCCCAGGAATCAATCAAAACGTAGACAATTTGGGACCTTACTCCCATGGAGAAAAGTCCACATGGTGCCTGTTGTATTCAATCGCAATGCAATTTCTGCGTTTCATCAACACTCTGAAAGTCCACAGGTTACAGAAAGCCTCGAGATGTGTTTCAGAACCATCTACTGGTCTCCCAGGAATCGCTCAAAGCCCAGACAGTTTGAGACATTAGTCCCATGGAGAAAAATTCGCATGGTGCCTGTTTTATTCAACCCCTGTCAATATCCGTGTTTCATCAACTCTCTGAAGGTCCACTGATTACCGAATGCCTCCAGATTTGAGTCGAAAACTTCTACTGGTCTCCCAGGAATCAATCAAAGCGCAGACAGTTTGAGACATTACTCCCATGGAGAAAAATTCGAATGGTGATTGTTTTATTCAATCCCTGTGCAATATCTGTGTATGATCAACACTCTGATGATCCACAGAACACAGCATGCCTCCAGATGTGCTTTGGAAAGTACTACTGATCTCCCAGGAATCGATCAAAGCGTAGACAAATCGAGACATTACACCCACGGAGAAAACTCGGCATGGTGCCTGTTGTATTCAATCCCGAAGCAATTTTTGTGTATCATTAACACTCTGAACGTCCACAGATTACAGATGTCTCCAGATGTGCTTCGGAAGCAACCACTGCTCTCCCAGGAATCGATCAAAGCGTAGACAGTTTGAAACATTACTCCCATGGAAAAAAGTACGCATAGTGCCTGCTGTATTCAATCCCAATGCAAATTCTGTGTTTCATCAACACTCTGAAGGTCCACAGATTACAGAATGCCTCCGGATGTGCTTCGGAAACTACTATTGGTCTCCCAGGAAACGATCAAAATGTAGACAGTTTGAGGCATTTCTCCCATGGAGAAAAGTCCTCATGGTGCCTGTTGTATTCAATCACGACGTTATTTTTATGTGTTTTATCAACACTCTAAAGGTCCACAGATAACAAGAAGCCTCCAGATGTGCTTTGGAAACCACTACTGGTCTCTCAGGAATCGATCAAAGCGTAGTCAGTTTGAGACATTACGCCCTTGGAGAAAAGTCCACATGGTGCCTGTTGTATTCAATACCGATGCAATTTTAGTGTTTCATCAACACTCTGAACATCCACAGATTACAGAATGCCTCCAGATGCGCTTTAGAAACTTCTACTGGTCTCCGAGGAATAGATTAAAGAGCAGACAGTTTGATACATTACTCCCAAAGAGAAAAATTCGCATGGTGATTGTTTTATTCAATCCCGATGCAAAATCTGTGTTTCATCAACACTCCGAAGGTCCACAGAATACAGAATTCCTCCAGATGTGCTTCGGAAGCTACTACTGGTCTACCAGGAATCGATCAAATTGTAGACAGTTTGAGACATTACTCCCATGGAGAAAAGTCCGCATGGTGCCTGTTGTATTCAATCCCGATGCAATTTCTGTGTTTCATCAACACTCTGAAGGTCCACAAAAATACAGGAAGCCTCCAGATGTGCTTTGGAAACTACTTTTGGTATCTCAGGAATCGATCAAAGCGTAGCCAGTTTGAGACATTACTCCCATGGTGAAAAGTCCGGATGGTGCCTCTTGTATTCAATCCCGATGCAATTTCTGTGTTTCGTCAACACTCTGAAGGGCCACTGATTACAGAATGCCCCCAGATGTGCGTCGAAAACTTCTACTGGTCTCCCAGGAATCGATAAAAGCGCAGCCAGTTTAAGATATTACTCCCATGGAGAAAAGTCGGCATGGTGCCTGTTGTATTCAATCCCGACGCAAAGTCTGCGTTTCATCAACACTCTGAAAGTCCACAGATTACAGAATGCCTCAAGATGTGCTTCGGAAACTACGATTGGTCTCCCAGGAATCGATCAACTCGTAGACAGTTTGAGACATTACTCCAGTGGAGAGAATATCGCATGGTGTCTGTTGTATTCAATCCCGATGCAATTTCTGTATTTCATCAACACTCCGAACGTCAACAGGTTACAGAATTCCTCCAGATGTGCTTCGGAAACTACTACTGGTCTCCCAAGAATCGTTCATAGCGTAGACAGTTCCCATGGAGAAAAGTCTGCATGGTGCCTGTTGTACTCAATCCCGATGCAATTTCTTTATTTCATCAACACTCTGAACGTCCACAGGTTACAGAATGCATCCGGATAAGCTTCGAACACTAATATTGGTCTCCCAGGAATCAATCAAAACGTAGACAATTTGGGACCTTACTCCCATGGAGAAAAGTCCACATGGTGCCTGTTGTATTCAATCGCAATGCAATTTCTGCGTTTCATCAACACTCTGAAAGTCCACAGGTTACAGAAAGCTTCCAGATGTGTTTCAGAACCATCTACTGGTCTCCCAGGAATCGCTCAAAGCCCAGACAGTTTGAGACATTAGTCCCATGGAGAAAAATTCGCATGGTGCCTGTTTTATTCAACCCCTGTCAATATCCGTGTTTCATCAACTCTCTGAAGGTCCACTGATTACCGAATGCCTCCAGATTTGAGTAGAAAACTTCTACTGGTCTCCCAGGAATCAATCAAAGCGCAGACAGTTTGAGACATTACTCCCATGGAGAAAAATTCGAATGGTGATTGTTTTATTCAATCCCTGTGCAATATCTGTGTATGATCAACACTCTGATGATCCACAGAATACAGCATGCCTCCAGATGTGCTTTGGAAAGTACTACTGATCTCCCAGGAATCGATCAAAGCGTAGACAAATCGAGACATTACACCCACGGAGAAAACTCGGCATGGTGCCTGTTGTATTCAATCCCGAAGCAATTTTTGTGTATCATTAACACTCTGAACGTCCACAGATTACAGATGTCTCCAGATGTGCTTCGGAAGCAACCACTGCTCTCCCAGGAATCGATCAAAGCGTAGACAGTTTGAAACATTACTCCCATGGAAAAAAGTACGCATAGTGCCTGCTGTATTCAATCCCAATGCAAATTCTGTGTTTCATCAACACTCTGAAGGTCCACAGATTACAGAATGCCTCCGGATGTGCTTCGGAAACTACTATTGGTCTCCCAGGAAACGATCAAAATGTAGACAGTTTGAGGCATTTCTCCCATGGAGAAAAGTCCTCATGGTGCCTGTTGTATTCAATCACGACGTTATTTTTATGTGTTTTATCAACACTCTAAAGGTCCACAGATAACAAGAAGCCTCCAGATGTGCTTTGGAAACCACTACTGGTCTCTCAGGAATCGATCAAAGCGTAGTCAGTTTGAGACATTACGCCCTTGGAGAAAAGTCCACATGGTGCCTGTTGTATTCAATACCGATGCAATTTTAGTGTTTCATCAACACTCTGAACATCCACAGATTACAGAATGCCTCCAGATGCGCTTTAGAAACTTCTACTGGTCTCCGAGGAATAGATTAAAGAGCAGACAGTTTGATACATTACTCCCAAAGAGAAAAATTCGCATGGTGATTGTTTTATTCAATCCCGATGCAAAATCTGTGTTTCATCAACACTCCGAAGGTCCACAGAATACAGAATTCCTCCAGATGTGCTTCGGAAGCTACTACTGGTCTACCAGGAATCGATCAAATTGTAGACAGTTTGAGACATTACTCCCATGGAGAAAAGTCCGCATGGTGCCTGTTGTATTCAATCCCGATGCAATTTCTGTGTTTCATCAACACTCTGAAGGTCCACAAAAATACAGGAAGCCTCCAGATGTGCTTTGGAAACTACTTTTGGTATCTCAGGAATCGATCAAAGCGTAGCCAGTTTGAGACATTACTCCCATGGTGAAAAGTCCGGATGGTGCCTCTTGTATTCAATCCCGATGCAATTTCTGTGTTTCGTCAACACTCTGAAGGGCCACTGATTACAGAATGCCCCCAGATGTGCGTCGAAAACTTCTACTGGTCTCCCAGGAATCGATAAAAGCGCAGCCAGTTTAAGATATTACTCCCATGGAGAAAAGTCGGCATGGTGCCTGTTGTATTCAATCCCGACGCAAAGTCTGCGTTTCATCAACACTCTGAAAGTCCACAGATTACAGAATGCCTCAAGATGTGCTTCGGAAACTACGATTGGTCTCCCAGGAATCGATCAACTCGTAGACAGTTTGAGACATTACTCCAGTGGAGAGAATATCGCATGGTGTCTGTTGTATTCAATCCCGATGCAATTTCTGTATTTCATCAACACTCCGAACGTCAACAGGTTACAGAATTCCTCCAGATGTGCTTCGGAAACTACTACTGGTCTCCCAAGAATCGTTCATAGCGTAGACAGTTCCCATGGAGAAAAGTCTGCATGGTGCCTGTTGTACTCAATCCCGATGCAATTTCTTTATTTCATCAACACTCTGAACGTCCACAGGTTACAGAATGCATCCGGATAAGCTTCGAACACTAATATTGGTCTCCCAGGAATCAATCAAAACGTAGACAATTTGGGACCTTACTCCCATGGAGAAAAGTCCACATGGTGCCTGTTGTATTCAATCGCAATGCAATTTCTGCGTTTCATCAACACTCTGAAAGTCCACAGGTTACAGAAAGCTTCCAGATGTGTTTCAGAACCATCTACTGGTCTCCCAGGAATCGCTCAAAGCCCAGACAGTTTGAGACATTAGTCCCATGGAGAAAAATTCGCATGGTGCCTGTTTTATTCAACCCCTGTCAATATCCGTGTTTCATCAACTCTCTGAAGGTCCACTGATTACCGAATGCCTCCAGATTTGAGTCGAAAACTTCTACTGGTCTCCCAGGAATCAATCAAAGCGCAGACAGTTTGAGACATTACTCCCATGGAGAAAAATTCGAATGGTGATTGTTTTATTCAATCCCTGTGCAATATCTGTGTATGATCAACACTCTGATGATCCACAGAACACAGCATGCCTCCAGATGTGCTTTGGAAAGTACTACTGATCTCCCAGGAATCGATCAAAGCGTAGACAAATCGAGACATTACACCCACGGAGAAAACTCGGCATGGTGCCTGTTGTATTCAATCCCGAAGCAATTTTTGTGTATCATTAACACTCTGAACGTCCACAGATTACAGATGTCTCCAGATGTGCTTCGGAAGCAACCACTGCTCTCCCAGGAATCGATCAAAGCGTAGACAGTTTGAAACATTACTCCCATGGAAAAAAGTACGCATAGTGCCTGCTGTATTCAATCCCAATGCAAATTCTGTGTTTCATCAACACTCTGAAGGTCCACAGATTACAGAATGCCTCCGGATGTGCTTCGGAAACTACTATTGGTCTCCCAGGAAACGATCAAAATGTAGACAGTTTGAGGCATTTCTCCCATGGAGAAAAGTCCTCATGGTGCCTGTTGTATTCAATCACGACGTTATTTTTATGTGTTTTATCAACACTCTAAAGGTCCACAGATAACAAGAAGCCTCCAGATGTGCTTTGGAAACCACTACTGGTCTCTCAGGAATCGATCAAAGCGTAGTCAGTTTGAGACATTACGCCCTTGGAGAAAAGTCCACATGGTGCCTGTTGTATTCAATACCGATGCAATTTTAGTGTTTCATCAACACTCTGAACATCCACAGATTACAGAATGCCTCCAGATGCGCTTTAGAAACTTCTACTGGTCTCCGAGGAATAGATTAAAGAGCAGACAGTTTGATACATTACTCCCAAAGAGAAAAATTCGCATGGTGATTGTTTTATTCAATCCCGATGCAAAATCTGTGTTTCATCAACACTCCGAAGGTCCACAGAATACAGAATTCCTCCAGATGTGCTTCGGAAGCTACTACTGGTCTACCAGGAATCGATCAAATTGTAGACAGTTTGAGACATTACTCCCATGGAGAAAAGTCCGCATGGTGCCTGTTGTATTCAATCCCGATGCAATTTCTGTGTTTCATCAACACTCTGAAGGTCCACAAAAATACAGGAAGCCTCCAGATGTGCTTTGGAAACTACTTTTGGTATCTCAGGAATCGATCAAAGCGTAGCCAGTTTGAGACATTACTCCCATGGTGAAAAGTCCGGATGGTGCCTCTTGTATTCAATCCCGATGCAATTTCTGTGTTTCGTCAACACTCTGAAGGGCCACTGATTACAGAATGCCCCCAGATGTGCGTCGAAAACTTCTACTGGTCTCCCAGGAATCGATAAAAGCGCAGCCAGTTTAAGATATTACTCCCATGGAGAAAAGTCGGCATGGTGCCTGTTGTATTCAATCCCGACGCAAAGTCTGCGTTTCATCAACACTCTGAAAGTCCACAGATTACAGAATGCCTCAAGATGTGCTTCGGAAACTACGATTGGTCTCCCAGGAATCGATCAACTCGTAGACAGTTTGAGACATTACTCCAGTGGAGAGAATATCGCATGGTGTCTGTTGTATTCAATCCCGATGCAATTTCTGTATTTCATCAACACTCCGAACGTCAACAGGTTACAGAATTCCTCCAGATGTGCTTCGGAAACTACTACTGGTCTCCCAAGAATCGTTCATAGCGTAGACAGTTCCCATGGAGAAAAGTCTGCATGGTGCCTGTTGTACTCAATCCCGATGCAATTTCTTTATTTCATCAACACTCTGAACGTCCACAGGTTACAGAATGCATCCGGATAAGCTTCGAACACTAATATTGGTCTCCCAGGAATCAATCAAAACGTAGACAATTTGGGACCTTACTCCCATGGAGAAAAGTCCACATGGTGCCTGTTGTATTCAATCGCAATGCAATTTCTGCGTTTCATCAACACTCTGAAAGTCCACAGGTTACAGAAAGCTTCCAGATGTGTTTCAGAACCATCTACTGGTCTCCCAGGAATCGCTCAAAGCCCAGACAGTTTGAGACATTAGTCCCATGGAGAAAAATTCGCATGGTGCCTGTTTTATTCAACCCCTGTCAATATCCGTGTTTCATCAACTCTCTGAAGGTCCACTGATTACCGAATGCCTCCAGATTTGAGTAGAAAACTTCTACTGGTCTCCCAGGAATCAATCAAAGCGCAGACAGTTTGAGACATTACTCCCATGGAGAAAAATTCGAATGGTGATTGTTTTATTCAATCCCTGTGCAATATCTGTGTATGATCAACACTCTGATGATCCACAGAATACAGCATGCCTCCAGATGTGCTTTGGAAAGTACTACTGATCTCCCAGGAATCGATCAAAGCGTAGACAAATCGAGACATTACACCCACGGAGAAAACTCGGCATGGTGCCTGTTGTATTCAATCCCGAAGCAATTTTTGTGTATCATTAACACTCTGAACGTCCACAGATTACAGATGTCTCCAGATGTGCTTCGGAAGCAACCACTGCTCTCCCAGGAATCGATCAAAGCGTAGACAGTTTGAAACATTACTCCCATGGAAAAAAGTACGCATAGTGCCTGCTGTATTCAATCCCAATGCAAATTCTGTGTTTCATCAACACTCTGAAGGTCCACAGATTACAGAATGCCTCCGGATGTGCTTCGGAAACTACTATTGGTCTCCCAGGAAACGATCAAAATGTAGACAGTTTGAGGCATTTCTCCCATGGAGAAAAGTCCTCATGGTGCCTGTTGTATTCAATCACGACGTTATTTTTATGTGTTTTATCAACACTCTAAAGGTCCACAGATAACAAGAAGCCTCCAGATGTGCTTTGGAAACCACTACTGGTCTCTCAGGAATCGATCAAAGCGTAGTCAGTTTGAGACATTACGCCCTTGGAGAAAAGTCCACATGGTGCCTGTTGTATTCAATACCGATGCAATTTTAGTGTTTCATCAACACTCTGAACATCCACAGATTACAGAATGCCTCCAGATGCGCTTTAGAAACTTCTACTGGTCTCCGAGGAATAGATTAAAGAGCAGACAGTTTGATACATTACTCCCAAAGAGAAAAATTCGCATGGTGATTGTTTTATTCAATCCCGATGCAAAATCTGTGTTTCATCAACACTCCGAAGGTCCACAGAATACAGAATTCCTCCAGATGTGCTTCGGAAGCTACTACTGGTCTACCAGGAATCGATCAAATTGTAGACAGTTTGAGACATTACTCCCATGGAGAAAAGTCCGCATGGTGCCTGTTGTATTCAATCCCGATGCAATTTCTGTGTTTCATCAACACTCTGAAGGTCCACAAAAATACAGGAAGCCTCCAGATGTGCTTTGGAAACTACTTTTGGTATCTCAGGAATCGATCAAAGCGTAGCCAGTTTGAGACATTACTCCCATGGTGAAAAGTCCGGATGGTGCCTCTTGTATTCAATCCCGATGCAATTTCTGTGTTTCGTCAACACTCTGAAGGGCCACTGATTACAGAATGCCCCCAGATGTGCGTCGAAAACTTCTACTGGTCTCCCAGGAATCGATAAAAGCGCAGCCAGTTTAAGATATTACTCCCATGGAGAAAAGTCGGCATGGTGCCTGTTGTATTCAATCCCGACGCAAAGTCTGCGTTTCATCAACACTCTGAAAGTCCACAGATTACAGAATGCCTCAAGATGTGCTTCGGAAACTACGATTGGTCTCCCAGGAATCGATCAACTCGTAGACAGTTTGAGACATTACTCCAGTGGAGAGAATATCGCATGGTGTCTGTTGTATTCAATCCCGATGCAATTTCTGTATTTCATCAACACTCCGAACGTCAACAGGTTACAGAATTCCTCCAGATGTGCTTCGGAAACTACTACTGGTCTCCCAAGAATCGTTCATAGCGTAGACAGTTCCCATGGAGAAAAGTCTGCATGGTGCCTGTTGTACTCAATCCCGATGCAATTTCTTTATTTCATCAACACTCTGAACGTCCACAGGTTACAGAATGCATCCGGATAAGCTTCGAACACTAATATTGGTCTCCCAGGAATCAATCAAAACGTAGACAATTTGGGACCTTACTCCCATGGAGAAAAGTCCACATGGTGCCTGTTGTATTCAATCGCAATGCAATTTCTGCGTTTCATCAACACTCTGAAAGTCCACAGGTTACAGAAAGCCTCCAGATGTGTTTCAGAACCACCTACTGGTCTCCCAGGAATCGCTCAAAGCCCAGACAGTTTGAGACATTAGTCCCATGGAGAAAAATTCGCATGGTGCCTGTTTTATTCAACCCCTGTCAATATCCGTGTTTCATCAACTCTCTGAAGGTCCACTGATTACCGAATGCCTCCAGATTTGAGTAGAAAACTTCTACTGGTCTCCCAGGAATCAATCAAAGCGCAGACAGTTTGAGACATTACTCCCATGGAGAAAAATTCGAATGGTGATTGTTTTATTCAATCCCTGTGCAATATCTGTGTATGATCAACACTCTGATGATCCACAGAATACAGCATGCCTCCAGATGTGCTTTGGAAAGTACTACTGATCTCCCAGGAATCGATCAAAGCGTAGACAAATCGAGACATTACACCCACGGAGAAAACTCGGCATGGTGCCTGTTGTATTCAATCCCGAAGCAATTTTTGTGTATCATTAACACTCTGAACGTCCACAGATTACAGATGTCTCCAGATGTGCTTCGGAAGCAACCACTGCTCTCCCAGGAATCGATCAAAGCGTAGACAGTTTGAAACATTACTCCCATGGAAAAAAGTACGCATAGTGCCTGCTGTATTCAATCCCAATGCAAATTCTGTGTTTCATCAACACTCTGAAGGTCCACAGATTACAGAATGCCTCCGGATGTGCTTCGGAAACTACTATTGGTCTCCCAGGAAACGATCAAAATGTAGACAGTTTGAGGCATTTCTCCCATGGAGAAAAGTCCTCATGGTGCCTGTTGTATTCAATCACGACCTTATTTTTATGTGTTTTATCAACACTCTAAAGGTCCACAGATAACAAGAAGCCTCCAGATGTGCTTTGGAAACCACTACTGGTCTCTCAGGAATCGATCAAAGCGTAGTCAGTTTGAGACATTACGCCCTTGGAGAAAAGTCCACATGGTGCCTGTTGTATTCAATACCGATGCAATTTTAGTGTTTCATCAACACTCTGAACATCCACAGATTACAGAATGCCTCCAGATGCGCTTTAGAAACTTCTACTGGTCTCCGAGGAATAGATTAAAGAGCAGACAGTTTGATACATTACTCCCAAAGAGAAAAATTCGCATGGTGATTGTTTTATTCAATCCCGATGCAAAATCAGTGTTTCATCAACACTCCGAAGGTCCACAGAATACAGAATTCCTCCAGATGTGCTTCGGAAGCTACTACTGGTCTACCAGGAATCGATCAAATTGTAGACAGTTTGAGACATTACTCCCATGGAGAAAAGTCCGCATGGTGCCTGTTGTATTCAATCCCGATGCAATTTCTGTGTTTCATCAACACTCTGAAGGTCCACAAAAATACAGGAAGCCTCCAGATGTGCTTTGGAAACTACTTTTGGTATCTCAGGAATCGATCAAAGCGTAGCCAGTTTGAGACATTACTCCCATGGTGAAAAGTCCGGATGGTGCCTCTTGTATTCAATCCCGATGCAATTTCTGTGTTTCGTCAACACTCTGAAGGGCCACTGATTACAGAATGCCCCCAGATGTGCGTCGAAAACTTCTACTGGTCTCCCAGGAATCGATAAAAGCGCAGCCAGTTTAAGATATTACTCCCATGGAGAAAAGTCGGCATGGTGCCTGTTGTATTCAATCCCGACGCAAAGTCTGCGTTTCATCAACACTCTGAAAGTCCACAGATTACAGAATGCCTCAAGATGTGCTTCGGAAACTACGATTGGTCTCCCAGGAATCGATCAACTCGTAGACAGTTTGAGACATTACTCCAGTGGAGAGAATATCGCATGGTGTCTGTTGTATTCAATCCCGATGCAATTTCTGTATTTCATCAACACTCCGAACGTCAACAGGTTACAGAATTCCTCCAGATGTGCTTCGGAAACTACTACTGGTCTCCCAAGAATCGTTCATAGCGTAGACAGTTCCCATGGAGAAAAGTCTGCATGGTGCCTGTTGTACTCAATCCCGATGCAATTTCTTTATATCATCAACACTCTGAACGTCCACAGGTTACAGAATGCATCCGGATAAGCTTCGAACACTAATATTTGTCTCCCAGGAATCAATCAAAACGTAGACAATTTGGGACCTTACTCCCATGGAGAAAAGTCCACATGGTGCCTGTTGTATTCAATCGCAATGCAATTTCTGCGTATCATCAACACTCTGAAAGTCCACAGGTTACAGAAAGCCTCCAGATGTGTTTCAGAACCATCTACTGGTCTCCCAGGAATCGCTCAAAGCCCAGACAGTTTGAGACATTAGTCCCATGGAGAAAAATTCGCATGGTGCCTGTTTTATTCAACCCCTGTCAATATCCGTGTTTCATCAACTCTCTGAAGGTCCACTGATTACCGAATGCCTCCAGATTTGAGTCGAAAACTTCTACTGGTCTCCCAGGAATCAATCAAAGCGCAGACAGTTTGAGACATTACTCCCATGGAGAAAAATTCGAATGGTGATTGTTTTATGCAATCCCTGTGCAATATCTGTGATTGATCAACACTCTGATGATCCACAGAATACAGCATGCCTCCAGATGTGCTTTGGAAAGTACTACTGATCTCCCAGGAATCGATGAAAGCGTAGACAATTCGAGACATTACTCCCACGGAGAAAACTCCGCATGGTGCCTGTTGTATTCAATCCCGAAGCAATTTTTGTGTATCATTAACACTCTGAACGTCCACAGATTACAGATGTCTCCAGATGTGCTTCGGAAACTACAACTGGTCTTCCAGGAACCGATCAATGGGTAGACAGTTTGGGACATTACTCCCATGGAGTAAAGTCTGCATGGTGCCTGTTGTACTCAATCCCGATGCAATTTCTGTGTTTCATCAACACTCTGAACGTCCATAGATTACAGAATGTCTCCAGATGTGCTTCAGAAACTACTACTGGTCCCCCAAGAATCGATCATAGCGCAGACAGTTCCCATGGAGAAAAGTCCGCATGGTGCGTGTTGTATTCAATCCCGATGCAATTTTTGTGTTTCATCAACACTCTGAAGGTCCACAGGTTACTGAATGCCTCCAGATAAGCTTCGAAAGCTACTATTGGTCTCCCAGGAATCAATCAAAACGTAGACAGTTTGGGACCTTACTCCCATGGAGAAAAGTCCGCATGGTGCCTGTTGTATTCAACCCCAATGCAATTTCTGTGTTTCATCAAAACTATGAACGTCCACAGATTACTGGAAGCCTCCAGATGTGCTTCGGAAACTACTCCTGGTCTCCCAGGAATTGATTAAAGCGTAGACAGTTTGAGACATTACTCCCATGCAGAAAATTACTCATGGTGCCTGTTGTATTCAGTCACGATGCAATTTCTGTGTTTCATCAACACTCTGAAGGTCATCAGATTACAAAATGAATCCAGATGTGCTTCGGAAACTACTACTGGTCTCCCAGGCATCGATCAAAGCGTACACAGTTTGATACATTACTCCCATGGAGAAAAATCAGCATGGTGCTTGTTGTATTCAATGCCAATGCAATTTCTGCGTTTCGTCAACACTCTGAAAGTCCATAGAGTACAGAATGCCTCCAGATATGCTTCGGAAACTACTATTGGTCTCCCAGGAATTGATCAAAGCGTATACAGTTCGAGACATTACTCCGTGGTAGAGAATTATGCATGGTGCCTACTGTATTCAATCCCGATGCAATTTCTGTGTTTCATCAACACTCTGAAGATCCACAGATTACAGAATGCCACCAGATGTGCTTGAGAAACTTCTACTGGTCTCCGAGGAATCGATTAAAGAGCAGACAGTTTGATACATTACTCCCAAGGAGAAAAATTCGCATGGTGATTGTTTTATTCAATCCCGATGCAAAATCTGCGTTTCATCAACACTCTGAAGGTCCACAGAATACAGAATTCCTCCAGATGTGCTTCGGAACCTACTACTGGTCTGCCAGGAATCGATCAAATTGTAGACAGTTTGAGACATTACTCCCATGGAGAAAAGTCCGCATGGTGCCTGTTGTATTCAATCCCGATGCAATTTCTGTGTTTCATCAACACTCTGAAGGTCCACAAAATTACAGGAAGACTCCAGATGTGCTTTGGAAACTACTTTTGGTATCTCAGGAATCGATCAAAGCGTAGCCAGTTTGAGACATTACTCCCATGGTGAAAAGTCCGGATGGTGCCTCTTGTATTCAATCCCGATGCAATTTCTGTGTTTCGTCAACGCTCTGAAGGGCCACTGATTACAGAATGCCCCCAGATGTGCGTCGAAAACTTCTACTGGTCTCCCAGGAATCGATAAATGCGCAGCCAGTTTAAGACATTACTCCCATGGAGACAAGTCGGCATGGTGCCTGTTGTATTCAATCCCGACGCAATTTCTGCGTTTCATCAACACTCTGAAAGTCCACAGATTACAGAATGCCTCAAGATGTGCTTCGGAAACTACGATTGGTCTCCCAGGAATCGATCAACTCGTAGACTGTTTGAGACATTACTCCAGTGGAGAGAATTTCGCATGGTGTCTGTTGTATTCAATCCCGATGGAATTTCTGTGTTTCATCAACACTCCGAACGTCAACAGGTTACAGAATTCCTCCAGATGTGCTTCGGATACTACTACTGGTCTCCCAAGAATCGTTCATAGCGTAGACAGTTCCCATGGAGAAAAGTCCGCATGGTGCCTGTTGTACTCAATCCCGATGCAATTTCTTTATTTCATCAACACTCTGAACGTCCACAGGGTACAGAATGCATCCGGATAAGCTTCGAACACTAATATTGGTCTCCCAGGAATCAATCAAAACGTAGACAATTTGGGACCTTACTCCCATGGAGAAAAGTCCACATGGTGCCTGTTGTATTCAATCGCAATGCAATTTCTGCGTTTCATCAACACTCTGAAAGTCCACAGGTTACAGAAAGCCTCCAGATGTGTTTCAGAACCATCTACTGGTCTCCCAGGAATCGCTCAAAGCCCAGACAGTTTGAGACATTAGTCCCATGGAGAAAAATTCGCATGGTGCCTGTTTTATTCAACCCCTGTCCATATCCGTGTTTCGTCAACTCTCTGAAGGTCCACTGATTACCGAATGCCTCCAGATTTGAGTCGAAAACTTCTACTGGTCTCCCAGGAATCAATCAAATCGCAGACAGTTTGAGACATTACTCCCATGGAGAAAAATTCGAATGGTGATTGTTTTATTCAATCCCTGTGCAATATCTGTGTTTGATCAACACTCTGATGATCCACAGAATACAGCATGCCTCCAGATGTGCTTTGGAAAGTACTACTGATCTCCCAGGAATCGATCAAAGCGTAGACAAATCGAGACATTACACCCACGGAGAAAACTCGGCATGGTGCCTGTTGTATTCAATCCCGAAGCAATTTTTGTGTATCATTAACACTCTGAACGTCCACAGATTACAGATGACTCCAGATGTGCTTCGGAAGCAACCACTGCTCTCCCAGGAATCGATCAAAGCGTAGACAGTTTGAAACATTACTCCCATTGAAAAAAGTACGCATAGTGCCTGCTGTATTCAATCCCAATGCAAATTCTGTGTTTCATCAACACTCTGAAGGTCCACAGATTACAGAATGCCTCCGGATGTGCTTCGGAAACTACTATTGGTCCCCCAGGAAACGATCAAAATGTAGACAGTTTGAGGCATTTCTCCCATGGAGAAAAGTCCTCATGGTGCCTGTTGTATTCAATCACGACGTTATTTTTATGTGTTTTATCAACACTCTAAAGGTCCACAGATAACAAGAAGCCTCCAGATGTGCTTTGGAAACCACTACTGGTCTCTCAGGAATCGATCAAAGCGTAGTCAGTTTGAGACATTACGCCCTTGGAGAAAAGTCCACATGGTGCCTGTTGTATTCAATACCGATGCAATTTTAGTGTTTCATCAACACTCTGAAGGTACACAGGTTACTGAATGCCTCCAGATGCGCTTTAGAAACTTCTACTGGTCTCCGAGGAATAGATTAAAGAGCAGACAGTTAGATACATTACTCCCAAAGAGAAAAATTCGCATGGTGATTGTTTTATTCAATCCCGATGCAAAATCTGTGTTTCATCAACACTCCGAAGGTCCACAGTATACAGAATTCCTCCAGATGTGCTTCGGAAGCTACTACTGGTCTACCAGGAATCGATCAAATTGTAGACAGTTTGAGACATTACTCCCATGGAGAAAAGTCCGCATGGTGCCTGTTGTATTCAATCCCGATGCAATTTCTGTGTTTCATCAACACTCTGAAGGTCCACAAAAATACAGGAAGCCTCCAGTTGTGCTTTGGAAACTACTTTTGGTATCTCAGGAATCGATCAAAACGTATACAGTTCGAGACATTACTCCCTGGTAGAGAAATATGCATGGTGCCTACTGTATTCAATCCCGATGCAATTTCTGTGTTTCATCAACACTCTGAACATCCACAGATTACAGAATGCCTCCAGATGTGCTTTAGAAACTTCTACTGGTCTCCGAGGAATCGATTAAAGAGCAGACAGTTTGATACATTACTCCCAAGGAGAAAAATTCGCATGGTGATTGTTTTATTCAATCCCGATGCAAAATCTGCGTTTCATCAACACTCTGAAGGTCCACAGAATACAGAATTCCTCCAGATGTGCTTCGGAAGCTACTACTGGTCTGCCAGGAATCGATCAAATTGTAGACAGTTTGAGACATTACTCCCATGGAGAAAAGTCCGCATGGTGCCTGTTGTATTCAATCCCGATGCAATTTCTGTGTTTCATCAACACTCTGAAGGTCCACAAAATTACAGGAAGCCTCCAGATGTGCTTTGGAAACTACTTTTGGTATCTCAGGAATCGATCAAAGCGTAGCCAGTTTGAGACATTACTCCCATGGTGAAAAGTCCGGATGGTGCCTCTTGTATTCAATCCCGATGCAATTTCTGTGTTTCGTCAACGCTCTGAAGGGCCACTGATTACAGAATGCCCCCAGATGTGCGTCGAAAACTTCTACTGGTCTCCCAGGAATCGATAAAATCGCAGCCAGTTTAAGACATTACTCCCATGGAGAAAAGTCGGCATGGTGCCTGTTGTATTCAATCCCGACGCAATTTCTGCGTTTCATCAACACTCTGAGAGTCCACAGATTACAGAATGCCTCAAGATGTGCTTCGGAAACTACGATTGGTCTCCCAGGAATCGATCAACTCGTAGACTGTTTGGGACATTACTCCAGTGGAGAGAATTTCGCATGGTGTCTGTTGTATTCAATCCCGATGCAATTTCTGTGTTTCATCAACACTCCGAACGTCAACAGGTTACAGAATTCCTCCAGATGTGCTTCGGATACTACTACTGGTCTCCCAATAATCGTTCATAGCGTAGACAGTTCCCATGGAGAAAAGTCCGCATGGTGCCTGTTGTACTCAATCCCGATGCAATTTCTTTATTTCATCAACACTCTGAACGTCCACAGGTTACAGAATGCATCCGGATAAGCTTCGAACACTAATATTGGTCTCCCAGGAATCAATCAAAACGTAGACAATTTGGGACCTTACTCCCATGGAGAAAAGTCCACATGGTGCCTGTTGTATTCAATCGCAATGCAATTTCTGCGTTTCATCAACACTCTGAAAGTCCACAGGTTACAGAAAGCCTCCAGATGTGTTTCAGAACCATCGACTGGTCTCCCAGGAATCGCTCAAAGCCCAGACAGTTTGAGACATTAGTCCCATGGAGAAAAATTCGCATGGTGCCTGTTTTATTCAACCCCTGTCAATATCCGTGTTTCATCAAATCTCTGAAGGTCCACTGATTACCGAATGCCTCCACATTTGAGTCGAAAACTTCTACTGGTCTCCCATGAATCAATCAAAGCGCAGACAGTTTGAGACATTACTCCCATGGAGAAAAATTCGAATGGTGATTGTTTT